>NC_136696.1:22831141-24236140 GCF_947650265.1 Symphodus melops | reverse complement strand
GTCTAAGTTCCGCAACAGCACACAAATCTAATATTTCATAACCCAGATGGACATATATATTAAAGAAGTTTATATTTTTGTTAGAAATGCAGAAGAAAGAAAAACCCAGCGTGTGTTCCTTTGCACCATTATTGCCATGGTAACGCTGCCTGAGATCCAAACAAACCGCCTACTTGCGTAAGCCATGGTTAAACCGCGGTTAGCTAGACTATAAATAGAGGCTCATGTTGGTCATTTGTTTCCTCTGCTGGGCTCTGCCTACTACAAGAGGGTAACACGACTTCTGTGTAATTATATGAAAGGAGAGGGCGTTGTTAACCATAGAGCGAATGGAGATCTTTAAGGGATACTGGCACTCAACATATGGCAAATACATGTATATTTCTATATTGAACATTACATCTTCCCCAGGGGTCAATGGCACATGCTCAATATAAACATGTGTTTTCCTTTTGTTTGCAAATAGAAACAAAATGGACTATCAGGCCAAAGGGAGTGATGTTGAACTGAATGTTGGCACTGCTGGGATTTGGTTGGAGCAATTCTTGTGTTCAGTGTCTCAAGCTGAAATGTGACATTGCTTTTATACAACAACTATACAAGCAGCTAATAAAAGTTAAAAAAAAAAAAATATATATATATATATAAACAAGTTATTTTTGCTCCATTAGCAACACTAGTTACAACAACTTAACTTAACTTAACTGGACTGTTTCCAAGCAACCAAAATAATCTCCTGCACACTGTTTGTTTCCATGGTTACCCCTGACCCTGAATAGTTTTTATTTTGAACATTTGCACGCTTGAACAAACACAGAGTTGACCGTAATCAAGACGAACGGGAGAAACAGACAATGTATCCAAGTATAATTTACATAACATTTTTATCACAGCAGCACATACGGAAACAGTACCACCCGCTTTCTTATGTAGCGGTATTTGAAGTAACAGCCGGTGTTTCCACGGCAACAATAAACAACAGTGATTAATTTCTGGCAATTTTTTGGGGGTTTTTTTGTGTAAACTTTCTACATATTGTAAGTTAAGACACTGAATGAGTCATTTTCTTATATTCCCAAACAGATCCCAGCAAACTAGCTGCTCTGATAATAAGGCCATGTTGAAGCAACATGTTTACAGACCCCAGCTTGAATACGGCAGTCTGTATAGGAAAATACTGCTAACTCCAGCACTGTAAAACAGCAGAGAGCAGAGCCACAACTCTGCATACCTTGACAGTTCTGCTTTACAAGGGACCCCCTCCTTCCTTACTGACTTTTCAGAAGTCCCCGGGGACACACTTTTACAAGCTTTATAGAGCCATTTCTCAGACCAGGCTATGTCAGTGTGAAAGCAAACACATAATCATTTTAGTCCCCTTCCAAATCCCCATCTACCTCTGCATCCCTCGGAGACACTTCAATGCAAGTCAAAGTGAAAAGGTACAATACATAAAAAACAGGCTTGTGGAGCCTCAGTAGGGGGGCTCCTCCCTGGAAATAATTAAAACTTTTCAGGCTCTCTGTTTGTAAAACTCGCACTTACACAACAGACCTGGGGGGGGGGGGGGGGGGGGGGGCACGCAGCCGAGAAAAATTATGACCTTTCTCTGTGAAAGGAGAATGGCAGTGTGATGTAATTTCAGGTTAGGAAAATGGACCTGTGAGAAAAGGGAGGGAAAGTGGGAACAAGACGTGAAAGGCTCAGTGTTGTCTGGGTTTGTGCTGTTAATGTGAGTGGGATTCTGAAAGGCGGCGTTTCTGAACAAAATGAATAGAAAAATAGTCTTTCTTAAAAAAAAAAGGAAGGACCTTTTTATCCCTCTTTGGAGAAGGAGAACCGACTTGAAATGTTGACAATGAAATGTTTGCATATACAGTACTGCCATTTTCCACCTCCGTGACTGAATTTTAGGACGGGATTAAAAACAGGACATCAGGAGGGATCAGAGAAGTAAAAGGTTTGAAAGGAGTAGCTTAAGGCCACACAACATCCAATCAGATCTTTGGAGATCATTGTTTTCTACTTCAGAAACTCAGCATGACCTTCTCTTTATGGTCTCTGCTCTTGTTCAGCTGCCAGTGAAAACATTCCCATCAAATGTTGGCTGTGTTTCAGTTTCATGTAAACTCGATGCTATATTTCAAGGCGACAATGTACAAAGAACTATTGTCTACTTCAGATGTGCACGATGGAACATTTGCAGATGTTCAGTTCAGCTGCAAGGTAAATATACTTTATGTGTGAGACAAGACTTCATTTATATAATTGAAACCTTATTTATACCGGTCAAAGTTTTACTTTTTAGAAAGATATATTTATAATCTCTGCTGCTAATCTACACCATCAAGTGTTATTAAGGTTTCCCAGTCAGTGTTAAAATGACAGAAGCACTGTTTATTTAGATCCTTGTATGAGCTGAATGTTTGGTGATCTGTTACTAATGCCTTGTGGTTTCAGATCCACATGTAAATCCGTCAATCGTTAATATTACCGTTAATGTATTTTTTGTTTAGACATGAACGTTAATTTTAAAAAATCCATTATCGAAAAACTTTAACTTCTGGTAAATTCCATTTCCCTGCATTCTCGTGAGTTGAAATCATGCCCGCTGACTCAAGTCAGCTGGATTGCTGACAACCGGAGCAAGAGCATATTCTGCCTCCTGTTCTAGAGAGAGATTTTTGAACGCCTCTTCCCCGGGCGCTTGACCTGGCTAAAGTTAGGTACTCCCAGAGTGCTACGACAGTGAGGACACAGGTAGCTATGCTGCCGTCCTCAACTATTTCACATTCAGTCAGGGCAACATGAGCTCGTCACTGTTGTGTTGTACTTCAAATGTAAGATATGCTTATTTAAATGTTCGTCTTTGGGCCTTCGGACATCTCGTATTACAGAAGTAATAACGTAAAAGGTAAAAAACCAGCTCATTCATAATGTGTTATTACACAAGAAACACCTCTGCTCCTAAAACTGAACATGTTCTAAATCTTTTAATATTGTTAAATATGTATGTTAATGCTGGGTGAACCTGAGGAATCCACAGGTGAAATGAAGTGACTGTAAAGTGATTTTTTGATGTGCCACTGTTTGGTGAGTTTTGTCATTGTATGATCCTGCAACTGACGGGGACCCGGGAACGTAGACACATAATGGACGCGGTACTGTGGGTACTGTACTGAGGTGACTGTGTGTTTTTCTTCATTTCCTCCTCACTACTATTTCCGCCCCTTCAAGGTTACAACATAAACACCTTCACTCTAACGGAATTTTCCAGTAGAGTAATGCGTGTGGCGAATTCAAATTTTCTTGGCTCATCAGGCTAAACTGAAGAGATCGTTGGTCATTATGACATTTGGACTGATGATAGACTCACCTAAAAACATTGTAAAACAAACACAGTAGTGAACAGGAGTATTGTGGTGAATCGGGGCTCTGCTGTAGTTTATGACCGGCTAATACAAAGCGTGCCTGTGTCAGCACAGCCAAGCTACGGAAGCCATCAACTGCCAAGGTCCCAGTGGGTGGGTCCTGTTAAAATAACCCCCCCCCCCCCAACATCAGAGAATTCAACCCCCTTCATACCCCACCAGTATTCCTACTCACACCAAGTGACCCCCTCTGCGCTCATTCACACACACACACACACTTTCTTTCCCCTTATATTCATGTTTCGCAAGAAGCATTCAAACAAGAGATTGTTTATACGTAAAGCTGCGTCTGTCTCTGTTTTCCTTCAGCTCGAGCACCGCTGTTTATAGACTGAGCTGAGGAACATTTGAACACAGCGGTAATGAATTCCTGTGTTAAATCTCACCATGTGAAAAGTGAGTAGAACAGCGTGTCAGGGCGGACGACAGGAAGGAAGAAAGTAGTGCCAGATAGCGATGGATATCACATACAGCGGATTAGACTTGTCGCTTTTAGAGAGATTTATTTCTCATCTCACAGAACATAAAGTGCCCTGTACTTTCACACCTCAACTCCTGACTTTATCCTTATAAATCTAATTAAAGGTCAATGAAGGATTTTCATTATCACACAGGACCTCATTAAAAAAAAGAACCCTAAAGGTGACAGAACACGTCGAGTGCACTGAATGTAATGCTCGGCTGGTTACACAGCTCACGCTTTGTTCGTGCACTGACAGTCCTCGGTAATAACAGGAGGAAATTGAACAGCAGTTACTGTACAGCCACTTAAGTTTCCATTATTTACAATGTCAACACAATACTCGATGGCAAAGTGGTCCTGTGTCCTGTTATCTCGCCTGCTGATTAGTACGGATAATTAAACCAAATTATTTCAATGTGGGTTATTTTTGGCCACCAGACTGAAGCACTTATTCCCCCATGATGCAGTTGGGTAAAGGGCTTTTCCCTTTCGTCATGAGTGGAACACTTTCTGACCTCCTTCTGAAATAAATTGCTTTTGTTTCCAAAATGTCTAAAAGCTTGAGTGTCTTTTTGAGTAGGCCTATCTTTTGATCTATTTTAGGTCAAAAATTGTTTCTGTAGTCATAGCAACACCTGTTTGTCACTCACACATACAACACTCGGTTATTATGTGTTATTCCACACATCATTGATCTGACAATAAAAAGGGAAATTCCACATTTAGCCATTTAATGCCAGAGCGATGTGTGAAAACCAATTTAAAGTTAGCCTCAGTTGAAGATGTTGATTACATGGTTTGAAGGGTTTCAGGAACATGAGCCCCAATAGTAATCCATCCTAGCTAACTGTAATTACTAATCTAATTACGACATGCCAAGAAGGGAATAATACAGTCAAATATGTGTTTGACCTGATTCTGTTATCGTTGATATTTTGTAAATGTGTACCTCTTCTTATTGAGAGAAAAAAAAGGCAACGTCAAAACCACTGCACACGAAAGATGCTATGCAGGAGCACACAACTAAACAAATGTCCAAAGTTTTGTGACAAACAAGAATTGGCCCCACACGTATAACTGTAGCTACTTCTATAGCTACAACCACAGTGCCATTAGAAGGTGGGAGAATCAACTTGATGTTAAAAAATGTGACCAAAAGTGTTAATGGTGTAGCTAGTGTGTTTATCCTGGCGCAAAAGAAATGAGATTAACATATTGCTACAGCAGCAGATACAGGAATGTCTTCGCTAGACAACACTTATTGCTTTCAGGCTGCAACTTTATACTCAATGGACAGATATGAATGCTCCTGATCTTCTCAGCCCACTCGTCACTGGAGGGCCAGTGACTGGACATGGATGGATGGATGGATGGATGGATGGATGGATGGATGGATGGATGGATGGATGGATGGATGGATGGATGGATGGATGGATGGATGGATGGATGGATGGATGGATGGATGGATGGATGGATGGATGGATGGATGGATGGATGGATGGATGGATGGATGGATGGATGGATGGATGGATGGATGGATGGATGGATGGATGGATGGATAGATAGATAGATAGATACTTTATTGATCCCGAGGGAAATTCAAGTATCCCGACATGTCAAACCTTTTCATACAGAACACTGAAGATAACAGAAATTGGATGAATTGTCTTTCATGAGGTGTTTCTTTATTTCTGAGTTTGGTGTTTTCCTGCTTTGAAGTAAGAAGTCTCATTCTTCATTTAGCCCGAGTCTCTGTGCCGTGACTCAAACAACTCTCTACGATTCCTGGTACTTCACTTAACGTCAGCATGCTGAGTTATTGAGGTTTTTCTCCCCTTAGTTATTCGGTGGGTTTGAATGTTTCCATCAAACACACGACTGGTATGCTTTGCTCTCTATTCGGAGTATCTGAGGCGTTGTGAAAACACTAATACATTTGACTATGAACAAAAAGACCTACGGAAGACTCATGTTTTTACTCCATCACCTTTGTGCTTTATTGAAAAGGTATGTTTGCTCCAATCCTGATTCTCTCTGGGCATGACTCATTCACCAGTAACAGTCATTTCTGACATATCAATAGCTCTATTCAGCCTCCGCTCGGAGTGCCCTTATGAATGCAGTTATGAGAACGAGAGCAGGCATCACTCACTCTACCACTAATTATCAGAGTGACATTGGCTTTTCAGTGGGCTGGAAAACACTTTGCTGAGTAGCAGCTCACTTTCATAAATCATTCCACTTAAACGTCAGCAGAGGGGATGAAATTTAGGCCCTGGACCCTGAGAAACCTCGCTTGGCTGGGATCCGGTTAAGGGGAACACTTTATAGAGACAGTGTTTAAGTTGGACCAGTACACTGTATGGGCTCCAAATAGTTCCCAGTCATATCTCATAAATTCTCTCTTTCTTTTCTCCTGCTCTTTGTCCATTTTTGGATATACTTCTCATTAGGGTCTCATGTATCAAAAACACTCGAACATTTGTAGATGTTATGTAGATCTCAATATTATCCATATGTTTTAATACATGGGCCAATACCATATCTTAGTGTTACCAAGGTAGTACTCTTTTGCTTCTTAACGTTCTCTGCAAAGCTCTTTGCCTCAGAGGGTGTCTTCAATACGTTCTTAATGCCGAATTGTCAGACACTGATGCTTGTGCTATTGCACTAAGCATTGCACTCAGCAGCATTGCAAATTACCTTCTTGTATCTGCATGAGAAGCACGTGGAAATATTTTTAGCACCGAGAAACTGCTCAAAACAATCAAGTAGAAATACCTGAAAAACTCCCCTTGCATGGCATTTCGGGTGATGATTGAAAGGCTGAACAATGAGGACGTTCACCACGGAGACCTGCGTTCAAGCCTGATTGAACTGTCGACTCTAAATAAAAGTCATCTTGTTGGTAATACCAACCCACTGACGTTTTCTTTTAACTTTCCAAGCATTCTAGGCCAAGTTCAGTAATAAGGACGTATATCAGGTGACATGGTGAAAGTTCTGATCCACACAAAAAAGGACTATATCTAGAGGTTTTTTGGTCACATCAGTTCCAGTGTTTAGCTTTACACTTTTCCATGACCACATTTGATAGTGAGCCCTTTCTATAATTGAAGCCCCCAGCTTTGCTGTGCTCCGAGCAAGGGAAACTGTGATACAGAAGCTGCAGTGAAAGGGGCCTCCCAAAACCCATATCCGGCTTTAACCTGGCTCTGAAAAGTCAGTGTGTGTTTGAGATCAGAGCGTCACATTAGCCCCATAATGAGAACCAGCTGAAGGCGCACGCCAGCAGACTGACCCTCTCAAGCTCAGACTAGACTCCCCCACTGACAACGTCTCACCCCTTCCCCCCCCCCAAACCCTCGAGACACATCTCTCTCTTGCTCAACCCTGCTGAATTTAGGTCCAGATAAATGCTTTATCCAGATGCTTGCTGTGAAACCCTTCCATCAACCTCTGAACCATTCCAGCGCACACGCCCAAAGACAGAATAGCACGGGGCAAACATAAACACCCGCACTCCGCCATGTACATATTAGAAACACACACTTACACACTCTCTCACTCTCTCCATCGTGAGTTAGACGTCTGACTACCTAACAGTCATTTCTGCGTGGCTGGCTGGCTGAGTCAGCCCATGGTCTCCCGCCATTCACACAACGGTTTTCCACTAGGCTTCTGTGGAGGAGGCCCACCCTGCTCCACCCAGCCACTTTTTTTCTCTTTACAACAGCGCAATTCTCAATCAGAAGAAGAAAGGAGCTCTCCAAACCCCATCTCATTTTCCTGTCTCTGTACCGTACAATCACTCCACGTCTGTCTGCTGCTTTCAAACCAAAATAATCAGCCTATAACATGGAAAACCCGAAACTTAAACAGTGCTCCAATGTTCCAGCTCAGACTTATATATCCATTTTTTTCCACAGTTACTCCACTTTTGTTCAGCACTTGTAGTTCTGACTTGATTTCAGTGGAAAACATATGCAGTGGATACATTGGGAGAACCCCTTTAGCGATTTCAAGCACAAACAGTCTCCTTTTTGTTTTTGTAGCTTTTTATTGTAGCTGGAAACCTGAGATTTGTAATATTTTATTCATGTTTTTTTTCTGTATTACTTATTTACTGAGGGAAGTGACATCTTAATCACTATAAAGTAAGAATGACTCAAACCACAGCAGTCAAAACAGTGGTTTGAAAAAGGACTGAGAGGCACAAGTGAAGATTTCGTCCAATGTGAATGAGTCCTTTGTTTATTTAACTTTTCTTTAAATAGAGTTTATTCACTGAGTGTGAATGCTTTTTTCCAGGAACGCCCTGCAACACGCAGTTACACACAACCACACACACACACACACACACACACACACACACCTGGAAGCTAACAATGAAATGTTATAAAAAAAGTTCCTTGCACTAGAGCTTCTTTAGAGTGGTAATGGCAAAGAAACTAGCACAACACTTTTTTTCTTTTCAAGTCAGTTTTTCAATTTTTCCAGTCTAAAAACAAAGTGAGCCATCTGCCTGATGATGTCATTGACACCTACGCATGGCATATCAGCCTTCAACATAGAATACACACTTAGGGCAAACACTGGTCTTGATGGCCTTCAAAGCTCATGTCAGTTATGTGGTAATGGTTTAAACATGTGGTGGCAAAATTGCCAAGGGGAAAACAAACTCTGTGTCCCTGTCAAATCACTCACTGGCCACTCAGCACACCGCAAAGGGCCTGAAGCGATGTCGTGGCAGCGTGCGTCCTCGAACACAAACCAGTGTTTACTGTACATAACTCACACCCTTCGGCATCTGTGCTGGGTAGAGATGTACTGTAGCAACAGTATAAGTCCAGCCAGTACTTCTGAGATGGCTGCACAACCCAGAAAAAATGTAAGTGAGATCCAGATATTTGATTTCTGAGTAGTTCTGGTAATGATACTAGCATTAGTATTGATCTCTGATACAGACTTCTGGTCTTTGGTTTTGCCAATTAAAGTATCAAAAAGAATTTCACTTTACTCCCCACATCCAGGAACAAAGATCTATGATACAGTTTTGCAATGAGCTTAATCTCAGTTAGAGCTTGTGAAATGTCAACAATCTCTGCTTTTACTCCCAATAACATCTATATAGATTTTACAGCAATGCTATTTGGGGGATTTTCCGCATTTTCTGATGTTTGAACATCTTCTTCAAAAACAACAACAAAGTTTGGCATGCCTACTGAATTTAGCTGAGATTAAGATCAGCCACCTTGAGCCACTTTTAATCAAGGTCTAAATACCTGCTAAAAACAATATATTTACGACACAGTTTGTATCTTACAAGACACATTAATTTGCCTTGGCCACAACAGTCCAAGATTAAAGCAGGGTGGGATAAAGTTCTTGATGTTCCGAGACAGCTTGTACAACCCTGCCTGCTAATGAAAGCTTTTATCCATTACATATAGGCAATAGGTTAGTGGTTAGAGGAATAACAAAGTCACTCCAAAACACACCAGAAGTCAGAAATTGTGGATGGATAGACGTGGGGCAAGCAACCCCAACCTTTGAAAAAACCTATATGCTGCAGAGACAACAGAAAGACACAGACCTTTGCCTATTCATAAATAAAGTAAATAATCATTTTGATCACTAATGTTTGAAAAGGTCTATGTATAGATAGTCAGAAGCTCAATCATCATCGTTACATAGCTTTTTATTTAGACTATTGTTATTTTTTCAGAGAAAATGGGAGGGATACTGGAATATAGACGAGCTGTCCAGTCATCTGTTTGGAAAGTGAAAGCTATTAAATTTTACAACTGAAAAGGCTTCATAATAATATTCTTCAGATTTTGATGGATGGATGGATAAATAGATCAATACTTGAATAATATTGACATCACAGTCATCTTCCACAGGATCACTAAGTCCTGAAAGAATTCTGAGGAAAAGCATGAACATCAATCGCTCCAAGCCTTTGAATGAACAATCAATGTTGTTGTTTTTCTAGTCAACACATTTGGCTGAGTTTAATGTGTTGATGTCCTGAGAGAAAGGGCGACATGTGACAATGGTCATGAGTCACATTTAAAGCCGCATTGCCACGTGTCTGTGCTCGTCGTTGCGGTCTGAACCTCTGGGATGCCTCAAAGACAGAAAACACACAAAGAGAAACTTCTGAAAAATTTAGAAAAGACAAAATGTTCAGAGAGAAAGAAATATGATGAAAAAGACCTGGAGAAACTTGGAAGCATGCTTCTGGGAGTCTGGAAAAAAAATACAAACAGTGAGTGCAGGAAAATTGGGAGCCACATCAGAGAGCTTGTTTTCTTTTTGCTGTTCCTGTAAGTTGGCAAAGAACTTCAGCATATAGACGGAGAAGGTCCTTATTACACCCCATTTGCATTTAGATGATAACAAGAGCGGGGAGCTAAAATGGGCTGTTGTTCCAACAACTTCTCTGTGTTTCCAACAGATGTAATTACACATAATGCACCTTGTTGTCTCTGACTGATTATGGTGTTATTTCTTCATTTCATCTGAGAGAAGTGTCTCTTAATCCTTCTTTCTGTAACCCCCAAATGGCATGGCTGACTAAAAGGTGTTTGAAAAAAACAAACAAACATGTGCATTATAGCGTGGAGACTGTAGAGAAATCAAACTCGCTCCAAATCTGTACCAACCACCTCGAGGAGGACAGAGGATCAGCATACATCTGTCTCAGTTAGCCAACGACTGGATACAAGGACTTCTTGTTTGTCAAGATTATTGTCTGCTTTGACATCTTATCCCAAACACATCATGCAGAGACGTTTGGTCAGTAGCCCATAGCTTCTTTTCTTGAGATATGTACATCTTTAGAATTGTAATGTCATTGGCAATTCAAGTCAGATTATGTACTATCAAGAGCAAGAAACGCAAGCATGAGAGGTCAGTGACGGTGGATGGCTCAAACCTGAGACTTGCACCCATGTCTCTTTGGTTGGCTTCTATATGAATCCTGTAAATGTTAAAAAGATTTTTGGAAGTTGACCTTTTTGAGTCACATCAAATAAGCAAGCACACAGAAGGTATATGCCTTAACAATGGTGAATAACAACAAACCGTCATCTTTGTCTTAACATAGAAAGGCCTTCTCTACAAATAATGTGCATGTTGTTGCTAACATGTGGGGACAAAGGTTTTTAATGTCTAAATGTCAGCTCCATGAGTTTTTAGCTGGCTATGGAACTGACTGAGGTTAAAACATGTCTCTTTGTGACCTACAAAAGTAAACAAGATCATAGGCTGAAAGATAAACTGTTTCTATTTACTCTAGTTATTAGTAATGCCTTAAATGGCTGAAGTATCAGACAGTCATTCATATCCCACTGATCCAACTTCTTTTTTACATTTCCCATGGCAGAGATTATTGATAAGTGATTCACTCGAAAGAAAAAGAAAAAAAGAAAAGCAAAGAAAGTTGTGTTTAGTTGTGTTAAAACACTACTTACACATGTAAGACAACATCAGCAGTGACATGTTTTCTACAAGTGTCACCAAATTCAACACGAACGCTCACAAGAGTTTACATTTTACAGGCAGCTTTACAACTGACCTTTCCCCTAACTGCATGTCCAGAACAAGTACCTGTTTCTCCAATAACCATTGGTTAACCTTTAGTTAGGTTAGAAGCTATTAAGTCCTAGCACAGATGTTTACAAGTTCTCTATAAAACAACATCGTGCGTCACATGTTTTTAAAACTTAACAAGAAATTGATCAAGCTACAGATTAGTGACGTGAGAATAACACAGGTTTCCTGAGTTATTTCAGGGCTTTAGGATGATAAATAAAGAAGTATTGTCCAGTTTCTGTAAAGATAAGGTATTGTTGCACTGTGTCCTAACAGCACCTGGTCATTTGATGTTGTGTTGCATCGCACATGATCAAACATTTGTTGTCCACTCGGTATCTGCTAAATATTCCCTTCTTTGCTCTGTGAATTTCTGTTTCCCCTTCCAAACAATACGACATCTAGTGCTTTTGTATTGAAGGAGGATCAGCGGATGTGTGGTGTTTTGTATTATGGAGCAGGTGACTCAAATCACAACACTCAGACTACTCGTGGTGAGCCTAAATAAAGATTTCAGTACACAAGTCAAAGCACAACATATCAAACACAGATGTGGATATTATTTATGCGCCGTTATCTCCCTTTGTAGAGCCTACCTCCTCATCTGTCTGCGAGTGACAAAGAGGGAAATTAAATGGACGTTGGGGTACAAATGGCACGCTGCGTTGTGCTGCTTCCAACACATATTTTTGCTTGCAGTCAACACCGACACAACCAATGGATCTTAAGCAGATTTCACACCCCATGCCAGCTGTGTCTGAGTACAAAAGAACCACGTTTGATCATCCATTAATATGTACCTGGCTTGTGTTTCTAAGCACATGTTCAGAACATTTGTGTGCATCGTGTTGTAAAGGCTCAGCTAATCCAAATCTGCGCATCCTGCATGCCTTTCATCCATCACCAGGTTGACAAATCTTTAATCTTGACAGAGCACAATTACGTGTACTGATGAAAGTGCCACGCATGCGTGAGTAATTTGATGGTATAAGACATGCCATGAGCACAGATGGATGTGTAGATTTGTGAATAATACCCACATTGCAACACTTAGTTTTACATACCATGCTGACAGCTCCTTGGCTATATTTAGATTTATGAACTCATCTGCTGATCCCATCAAGGCCCTTTATGGCTTTTTGCCCACTTTTTGTTGTGGGTATTGACAAGGCTGTCAGACTTTGATGAATCCAGGGGTTGAAGGAGCACCCATGTTAAAACACAGCATCAATGAGAACGAGTTTGTGAGAGGGATCATCCGCGGGGGCGAATAACAGAGAGATCGTAGAAGGGAAAATGAGGAATGTTTTTTTTATTCACTGCTGGAGGCAAAGTCTCAGTTGAGACAGAGTCACTGTGTTGACTGAAAGCTAAAACAAAGCCCATGACTCAAATCAATGTTTGCCTTCACCAAACCTTTTAGCTGAAAACAGAACAGAGCTTGAAAGAGATAACCACTGCAAAGTTTGAATTGGTAGTGAAGAAAATCAACAGAAACCCCTGAGGGTTGAAAAGTAGACGCCTCATAATTCCCAGTATCGATTGTTCTAAAGGTTTTACTTGTTAAATGTAAGTGTTGTTTAAATCTATACAGATCTTTGTCTTCTTAACAAAGATGTATCTTTACTATTTAAACAGCCTGAAACACTTTTCCTGCAGTTTTCCTGCTCTTAATCAAAATATTTGAACAAAAAGAAAAAGGGAATCTCAGCGATGGCTCTTATCTAATTCCTATTATGGCAGATCTGATGCCGGAAATTCCTTTTTTTCTTAGAGTCCATCTTTGATTTCATACTGAAAAACAAACTGTTTTGCTATATGCAATGCCAAGCACTGCCGGCAGATTTAATTTTGCTAAAGCTAATGTTGACAGAGAAGTGGTTGATGACACTCTCTCTGACTGAGCCCTGGGAGTCACATACACATCAGCCAAAAAAAGCTGTTTCTAAACCATAAATGTACATGTCGACAGCCTGGTACAAAAAATGAAATTGATCTAATTTGATCTAATTTTTCAAACGGCGCCGTTTTGATTTTATGATTGATACATGTTATTCATAGTTAGGCACGTAGCTGACGTGATTGACAGGTGGGCGCAATGTAACATTGCTTCAAGATGCTTAAAACCCGCCTCAGCTCCAGCTCTCAGCCTGTCATCAGGTTAACTTAAAGTTAGGCTGAGACAGGATTTACAGCATGGCGGCTGCTGATGAGCCTCCGGAGCTCCCCGCCCAAACAGATGGCTGACGTCACTCAGGCTTCGTCCATTAAAATATGAATATTGTTGATTGTTGGTTACAGCTCGTTAGCGCTTCACTCGGCAGCACATGACCACGAGTTATAAGGAAGCAGAGTGGAGGCATGTCTTGTTATAGCGACTGGCATGCAGCATATTATGAACAAATTGCCTACTAACTTGAAGTATGTTCATGAATTGCATTCAGAAATCTCTCCTTCAACTCCCTGTAGATGACTAAAACTATGCCATGATGACATTTTTACCGATAGTTGTTCCCTCTGGAGTAAATGTTCCTGTTTTATCCTCCATTTCCCCTCTCTTAATGTTTTATGAACATTTGCTTAACATGCTGTCGGTTGGCATACTTTAACACCATGACTACGTCTTGTTTGACGGGTCAATTTTACAGCAATGTCACACTGGATAGCCTTGAAGTGGTTAAAAATAGACTATCACTTACTGAGCGAACACTTGCTAGAATTGGTCAAAGGGTGTTTTTAAACTTAAATATGTTATTCAGTATGCAGCTCCATCTTCCTTTAAGTCTGTGATGGCTTTATATCAAAGGTGAGTAGAGGCCAATGATTTTATAACTCACCTTAGAGTATTTTACTGTAAAGAAAATTGCATTTGCTTTCATGTTTCAATCAAGTTCCACCCACCATATCTGAACAATCAAGTGTCTGAAGAGGCAGAGAACGAATAAAGAGTGCTTCTGTTTCTGTAGAAACTCTGACTCAAAACATGTTTTTTTCCAGAAGAGATGATTGCCCCAGTTGCTAATTTCATGCCTTGTAGTGTGGCTCACGATGTCAAGTCTGACAATTTCTGTTTCATAAGATGATATCGGGAGTGCAGAGTATGCAATGGCAGTTATGAGTCAAAATGAAGCTCTATTGGGGGTTCTTGCTTCCCCAAATTTGAATCTCTTGACTCGGGGCAATACAAAAATAAAGATGAGAACTCAAGCGTTGTCACAGCTAACATCTCTGACACCAGAGTACACATCCATGTTTTTGTTACTGAAAGAAGAAATAGTTCATTATGTTTATGTAATTGTGACATTTTTCTTGTTTTCAGCCCCACTTAAGTCGCAGTAGTTGGTTCAGAAAGTGGTGATTTAATGCTATAACAATATGCCTAATGAAGCGTTAAACAATGCACTGATTTCACAGTGATTTCCTCTAATCAAAAGTGCATTGGTTGTGATGACTTATTATCTTCTTCTGCTCAGTCATAATCACTGTATGTGCACAAAGGACCATTAGAGAATTCAAGATAATTAAAAATAAATGTGAGCACTCTAGTCTGTGTTAAAAACCTTGATCTCACCCAAGAAGCCAAACATCCAAAAAGTCAGGGAATTTGTGCTAATCCCTTTTTTAGGTCAGATCTTTGGAGCTTCCGATGCTTCAGGCAGCTTTTTGCTCTCTCTTTGACCTCCTGCAGAAATCCCCCCCCCCCTCCCCTCGCACACCTGTATCTAAGATGTCCATTGTGATTCATTAGTTGTAACTTGGATGTTGGCAATGTATAAGGCTAGTTGAACTTTTTCCAAAACGAGAATTATCATGCATGAAGTTCCATCTGGCTCATTTGGGAGGAGGAAGATTAAACTTTTCCGTTCTCTTCTTGCCTCATTAAAGCAAAGATGATATACTTTCACCTGTAAAACATGGCGGGAAATGGGACAGGAGGCCTCCTAGTATAAACCCATACCATCTGCACATGTCTTCACTGGCGCTTAACCGCTAAGTAAGCAAACCTCACAGAATGTCAGTATGTGTGAGAAGCAAGGGCCACATGCTCTGAACATTCATACATTACATCTAATACCTCACAGGGAGATCAGATTCCACACTGGCGGATATGATAATCATAAATCTGAGGATCAGCTCTTTGAGTATTTTACAGATCTGGATGATCCTTCAAGATGGCAACATGCCTCCAGAAGACTCAAGCCTCGGCTCTTTTGCTGCTCGTCTCAAACATTATCAAAACAAACAATGTAAAAATGAGATTCTTCATCGTATAAAATACATCTGTCACAACATTTCAAAGCTTTGACAGTGGGAGTCATGAGATGGTTTATGTGATTGTTCTTAAATTCAGTGAGAGAAAGTCACATATTTCACACATTGTCAAAGACGCCTTAGACACACGAAGGCTTGGAAAACATAACCATGAAATAAATCGTTCGATCATCAGAAGAGGCGACATTCAACAGACTTGAATCTGACTCTGAGGCCGCTACAATCGGAAACAGATGTCAACTTTTGCTACATAAAGACCGGATTCCATCACTTAAAGCCTTACTGTATGTTGGCTAACAGACTGTGTTAAATATGTTTAAATGTTTTCGTTACGACAGAAAAAAAAACTCTCTGATATCACCTGCAATGTTGTTGCCTGCCTATTTACACCCCTCTTTGACTTAGCAGATGAAGCGAGAGCCGCTTAAAGAACCATTAATTCACCAGCCAAACAACACAAGCTAACCCAGTTGAAAGCTATTTCGGTGTAATTAAAATTCTTCCAGATTTGAATACATTCTCCAGTGTGCACGCTAACGGCTCTTTTGGGAGTTTCTTGGACTAATCAGAGAGACTGAGAAGTGTGTTCCTGTTGCTAATGGGTGAACACATGATTTCATAGCTCCCAACACGATTATAGTCTTATTAGGGTAAGACATTCATAAAGACTCATTAGCAATTTCTTCCCATCATGTGTGTGGGTGATATCATTTCTATCTCTTTTGGGGTGCGCAGTCTTCTCCCTTTGATTCCAGTGACTCAATCCCTTTGAACCAATTTGTAAGCTTCCGAGTGCTTGCGTACGAACTTAACCCAGACTTTACAAGAAAGAAAAAAGTTGAACCAAAAAGACAAAAAAGGCTGAGAGCTTTTTATGGCTGGTTTGATGTCACTTAAGTTCACACACTGCAGACTTTGAGGGCTCACGAGATTCCTGAAGATTTTAAAAAACTCTTTCTTTGAACAGAAACGTTGCACACACTGTCATTCAAGGCAACAAATATCCCCAAATAATGTTGATGTTGGAAAGAGGCTGGAAAAGCTGAGTCACCAGGCTGAGTCTGAGAAAAAACTGGCGTCACTAAAAAAAATTATAGTAATTTCTGACAATTACAACATAGCCTGTTTTCAGATAACTCGTAATTCTCTACTGCTTTGTGCTCTCTCTCTCAGATTAAGCTGTGGAAAATAGAGAGCTACACTTTCCTGAATATTTGGCGCCCACCTGCAGAGATAGTTTACATTTGAATTAATTGAATAATGTGTGAGTACTCAGCAATGGCAGCGTAATTAACGGTTAACAAGCAATTGCTACAAATAGCAGGCTGTATACTTTGACAGTTTTTTCTCCGGCATACGAGGCTGCTTATTTCCGGCACACATAATGCATTTTGGTCAGCAGTTTTGTAAAGAGTGCATGACATTTTTTTTCCTTTCATTGAGTCATACAAAGGGTGTGGTGCTGGACCATGCCAGTATCGTTCTTAGTACTTCTCTATGTGAGTATTTTAGTTGGTGCTACTTAAGGTCACTCTAGTTTTATAACTTGTAAAACTGCCTCAACAGAAGCTTTGGCTTAAATAAAACAATGTGGCGTTTTGGAAGGAGCCCCTGAAGGCTGCCCAATGATTTAAAATCTGTGTTTTTATAAACCTAGTAGGAATTTGCAATCTGTGCACATGGACAACACAAAGTTAACACGTCGGTGCGCACAATCAAGGAAACCATGCTGACAGTCTGTAAAGCCTTGTGCATGGATTGTAAACCGTGGGTACAGATTTTCAAACAGCTTTTTATTTTGTATCTTACCTGAGCCTTTGAGGGCTCTGTATGCGTGCACTAATGTCTGGCTCATTTAGAGTCAGTTAATCTCACAATCTGAAGGTCTGAGTTTCGATCCCCAGCTCCAACAGCCACGTGTTGATATGTCCCGAGAGACCCAAAATTGCTCCTGCTCCTCTTTAATGTAAGAATATTAAAAGTAAGTTTTAGCAGACCTGCAGTTGATGACTGGATTAGTTGTCACTAAGATAAGCGGGAAGTTTTCTGAGACGGACAAGAAGGCTGGGTGTCTCAGGACACATGACAGGATGTAAAAAAAGGTGCTCGCAATGTAATGTAAACAACACTGTAGTTTTGTCCTTTTTATGTCCTTTGCTATGTGTAATTGGACCGATTTGCAATGTCTAAGAGCACATCAGTCACATTATATAAATGTCACCTTCCCTTTTTGCTGTGAATTTTCCTGAATATTTTCTGCTTTGTTCACAAATTGGATCAACCGCTTCAAAACCTGCCAAAATGTATCGAGGGTGCTGGCAAGAAGTGAAGTCAGGCTATAGACAGAGTGAATATTTGTTTGTGTCCACACATGTCATGTACTTTTTAGTATATGTGAAAACACCAGTACAGTATTTAAGAGAAAACACTTCCTGGTTTTTTAAGCACATGTTTGGCTGGCAAAGTTGTTCACAGAAGAACCTATACATGGGTGATACAAATCAACGGAAATGAATCTTTTGGCAGCGACAATCGTGGGAAGCTTAAGATCTATGACTCATGCATCTGTCTTCAAGCCTCAGATGGCCACACATGAAAATTCACACGTAAACACATGGTGATCTTCGCTTCCTGCTCTCACAGAATCCTCCCAATGAGCCACAGACACGCTCGATTCAATCTGCACCAGGCAGAAAAAGGCACAAACACGCAGCCTCTGAGGCAGAAAAGGAACATCCTGATCAAAAGAAAGCATATTATTTGCATACACATGTGCTGGTGGCATGAAGGTTAAAAAGGAGGGGGTTTATGACGATAGGGATGTCGGTTTTCATCCCCACATGAGCTTGGAGTTAAGTGACGTCTTTGCCTTCGGGTGAAACAATTTTAACACTGGTGGCTCCCCAGTGTGAGTGTGCCTAATCACATGAATGTGAAGCCAAGTGTAACTAAGTGTTGAAAAAGTCTCGTAAAGTGCTCATCACTGTTCACACCTGACATAAGGAGAGCATATTGACATTCATGCTTCTGACACATGAAAAACACAAACATGTGAGGTGTGGCAAACGAAACAAATTGCATGAACATGTGGATTTAACACAAACTTTCGGCACAACTGACGCTGTTATGTTTTGTTTCGTCCTTTAGCTCAGACAAGCTTTGAGGTGGTTTTGGATCAGTGAGGAGAAGGCTGTTTTTTAAACATTTATAAGCTGCAGGGCGACTCCATTGCAAAGAGAGAAAAAAAGGGGCGAGGCCTTTCCTCACAGGCCGACAAGGAAAACGCCTCCATCAAAAAAAAAAAAAAAAAAAAGGACGGCAAACAAATGGCAAAGAAAGTTATTTTTCATACGGCTACTATAAAAGAACTCTTTGTGTCCTCAAAAAAAAACGGCTCCAACTGACACTTGACTAAACGTTTTAAAGGAAAGGACACATGGAAAGAAAGAGTCAAAGAGACTGAAAGAACGCCATGTACCCAGTGGGAGAAGGGGATTTTTTTGGGGGGAGCAGCAAAAGATGTAGTGTAGGGGTAAAAAAAAAAATCTGCTTTTTGAAGCTACTGATCTGCTGTTTCACCAGAACGTCATAGTGTCAGGGCGTTGGTCTTGTTTCTAACAGCGTCACTTTCTTTGCGACGGCGGATTGGTAAGACCTTAATAATGTGTTTTATTTTTAACTGCTTCACTTATCTGATGTGGCGGGGCTAACCTCAACAGTCATGTTCAATGAGAAGCTGCAGTAAACTTAAGCAACACACAAACTACAAGTGTGGCGTCTGTGAATATTGACACACCACTGTACACACTGAAGATGTGTGCTGTACTGTTTGTCCAGGGGGAGGAAACCTGTGCACACTCATTATCTCTCTATGGCTGCAGTGATGGACAACTGTGAATGGATATTGACGCTCTTGGCTGTTGCCATGTGACAGCAGAAACCCCATTAGAAGCCTTTTAGCAATTTACAACATTGTATACATGTTACATCAAGCCTTTGATTCTCTGAGCACTCAGAGCTGTCAGTAACAAACATTGAAGCATCCTCCCAACTGAAAACACTGAGAGAAAGGTGTCTGCTGGGAAAAATGGGCAGACCTGTTAAATCCCCCCATTACAATGTACTCAAAGGTCTCACGTTTATTCTGTACATGCTTGCAAAATCGAAACTTAACCATTTACTTTGGCTAGTATAATGGTGCATGTATGTAACACAGTATTTGTTGCTTCTGAAAATTCACGACATGGGTCCTGTGAAACCGATGTAAATGAGCTCTGGCCTTCAGTTATAAATACATTCACAGTTTATTAGAATTTAAATGAGGTTGAGGGATTGAGATCCACAGGCCAAATGAAGCCAGTATATTTCTGACTGCTAAATGCCGCTCTGAAACTGCACTGATATTCTCCATAATCCTGCCAAAGGCGTCCAATACCATCCAGCTGGCATTCAGATGCTGTACAGATGCGCTCAGTTCACCAAGAATAAGGCCCATGGAAATAACAGTGCTCTGCAAAGTATGGAATGCGTGAATGTCATAAACATACTTAGCTGCGAGACTTCCAAGCCAACTGTTTAACACTGCAGGGATACAAAAGTCCATTTGTTGTCGAGGCTCTTGGTTCTGCAGAGTGCCGTGGTGCATGCTATGCTCCCATATAAGTCAAATGAGGTGAACTGTGCTCTCATCCATATCCTTAAAACATTTGTTATTTTTGTCCAATGTGTTTACAGAAGAGGATATTGCTGATTAGCTTTATTTGAACATGTACGTTTATTTATTTGGTTACTTAATTGAAGGATGTGCTGCTGTACACTGAGACATCCCGACTCAGATGTTACTTACGTAACAGTTCTTGGACAAAGACAGACAGAACTTCCTGTTAGTTTAGAAGGATATCATTGAATGAATCCATAAAACCACAGAATTTGGACAAAGATAGTCGGAAGTAGTGACAGAAGCCCAAACAGGAAATAAGACGGAGCTTTTTATTATCATATCGACCTCTCTCTGCCTCTTAGAAACTGCAGTCCTACAATAAAAAAAACTATGAAGTCTGTCATTGTAATCTTATTGTAATGCATTTCATTGTTGACATATGTAACAAAAATAAGTCACAAAATTCACATTTTCTTTCCATCCTTTCTTGGCCAATGAGGAGGAGGCAGAGAGGAGCTGAGAGAGGAGGGCGAGGCAGGGTGGAGCAGGGCTGAAAAGGGATGATTCTGTTGAATTTGGCAAAAGCATATCCAACTCTGCACCACCAAAGCATCCTCCTAACATATTATGGTTTTCACGTCTAACCTAAAATCCGGCCATGTGCACAGACTTTTCTTTCCATAGATACATTGGCTTTACATGATTTAATGATTTTTTTTTAACTCCTTTTCCAATGTATTTTTGCAGCTCAACTCCTTTAGGAGGGAAATATATAATGCTGCTCACAGCTAAACCCTTGTATCATAAATCCAGAACAACAGCCTGCTACAGTACATTTTATACAACTCATCTATTTCTCCTCTCAGACATACTGTTTCGGGGCCGCTAACTTTGTTTCCAAATGACCTCACTCGGAAGGGACGTGATTCAGGAGTCAGCAGTGAGTTCATGGGAAGACTGCCATCAATATTTTATGACTTGCATTTTTTTTTTTAAAAAGGCCAGAGGAAGTCTGCTCTGGTCAAGGTAAAATCATTATCGTGTGTGACTGAATGCATCTGATGGTAGGACTTCACATAACCCTTCCATGCAGGGCTCAAAGCACCTGCTTTGGAGAAATGCTGTCTGATAATCAAGGGGTCACAGTGTGTTAGATCAGGGTTTAATGGACTCAGATGGAATATTTGACAGGATGTTGGCATCGTGATGGTGAGTTTGTGGGGAAAAAATAGAGTCTGCATCCCTGCTTGAAGACTGAACTGTCTGCAATCGTTGATATACCCTTGAACATGAAAGTGGACTCTGAAACACATTGTGTGGCCTCTCCTGTGAAATATCTCAAAATCCACAAGAGTGGAATGCACCTGAGTTTATGGCTTCTCAGAAATGAATCCCATAGACTGTGGATATCTCCAACGTTTCCTCCCTGGACTTTACTTTTTGTGGTTGGAAGTGGAATGGCCTGAAAGCTAAAGGGTAGATGAGATGATCAAAGAATGTTTGAAAATCATCACAACAGCATCTTTTATCCCTTGAACTGCGCTGCTCTTATTAGGATGAACTTAGGCTTTTCCAGAAATCAATAAAACTTAATGAAGCATGAACTAATGATGCAGCCAAAAGACTCAGCTGCACTGTGGCTTTATTTCTAATCAACAAACACAAGTGTTCTACCACATGATGCAAAATGAATAAAGAAGACATTGTAACTGTCACTGTTGCGGCATGGTTTAGGAGCCAATTGGGGACGTTAGGGGGAAACGTTATAGATTTAGCATTACATTTAAAGACGTCATTATCAATGGGCTATTGGAAATCTTCACCAGAACATGTATATCCATTTATTTAAAGATATTCTTTCTATTTCTTTCAGATTGTTTTGGGCTGTTTATTGGCTTATTGGTTTATATGGCCATTATTCGATTGGACAGCTGAAGAGAGACAAAAAATATTAAGAAGAGGGAAAGGACATCACAACTGCCAGACTATCTGCAGCCCCTATTTCGAAATGTTTTTTTCTTGAAGATTTGAAATTGGACAGGTAAACCTCTCTAGCAGATGCCCTTGGATATTTAAGCCCCTTGAAGCGAGAACACATTTGAATAACATGCCAGTCGCTACTAGCTTCAGCAGAAATTCAAAACAAAGTTCCACAAACAGCAGCATTTTTTGTGTTATGTACAACAAAAGCTCTTCAGCAAAATCAAAATTCATCTTAGACTTCTGTGTAGCTGTTCAACTTTTTATTTCATACTTTAAGCCAAGCAAATTCCCTGCATCAGCTCCCAAACTGTATCCAGTCAGCCAAACAACAGGCCCAGGAATGCAGGCCTGCATACACAAAGACAGATGTCAGGTAATGGTTGAAAATTCCCAAGCTGTAATGCACTACTTTCAAATTTCTAGAGACCAGTGACCATTTGCAGTACGGAATGAATTTCTCCATTTAGTGCAGCACTGAAGGTGTCATGCAAAAAAAACAGCATTTTGGAGTCAAGCGTTCCCGGTATAATATTATATATTCATAGCAAGGTAGAGTTGGCTGCTCAGTGAAGTATGTTCAAAAAGTCCGTCAGCTACAATGGGGGGTAAAGGCTTCTCACTAGAGGAGAAGGGAAGGTTAGAGGCATGTCTTTAAAGAGGACATACTATCGTTTATTTAGAGGCTGTTCGCAGATACCTGATGTATCAGTCATCTTGTGTTGGATTGTGACACTCTTACAAGCACTCTCCTGATTAAACCTAATCAACAATCTATAATTTAGGCTCACTCTTGATTGTGTGCAATTTCAATCATTGTCAGCTTATTTGACTTGAATTAGATGATTACTTTGCATTAATTATTAATATCATTGTAAAAACAGCTTTTCATTTTAGGCTATACGCATCATGAAAGCAGCATTACTACACAGTGAACCTTTAAGAAAACATTACTGTTTTCTCTACCTTTGACCATGTTCAATTACGTCTGGGAAAGAATCTACAATTTGGCAAGGCAGTGCATCCAGTTTATTCCATTTTGACTTGCCAGGAAAATATTTGTGCTCACAAGTATCTGCGTGTTGGATGACACAACCATTTCTCTGCAATAACAGCTGCTGAGAGAGTTAGTGTTTAGACTTCCACCAAAATGCACAATATGGCAAACTACTGAAGGCCAATTTTGATTTCTGCAGAAGGCATCTCGACATCCTGTTTGGAACTTTTCATATTTTTTTTCGCTATGAAGGATTTTTTTTAGTAAAACTATTTCTGTTCAATCAGTTCTCCGAGCCCAGCAGCCGCCTGACAAACTGATGAGGTTTGATAATGTTTAGTTGCAAAGTGAAAACCATTAGCTATCTGATGTTTCTGTTTTTAAAGTGCTGACCTGCCCAAGTGGAGCAGAAGTCTGTGTGTGCAATGGTTTAAATGTCACATCCATGATGTCTCAATTGAGTCATAAGTTAAACCTCATTAAAAGTGTCTCCTCCTCTTCACTTACAGGCCCCAAATAGAGACTCAACTCCAGCTAATTAGTCAACTTAAAAAAAAAAAAAAAAAAGCTTTAATCTGCAGTCACCTGCTAAAGTCAAAAGAGCAGACAGTGATAATGATTTTCACAGATGGAAGCATGTGACTTAAAGCAATGTTATGCAACTATTGTACCTTAAATAAGTAGCGATTTGTGTGCTTGTTTCAGTCAACGCTAACCGCCTATTCTCAGGATAAACTCCTACTCCCCATATCCCTCTTAACTCTTTAAATACATTAGCTTGGTCAATGGCCAGACATCAAAATATCTTACATCAAAAATATGATAAAGGGATGTTCTACTGATTTCCTAGTCCTCTTTCCTACAGATATTCAAATTTAGTCAACTGGTGTAAAGGTAAGAAATCACCCATAAAACTGTCATAATGGAGCACAATTGAGTTAAGGTAAAGGATATCTTTTACAATTATTTTCATGAACTGTGCTATCTCTCCAGATTCAAGATCAAAATACAGCTGACCGGGTTGACCCTATGAGATACAATCCTTTCAATGGGCTTGTTAATATTGTGGAAGTAGACCAAGGAGAGAAGGCCTATTAGCAGGGCTACAGCCAGTCGTATGGCTACACCTTAATTAATTCTACTTTATTGAATCAAGTAATTGTTGGGCATAACAATTACCTAATTGTGATTGTTTCTAATGTGCATTACACGTTATTTTGAAGTTCGACTCAGACATTACCTGTCTTTTTTTTTTACAGTATCTCAACCTTGACTTTTATTTGAGCAGCCTATCCAATAACAATATTTATAATTGCTTACCTGACCAATGATCCTGTCTCACAGTGATACTTCTAGGCTTCAGGCTGCTGTAGAGCAGCATACCAATGAATTAGGAAAGAGAACCTGTTAGTCTGTGACTTTCCATCAGTTTCTGTTCTCTGTAATTTATGAAGAGACCAAAAAGGACATAAATGGATGAAGCAAATATGGAAGATAGAGTGACCATGCTAAAAAGCTGGACAGTAGTTTGGCAATGAAAGAAGTGACACTCTAAAACAGAGGGGCTAAAACAGATTCTTCAAAACTTCTTTAATTGATAGTTCAACGTAGTTCAAGGTTCTTAAAGTAGCTTTAAGTATTCAGGACTTACAGTAAATGTTGCACACCAGTTTTCCCCAAGTCAACCTTGACTAAATGGTCCTCTGCTGGTTACATAACACATTTGTTTTAACTTGAACTGTTTTCCTTTTCATAAATCTACAAGGTCTATTTATGCATCTACAAGGTCTGTTTATGCATTCAATAAAGCCAGAGCAAATAAACAGAGGGGAGCTTGCTAGGGTTTCTAATAAATTAATATGCATTAGAAAATCAGGGAACCAGAAAAAGCAAGTTCATGTCTCCCCCTCAGGCTGCCCTTAAGCTAATTGCCTTCCAATGGTTATTGGGACCCTTATTTGCAGCAAAATGCTCTTTCACATTGCAAATTAGCTATACAGCCTCTGGAGGTTATTAAACAAAGATTAGACTACATAGCAGTCAGATAGAAATACCTTAACAGGTCATGTGTATCATTGGTTTGCTTTAAAAGAAGTGAAAGCTTTCTTATTGTGGCAGCGCCTGCATTGTGTTTAAATCTACTGCACTGTCCTCTTTAGAGGACCATAAAAGCAGAATGAGTCTGAGCGCAATGCAATTAAGTTCCCTAAATCTAAACTGAACTCAACAATGTTTAAAGCATCCAAAGTGTCTCCTCTGTGGTCACTGTTACAATAGAGATGTGTCGTGAAGAGAAGCTTAGGAATGCTTTTTTGGACGTAAAGTGACAGGATGCTCTGGGGTCACATATGGTCAGCTCCTCTGTTCTGCATCTTTACATTCCCCTGTGGTCTATTCCCATGGCCCGGTTTGGCACATCGTGGTCAATCAGCTTGCATAGTTGGCCACAAAAATACTGGTTGTTCTCACTACGCACCCCTCTCGCCTGTAATCTGCGTTTCTTCTGGTTTGGCTGACAGGTTGTTTTCAGCTTCTGCTGTCACTTGGGTCAAAGATCCAGATTCCTTTGTCACATTTCTCACAACCTTTGTTTTCTTCTACAAGATAGAGTAGTCTGAAGAAATATATGTACCATCTCTGTTTGTTTACATATCAAGCATGTGACCATTCTTGAGCTTGGTTTCATCAAAACTCATAAAACGTGAATAATGTCCGGAAAAACAAATATGTGCTGGGAGGCGTTCTGTGAGGCAGAAATGTTTTCCTTCCGTAAACAAGGATGTTTTAAATCACCCGCGGACATTAAGGTAGAAGGTACGGTTTACTTCATGCATTTACCTGAAGAGAGGAGAACAAGAACACTGATCACTTTGAAGGAATCTTTTCTTTTTTTTTACCTCTGTGGATTGCAGCACATTTTGTCTGCTTTGGGATAACAGTTAGTAATTGTCTTTCTGAAATACAGTATACACAGTCTGTGTTGTTTAGAGCAGGAGTTTTAAATTACTGTCTTTACAGGGTAGTCATCATAAACATAGAGAGTTCATGAGAGGTTATTTAAAGCCAAGAAAGCACAAAAACATCCACTGTACTGTATTTTAAAGTTCTACGAACCATCAAAACATATAAGTAGAAAAACACACGTACTTCATCTTAGGCAAGTCGACTATATACTATATAGCTATAACAATAGCTATTAAATTTACCCTGTTCTATTTAAATAAAATTAAAACGATTGTTAGTGGCTTCGATGAGTCAAAATGTTGACTGTGTTGATTGTGAATGCTTCAGTCATCAGCAGACGTATGTTTTCAAGGTTTTATGCTCACAGCGCTTTATTTAACCACAAATGTTTTATACCTGTAAGTAATGTGGCAACATTTCTTCTTAGCTTGATTCTTTAGGGACTAAAAAACAAAGATATATGTGCAAAGTCACAATTTTAAATACTTGGAAATATGCACGCAATCTCTCATCAGTTGTCTAACTTGTAAAAATATTAGCAATTGAGTCTATTGCAAGTTAGATAGTATGCACAAGTTTTTAATTAGACATGTTTATGGAAAGAGACAAATATTGCTTTACAACTGAAATACCATTACCCTGTTGAAATCAGCCAAAATAATTCATTTGCACTGAGGTCCCACCTCTGATGAGGCAAGTAGCCAACCATTGATTTGCATTTTGGGTTGGCACATGGGGTTGCCAATCAGATTTAAAGGGTGGCCCATGCCACCCCTGACACTTGTCTGGCCACGCCTCTGCTCACAGTGTTCCCTCTTCCCAAAGTCAAAAACAAGTAAAGGCTGGTTCACACGGAGGATTTTAAAATAGTCGGCCGATTTCCCAAACCTAAGAGACCACACACACATGGCAATAAATAATCGGAGGTTTCACAGTGTTGGTAGTACAGTGCGTGGTGTGCATCCACACAGCAACATCAACACCACACACGAACAGATTTCACTCGTGAACATCCCCCGATCAAATCTTGCAAAACCTCTCAAGATCAAACTCGATTCCTGAGTCAACAAACGGACGAAGAAGATGCAATGATGATCGTTTGTGCTTTTTTTAATCTGAAAAAAAAAAACGTTTTAAAAAGAAGAGGCATTGGTCAAAGGAGTGGAGACAATGGGAGCATTGTTGTTTTGCTCCTGGTGTTTCCTTGCCACTAAGTCACCTCGCTTTCTGATTGGCTCCACATCACAGTCAACAGGCTCGTGCTCGCTTTCCCCTCTGGGACACCACACATGATGAGAAATCGGGCCAAAACAATCCAACATGTTGAACATCCCCAATTTCAGATCGGAGTGGTCCCGACATCCTTCCGAGCAGACGAGAGCAGTCTTAACGCAGGATTATCCTATTCGATTATTTTACGATGATCGGGGCGTCCTTATTATTGGAGGGGGAGAATCGGGGCCAAAATCGGCCTAATTATCCTGCCATGTGAACCAGCCTTAAGAGAGACCTTCCAAATGGTTTCACATTTTATTTGTAAAAATATTTTCCTTGAGTTATGAATTCTTAACTCAACAAACATTTAGATATCTGTCTTAGCCACAGCTTTTACACATTGCTGAACATCATCATATTAGAAAGCAGCAGATGACAAACTCTGCAAGTCACAAAGAAACAATTCTATTGTTTAATACAAGCAACAAAAATCAGAAACTTTTGAAATGAGTGACAGTAGTTTCGAAAACTAAACTATCTTAAGCATTGGTTTTACCACAGAGAGATTCCACACATCATTGCACAAGAAGCTTGGTCATTTGGCTCAGCAGATCAGTGACGTGTTCCTCAGCTGTTCTCAGCTTTGTGCTACTGCAGGCGGCCTACAGTCTGTCAAACCAAACTTCATGGGACACATCATTTCCTGCGGTTATTTTAAGCCCTCATAACCAGGGAGATGACGACATTTGCTCTGGTCCACTAACACTGGGGTCTCTGTGAACCACACCACCATCACATACACACATTCACACATAAACCCCACCCTAGACCCTATTTCAACAACCCTGTGTGAAGCAACATACTCCTTTGTTGGTTCTCCCGTCTGGCTATATTTAACCAGTGCAAGCTATTCCAGACTGTCATCTGCCTGATCCCAGGCTGGGCGCTATCCCTAGCCCCCTTGATTCTGTCTGAACCTGGTCTGTAATGAGGCCGTCTGGCGTCAAATTACTCAGAACACTTCACAAGTCACTCAGCACGGCTGATGAAGATTTTCAACAGGATGGGAGCTGACGCTGATCTGCCGTCAGCATACTGTGAAACGTGGCCCGACTAGCTGCAGATTTCCGCTGCCATGATATGGGAAGAAAAGAACAGAGACTGGATAAATAAAAAAACGCTATGTTATAATGTTACTATAAATCATCCATATAGAATATAAATCTTCATTTGGGGAAGTTATCCATCAGGTGTCCAGTATTTTAGTTTGGGTGTCAAACTTTGTGAAACACATGGGTAAAAACATCTTGTGTCATATCACCTGTGTCGCCACCTTGTGATTAATAAAATCTTGTCAAGAACGACTAAGAAGCCCCCAAACCATATTTGCCTTCTGATGCGATTTCAAAAGAGATAGCTTATAAAGTGCTTCAAGTGTTGCTAAGGAACATACAGACAAAGCTCCTTTAGTCTCTAAGTTGTCCACAATGTGTAAAGTCTACCAAATTAAATATTCAGTTAGTTGTTAAGAAGTGCTGTAGCTAAGGATAATTAACCATTTTCAAAAAAGAAAATGCATGCCAATGGACCAAGTCATGGGATTTGTTATGTTTTTGTTAACTTTAACATTTAGGTGTTAAATATTTGACGTCAAACTTTGTTAGAACTCCAAAACTTAAAAGGGACCACACACACTAATGAACTAATCTTGTTTCTAAGACTCGAACCTTGTAGCTGACGCTAAGTTGCTTATTTTAAAGAAAAGTTGAATAACTTTTCAGCTCCAAGAACTAATAAGTCAAACTTCATTGTAATTTCACTGCAAAAGAGTTAGAGGGTAAAACGTAGCATTCTGCTTTAGCACTGTGTTGGTACAGTCTGACAGAGCTGCTAGCATGACTTTAGAATCTCAAATGGTCACACATTGTGAATTTGGATGAATGAAATATACTGCAGTATGAACAGTTCTGAGTGGAAAAGTTGACTTAGACGTTGACGTAGTACAAATGACTTCAGGAAGAATTACATTTGCAAAAGGTGCTAAATTATGGAATTGAAGACGCACAAGACTAGCTTGGCTATTTGCTCGGAAAATTGTATTTTCAGATATTTCATGTCTCTAATCAACACATGGAAACACAAAGAGTGGACTTTTTCCCAACTTTGTCTATCAAGTGTCTTTGTCTATTTCACTCTGAACTTTATAAAAGAGTTTCACAACATTGCCTATGAAACTCACCAAGTCGAAACATTTTGTGTCTATCACAAGTACCTTGCGGCTAAAGCTTAGTCCCTCCGTCTTGGAGCAAAGGCTAATAACTGCACAGATTCATGGACTAATTATAAGCTCCAGAACCATTAGTTTGAAGTCTCATGATGAGCCTTGCGCTTCTGAGTCATTCCCTCTGGGCTGGAGGGAGTCCCCTCACTCTCAGTAGACTTCTCTATATTTAAAATTGTGAGTCATGTTCATGTGTGAGCTTCTGTCCCAGTTGGACTTGGTAAATTAGCAGACATGAGTCTCCATGGGATAGAGATATGCAAAAGGAAACATGCATGTGAGTACAAAACACAATAAGAACAATACTTGTACGAGTTTGCTACTTGCTCATTGTGTCTCACTTACAACTTTCCTAGAAGTTGTAAGAGTTAGAGGGCTGCAGAGAGAAAATTCAAACAAATCTGATGTCAAACAGTCCCCGTTTCAAGATTCAGATCTGACACTGAGAATTCTTCAAATCTTGGCTAATTGTGGCATGTTCACATTCCTTCGGCGCGGTTGCTTTTGTCTATATTAGGCAGCAGAAGCAGAGGGACAATTTGATTCAAGCCTCCAGTTTTGGCTTGTTATGAACTGACCAAAGCTGGCTCCAGATGTTGGAGTGAAAACCTCAGGCTTTTCCGAACACACCTCGGATGAATCAGCCAAACACTGGAAACATTTCCCATGATTCATGCTGCTTTTCCAGTGCCTTAGCAACCTTTTGTTACCCCATCGGCCACAACCGTCTGCTTCCACAGATTGGGGCATGTGAGTTACATGCGATGCAGGGTCCTACAAAGAAGGAATTGTTTCTTAATCTGATTTAGGCATTAATTTATCTCATATGAGAATGTTTGATAATAACTGATAAAATCACTAGCGGATGGCCTTCCTGATAAACATGAAGAAATATCTGTCTAAACCATAAGGGAGTAAACTGACTGAATGATTCCATATATTCCCTTTGGAGAAAGGAGATATTTGTATTTCTACTTATCTGTTCATTTATTTTCAATGGATAAAGGAAACAATGGCAGCCAGAGAAGAACTGATTTCTTTTCATTCGACCAAAAAATGATAAAACAGACAATTCTCTTCAAAAAAAAAAGAAAAAGAAAAAAGGACAAACCCACAGAGGCCACTCGTATCAGGACATCTGGTCATGCATAATTTCTGCTTATTGAAAACTTGGCAGTTCTGCGATGATGACAATTTTCTCTGGAGTTTTCATTTTGGGCACTAAACTCCCCAACAGCTCTTATCAAAAATAAACATGCAGAGTTCAGTCGCAACAGCAAGGCGAGGAATATACAAGTCTGTTTTTCTCTCGGTCATACACACACACTTTGATTTCATATGTTTTACTTCAGGTCTTGGCACCATTGTTTTTCCACAGGTATGTGCATTTCTTTTTATCAGTGTGGGCCTTCTATAGGTCTGCTGTTTCTCGTTTTAAGTTTCTGCAGTTCTGATGCTTTTGCAGTGTTTTCTCTCTTTTTTATATTCAGTAATCAAAAAATAATCTTCTTTTCATCCCGTTGCCTGCTGCTGCAGAGACTCAATATCCTCAAAAATATCATGAACCAAATCTAATCTTCTGTTCCAGATTTTTGAGAACGTCAAGCTGTTGGCAAAGAAAACATTTAATAGGACTGTGTCCCAAACTCTTTTCCTGTGTCCACTTTTGGATTTGTGTCTCACTGGCCATGTCCCTTTGTCCACCACTTTTGCCAGTACCAAATATTTAAACTCTTTTCAAACACTGGAACTGATTTGAATGAACATTTTCTGTCTTCAAATAATGAAAACGTTTTACTTTGAACAATGATAGCCATCAAAAAGTGCAGAAGTGACCACTGTGCAGACTATGATTGATGCAAAATGCAATGTTGCCCTAAAGCATTTCATTTATTTTCTTTCCAGTCTTGTCCTCTGGAGAAAATGCTGACTGTGTTCCTTCTTGATCCATGCAGCTTCAAACCTGTGCTCCTGACTTGGTCCTTAGAATTTCCCCAAATTTCATGGCAACCATGCATTCAATCACCATTTCACAACAATTTGAAATCCCAAATTGCCACTTACAGACCTGAAATCTGGGTGTAGACCATCCATCACTAAAGAGCTGCAAAACCCCCTTCCCTCTTATCTGATTGACGTGAAAAGTTTTAAAACAACATGGGAGCACCACATGAGATGCCCTTTGGCCTTTCACCTTGAGACAGAATCTGGGCTTGTGTTTATGTACAACAACTCTTTTGTGTACACACCCAAGGCTAAATGAGGTCTGTGTGTGTGGGCTGTCTGCTGGGCTCTAAGCAGATCATGGCCCTCAAATATAATCTGAGCAGCCTGCCGGTGACAGCAAGCAACCTCAAAGAGAGCAATGTGGGAAAGATCATCTGCCAGGAGAGTATAAAGTCCTCTAGGCGAGGGACATGTTTTTTTTAGAGTTAGAGCATCACAATGAGAATGAACTGAGCTATGATATGGGCTTTTGAAGTCGCTGAGTCCTCTGCTTTGAGTATGACAACAATCCTAGAGATAACATTCAGAGGGAAAAGTGAATCTCCTGTTTTGGAGGGGTTGTACATCTGTCACATCGGCAGGGCTGCAAAGGAAAACTTGATGGCTTCCTTTCATATGTCTTCTGCTTTTGTGCTGATTTACTACAACTTTGGTCTTTTTTCTGTTATGGCTGTCATTTCTAACAGTAATTATAAAGTTGAGGTCACCAAGTAAATGTATTATGGTGACAAAAAGCCAGATGATGGGACTGAGTTAAAGAGACATACAGTCAGGGCTGGAATAAGTTATCAGTACTCCTTGGGGCAAAAAGTAGTGTGACTGGGCCTGTTTCATCCCCGACTGTACTTCTCAATTTCTCTTTTCTTACAGTTTATGTGTTAATGATAAAAGGGGTGAGTTTGTGATTGGACATTACATTACCACAATATAAACAGTTAAAAAGATGTAACCATAAACTGTAAACAATATAAACCTGGTTCCAGGGATGTCACCCATCGTTTGGGAGGATTGGTTTTTAAAACCCAAACAGTCGCCATCTTGAAAATCACAGCTCCACCTATCTTTGGATCAATCTAGTATTGGGCAAAGAGTTGGAGTTGAGGGGGGCCTTAACCCTCCAGGCAAACGGCTACGTACCCACCTGTCAGAGTCAAATTAGCCTTACAATGACACATTAAGCATAACCATTAGCCTCAGAGCTTATTTTCCTCCTCTTAGTAATATGCTTAAATTCAACTGTGTTGTCTGATCTGAGGTCATAGTCAAATAATCACCCCCTGCAACCCAAAAAAATCAATAACACAATTTTTTTAACTAGGCTGTAAACATGTTTATTTTTGCTGTAAATTTTAACATGGCCGTCTATGGAGCTTCCAGGGCTTTTGCAGCTAAAAGCTGGAGGAACTGCACTTCTATGTACTTCTGTGTGGGCTTCATTTTTTAACACTTGAGGTTGCTGACTGGGTATATCTCTACATTTTAACTTTGGCTCCAACCTACAATGCAGGTTCTCATCAAAAATGTATGGTTGTAAGCTAAAATATTCTATTTCAGAGGTCTGTAGAATAACCAAACAATCACATTACGACAAAGTAAAAAACACAGTGATCACGGAGCCTTTGAGACTGGCAGTGTCTGGGGCTTCTGATGGTTATTTAGACAAAGCCCCAGGTTGGTCCAATTTATTTGGAAAGACAACCAAAGACGACGTGTGATATTATTACCCAAACTGTGCATAAATATCCATGGCTGTTTACTGACCAACTTAATGATTCAACTTCCACCTTCCACACCCTTTGTTATAATAGGTTCTTTAGATTTTAGTTTCCACTCAAAATAAATTGGATTTTGCTAAAATGGCTAAAAGACTCTTGGCTTATTTTCTCTCTGTATGATGGTTAGGCCAATGTTGACCTTTTCATAGAGCACCCAATGTGAGTAGTTATCTCACCTCATACAAATAATGACCAAATTTATGAAAGTTGGATCCAATGCTTACTTAACTTGAGTTGTCCTTTGTATAGCTGTGGCAGCGATAAACATTTCAAAGGCACATTTATGCATTTTACATTGCTGGCTTGTTGTTGGAATGCTTATCAGAGCACTGCAGCTCACTGCAGCTCAGTGTCTTGCTCAAGGAGACTTGACAGGAGTTATTGCTGTGGCTGGAGTCAAGCTCCGAACATTTCCATTATATGTTCAGCACTGTAATCACCGGGCAGACTTCCTGCCCATCCTGAGTCCGCAGGTCAGACATTAAACTCTACTCTACCTGTAGCAAGAAAATGAAGTTATAGAGTGGAAAGGAGCTGGTTGGGGCAGGCTACCCATACAGCTAACTTAAGATTCTTGTGATGATGTTTTGCCTTGGGCCAGAACCCACCCACCCTCCCCAACCCCCTAAAAAGCTGTTAATAAACCATGACTCACTGAAACTTTCTCTCTGAAAGTGCCGGATGAAACACCAGGCAGGCAGAAGTGTAGGAGGTTATATCATATTAGAAATATTATCAATATTGATCGTCTGCCATGCTCAAAGATGTTGTGAGGGTCTCATTTTTATGCAGCTGAAAGGACAAGCTAGTCAATAAGTGTGCCAAAGAACAAGAGTGACACGGTGAAGTTTGAGAAGAAATTCACTTTTTGTACAGCCCAGGAGCTCGTAAACAATTTTCAGTTGTAAAAATTCAGAAATGGTCAAATGAATAAGCAATTAGAAATGATGCTTGTGCTGTTGTTTGTACAACATGTGCAGTAAATCATGCTCATGCCGTGTATTATTTAAGTCATAGACAGCAAACTGTGATAAATGACTCCAGCCTTTAAATTTCCCTTCCCAGACATTTCTCCCATCAGTTTAAGTGGACATTTGGACATTCAGTTCTTCAGTCACATATGGAGACATTTCCATCGAGAAAAAACAGGCTGTGCATTCTGCTCTGCATTTATAAACACAACATTTTTTTGTTTGGTTTCACTCCAACTGCCCCATCTCTGTTCTGTCCTAACATTTGCGTCGTGTTTAAACTGAGAGGTGAGGGCAGGGTCACAGAGTGTGTCTGTGGGACCAGCACAACACTAATCTCATCAATTTCCCACTGCAAATATTGGACTTATTAATCCTCTGTGCAGACACTTGCTAGTCACACCGTTCTCCCTGCCAACTCTCTAGGAACACATGGAGGCCTTGTTGCAGACACTTCACAAAGCCCTGGCAAATTGCATGTTTATTTTTTCCTTGTTACCATGGAGACATTATACTCCAGGGGAGATAGCGGGCTCATATGCAGTCTTGGGATGCAAATCCTCTCGTTAAGCTTTGCAATTGAAAATGCAAACAAATTCAGCAGCAAAACTTCTCCAAAATACTCAAAAATGTGCATAAACTATGAGACAGTGTTTGCAATGGATGCTGCTGGATGATGTTGAACTTATCATGTTATTTGGCCAATTTAATAACGCATCTAAAATTAAAGGGCTGCTAATTAAATCCATGCTTATCCTAATTCAGCCAAAAAAAATTCTTGTTGCTCCTTGCTTCACACAAATTGAAAGAATTTTACGCATGCACCATTAGTTCTGCAAACTGAGTTAGACAGCAGTTTTCTTCTCTCTGTGTTTCATCTGTTCGTCCATCTGTTCATCTGTGGTCAATTTTGTATTCTTAGAAATGCCAATATATAACACTTGGATTTTCAAAAATGCACACAAGACAAAAGAACACAGAAAACACTTTGTATAAAGATTGGTAGTGGGGCCAGAAAAAGTAAGTCATTAACTTTCTTTTCACACGGGTGTGGCAGCGGAGATCTTGGCTTCCTCAGAAGCATGTTGCTTCCATACAGATGAACTTCAAACGTTTTGTTTTTATCAACAAACAACCAAAAAACAGTAAAAAACCATCCATCTATTTCCATGCCAACAAAACAGAGCGTAATCACTGGAGAGCAATTTATAGCTTGGAAATAACCACCCTTGCGTTTTTTTTTTCCCTTGGCGGTCAAACAGCAGCCTTTAAGGCCTCTGAAATGACGCTGAGCTGCAGGCTGTTTTAAAGGAAACAGGAACATGTCATGTCCAATTTCAGATAGAGTCATGATAAAGTGAGCATCTCTTGATTCAAGGGGAAACAATGCTTTTTTGTGTCTGCGGAATACAGAGCCCTGCTGCTACTTTCACTGTCAAAATACAAGATGTTCTGCGATCTCCACTGATATGAATCATGGGCTTTGGCTTTTCTTGGATGGGTAATGGGGGTGTTATCAGTGCGATAATGTTTTATAAAGGCTCACGCTATTGCACCAAAAGGCTTAAAGGGCAGGCCTTCGAATGTGAATGCTAAGCTGTATCTTCTGAAAAATATTTAATCTGCCTACATTTTCCTCATATATTCCAAAGGAAGGTTACAGAATTGATTTGGTGTGATCACACTGGGTGGAGGGACCACAATGACGTTGGGTGGGAGTGAAGAAAACTCTTGGAAAATATTTTTTAAAGAGAAACTACCCTCTAAAAAGTGTTTCCTGAAGAAAGAAGGTACGAGTAGGAGCAGGTGGAGGGACAAATATCTTGTAGAATATTGTGGTCCATGGCCTGTGACATCTTAACATTCAAACAGAAAAAAAATTGAAACCTTCTGCAAGCTTTCTCAATGGTTAGTGGTAGAATCCCCCGACAGCTTGTGGCAGCTATTTTGTGGAGCACAGGGGGCCAAAATCTAATCAGCGACTTGGTACATCTGGTCAACATTAGCATTTAGCTCTCCAGGGTCAGTGGGTGAGTCCCGTTCACACTGAGGCTGCACGGATTTTGCCAGCAGCAAAAAAAGTAGAACTGGTTCCTTCACAAGATTTTCCCTTTTTTCTGCCATCATTTTGATTGGAAGACGATTTGGTTTAACATTTGTGGAAATTGGATCTCTTGCATGGCTTAACCCAGCCAATGCCTGCTACTCTAACTATGACGGTACTGTTTGCAAAACCTGACTGCAGACCGGGATGCAAAACGCCCTCCAGATTGACTTATTTGCTAAACGACTAATTCTTCAGCGGAGGTGTCAGTGTCATGGCAGTCAGCAGGGTTTATCTATAAATGAGCAGACAGAAGGGCAGATGACTCTTTTCATGCTTGTGGGGAACAGATCACGAATGAAAGAATTACTGGATCCAGCTCTCCAGCTGAGCTTTGATTCTGTGCCACTGAAACAAGGCGATACTCCTCCACACAGATCAAGAGACACTCTTTCACTTTAGCTGCCACTGACACACTCGGAGAGAGAGGTTTGCCTGGACCTAATTGGAGTGGAATTTGCAGCGAGAGATTGAAGATCTGAAGACAAAAGAGCTCCACAGCTGTCCTATAGCCAAGGCCGCTTGCTGCCAACTCGCCATATGTACAATTTTGTGCTGAGGTGAGTTGGTAAAGCTGTTGGACGACACTGTTTTATATTGGATCTGCCTCGCCCAAACATTGTACTCTCACTTACTCAACCTTAGCAATATTCAAACAAACAACCAAAGGCACTTCCAGGTATTGTGGGTTGTGAAAAGTTACCAACAGAAAAGGAAAAAAACAAAAACAAAACAATAAATAAAAATTAGTAAAAAGTCCTTAAAACCCACTGAAGTACCAGGGATATTGATATTTGATATATATGATATTTTCGCAACAATGTCTTTATTTTCCTTAGCTTGCCATTTTAATATCCTGAGGCAATGAGATCAATAGTTTTGGAGCATAGAAAAAACAGATCATTTTTTTAGCTTGAGCTTGTGCGTAACACATTTTGAAAAAACGAAGTAAGAAGGAGTCAGAGGAGAGTTTTACATCCATCACTAACTGTACTCACACTCAGCAGGGATAAGAAGACGCAACACCGCCTCGTATCACATTGAGAAAGGTACATCTGTTGCTCACTTCATGCACTATGGCGGCATTGTACGGGCCTTGGCCTTCCAGCATCCCCCTCCTGAATTCACACACTGCCTCTCTCACTCCTTTACCAGCACCCCCTCCCTCTCTCTCCCCCTCTTTCACTTTCATCTCTCTCCTCTGCCTGGATAAGGAGCAGCTCTGCCTCCTGCCACTGTGTACTTCCATCTGAAAGAGCCATTCATTGCTGCCGGCAGAGGGACCTGAGCTCACCTCCCAACCGCAGAGGGCTCGAAAACTTCACCGCCCTCCTGCCTTTTTGGCACCACACGTTCAATGCAAACAGACTCAAGGTAAATGCGCTCACACACTCAGCCCGGCAATGACTGGGAAAGCAGAAAGAAAAAAGTCCTCTCCATTAGAGGACAAATCAACAGATGTTGCCTCAATCCTTGGCCCAGGGTGAGACCCTTGGCACATCTTCCCGCCCCCCTCATGTATTGAGTTTCATCTAAGAAAAGGAAGAGGCATGAAGGCTGTGAGAAAGGCAACAGAAAAGTCAAGAAAAATCAACAGGACCTGCTGTGGAATTTACTCCCAAACTTTTTTCTGAGGGCTATTTTGGAGCAAGTTTCAGTGAAAGTTTGTTTGGCTTAACTTTGAGGCATTACCTCATCATCTGGGCTGCCTTGCTTTGATTAATGCATTTGGGAAGCCTCAGACAGGGACAGTGATCTGATATCCTCCAGTGCATCCCTGACAGAGGGGAGCAGGGCACTGAGAGAGTGATTTGCAGCAGCACTTACCTCCACGACCGGGGCTGGGGAGGCAGAGTAGCAGGGTCAGGAAGGCACCGACCAGGACCGAATACAGAGCTCTCATGTTTGCGTGTTGAAAGTTAAGTCCTCGACTCCAACGTTAAAGACACTCCATTCAAAAGAGACTGAATGAGTTTTCCAGTTTTGGGACCTGCTACAGGATACTCCTCTATGTGAAGGGGCAGGGCAGGGCTGGGGAGGGACCACGGGAGGGACGCCCTCCTTCAAACCCCCCGCCTTCCCCAGTCCACTTACACATACACAGACAGAGACATGCATTCTCAAAGATTGGAAAATCTTATCCTGCCTCTCCCTTCTGCCCCTGCTCTTACACACTCATACATACAAACACAGTCACACACAAATGTGCTCACGAACACACTTCCTTCTACGAGCCCACATGGGAACACAGCCTCCCTGCGTGTCTCTCAGTCCTGTATAGTTCTCCTTCCTTTTGTCTCACCCAATAATTGAAGTGGCCTTCAGGGACCTGCAGCTGCATTCTGCAAGGATAACCCTTTTACTTTTAATTAAAGACAAATCAGGTGGCCCAACTCTCTTTTTCGTCTGTGTTTCCAGCCTTTCTCCTTGATCAATGTCTTGTTCTTTCAGCTTTTTTTCAACGAACCTGAGCCTGAAGCTAATTAAGGTTGCGCTCATTATGTGGACTAGAGGTCAGATGTCTTGAAGTTGCACTGATTATTTTATCTGCATTGATAGGTTGCAAACAATGGAAAAGTTTAACTGCTCAAGTTTTCTTAAGCTTGACCCACACGGAATCAACGCAACACACAAGAACACAGGGGTAACACGGAGGAGGATGGGCAAAAATAATTAACGTTGGTTTTGATGGAGAGAGATGGAAAAGTCGCGAAGCAAACAGTGTCAGAGTCAGGAATCAAACTCTGGTGTGTAACGGACTAGAGCCCCTGCACATGGGATATCTAATCTACCACCAGCTGATAACAGCCTCTTGATTACTCTTCACATAACCCACAGCACAGGACAATCTGCCAAGATGATCTTTGGAACTGTCAAAAAATCTGGACTTTGCTGACTTTTTACAGCAGGGGAGAATCTGGCCAAGAATATGCCGGATTATCTTGCTGTTTGTACCTCGCTTTGTGCACTCAGAGTCCTTAGAGGTAGTGAGTGCATGCTGATTGTTTTCTACTTCCCTTCCGTTTTGTTTTTTGGTAATGAACACGTACACCTCACAGGGTTTAGTATTTTCTGGTTGGATGCGAAGATTAGACCCTCAAGTTCACCTGTCTCACAGTCAGCTGCCTTGCAAATTATTCCTCGCTCTTTCTGATAGCTGGGAGACGGGAATACAATTACAATTTTCTAAACACTTCCTCTCAGGTATGGGATAACGTTACGGCTATAATTCACTGCTGAGTGCAGCATGTGAAGTTCAGTTGAAGATTCTTAGAAGTCTTCTTCAAATTAGTTGCTTCATAAAACCTGATCAACCATTCAAATACATTTTTAAAACAATGATAATAATATAAAAGGTACATTTTTTAATCCTTGTGGTAATGAAGGGGAGAATACATTTAAGGCTGCTGTGAGGAACTTTTAGTTTGTGTTGGTTTTGGCGCCCCCTGTAGACAAAGTGAACTCTATCTCTCTGCTGATCATGGAAAGGTGTAGGTAGTATTTTCATTCAAGAGATGTCCTCCTGACATTCTTTAAAAGTCATATGCATCATTCAATAAGAAACTGAACTATGAAAACTGTAATTAGTCTTCAGCGTGGCTATATGCACTCACCTGACGCCTCCAACCCTGCAGAGGTTACAGGCATTGAAAATGACAATTTAGGAGTAATAATGTTGTCGCTGATGGTTGCATTTGTTTTGTAATTTATAAAAAGGTATTAGAGATAATTTCAGCCTGTTTCATAACCAGCTAAAAACTCATCACAGAGGCTTTAATATTAACCAGGAAAAAGTAGAAAACCTAAAAATCCCAACAAACACCCGAAATGTGAAAGTTTAAATACTTTCTCCTCTTTCATGGCTGGAACTGATATCCACACAGGACTGAAGCTTTCATCTGATTCTTCTGATGTCTGCAGAACAGAACTCCTTCAAGCCAAATCTTTTCTTTGGATCAACAGCACCTCCAGTGGCAAACTACACAGCAGCTCCACACTGAGGGGGCATTCATTTGTTCGAAAAAAGAAAACAAACACAAAACAAAACACAACAAACATGAAGATGAAGCAATCGTCTCATATCTTTAGACAAGCAAGAGTGTGTAAGCAATCGTAGCTGCGAGAAAACCTGTAAAATAACACATGGCATCTGTAACTCGACACTATTTGTTGAAGAAAACCTTTCCAGACATCAGTGCCTCGCTGATTATTTCAGCATGACATGAGCTACAATTAAAAGCGCTCCCTCTGAGCTTCAGCCAAACGTTTGCACCCATGACATACTCCGTCCTCCCTGGGGATGCATCGTTTATCCTGCAGGGATGTCACCCACTGATATGAGTGGGTTCCTGCAGTATACTGTATGTGAGAGCATCCGTGAACCCTCTTTAGTATACACACTTCAGCTGATGCAAGTAGATGCATGTGATCCTGCCTTTAAAAAAGTGAACTGATGCAATTCACAAAGTTGTTGTTGGCTTAATTATTCATAGATGTGACTTGTCTGCACTGTAAACAAACAGGTTTTTGTTTACATGCGAGTTTTCTCATCAAAACACATCACATATGTATCCTTAAGGCATAAAAACATGTTGAATGCATTTCCCACCTCATAAAAAACATCAGCAAAGCCTTTTTTTCATCTTTTGAGAGCTGGATTGTTTACAGATGCGTGCACACTTCTTCTTCTTCTTCTTCTTCTTCTTCTTCTTCAGTATAACAAAATTATGAAGTCTGTTGCCAATTAAGTTTTCACTCATGTGATGCACATTTATGTGTCACATGAGTCCATCATGTTTGTAAAACTGTGTGTGAGCTTTCTGTGTGCTGCTGACCTTTGAGATTTCCTATAATTTGTAAATCTGTTTATGTTTTTTTTGTAACAGCTTTAGGATTAATGTAGTTGTTTTGCTGTCAGCGAAATGGATGGAAGGCATGGAACCTGCCAGTGGAAGATGGCTGCTGGGGCTTCGCAGGGCAGTCGCTCTGGAGGGCTTTTGGACTGCTTGGGATTGAATGCCAGCAGCATAAAGATTACTTATTTGTAATGTCTGAGACTGTTGCTGTAGGACAGATGTCACCAAGGCAATACCAAGTGCAACCACCAGGGATGAAAAATGCTGCAGATGGGGAAGTGAAAAAACTTGCTGTTCGTCAAGTGTCCACATGAGACTGGTTGCTGAAGCACCTGATGACACAACCATTACAAGAAAGCCGTTCTGACTGCAGAAATGAACAGCAGGCTTGATAACGTTATGTCAGGAGGCTTAAAACCCATCTCAGCTCTCAGGCTGTTGGTAGGTTGACTGAAAGTTAGGCTGAGACAGGATTTCCAGCATAGCGGCTGCTGCTGATGCGACTCCAAAGCCCCCTGCAGAAACAGATGGGTAACATCACTCAGGCATCATCCCTTAATATTTATAGTCTTTGGCAGTTCACATGCAGAAATCCTTTTTTTTTAGTTTCACGTCAAAAATGATTGATGAGTCATACTTTTCACTGTTGAAGTAAAGCAGGAATGGATTTTTATTTATTTTTTGTCAAAAAAGTCTTTGTAGACATCAAAGCAACACGATCCTCAAATACTTAGGAGTGTGACTTTATCTGAGTTTGCAGGTTTAAACCCAAAAACAAACGGAGAGAGATCCACAGTTTTTTTTTTTCAATGTCCTTCAGATAGCAACTACTGTATGAGGACCAACGAGGCTCTTTATCACAATCTGGCATCTGAGGCAAATGCAAATGCCAGATTGGTTGACCCATCACCAGAAAAAGAAAAACTCCCAGCTGGAGACATCTTGATGTCTGAACAGCACATCTGGTTCTGATGCCAATTGCCAAGGAAGGACTCTGGCAACTCAGTCCTTTTATTCCACTTCAATAACACAGTAAATAGTTTATTGTCAAATAAGTGTTAGGCATTTTTTATTTGCCCATTTGTTTTTGTTGTTGAAAAAAAAACACCTCATGTTTTCAACATGAAGTTTGATGTCAAACATTCAGAACCCAAAGAAAGCTATGTTTTGCAAAAATGAATTTAAATCCAACACAAGGTTTCAGCCTGATTTAGACAAATTCATTTTTCCAAAAAATACAACATCATAGTGTGCCATTGTCTCTTACTGTACCTCTCTTGAGACTTGCCAAGCAGACAGTGTGGGTAAAGACAAAGCAGACACTTTGTTTTTTAAAGACTGTGACATAAGAGCCCCTCAGGATTTAATGATACAAACTGATAAAGTTTCACTGTAGCATCAGTAAAACAAACGAGGAGAGTGGATTGTGTCCTTCATTGCTCATAATATCATGTCAAATCTACATTTTCACATTATATAAAACTGTTTGCTCAACAGTATCCAGTATTTGATTGTACTCTGTGACAGTACAACTTCACTTTAATCATTTTGCATCTTTCCTGAGCTTGCACACAGCTCAGACGCTCTCATCAGATTTAACTTCTCTCCCAGCAGATGGAGTTTTCACTCAGAGACTCTTTGCAGAAATATTACCTCTCAAGTCATCCTGTGCAGAACCATCTCAGCTTTCACCGTACGCTCTCATATCTCATCTCCGTGTTGCTGCAGCCGTCTGGCCGGTGCAACACTACGCTAACAGAGCTCCAGACTTGATTAAACCGCAGCAAGTATGTCAATGTTATTCTAGACATCCTCCCCCCCCCCCCCCCCCCCCCCCAAAACCCTGTTAGGATAAGAACTTGAGACAAATGCTGTATAATCACAATGGTCTCTTTTGATCACCATGATTTACTGCTGTTGAAATACAGAGTAATAATCAAATAGACTCTAAACAAAGAGTTTGAGCGCCGTTGGCTGAAGCAGGGATCGTGCTGTGGGAAAACAGACCAGTTTCATAATAGAGAGTCTTCATAATTTCCAGGAAATATTCATTTTCCATGCCTGTTCAGCACTTTTTAGCCCACTTTTTGTATCTTAATGACCCACTTTCTAAAGCGTATTAATCCATAATTCCTTACTAGTTTTTTGTTCCGTTTTTAATGCAACCTACAGTATATTGAAGATAAAGTGAAACCACATGTGTAACGCTCAGCCTTGAGCGTATGTTGTACAGGGTTTTATGAGTGGAAAAAGGTTTTTTTTGTGGAGGCTGCAGGTGGCTGCCCCTGTCATTTAACAGCACAGGTTAACACTTTGATGAGAAGCTGAGAGAGAAAACAGCACTCTCAGAGGCAAAGTTTAAGGTGACTTTAATTCTATACATGGCGAAGATGGTTACTTTCAAAGTGTCATCTGTTGTACATCAAGGATTTCTGTTTGACAGCGATAACAGATGAGAAAAGTACAAGGAAAGTTGTTGGGTAAACTGAGGTTTGTACTGGTGTTTGATGCTAAATGAGATATATTCAGACTGCTTTTAATTACTGTTTGTACTTATATCTGCTAAAGTAATGCACTTTATATCCCCTTTAGTATCCCCTCTTCAATTCACTATTCAAACCGTTACGAAAAGGAACCCTTGAGACGCACAAGGCCTTCAGCTAACTCCAATGTAAACCCAGCTGAACACTGCAGCAAAAGCAATACACTCAAAGTGTGAAGAATAGTTTCATTATTCGTCAGTATTATAATCAGGCACTGGGAAACACCTACGCATTAAATGATATTGATGATGGCAATGATGATGTTCTGATCAAACTAGCTGCACATTCATCAATATTGGAAATAAATTGCAGCAATAGGATGGGAATAGGAAAGGATGTTTTTTTTGGGGGGGTTTTTTCCGCCTCTGTTACTTTACTAAATGTTGTTTAATGCTGTGCTCATGATGGATTCAGGTGGGGTCTTTGCAAATGATAGAAAGAAATTGTAAGGTCTTGACGTGTTTGATAACATTTGTTACGAATCAGCGCTATTAAAATACTGACTGACTGACTGATTGATATAACAAACATTAAGAGAGGATAAAAGTTATTACAGAAACACAATGAGCTCTTTAAAAACACCTTATCTCTGCCTTTGACTTTATTCTGAAACCCTGTCTTCCCTCACTTCTTGTGACCTGATGCAACACAGAGATTTTATGAATTTTAAGTGTTTCTGTCCAGGAAACGAGCGCTTCTACCTCGAGAGGAATTTGTCACATACAGCATTAAGATAAGATTAGCATTCTAGCTTCTGTCTATAAATTGTGTACGTGGGCTCACTGCTGAACAGCTAAATAAAACCTACACTTGGGGATTGCAGGCTTATATGGCTATGGTTTATTTAAGTGAAGGAGTGTTTTAAAGAAATCTATTTTAAGATGTATGAATCTTAAGTACGCCCACACACTCAGAGATAGAGGCGTCACAGTGAGATTAACAAGTCAGGAAGGTGTTGATTGGATTCTGATTGTGAGGTTGTGGCCCTGATGTTGAGCAGGTGATATGAAGCTGTTGAATTAATTGTGATGAAGGGGGTTAAATAAACACAAACTGTGGCTGCATGAGCTGCACGCACAGTGGTTTTTCTACCCAACATTGAAGTTGAAAAGTTGTCATGCGAGAGCACAAGCCTTATCAAAGACTCCCAATGTCCCACAGCACAACATTTTTCTCTTGACAAACCAGCATGGAGAATATCATTTTACAGGCTTCTATTTCCTGCTGCAGCGTTAACAGACGCTGGTTGTCAAGAGTTACTTTCATCCCCGCTGTAAGCTCATAACAGCCGCTTTTTTAAATATCAATCCAACAAGGAAACTTCATTTGCTATTCTGACATCAGCTAATGCGTGACATTGCTGTAAAACAGTCAAGTCATGGCCGTGTGTTTTCGTGTGATGTTGTTTCTTCTATATGATTCTTGTCTCTAAGATGCTTTTCATGTCACCTTTAAATTTTTTTCTCCCCAAGTTTAAAAATCAGTTGTTTTGAGATGTTTGCTGAGGGACAGAAGAGGATTAAGCTTGCCAGTCAAACACTTTCCAGTGATATCTCTCGATAATAAGTGTTCACAGCCTTAACGGGGGTTCTGGCGCTTTCTGTAAACTTTATTTCAGAGTCTTAATCTCTATTAGCATGTCGTTTTCCAAGGCGCAATGGCTTCCTGGTTAAATCCTCACCACATTAGTTTATCTTTTTCCTGACAGCTTTGTGACTTTGAATCTCCGTCCCTAATGCAATGCTGTGGGACACGGAAAGATGTGAATCCTCAGGTATTAAAGGATGCCTCTGGAAAGGAAAAAATGAAATGCAAAGAGGCATGGAGAATGGAGGATAAAATGTTAATGATAAGAGACTTCGAGCTATTAAAATATAAAGATAGCACGCGGCATAAACATCTGACGAAGACACCGAAAGCTATTAATTTCTCCTCTGTTTCTCGGAGAATCAAAGTCTGTTACGTGTAGCTTCACTGACCAGCATCAATTTACAAACTATTTCTGTATTTGTATTTCTGTGCTGAAAAATAGAGGATTTGTGTTGTTCAATTCCAACATTTATGCTTGCTGTGTTACAGAAAAAAAAAAAAAACGTTTCCATGTCCTTACAAAAGCACAAGACTGCAAGGCATAACACCACAGCTGGTCGTCTAAAGCTTGATTTTCCCCTCCATCAAAGCCAACAGATCATCGGTGTGACACTGGGACACAAATCTTGTTCAACAATCAATTGTGCGCCAGAGCCAGCATGTACACACAGCTAAAATCAGGATTTCATGCGCCGCTTCACTTGATAGAGAGAGGCATGCGAGGCTGTTCGGCTGCTCGCATACGAACTTGCTAAATAGAAGGAAGAATGAGAGGGTGGCAAACATTGTCACTGTAACACTGAGTCCCCCTGCTGTGCTCCCAACATCACTGTGCTTTAAAAGCAGCACATATGCAGCGGGAGGAAGACAGCATAGGAGGCTGGTTTTCAACACACCACAGAGAGGCAGACAGTGATTGAAACTTTCACAGAAGAGCAGTCAAAGCACATGAGACGGTGAGGCGTTTTTGTTTGAAGTGAAGAGAAAACAGCCTTTGATTTCTCACCTGAAATCAATAAGTAATGTGCTGCAGACCATTTCTCAAAGAGAACAAACAGGAGAGCGTGCAAGCTGTGCATTAGGCCTGGCGCACACTGTGCGATTTCAGGCCGATTTAGACACGATGTTTGAGTCCTCATTTTAAAGTCAGACAGAGCAGCGCGTTGTCCATAATCACCATGGTAACATCAGTCTTCCCTCATCCATCTTGAAAGTAACTTTTGGATTAAAGATCTGCGGACCGTACAGCTGACAGGGCAAGTCTGTTATGATTTAACAGTTCGTAAGCTCGAGTTTATTGGTGATGAAGATTTTGTGTGTGTGTGAGAGAGAGAGAGAGAGAGAGAGAGAGAGAGTGTTTGTCGGCTATTTTAAGCCATAACCTACATATTAGAAAACTGAAATCAACGCTCATCATTGTGAGTTTCCAATTGACAATTGTGAATTCTCCCAATTTAAGTCATTCAGTGTCGACAATCGGCTGAGCTTTAGTCACCAGATTTCACTGTAACTGAATCAACATCATTCTAAACATAATTCAAAGATATGACCAATGGTTATTTTTTACTTTTGTGTTTAGGAGATTAATTAAATTCACAAAAGTTCTTCGTCTAGTTTAGCTTTACACACATTTTTTAATATATGCAACTAACAAAAGTCCAGAGGTTTACGATTGTACCTTTAAAGGGCTCTGAGCCAGCCTGGCTCTGGTGTCTTTTTGTCAACTGTGAAGTATCCAGGTACAGCTGAGATGTAACCCTCGTAAATCAAACATTAAGCCCTGAATTGCAGCAGTGGAACATAGTTGGTGTTTGGTGTCTATCGGATCTGACCACATCATCACCACTCAAAGTGTTACTTTACATCTAGAAATCTGAGGAGAGATGGTGTGATATCTTACCCCGAGTTGGAGCCTACTACAGGTGGATGAATATACTGGTGCCGGTCAGAGCGAGCAATAAAAGAGCAGAGGGAGAGACCGGAGATCATGCCGCTTAAATAGAGCGCTAATTGGAAGGAGGTGCTGTCAAGTGATTGTTGATAATGACTCACCTCAAGTGTGAAATCTGTGCAGCTCGAGACCTCTGCCTGAACTTACAGGCGTGGCCTCTTTTAAAGCAGACACTCACAGATATGGAAAGTTCAATCTGGAAAAGGACGCTGCAGTTGTCAACAGACGAGTGTCAGTCGAGACATTAAATCCACTCTGTTATGAATCGAATAAGGAGTTGAAACTAAACCTCTCAGGAAGGAAAAAATACTTGAATTATGTACTTCAATTTGGAAAAGTGACTCATCTTTTAACATGGAGGAGGTGGGGTTCGTTAAGTATATTGCGGTCTGTCTGTAGGGGGAGCCCTAAATCTTATGGCTTCACTTGCAGGTGGATGTTACGTCCACAGTTTAGCAGATGGCTGTTCCGTCATGAGCCCGGGTCTGCTGAATATTTCTGCCTGTTAAAAGGAAGTTTTGACGGATTAAGCTGGGCTCTTGTAATATAGCCATCAGTCAGGTCCTTTACCTGCTTTTTGTAAACATAACAATGAGCATGGTCTTGTTACCTGCTCTTTTGTTAATGTTAACAGACAAACAGTAAGGTCCTTTACCTGCTTTTGTAAAGTGTCTTGAGATAACGCCTGTTATGAATTGACGCTATATAAATAAAGATTGATTGATTGATGATTTTATACAAATTATGGTCAAAACATACGTCTTACTTTGCTACCACATGTTGTTTCACCTCACAGAATTGCAATTTCCATATATATTTTTGTGTGTATGTAAAAAAGAAAGTATTGACTCGTGGGTTTTTGTAACATAGTGCTGATTTGCAATTGAAAATTTTTTTTATATAAAGGATTAGAAGCTAAGGAGTTTTTTTCCATCTAAAAATAGAGGTTCTAATACTTCATTAAAGCAGCATTTCCTCAGCTTGTCATTGGTCCAGGTTTCCCTGTCATGAGCAGACATGAGCTTCATGGAGCTCATAGGGTACTTAAACGGCTTAATTACCTTCTTTTCTGTAGCCTTGATTGAGGATGCCACGTAGAGAACCAGCATCTTTCATTTTTTCCCCCCAACATTTTTAAGAAACCTGCTGGGAGCCTGGAAACAGTTTGACCGCCTTTTATGTCTGCACAGGACTTGTTCAGACACAAAAAGACACACTCGGATACAAAGCTTAGCACAGTGTGACAAGGCGATTATTAAAAAAAGGCTCAATTTCAGAGCTCTCAGTAATTCTGTGCATCCTCTGTTCTTGTGTTCCTTTTTTAAGGGGTGCTGGCAGGGATCCAAAGCACCTCCCATCTATGCTTTGAGAAAAAGAAACAAGGCTTTTTAAACCGCGTAGAGTCAAGGAAAGAAAAGTTTCATCCCACACTGTCTGAAAGTTTGAATTGAACCCTGCCTTCTAAATAGCACGCTGCAGGAATACAGAAAATACCTCAAAAACAACTTTTTGGAGAAATCTTTTTGTAACAAATGATTTGAAATGTGTCCTCAGAACTGATAAACACCGCTCAGAGGTAGAGGAGGGGAGGCAGCCGCTGCACCACCGGGAGTCATGCAGAGCTGTGAGGTCAAGAGAGCACTTAGCACTGCCCTCTGGTGGAGGATCAAATGAGCTTTGATGACCACCCATAAGGCCTCTGTGCCTGCACACACTTCATTGTGTAATTACAGTGATTGCAATGAAAAGGCTGATGAAACTGTCTAACAGATGCATGACTCATCAGAACAAATTCAGGCATAAACAAAAGAGCACTCACTCACCTCGCACGTCGCCACACCGCAGCGTCTTCTTACTGTTGTAAACAGACCACATCACATCACCTGAGGCTTGGCTTCCCTTCGTTGGCTCCACAGTAGTTTACGACCTGATTTTAAGATTTTATAGATTTTTTGGGATATTTTTTGACATGTTTTTGTTACAACATAAGCTGAAAGAAAATCATAACCCCTTACCTAACCTAATGATACACACAACAAACACACACACACACACCTACGCACACACACCTACGCACACACACCTACGCACACACACACCTACAAACCTACCTGTACACACAGGGAGATGGGGTACAAATATCTGAGATGAATATATTTAAACTCTGTGTAAAGGACACATGCATCATGAGCCCAAATCATAGACTGTTAATATTAAGGGATGAAGCCTGAGTGACGTCGTTCAGATGTTACGGCAGGGTGCTCTGGAGGCCGCTATGCTGGAAATGAAGTCTCAACCGAAAATGTTACCTGACGACAGGCTAAGAGCTGGAGCTGAGTCGGGATTTAAGCTTCTTGACAAACCATTACAGTGTGCCTACCTGTCAATCATGTCAGCAACCTGCCTAACGTATCGTTCAAACAATCAAAAGGAAGCCGTTTAAAAATGAATATCCCCCCTCTACAGTGCATGCTGATGATGACAATGACTAATTAGACCTATAGTTTTGTACCAGGCAGGAAACAGGTTCAAATCAGTTGTCTTCTTTGGCTGTGGTGTGTGACTTTGGGTTCTCTGATGACGGGAGAGAAAGTCGTCCGATAAACCACAGGAAAAAAAAAAAAAAGATTAGAGCTGATAAATCAATAGACAGTCATACATACATCACATACTGGAGACATGGAATGATACAACTTATGTAACAGGACTCCTGAGTCACTTCTGGTTCTGACTCTGAGCTACTACACATATAGAGTTGTTGACTCTTGAGCAGTCAGATTTGGATGTTCTAGCTGCCGGCTTTGATTTAACCTCCACCACAGCCGCAAGGAAGCGTGGACACCAGGAAAAAGCATCTCGAGATTTGTTTTAAATTGAATTGCATATACAAATAAATACGGATTGATTCATTTCCCCTCAACAGTTTTTAGTACTTCAACTTACTGTTACTGTTTACTCTGTTTCCTCTCTGCTGTTTTTTTTTTTTTTTACATCTTAAGTTCCACCATCTTTTGTTGTGTCTTACGATTGCTTGACGATTATTTCCAATCATTGAATTTGACCAGGTTTTGCTTCTGTTCTGTTGTTGCTTTGTTTGTCAAAGCACTTTGTTAACTTTTCTTTTAAATGATTCTCATACAAAGTGTTCTCAAAGTCGGTATGTTGTTAACCAATGAATCAGCCATGGCAACAAACACCCGGATAAATAAATAAATAGTCATTTCCTGCAATGGTCAGAAATGTGAAGTCAATGTTTGGTTCTCTGGGAACAGGACAGTGAAATGTGCTTGTAAAATGTATTCATGCATGTGAATGTAATTTGTTCGCTTCAGTCAAAGGTCTACTCACTTATTGGCATCTGAATAAATCCGACAACATGATCTTGTCTCACATGAGTGGTGAGACTGCTCTGTGTGAAAATACGTGTTCCCGCGCTAAATGGGATATTTTTAGCCCACGTTGATTTGTGTCTATTTGTTAAGGACGGACGGTTCCATCCTTTAAAATCCTGTTCTTTCAATAAAACAAATCTCAGCACAGCTCATAATTTATGTGACATTTAACAGAGGATTGTGTTTTCATGCCAGCAATCAATCTGCCAAAAAAAAAAAAAAGGTTTTTTATTTTTTCAAAAAACTGCCTTTTCTTTCTTTCTTTCTTCTTTTTTTTTTTTACAAGCTGTGTCAAACCATGTGGCAGTCCATTCACATTTCAACAACGTCACAGAGTGGAAGAGAAGGTTCTGGTAAGTACCATGGCATGATTATGCAAAGTGCAGCATGAATGGTTTCGAAATCACTGTTTTAAAATGAACAAAATAGACTCCTGTGGTTTCCTGCCAGACCTTGATGACTTGAATGACATTGACGGTGGAGTTTAAAAGGAGATGGTTGCTTGTGCAAAGTAGCCTTCCCAGATACCAATGCACTGGCTCAATCAAGACACACATGTATATGGGGAGACGTGTGTGTAGGCGTTGTGCAAAATCAACACCCACTCCTGTGTCCCTGCAGCTTTTATGAATACACCAATGTTGAGCCAATATTTTATGTTTGTGAGTTATGGCGTTTTTTTTCCCAGCAGACCTTGGCTGTACATTTCTCTCTCTCTCTCTCTCTCTCTCTCTCTCTCTCTCTCTCTCTCTCTCTATGTATGTGTCTTCCTCTATCAGTGGTGTCCTCTCTTTCTCCTCATGCAGTGCACCGGGGCCATTGTAAAACACTGGCCTGAGTCCCAGGCCCTCGGCAGGCTCAGGAGGCTCAGGGGCTCAGGGTTGACTGATCGCTGGATTTCACCACAGGCTCCAAGAACGGGGATTGTTCAAGAAGCTTTTCCTTCCCGTTGAGACCCCTGTGGATTAAGGATTCCTGGCGTCTGTTGCAATAATAAGGCCTCACACACTGCCAAAAGAAAATACTGCAGTGGAAGCTGTGTCCTGCTTCAGCTGAAGATGCTGTGCAGTGCCTTTGTCATACTTTGCCCCTATTTTTTTTTTCAACTTGTTTATTAATTTCTACGCTGAACTGAGTGTACCTTGGGAAGAAAGACTCGATTTTCATGACAGGGTTTGTAATAGCCAACAATCATGTTGTTTGTAAAAAAAATAAAAATAAGAAAGTGTATAAAAACAACAAACATTTATTGATAGTTTTGATCAGTGAGGATTGATGTCTGTTTTTCTTTAGTTTAGTTATTGATGCTGCTGATGCCACATTTGTTGTCAGAGCTGTCAATCAGGAAGCTACACTCCCTTTTATAGATCATCAAAAACCTTCAAACCAAACTCTTCAGAATAGAGAAAACTTGGCTATAAATCGTGAAGATAAGAACTAACTATGACAGAAATCATGTTAGAGGAAAATGTGTTTTAGGAATTTATAGACTGATCCATGTCCCATCTGATTACATGGAGGAGGCAGGCTTTATGATCTATACTTCAGCCACTCCAAAGACCGCATTCAAGATGTTTTGGCTTCAATCATTTTGATTTCTTTCCCATTAATACAGTAATGGCTGAATGAAAATGAAAAAGTAGTATATGTTCTTGAAATAAATAAAACAGATTTTTGCTAAGATTGCACTGCACACATGAGAAGTCGTGTATAAATGAACACATCTGTGCTGTGTTATTCGACATGGGACGATGCCAGCAGCAGCTAAACTGCAGCAGAAAAGATGCATATGTCCCCCACGTCGCTCTTCACAAGCACTCTATTACTCACTCAGCACTCTCCGCTCAGTGCCAGTGGGATGAATCAGAAAACAGGAGTGAGCCAAATGCAGTAAAAACCAATCCAGAAGCCAATAAAGATATTTAGATGGAGGAAGCACTGCTGCATAGAGGGAGGCCAAAAAAAAAGAGCATCACTTTTTATCTTCTGAAAGAAAAGCAGAATGATTAAAGTTATTTTAGGAAAGACACTTGTTGATAAATTCCAACTAGAATGATGTACTTTTTTCTTTTTCTGCACACACAAAAGACAATCTGGCATAATCTTGTTTATCATTTTTATATCTCAAGGGAAGCGATGCTTCTTCCTGGATGTTTGTTGGCATATTTGTTAATGTGGGGGTTAATGTGCAAATCAAGACTTGTTTCTATGAACATGTTGATATGTCTATCTGTGTTTTGTGGGTTTAAATCCGACCTCTGTCCTTGCCCCCCCCCCCCCCCCCCCCCCCCATGGGGAATGAGTTGCCTGTTTCTCTTCTGCTTTCCTATCTAATAAAGTCAAAATGGCCCAAAAAATCTCCTCAACAGCAGAATGAGAGAACTACATTGAACAAGTAAATTATATGAAAATGCTGTCATGTTACAGTTCAACACAAAGTGAAAGGACTCAGACTTTGAGAACAACGTCAAAACAAAAAAAGGCTTAAAGAATGTAGTCCATGAAATGAAATATCCAAAGAACAAGAAACAGCCCGACATGAATGTGAAATCATATAAAGACTCACAAGGAACATCTACACGGGAAACAAAATGAGAAGGTATGACAGACACAGGGTAATCAGAGCCTAACAATAGACTTATTAAATCAGCGAGGGACAGGCACAAAATGAGAATGGTGAGAAGACACACAAAAGCACAATGCACAAACAAAAGATCAGCAAATGATTTCAGAATATAAATCACAGACATAACTTAAAGCTCCTGTGAGGACAAAGCAGTACAGCGTATGTCTTGCCTGATTTGTCCTGTTCATACAGCATTAATAGACTTTTTTTAAATATATATTTTGCCTTCATTGGATAGGACAGTTGAAGAAGAGAAGGAAACTTTTGGAGGAGAGAGCGCGATGACATGCAGCAAAGAGCTAAGGTCGGAGGACTTGAACCCATAGCCACTGCAATAAGGACTTTAGCCTTTGTTCATGAGGCTAACAACATAAAAAAATCATCCTTCTGTCTTGTAACAAATAATAATAGTCATTATTTATTTCGTCTCAGAGTCTCATTTGCTTTTTCAGGTCTGTTTTATAGCCAGTTTCAAAACTCTCCATAGGAGCTTTAACGAGGATCGACACACTTCTCTCTTTTAGTCAAACTCTTTTATTTCTCAAAAGGTTAGAGCAGGACCTGTTACAAGCAGCAGCACATTATGATGAATAAAACACATGGGGTGGCAACAAAATCAGAGATAGAGACCAAGTCAGCCTCCTCCACACAGTGGGCTCCTTGTGAGATGTTGATTGGTTTAGCGACAGTAACAGTACTTACTGAGAATGGCATAGACGCAGGCAGCTGCCATTAGGCTCCAGTTCCAGATGGCTCTCTGCGGTGTGTTTGACGCCACAGCCTTCTTCATGTAAATTACAGGCAGAAGCTGACCAACATTAGCTCTTTATGGAAGTCGGATTCCATTAACACCATTGATTACATTATTGTAGAGTGCCTCAAACAGCCATTGCCCCCACATCAACAGGCTGTCCTTCTAGCCCCACAGAAAAGCAGAAAAGATTATCCGCGTCCTGGGCACAGTTACAAATACTCACATGGAGCTTGCTGGAGACCCATTTTCAAGCCTGAATTAACCCATTAATACAAAGGAGAGTAATTTAATAAAGAGGAAGAATAAAGCAAATGGACAGTAATGACAAAGTTGGACTTGACATGTAATGACCAGATGCTAAACCCTTCAGACTCTGGGGGATCGACATACCGCCAGTTAATTAAATCTGGCCCTCGACGGCTAAATAACGCCAATATAGCAACAAAGGCTCGGTGAATGGTCTGATCTTATTGGCCTCCATCAACATGGGCAGTGAATTCTAATGTAAGCTGGTGTGAATATAACGAGACACCGCTTCCATTGCACAATAGCAAGGATTACAGAAGCCTTCTTCCCCGATCTCCCTCAGGTCAGGGGAGAAGTAATTGCTGGACTTTTGCACTTGATAAAAACAGAGCTGGAGACAAATGGTCGGTCTCGGTGCGGTTTCGCCTCAAAGTAAATATAGTCAATAATTCTTCTGTTAATCCTTTCTTCTTGCTCTGAGATCTCGAAAGAAGGACTTGAAAGACAATTAAGTGGAGGCGGGGAGTGAAATAGGTGGAGCTTTATTTATCTCATGAGAACAGGCTGAAAGGAAAATGAACTCTGCTTGTTGCTCAGTGCTATTCTTTTATTTGGCTTGTGATTTATAAGGATTTCTTCCCTCCGCCGTCGACATCTCAAACATCAAACAGATATACTCAAGTCTACTTTTTTCCAATACCTATTTAAATGCCGTAAGCTACTCAGAGAACTTGTTTTACTTTCTAATGACTGCAAAGCAGTATTGATTGCTTAGTTTTTCTTTAAGTAGCGCCCTATTGACCAGCCTAACTTAACCATCCCTCAAAAGCAGATCTTGTTTGCAGATGGAGAGAAAAAAACAGCTGCAGGTTTGATCATTTGGTAAGTCTGTGCAATCGTATAATACACACTCAGGCAAATATCCAGAGACTCTTTCACGGACTTCAGTGTCTTAATGCCGGTGGGCAAACTCTGAAGATGTACATCAAAGAAAAACAACAAAACTAAAAACAACAACGACAAAAAAACAATATTAAAGTTTTTGCAGCAGTCTGCCTCCTTCTAGGTTATTACATAGCTCGTCCAGGCGCAGTAAATTCAAGGTCACATTAACAGCGAGTGCTCACAGGGTTCTTTTCAGCCGTGAAAGTGATTGCAGCTTCATCCTTGTCAGTTTGCACCCACAATCCATTACTATACAATAAATGTTGCTGCAGTGGAAACACTTTTTATGTGCCTCTGAGAGGGAAAACAAACATCGAGTCCCTTGACATGTAGCAGGTGATAAAAGCTTACTAAGTGCTATTTTTTGGGAGGGTTCTACTTCATCTCACGTACGGAAGCTGCGGTTACAACCGATCTTCAAGAGATGACATGACATTTCATAAATAAAAATACTCTAAGGTAAGAGACCATGGACCATGACTACTGTTTTAGATATCAGTTCAGCTAAAGAGAACTCAAGTTTCTGAAGTAAACGACCTCTTGGTGGTTTGCAATAACCCCAAAGGTCACGGCAATCAATTTAATCGTCTGAAAGAGATTCTCATGGAGGCGTTAGATTGACTAAACAACTACATGTACCAGGCTCCTTCTAGTTGAATGAAAGGATCCCTTTAATATGACAGATGTGGTTGTACTTTATTAGTAGTGATGTTAAATACTTTATTTTCACCTTAACACATTCATTCACTTAGATGTGAATGTTTCTATTAGTCAATCATTTTTGTAGTAGTGTGAATTTCCTGAAGTGTGAATTCAAGTAAGGCTACAAAAATACCCCAGTGCTAAACGTTTACGCCTCCAAATGAAGCTCTACGTTGCACTCTAGTGGGGGGTAAAGGGGAAAGTCACCTCAGAATCGCAATTATTTCTGACGATCTACATTGTTTCTTTCATCTTTGAGCTATAGTATTAAATATGACTTTCCCCCATTCATAATTACATTTTTATCCCCCGGTTATGGACACAACCTTCCCGGTGTTACGATCAAAGTAAGATCAACGCCCCCTGCACACAAGTTGATGATTCTTCATTGATATTTATGGTCTTGTCTCGTTCTCACCTTGACTTGGTCTTGGTCTTGTCTCTTTCTTGGAGCACTCTGGTCTCGGCTAGTGTGGTCTTAACTACAACACTATTACAACGCCTCAGTCTAACATTAGCCAGCTTTCAACATCTGTACTGAGAGGCAGTGCTTGTACTGTCGGTGGAGCAGTAAGACATTCAGCCCGTCTCGTTGTCATCAAAGGCAAGGGGTTATGGCTCACTTTGGATTCTTAAATCACCCGGGTAAGAGGAAGCTTAACCTGACATTTTCAATATGCAAGGTCATCAAAGGACAGTGACACACTTCAGTTTGAATCAGTAAGGATAGAATATTGTTTCTACATTTTTAAATGGAATCCCGATCCCAAGAATCTAAATATTGTTGAATCATAAGGAACTAAAAGATTTACACCCCTACCCATTAACGTCAGTTTTGCACTTGCAGAACCCTGCGGTCAAGTTATCTGTGATACATATGCAGTAAAATAATTTAAAAAAAAGAGTGTTTGGGTTGAGCGTTTTTCATCTTGGCAAAATAATTTGGTTTTAACACTGCTGCAGTCTGAGTGGGTTTGACCTGATAGTTCTCGATAAGTTTGAGGAAAGACCATTAACTGCTGTGAGGAGAGTTTTGCTGGTAATCAAACAGAAAGAAGTTAACACTAAAGCCTCTATATTAGCTAGAAAAGCAAACGAGCACCTGTGACAAGATTCACTTTTTTTTTGTTACTTTTCCTGCCTATTAAGACTGCCACCGGGTTATTGTCAAAGCAATTAAAAGCAATGAGATTCTATTTCAGGAAACCTCACTATCATGACAGACCCAGAGGGCCATGGAAAAAAAAAAGGAATTGATACCAAAAAAAGTCAACTTGGTTACCAATTACATGTTCATGTAACACAAGAGGTAAGAAGGCACAACAACACACGTCATACAGCTCATACTTAAACACATACAGGTCCATGAGAAGAACAGCACAGAGCATATTGGCGAATCTCTCAATAACACCATACTGGAAAAAACCCATGTCTCCGGAAGTGTTCTTCCCTTCCCACCATTACAGTGTCTTCAATGAGTAAACTTTTCTTCCTCTTTACAATCCACAGCCAACCAAAATGTTACACTAAAAATGAACTAAGGGCAACCTACACTGCAGAGTTTGAAAGGTAAGACTGCCGACCAAGCCGCAGTATTTAATGTCTACAAACTGAGAACCTAAACAAAAAGTGTTCAGTTCTTCACGTCACTCCCCCGGCCAAACAAACCTCACCTCATCAAAAATCAAACACACACATGCACACGGAAAAACAAAACAAGCGAGACGATATGCGCTGTCAAAGGCTACTCATCAAATATCTATGAGTGAAACACTGGTGTGAACCCAAGGAGTGTGGAGTGAAAGCTTCACCTTCACTTGCATGAGACTCTCCTGAGCGGGGACTGCGCTCTACATAACAGGTTCATTATCGACTCTACCCGTTAGATTCCACCTGCAATGTGAGCGGGCTAACAAGCATACTGACTACTCACTAGTGTCAGCAAGGTTGAAAATCAACATCAGCTGTACATTCATTGTGCAGCACATCAGTTTGATACTCTGTATATTAGTAGCTGACAGCTTGTGTGTTCAGATCACAGAGTGGGAAAATAAACAATAAGAAGACCGATATCATACATGTGTGGGTTTTAAAGACAGCAAGTTATCTCTTAAATAGTCTATTTTCTATTGGTGGAAAGTGTGTTGTACTTCATCAGCTAGTGAATAAGCCTTGGGTGTTTACTGCTACAACTTATATGATAACACCTTGGGGCTCTCAAGCGCCACCCTCTCCTCCAAATATGGAATCTTTTTGCTGCAGTAAACCAACATGGAAAAGGCTGGTATGCAGAACTCGAGGCTTCATATCCACATTAAAAAAAATGATGGTGGATGTCAGTGCTACATGTTATTTTGATAGACTGGAAATAAAGTCATGTTTAATGTTCTGCTTTGACTTGCAAAAATGTCTGCTCTGAAAAAAAGACTTAACTAAGAAAGTTAGGATTTCCAGAGGACCGTTCCAGCCACTGTCTGAATCTCTGACACACATTCATGCAGGCACATGCACCTGTGCCTTCAGGGCTCCTCAGTCCTACAAACTTGTGGTAGGACCTCTCTGCAGTGCATCGCCTCCACCTGTGACAGGAGCACCTGAGCTGACCTGCAGTTACAACATTAGCAGCTTAGTATTTCATGCGCGAGGTAAAACTGAGGGTACATCTTTGGTACTTATGAAGCAGCCAGCTATGACAGACCAATCCATTTGTCTTATGGTGCAGGCAAAGAGTGGATAAATACCAATCCCCAGTCAGGACATTCTGATGCTTTGAATGAGATTCTGATATTCTGCGTCGAGGTGTCTACGTTTCAGTCCCGTTAAGAAAAGATAAAAAAGAAAAAAACTCTCAGAGATGTATGAGGGAATTATGCCAGGGAGGTGTTCAGAGAGACACAAAATATTCCGGGATATAAACTAGAGAGAGACAGAGAGTGAAAGGAGGAGAGACAGAGGGAATAAGAGGACGTATGAGGGCATGCAGAGCTGGCAGACGGAGCATAACAAGTATCTCTGGAGGAGCAGCTCACGTCTCTGAACTGCTCTGATATTAGGAAGTGAAACGCTGGTTTGATAATTACAGCTGCTGGGATGTAAAATCCATTTGGGTCTGCCTCGGCTCATTAAGGATGAAAACAATGAGAGCGGAGATTAAATGTTAAGCATACTCCATTTTTTACATGTGCAGTCTAAAATACAAAAATGCAGCCCACTGAAGAGCTTTGCTAATCTTAAATAAAATGTTTAGGGATTATTTGAAGTTCAATATTAAAGGGAGCTATTTTTGGTTTCGATACTCGTAAAACACAGAAATAATTTATTGTACATGCTTTAGAGTTTAGATGGGAGTGCATGATAAATGACATGATGTAAAAAAGTTTGTTTTTTGGTCCTCAAACAAATAATTTCATTTTTGTTTTTTCTGATCATTTTCTGCATGGATGGAAAATCAATAAAACAGTACAAATACAATGTCATTTATTTCAAATGCATTGACACAAATTTAATGTTTATTGTGTAATTTTAGAGAATCACTTTGATTATAATTTTTTGATTATTTTCAAATGTTCTGTGGATATCATATTGAGCTTCTCACTTGAAGGTATATTTTACAGCTACTTTTTTCACGTTCAGTTTCTATGGTTTATGGATGGTGCCTCATTTTGGCGCCACCCGGTGGACAAAGGGGTACAGACTTCGTGTCTGCTCTTGTCATTCATGTATAGTACATGCAGGTGTTTTTTTTTTTTGACAAACAATGATCATACTTATTTCTTTTGTGAATGAAAGATACCTCTACTGTGACAGATTTATTGGAGAAATGAAAATGTTTTATGCTAGTTGAGTTGTTATATAGTTGTTTGATAAAGCTAAATTGAAGATCAAAAAGGAAAGAATCAACTTTATGGCGTAAGATGGATGACTTTTTTAAATTCTATTCAAACTTTAGACATAACTTAGATAAGTGGATGGGTGTGATGGCTTTCTGCTCCCGGTTGAGCTGCTAAATACAAGACAAACAGTACATGACAGTCTGATATGAATAACATCTGCAGGGTTGTACTCAGCTTCTCGCTCGGTGGCTCTCTCTTCTTTTAAGATCATCCATCACGTCGCCTCTTCGTTAGCCTCAGCCATGTGAGCAAACTGGCTTCTTTATAGAAACTGAAGGCTTGTGTGAGAACCAGAGCCATACAGCCATAAACACTTCTCTCTGATCCGGCCATGACGTGGACATGGAAGAAACGCCATTCTCCCCATTAGAAATCATTGTACGGCACTATTAAATCAACTATTGAAACTATGATTTTAAGGTGGAAAAGTTAGAAATTGTTGCCTTGTCAGACACCAGCAATTTAAAATAGCCTCATAGAAATGACTCATCTTCCCACCAATTGTCTGGTTTGCATGTGTGGGTAAAAAAAACAACAACAACAAAAAAAACATGAAATGAAATTTCGCTTTTTTCAAAACTGGCTAAAAAAGTCACAGGAACTTTAAAAAAAAAGATACTTTGAATGAGATGAACTATGAACAATTTGTAAAGAAAGACAGTCACACAGAAAAAAAACTGCTTTTAATGTAAGAACATTAATGGCATGTAACATATTCATAAGATTATGCAGATTCCTGGAGTTACATTAGCCAGTACAGTGTAAGCCCTTTCTATGTATGAATGTGATCTGGAAACACATAACACACATGACTCTAAAAAAAGGCCAAAAAACAGAAAAAAACTTCTAATAAGGCAAATTCTAAAATGGCTGCAGGCTTAGAGCTTGCAGGTCTTCACAGATCGCCGTCTTCTTCGCTCCAGCAGAAAGACTAGAAACAAGAGGTGGTCTAAATTTCACCCTCAGGGTACATCTGGACTGTAGAGTTCCTTTTATACTCCATGTATTGCACATTTTTAGAGCTGACCAATTTGCGAAAGGAGAGTTCTGCTGCAATTGTCGATCTCACAATCAGCAGATCATCAGGTGGCATGGGAGACTGCTGGTGGTCTGCTGAGAGACAGCTTGTCACAGAACAGCTCATGGGAGCTCACAGGACTTCATTTGCAATCAGACTGTCAGGAGTTCAAACTCTTAACCTGATGGAGATGGTTCAACAGCTCGCCTTTGGCCTATTCTCCCCCTCTGCTTTCCTAACCCCTTTCTCTCTCTCTCTCTCCCTCTATCACCTCGTCAAAGCAGCAGATTCACCAATTTCATGTGTGCCCGTCTCGAAGAATAAACCTAATTGTTTTAATCTCCAGGGCTTCTGTTTCCATTAGTTATGATCATTTGAATGATAATAAAATAGACGGGCTCGTCACCAAATTATTCTAACTTCTCTGAAATCATGTATTTAGTTTCATTAAAAAGGTTGCGCAGAGTCATAATAATGGAGTCTATATGCAGCACAGGATTCACACTGTCATGACATTTCAGAATCCACACACAGCCGCATGTCGCCCTCAGGAATGCTAAACAAGTCCTTTGACAAGTGTGACATTTTCTAAACTTTACGAGATTTATCGCCTATCAAAGAACACATCAGCAGCTGCAGGACAAGCTCACCTGGAAAAGCATTTTGACATTATCTTAAACGAGGAAATGGCAACGTATTGTTCTCAAATAACCCCAATTGGACATGTAATAATTCGAAAGAGATATAAAGGCTGTAAAACGAGAGCGTCCAAAATACGCTAACATTTATTTATTGTCAGTTTAAATAATCTGAGAGCAAGAGGATTGTATTTTTGGAACCTTTCTGAATGGCACACACAGAAACTCACTGGAATGCATTAGATTCCACTTGGGTGACAATATCCAGTTCAGCATCGTGTTCGACTGACTGTTCTTAACTTCAAGCTGAGTCTAGTTCAGACAGATTGTAGGGCTCAACAACTTTGGATACAACTCACATTGATTGATATATATATATACATATATATAAATATACTTTTTTATCTTCATTTGTCTTTAAGAAAACCAGGAAATGGTACTAGATACATCCAGTGTCTTGTTATGGACATTCATCAAACAGTTGTTGTTTTTTTAAAAGTAATTTTCTGATTTTAAATTTGAACCCCTTCTTCATTCATCACACACTGGGTCCAGTATTCTTGCTGCGAGTCAAACAGAGTAGCATGGAGAAAGATGGGGAGGTGGTGCAACTCATTTGATAAAAAATGTGTCTGCACTCAAGCTGCACTCATGTTCAAGTTGTACTGGGTTTAATATTTATAATTGCAGAAATTTAACAAATTGCATCATGTAATGAAGTCCATTCTGTAACAACAATAACACATCATTAACTGATCAGTTTGAGCTCTCGTAGGATGAAGCCTGAGTGACAGCAGGCATCTGCTCTCCTCCATTGTCCTTGAAAGAAAGATTCTAAATCCCTACCAGCTCCACAGACGCTGCGCTGCAGCTCAGCTATCCTTTGACCTTCGTGTGAAAGTTAAATCAACATTTCTTGAGGGGTAAATTCCGTAAAACGAAGTATGGACGAAAGAACGATAAACGGGAAAAGCGACTCAATAATGAGTCCTGAAATGAACCTTTTCCAACAGACATTAACATTCATATTTAGCAATGTATGCAGAGACGCTGCAGCTGAACAGAATCACACTGAAACAGATCCACTGTGACATGCAAATGAATATGTAAATGACACATTTTCCAGCCTAATATCAACTCGGCTGAATTAAATATCTGCTCCCAAAGCATGACAAGAGACTTTTGCTACATGACACCAGGCATTTCTATGAAGAAGTAAAGTCAGAGCTGTTTCCCAGTAATTTAAGATGCATTGTTTTCATAGGTCAGGGGGGGGCAATCATGTTACACGAGTGATCGTGGGGAACTGGCCCGAGCGAGTGTGCCCTTAAAGCTACGGTGAGGAACTCGATTGACAAACTTGGCGCCCCTTATTGACAAAGTGCTAATGCACGAGTAATTTTCTCTGACAAAATAATCTCAACCTGCTAACTTTAGCCATGCAGTCAAAACTGTGAATGTTTGCTGTGGACATATAGTTTTTAATAAAGCAATGATGTTTGGCAGCGTGTGGTTAATGTGCTGCATGAGCCCCGCCGGGCTGCAGCAGTTACTGGCCAATTACAAGGTCAAAATATTCTTTCTTGCTCATTGTCTCCACTGCTTTTGAAGAGGAAGAATGAAGCCGATTCAAAAGGTGTATTTTTTTTCCTGAGGGACATAATGAGCCGTGCTGTTGGTAGATGTCTGGAAATGTGATGTTGAAAATGTAAGAATGTTTTGAGAGTTTATAAATTCGCATTAAAGCTCCTGTAAGGAAATTTTGCGTTCGATCAATTTTGGCCGCCCATGTAGACGAAGGAGGATTTATCTCTTCGTTGATCTTGTCCATGTGCAAATGTTAAGACAGTGTTTCGTAACAAACAGCTTCATCCTTTGGAACATTTGGAACATTTTTGTTGACAAAAAGTAACAAAACGGATCAAGGCTGACTCAGAATTGTTTCTGTTTTTCAGTTTGAAGATGCCATGAGACATTTTGGAGAAAAGGCTCCTGTAAAATCGAGGTAAGACGCCACCAGCCTTTCAGTGTTGTTGGTTTGTTGTGAGTCAGCCGGTAATCACTGAAACAGATTGCACTTTTCTTTCATAGCTCAAAAGAGACCGAAAGAACGAGCGAGAAACTGGAGCTGCTGTCTTTTAGTCTCAAGGAGATTGTCCTGCTGAGTCAAAGCCTTATTCTTGTAAGAAAAAAAACAGTGTGAGCAGCAATGACGTGCTGCATCTTTATATTCAGCTCTGCAGAAAAACAGAGGCAAACCATTCCAAATATATTTCCATCATAAATGTGCATTTATTTCAACAAGCTGCCGTGACACAGCTTTGGGAAATCAGGTTTAATAGATAAACAAAGTACAATGCGAGTTGAAGAATTAATTTCTCGTAAAACTTAACGAGAAAAACCAAAAAATGATCATTAAGAGATGACAACACTGAAGCCAGTAGAACAGTGGTTTCAAACTTTTTATTCTTGGCTTTTGACTTCCTGGATGTCACAGACACACACACACACACACACACACACACACACACACACACACACACACACGGCTTTTTCCTGATTTGTTTGTCCACTGTGTTGCAAGCAAGCAGCAACCTCCGGTCTTGAAAAAATAATCCAATGTGGAAGTGAAAAATCCTGCAGTCAATATCCTCGATATCCCTTAAGACCAGCCACCAGATAAAAAAGAAGATTAACAGTCAACTACTAACGGTAGACAGGTGTAGAAGCCATTGGCTTCCATTTAATGATGAAATCAGTGACAGTCTGACAACAGGTAAGGTGTCAAAATGGGTTTTAATCAACAAAGGCTATAGTGGATATTGAAGGGGTAGCTGGTGGGGGTCCAGAACTGGGGAGTGACAGGGCGGTCCTTGGGGAAGTTGGCTGGCTGACAGGCTTTGTAGGTGGCAAGTTGGGCTGGCAAAAAAACCTGCAGTTAACAGAACAGATTTGCAGGTGATCAGAGAGTGAAGGAGACAGAACAAATAAGGAGAGGAAAACTACAGTTAGGTCCCGTTTACGTGGCAGTGATTTGTTTGGACTTCTTCCCTTTTGGGGTTTAATGTTTAACCCACAACAGGCTGTAACAACTTTCATAGTAACTTCTAGATAACACAAGGTGGAACCAACTGTTATTCACACTGCTGTCAGTTCAACATAATTTTGGGAAATGAGAAAAATGCATCCTGGACTTTTTGTTACTTTATTTTTTCTTTTTTTATTTATTGTTTTTTACATATATATATATATATATATATATATATATATATATAAAACGAACAAATGGGAAAAAAAGAAAAAGAAATGAAAAGGAATCCCCCCCACCCCAAAACATGAAATAAAACAGCTCATCTATAAGATTAGGAGATAGCAAAGGCCACAGTCATAACAATAAAACATCAAACTTTAAAAGAGAGATAATCAAATAAACAATATGTGTAGTGTAAGAAATAAAATGTGAAATTTACACAGCAAGATGTGTCACAGAAACCAACATATTAATCACTTTCTTAAAGCAGTATGGGTTTACTTTCTTTTCTTGAACTGAACTTGGACTCCAATAAAGTATCTATCTATCTATCTATCTATCTATCTATCTATCCATCCATCCATCCATCCATCCATCCATCCATCCATCCATCCATCCATCCATCCATCCATCCATCCATCCATCCATCCATCCATCCATCCATCCATCCATCCATCCATCCATCCATCCATCCATCCATCCATCCATCCATCCATCCATCCATCCATCCATCCATCCATCCATCCATCCATCCATCCATCTATCTATCTATCTATCTATCTATCTATCTATCTAAGGAACAAACCAAACTTTTACACCCCTAAAATGTATGAATACTAATGTGATTAGTATGATACTAATTGTCATAAAGCTGCGTTTCTTCTTCTTCAAATATTCAACCATCATGTATAACAGGCCATATTTTCCACCTGATCTGCTGCTATTCCTTTTTGTACAGTACACACAGCAACAAAAACAGCTTTCAACTGTGTGAAATAATTCCTCAGAGCAAACTCAGAGCCTAAATTTGGGTTTGTTGCTGTCTGTGTGTGTCTGTGTTTTTTCTCTGTGTAGAGTTTTTACATCAGTGCACACAATATGTTACGCTCTACTTCCTGTCAATCACCTGATACCCACAGGAAGACGAGGGAGCCTTTGTAAGCATGTGGACTTAACAGACTTTATTAAACCACTCGTGTTTTCTTATCTGGGACACAGTTGTTAGCTGGAGTTGCTGTGAATTGTTAACTAGGTTTAGGAATAGAGAGTTAAATGGGCTCGATCTTGTATAAGTCTGTTCTAGTCGTCTGACTACTCAGAACACTTTTAACCCACATCACACTGATGGCAGAGGCTACTATGTAAAGATACTACCAGTATGACCTAATCCATTCCTACACATTCATAGAGCACTGTCAGAGCAGCAGGAGCAATTTGGGGTTAAGTGTCTTGTCCGAGGACACATTGGACATGCACCTGCAGGGCTGGCTGTGGTTCAGTGGGTAGAGTTCTTGTCTCTCAATCGGAAGGTCGAGGGTTCGATACCCAGCTCCTGTGAGCAACATGTCTGATGTGTCCTTGGGCAAGACACTTAACCCTCTGCAATCAATCAGCCCAGGAGCGCTTGCTGGGGCAGCTCACTAACTCAGAGTCTAAACACCTAATTTACCTTCAGGGATCCATAAAGTAAATCTTATTCATCTATTCAGAGCTCCCCCTGCTGACTGGCTGCAGTATAGTTAAAACAAAATCTCACCTCCGTCATGTTGGAATGGAAAGGGCATTGTTCAAACAATAACGTTTTCCAAGTTCTGAAAGGAGAGACAGAAGTGCTTTGTTCTGGCACACCTGAGCAGACATGGTCAGTCTCCCAGGTGTAGGCTATTTAAGATCGGGCTGTCAACCTCCCACTCACTCACATCCATCCTGAGCACACACCATCACCACAGCTCCATGTCTTTGTTGCATTGTGGAGGTTAGTGCTATCTGGTTAAAAAACGTAGTTTCTGTGAAACTAAATCTTTTGTGTTTTTAGTATTTTTACTACTTTAGTTTAAATGAAAAAAAAAAGTAGAGATCCAGGGAATTGTGAGTTTTCTGCCAGTTTCTTATATTTCAGTGTCTTAAATGGAGTTAAGATGTAGTTTTCATGAACATCATTTATATACATTGGCTGATTGGATTGGATACATTGGATTTTAAAACATGAACTCTGGAGCAATTGTGTACTCTGAAAGCAACCGTGACAAGAAACACGAGGATGCAATAGCAGCACATATGTGTAGTAAAAACTGTCACAGAAAAGATACCACCTCCTCTGAAAAAGCCGCATCTGATAAAGAAACACGTAATAACTGAGGTATGAATGTTAACATTTGCAGTGTACCTCAGGTTATTATGACTTTGGCTGCTGTAGTTATTTTTGCTCGGCCTGCAGCTGCTCCGGTGACAATGAAAGGCAGTCTGACTTTTGGGACACACAGACGGTTGATTTGAGGTTTGTTCCACTTGAATAAGCTTTATTTCCTTGTTCCACATCATGTGTCATGCTGCCTCAGTACACACAGTGGTGGCGTTGTGGTGTCTACTGTCCATTGTGAGTCAGATATTGTCCTTTTGAACCATACGCGGGGCCCTGGTTGCCTCGTCTACTGTTATGCACTAATGCTCCATGCACCATCATGCATATTATAACTCAGACATTTTCATATTTATATGTAAAATATGACAATGTTTCTTATTTCCTTTAGGGGATGGCAAATGTGGCGTGTGACATCAGTTCAGAAAAGTGGTGCAACTAAAGATGATTTGTGTATTGAATTCATCTGCTGATAATTTGTATGGTTTTGGTTCAGACCATGAACTACAACAACTCTCGTCTTGAAATGTTCTTCTCACATCAGCAGATCAACTTCCAATGAATCTTCATTGATGTAATGCAGAAAACCCCACATGGAAATCCTCATATTTGATGAGCTGGAACTACAAAAAAAACAAAAAAAAAAAACTTTTTTCTGAAAACTTTTTTTTACATTTTTATTAACGTCTTCTATTTTACAAGCCCCCAAGGAGACATGGACAATAAAATGAAAGAATGTACACACTAGAAACTATTTCACAGTCAGGTTCATAAGAACATGGACAGGCAATATTTTCTCTTGAGCCCCAGAAAGTATCCTGTACGCACACAACACCATTTCATGTTCCAGGGTTAGTTTTGGTGCACAAAAGATCGTTTTTTTTGGTTTGGTTTTTTTTCTTTCTTCAAGCTTTATTTTGGGGCTTTATGGCTTTATTTCTAGAAATAACAGCAGATTGAATCAAACATTTGGGAGAGAAAGTAACTACTACACAACTACAACCTCAGCCCATCCGGCGTACTCACCAACCACCAGACCATCAGCGCCCCACAAGAGATAGTTTATGATGAGCACAAGACTTCCGGTGTGCACCAGAACATATTTTTATGTGAAAAGGAACTGGAGGAATATGAAGTAAAAAATATTTGTCCTGCATATTATTCCATTATTCTCTTTTGTAAAGAGTCATAGTCGCCTTTCCTAGCCATACAGTCAATGTCTTTACACGCACTGATTTTGTCAAAATCCATATCACAATGTAAGTCCTCTAAATCCTCATTTATTTCTTTAGTATTGGATGCACAGTTTCAATGCAATCAATTTAGGACTCGATCAAGACGTCCACTGTGGTGATTAAACCAACCATGAAAAAACATGCCTCTGAAACGGTTGGTTAATGCTGATCTGTGGTCAAAAAGGTGCTGAACGAGGGCTGCAGTCAATGTAAGCTACCTGCCGCCACTTTAATCAGAGTCATTATTGAAGAGGGAAGGAGGGCCGAAAGATATAAGGGCAGGCAGGGCAGTACTGTAAGGGAGAGTGGAGCGGGAGCGATGTGCCTGATGCCTCGGGGAGGGAGACAGATAAAGAGAGATGGTCAGAACCTTAGTGGGAGATTGAGAAAGCAGAGCAGACACGGAGCCAGAGGAAACCAATTAGAAGCGTGATGGGCGCTTAAATCAGCCTGTTATTCAATACTGCACTGTCTGTGTGGGAGTATTACAATTCCCTGAAGCTTGATGGAGTATTCCTTGTCCCTCGCTGACAACAGCTTTAAAGGGGATAACAGGGATTTTTTTTAGCTGTGAGAAAACTGTCTGTATTGGTGAGTATGTTCTGCGTCCTCTTATAGACACAAACAACGACAAAGTTAGCCCTGCCACCTCAGCTGTGATGTGACACCGTCTGAGTTTTTTTTTGTAGACGATTAACTCCACAATAACAAATGTTGGCATCGTACAATGCTTCTGTTTAGCCCCAGAATACAACAGCATTGGTCTTATTGTAAAGATTGAAGCACAAATACAAGCTTGTGCTGCATCTATCCCGACAAATATTTTCAGGAGACCAGCACCAAAATAGGAAGTTCCAATCATTCACTTTTTGGCTTTCATGGCAGCTTGCTAATCTGGAAACGCAACTACCAACACATCACAACCTATCAAAATGACTACAGAGAAAATATCTGCCTACATTGGCATAACAGGCAAAAAAGAAACACTAATGTTGTTTTTCAGCCTGATGACCAAAACAGCGGGCTACAGTGGCTGAGAGGAGCAATGTTTGACTCTGACATGTCTGAAATTGGTACTGCAGTCAAAATTCAAAACATTAAAGAGAGCTGTGATTTGTTACCTATTCCACCCCTTGTTAATTTTCCTTGATGTTTTAATTCACTCAGATCGGATAATGAAATGAGATAACATTCACTTTATTGTTCCCTGCAGGGACATCTTAGTGTTACCGAAACTAAAAGAACCCACAGTAACCCACAACAACAAATACGATCCACTGAAGAGCTAACAAATGCCTGCATGTGTTATCCATGCATTGTACAAAGTGGTTTAACCGTTCTGTGAGCTGATGCAATGTGGTCTGGAGTCTTTTCATTTAGATAAAGCCGCTGGTTTTTATCAAGCGCAGGAAAAATGTTTAGACTGTCAGAGACGAACGATAACTTAAAATAATTAAATTTTAGTCTTGACTAAAGGTGTTTCCTAATTCTAATAGGCAAACATGGAATATGAATTGGACAATAAGGTAACAGAGATAATAAAAAGGCTGTAAATGAGGTGAAAGCTCTGCAGTTCTCCAAGCTAACAGAATCAACTCTGTGATATGTAGCAGTTGTAATTACCCCCAACACTGATTTTCCCATTGATTACGACACTGCGCCATCTCATGATAATACGTCTAATCCAAATCCAAACTGATATCAGCTTTAATATTTACCACCATTAAAGCTGATGCACCTAATTAAACGTGTGCTGTGTTAGGGCTTTGTTTGTTCTAGTGGCACTTAAATCCCTTCACACAAATCCTCACAGTCACAAACACACACACACACACACACACCCTCCTGTCTCTGTGCCTCCAGAGATCCTCAGAATTACTGAGTGTTTTAACAAGGTATAAGAGGGAAAGCTTTATGTCCAATCAGCCAGTATGTGGAGGGGAAGATGATGTGAAATGGACAAATCTCTTAGAACACAGCGAGCGTCAGTTTTTATGCTTAAGTGACTGTTGTTTGTGGACCTGCCGCACACACGGCCACGCCAAATTGATCCGTTATGTGAGCCAAAACAGGACGAAGCGGGGGAGGGGGCCATTGCCCTATATCAAAAAGACATCTTCATTTGTATTGATTGGACTGGAGAGTCTGCCAGGAACGCGTCGTATCCCCGTGTCACGCATTCTTGCTCTTGTCCTCAGCAGACCTATAGTCAGGCACCGGTCGCTTTAATGCATGCTTAAGTGTGCACTTCTCAGTGTTCAGCAGTTGGGTAACCACAGAGATGGATGCAGGAATTTCATCCGTCTTGCCACTCAGATGCACAGTGGTTTGCTTTGTTAGCTAATGGCTCCTCACAGACACACGTACACGCGCAGACATTCTCCATCATCTCACAGCAGAAAATGCCCGAACAAGTAGCATGCGCCCAAACAAACATTTGACTGAGACACTTTGCATGAAGTGAGTTTATCTGAATGAAAAGAACAAGTAGCCAAACAAAGCAGGGCCAAATTAACCAGGAAGGTTCAAATCAAATGGATCAGCGCTTCATCGACAAGCATGATGGTAAAGGTCGACCCTTTGAATAAAGCCCATGCAGTAAAGACTTTTTAACTATGCAACAGACGGAAGTTACCACTGACACCATGTGGGCTACACGAGCAAAAGAGAGCATCAGGAAGAGGATCCATTATTTCAACACAGTTGGCATAAGGCCAATCAGCATGGTCACATGTAAAACCATAAACTGTCACCATCTTGTTTGTCTGAGCCTCAGCGAGGAGTGGCCAACTTTTCATAGTTTCTGGTGTAGTAAGCATTAAGTAATGAAGGACTTCCTTTATCGTGTGTTTCCATTGTTTGAAGTCTAACTAGTATGTTGAGAAGAGAAACTAGAGTTTGAGTAAAGAGACAGCGCTGAGGATCATGTTGTTTCATAGTCATCAGATGACCATAAAGACCACTTTGGCACTTATCGTTTACAAATATCAGTCTGGTGAATTAGTTTTAAAATTTAAAAAGATCTATATACAGCTTAAACTACAAGGCCTAAGTTACAATGATTGCAAACAGCCAAGGAAGTTTAGAATTGGACTTTTTGGGGCGTTATTCTGATTTCCCATGAACCTTTCTAATGTTAATTAATGTTTTTTGTTACCAATGTTATAGCTAACAAAACAAATATGGCTTGCATTTTAAAAAAAAACAACTTATTGCTACAGAAGCTAATCCTGCTCTGTACATGACTGTAATGTAGCATCATTGTTTTAGCGTGGTTAGCCTTTGTTGGAACTGAACATCCCACTCTGTAAACTATGTTTATGAGGTGATCAATCTCAGGCTGCGCTGGCGTTATGATCACACTATTACAGGGTTTATGATTCCATCCAGTGATGACTCCAGTAGGGTTACACAGACAGATCAGACTTGGTAATCCTGCAGGGTGAAGCAGCCATCATTTCCATTTTAATAGCCATTATTGTCATTGTCAAGGTTACAGCTGCAGCTCTGCTTGCTGACATTTTGTGTTTGCGAGGTGTAGATGATCCATATTCTCTCTTCACTGCACATGGTTATTGGATTCCCCGACCATATTTATGTTTTTAATCCCCTGCGACAAAAGTCACCAGAGGGAACGCGTGCATATAAACCGGCAATATCAGCTACAAACAAGTGAGTCCAGTGAGAATCGGCATCATTTTACCCTCCGATATATACGGAGCATTGCGACTGGAGGCCGTTGGATAAACAACTCTCACTTTGTTTTGACTTTCTGAAAAGTAGATAAACTCTCAGTTAATTCCAAACGGCTCAGAATATGGTTGTTGCTCCTCACAGGAAGTATAACTGTCTTTATCTGCACTGCACTTGACACAGTAACTGACTTCTGGTCTGAAGATTTATAAAAGTCTTTCGTCTAGATATCCTAAGCCTATATTTTCCCTCCTCTAAGATGCAATTGTTTCTTACCAGAAAAGCTTATTCAAGGTGTGCTGATAACTGCAAACCCTCCGTAGAAATGTTGTATGAGATACTGCAATGGGGCTGATAAATTGTTCATAATGTTGTCCTAAAAACACATCTATTCATGCTGATAATTCAACCAATTTAAAGATACACAAAGCAAATTCATAATCTGTTGTACTATAACACGCGATAGCAAAATGAATTTCAAGGCACACCAGGGTCCAGCTGTTTTCTCAGGAGAAACAACTTGTTTCTTTTAAAGAATCACTTATTCATCCTGCTTTCGAGTTTCATTCATTTGTGTGTACATAATTGATTTTTCTGCCAGGGTCCATGGAATTAAATGTGAAAAAATAGAGCCAATCCAGTCTGATCAAACGGGATTAGACACTATTCAGAGTGTTTCTTTGTAATTTTCTCCATGCTGATAAGAGTGTTCTATTTTTCAAGTTGATTGCTCTTTTCAATAGGAGATTGACGATTCTGTCAGTACCTAGTAGTGCATTTTGATGCTACAGATCAGGCAAAGAGGTAAAGCTGAGGCAGACCAAAAGCATCCTGGAAAACAGCTACAGCACACCCCGATGGTCGAATCAGTCAGACCCCAAAAAATCAAAACGAGTCAGTTGGTGTTATCATGGTGTTAGCTGATAAGGGGGGGGGGGGGGGGGGGTTGTCGCTGGTTTGTCTTAGTGAAAATAATTTGTCTCTAATTTGGGCTATCAAACCAACATTTTTTAAAAGGACAATTAATCTCAATAGTTAATTGCAAATTCCTCTGAATGTGTCCACCTACATGCAAACCAATGAGCAAGCCTTACTAATCTTTATCATGTTAGGCTTTATGTCATATGAACATGTCAAAAATCTCTAAAACAGAATGAGTGTGCACACAGGCAGAAGGTTGTGAGTTATTGACCGACTGGTAGATTAATCATTATACAGTCTGGCCCTGTCTGATGGGGTATATAGAGATACTTTATGAACAATCATCAATCATCAATTTCATGAATCATCAAGTTCACTGGAGCCTCATGGTTACGAGCAAATACACTTCAGAGTGACACTGCACTGCCACTTACTTATAGTCAGTCATATTTTACTCTGTGAAATGAGTCCTTCTTGTTTTTAGGTGTGCTGTTGTTAGTACTGTGTCATGTATCCTACAGTTAAGGCGTCATGTGTTTAGTGTGTATCTGTGGCTCTTAGCCAATGGGCATCTGGCATCCAAAAGAGGCGCGTGGCTGGTGAGGTACAAAACAGATGGCAAACCAAGCCGCCATGATTTAAACCAGCACCATTTTATAGGTGTGTGATAAAGATTGTTAATAGGAGCAGCATATGTCATTTCCTACTGGGGGATGCAAATTCTGAGCAAATGACGCATTTTCCATAAAACCAAGAAAAATGCTAAATAAGCAAAGATCTCCTGAGGCATATCAATGAACAAAAATATACCCTCATTTTATACCCAAACAGATGTTTTTTTTTTTTTTTCATGTTTACCATCCAGGTCAGGATAGATTTCACTAGCCTCAGGTGTCTGATTAAAGATGCACTGGGATGAATTTGCAGTCTATATGACAACCCCTGTGCCTTAGTATACAGCCAAACTAGCTGATTTCCATGTCTGTCTGGAGTTCACTTTTATGCATGCATACAGCCTAAATGTTTCAGTGGGCACCTGTTTAGACTTTCTTCACAAAGTAAGAGTAAGTGTTCCACTCCTCTGCATCCTGCTCCTCGACGCTGCGAGCAAAATAAAAGTACTTTGAGCTTTCTTTGAAGAAGATGTAGAAGCCTGTGATCTTATAGTACTTAGACTCATTCATTAATGACATTTAAAGCCTTTTCAATCTTCAGCCAGGCAGGTTTGCTTCCGAAGGACAATGTTTCGTGTGGAATGATCAGCAGCTTGGTTTGCTCTTGACATTGTCTGTTTTCCCCCTGTTCTTTTTTTCCAGGCTCTTCCTTGAGAGCTAGAAGTCAACATTTAGTTGGCGTATTTCTTTCTTGTTTCTTTTCCCCTGGAGCAATCTTTCCCAGACTCTGGAGAGTCACAGCACACTTTGAAATCTCAAAGAAGAATGTGGTCAAATAAAATGTCCAATCACAAAACATCAACCAACAGTTCAGACAAAAAGGAAGTATTCCTTATATATATATGTAAAGTGTATGAACTGAAACATTCTAAGTACAGTATGTCAACTTTCTTATGATGAATTCATTATCAATCCATTAACACAAACATTTCTAGGCAGAAAGAATAAACACAAATAATTAACAAAGGATGTAAATGTCATAAACAAATGATATATATAGATTTTATCTCCAATTTAGTTTTTTTAATTTCTTAATTCGAAATGTAAATAAAAATACAGAATCTGACGTGAAGATGTTGATATCAGGAATGTTTAGCTTTCTGGGTTTTTTTTTAATCAGGGTATTACTCATTGAACAATAATACATCCTGATGTTTCAATGGGCTTTGGCTACATGCAGGAAAACAGTCCTTCGGGAGCAAGAGGGACGCATCAATCATCGTTTGTATAGCGCCAATTCATAACATATGCCATCTCATGCACTCTGTCCTAGACCCCATCAGCAGTCATTGAACTATGCTTTGATTTAAATGATGACTATTAACAGACACTTGTGTGGAAGCAAGTAACCCGCTCTGTTGACTCTCAACTCCAGCTCGTTTCTCTCTTCTCCAGTTGTTCGTGGATAAAAGGGACCTCACACATTTATGGACGTCAGTGCCAGAAATCCTTCAAGACGAACAGCTGACCTTACTGTATGGAAGCCTTGAGAAGTTGCTCATAGCTTATTGTTGTTCAACAATAAATGATGATCGATTTCAGGGAAGTGGCAAACTCCAGTGTTAAAAAAATGAAGCCAGTGCAAAAAAAAAAAAGAAAAGAAAAAAAAAAGGAGGATGCTGAAATATCCACTTGAGGCTGGCTGCAAAGATCTTGTTCATAAAATGGTTTTCGTCTCTACTGTAGTTCATGTCTTCATTGGTATAGACTGTACAGGGTGTAAATGATCTAGTGTAAGTCTGTAATTTGGGCCCTGGCACCTGACAGGAGGGTGGGTTGTGCAGTCACCTCAAAGCACCTCAGTTTCACCCGGGATAAATAAAGTATTTATCTATCTAACTGTCTCTGGTCTCCAGATTGACGTTTTCCTAAATAACTTATGCTGTCCCACTGATGGTACCATCAAGGCCCACCACGGGTTATGACCTACCCTTTTGAAATCTGTGCCCTCGAGTGTCTATCTCAATGGTCAAATGTCATCCTCCCCCTGAGAAACCAGAGATACCTCACTCAGAATGTAAGATTCTTGTACCCCCCCTTGTTAGTTTTCTAGCACAGGGGTTTGAAGGCAAAGATGGGGCAGCTGCTGTCGTTTACTGGCTGGATGAGACCTAGATTCAAAGTGGCTCCACTCTGTCAGACCTGCCAGGAGAGGGAGATGGACCCTAACCACGGCAGAAGTTGCAGCCGGCGGGGGTGACGAGGTGGAGCGGATAGCAGAGTGACAGCTGTCATCAATCACTTGCCCCAGCAGCCAGATGCAGGATGACGGGAGGGGCACGGCGGCTGGAATGGCGATCCGAACACAGCTTACCGGAGATGTCTCTTTGCCAGCCGGTCTCCGGTGGAACGCTGTCTGTCATTAATCCAGCAGACCATCTATCAATCAGTTCCTCTTCCAGGGTCAAGCTTGGATGTGACACGCTCCATTTCACGGTGATGTTACGGAGCTGTGGCGCTGCTTCATTGAAATTTTCTGAGCCAACAGGTTGTATTTGCCCAAAGGAAAAAAAAAACAAACTGCAACTGTCCAACACACATCACTGAAGAATTTGCAGCAAAATGAAAAAAAAAGCATTACTTTACCTTTCTGTAACAACTTTCACAACCTTCAAAAGTTTGTCTATCCTCAAGCCCTTACTTTGTGAATTCAAAGACAAGGCAGTAGAAACGTAAAAGAAAGGATTACAAAGGCAGGTGAGGAGTTGAGAAAGGATAGACTGAGACGACCAGGAGCTAAATAATGCCCGTCTGGGGCAGCTGGATGGACAAGAGAGAGATTCTGCTTTGTCTCTGAGGAGTTTCCATTTGTTGAAGCTCACTGATGCTGAACACTCCCGACAGCTTCAACTAACTCTGAGCAAATCTTGTTTTCGCTTCTTGCTCTATATAGGTAATTCCTTCCATTTCCCCAGACAACATGCATTCATGTTTACAGTCTGGCAAACAGCGCAATGAAATAAATGCATCCAGGGCATGAGAATATTACATGAGAGGGCCTACAGAGTGCAGCTTAAAGCAAAGCTGCACAGAAAACATTCATAATTGAGCATTTTAATATAATAGAACAGCCATAAAACATGGTTCAATAATTAATCATATAGTTTAGACCTACGTCACTTCACTGCAGAGCACATCAAAGCTTCGTTCCCTTGAGCACATACTTGACTTTTTTAACCAACACAATAAACAAGTTGTTTTCTTATGATGGTCATACTAACCAGATTACAGTAAGATTATTAGAGGATGGGTGGAGGCTGAAGTGAAGTCTTTATCTTCGCAGTAGGTCCAACATGTTTTCCTCGAGAGCACAACACCCTTCACATCTGCGCGTTCACACCATAAGGTTGGGAATCTCTTCTCCAAACAAGGCTCTGCTAATTTACAGGCCTGTCTCAGCCAACAACGCTGCAACGCAAACAATCTCTGCATCCACTCCGCGCTGGCCGGAGGTGCCTAACGTGGTCGTGTTTGCTCAACACAGCTGCAAACGCGCCGTTGATTGCTTTCTTTGCATGTGCTTTGAAATAGCGTGAAACTCCATGTGCAGTCAGTAAAAAAAACAACCAGATGATGTCCCTGAAGGCTGTTTATCCACAAGCCTTTATTTAACTTAAATTTACCACACCTGGCAGGGTTTGTTCCATGCTGTCTTTTGGCGGGTGGATAGCGGAATAATGCAAAGCAGTAACAAGCGCGCTGAAACAACATCTCATTCAGAGTCCACTGGTGCCTGTAGTTTACTGAGGAGAAGAAGGTCAACTTCCATTTTACAAGTCCGGGGTGTATATATCGGGTTTAAGTGTCACAAAACACTGAGGTGACAAGCTCTTTGGGATGTGATCAAGCGCAAATATGATTGGAGTGCAGTGGAGCAGTGACGGAGCCGCCTCTGGGATGGGCTTTGATTATGCCAGGAGCTGGCTGCTAAATCAATAGAGCCTGACGCTATCGCTGTCTGCACAACAAACAGCCCAGCTTTCATGTAACTGTCTTGTCTGGAGACTGCAGACAATCTGCTCCAACTGACTCAGTACTTCGAATGATAAAGTCTCTTCATTTATGCCATTGTTGGCGGTAATTTGGTTGAGTAGGGTTCAGTAGAGACGTTTTGGCGCGAGCAGCTGCTAACCAGGTCGTTTTCATCTTGAATGTCGCACCTGCTGAAGTGGATGATGCACAAATGTCGGAAACAGGCTTTAAATGTGCCGTGATTCTGCACAGGCATTCATCCGTGACCAGGTTCATTAGCTGCCACGGTGTGTGTGAGAACAACATTTAATATGGCTGTCTGTTCACTGTTGGGTGACGACTTTAGGTACCCCGTGGGCAAGATGACAAAGACGACAGCACTTCACTTTCTTTTTCATTTTCTTGGCTGAAATTTTTTTGTGTGACAGTGAAAAAGACAAAACACAAAAAAAAAAATATTGGCTAGAAACCTATTCAGCTTGAAAAGAAAAAAAAATCAACATTTAGCAGCTTTTGTATTCAATAAAAACCTTTCCCCCCCACATTTCCCCCCCACATTTTTTAACTAATCATTACATTATACTGATCAAGCCAATGACAATCCCAAGTCATGCCCCCAATCATTTCTGTTCCAAGGTCTGACATACTTAAACTGTAAGAAACATGTCAGCTGTGAGGCTGACGCTCTTTAAGCTGCGTAGCACAGTGTGCATTACTATCATGGATGGTAACATGGCGACTTAAAGCAGACAGCAAAGATGGCAGAAGGACATGTGTTTAAATTCTAAGTTTTTTTAAAGTGAATTTGATTATTTCCTAAACTGCACAACAGCAACGACAGAAAGCTACAAAACAATAACAATGATACCAAAAAAACAAGCTGCTAACAACAGGACAAAACCTAGATCATTACTCACAGCCATGGAACCTCTAACAACTTCTTAACAACACAAAGAAAAAAAATAATCTGTTCCTAAAAAAATGTGTAAGAAGTAGGAGGCACTCTGCCATTTGGGTTCTTCCTGGTAAGGATCTTGTGCAGGGATCAGAGTTGCTGGAGAAAACCCAGGATTTCAGAAGCGTCCATTTCTTAGGGGAGCTGTGATGGTGCTACAGTATTGTTCCATGTCCTGTTCTAAAGTTGGAATCTGCAGAGATTCAATCTGAAGTTACATCTATTTAAATGTTGATTAAATGTCTATCTGTCACACTGAATAGCGGCTGTACCCTTTTTAAATCCAGCACACCTTATTTTTCATGAGCAGCTTGATCTGAATCCTGAAGGTCCTGGCACAAAACTGTTAAAATGATGAGCTTGAATTATTGATGTGGTTATAATAAAAATTTTAACTGGAAGAATGTGACTCCTGTAAGTGACGTGATATGCTAAAGAGACGATGTAGCACTCCGATAAAGTTGTTGGAGCCACAGTCCAGCCTCACCAACGATCTTTGGCTGAATGCAGACCCTGGTTGGCTTCAGGTGACATCCGGGGAAAACGAGTTTGATTTTTTTTCGACTGAATTAAAAAAAAACAAAAAAAACACTAAATTGATTTCTAATGCGAATAGAGCAAGTTTAAGTTCCATCTATCCATACCATAGTTTTGCACTGTGACAGACATTTTATAGAGACACAGATTTCGTAACAGTTCCAAGGTAGTAGAAGTGACTGTTATCCAGCAGTGGGTGGAATAAAAGGAAAAAGAAGAAACGATTAGAACAAGAGAAGAAGAACTGCAGCTCTTCTCTTCTACTTCCACCTCCTCTGCTCTTTTGACACCTTTAAGTAAGGTTTAGTGATTCAATTCTTGCTTCGGCTCTTCTGCTGGAGTTGTGCTTCCTCTTCAGTGTTAGTATCGTGCATGTGTGTAATGTGTTTCTGTGCGTGACACACTGCATTATAAACCTGCCGCTCTCTGAGATCCATCTACAGAATCCACAGAGCAAAACGATGAAAACTGCAGGAGCAGGAACACTTTTATTGGATTCTCTTTCATTTCTGTGGAGTGAGATCGGAGAGCGACACCTGACACATGCCATGGCACATGGAAGTGCCGGTTCAGGAGCCTCTGTGCCAGGCCACCGCCTGTGCTTCCCATGTACTGCTCATGTTTTACTCCAGAATCGTCAATCTTCCACCACCATGATTCATGTTAGCATAGAGCATAGCATGTAAGATTATTATCAGCTTGCTTTACAACATCCACTGCTGTAAATATGTACCTACAATATGACATTATTTTAGTTGTGTGTAAGTGACGAAGTTTACCTATAGCCACTCCAGCCACTGTAATGTAATTACAAAGACATTTAATTCTAGTGCCCCCCCCCCCCGGCTTACCTACCTCTATAAAGTTAGCACAGTGATAGCCTATAATAGAGCTTGCGGTTAAACTGTGTAAGGTGTAATCAATATGCAGTTCAACATAAATATATTAGTCATAAAAAGTAGAACATTTTCTTAAAGCAGAGGTTTATACGATACGTCCATGTGCCTTGACAAACAGTACCAGCAGCACATCGCTGTTCCCTAACCGGCACTTCCATGTGCCATGGCATGTTTCAGGTGCCACCTCTCCATTTCGTTGTTGCATATTCGAAAACGTTGTCCCATAATGTCATTTGAAGGGCCCTCCTTGTGTCCATTTTGTCGGGATGATGACCAGACGCTTGCTTGACTTTAGCCCTCCAGCTGCTATGTGAAGGGATTTGTGTGCAGATTCATCATTGTGTCAAGTTGTGGAGCTTCATGTCGTAAAACAACAGGCGCAGTGTCTGAGAACTGTGAATAACAAGTTGTCAAATCTGCCTTTTTTTTTTTTTTACAGGCAATATCTCCTCTCCTTCATGGCGCTGTTTTATAGAATGAGTGGCTCCACTGTGTTTAACGCATCATTTCCCTCCTCATTGTGAGCGGGGAGGGAGAGCAGGATGATAGGTGGGTGAGTGGTGGTGATGGGGACGGCAGGGAGGGTGCCCAATGCCCTTGCGTTTTATTGCCAAGCTCTCGTCCTTCCAGCTTGACTGGTCAGAGCGGTGCCCTGGGTATTACAAATAAGCAAATGCCCTTTTTGTTCTAGCACTCAAGTGTCATGAGTCTTTCATTTCCTATATGACCGAAATGCCAGACAGCTAGGGGTCCACTCACTTTTTAATATTTCATCATAGGGATATAAGTCTAAGGGATAAGCACTCAGCCATTCACGAGAAATTAGAGGTTGTGAAATTAAGAGTGTGGGATTAGATGTAGTTACTGGAGAGCATTAAAGGAATTAAACACAGCAGCACACTTTTTTGGAGAAAAAAAAACCCTGGAGCTGCTTGGCCAGGCCTTAATCAAGATCTCAGAAAATCAACCTCACTTAGCGACATCCAAACCTGCCACTTGAAAACATGACCACACCCTTCCCAGTATCTTTATCTACAGCGTAAACACCGCTGTCTTCTCTGAACTTCTCAACCCTCCTTCAACTAAAGTTTCCAGTGGGTTTCTTGCCCTTAATGAGCCATGACTAACTGGTTTTACATTCCATTTTAATTACAGATTGCTAATTCGCAACTGCTTCAAATTGTTCATAGCTGGGTAATTTTAATTTTGCCTTCCTAAATTGATTTATTTAGGCTTAATGAAAGTTTCATCTTTGAAATGCACCATCATCACTATGCACTATAGCATCACTTTATAGCCACACATCGGTGCGAACCAGCGGCCTTTACTGGAAGTGAACAACAGTAAATCCAGAAGAAAAGCAACAGTATAACTGCTCGGACGACTATGCCAATCTGTAGTAATTATCTCTGTTTTCTTTCAATTCCTCTCACGCTCTTTTTTCTAAATGTTTGCAGTCAAGGGGTGCTGAAAAAAATATGAACATGATAGTTTACAATTGTGCCACCCCTCTGACTCTCTACATACGTTTGATATCTCAATTTTTCTTAACTACACCATTAATTACTGGGCTCAACCACCACAAGATTAATTGTGGTCTAAAAGGGTGAAGCTTAATGTGTCTGCCTAATTACACACAAATTCATGGCCACCATCTGACTGCTGTTTGTCACCTGCAATAAAAATAAAATCACATTTGTATTTTGTTGTGTCAGCTTTTCTTAGTATGAACAATACAAATCACACATCACAGTTCTGATTAAGCACCTTTAAAAAATCCCTGACAGAGGCAAACAGATACTGAAATCTTCACATGGTCTTGACATAAGCTTGCATCCCCAAATTGTAGGTTTTATTAGAGGCATTTTCTAGACAAGGATCCGTGTCTTTAAGGCAGAAACTACTTCTTTAAAGCCCTTTTGAATACAGCGGAGCATAATAGTAGTTATAAACCACTGTATTCCTCGGACACTGAGAAGTACTTGATAACAATGGGTCTGGAAGCACAATATATGTTTCACAGTTATGTTGTCTGCCCTTAGCAAAATGATGGTGGCCAACTGAAGGCCAGGCATCTACGTCTTAATCTAAGTTAATCAATGTCACTTCATCATGGCGAGGACAGGCTAAGTCATGCTGAACACTTTCCATTCCCCCCCCCCTCCTCTCTCTTTGACTCTAGTATGACGGACAACTGTGACCTAGCACATAAGGCAGTTTAATGGTCTTCAATAAGATTAGACGGAACAACACAGGACATATATCCTGTCAGTTTGCTTATGAAAGGCAGGAGCTGTTCACTGGAAATAGATTGAAGGTCTTTTTGTGCAGACTTCATACATTCTAGTCCAGTATTTCCAGGACACACACAGATATTTTTACAGTTTTATAGTTTAGGAATTAGCACTATGAGGAAGGTTGGATTCATCAATATCAAAAGAATGGCTCATCCTTCCAATGTTCTGTTTCTAAAACATGACAAATAAATGGATTGTATTGAGGAAGTACCTTTTGCAGGTTTGGTTTCCTTGACGACCAGTATTTTAAGTGGACAGTGTCCTTACATTGCCCAAAGGGAGATAAAAGCCTAATGTTCTTCGTGTTTGTGTATGTCACAGAACAAAAGTATTTCAAAAAGCATAAGAGAGCAGCTTGCCATTTGTCTGCCAACAAAAAAAAAATCAGATTTTTGTCCTATAGCTTGGCCAAAATGTTCCAGTGAAAATAGACAGTGTCAAGTAAGTAAGCCATGGGGAAAATGACCCCATCAGAAATCCAACGGCTTGTGTCAAGCACTCGACTGACACCTCTGATACAGTTCAGCTCAGCCTTGTTGGTGTCATGCTGGAGTTGCTTTTGGCGGAGCTGACTTTTGAAGGCTACTTTGTATTGAGATGTTTCTCCTTCCCTCCTTTTCTCTCACCCTCTGCGGCATCAGACACATGAGGACAGACAAATGGAGAGATGGAGGGGCAGTGCAGGGACGGGAGGGGGGGGTGGGGGAGGCCCATGACAAAGAGGTAATAACTCAGCACAACCCGTTTCAACTTAAATTAATTCTGACAGACTCTTAGCGCCACCCATCAATATTCTGTGCCACTTTTAAATCAACAGAAAATAATACAACCCCCCCTCCCCCCCAAAAAAACAAAAAACAACAGCGCTAGACATGTGATCCTAAAACCTTAATCCTTTACCAAATGGTTTAAATGTAAACAAGAGAGCGGGCGTTGAAGGCACAAATCCTGAGATGTGTGACTCAGTCATGAGCAGAATTGCTAACGAAAGGAAAGCCACAAAGAATCACCTATTAGCTAAGGCACAAAGGCACACAACCCATAATGCATATAATTCTGCAAAACAACAATTCTGTGCAACACTGTTGACAACAGGGCCAGATGCATACTGAAGTAGTTAAGGGAAAATAACATGTGTCCAAAGGTAAATGAGAGAAAATGTTAAACTGTGAAAAACAGAACATGGTTCTACTCAAAGCTACATGTTTTTTTGTTTGTTGCAATTTCTGTTTTAGTCCAGATCGAACAACCACTGTTACCTGTTTACTAGCAGACAGCGTGATTCAGTTCAGTGTGGATGTTCATAGTTTGAACCTTTGCTTATGAAGATGGACGACAAGTCTCCACTTCTGCTTGTTGTACAAAAGAAAAGCCAAAATTTCCCCTGATACAGTTGCTGATATCTCATATTCGTCCTGCCCCACAGCAACCTAAAATACTTTTTAATTCTAACAAAAACACAACAAAGATCTGGTCCCACAGTCTACTGCATAGCATCTTGCGTGTCAGACTGATGCAAACATCCTTGTTTGTGGAACGTAAACTTGAATGTTTCAAGTCTTCTGCTCATGTGGCCTACTATGGCCAATGATTTCTCTGCAATTCCTGCTACGTTGAAAGCTACAAATTAGTCAACAAAGTGCGAAATCATGGCATGACGCTCTTTTGGTCTTTTTGACTTCCATCACGGCAGCCAAACCTTATGTATTAAGTGTTGAACTCATGCAATTGATGCAAATGTGTTCTCTTATGCCACAAATGCCTTTTCTTCTGTTGACTTGTTTTTTTTCTCCCCATTCAGTCATGGGTTCGGGCACATAGAGAGTACACAAGGCTCAGATGACCCAACAGATTGCCTGTGCATACATAAGTTATCATTGTCATCTGTTGGAACCATACAGTCTATGGTTTGAACTTTCAACCGAACACAAACAAGTATAACGTGGGCCTGATGTGGAGCAGCCAATCACAATGAAATTTGTGGTCAACCAACTTGGAAAGGACAGAGTTTCAGAAGACGGAGGAGAAGAAAATCTGTGATTAATTAAAAATAAGTACAGCTAATCCTTCCCCCCCATCCTGAAAAAAAAAAAACTGATATCAAAACTTGGCAGCTCTATTTTATAGTTTGACTTATATCCCGTCTGTTAACACAGAAGAGGAAGAATTCATGACCTATTCCGCAGCCAGTCAACAGGGGGTAGTAGAGATGTTTTGGCTTGTCTTTCGGGAGCTGTCAATCCTCTTTTTATCAAACAGACTACGGTTTGAACGGAGGAGCTCAAGTACAGCAAAGTGAACAACGGCAGATAAATATGTTTTTGACCAACCCTTTTTGATAATAAATCAAACAAAACGCATGTTCTATCCATTAAGAATGACTTTTTTTTGCAGGACTTGGGCTGACTTAGTCCTTTTAAGTCTTATGGCACATCTTATTGGAGAAGCATTCTAACAGACGGATGAGATGAATTTGTGAGCCCGAGCTGCACTGATGAGAAGATTACATAGCAAACATCTAAAAGATCAGTGCCACTTGGCTGTGCAGCAGGACATCACTTTCCTTATCCTTGAGTCTCTGCTACACAAATTCCACTTCAGAACTTTGCTGAGATACAGCAACAAAGGCTTGAATCATAGCGTTTCATTTATCACTGTCTGAGGGAGTTTATCTCCACAAAAAAAAGATGCCACGGGCAAGATTATATTCTTAATTGATGAAGTTTCACAGACTCATAAAAGAGTAGTCATAAACAAATGGAAAGTTTTGAGTTACAGCTTCACATTACTGCAACGCCACATTCCAGAAAAAAACTTTACAAGAACTCCGAGTTGTGCCCTTGTGAAGAGATGAGGAGGAGGAGGAGGAGGACGGGCTCATAGCAGAATCAGTCATACAGACAGTCTATGCAGGACCGAGTCTGTAATGTAGATCTATGATGCTGGACAGGGTCAGTGGAGGCAGTGGAGTGTGTTTTAGTGCACCATAACCTCAGACAAATGGGCGAGGTGGGCTGGTGCTACAGGGGGAAAAAAAAGAAAGAAAAAAAAAATCCCCTCTGTTCAACGTGACTTTCTGTTAGAGAGATGTGTATGTAAGACCAACTACAGGGGGCCTTTTGGAGTGTTTGCCTTTAATTTGCAAAAGCCTTTTTTTTAATCTTTATTTAACTTAACAGAAAGCGATCAGTAGTCATATTCAGAGGATTACTTGCAGATCACAAAATATAGACGGCTCCTAATTGCTTTCATATTGTTAGTCGATATAGAGTTTTTGTCCACAGTGCTTTCAATGTAATTCAGATTGCAGCTCATTTCCCAGACTTCCTGCAGTGAAATCGAGAGTATAAACTCTCCAATACATCCAGCCCCAATATAGGCCTCATGCCTGTGAGCGTATCATTTAGATTGACAAGAGAGGCAGAGGCATTTGAAGTGAACTTAAGTCTACCCCCTGCCCTATAAATAATATTTAATCCCTCTTTTGGCAGGGAGAATTGGTAATGAGTCCCAGAGCTTTTTTGATGCATCACATTGCCTTCAGCTACAGCTGACACCAATAGGATATAAAACCAGGCAGCTTTCTGTGGCCTATGATGGTGAGATTTGACGGCATTTTCAAGATCAGATCAATCAGACTGTTGAGGGCTGGTTAAATCTGGATATCCAGACACACCGGCCTTTTGTCGAAAGCAAGAGTGTGGGAAACACTTTAAAGCACAATGGACTTTTGAGGTATTAATAAAAACCTGAGAGGTATTAGTTCAGATATTCTGAACTTTCAGCTAAAAGAAATGGAAGCTGAATATGAAAAAAGACTCTCTTTGCAGAAATCCAATAAAGAGAAGGCTGATTATGTAAGCCTATAATGTTGAATGCTAATGCCATTGAAGCCACTTCTCAACCTTGTTTTCTTTCAAGCCATATTTAAATATGCATTTTATGTCTCTTTATGTCTCTTATTCTTTCATTTACATGTCTATACAAAAGCTAAGCTATGAATGCTTTGAATGAGGGTAACGCTTGTTCCAACAAAACATGTCAGCAGTCTGCTTCACCTGATTCGAACCGGAGAGTCCTGGCGTCAGAAATTATTTGCTTTTATATGTGAAGCAACAGGACCGGAAATATTTGTGTTTAATCACTGGACGTGTTTGGGGATTATACTGCATAATTCCTCATCTCGCCTCCAGGAAAGTAGCCTACCAGCCAGCCTCTCCAGACCAGTACCATGCTTGTCTGTTATCCAGCTATTACATTTGGTGCCAGGCTTCATATACATCCTGCTGCTTTGCACTGATACAAAGTGAGTGTAATGTTACCTAAATGGTGGGTAAATAGATTCCATGGGGAATAATAGCCGTCAGCAGTCTGATCCAATAAAGAAGTAAGCGGAGAGAGCATGAAGGGAAGATGAATGAATCTTATTAAAAAGTACTGATGCCTGGTCAGCAGGAAAATGAAGAAATAGCCAGACTGGACCCCACCTGCAGACTGACTGAGCAGAGCCTTTGTGCTGCCTCCTCCAGTTTTTCATTTAACCATGGTTATCATAAGAGCTTAAACTGATTATCAGTCTGATTAATTCAGATCAAATACAATTTTATTTTTTTGATGAAAAATCCTCAGTGTCCACAGGAGCTTGATTGTTTATAAAAGGACACCAACCATTAAGTCCTAATTCACATTTTACATTAGAGACTGCTAACAACACCCTCACTGGCACATTATACACACAATTCTATCTATCATAAAACTTCTATATAAGTGACATTTGGTAATGTTCTTCATTTCTCTCGAGCATTAGTTAGAGATGTGATATTTCAAGTACACAATTGGACATATTGAAATCTTCTGAGCTTGTATTTACCAGTTCAACAAAAATTCTAGCTAGCATCAAGTTAGCACAACATTAGCTTAACTGAGGCAAAAGGGAGAACAACCTTCATAGATACCAAATTCAACTTGAAGCTAATTTAAAGCAATCCGTTTTAATAACTGTAATTTTTAGGGTTGGTTTCATGCCACTATATCTTGGCAGGGAGCTTTATCTCCCTGACTTGACTGTTGCTGTGAACTGGACAAAGCTAAGCTAGCTATTTCCTCATGTGATAAGATAGCCATCTACTGGCTCTAATGCTAGATTCAACAACAGATTAAAAATATTTAAATCTTCTTATCCATTTAACCAATATAACCGTTTTATCTAAATGTCCATTTCTATACAGTTGTAAAATTGTACTGTATGTCTAGTTATAGCTATAATGTAACAGTCGGAATATCATTGTAGAACCAAAACACGCCACAAGGGGCCTCTGATATGTTTGGTTTAGTATTAAGAAAGTTGCCTTCTGACAGCCATCTTGCATTTGTGTAAGACTGTGAGGGGTCTTTCAACTTCAGCTACGAGTTGATGCAGGTCCATAATTTATTGTTAATGAACAGTATGATTAGTGAATTTAGCATTAGCAGTAGCATAGCAGTATAGACCATGGAGACCTGGCATGGTATGGTTGATGTTAAGTAGTGTAGAATAAAACTGCCCACTCCCCTATCTGCTGTTAAACAGCTATTCTTTGAGTTTTGCTACAGTACCTTCTGCTAACTTCTCCATGTGACAAGCCATGTTACGGTCAACATATGCCTAAACTCAATTTTGTTGGCTACCAAATCATAGAAAAACTAATTTATTGATACATAATTCTGCAGTCATTCACCAAAGAAACACAAGTTCATCATAGTAGATACACATTTCTTACTCGATATATCCTCAGTGGACCAGAATCCAATGCAGCCACCATGCAGACATGTTACATTTTCTGTTGGCTTTCAACAAAGTGCAAAAGCTCAATGCTCTTTTGCTTTTTTAAATGCTATTGCTATCAGTCTTGCTCTCTCCACCTACACACAAAACCCACAGCTGAATGCAATGAGTTCCTGGCTGTTCTCTGGAGGATTTTTAAAGTCGTTTGTGGGCAATGTGGGAAATTGGTTGCTGAAGGAGAAGTGGATGAGGTGGAGGGAAAAAAATGAAATGACACCATTTCCTTAGGAAGTAACACCTGGAATGCACTGAACATCACAGTCTGGGATGTGAATAATTACATAAGAGTACCAGAGGGTGGATGTTTCCTGTAAGTGCCTCCAGGGCCAAAAGAAACTCAGTTTATGCAGATGGAGATTTTGGTAGATCTTGTTCCTTTTTAATTTAATTCAGGTTTATCGTCAGTCTGGAGTTTGAATTGGCCACCGGCTGTATAATTATTAAACTACTTTTGTCTCCATATGAATGATTGATTCCCATATTGAAGCTTAGGCATTCCCTGCGTTTTTCTCATCACATTATTATTCTGTAAAGGTCAGAAGAGACTAACATATTGAAACGAAACCCAAGTCACAATGTTTTAAGAAGCTGTTTAATCTAATGCTTACAGAGCTGACAATGGTTTCAAAAGACCTTCTTTCCATCCAGTTCCTTAATGCATGTTAACACCCAACTACTGATTTTAAGACAAAAACTTAATGACTGCACACTTTCTTTCTCCCTTAGCAAACTCTGCTAAATGATAAGGAAAGAACTCTTGGGACTATTTGCATTTTACTTATATGTGCCAAACCCCATGGGAAAAAAGCAAAATTTTAGCCAAAAACTTTATCTCATCTGAACTGGTGTTGTGGTGGGCGGCAGGATCAGGTAGTGGTTCTTTGAGTCATGTTGGCGAGCTCATTTTAACGCCTGCCAGCAGATGTGCAGGGTGTCCAGGTGCACAGTGTGCAGGCACCCCTCTGAGAGACTAAGCCTTCATTATTTATTAGGCTACAAAATGAAGCTGCGAGAGGGTTCAGTCAGCCGTGAAGCTGGCAGGAGGGGATGTTGCTTCCTTGTTTGCCAGGGACGCAGGTTGGAGCACTGGGCATGTGCTGCTAGTAGCTACACGAGCGGAAGATGAGAGAGAGGTGAGATACTGTTCCACCTATTGCGTGTGACAGGCCAAATATAGACTGTCAGGTGGAGTTGTTAATTTCAAGATGGCACGCCATTCCTTAACCCCCTTCCCAACCACTTCCTCCACTGAATTGACCTGACTCCAGACAATCTCTATTCATGCCTTCTAATTTTTCTTGCATATACATCATGTCTCTCCTTTCTGCCTCTTCTCTTTTTAAAGGCTGAGAAGGAAATCCAACCTTGATTTTTATTCTTCAAGTCAAGACATTTTCTTCGCCTTCATGAGCAATTTTCTATTATCCCCATAGCCTAGTCTCATAGGCTCAATAAATGCCATGTGACTTCCTTTTCTCTGGATTGTGAGACATTGAACAAAGAAAGCAGTTTTCAATAATCCTGCAAATACATTGATTCAGTTAATCTGTTCTACTTGAAGTGAAATTGCATTGTTCCTGTAGTCGTAATCTTAATCTATTGCTTATTGATCAAAGATAATGCAATTTCAATTTTAGGACATCGATGCATAACTTTGAATAGTTAAATTTGTGCTAAATCTTTAGTCGCCTTCATATACAGTTGTCACTATCATGGTAGCTAATTGCTTCTTCTCAGATCATTTTTGTAATCATCATGGACAGAGGGCAGAATTAAGTTTCATCTTATAGGGATCCATCTGTTGTGTTTTATTTATTATTTTATTTTCAGGTGTATGACATACATGAAAATGTCAAAAAAGTCTGTTTCTGCGTTTTGCTTTATACCTCTTCATCTGTCACCTAACCCCCTGGCAGCAGTTTAGACATAAACAAAGACTCTAGGGGAATAATCAATCTTCATACTTTTTGTCTTGATTATTTTTGTAGCTCATGAAGTTGAATTGGTACAAATTTCCATCTGTTTCATAACCAACCAAAAACTTATCACAGTGGCTTTTCGGAAAAAAATGTTACCATATTGAAGTACAAATGTAAAGATACCATCCATCCATCTATTCATTTTCTACCACATATCCGAGGTTGGGTCGAGGTGGCAGCAATGTCCCCTGGTTTTGAAAGACATGTAGTACATAGATGACATGTATGAATCACACTGAGCTTAGAATTTTAGAATTTGTAGAGCTCACATATGAATCTCTTGAATCTCATCAAGCTTTGAAGCTGACAGAGTCCTTGAACTTTTCCACACTATCCCACTAAAAGCGAACAATCTTTCAAATACGGAAAAAGGTTATTTCTGAAGGACATGACTAAATCAAATTACAAACACTGTCTCAGAAAAAAAAAAAACACTTTGACTTTGCTTTAAGCGGCTTCACTGTATCTAACTGCAACACTTTATGCTGTAAGTCGTCCTTGGTTGAGGGTCGATTATCGTCTTATCAACTTTAGCCGAATAGCGTATGAAAGAAAAGATAACTTGAAAATAAATCTGACAAAACACTCGTTTTTCCTTGTCTCCACCAGAGTTGTTCATATGATTTATTCTGCTGCTTGTCACCATGTTAACCTTGGTGCAATGGAAGGATGATGTCAGTTTAAATCAATCTTGTGTGTCACTGCGTTGGTTCAAAAAAAGGTACTGAACAGGTTTCAACTATGTATAAGGCAACACAGTTTTAAAACTGAATGGAATTCCTTGGATGATTACAATGAACAGGGAGGATATGAGTTTATTTTTTTAACAAGGTTACAGTCCTCTTTGTAATCCTTCAACCATTGTACCAGGCTGTAAGGTTCCTGAATTAATTCTTTTATGTAAGGCCTTTATGAAAAGATATTTAAAGTGACAGTAGACAAAAGAAAAAAAAAACACAAGTGCAAAAGTGTATGCCCTTTCCACAGTTCCCCGTTTTCACCAAGGGTCCAATTTGGAACTAATTTTGCTTGCGTTTCGTTAGCCAACCGTACCCTGACATAGTGTGAACTGCCAGTAAATTCAACCAATGCAAAGAACGTGACGCAGTAAGTACGATCAATGATTCCTTGAAAGGAATAAAAAAAAACAAAGCAACCTTCTACCAATCAATCGCCAACCTTTAGGGTCAGGTTGGTTCTCTTGGCACCCCAACAGAAGGGAACCAAAAAAGTAGGACGGCACAGACAAGATATTTTATTATCTTTCCCAACTTTTGACGGTGAAAACCCCAATAAAAGTGTAATGTTCAAACCAGCAGAACCGAACCATTTAGTGGTAGCAGGTCTAATGTCCCTGTTAATTATTTATTTTGGGAAAAAATCTGTTAAGGTTTTGTGGTGCTGGGACAGAGCATGCAGGAGGAGGGGTCTTCTGTAAGACGGACTGTAACATTGCTACATAAAGAAAATGAGAACAATTCTACAAGACAAGTGTGAGAAGTTAACAAAATGTTGGGAAACTGAGATGAGCAATACAGAGTTGAAATGCAGAAAGTCTGCTCAACAGGAACATGTCATCAACCCGCCTTTTCACTTGAGGTTAATTTATTGACTGACTTTTGACTTCATGCTGACTTTTGACTTGGGGTCTGGCAGGAAAAGTTCTGCATAAAGTCAGGGTAAAGAGATTTGGTGGATTGTGTTCACACTTGCAGCCCTCCTGGACAATGTCAATTTTAGGAGTGCAGTGTATGTGTGAAAAAGGGAATGGCGTGGTTTTTGGTGGGTGGTTTGGCCTTGGGTAATTGAGCTATTATGGAAGCACATGTCTTCTGCAGAGGCTGAGTATGACTTACCAAACAGTCATAAAAATGAATAGTCCTGAGCACTCCTAACCTTTGTCCCTCATGGCCTATCACGCTTCTATTTCTCCTCCCTCCCCTCGCCTCCTCATCCTTCTCTGTCCTGACGTTCACTCATTTCCGTTCTCCCACACTTCTTTGCTGATGCACTTCTCCTCCTGCATCCTTACCTCCATCCTCCCTCACAACTTCTGACTTAATTTCTCACTCTCGCCTCCCTCACAAGCTCGCGCTCGTCCTCTTTCCATCTCATTCTTCCTCTCTCCCTCTTCAGTCGTCAGTGTGGGAGTAAAAAGGATTAGTCGAAAACCAAGAGAGGGAGCAAAGCGCTAAATGACGGTATTGAATTCTGGAAAAACAAATTTGGGCTTCTCACGCCAAGTGAGAAGTTAAGACTCAGGCAGTGACGATTCGAGCCCATCTAACGTGATAACAGTACATAATGAACTCATCATCATATTATCAAAAGCTTGCTGCTATTTAGACTAAGAACATTTAATCCAGAAAAAAAGACAACGGATGGAGAAAAACTGAATAAATTTTCTTTAATCTGGAGTCATTGTGGAGTTTATCATCTCATAAACACATTTTGGTTCTAATATTACAACAGTTACTTGTTGCAGATCCTCTTTTGTCTTCTGTTAGTTTGAAATATAGAAGAATATGTCAAATAATAGTTGTTTTAAAAGGACTATGGTACTTATATATGTACATTTAATCTGATGAAATCAATTATTTAAACACGTTTTACATTATTCATTCATTAATTCCATTGCGTTTAATATTTATTCAAACAGCCAAGGATCCTTTTCAGCCAAGGCTTCACTATATAAACATGGCAGGGTAAACAGTATTATCCATTCTTGGAATTGTTCAGAACAGGTTAAAAAATAATCAAAAAAGAGCTTGGAAAGTTATTCAAGCAGACAAGTTGGAAAGTCAAGCCGGTATAAAGATTCAAACACAAAGCATGATCGACCCCTTACAGCTGGTATGAATTTTCCAAAGGAGGCCAGCTGTGTGAGTAATAACAGACCACTGAGGTGAACAACAGTCAACAGTCAGAGCTCACAGCCAGCTTTTGTGACCAGGTATGACAGGCGTGCAGTGAAATTCCTCCTCTCCTTTGCTGTAGTGTCAGAGTCGCCGTGCAGATTTGGAAAGCAGCATAGATACTATCGGCAGGAACACTGTTCTGTCAGAGGCTTTTACAGTATGTGCAATGATATGCACAGAGACTGGAGAGTCTGAATCTCAACAGAGGCCAATTAAGCGACCATGCGTTACTGATGCTACGAGCTGGAGTGCATATCATTAAGAGAGGCCTTTAATAGTCTATGTAAGAACAGTTTTTCTCATGAAAATAGTTATGGTTATTCATGTTACATTGACAATTGTTAATAGTTGTTTGAGAGTCCTCAACAGAGGGAAGGTAAGAAAAAGAAAAAAATATACAAAGATTCTTTAAGTCAATAAATTGCCCGCCAAGACAGCTAGAGAAGTAGCATACAGTAGGATGTTTTAATAAAAAGGACTTGAACTTGTATACTCTTTTCTAGTCATCTGACAAGTCTAATTACACTGCAGGCTACACTTAACCATTTACACACTGATGGCAGAGGCTGCTATGTAAAGTGACCATCAGAAGTTACTCTTTCTAATCATACACGCAGTGAGAATAACTTGGGGTAATAGCCATCTAGGACAAGTTGCTCCAGGAGCGGGGGGTCGAACCCCCATCCTTCCACCTGAGAGTCGACCACGCTGACCAGAGCTGTTAGGGTAAACTTAAGTAATATAGTTGAGTGCAGTCGAACCTAAACAGATGGCCAAAAGCCCCAAAAAAAGGCCAACATAGCGGAGGGCATTACGGTCTGACATGAAAGTTCTCTGTGTAGGTTGGAGATTGTTGCGTCTGTCAGAGTATTGTTAAGCATCACTTTTGACTACTAGTATGACTACATTACATATTTGGTTCATTGTGGATATTCCCACAGATCACCCAAGTTAAACTTTTGTCAAGAAAAAAAATATGTCAGCAAAAAAAACAATAAACAAACTTCCTGATTGTGGACCAAAAGAGAGAACCTGTCAAAAAACTAGCAGATGGTGGACCCACTGAAGGAACAGTCTCCCAACAGCTGTGCCCTCGTCGACAGGGTGCAAAAAAAAGCATCTAATCAGAGAAGGCAAATTGACAAAAAAAAGAAAGTGTTAGTTTTCCAAAGCCTTTGTAAACTTCAGGCATGTTTAGCTGCCGAAACTTTCCAACACCATTTTTGATTAGTGGTTTTTGCCCTTCTCTCAGAGTTAGACAATACTGCTAGGATGCCAGTCAGTCTGCAGTGTGTCTGTTGTGGCTCCTCCTGTGGCTTTGTAAACTGATGAGATTTTCTGAATATTGACTTGTTTAACAGAGAAGGAAGTTTCTGCCCTCTTGTTCAGATTTCACTTACTAATGGGTCAGAGCCCAGTCTTCAGTCTTGCAGAAGTTAGTATAGAAAATGTTGAGGTGTAAAGGTTTAGGATTTCTATAAAAAAAAAAAAATTAAAAAAAATTGGCCAATACAAAATAAATTACAAAAAAAAGGCCAGCTGTTTTAGGATCTTTCAGCTCTTCCATCTGTGGTGCCCGAGGCAACACACACATACTCACTATGATACATGTGAAATGATGGTTGAAGAGGTTTTAGCCTTATGTCAAATCCACATTTTAAATCCAACAGTAAATTCGTCTTAAATGGCTATTCTACAAACAAGTATTTGAACAATATCCTGCAGCACGGAGCAGATGGGTTACACAACCCATTGTTTGCAACACTTCTTTGTTGGCTGTTTCTGTTTATTTCCAACATTAATGATCAGTGAAATGTGGATATTTTTAAAATGGTTGTTAATTCTGCTCCGTAGCTCCAGCGCACAATAATATATTCCGCTCCATAGCTTTAGCATACAGGAATAAAACCCAAACTATGATATCAGGGAACCATTATGACGAAGGCTTTTAATGCTTGCATATCGCCTCTCTGCACCATTTAGACTGTGAGCAATTTTGTCACAACTTTTTTATTCTCTCTTAGCCTCTGAAAAGACATTTGGAAGCTTACAAGCATCTAGTCCACATAAAGTAAAATGTGTCTGCATGTTTCTCCGTCAGTTGAACTGACTCACTGAACTGTAGTTCCTCTCTCTCTCGCTCAGTGAGAGTGAACTGCAGAGGACGCTCTGCAGAAAGTAACGGGTGCCACGGGGCCCCTTGCTGCGCTAGAAACGAGTCAAAGAGAAACTATGCAGTGAACAGCTTGGAAGGAGGTTGTAAAGGTTGGTATAAAGGGGTATGAGGTGCAGTCTGTGGGTGTGGAAGAGGATACTTGCCTGACAGTTGGTGGTGCCTAGTGAGTGGTGTGTTGCAATTCTAAAAGGTTTCTGGAGAAGGCCTGGAATTTGTGATTTCCAAGTGGACGAAGCTAACTAAGCTTTTTACAATTTTTTGATTCCGACTTCATCCTTCAAGTTTTTTATCTCGATTTACAAATTCTGCATTTAACTGCAGAGGTGCGGGCCCAGATTTTGGTCATGGAATTGAGATTCCTTTTATTTGTATCCTGAGGCGTGTTGTCTTCTGTTTCAGCAGGAATTGGCTCTCAGAAACTGGGACCCATTCATGGTCAACCAATGGGGATTTCCCTTGTAAGGCTTTAAAGCTCCTGATAGGAGTTTATATATAAACCAGATCATCATAAAAAAGTTGGACTATTTCTATACCTATTCTATAGAACCACCACCACCTTACCTACATGATTACCACATGGCTCCCAAAACAGCCTGAGTACAGCTGAATATTAACACGAGAATGAGTTTTTTGTTGATTGAGTCGTGTGAAGAGTAGAAAAGCAGTATTTTAGGTCAGGTCCATTTACCATTTACAAAATGAACAGGGTATGTTGTCCTGCTTTGTCCACTGGAGTCATGAAATCAACACACCCCGAATGTTCCTCACAGAAGCTTTTCAATAAGATATCTACCAGCACAACTAACAACTGGCTCTTTTTTTTATTATTATAAACTTTATAACAGGCTCTAAGCCCAATTGGCAGACTTACAACATATAAAAACAGTTACATAAACATATAAACAAGGAAAAAAACAAAAAACCTTTTTCACAAGAGTCTTAAAAGGCACTCATACCAATGCTTCCATAGATGTGATCGATATCGGACTGAGCTACATCTGAGCCTTGTGAGCCTCACAATAATACAGTTTTGTGACTCATCAAGTCGACACATGAACTTAAACATTAGGTTCCTCAAGAGGGCCTGTAAGCAGCATAATCTCAATTCACAAAAAAGCTTTGAAGGACGACTGCTCCTGGGCTTCTTCAGCAGTATCCTCAAACGATCATTATATGCTACCTGCAGTTATCTTTGACATTAGCCTCCAAAATTCTCACTTCTAAAGGTGCTCGTCGTATTGTACATAATTGAATAGGGATCGCCTGCTTCCTTTACCAACCAGTCTGTACTCCTCTCCTTCTCCTGGCTGCTCTGTGAACACTGTTCCCTGAGTGATGAATCATGCTCATATTTTGCGCATTGCTGTTGCATTCATTGTCAAATGTTCCTGGAACTATGGAGAGCAATACGATATTTCTTAGAGAATAATGATGAAGGGCTACTTATGTTGTAATTATATTCATAAGCATGAGCTCCAGCATAAGGAGTGATAGGATCAAGGCAAGCATCTTCTTTATCACCTCATTATGCTATTACAAAGACATTTCCTGGTCTGCTTTTGCAGGTTGCACACGCTGTTCATCAGGGGCCTGCTCCTCCGTACGCATACAATTACCTGAGTTCGTTAATGCACTGTGTGATATCTGCGTAACAAGAGTGCTGTCTCTCACACCATCACCTCCCTGAAATGAGATCTCCTCATGTTGACAGAAAACCTGGCATTTAGATTCAGCATCCAAGGAAGGAGAAAATAAATGTGGAAAATGACGCATGCAGGCGTTGTCAAAGTGTCTGCCTCCGTGGATGTATTGTTTCCTTTATGTCCCTGCGGCTTAAAATGTCAATATGGACTTATTTGTCCGTTAAGGTTTGGCTGCGTATAAATGTGACTTTGACTAAATAATAGGCTTTTGTTTGAAGTGATTATGGGATGGCAACTGAACTGAAAAAAAGGATGTTAAGGTTTGTGGTTTTAGGTGTGAGCGGATTTGTGATGTCATTTCCTGTTTAGGTCTATGTAACTGTAATCTTAGGTGAGATCAATAATGATAATACTAATTATATTAATATGTGTTATTTTTAAAGCAGGAAGTCAAAGACACTGTCCATTGTTCAAAGACCAGAACCACATAGTATAGGAAGAACCAAACATTACGAACAGGGACGGATTTGGAGTCTGTCGTCTCTCAACCACGATTGATCAGGGTTTTATCCCCAGCTCCTGCAGCCACGTGTCGAAAGTGAGATCGCACCAAGTTTGCAGATATGCTGAGGGACGCTAGGTGGAGTTGTCTATTATGAGGCTAAAGTTGTGAATGGATTTGGGACCCATTATTTGTGTTGTCATTATATTTGATTAAATCCTATTAGTAAAAAAATATACTGCATTATGTCTACCTAATCTAAACTCTGTGCCAGAGCTAACTAGCTGCAGAATGGTCAGAAATATACAACAGGGGGCATGTTACAGCCAAAAATGTAATAACGACCCGAAATGTTATAAAAAAAAAAAAAGGAATAAAACCCAAAAAGTGGTTGATAATGTAACAAATGCTAAACCCAAACGTAGTAGCTTTTTGCCAAAAGAAATGTAACAAGTTGTTATATTATTTGGTGAAACATATTTTGCCTGTCTGATAATGTAATAACTACAGCAAAACGTTATTTTGTTTTGGGCTCAGCATTTTCAGTAATTACATTTTGGGTTTTGTTATATATTTTTTTATAACATTTCAATTCGTTGTTACATTTTAGGTCGTTGTCCGGCTCTAACAGGGCAAAAACAACAGATGGGGAAAAAAAGAGAGGACAAAGAGTTGTCTGTGACGAATGGTTGAACAACTGAACAAAAGAATGACAAGGGCAGCACAACATCCGACAGGTTCAAAGGACTGTGAGAGAAGTTAAAAGTCGAAAACAAAATCAATAAGTAGTACCTGCCAGACCCCAACATCAGGGCCCTCGCAAGATACTGTCAAAACTGGTCAGAAAAATAACAAGCCACCTTTGATTCCAATTCTGGTATTGAGTCCACTGAAGACTGACAGGGCACGTACCTTCTATAGGGTGAATGTCAGGGTGGACTTTGACAATGTAGCAGCATTTCTAGTCAACAATGTGATGCTGTTGTTTGATTTTAAGGGTTAAATGATGATTATTTTTTTTAATGTCATGAATAACACCACAGCTTTTCAAACGAAGAAGAGCCAAATATCAGTTTTGAAAAACAGTCTATTTTATTTTATGGGTCCAATGAGTAACAGCTGAAATATTTCAGGGTAATCAGCGTATTGAATAAAGAGATTTAAATTCAAAGACCTCAAAATGATGAACGCATACCCAAACTCTCTAACATGGTAAACAATCTGCCTCATCACGAAGAACTTTGCAGCCCTTAGGTGCACCTTCAATGGGAAGTACCCTCCCATTAAATCAGCAGCTGACTTCACAGTCAAGTCCCATACTCTGTGTGTGAACTGAATCAGAGCACATCACCGGGCAGCAGCAGGCTGACTGAAGAAAATTAGTGCCGAGAATATGCACTACCCCTCCCTGTCACCAGGGGGCCACATTGTGCTTTAATGATTCCCTGTTTTTTTTTGTTGTTTTTTTTTCTCCTCACAAGTCGGATAAACACTATAAAAACCGGGCTCACCTCCCATCGACTGCACTGAAGATGTATAGCTTTGTAAGTGGCATAGAGAGTGCGGGATGGGAAGTGTGTGGGGAGGAAGAGATTTGGATGTATACGTTTCAAAGACAAGTCTCACACATTTAGCCGGGCATCTTTGCAGACAGAGAGACACACGCCTCTGCTCCCCTCAAAACACTTATTCTCTCACATGGCATCCTGGTAATGGGAGATTAGCAAAACGAAAGGGAGACAGAAAGAGAGAGGAGGAGAATGACAGAGGAGTGTGTGTGTGTGTGTGTGTGTGTGTGTGGGGGGGGGGGGGGGGGGGGGGAGTAGAAGACTGATACAAACAGGCAGCAGGGGGTTACTATGAAAGACAAGACAAAGAGATGAGGAGACAGCAAAGTGAAAGATTTAGATAGAAGTACCAGTCTGTTATTGTAGCATCATTACTAGAGTTTATAGCCTAGATACTTCACTACATGGCCAACAGTGTGTGGACACTTCTTTTACTCTCGTCTACAATCGTCCTGAGGCTGTCAGCTCGGTACCGTAGAGTAAAACTCATTATGGGACAATCTTAAAGAAGCCCACAAAAAACACTCAGAAATAATACGATTTCAGTATAAAAGTATGTATACCATTTTAAACAGGGCTGTCACTATATGTTGACCTTTTAGCCCATGTAGATGCAGCACTGAGCTAGCTGTTGCCGAGCAACACTCCAATCGGTTTACAAGGAAGAGATTGTGTCCCAGATTTCTAGATATTGTTGACGCCTTTATGCCTATTAGAAAAGACAATGAAGAAAGACAGGAAATGTATATATATTTATATAGTATTGGAATATAATATATTGGACTTGCACATGGTCATGCTGTGCTGAAAAATTGAACGTAAACATGTATGTGTCGATTAAGCAATTCAGAAGATAACACCAGAAGTTCTTTACGTGACACAGGTCTACATGTTTCTGGAAACGCTGTCACAAATGTCTCTCTGTATTTTAATTGCTGACAAACTTTGAAATGTAGTGATTATATCCCTTTGTTTTTGTGTTATATTTATATTTCTTGTGCTTTTTTATAGTGATATGGACCTTTGGGTCTTAAAATAAACTTTAATGGATGGATGGAAGTAAATTAAATGCCTAAACTTCAGTGCTAAACGAGTGTCCCACACCTCTTTAAGTTGAAGTAACATCTTGACTTTTTTGTTAGATTAACTGTTTTGCTTGCAGATGTTTGGATAATTAAGTGTTTTCACTTCTGACTATCTATTGTGGCTGTCCTTTTCACTGATTAAACAACTATATAGTGCTATGTGAAAATGTATATTAATCCCTTAATCCCTATTGCATATAAGCGCTGATAACCTGTAATCTTTGGGGAAGCCTTTGTTTTAAGTTATTGTGTGAACTTAACATGTGAAAGTACAACAACCTCTGAGACTTGTTTACAACTCCATGGAGGAGTCAGTCCTCCAGAAGTCTATCAGTAGAAGACAAGAACAGGTTGCAACATATTGTTAAAGTTGCCTGTGTTAAATTACGTGATCCGTCTTTCTCACAGTCAAGGCTCGAGATTCTCTCTGAATGCTGAGATTAATACATCCTAAATTGTATATGATAAGAAAAAAAAAATAGAAGCACAGTGCTTAAGTATTGTTGCTTGGCAACCAGTTAATGACCCTTGCAGAAACGTTCCAATCAATATCTACATATATTAAAAATAAACAGGAAAAAAGCCAAGAGGTGGGCCCAAAACAAGCTGCATTATTGTGCGCTAGCTTATAAACTTCACATGTCATTAAGTTCTCACGAGTCCGTCTGTCATGCAGCGCCGAACGTTTTCACTCAACAATGTCAAGAAATTTGAGTAAATTAGATTTTGCTGATCCAGTGCGAATGCTCCAAAAAAGTATTGGTGGTGGGTAGTTTCCAAATAACCAGGGGTTCCCAGCTAATACTTACCCCATGTCAATAGGGCTTTAGTGAAATTATTTTTATTTATTTGAATTTATTTCTTTTTGCTACTTTGATTAATAGGAAATTAGAAACTTAAAAAGGCGATGAGGAAGATGAGTTTCTCCACGGACAAGGACACAAGATGCCTTTACTGCAGTGCACTGGGGGGATGCACAGTGTATCAGATTCCACTTAGCGTCGTGCTCCCCATGCCATTCAGATGCCGACTTTAGTGACAACTCGCCCTTTCTTTCTGCTAACATCCTTCCCCTTCCCCATCCTCCGCCGCCGCCTCCTCCTACTCCTAATACTGCAGGGATGCAAAAGCTATAGCAACTCGAGCCTATGATAGTGAGGAGAATGCTGGGAGGGACAGGTGAGGAAGAGAGGAAGAAAGGAGAAGAAACTGCAGAAAAAACAAGGAAGAGAGGGGACAAAGTAAGAGCTACAGTAAAGCCAAGAGAACGAGACAAGGAGGTACAGAAGGAAAACATTGTTTGCTTTGCCTCTTTGGTAATGAGACGCAGACAGTCGGAGAAAAAGAGGGCAGCGGCTGGGAGAGAAATGAGGATGACAAAGGAGAAGAGTGAGAGAGTTGGGGTTGTAAAGAGACAGTGACAGAGAAAGGAAGATCTGCAAGAGCGAGACAGCTGTTGTTTAACACAGACAGTGAACAGACAGTGAAAAAGCAGGTCGGCTGCACAGCTCGAGCAGAACCTCTGTTTATACAAATAAAGCCTTCGGGGCTGTTTGAGTGTCTCCGTCTATGTGTGTTTTGGTGCTCACACGCTTCTGCATTTGTTAATGTACGCACATGTGTTGTGTGTTTTTTTTTTTTTTGCTTGTGTTTGCATGTGTGTGTGTGTGTGTGTGTGTGTGTGTGTGTGTGTGCATGGAGAACATTAATACAATTGTCATAAGTGTGCAGCTGAGGGTGGGCGGGTATATGTGAGGGGCAGCAGCTGCGAATGCGAAGGCTGACCCCATGTTGCAATCATGAAAACCAGACAACTGTACTCGAGCTCTCTTCACGAGGCCTCCGGCGAGGAAACGGAGGGCTCAGCACTGCAGCATTAACATGTGTGTCTTTGAATTCTTCTTTGTGCATCCAGAGGAGTGTTTTGTGCGAGTTTGGGGGAATAATGCTGCTCTTTTTCTGGACGCAAAGGGGCTGTGTTTAAGCATCACTTCCTCTTGTTTATGCCACGAGCGACGTGTTGTCCATGGAAGAGAACCCCAGCCAAGTTTGCTGACGCAAGGTCAAACACACAGGCACGGGCCCCGGGTTGCTTTGAAACAGATGTTACCCCCACACTCTGACACCCCACCACCCCTTTCTCCCCTCACACCCAAACACCCACAGAAATCTATTGGCTGTGACAGCACTGCGGAGGGTTGGGGTCTGATAAAATTCAAACGACAGACTACACAGATTTCTCTCTCTGACCAAAGTGCACGCCTCTGGGTATAGAACCATCCTCTGCATCTTAAAACCTGACATGCCCCACACCCTCACATGCCCTCCTCTTATTCAACACAATAGGTTTAAACAAGAAGAGACTATCCGCTTTATTTAAAAAAAAGATTTAACTGTTTGGTCAAATCTTCTCGTTTGTCAAACGATGGCAAATATCTTATTCTGTGTGTGTGTGTGTGTGTGTGTGTGTGTTAGTGAGTGTTGTGGTCCTGAGTGGTTTTAGGGGAAACATGAAATGAGGCTAAAGTAAAGTTTTGAAGGTTACATATTCCAGTGTCTGTCAACCCACACAGATAAACCAGACATCCATGTGCGTGCATGAGGGCGGTTAAAAGTGAGATTTCTTTGAAGGTTTTCCATCATTTTGCAGCTGAATTAAAGCCAGACCAAAGACACAAGGACACACATGCAGTAGTAGTCATCAAACCTTGTGACACTTGAATAGATAAAGTCCTGATGCAGCAGGTGGAAAAACATACATTTGATTTGCGGGTGTAATTCACTAGATCTTTAAAATTGGCTCCATCAATGCCAGTGTTGTCCTTTTTTGCTCATTCAGTCACAGAACAAGTTAGTTCAACCTCAGGGTGCATTGAAAGGCAGTTTTTGTTCTGCTGAGATGTCCTTATGCAAGACTCCAACCTTGTGCCTGCACGCTCAATAAAGCAAGGATCAAACTGCAGGAAATTATTGTAAAACCAACCACAGAAAAGGCCTGTCATTCAAGGCATCAGATATATATTTGAAAACAAACACGGCCGTATATTTCATGACTTTTAAATCAAATGCATTACTTTCGCTCAGAGTCTCAACACGATTAAAAACCGTTCCGTTAACAGTTTTTTCAAATGGGATTACACATATCCACGTGAGCTTGTTTTTAAAGACTCAGTTAAGGACAACTTTTGCAAGGACATGAAACTATTACATATAGTTATGTATTCATGTCATAGGAGTAAACATATGTCAGCTCTCAATCTTATCAATTTAACTCACACACTGCCTATACATGACCAACTTTGACGTATAAGCGTCTTGCCATTCATTTTGGATTGCAACTCCTTTGAGCCAACATATTCAGAAGAAAACTAATCACGAAAGGACTTGAGATTCTAGGCCATCCTCTCGACTTACCAAATCATCATTTCACCACTCATATAAAATCGATGCATCAAGATCAATAAGATGAAGTGAAGAGGGCTGGATGAGATATGGGCTTTGAGGGACAAAAATGAAATGAGGTTCTGCTCCGACCTCACAGCGAGAAATAGAAGTTGATGGATAAAATCCTGCCAAAAGCTCGCCAGTCCCGCCAAATGGGGTCCAATTCAATTACCTGTAATACCCACTGCCATTTTCCTGTTATCAGTATGAATGAAGCCACTGTAGATCCTGTCAGATGAAGAAAATGGGAGAATAACCTAACCAGCGTTTGATGGGATTCTAATCCTAAAATTACACACATGATTTGGATTTTTCCCCCTCCAACAAGATGTTTGTGCTCAAGCTTTTACTGTGAATGAAACTCAAGTATTTTTATTTGAAATTGGTATTTTTGCACCTGGTTGGAGGTATTTCTGTCATGGTTGTTTAAATGGATTAAATAGTAAACTAAATATGAATAACTTTAATAATTTACACAATTCAGAAACAGAGTTATAAGTGGGATGGGATGTTTAAATGGAAACAATAAAAACAAGGTAGCTAATGCAGAATTTGATATTATATTTATCTGTGCACTGCCTGTCAGAACCTGTGTTCATTCAAACTAACACCTGTTGGTTGACATACAGATGATGTTTCCTCCTCTCTTAACCTTTGCTCGTGTTCTACTTGCTCTCGGATGTGTGTGGTTTTGGAGCAAAGTGTGTGCTAAATGAATTGTAGAATTGATAAGCTTGAGACACAATCCTTAGAAAGGAGTAGAGTTGTACAGCGTCCTTTGTCATTTCCAAGGCCTTCTAAAGTCCAGGAAACATTATAATAAAAAGTACACCAAAGGACTTGACATTATTTATGGTTTCTTCTGTAATTTAGTGTTTAATAATAAAAATAATACATTTTATTTGTAGCGCACCTTACATTTACAAGAAAATCTCAAGGTGCTACAAGTAGGCCTACCATAAAACCATTAAAACAATAGCAAGCGTCAAACCATTATTTATTTATATTTCCTGGGAATTGGAGTCAGGGTTGTTATTTGCTTTTCTTCAGAGAGATTGCAGATTTCGGTTGTGACCATAGACTGTTTAAAACATAGATGTGGCCTCAGTGTTGACGCCCACTGGTTTCTGAATGAATATGTTTCAGCCCATCGATGTCAGTCACCAGCCTGAGAGCCCCTGTCATCAGTGTGTGTGTGAATGGTTGTGAAAGAGTAGGTGCAAAATGCGGTGTGAGACTAGAAAAGCGCTATACGAGCTCAAGTCCATTTACCAATTCCCTGAGGCCTGCCAAAAAGCTACAGCACGTTCTCCTGTCAATCAAATCAACCATGCCTACAACAAAATCACCTTGTGCAGTGTGTATAAAGACACTAACACCATGTTAATGTCCATTATTCATACAGTCCCTGCGAGAAAAAAAAGAAAAGATGAAACCTATTTTACTACAAGCTACTGTTACATTCAAAGAGTACCACTACTTGCTTTATTCTTGAGACAGTAACACAGCTGTGACTCATTTTTAATGGCCTTCAGACGGTGAAGTTTGTTTGCTGTTTAACATCATGTTAGGATAGGTGAGCGGTGTTATATAAGTGACATTGAAGGTATTGGTTGTCCGTGCCAGACACCGTTAACAGGCATTGCAGAGAGCAGCCGTCCTCCTGGGACTTGCGTGTTCTACAGTGTTTCTGTGAATGGATGGACTGCAAAAAAAAAAAAAAAAAAAAAGTGATGTTATTGAGTCAGCATGGAGCAACAACTCAGTGGAACATTTTCAGCACCTTGTTGATTGCATGCTTCAAGAAGCTGAGAAAGTTGTAAAAGCATAAATGGGCCCATTCAGGTGGATAACACTTTATTTTTCTCGGTCCAATAGTTTCCAAATACTTCCTAAAACTGCCAGAAGGGAAGTGATGTTCAGCTGAAAAGAAACTGCGGCAGAGCACTTTGCATTTTTCTCCAAATTATACAGCAGATGGAGACAGTTTTCAATTGTTAAACTTATAATTAATTCTAATTAATATTTGCTGTAGCCTAGAGTCTTACTCTGTGCACAGCAGGAATTTCTCAATGTTGAGTTACATGTAAAACTTCATTTGTGGTTGTGAATTACAACATACAATTAAATGAATTGGAAGAATGGTGTCTCCAATTAGGAATCTCGGCTTCTATTTATGGGGTTGTGTGGGATTTTAATATGCAAATACAAATTATTCAGAGAGCATTTCATTCATTGTGGAAAAATGACAATTCTGCTAAAACATCAGTTATCTTTGCTGTCTTTGATGTCGGGTTGGGCTTCCTGGGAAGCTTGATCAGAATAATTCAGAAAGGATTTGGGACCAAAAGGTTGCAACGCTGGCATAATGCTTTAGAAAAAATCCAATCCACATTTCTGAGGCAGGATTTGCTCTCAATATGCAGTATCTGTGAGACATCAAGTACACACAAAATGGATTCAGGGTAGAAACACAAACTGTCAACAAAACTTTTTTTTTTGTTTTTGTTTTTGTTTAAGACTGTGTCAAAAACCACCCGGAGATATGGCAGCGTGGGATCAAATCCCAGCAGAGTTACAAGTCAAAACATATATGTTGAAGGACAAAAAAACCTAGAAGCACTCTTCTCTTATAAATAACACCTCCAACCTCCGTGTGTTCGCCATCTGCTAGAATCTGCTGCATCGTCAGAAGCTGGAGAGAGTACAGTATGAAAATATGTATTATTGGACTCTGTTGTTCTTTTTTTCCCCCTACTAAACCCCACACTGCTTGAAGAGGAGACAATATGATTCATAAAGAGAATGACTCATCTCCCCTGTGTGCGTGCGTGTGTGTGTGTTTCAGTGTGTGTGTGAGAAACTGTGTGTGTATATGTGCATTTGTCTGCACTTGAAGCATAAACAAATGCACCAAATAAGTCTGTATATGGGAGTGAAACCTTAATCCTATTTCCAGTCTGGCTGATGTTGGGGACACACAGTGGGCGGCCATGCCTGTCTCTTTGCCGCGGTTAGTGGGGGACACAAAACCATGCAGGCAAAATGCACTGTAGCCCCATTATGTCACTTCTCTTCTCTGTGCAAATGTGGTCATGCTACACAATGTTTTCTCCTTCAAAGCTCATGTCTTGTGTCATGTTCAGCACCTACAGTAATTCTTATCCAAACAATGTTTTATTCAGACACTTAATGGGTTGTGGCATTAAGTAAAAACATGTTTTATGACAGACATGAGTCTGAATAACACTTGTTAATGTGGTGTGTTTCTGTTGCAGCCCAGCGTGGCTCTGTCATGTTACTTTATTTAATAATCTGAATTTGAAATTGTTGACATTGTTTTAATACATCTTTAGTTCCCTGAAAACTAAAGATGCACAGATCTGATCCTCGTATCAGATATCACTCCTGTATTTAACTAGCAAGATCAGGTACTGGTAACAATGCAGCGATCCGTGTGGCCGATGCAATCGCCGCTTTCATCACTGCACTGGAAGGCCTGCATTTCGCTAAACAGACCAATCTTAAAGCACTGCGGAAACTTTAACAAAGGCAGCAAAAGGAGTGTTAGAGGTAATTCATGTTTGCATTTCACGATTGTTACGCCAACAACCTCTATGGCAACTTGCTACATCTGCAAAGCTAATGCTTCACATGTTGGTGGGAGAGCGACATGTTTAACACAAACAAAAACCGGCGTACAACACCAAGCTGTCAGTTTGTCGGCTGCGTTGCAAAAACACTAAAAAACTTCAGAGTGATGGTTTGCAAGCGTCAAAACAGTTGGAACCACCAAACTGTTTGCAATCCCATACATATTTTTCTGATGGGCCGATACAAGAATGTATGAAAACACTTCTCAGTAGTGTTGGTGGATGTAAAACTGTAAGCTTTACGACAAATCTCGAGCAGTGATGTTGCTGCACAGTGCAGTGTTACATGCTGCAGGCTAAAATCATGGAAATACTTCAGTGTGTGCACATCTTTGGCTGATTTGCACAAGTTAATAAGGGCTTGACTTTGACAGCAGAGCATGAGTGATGCTAATGCAAGTACCACACAAATTGTTGGTTTACAAAGTTGGGAAAACCTGCCTCACACATAAACAATTCCAATTATCATCTTCTCAGTGAGAAATAAAGGTTATTTATTTAAGAGTGGTATCACGTTGATTATCAGTATAGACGATACCCAAATCAATATCAGGACTCACAAAATTGATCGGTGCATCACGAAACCAACAATGATGAGATTCAAGACTGCATTTCCATGTTTTGTGCTCACATTTAAAATGCCACCTCCATGCCTGTCCCTTCCATGTTTCTCAGTGAGAATTGCTGTCTTGAAATGGTTCCGTTTTGATGCTCTAAATACGAACCAGCCAGTCATCTATACAACTGAACACATTTACGCCTGTCCGTCATTATTGTGTCACTGTGTATGTGCATGTGGATTTATGCTAATTAGCGCTACAATCATTGTCCTCGTGTCTTTTCATAGAAAAGAAACATTTAGATTTTGACACTGCGGAAATTAATTAATTTAAGTGTTCTTAAAAATGGTCTACTTTATGCTACTTAAGGAAAAATGGGTCCATTTCAAAACTGTTTACAATTCTGAGGCTCATGTAGATTGTTTAACTGGCTGTGCCATTTTGTGATTTAAATGTAGCTTATAAAAAACTGAGACTAGATTTGTTGTTGTCACTTCTGCCAGCTTGCACACAATTCTTTGCGTTGAGTCTACACACTGTCTGTTGCATTTTAGAGGGTACCAAATTGTATAAAAGGTCAATAGAGACTTCATGCATTCAGACATGTTTGCATGAGTTGGAAAAATTCCATTAAGCAAAGAAAATCCCTCAGACCCGGGGCTCTATGAATGCTTTATGAACTCGCAGAGATGAAAGAGAAAAAGTAGAAAGACCACGGGGAAATAAAAGAAAGAACCAAAGTTTGTGGTGAGTCTTGTGTTCAGTTCCTGGTGAGCTTACAAATAAAGAGATGGAGTTATGTTTGGAAACTGGTGGCAGAGTATGAACTTGTAGCCAGTACTTCAAACCATTTCATTGACTTGGTCATTTTTTTGATTGTAAATTTGCCCAACAACTCTGCTCCCAGACTGATTCAGATTGACACTGCAAAGAAACTTGGCATTAGACTGTGTCCTGCCTGTCAATGAGAAGTTGAAAGTGGCCCATTTCCACTCTTGATTGACAAGTCCATTGATAAGAGAGCGAGAGAGAGCATGCAGCTTGTGCACTCAGTGGACGTTTCATGGAGCAGAACGCAGCTACTTGTTTATGCTAATCTGCGACAAGTCAGTGACATCTTTAAAACGGTCAGTATTTCTCTGTGGTGAGCTGTCTGCTTGTGTGTGCAGTTCAGATCAGCTGCAGGGTGTGTACATGTAAATCACCAAGACTTCATGTACAGTAAGTTCTTGAGGGAAGGTAATGAAGCACAAGGGCTGTTTTGACTCCCACTCTGTCAAGCAAACTGTGAGTAGGACTTTTCTGCGCCCGGGAAAATACACAGTGATCACAGTCAGAGCATGAAGATTGGCACCCTCACTGTTCTGCAGAAATGTAAACTGAATTCTAACAGCCAAGGCTACAGGACTTTCTAATGGTCAGCCCAGAAATGCTAAAGATTGGATGTGGTGTGCATGTTCCGTATAGCTAACTGAGACAAAAAAACCCACTTAGAGTTAAGATTCACTCTCAATTTATATTCTTTAATGAATTTTCATTAAACAGTATATGCAATGTATGCACCTTCATTTTATTGACTTTACATTAGCAACACTATATTGCTAAGAATTTGATTAGTGTTGTGCAGCAGTTTACAAATGCCTGAGGGAAATGTAGAATAATGTACTTGTAGTATTATGTCTGAATTCTGTATAAAACCAGATCGAATATGTGGGGTGAGTTTTTGATAATCAAATTAGATGTTTGATGTCATCACTCTTGTGACCACTCTTGGTTGTCATTATTATTTTCTTTATTTAAAAATCCAAGATAAGTGGACAAAGTAAATGTTTTGCATGAAACCCAAAGCAAACATTATTTCAAATAATATTAAAGTTCAATGAATGAGTGTTTTCTTTCATAATTACTCAGTTCATAAGTTGATGTGGTGAATAAATCAAGCCACCTGAAAAGTTTTTATCATTTTTTCTTGCATCACACTATTGTTTTGATCTTGAAGGGTTCAAGGAAGTGAATATAAATTTCAACCGTATTATGAAAACTGCAAATGAACGATCTCCTCAATTGGAAAAAGAAGCTGTATGCTGATGACATATATGTAGGGCTCAGGCTCTGTTTGGCCAGGAGCTGTGTGAGTGCAGGGCATCGAGGGGATGGGAAAATCACAAAAGGGGGCAACTCGGCTTAGTGTAAGTGTGCCAAAAAACATCATTTCACATCATGACTTTTATTCCATCAGCCCTCTACCAGAATTACTTATTGTTCGATAGCCCATTTATTTCGCACAAACCAGGAAGCTAGAGTATACAGCTCTCATCCAATGGCCTTAAGAGTGTTTGATGTGTTTATCATCCTTATCACTTTTTCGTCACCTCATTAGCATTAGACTTGCCATTTGCGACACTGAAGACCAGAGCGCTGACTGAGAAGATGTTTGTGAACTGAGTTTTGTAGGCGGTCGTAAACAGAGTACAGTGAACAATTGTGAATGTTTATAAAGACACTAACAACTACGACTTAGTTCATCTGTTAGCATTTCTTCAAATGTGTTGATTTCTGCCTTCTCTTTCTCACAAGACATGCTTGTGTTTTGACCGCTTTTTAACTTTACCTCGATTCAGACTATCTGGATGAATAACAATGACTTTCCCTTTCGTCTTAATATGCTTTAATGTTTAGGACAAGCTGCAGCCAGGAGAGTGTAGCAGCCCTACCTTTAACAGGCCCATGATGACTTCAAAGGGGGGGTAATCTTTGTCTTCAATCGTTTAACCGCTCGACTAGTGCTTAGCATTCATTGGTCCAGAATCCATAACTGGACTCATGTGTCAGCAGTGCCCCAAAGAACACACATGAGTAATTAAGACTGGTGGTTTGCTGTCCATCTAGAATTGACTGACATTATCGTATCAGAAACATTAAGGATCAGTGCTTTTAAAAAACTGATTCAACATATTCTCCTAAAGTAAAAACACAGGGAAACCTTTTGTTTCCAGCACCTGTTTGTGTGCAAACTCCAAACAAAGAAGACACAGAGACATTCTTCTATTGTTTGTCACATTTAAGAGGCAGTGCATTAACCAAACAGAATTTGGTAATAATGCTGTGTCCGGGTTTGTCCGTCTTTTGGACGATGTCCCTCATAATTAAGTCAAAGCTAAGAGCATGAGTAATCTGTTGTTATGCAGCACCAGGATTGTTTTTTTGGCAATGTTTTTTCTCCTGAGTGGGCACAAAGGAAAATATACTTATTCCTTTTGCTAAAATGATTAATTCAGTTTGCAAGGTAAACATTAAGCCTCAAAAGGGTGAGTCACTGATTGAGTCATGGATTGTGAATGCAATAATCTCGGATCATGATTTTGATAGTTTTGTGTTGAACGCAATGGCAACAGAGGTGGTTTTGATTGTGAGGGGAAAGAGAAAGGCAGTGGCTGTGTAGATCACATTCAAGGTCATATTGATTAGGAAACAAAAGCACTCTCAGAGGGCGACAGTGAAATAACAGCCAATGGATTAGATATGGTTCATAAAATGTCATAGATCAAACTGTGTTATGGCCACAGTGGGTTCAAAGGCAGTATGTGTCACATTCGGCCTGCTCTGTGAGTATGTCACTATACGCTAATGGTGAGTCATTGCCACTTGTTTTTTTTTTTTTGCGTAACCTGACATGGTGCCTCAACAGTTTACTGTCAACCCAGATCAGGAGTTGACATTTAAAGCATTACATCCACTTCAGGATTGGACATGTCTGCTGCTCTTGGCTCTGGCCTTCTTGCTCAACCAGTGTCTTTCTGATGATGTCACTGAATCCATCATTTCAGTCTACGCAGCCTAATTGCTGTTCTGCCTTAGGTTGATAAGGAGCTCGCCCTGCCGTTGAGTTGACTTGACCACAACAACCCCACAAGATGGACAGCAACAATAATGGTCTCAACATGCATGGGAACATGGGCCAAGCTGCAGACACTGGCCTTTTCATATGGTAGCACTGCTGACTTGTTCTTGCACTGTCAGCTCGAATAACTTCATTGTCATTGTCATGCTGAACTGCTCATCTCTGTTTGCCTACAATTTAGTCTGACATTGCAAGGAGGGAGACATTCTTTTTATGGTCTTAAAAGGTCAGATTAAAACGCTGACTTTTCGTTTGTTTTTTACATTCTCCAAAATTGAAAATGTAAGAATAGAAATAGACCATGTGGCCTTATCACAAATGACCTTGCCAAAACATGTATTTCTTTGTTATATTACGAATGACTTTAATTTTAACATAAATGTAACAGGGTGTTACTTGTTCATTAGTCCAACAAGGAAAACTTTGGTTAGCTTGGAGTGCAGAGGTAGCTATCGGCCTATCTACCCAGAGGACCTTATGGAGGTCTGTTGCAACACAAGTGAGCAGAGCTCCTGTTTTTTTTTACACTTTGTAAAGGATGTTTTCGTGATCATTTTGGCTTGCATTTTCAGTTTTGAGTCACAATGAAATGGAGCATGTTACACCTGCACTGAAATGGAAGTGCAGTCACCACAGTTTTGTCTCTTACACATTGCTCAGATGTACCAAACTGTCAGGATTAATCCCAGTTTTAGGCTGGGTGTTCCAAGTCTTGACAAATATGTGTTGACACCAAAGTGTTCCCTTTTTCAACTATAACAAACTGTCCCCGTTTACATCACAGTTATTTTTCACCAGCTAATACAACCTAACCCTATTTTAATACATAAACAACACAACATTTGTTTGATTTTAACACTTGGCCATGACTCATATATAGTCACAGTACTCTAACATGTGTTTTTTAAGAATTTTATATAAATGCTTTTAATATAAGACCATCCTAAATTTTGCAAAAAAAATGGCCATCAAGAATTTCATGCTAATGTTTTAGGTACATTTTTCTTTGTGGGCTTAGGCCTAAGTGCTTTTGGTCTCTTCTGTCCATGGATGTTTTTGCCAACTGACTGTCATTTTTCTCTTTTTGTAGAGAGAACTTTGTTTGGTCTCTAAATGCCAAGATCAGACTACACGTCATTAGCGCGATTATAACCCGATCTGGCAGATCTAAGTTGTTGGGTCCAAGTTGTGAAATCGATGGTTTTGTCCCATGTAGTGTGTCTTAATAAAAGACAACCAAAGCAACATCTGGGATACCTCTTGGCCAAAAGTGTAACCTTCTACAGTTGGTTTCGTCAGTGATGTTGTCCAATTTTTGTTGCCTTGCAGCTAGTTTTTTAATTTAAATAGTGGTAATGTCCTTGATTGAGCTATCAAACCATTGTGGCAATGTGTTTGCTTCCTCCCTGCTGTGCAAACATATAGTTCGCAAATGGATGGAAATGTTTATAGGCAGCAGGAGAAGTAGTCCCCCGAGGAAATTCACCGAATTACAGCTGCACAACAGGCACTTCCGCAGCTCTGAAGGTGCCATTTGGCTCTCTGGCCAAGGCCTAATCTGATTTAATTCTGCCTGCTCCTTACGTTCGGTGTGTCTGCCACAGAACATGTATCACACTGAGCAAGAAACCAATCGAGTCACTGACATGACACCATCTGTACATGCAGGTAGCAATCTGTGCTGTCCCTTGCCGGTCTTGGCCTGCAATCAGTGTCGCCACCATACTGCTTATTAGTTCAAATGTGCTGTAATTTCTGAAATAGTGAGTTAAATGGTGGATACTTGAGACCTATTTGCTTTCTATAAATTGAACAGGTATGCCAGGAAAAGTGTAAGCTGGGAACCCAGGTAACTGTAGAGATGTGTGTGGGTAAGAACAGTTTGCTGTTCTATTGCTGTACAGTTTTCCCCCATAGATTATGTAATGTAAAAGAGATACCAATCCCAAAAAGTTTTAAAATTGCCACCACAGAAACGTAAGAACTGCATATAAACTGAACATGTCTTTGGTTGGAATAATGTTTTTTGGTTTTAAAGAAGACGTTTTTACACATCTGCAACTTACAGTATTGGGTTAATGGTTGCTTATGCAATGCAAGAATTAATTCACATATATATATATTCATATTTACTGGTATCAAGTGGAACTCTTATACGTTGCTGTTGGTAAGTTCACCTTTGTTTGTGCTTGTTTGCATAGACCTGGTTGCTTATTTTTCTTGTGCGATCTTGCAACATGTTAAATCAGTATGTCTTGATGATCATTGACAACCTACTGAATCACAACCATCTGCAATTAAAATTCATATATTCAGGTTTCTGTAGTTATTGTGTGTATTTGCTTTAATTGTAAATGTAGTATCCACATTTTATATTGTTGTCTTTGTTTGTAAGCAGCCATTTTAAGCTACGTTTTAATATGACGCTTGTGATGGGTTTCTATTCAAGACAAAGCATGCACACATTTGCATTCAGAAATATTTAGTACACATACAAATGTGTTTCTTTATCTGAAAGTGTGAGTAAGTCCATTCAGTAATTCTTGCCACAGAAGAAAACAAAACGAGTGCAGAATATTTTAGCTGGTGTCAAACACAACACACATGAAGCCGGCGGAGGAGACCATCTGAGAGACTCTACATCTGACTGGCATGCAATACACAGATCCTGGAAGCTTCCCCAGGAGATGCAGTTCAAATGGCCTCAGTGAGCAAGTTCTGCACGACTGCCCAGCAGAACACAGCCAGAGTGCATGAAAGTGGTGTGAGACTGGGGAACTTAATATCTTTCGCTCTGGCGAGCTGCTTTAATAGAAGCTGTCCATCCCAAAGAGAATAACAGACAGAAAACAACAAAACACGCTCTGTGGTCTAATTTAACATTTTGCCTGTTTATATTCACAAGTACAGATAAACTGAAGTCTCTTTCGTCCCTTTTCTGGGGGCAAATAAAGGTCACCAACCAAGACGTGTCATCCTGCAGCAGTAAATTGACTTGCGTTGTCTCTATAGAATCAAATTTCCATATAAGCAGAAATTGCTTTTGTAATGGATGGGCTTGTACTGTAAATGTCCAATGAAATCCCCTGTTGGGTTTTCTATGAAATATAAATGACTTTTCTAACGTGCGGCACCATTTCACGTCAGAGGGAGCTCAAAGTGAAACAAATGATTATTGTTTGAAGCCACGACAGTTCCTCTGTCCTTCATAACAATAAATTTAGCATCACGGCAGGGTAAAAGATGCACAGCAGTGACATCACAACACATCATCCATGCTGGCTCTATCGCTGCTTCACTGGAGAGGATCAAAGCCATGGCGGGCATTCAGTTTTTGTCTTGGCAACCACCAGGCTGTGGCAAAGACGGGGCATTATACTGCAAATTGTAGCGCCATGTTTTATTTACACCCTGATGAAAAGTTGGGGCATTTCTATGAAACACACGCAACAACAAGACACACCGGTATTGATGTGTTTTATGAGTGGCATCTATAAAGTTAGTATAAATATTTAAAATTCTCATGGCAGCTCAGATTATGAAGCTGTAAGAGGAGGAAGGACATGGACAAAGCTGCTAGTAAAGAGCCAATGAGACATTCATAAACATTTATTACTCCCTAGGTGGTCAGACACAGGCGCAGCCATGAAAGAGCAATCACTGAAAAAAACAATCAGAGACTGTCCAATGACTTGTCATTAAAGATTACCGAAGGTGTGCATCACATATAGTTCAGTCTATATGATCTTTTTTCCACTACATGTAGTCTCCCTGGTGTTGGGATTTTGGGGTCACTGAGGTGCTGTAATGCCATCACTGTTCAAAAAAACAAGCCCTTAACAACATGCAATTATAGCATCTACTTTGTGTTTCCAAACTGCAGGAGAGTTCTGACAGAGTGGGGATTATCAATCTGACAGAGAAGACTTTGCATGCTACGCTTGTTGCTCAGTAAGTGAGATGTCATTTTCTCGATGTGTGATGAAAACCCGTCTCAGTGTTTTAAAAACATGCTCCTGTGAGATTTCAGCTGGTTATGAAACAGACTGAGATTATTAATGATGCTTCTTCACGAGTGAAAAAAAACAACAATTTCTATCTCGTGATTATTAATACCAGAAATAGCTGCAACATGGTAGGTGTCAGACAAAGTGATTAACTTCTCCCTGCAGAAACCTTTTTTTTTATTTTTGCACAAGAATGAAAAAAAAAACATGTTTGCTCTGAATTGAAAGTAACCAGAACTATGAGGGACTCAGGTTCTGTTGATTTATTTCAGCTATTTTCAGTTTGTCCTTAATGCTGCATTCTGTCAGCGCCACTATTTTACCCAGAAGAGAAAACCGTGCAAACAACAAGTTACTTTGTCTTTCAGAGGATAGTTTATTGTTCATTCAGTGCCTGTGATTAATTAATGTTGATGAAAACGATGGAAAATAGTACAATCGTGAGTGATGTAGTGTTTTATTTTGAAATTGATCGGACACTCTGTGCCTTTGCCCTGCTGGCACACTCCACGGCACTCGCTGTGGAAACAGGAGCATTGACGAGAGTGGCAGCAGATGGAGCTGTAGTGCACAGCACTGACGGGCTGAAGCTCCTCTGTCCCTAGGGGTGGGTAAAGCATATGATGAAGTGGACAGTGCCGCTCATGCACTAAGAAGCCAACCCAAACACTTGTAAGAAAAAAACACAGAAGAAAACAACCGCTTAAAAATCATCAAATTATTTTATCATTTATTTTAAGAAAGGCTGATGACATGATGTTTTTTTTTTAACTGAACCAGTTTTGTAATTTTTTTTTATTTATTTATTTAATTTTACTTGGAAAGGAACCGTGTACAATTTTAAACATAAATCATGGGTAAAATATATATTTTTTTGTCATTTAAATTTGTATTTGCTTACTTGCAAGACATATCGCGACTGCCCAGGGGGTCTCAACCCCCCCACTGTAGGAGCACTGCTGTAAGTGATGGAATTAAAACTGGCTTTTTGTTGTGGGTCTAAAAGCTGCTCTGATTTACCTCCATATTGATCCAATCTTCTCTTCCTGTGTGTCGCCAGCGTACCTACGGACTGTAATACTGGCCTATTTGAAACTGCCTCTTCAGGACAGTAGAGGTGAGTCTAATGCATTGTGGAGGCTGTGCCATTTAAGATTGTATCTGTGTCAGAGTCTTAAAGCTTACTATCCTGTTTCCCTCTGGAGAATATAAAAAAAGTGCAAAGTCATGAGGTTGCAAGACGGGGAGAGGAAGAGAGAGCGAGCAAGATGTCCCGTAAAAAATGCTGAGGGGTTGTTGCTGAGATTCACTTTGATTTATTTGGAGTATGTTGAAGTGACAGATGCCTGTGTCCATCACATACAGGCAGTCCAGGTCTCAGACTGGCTGGACTCGGAGAGACAGGTTGCAGTGTCAAGTAGGCTTCAAAGAAAGACAACTAGACATGACCTGTGTAGTTTTGTGACTGCAGTCGAAAATGGTCTGATGAGAGGCCTTACAACACTATATGTCAGAGTTGTTTGCATTGTAATCCACAAACCTAACATGACTTGAAGGTTGTATTTCTCTTTGGTGAGCTATTTTATATTTTACAGAGTGCACACACTGAAGCTCAGACTAAGTCAACCTCAAACACAAGCTTCCTTCCCTCTTTTATTACCTCTGACATTCAGATAGTCTCCCTCAGCTTTTAAAATTGGTATGTGTCAAAGAGTGAAATTACTTATTGAACAGGTAGGATTCAAGGGGGCTGAATTAAATAATATTGACTGGCTGTACTTTTTGTACTGCATGTGAGTCCTCTGAATGGACTGGGTTTTGAAGGGACATTTCTGACTAAAGAGTTTCATCCTCATACGAAAACTAAAGGAGAAAGACAAGCAATACTGTCACACTGACACTGTGATTTTACAACTGTGCTGCCAAGAAATTACTTTTTTGTGCCAAAAGTTTTTTCTTTTTGTCAGTGTCTTTTGAAGAGGAAACTGTTTTTTTCCCCCTGGACTATTTCCCTGTACTTTCTTTTCCTGGATTAAAGTTCTACATTAAAGCATAGCATGCACATAATCTGTGGATGGCGAGTATGCATAGTGCATGGACATGAAGAGTGATGACGGGCACACGGATTTACAGCTCAATCAACATCAAGTAAATTGAAGATTGTGGTGTTGATGTTATGTAAGTAAAGTAAACAACTTTTTTTTCTTGAAGAACCAGTGTGTAGGATCAAGTCAACTTTCTCAAGGTTTCAGAATTAATTTACAGTAACTTCTAAAGGTTCCTAGCGTGAAACAGGGGATCTCAAGTTTGGGAAACATAGCCTGCTCAATTAAAAAGGCTGTCTGTAGAAACATGGTGGTACAACATGATGAATGCGTCAGAAGAAGACTGTGGACTGAAGACCAATGGAAGCTGTAGCCACCTCAGAAATGCTGCCTCAACCTCACTTTTGATTATTCAAGCGTCAGACAAAAGAGATTAGATGAGCCTTTAGCCTTTTGGAAACCAGCTACAATACACTCACACAAATGTATGAATAACTCATAGACTTAATATGATCAAATCAGATGAGTTATGAAAACAAAACTTTGCCTCCTTACACTGAATAAGTATGAATAACAAAATTATTGACACCAAATGTATCTTTTATGGGCTTTTCACACTTTTGTTGCTGTTGTGAAAATGGGCATTTTGATATTGGATCTAATGGGGATTCCTTTGTAATAACAAAAGATTTGCACCGCTCTCAGGAAACCTTAACGCTACATCTGAACTAAAGATAAAAAAAAAAAAAAAAAAAATGACGGTATTCTAAAGTGCCATAGAACTGCAGTGACTTTGCTGTGAACCTGGTAGTTTTTCCTGTAACTTAAATCCCCCCCCCCAGTAAAACAGATTGTCTCACCCAGAGAGGGAACACAGTTGGGGAGCCCTGAGAAAATACATTAACACCAAGCCCCTGTACTGCACAATACAGAATGATGGATGGGCTATGAGACAGAAGCCTGTAAATGAGCAGATAGGCCCCTGGTAAATGGAAAGAGAAAGAGCATGAGACCAAAGTGAATAAAAATGGCGATGCAGAATATGTGGGTCATCCAGCCTGCTGTGAGCCGTCCCTCAGGCATGTACCCTGATACAAGACTTTGAAGAACTTTAAAGATGGATGTCGCAATGAAGGCAGCAGACTTGGCTCACACAGATTATTGAGGGATCTATTTCAGATAGTTCAGACGGAATTACGATGGAAGCAGGGAGGTCCTGGCCAGACTTGTCATCTTTTGAAAGGGTGCTGAACCAAGATTATTGGCCAGGTCCCCCTCACACTCCAATGATCCAAAAGGCGAGAGCCGATTTTGAGTGAAACCACTTGCTTAACAGCCTTTGATGAACAGAACACCATTTTTCCTGCAGAATGTATGAGGAAGGAAGTATCTAACCAATCATACTGCTCTACTTTGTGCAAACATTGTGATTTCCCCCCCACAATGGATTTGTCCTATGAAGTTTCTCCTGTCAGTGTTGTGTGAAAAGAAGAGTGTTACACAAGAAGTCAGTCATTGCATGCAACAACACTGCATTTTGAACTCTTTTGATTGCAAAAAGATTCAAGAGGAATTTCTCAAGGGTTGGACATTCTGATGTATAATAGATAAACTATCAAAAACATTGAAGCCTAAGAATTCCGCTTTGGCTCTAATTCTCACTGTTTTACCGTCCTCACTAGTTTCTATCATAAGAGACCGAAAAACATCTGGCCTAATTGCAGATGAAGGACTTATAAGGACTCAGCTTGACAGACTCTTTCTAGATGGATATTATGGAGTGAAAACATGTGATTAGGTAGTCTGGCCTGACCCACTTATCAAAGTTCAAAACCTTGCTTCAGGAGGAGCAATTGTTGTTATTGCTCACACTAAGAATACTGTCAAGAAAAGGCACTTGTGAGGTTGTGATTGTGGGTGCTTTGGCTCAATTGGTAAAGGCGATCCCCAGCTCCTCCAGCTATATGCCCAATGCATCCTTGGGCAAGACACTTAACCCCGAATTGCTCCTGCTGCTTAGTAGACGGAATATGAATGTGTATGAAGGAGATTAGTTACTTCTAATGGTCTCACTACATAGCAGCCTCTGCCATCACCGTGTGATTTTGGTGTGAATGGATAGATGTGATCTGTGGTGTAAAAGCACTGTGAGTAGTCAGAAGACTAGAACAATACAAGGTCAAGTCCATTTACCATTACCACTTCAAAACGCAAACTCAGTGTTGGTCTATGACAGCATGCAGGTTAGGCACTGTGTGAATGTGTGGTTTTCCTGGACTGTGGACAAAGAGAAGACGCTGCTGGAGTTTGTCTTGTCCTCACCTTTGTACAGGGATAGAGTGGACATTAATTGCTACAACCCTCGAAATCCCCAGTAAGGATGCTAGATTGAGCTAGGTACAGCCTCAATACATGGGGACGCGTGCACTGCCGCTGCGCCACCAGTGCCCCCATCAGTTTTCTTTTTTAATAGTTTAATTAGTACATTTTCACCAGGTGCATGATGGGAAATAGTCTTAAAAAATGAATCTAGTCTTGTCTTGTAGTTCTCAACCTTGCAAAATCCTTTTTAAGCCTCTTGACAAACCGTAACACTGCGTCCGCCTGTCACTGAAGTCAGCTATACACCTTTTTGTGAATAAAATTTCGGGTGAGGGTTCCTTCCAAAAATCGAAGAGGATAAGTTACCTAAAAATTCCCTTCTTTATAGTGTGTACAGATCGAGACATAATCTCATCAGACCAATTTAGATTTTAAATCAAGCTGTAACATTTTCATTTCTGCTTTATTGGGGGAGTATGTGACTTCCAGTAACTGTAATATTTTTAATCTACCTAGAGGATTGCTGCATTTGGATTTGGTATGGTTCTGTTCTACACAGAAGAGGCACGATTGTGAAAAGTTGCAGTTTGTCACACAGCTGAACAAAAAGCTCAACTCAGAAATCAGGGCTTGTTCACTGAGACTGATAAGGTTTCTTTCTTCATAAAGAAGACCTAATGGAAAGTCATGCCTGTGTACTTGCAGATGATGAATGGGTGACACCTGCACTTTTTCCCTCTGAAATAGTGTTGTTAACATTACTGGCCTCAGTGAAGAGCTGAGGGGACGCCCTGCAGCTAAGTGTGGGCTCTATTTACTTTCTAAATAAAAAAAAAAAGGAGGAAATTCATGACTCGCATTGGACTCTCTTTTATCATATCACATCAAATTTAAAATGCTATGATGAATTCAGTTTACTTTTTGGAGAGCAACACCAGCAATGATCTACATTTGATTCCCATGATGTGGATATGCTCTCACCCAATTAACGAAAAGACTGAGATGTATGACAAAAAAATCACATGCTAAGATCCCATTTATTATAATCTCAAGGTAATCACAGAACATTAGCTACGTGTCTAATTACAGCCCCCCGGAAGGACTCTATAAATGACCCTTTTCTCTGGGGTTTGAGCAAACCTGCAGTCAGCCATCCCTATCACGATCTCAATACATTACATGGCTGTCCCGTGATAATACAAGCATTTAAAAACTGGAGATTCATTAATCAAGGTGTTTGTGTTCACAGGGGAAGCTCTGAGGCTTTTTCATAATTATGTCTCCGTATCAGCAAAGCGTAGAATCGAGGCCACGCAGTTTGTATTTGAGAGTTTATGAGAATGTCATAAGAAGAGTCACCACATGCTGTCTTTAGGTTGGAGAATTAGGTTGGAGAGTAATTTGACAGGAATAGGTTGTACACTTCTTTAAAGACATGAAGGACGTGCAAGACTTTTTGTAATACACAGGGTTGATTTAACCACTCTGACGCACATTCCTCGGTCAATGCAGATTCTCAATCAGAAATCACAATCTATTCACTGGTCTGGAACATATCTCCCAAATGATTAATCTATATTTCAAGACCTCTATATTCCTAAATGTTAGAAATGCGTTCAACTTGGTTGCTATATGGTTGCTTCTTCTTTCTGCTTTTTGGCAGATTTGCACACCAATTATGTGCATACTGTCACCTGCTTCATTGGACTTTGTTCATACTTAAAGGAATATTTTACCCATTGAAACATGAATCTATACTGATATTGGGTCATAGATGTATTAAAAAGGTGAAGTACACCTTAAAGTTGATGCCTACTTGACTGAGAAAAGGCAGAATGTGTTCTTCTGGCTCTTGTCGACGAAAAACAACAACTCCCAGAATGCACAGCACCGCAAGCCACTCCTACTGACGCTAAGGTGCTTTGTTTACAGTCTTTACAGTCGTTTCCTCAACTGACTTCTTCCTGAGAGAATCGGCATCTTGGACATTCCTGGCAGAAAACAGACTCTATGTTTCCATAGGTAAACAGTAAGAGCCCAGACACTGCCCCTATGTCGAACAGGCCCCGGGTCCTCGTCCTCACCAAGGCCAACAGGCAGTTCTGGTGCCTTGACTGGTGCATCAACAGACCTGCCTGTTTAAAATCCCCTTCATCCACATCAGTTTGAAGTACTTTTTTTTTCCATTGTCAGTTCTTATCAGCATTGTCCACAGAGCCTGTTAGCATAGCGTCCTAGCATGATGGCAGACGTTCTGTTGTGATTCTGGCAGTGAGGTCCCACCCACTGATCTGTTATAGGTCTGTAGCTTCAGTGGGTCGAAAATATGAGGAACTAGCGTTGTAGTTTCATTCCCATTTTCAGAAATAAATACAGAGTGAAAACGCCCTTTTTATTAATTGGACTTTAATTAAAGCTGTCTTTGGGTCACTGGACAGTGAATACCAGAGTTCAAATAACGAACAATTAAATTAAATTTTAAGAATGGTTATCTCCCAACATTTCTGTCCTGATACAGAGAGCAGAAATCAGAGAACGTTGAGAACTGTTTTCAAATGAGGGTCCACTTCTTGCAGCTCAACACCCCCCCCCCCCCCCCCCCCTTGTTTATTAGCTCCTTCCCTGGAGGACTGTATAAATGTCATGGACGGGATGGCTAGATGAGGTCTGTGTTGGGGTCACTGTCATCGCCTCGAGAAGGTGTTGTGATAACTCTGGCACAGGAAATGAGAGTTGATAAAGACTGTAGCCAAAGAAAGTCTCCTTTTACCAGATGAGGGGGTTGAAGGCTGTCAAAATGTCAAAACATTTGTGACATCGGACACATCTTGTCAGGGGAGATAGACTAGTGAGACAAAGATATACATTGGTTCTTTCTCAATTCATTGTATATCTACACAAGCACAAGTATAAATAGTACATAAATGACATCAGAGGCATTTTAGAGACCACAACCTTTGATTTCTTTTGGCAAGACACACTGCAAATGTCAGCTTCTTGCTTTCATTTTTCTCCCTGGACATCAAAACAGAGAGCAGTAATGAGAAAATGCTTCTTTCAAATGGTCAATGTTACGACCTGTGTCAAGGCAGGCAGAAGTAAAGCAGAGCTGCTGATCAAAACCTTGATAATAAAACTTTTGGTTATAAACACTTGTTTGAACAAAGCGCGCAGAGTGGAACAAAATAAAAAAAGTGCAGAAGGAAACGTGTAGGAGTAACTGGTTAATCAAAATGAAAGAATAAGAGAGAGAAGAGCAGCTGTGCCAATGGACAACATCGAGTTTGTGTCTAAATGTTGTAATCATTCCTGAAATCTAACTAGTGATAAAAGAATAGTGGGAAATAAAAATCAGAAAAGCTGTATTTCTCAAAAGCTAATGAGCCTCCAAAATGTTTGCTATGCTAATGACGAGGACCAGAGGATGGGCCCACATCACGTCTGTCTTAATATCGCTGCATTGGCTCTCTGTTTACTTGCACCAACCACTATGCCACCAGTGCCCCGCAACCCAGGTGTTATCTTTTGTATGTATCAAAGTCATATTTACAGGCTGATAAAATTTAGAGTTTATATGTGTGGTTATATGAGCAATCCTGATTAATGGAAAGTTTGCACATAACATTCGTTAACTATTTCACAGCGCAGTTGCCAGCTCGTCTTAGCAGATGTTTTTAGTTCACTCTGTTCGTGCTGCCATTTGTGAATTTTTTTTTCTTCTTTTTTTTTTTGCAATGATACTGATGGCATTGAAAGGGGGAAACATTTCCCTCATGAATTTGCATGATATCTCATTTAAATATGTGCGAACTGCACTGGTGCACAAGGTAGTGTTAAACCCTTGGCTCGTTTTATGAATTCAATGGTGTCTTTCTGTCTTCGTTACACAGGTTTAACATGCAAGAGCCATGCAATCCTTTTTGTCACTCAGGTCCTCTGTCAACAAACTTTTGTGGTTACTTGCATGGCTGCTGCCAAAAGTGTTCTCTCAGGTTTTCACTCATGCGTTAGCCGTTGCAGGAGGTGTTTGTTGGCCTTGAGTCTTTCAAGGTCCTCAGGAGGCTTTCTCTTTTTTAAACTCACTCTTCTTGAGAGGAAATGTTCACTCTGTCGTGTTACGATAAAAGGTTGTATGAAAAAAATCAATCATTTTATTTTTCTTCCTACAGTCCCAGTTGAGTATTCTCAAAATCCAGAGCAAGCCCATATAACAAACTTAGTGTAAGATATATTAATAGAGAACTTTGCACTTAAAGGCATTGGAGTGCTTAACACCAGTCAAGATGTAATGGCACATCGTGTCTTGGAACATTATAGCTGTTTTAACTCTAACATAATTCTCTGACTTTTATCAGTCGAGTGTCGCCACTTTCACTCACACTCGGGACTCTGTTTTCTCAAACTGGATCTTGAGTCAAGCGGACATGATCTCCTGGGAGAAGTGTGAAATGCTTTGCAGCGCAGCTTTCTGGCAGAGAGCCCTAAAGGCACACTTCTCCCAATCGTTGCTCTATCTTCTCAGTACTGACAGCATGGCAGATGTGGAGAGAGCAAAGAGGACGATGACAGCGAAGAAAGAAGAAGACGATGACCGAACAAGAGGCCAAGACGAGACTGTCCCACACTGGTTTTAGTGGGTGTTACAGAGCATTAGGGGCCTTGAATCTCAACAAAATACTGCATTAAATAGCTTTATGTTTTTTTATTTGGAACATGGTAAAAAGGAAAAAAAAAAGAAAAAAGAGAAGAAATTGAAATGTAAAAAACAAAAAGTAAAACAACAAATGAAATTATACAAAACAAGCTCTCAAATACTTTCTACAGTATATAAATGTCATTTCCGCGTATAAAAAAGGACCACCTCTTTTCCATTCATTCATACATTTTCTATTAAATCTAACTTTAAATGCATGTAGATAGATAGACATCTACATGACATGTTAGACATGTAGAGTTACAGCTGTTTAGTGTTATGCATGCACTTCGATAATGGCCTCCTTTTTAATGTTTGCATGGCCTGGCTCTCCTCCTGCAGCGGCTCCCCTCTGTGCATTAAGGAAATCATTGAATGTATGCATGTGCTCCCACAGAACATGTAAGAGCATGTTTGGCTCCAGATCAATCGATTCTTATGCAAGTGAACTAGATTACCTTGTACATTCAGAGGCATAAAGGAAGCATTGTGGGTTTAAATGGAGGCGTCCAAAGTCACTAGTGATGTAGGCTTTGACCTTTAAGGAGTCTTAGAATGAGGAGCCATACTTTTTGTCCCTCTTCACACAGCGGCCGTTTAGAATGCCAGCCAGTGACTGCGAGGAGACAGATAGCTGCCGTTTTCCACCAGAGATGAGGAGAAAAACGGCAGGAGAGGGGAAGCTCAGCCCAATCCGCTGTGCCGTTAAGACTCGGCTGGTCCCTGCTGATGAATTTAGCCATTATCAAAGGTGAGGGGTCTGCTGAGAGAAGTCTTAAATGAGGAACTGGGAGGAGAGATTGGGGGTTGGGTCAGCCAATATTTGGAGCTGAATGGAGGGAAATCAAATGCTGGCGGAGCAACCACGCCCACTTAATCTAATACCAATAATTGGATTTCTTGCAGACTTCTTAGCAACTATTTGAGGCTGGTAAAACAAGGAGAGAGTAGACAAAAATCAGTAAGGCCTGATCCGTAATCTGTGCTTTTAATCATCACTTCACTTTTGACATTTAAACCTGTTTAAGAAGTACCTTCGTGATTGTTTCTTGATTTATTTCAGCGCCACCCCTTCGGTCTAAAAATTATTCCATTTCAGAAGTCACAGCACCTTTTTGTCTCTTATGGACTCCCTCCTATACTTCTATATCCCGTCCCCTGCCTTTGAAAGACCATAGTCTGATCCTTTCTTCTTTTGTCAGAATCATGAAGATTGTTGGTTATTGGTGATTAACCTGGAATCATGAATTGTGAAGTGGATTAGAGAACCTTAATTTAGGCTTCATGGTGCCATTAGGCATTAAGAGAACAAAAGAAATGGAGGAGGTTGAATTTTCATATCGATATGATGCACAAAGACTCAACACTATGGCTCCCAAAGATACACTTCTCTATCTATCTATTTGCTTTATGCATTAAAAAACACTTCAAGCGCTGTATAAAAACACCTGGAAGGTTCTGCAAGAGCATTGTGAAAGTGCAGAACGTTTGTTTTTCTTGTTTGTGCTTATAGTCAAAAACAGTTCAAGAACAGCATTCCCTTTCCTCGGGGTATGGCTGGTTAGGTGTTTTTAAGTAAACGCTAGCGGATCCTTGTGGGACCTCATGGAGACGCTGGCTTTTGCAGCAGATCCCAAGTGGTCATTCCAGGAACTGCAGTATTTTTGCACTTGGATATTGGCTTCTGTTTTCAACACAGGAGGAAACCCCTTGTTTGACTTGCACATTTAAAGCTTATAAAGGACAAATTATGAAGTTATCACAATGTGTTGAATAAGAATACTTGCGACTCTGGTGCCCACCAGTGGTAGTTTCACCATTACACTGGTGAATACACAAATGCATGCATATGACTACATTATTCTGCTAAGTAAACAAGCAGGGTGTCACTGAGATGAATGAGCCAAAAGCAAGACAGAGACCAGACCAATACTCTCCTTGACCAGAAACAGCTTTATTACAAAGTTCACGATTTTAGTGTGAAATAATAGACATTCAATGACTGAACAGAAAATAAATCTGTAATTTGTCTTCCTACACATGCGCACACTCCTCCATACATGCACACAAACACAAACATCAAAAACACACCCACACAGAGATCTGAGTAAATCACTCCCACACCTACACAGGTGATGGCACAGCTCTGCTCACTTAATCCTCCTAAAGATATGGGCTGCTAATCAGTGTGTGTGTGTTTCATCGAATCAGCAGTTTATTTTGTCCCTGGTGGGTGGCTGCTCCGCCTCCGTGTCGTAATTCACACCAGCAGGACGCAGGCGTTCGCCTCTCTGCTGCTGCTGCTGCTGCTGCAGGTTGCTCCAGAAAGATTTGTAGAGGGTTGTTGGGTCAGGGGTGGGTTGATCTATGTTCTGGTCCTCCGCACTCGGTTTTAGGAAACTTCTTCTAATGTACCTTTCCAGCCCGTCCCCCTGCTGTTGTTGTTGTTGAATAATTCACCTCAGTGAGAGAGCAGAACTCGAGCGAGGGCAATAGGGGGAGAGAGAGCGTGATTCACGGGTCATGGCAGGGCCTGTCTTTTCTGTCATATTTCATAGCCCTCGCAGGTGAACTCGACACAGCCAAACACAGGCGAGATAGTGAGTTACAGGCTCACACTGGGTTTTTGTCTCAATGCTACAACTCCTTCGGTGGCGCTCATTTATCTACATTATTTACTACGTACTCATCGATAAACCTTGCATTAGAGTGGAAAGAAAAAAGGGCAAATTAATGCCTGCCGAATAATTCTCTAAATATCTCACGGTACTTGGTGTAAATTGACATCATATGTCTGAAGTAACTATTTTATACTCATTGTCTAACTTTCTGTTGATTAATGGGTGACTGTGGCTCAGTTGGTAGAGTCTGTCAAATCTCAACTGGGAGGTTGAGGGTTCGATCCCCAGGTCCTGCAGCAACATGTCCGGTGTGTCCTTGGGCCATTGAGTACACTTAACCCTGAATTGCTCTGCTGCTTTGTCTGAGTGTGTATGAATATATTAGTTCCTCCTGGTGGTCACTTTGCATAGCAGCCTCTGCCCTCAGTGTGTGAATGTGTATGTGTGAGCTGCGGTGTAAAAGCACTTTAGGTAGAAAGAAGACTAGAAAATCACCATAAACTCACTGACAGATAAACATGGACATTGTAGTTTGTTTTGAGTCAAGGTTCCTTCCTTCTCCTGCAAATATTTACTAAACGTGAATAAAAAATAGTGCACAATCAAATCACAATTTACTCATTTATGTAACATTTTCCCCAAAACTGCACAGCTGTTGCAGGACGTAAGTGAGCCTTTTAAGGATACAAACAATAAGGGAAAAGAAATGTGTCATGAAAATCCCAGCAGATCTAGACCTGGAAATGATCCTCTCAAAAGGGTACGAAAGGTTTCTGTGACCCACTAAATACCTACAGGCGTCTCCCCAGGGGGGTCAGGACCACCAGACAATAGATGAGTACTTTGTACTTTACGCCTCTTCCCATAAAAGACCTTGTCGATGACGTAGGTTTTCCGAAAATAGTATTATTCAATACGAAACGTACAATAAGCTTGATTTAAATACTCCATCTAATCCATTTACAATCAAAGACATCAACCCAAAGTGCACAAAGTGTGAAATGAAGAATCAGGTAAACACATCATGACTGTCTGAAATTGTTGACTTTGACTGTAAATTACATAAATGGCCGCCTACATTTGATGGGAACTGTTGAGTCACTGAACATGAAGCGGCAGCCAGAGTCACACAGGTGTGAAGACAACGATGCAGTGAGATCATTTATGCAGCTCGGGGACCAGATAGCTAATCCTGCTGTTGACTTTTATGGCACGCAGTTATCAAAACACAGGCGTCCCAAAGGGGGTGCTAAACTGCCGCCCAACACTTCGACACGAAAGCATGAAAGCCTGAGTGATCGTCCTTAAAACAAGACACAGCAGACCTCTGACTTAGCATGGAGCGTGAAGAAAACAAGGCTGCTGCTTCTAATTAGTGCATGTTTACTTCATTAAAAGTGCTGTCATGCTGAATTAAAAAATGGCCCGAACATCTCACAAAAGAAGGACTATGAAAGCAGTACTTTTAAGCTGAGGGTCTTGACTTTGAAGCAATGTATTTGACAATGTAATCAACCTTTTTGTGCAGCAAAATGAATGTCAGCATATTTCTACCGCACACTCTAGTTGGAGTCAATTAGTAACAAACCCAGTGAGCCATGGGGGGAAATCTCAGCTATAAGCAAAGAAAAATAACCTGCCTTTTATTAACCACCTGCTCCTGTTACCCTCCATGGCATGATGCTGAATGGAGTTCATAGAATAAGGTAGAAAGAGTCACCTGTAGAGTTGCTAATAGCTCCATAATGTCTCCATCATTTCCTCTCGAATGGAAAACGTCATCTTGACAGTGTACTTATAATTCACAGCATACAAAGCTCTGACACCATGCTGCTAAGCGAGATGATGGCAGAATCTAAAAAGCCCTCGCTTGGCATTCCTAACAATCACCTCCATCACTCTGCCACTCCTCTCCAAATCTGCTCTCAGTTGATGGAGGGTTCCTCTCAACCTCCTCAGCAGCCTCGATGGCCGCCGCGTGACTGTTTCTAATTCTGCTCAGGCTTCTGGAAAGCTTTGTCGTTTTGTTTTGTGTGCCTTTGTGAGACAGATGTGGGCTTCTTGCACAGGTATTCCCCGAGGTGCAATTCAAAATCAGATTCCTAAACTGTGGAGTCTGCACACCCAGAACTTTTCCCATTGACTGATTCAGACCCATTTTTCCCACAGCTGCATATTGAACATAGCAGGTTGGGCGGCCTGCAGTAAAGATTATAGGGGGCAGATAAATGGATAGTTGTTAAAAGACAAACACCAAGAACCCCTTTATTGTAACTCTTTTAAGCGCCTTGCACATGTGAACTCCTGACAACAATTTTCTTAGACATTCAAATCCTGCAGTTTTTTGGATTTGTATGTCAAATGCACCCTCATGACTGGGCATACTTAGTTTAGTTTACTCTGGATTCTTAACCACTTTTGCTATACTAATGTCACCACAGCTTGTAGGAAGATGTTTTCCTCTCTTGCAAATAGAAAAATAGAAAAGATAATACATGCGAAAACTGAGTATGACAAGAGCTCTCACTCACTACTACTCAACATTAACAACTCCTCTGCTTTCACACATTTTCTCAACCAAAATTTTTTTTTAGTTCTTTCATTTCTCGGGAAAACGTACTCTACAGTTGGAAAGAATCCAGACTTTTAAGCAGGTTTACGCATGCCCTGCAACGTGACAATGATGTTAGGTAATTTCAGAGTTCTGTGCATGTGTGAAAAATGTTATGTTCTTTTAATGAAGAGTCCATAAATGGGTTTACTCATAAGACCAGTTTTATACCATAGAGGTCCAGTTTGAACCTCCAAATGGAACTGAAGGGGGACCTATTATTCATTTTGAAACATACATACACTGTTACAATATTAAATCAAACCTGGGAGATGTTTCAAATTACGAGCTAGTCACATGTTGTATTCTGTGCATTTGTCTTTTTAATTCCCTCAACCTCAGCTTCTTTCAAAAGTTTGGTGAGTCCAACTGGACTGGTCAGAACCTGATCACTGTCTCCCAACATGGTACCCCCACTTAAAGCACAGAGGAGAGAAGCAGCTCCGCTTCCAATGTTCAAAGACAAACACACTCACGAAGGCTTTCAAAAAATGATGGAGAACGGAAAACTCGGTTACAAAAAAAAAAGAAAAATCCTTCAAGAAATCCCTTTCCTCCTGTATTGGATTATACCACAAGCTGTGTGAAGATATACATACATGTATCTGATTCATTCAATGTTTAACTATTAAAGGAATTTTATTTATTTATTTAAATGAATTCATTATAGATTGTTCTCAGCAGCCATTTTGATTTCCCATAAGAGGAAATGCTCAGTCGTGACTAATAGTATTATCAACAGCTCAGCTCCAACAGTATGTGCCAGTAAGCCCAACCAATGAGTCAGCATGCACAATACTATCACTGTCAAACTGGGAAACCAAAGAAAGGAAACATTTAATTTAGCTGCACGAGGAAGAGTCAGAAGTGTACACTGCCTTAAATGAATAAATTGTTAAATTGTTGTTGCAGTGATCAACAGCATGCACACCTTTTCAGATTTAGATCCAGCTCTGAAACGGAGGATCACATCTGGTGATTTTCTCACAAGCTGTGGTTTTATGTAATGTTTTAATTTCTTGAGGATCATGCATGCATTTAAAAAACAGAAAATGGATTCCTCCAGGATCCATAATGGATCATTTAGAAACACTGAAGGCAAGCTAAAGATGGTATTGAAAGCGATTAATCTAAGAATTCCCTGATCTGCTTCAAGGACTTGACGACTTTAACAGTGGGTTTGTTTGACAATTAGAACAAGAACTACATTTCCAAGAGTCCTTAATCGTCCATTAGAGCAGTGTCTGAGGATATGAACTGGCTTTTATTCTCTGCATAGAAGCCTTGACTTAACTTCTGTATTGCATTTTCACACAATACCAATGTCATGTAAGGGGACACCAAAAATATATCCTCTTGAGACCAAAATAATCGTTGCACAAACAAGAAAAATGTACGCCATTTTGAGAGAGTACCACTCTGTAAGTTTTTTAAATCAAGGATGAAGACAGTAGACTGTTTCTAGTTTCCAAAGTATCACAAGAAATGGCTCATCTACGTCTGACTGTCTTGCAGTAATGCTTGAGCGTTTTATTGCATTGTCTTGCAGAACCGTCAATTACTGGCAATCTGTATAAGCATGGGACAGAAGTATGTGAATCATATTCTAACTGCTCTGGTCACAGCTTGAAATTGAATATTCTGTTATTCTTCATGTTTTTTCTCTCCCTATCATCTGCTTGTAAGCTAAAGAGGATGTTGCTTTAGGCTGACTCTGGCAAAGGAAAATTAATTTTGTGTTATTAACCACCTCCCTCCCCAACATGTTAAAGTTTTGTCCTCCTTTTTTGACCATCTCAGCTCTATTTAGCATATTCTCAACACAGGTACATCCATGCTTGTGTACAAAAGAGAGCAGGTGATCGTTTGTTTTAGTATTGAACTTTGGGATGAAGCTGGGTCGATCGGGGGGATGAAACTTTAGAAAAAAGAGGCGGCTCATTCGATGGGTTTTCCGCTGTAATAACTGAGTCCTATAAAGTCAGAGACCTTAACATATGTGTAAGATGTTAAAAACTATTTTGATCTGTGGTCGAGACTGCCAGTTACATTTTATCGTCAGGTTTAACCCAAAAGAAAAGGAAGAGGCAGGTGGACATCCTGTCAACAATCTCTTTTAACAAAACATGTGCAAACAGCTGTGTGGGTGGACGTCGCTCTGCAGGGTGCCTTCAGGGTGCTCAACCATTCACAGATGAAATCCACAGCAAGACACACAGTCTGACACATTAACACTTCAAAGTGTTGTGGCTAGCACGTTAGCAAACACTTGTGTTTACATGCATCTGACACAGAGCAAGATCCTCAATCCAGTGTGGTTGTGTGGTTCTATTAGTTATTATTCAATGTTCTTGCCACAAAATCCTGAAGGGAAAAAAATAATCTGTCTCTGCTGCTGCTCTTGCATGTTTCACTTTTTTTGACAGCTTGTAGTTAACTATGTCTATCTGCTGTTTGGTGCGAAGGAGGCAGTGAGTTTCTTAGAGCCTCTCTGCTGAAAACAGCTGTCCGCTCCTGTTTTTAGACACAGCTGTGATTAGACCAGAGTGGAGAACTATAAATTAGTGGATTTCTAAACTGAATAAATCAAATAAAAGCTAAAAAATACCAAAAAGCACAGAATACTGAAGAAAACTTAAAATAAACTTAAAACTTAAATAACACAGCAGTTCCCTCTATGCATGCCTATTCATTTCACTCAAATATGACATTAACCCATTATGACAGGTTGGACACGAACACTTTAGAACAGTTAGGTCATGGTCTATAATAGTTTTCTTTAAAACTTGATGAGAAAACATCATTTCAGGTACAATATGTACATGTTGATAATTACAACTAACACGTGACATCAACAATGTTATTTTCATGTTTAAATAAGTTTGAGTTAAGTTTTTAGAATTTCGCTATCCATTGAGCCCCTGCTCAGCGCTAAGGGACAACCTGTAGCTGTGCCATGTGCAGCATGTTCTTCAGTATTTCTCCAAAGTGGCAAATAGAAAGATACAAGTTGTTGTTTACTGTGCTGTTTGATTCCTGCTCTTTACGAGTTTCTGAAACTTTAGCTCTTTCATAGTTGATAGTAACACGTAAGGAAGTTATTGATTAAAGAAAAATACTTTTTTATTTCTCATAGAGATGCACCGATCCGCTTGTATTCAGTTTTCATCTGATTCTGATCATTTTAAACCATAATGAATAATGCTGTTGCTTTTTATGTGTGAGGTTACACAGAGCTGCAGTAAGCATTTCTTGTTCTAAAGGCAACAACGTTAATTCACTTTTTTTTTAATACAGATTTGCTCAAAGATTTTGAGCTGGCTTCACATAAACACAGGAAGCAGCTCTAGCTGTGAGGTTATCAACTTAAAACATTTAGACTTAAGTGCAAGAATTTACTTTTGATCATAAAGAAGAAGCTGTTCCAAGTCGTCCTAACAAAATGGCATGAATCCAAAAAAATTTCTTCCTGTTTGTTCACAAGAAAGTGACAGTAAGTTTGTGTCATTTTCATTGTGCGGCAGTTTTTATTTTATTTTAATTAATTCGCTTCATTACTCTCAGGATCATTTCTAAATGTTTTCAGGTGTGTTACTTTACACTGAAGAGTGTTCATGTGTAGCCAGAAATGCATGCAGAAGCATGTAATTATCTATTTAATCTATGACTTCTTCCAAACAAAGAATTACCGATGTGGTGCGAGCATTCAGGTGTGTAATCTGTGTATGGTATATGTTTCTTTATTTACCTTTACAAACACAATAGCTGTGTTCAGCAGTTAGCACGCCCCTGTGCTCAATTAATGAAACAATTTGCATTTTAATGGCCGAGTGAAATAAACTTAATTAAGCAAAGACTTGGAGGAAAATAGCAATTACACATTCACCCCCTGCCTGTGAGTCAACACATGACAACAAAAGAAGGGATTCATTGAGCTGTGAATGCTGCTGACAGGTGTACAACCATCTGGCTGCTTTGACTTCACCTCCGCTTGATTTTTGGAGTCTATAAATTGTTCATGAGCATGCAAAGCAAAAGCTTTACACCTCTTTTTGTGCCTCAATTTATATCGATCTAGATTCAGAATCGAGCACGCGTGATGATGTGTTTTGTGAGCGCAAACACCTGAAGAACAAGAAGTAGCACTGAGAGAGGAGGCACACAACTTCACTGAGTGAATGTAATTAATTTATTGACTGAGGTCTATGGGAGACTGAGACAGATGGACAAAATGACAGACAAAATCAAGGTAAAGCCTTTTGACAACCTGTTTATGAGATGTCAGTTTGGATTTGGATCAAAGCTTGGAGGGCTCAGCAAGGGCAATGTTGGCTGATTTTTTGTTTTGTTTTTTGGTATGGTTCATGCTGGCCACATGCTGCTCTGCTGAGGGGAGTCTTTGGTTTCTGCTGCTTTAATGCAGAATCACCCCACAAAATAAGCTGGGAAAAAAACAAGGTAGAGTCCGACATTATGATGGAAACAGATACACACAGTAGTGGCAGTTTTTTTTTCATTTACAGTCATTTAAGAAGCATTACACAGGCTATCTGATTGATTTAGCATTTGATTCTTAAAACTTTTGATTTCAGCAGACAGTGAATAAATGTTGTCTCTTGTCTCTTCAGGTGCCTAATGTGACAGGTTTATCCATTTAGATTCCACTTTTAATAACTAGTAAAGCACTTTGAAAAAGTCAAATGCATTAATATTAATATCATACCAAGTGCTCTGATGGCATGGGGGTTGGGGAGGGGTGGAATCAGGATTCTTTGGTGTTTAGACCTCACATGTGGGCTATTATTGGTTTGGGCAGCTGGTGTTAAAACCTGCCTCTAGTTCTCTTTTTTTTAGGTCTGTTAGTTGAGTTTATTTCCTGTTCATCCATCTATTTTCCCGTCGGCAGCAAGTGCAGTAAGTTAACCCGGACTTCCCTCTACCCGGCAACGCTTTTTCAGCTCTTCCTGAGGGATTCCGAGGCGTTCCTATGCTTGACAGGATATTCAATCACTGGGGTATCCTCCCAGTTGGGCGTGTCCGTAAAAAGCTACAAAGTCCAAGCTGTTCAGTTGGCATCATTCTTTGGTAGAGTTATGTTATTTTGATCTCTTTAACAGTAGTTTTTTAAACTTATGATTATTTTTCTATTGCTTTACTTTTGAGTGTTTCTTACATCTTTCCTGTGTCCTGAAGTTCTACCAGCTGAATCACCAGAGTCACAACAGCCCACCTTTCTTTGTAAATGAAACCTTAAAATAACATTCCTCGCCTCGCCCCCTTCAATTTAAACACTCAAAAGTTTGCTAGATGTACAACATGGAGAGGTTAAGGTTCAGTTTGTTCTCTGACAAGACGGAGCAACAAACTGAAAGTCGCAAATTGAGCACATCTCTCTGAAAAAAAATAGGAGGAATACGTTTTCTCTGCTGAACGATGTTGAATCACCTCAAACAAATGAGTCAAACAATATCTTTATTATTCATTATCACTGGTACAAGCTCCGAGGAGGAGAAGCGAGAGGAAATGAATAACGATCTCTGGGGAAATAAGCCATTTGATTGTGGCCATGGAGCTATAACACAAAATATAACTACGTAAATTCTTACTGGCTGCCAAACATCACCTGCACTCTTCAATTAATTAAATAGATCACAAAGTATGCACATTATGAGTTAAAAAAAGGTTGTTTCCTGCCCCAAAAAATGGGAAGAAGGAGAGATACTATTGGCAGCAGTCTTCACGCTTTCGTTCATCTCGTCACTATGATATAAGAATTGTTTGGCTTTGCAATCTCTTGTTGCATCACAAAGGAGCCTGTAGGCCAGGAGCACTTGTGCTGCCATGATTGGTGCAGATCTTTTGTGTTGCATTTGTTTTCTGGGTTTGTATGTTTTGAACTTTTTGAATGCAGTGCCTTTTTCATTATCCTGTATGTGTTCTCGTTCTGATTTTGGAGGCCTTCCCGCCTAAAGATAATCTTTTAGGCCGCAAACACACTAGGCCCAGTCGTCCCGTACCGCGCTGAAGCACGATAGTCCCCCCTCCCCATTCCCCCGCTGGCCTGCACTCGCGCTGCTCCAGGACCAACCGGACGACTGCCACTTTACTGATTTTGTGGCTTATTTTGAGTCAGCTTAGTCAGATTCAGCCAGAACACTGCAAGAGTTCTCCATAATAAAGCCTGTCCACGTTTTGTGCCTGTTCTTCAGCTTGTGCATGAGCTGTACCGTGCCAAAGCACAAAGCACACCTCTTCCAAGCGTGCCGGGGCCAAGGAAGTGTACAGTGCTTCAGCACGAGTCAAAGCACTTGTCTGGTGTGAGTGTGTCCTTCGACTCTTTGTATCATTTGTCCTTGTCAGCCACCGTACAATGTAAGGAGAGAAAAACAATCCTGTTTTTTGTTGTCTGGTTCGAAGCCATAACCTTGATGTCTAGTAAAATGTTTAAAGTCTCTCTAACCCATTTATAAAGGACCCCTTTTTACAATGCACAAAAACAACCTTTTTGGGGCTTCTCAGTGAAACGAAAGCAACAGTTTTATTTGTGTCAGAACAGATTTATCCCAATAACAAAAACTTCACTCATAATTCCCTGGGCAGATATATTTTGTCAACTTTCCTTTTAACCATCTTTGGGATCTGGTCCTTGACACAAAGTCCTGACTCTTGTGTGACTCACCAGTTTTCCAAGAGGACAATGACTGCACACATTAATATTCCAGCATTCTGCCTTTACAATTCTTCTGTTTGTGTTAGCCTGTGTGCCTTCTTCTTCCCCCCCCCATTCTTTTTTCCCTCTCATCTCTCATTCCCCCTTTTTAAGTTTCAAACGCTAAGTCAGCTGGATTATTCGCGCGGCCCTTTTAAACGAAAGCCTGCTTCATTCCTTGTGACACATCATTTGTTTTGTTTCTGTGGCGTAGCACAAATGCTGATGCTCTACTTCTGAGCGCAGCCACCCCACACTGTAGAGGGATTCCTAGCAGCCTATTCATAACGGCTGGGGTGTAGACTTAATTAAGGTTTTAATTAACTCTCAATTTAGGTCATGTGTGAGTAAGAGTCATGCACAGATGGAGCTGTGCCTGCTGGCTGACATTTGGGTTTCTTTGTTTCTACTATCAGGGATGTGGACGTTTTCATTGGGGTGGCCTGACTGGGGCGCTGACTGTGCAGTGGTGGCAAGAAGCATCTGTGCAAACACACATATGTAGGGATTTTCGGAATTGCATGTATTCACCATTGATTACCAGTTCCTGTCTATATTAATCACAACAACTTTAATGACGACTTATAAATGCATGTCTTGTGGTTTCACTGTATAGTTGGATGTAGGTGTGAGGAGAGAAGAACGAATAATCTAATTTGCTATAAACACCTTTACTGTACAAGTAGATGTGTGTTAGTAAAGTACGTTCAGTTTCACCTGTATGAACTCATTTATTATTTGTGACTTAAAGCTACAACGACTGCAAATCGCAAAGACTAGTTAGGCTACTTTCCCAATCTTGAGTCTGGAATTTGTGGATGCTTCAGAGCATTCCCTCAGGCTGTCTTTGGTCCTCAACTGAACCCCCAAAAAACTTTCCCTGTTTCTGTTACTTCCCTCCACAGGGACATCAAAAGGTCAGACTTGGCCGCAGAGCAGCCTCCCCAGAGATGCAGGGAATTCTGTTTCTTCCTCATAGAAACTTCAGCAGGGCAGATGCCCACTGACACAGAAGCTCGAACAACTTTTGAGTGATAGTTTCACTTTACAGAACAGTCCCTGCAGTTTGAACTGCCTGACAGTTTATTTGGAGACACATGGAGAACGGGTCTTTCTGGGAAAAAAATAGTTTGAACATTGGAATAAAAAATTAAGCTGTGTTTCTAGAAAAAAAAAACAACATAAAAGAGAACTGTGAACTTGGTAGTGATGGGTTAAATCATTGAATTATTTCAGTTTTCACATTTTGCTGACTCGTATAAAAGAGCAACATCCATTCTTTAATCTTTAATGTCCTTGAGTGTTAAATTGTCAATTCTGCAGCTCATAGACTTACTGTAATATCACATACATATTGTTGCGGCTGTACTGTTTGTCCCTTCTCCCTTTCTGTTATCTCCCGCCCAGGTGAAGTCACTAATTGCAGAGCGAAGCACACCTGGCTTCAGTGGAGATGAGGCATTTGGAGTTGGGTGCCTCTCTGTCAGGGATTGTCTGTTGTATTTTGTTATATTAATTTTTAGTTGATCTTTGTTGTCAGTTTGTGTGTCGATAATCCATTGTTTACGTGAGATGGTGCATTCTTCCAACGAGCACGATAAAATCCTGCAGTATGTGCCATTATTTTCGTATTTTATAGTGTGTGCATGCTTTGACTTTATAAAGAAGAATATCAGGTCACATCTTATGCAAAATACACTTTACCATGTTTTTTTCACACTAATATACATCCCTAATCTGACAAACCCACAATGATGGGAAAAGTTCCTCCTGCACATCTTGTCAGAAAATGTGTGCTCAAACAGGAAGTTCGGAGATGTTTTCCCTTCATGATATCACAAAGGGCTGTAACCCCTCCCCCAGGTGGGTGATACTCCCACAGCTAGGTGTTTTTTCTGCCCTCTGAGTTGAGAAGGGTCTATAGCTGCAGCCGCTACAAACCACACTCCGTACAAACCATGCCTGCTACAAAATACGGCCCATCAATCCCTCTGATCCGATCTAATCTAACCCTCACACTAACCCTAACCAATTGGATGGGTGTGGTTTGTAGGGGGGTGTCGCTTGTACTTTACCTGCGGCTGCAGTTGGGTATTATTGTCAGTCTGCCTTCTCACCATAAACAATAGGACATAGAGAGAGCCATTTAAAGCTACAGTTCTGAACATAAATAAAGGGCAGGATCAAATACAGAATCAGAGTGGATTTATAACAAGAAACTTCAAACATGTTGTGGGAGCTCTGAGAGTTACTGAAAGTGGTTGAAACGGAGGATAACTATGTGACCTTTAGGTTTCACCTTATGTGTGTGATACTACCTGGTTTCAAAAGCAGGTAGGATTTTAAAACACCTGCAGTCTGAGTCAGGCTTAAAATAGATACCTGAGAAAAGTATCTGATATCTGATTCACACATACAACAACCATATTGTACAAGTGCTGTGTCTATAGACAGGAATCAAACGTTGACCTGTTTTGGGAAGTCTTTATGACATGTAAACTTTCACATAATATATGCTTATCAATCATACTTACACTGTATGGATTTTAAAAGAAGATTTTGCACATTAAAGAACCACATAGTGCCAAGGTTATGACATTCAAATTTTCATTCTGTAAATTACATAATCCTCAAAGCATGTTTTTATGACCACAGAGTAAAAGGAAAAGCTCAAAGGTTACTGTAAGCTGCTTGTTGCAGAACATCCGTTAGCGGGTACGTTTCTTGAAGTTATTCCATTAACACATATCTCCCGTTTGATTCATTGTGTGCCATTTGGAGGCATTTCATCACGCTCTCCTTTGATATCACCAAGGTTGGCTCTGGGGCAAAATAACATTGGACGGATTCACGGCTGTAAATCTATCCTTAATTCACTCTCTCTCTCTCTCTCTCTCTCTCTCTAGTTGTCTGTCTGAGCAGCTAAGAGGATAGTTGACAATTTAATTGAAGAATTGCTGAAGGAAGAGAATGGGAATTAGATCCTGCCTGCTTCTATGCCTTGTTTTTCCGCCAATTGCCTTGTGCACACAGTCAGACAACCTTTTGTGTTTTTTGAACCTGTGATTGGGTGACTATCAGATTGTCCTTTTGGGTACCTCCAACAGGCAAATGGGGAATTGCTTGTGACAAGTTATCAGGCTTCAAATTATGTCTATAATGGCGGATTAGTGCCTGACATGGCCTTTCATGGGCAGCGGAGAAGGGACTGGCATTGTATTTAATGAAAGATTGTATCTGCAGCTACTGGTTCACTGTGACACAACTGTGACTTTAAGAAGCAGCCATCAAGCTGTCATACATATCTTATTTAGGCCTTAGATTTAGCATATTGATGTAGCAGTTTTCATCCCTGTCTGAATGTTTCACAGGCTTCATCTAAACGGCCACATTTGACATTGAGCTACAGATCTTTATGACATCTTTGTAGTGGAAATTGTCGCCTTCTGTGAAAAATGTAAATGGTGATTATAATGCTTCTATAGGGAGCACAGACCTTTTTAAATGTCAAAAGACCTTAGTTACAGTTGTTGTGTTGGACACATTTCTGTCAACATTAGGCGTTCATTCCTTAGAGCACATACTGCTGTGTAATAGCCTGTAATTTGCGATAGTTGCTAGCCAACAGCAAGGACTTTTTTGCTGCACCATTAAAGGATATCATTCAAGATGGAAGAATCTCATCTTCAAAACAGACTTAAACATGTCTAAAGGCAAAGTCATTCTGCGAAAATCCACAACAAGGGAAGAGATTATGTGGCAGAAGATAATGATACCTTGAATAAAAATCTCTCTGTAACCTCTGTGAAACATTAAAGGCTTACTATGTGACTATGGGAAGTCATTATGTATACACAGGATATATTTGCTTTATTAAAATTCAGTGTCAGATACCTTTAAAGCTCCAGTGAGGAGTTTTCAACTTGTTCTGAAACAGAATGAAAATAACACTGATGTCTCTCTATAACCTTCAAATGCAAACCAGGCTCCGAGCAACAAGATCAATTATTTTGATGTAATTATTTTTGAATGCCTGAAACCACTGCCGTGAGGCAGGTGTCCCACGACCCAATCGACAGACCCCTGAAGAAATGTAGGCCTTTTTCAGCAAATGATTCCTGAAACATTTGACTACAAATGACAGGATTCAATTTGGGGGGGTCAAAAACCACAAGTTTCACCGGAACAGGACACAATTAGCAAAGACACTAGAAGTACAACTTTGGGCACAAAGAGCCGAAATGTAAACCAAAAGTTCCTCACATGAGCTCAAAGATGTAATGTCATATTTTATGGCATTTGTTGAAATATAGTAATTCACCTTCTTGCCTGGATTCTCTGCTGGCCATCTCACAACCACATGGACACAAAAAAACAAGAAGTCCTGTACATGAGCTACAGTACGGCGCTACAATTCTACAATTCATTCAGCGGGTGCTTTTGTCCAAAGCGACGTACATCAGAAAGTAAGTACAACATGAGGATCTAGAAAGAAGGAAAAAAACGTCTGAAAGTGAAAACACACAGCTTGAAGTCAGATCTGACACTGGTGCTGAAAGGGACATTCTTTATGATTAAAGTTGCAGTAGTATCATCATCATCATCATCATCATCACCAACATCAACAGCTGTTCTTGAGAGTTCTAATCAACATCAAAGCCATCAGCAGCAGCAGTACACCGTACGCCTCACATTGCACCATGACCACCATTGTTATTCTTTACTTTTTGTAGCGATGTAACTAGTGCTGTAGTGCAGGATATACAGCTATACAGAGTATACACTTAATTGTCAGTCTCCATTGGGTGTACCGACTTCTAAATCACGCCTTTGATTCACGCCAATGATTGATTGAACAATATTCAGTAGTATGCTGTAAAGTTTAGGATTGTGAAGGGGTGACCCTCCCTTCTGCTCTAATAGACCCTTCTTTTTCTCTAATTGGCTAGTACACTTTGAAGGTTATGGTAGACTCTTTCTTTAAAGATCATTGGACAGAGCCAAGCAAGCGTTTGTTCCTCCTCTGCCTTACTAAGCAACCAAGCTGCTGGTTCCAGTTTCATAAGGGAATCTGGAAGCCAGTCAGTGAATTTAATAAAATGCTTGACTGTTATCTTTATCTTCATCACTGACACTTCAACAGTACACATGGTACAATGAAGCTTGAGATAAAAATGCACATACAGGTTTGAAGTTTCCTTGTATTCATCCACTTTCAGCTTTTTTCCCCGCTAATATAGGACTTAGGTTTTCCAAACGATCGATCGTGTGTTTTGGCCAACACTCTTACTGATACAAGTGTAATGCTAGCTCAACCTAAATATCAAACTGAGTCCTTGCCATTAAAATAGCCCAATATCACAAATAACATATTTATCACAAGGGGCAAAAAACACCATATATCCTCAGCTCATCACTGTGCATAGAACCATTGTGTAAAAAAGTTAATATTACAGCAGTGAAACATCTTAGACTGTAATGGCCCTGTGAAGGGTTTAATAATCAGACTCAATTTGTAGTAGCATTATACAGTACCTTTAATGCATGTTAAGAACCTCCACCCCACAACACATAGTGCACTGCAAACCCCTATAATTGCTATGAATGGTTGCTGTTAGAGTAAAGAAGTGTTTTGTAGTGCCTTTTCATGCTAAACAGCTTGAGTATTGAAGTTCTATTTTGGTCAGTGAATCACAGAGGGCTACAGGAAAGTGTTTCCAACTCCACTTTTAATGAGTCCTTTATTTTCTATTAGTGTGGCCTTGAAGATGATATGCAAATTCACTTTGCTGGTTAGTGCCGTTGGACCTCTGAGAAACAATTTAAAGATTGCATGTTCATTGTTTTGTTGTCTGTCTCTATATGTCAGGCCTGTGATTGACTGATTAAATGGCGAACACTCCAGGGTGAACCCCTCCTCTCGCCCAATGACAGCTGGGACCAGCTCCAGCCCCTGCGACCCCAAACTGGGAAAAGCAGTAAAGATAATGGATGGATGTTTTTTTAGAGTTTATTTAATTTGATGCCAGACAGATTTAGATAGCAACAGGACAGAACTTCACATTATTATTCTTGAAAAATCTAAAGAACAAACCAATGGCTTCGGTTTGAAGCGTCTCTACAGGTGTATCAGTGCTTCATGAAGGTATTTCTATCAAATACTGAGCCCATCTTCATCTCTTTTCTTCCCCTCTTTATTTTTGTGTCAAACGGAGAGCCACAGAGCTTCAATTAACCATCGTGTCTGCCTTCAGGAGTCTATGCAGGCATTTCATATTGTCAAGAAGAATGGTGTGAAATTGTTCCCTCTTCTTGCACAAATGAGGTAAAGCGTTCTGCAGGTCTTCCCTCAAGAAGCATAACAGTCTGTGCTGACTGTAATATCCTCTGATTATACAGTCATTATTGAAATTATTGCATACAAAACATGTCAAACAATTACTGCATGTTTTCCTTTTATGGTTATCTTCACAATCTTAATGCGTTAATCTCACAATGTAAGTAATATTTCATCCTCAAATACATAGAAGCAGACATACAGTACTGTATGTAGGACGCTGCAGGTGTAGTTGCAGGTGCAGACATCTATACACTCAGCACACACCTGCATTCAATTAGCTTACACAACATCCTCTTGCATGACTTTCTCAAATGCAGTGTCAAAATCCCACCCTCCAGATTAATCCAATGATTAATGTAAACTGCACGTACACACGACATGATTTCGCCCTCCCCTGCTCTTCTTCGGGATGTTTTTACCAGCTCACTGCTCTTTTTATGGCCCACTCATGAGCCCATTTTTCAGCATGTGATAGAAATGTGCCAACATTAGACTGCATCACTTTCTCTGGGACCTCATTCCTGCCTCACTGAAAGCCGTTTATATAATTACTCATTCTCTCTAAAAGATGGGATGAGGGAGCACTGCGCCCATGTGTGAAAGATGAGGAAGAACTGTTTATGTATGATTGGAAGGAAAGGGTGACTTGGTTTATAGAAGAGTTATATATATGGAGTCAGACAGACAGCTGGCAGCAGGGGAACAAAGTTAATGGTATTTCATGCCACTGGGTATCTCAGATTTGCAATGGAAGTGAAAGCAAAAGGGTAAAAGAAAACAAAGCCGTCATGCTGAGCATAATTTAATAATGTTGTATTATAAATATTTGAGGGGAGTTATTCTGTTACCATTTAAATTGTGTAAGGAACATTATTACTCTATCAGTGATGAATGTGCTTTGGTGACTGGATGGGAAAGCTGTGATTGAAATTCATGTGAAATTGCAAAATGCAATTTCAGAAGCTATTTTGCAGAGAATTAACCACACAATATATAAATCAATAGTTGTGTTCAATATGAATTTTTAACATGGTGCATTTCTCAGGGAAATGTGTTATCCTAGTCAGGCTCCAAAGGGTGCACATTTCCATTTTATGAATATGAAGATGTATTATATAAATACATCCGTTGGTTTGACCTCAAACATTTCATCTTTTACTTTTTATATGAATTAGAAGTCTTATTGAAGTTTATCAGGTTTAGATGAGCCTATAAGTTTGTGTCAGGGGAAAGTTGGCCATAATGCCTCGAAGTTTGAATGACAGATATCTTGGAATAATGTCAGTCTACAAACACAGACATTTTGCTTCTTTCATTCACAGTTATTAGACTACGTTTACCTGACTAAGTGCTTGATCGATCTATGAGCCTCTCCTAAATATTTCCAGAACATTTTCGGCTGCTGCAGAAATCTTGAGTTGGTTGTTGACTCATGTCCCTAACAGCAGGACAAGAAGAAAATAGTACTACCCATGGATGTGTGCCAGTCTCGCAATTTAAAAGTCATCACCCATGCGGCACCCTTACACTGGCTAACACCGACTACACAAGCAAAATTTACAAGGCTGGTAGGAAATATTTCGATTTTCAGCTAAAGTTGGAATGAAAGTAATTGCCCGTTTGCATTAAAACATGTGACTCAACCTTGAACATTTCAGAAAGCCTTCAGGAGTTTGGTGCACGGGTTGAACCATTGAAGAACACTGAAAACGGATGTAACAAAAACACATTCCTTTGATGTAACTTGTGGTTTTGCAGACATTTTTGGGACTTTAAGCCTGCTGCAAGTTATCAATAGAAATACAAATCAATGGACATAAACCCTTTTCAAACTCTGTAGAGTATCATCTTCGGAGGTGGTATCGTAACAGAGGGGCAAGACAAGCCAGCGGAAAAGTGCAGCACAGATGAATTAGGTAAACATCCACGTTTGTTTGTTGTAAGTCTTTAATCTGATAAACAAATCTTCTTTACACTTTTTTTTTCATCCATTTTCCTTCAACACTCACCTTTATATTAGTTTATGTTAAAGACAGTTTGCTCTTAAGAAGTGTGAGCCTGAGTAAAGTTCTGCTGAAAAACCCACATCTATGTCTGAAAATACAGCTCGACGGGATAAATGTGGACTCAAGTCTTTTAGAAGAGACGAACCGTCGACATGCTGAGTGTAGAGAACTCTGGCCTCTCCTCTGTTGCTGCACTCAATGGCCAATTTGGTTTGTCATAATGACCATTAGAACTCATTACTGAAGCTTAAAATTACTTTTGTTCCACTCCATAAGAGCCTGTTGCTCTCTGACTGCCTCTATGGGACCTAATTCTCAAGTCATATAAAGACTTTAGAGGCTAAAAATAGAAGGCTGGGCATTAAAGCGCACATATTATCCTCCTTTTCCACCTTTTCAAACAGTCCCCTGTAGTCTAAATGAAATATCTGCGCTGTGCTTTGATGAAAATATAACATGAACCAAGCAGCAGAGGAGGTTTGTTGCACTGTATAAACCAACTCTTTCAGAATGCTCTGTTTTGGTGTGTGTCTCTTTAAATGCAATGAGCCCCCCAAGTTTTTACCAGTAGACATTGCTTCTTGGCTAGCTAGAATAAAAATGGCGGACCTGCACTAAAGTTTTGCTCTGGGCTGGAATCCCACTGTGACGTGGAGATCACTGTTCACTGTTTTCTAAGATATACGGAGACCACAAACAAAGGACTGCATTATGTCAAGTTTTGTGGGTCGGTTATCAAAACACATTTTCAAAAACACTGTAGGAGAGTATTTTTCATTATATGTCCCCTGGTCAAAATATAAACATGAGCATAATGGTACAATGGAAACTGATGTTTTTGCAGCAGAAGTCAGAAGTATTGGAAACCAGATCTGTCAGAGAAGCAAAGAAATGTCAGCAACACACAAATTAAAACACACAGATCGAACGAGGGGTTGATGTGGTCCTTATCAAAGTGACTGCAAGTGGCGGAGCAAACAAACACGGGCCTTTGATGTAAGGCTGCCTTTCTTTTCGCCCCTGCTATTGAGATTAAGCAAAATGAGATTGCTTTCATGCCTTTGCAAATGTCTTCATGTTAGGAATTAATTTTCTCTTGGCCCGAGATGCAATGAATAATAAATTGGCAGAAAAAGTTCCCCATCTGTGAAGATGGGTAGGAAGCATGAATCTCTGGAGGGAAAACTTTAAGACCATGAAGTCTTACTGACTGGATATCTGCAAAATGTGTACTCCAGAATATGAAGAACTAGATATGCTTTGTACATGGTGAGTAACACTGCAGTGAAAGTCCTGCTATTACCTGTTGATTAGGCTGAAAATGTAGCAAATGGCACCAAATGAATCCCTCTCAGACGGCAGTAATTTCAGTGGATATCTCACCATCGATGAGCTGAGAACATCATGAAAAATGTCAATAAGTGTTCTTTTTTAATGTGTCATATTCCTCAGGATGATGGAAATTTCCATGTGACTCATTACATGCAGTCTGGATTATTTGTCAAGCTCCTATGAATAACTTTCAAATTGCTTTTGATGCCTCCCTGTGGCAAGAGCAGCATAATTTGTTTCTGATCTGGTCTTGTACTTGGGGAAAGTAGATTCTTTTTTATTACATCAACAAAAAATGCATCCTGCTTTCTTTATATTATCTCAAGGCGACTCATGATAGTCTTTGGTGTGGAAGTTGTTTTAAAAAGCCTTTTACGGCAGATACACGTTCATGGCCTCATCTGACTGCCGATTTCTACATCGTCCGTAGGTGCGGTGGTCTGTCAGCTCCATGGCACCACGCCATTGCTTCCACTCTAGTCATTGCTTCTGTTTCCATAATGAGTGCTGTACTCGCTCTCCGGAGTGTGCCAGCAGCACCATTAAGCTCTGCTCTGTTTTAAATACACTGTGAGTCTATTTTTGACGGCGCTTGCTGCAAGCACGCACCAATCTGGACATAATAGATCCACCCAGAAAAGGTCAGAGATGAAAACGAGTGATGGTCATTTTAAGAATACAGCTAAATGTACTGCTCATGGCTTTCCCACTGCACTCACATTTCAGAAAAGGATCAATTAGGGCAGGGCACGCTAATGTCCAACCAAACAAAACCTTGATGCTCAAAGAACGTAACTTGCACTATGTGGTAATTGGCAGTGACAGAGACCCCCGCAACAGCAGTGATGGGCATATACAGAATTCAATCAATACTCTCATTTGTCTTTTTCACTTTTCTCGGTCAAATAGAGACATCAATATTAATATCAGCCTGTTTTATAACCAGCTGAAAAAAGGAGCTTAAAGTAGGTTTGGTGGTCAAAATGGATTTCACATTTTAATTGGCTTATGAAACCACTGGGCAGTACTATTTCCCACAGTAACACTCCCAACGCTAATTGGGATGCAACTTTACACAGCTGTTATGATAGTGTGTAAAACAGGCTTCTTGTCCAGTGAGTGTTGTTTTTGTATCACAGTGTCAAGAAACCTCTCTGGTGTGAGGAGGAAGACAAGTGCGTGCTGTTATACATCATCGACCCTGACCTTTGAACAACCCTGAATTATAACTCAGTAGCAGCACTTTATTCTGCATTTTGTCCCACCCTGTCAGCCATGATGAAGTAAGACTTACTGATGGCTCTAAGTCTAATAAGAGAACACTTTTGTCATGAGCGTGCTAGCGGAGCATTAAAAAAAAAAGCCCATCGGTTTCCCATTGAGGACAAGTGGAGGCGACAGGCAGAGCAAACAAAAGCGTAACAAGGGAAACAAATGAGAAGAAAAAAACATCTGTATTTATAAATCTATTAATACTAAAGTTTCCAAGCACCAGGCATAATAATACTCGGTTTAGCTCTGGTTTTATTACAACTTTTTATTTCCCAGACTCTATCTCCGTTTTTTCTGCTGTAGGATTAGAGAAGAAACATTTGGCTGGGGTGAGATACGAGGTCACATCTTTTCAAAAGTGAGAAGCTATAGCAGTGTCAGCGAGCTGTACTCAGCTTTGGAATATATATACACACACATATATACGTACATATACACACACCTCGAAGAAGAGTCGTCATGTCATGTTTTTGACATTTTGTCACTTCTGTCGTATAGCAAATCCAAGCAAAGAAAAAAAACCGAGTTTCACCCTGCAGAAGGAAGAAAACCTGTCGGGTTATGTCTCTAATTTCAAGCCTTCGTTTACATGACACGCAGATGACACCGATATCTGGTGCAGAAACTGAAGCATTTCACACTTGCATGAAATGTTTTGCAACCAAAAGAAGAAAAAGGTTTTAACTTAAAGAAACAACGATAAAAGTTCCAAACAAGATCGAAACAACCCACAATGGAAAAAGTTGTGTGCCTGCAGCACCCACGGACAGGGGTTCCCAGACATTTCAGCTCGGGATCCCAAAAATAACAGCGCTAGAGAGTGGGACTCCCTCTGTACCTATTTTTGCAATTTATTGTAAAGAAAGCTGGAAGCAGATACAACATTTCAAACACACAGACACACAAGAAATGTTTTTATTTGTAGGGAGAAACAGACACATTGTTGCAGTTAGATGAAAACTTACATTTAAAGGATTTCATTCAGAGTGCTTTCATTCCAGCATAAATCCTACTGAACGAGTAAGGTTGTATTTGAAATTCAACTTTTTTGTAGTATGTATTTTGACAACACGACAATCACACTTTTAATTTATGGAAGGCATCCCAACGACCCTCCAATTTGAGAACCACACTGTATGTTTGGAGTGATTCAAAAAAGCTGATATACAATTCTGGACGAACCATCACCTGGAACACAAAATTCTGTGCGGTAGAGTTTCCATTAATTTGATGTGCAGCGAGCGTGCTCTCGGTTTCTGTGTCATGCTGCTGCTGGGCGTGACTTCAGAGAGAGAGAGAGAGAGAGACACATCTGTGGCATCCATCAGTGCTCCTGACATGACTTTGTGTCAGGGTGCAGTTTAATCATTGCAATCCTCCCTCCCCACCCTTACCCGGTGGTGACTCATCCTATTTGACTGAGACCTTCTCTCCACCCAAATTACAGCGCTACGCCAGCCTGTAATTCTCTCGTGCAAAAAAGTGGATCCGAATATTTTTCTGCTGTAACATATTTTTATCCACCAACCAGCCTCAGCGTTAATTATAGCAAATATTCATACATTAAAATAAACCCCTGTGAGCTGAGCAGAGTGCAGCAGGCAGGCAGCACTCTTTGACACATGCAGTGATAGTTAAACCTCCACATGTGTGGCCCCTCTGAACTCGGCTGAGCACCAATGATTGAATTGATCAGGCAGTCAGAGGGGGATAAGAAGAACGGAGCTTCCTGTTTACCTCTGTATGTACAACACGTAAGTGTATATCAGCACACACACAAAACACACCAGCAGCTGCTAAATGAAGGTGTGGGTCGGATAATTGATTGGTAAATTGCAGATGCTGTCACTAGGGGCTGTTTGTGTTTGCAGATGAAGCAGCAACATCCCAGGAGGAAACGCTGTAGCGTACATCAACCTTGTTACATAAGCTGATTAATATTTAATTTTCATGCATAAATATCCTGTTAAGTGGAGAGTCAAGCTTGCTTTGTCGGGATACCCGCCCATGTGGTATATTCCTTCACATAGCAGAGTCGAAAATGGAGCCAAATCATGTTGAAATGATCAAAATCTGGGAGTTCTTCAAAATGGATTTCAAAGGAACATCATGTTTTATCTTATAGTCAAAGACTCAGACACATTATCAACATACTGGGTAAGAAGTCCGTGAAAACCAGACAACAGCAATGAAGTGTGGGCTACTAAGAAAAGTGAGTACTCAGCATCCATGAGTGATGAAAAAGGAACAGATGGGTCACACCTCCACTGAAATATTGCAAAATAAAATTAGTTTCTTTTAAGGGGGATTTTTTCAAATAGTGTTGAAAGGATGTGTTTATGTTAGTAGGACTGTGGGAACAAAATAAATCAACACTTTGGTGTTCCGACTTGTGGCTTGTATAGACCACATATTCTTTATAGAATATACACAGACGTAGCTGGGTACTCAGAGATCTCCTACGGGTTCATACTTAAACTGACGTAAGAGTCTATTTACAGCCATGTTTGTAGTTCATTAGGCTGCTCAGATACTGTACAACTTGTGTCCGTTTACTGATCAGAATGTTGAAGTTGGGCTTAATTTCAGCCTCACTGCCCGCCCTTTGTTGTTCAGTGTACGAGGGGGCACACAGTTCCAATCACCGCTGGATCCACTGCTCCTGACAGGAATAATTTCTCCTTTTTTTTTTCCTCCTTTAGATGTTAGGACAGCTGAACAGAGAGGAAACGTTGTGAGGAGAGAGTGGTGGACGAGCTCCTACACGGAGCACAAAACATAACCGCCGGGTTTTCCAGCACATCTCAAAGACAACCCTGTGGACAATCAGACCGTTACAGAGTGAACACAGATTGTGAGCTTTGTACACTGTACACCCACAACAACATTTACACAATCATTCAGTGTATGCCCTGGCCTTACACTGGACGTTGGCCCAGCTTCGATTTCTGCTACATGGCAGCTTCACCATGCTGGGAATGATGAGAGTTCATGCCTTGTTTATGTCTAGATTTTGATTTTTGTACTTTTTGTCCCTTTATTACTCTCACGTGTGCTTTCTTATTCAGTACATCTCGCTGTCTATCAAGGTCTACCTAATTAATGCAGAGTGTAGTGTGTTATGAATAGATTCTCAAGGAAACTAGGTCACAGGTTTCCTTGCTCATCAGGAGCTACTGACTGCACCTGTAATCAGATGGGCTGGACAGCAACAGTATAGGGAGGTGGGAAGTGTCCCTGCTCACTAGTTTTGTGTCTCTAGAGAGTCCACACCATCAGTTGGATTTCTGTGCTTTTGTATTTGAATGAACATCTGTGTGTGTGTGTGTGTGTGTGTGTGTGTGTGTGTGTGTGTGTGTGTGTGTGTGTGTGTGTGTGTGTGTGTGTGTATGTATGTGTATGTGTGTGTGTGTCTTTGGAAAATGTGTTTTTCTTTCTGCCATTTTGTGACTCCTTTGCAGAAGCCGCCATGCCGGAAATGCTCTCAGCCGAAGCTTTCAGTCAACCTAATGACAGGCTGAGAGCTGGAGCGGAGGTGGATTTTAAGCCTAAAGACAAAACGTTACATCGCGCCCAACTGTCAATCATGTCAGATACGTGACTAACTATGGATAACACATGCCAATCATAAAATCAAAATGGAGCTGTTTCAAAATAGTCCTCCTCTGTACAGCGTGTGCCCATAATGACCATAACTAATAACTAATCAGACCTTTTTTTTGTACCAAGCTGTAAACATGTTCATTTACGCTGCAAAGACTTTCTACATTTTTGGCAGGATGTGGCACTTCCACATTGACTTCATTTTTCAAGACTGGAGGCTGCAGCATGGGGGGACGTAACAAGTGTGTTAGAATGTTAGCAATATGCTAATGACAAGTAAAGAGCTTAAATCAACTTTGCATATATTTTTCATTACAGTTGGAAAGTAACGGTTGATAGAGAAAAAGGAACCTTTTTTTTTTTTTAGTTTATTTTTTAAAATATAGGCCTACATTGAAAGTCTTAGCCAAAGTTAATTGGAATTCACCTGATAGCATTTCCCAAAGTAATGGTTTTATACAACTGGTTGGACTTCACAAATGTCTTTAAGATGGATCCATTAAGTAGCTGTGCAAAAGTTAATGTACTTCTAGTCAGCCTATTTTAATCAGATACCAACCGAGAGGGCCATTCGAGGATCAAAGGAGATGTATACTTTTTTGTAAGAAATTGCAGAATATGATGATGATACAGGTCAGGTTGGGTAGTGTTGGGCTGGCAGTTATAGCGCAAACAGAGGTATACATTATAGATCAAAGGGTTGGACCTCTAGGTCTAAAAGAGAGACAGAGTAACTGATTCTGTATGGTGCAGTCTTATTAGCGCTGTACCACAGTAGCTTCTTACTCAAACCTTCTGAATAACAATGTAAAGAAGGTCATTAACACATCAAGCTGCACAACAAACATTTTAATAGCTCATAATTGCATAGTGGAATCATTGAGAAATGTAACCAATGACAGGAGGAGATAAGGATTGCAATTACTACAGTGAAGGAGGCTGGCTATAGCTGTACAAAAGCAATTTACCCACATGTGTCAATCCCCTCCTAACTAAGTCTAATTGCTGCTGAAAATGACCCCGGCTCTGGCAGATTGTTTATTGAGCAGTTAATCTATGCTCCTCCTCTGTTTCTCGCCTGCGGCTATATAGCAGGAGGGGTAACTCGATCTTTGTTCCAGCACCAGCCCCAGTCTCTTAACCACACATACAATATGCAATAGGCTCCACCCATCACACTTTAAACATGTGTTAAAAGGAGCCCTCATTAATCAATCCCACTAACATGTGGGAGGGGGGGGGGGGGGGTTCTGTGACATTGAAACAACCCAGGATCTGCTGCTCACAGTACCAGCTACTTAAGGCAATTCTCTTTGAAGTTCTATTCTGGGTGTAAGTTTCTGTCTTATCTGTGAATGAAATATTAACCTCCAGACCGTTGGCTAAGTGTTTCATAAATATTGCATGATGTGGAAGAAGTAATTGGTTCCCCCATCTATAATGGCTGTCACCCTGGCCTACTGAAGAGACAGAATGTGCAGAAGATGGTACCAAGGCACATAATAGAATTTCACATGTCTCCCTTGGATTGTGCTGCATGGGCTTTAAAAGGCACTCACTCGGTGCTTCTTTATAATTGCGGGGATATTTTCCAAAGCGCAATGTACTTTTCAGGGAAAAATCCTAACCTGTAATCAAACGACTTACTCAACAACTGCCAAAATAACATAATACAACACTTTTAATGTCACTTTTTAAAGGTTGAACTTCTGTAAGACATTAAATAAATTACATAAAAAATTAAACCGGGGCTGCAGCTGGTTAATGTATCCTTGTCACTGGCCCAGTGACTCTGACTGGTGGAGGATCAATATTTGTAATGTGTAACTGGAGTCTCGATGATATCGGGGTTTTAAAATCGGTCTTTACCAGGTTTTCTCCTCATCCTCATCTTTCCTTTCAGTGCGCTGACTTTCAAATATGAAACCTGAGCAGAGATTATGGAGCTTTGCACTGTGTTTTTAAGGATCTGATCTCCCTTATGTGAACAGTTAACTGAGCACGTATTTCTAAAGGTTCCCTTAAAGAGAAACCAAGAGGAGTAGAAAGTAGTAGTAATGTTTTCAGGCCATATCCTGCCACAATTCTTGTTTTTTCTACCTGTCTACCCGTCTAGAAACACAGAAAAACACAGAAAAATTGAAGAATCAGGGAAACGTATTTGATTTGGCCAAAATGGATTCAAATGATGAACTGTTTCAAATGTTAACAAAAAAATGCATTAATAAATCATTTAATTATAATAAGCAAAATGCAAGAAATTACAAGTATTCTGCTTTTGAATTTGATTTTCATTGTTTTTGTTCTGTTTTTTTAAGTACACTGAAAATGGTTTGATGTTGGACTTTCAAGCTTCATTTGAAGACATATTGGATTTATGGATGAACATTTGATCATTCAGAATCCAATGGATAGAATAGGAACATAACCACAATGAAAGTTTGCAACCAAAAGGAATAAAAAGGAAGGAAGGCTATTCTAACTAACCATCAGCTGTTTCATTGGATGATGTACTTATGGATTCCAGCTCAGGATTTCCCCTCCGATTGAGTCTAGGTGAAAAGTAAAGCTCTCAAAGAGCTCATGAGACTGGACCCCGAGTTGTGTCTCTCTCCGGACTGGTGTATTGAATCCTGGGGGATGGAGGCTTGTGTCCATCAGATACTGACTCACAAGCTACCAAAACGAAGAACCGTTTTAAATCTGAAGGCAGAAAGATAACTGCTTAACTGTGCTGGTGAAATCAGATCGAGGATGTCCAATTAAGAAAAGGTAGAGTACAATTCAAACAACTGTTTTAATCCCTCTTGGGGCAATTGGTTTGGAGAGGCTTGTCCATAGAAAATAAGCAAATACAGCGAAGGCACGAGGAGCATAGATTACAGGTGGAACAGTTAGAGAATGGCAGCTTGGAATGGCAGATGGATTTCATTAAAGATCTTGAAGAAGTTTCACCTCTCCTCCGAACGGCTCATTCAGTTCTGAACAACTGAAACTGATCGTTTACTAAGTCCAGTTGCCTTTAGATCAGGCTTCGATTGCCCATGACCTGGATCACTGTAAACCTACACGTGGAATTGGACAAGTGAACATCCAATAGTGGCAGTTTCATCTGGCAGGTATTAGGTTGACATTCATCTGCAATTTGAAGCAAACATTTTTAAAGATTTGCCAATTTACTAAACATTGCCTGTGTCCAAAATCACTCACTTATTTCCTACTCAGTATATAGTGTGTTTAATGTAGTGGACTGCATCGTGCACTCACTCGGAAAAATGAAAAAAAACATTTCGGACACTATTCGCTCCCTCACCGGCCAATGACAGTGACGTCGTTGTTGTCGCGACACTGAAACACACAGCTTAGCAACGGCTGAGGATCAATAATAACAGTAAATAATGGCATGAATTTCAGTGAAAACTTCTAGAACACTGAGTTTATTTTTACAAAAACATTTACATCTTATAAATATAGAATTTTACTTGTAATGAAACTCATTTCTTTATACTCACAGACTCTCGTCTCTTTCTCTGTCTGTCATCATCATCAGGACAGACTGTCGTTACTAACGTTATCAATACTTACTCTTCATTTAAATGTTCCAAAAGTTAACTTTATTGTGATTCTTTGTTCAACCTGGTCACTCGTCTTGTCTTAAAGCAGCTGAGTCAAACGCCGCTCTCCCAAAAAAGAAAACCAAAGCAGTGCTCCGATATTCTGCTCCGAGTCTCTTCTCTCTTATCTGTAGATTATCATACAACCATCAGCAGCAGCAGCAGCACCACCACTGGGACGCCATATTCAAACTCTGCACGACTCTGCAGTTTTGCAACCGCACAGTGGAAGGCCTGAACTTTAGAATGGATGGAGGGGATTATAGAGCTGTGCTCAAATTTCTGTCGGAAAGGAAAGCTCATCGGTGTCAAGCCGTCCGCAGTCGAGAGCTGCCGTAAGAGCTCATCCTTCTGTGGAGAATTTTGGAATCCACATCCAGTTCTGTCTTTTATCTTCCCGCTTGCAGATGTCTCAGTCAACGTGAGGATGGCTATCTGGGACTTTCCAATACTGTTTGTGGTCTCACGTCTAAGCTTTGCAGAAACTGTATGTGTGAAATATTGGCACACGTCATGAGTAAACCAGTTTGGTTCTACTGGGCCTGCGTTCATTTTTTCAAAGGTACACCTTTTGTAAAGAAGATTGGGACAAAATATTCCACAATTACAACCAGAGATTGAAAAAACGTTTTGTTTGGGGGGTTTTTTTTCTCACAAAAATGAAGACTTTCGAGGCTTACTGAGGCTTTCAGCACACCCACACACTAAGAGAGATATTTCTTTTTGTCTCTGGAGGCTAAATTAGATTTGATGTGACTGACAGACTGTGATATGTGGATCGCACGGTATCAATCAATCTGTTGCTAAATGCTACGGAAAATCCTATCTGTGTGCATGACCTGCAGGGCGCACATCTAATAAACAACTTAGTGCCCTTCTCCTCATAGAGCGCCGGTGTGTCCCGTCTCTTTCTGCTACGCCTTTCATATGTGCTGCAGAAGACTGACCTCTGCAGCAGCTGGATCAGCGGGTGCCATACCTTCCCTATGTTTCTGACAGCTCTTGAATAGATTCATAGATAGATATTCAGTACCTCTGAAAGCTCATATCACATGATTCAATCAGGATGCTTGGCTCTACAACAGCACAGAGAAAAATCCCATGAATCTGATGAGTATTACTATGTGCTTAAGAGGAATTTCCTCAACTGAAAGCCGAGCCTATGTCTCCTCCTCACAACCACTTTCCTTTCGGGTTTGCATGAGGATAGTGGTGAAAGCAGCTTCCCACTCACTTTCCCAGAATGCTCCAGGGCAAACCCTCCATTTCTCACATGACAGAAAACATCTTAAGAGATAGTTATCATTTGAGTGTGACTCTGCGAGCGTGAGATTTCCAAGGAATCACTTAAGCTAGACGTGTATTCAGGATCTATATGTGTCTCAAGAAAAAAACTGAACGGTGAATGTTTCTCTTTCAACTCTTAATTGAGTCATAACGTACTATATCTCATTCAAACAAGTCTTTTCCCCCCCACACAAAGCCCCTCAGGGAGTGTTATAGTCAGGATGAGGTTTTTAAGTGTCTGAGTAAACAGTGAAAATTGAGGAAAGTGTGAAAAGAGATAAGCTTAATCATTTTAAAACTAACTATATCAATATATTATCCAGTTTTGGGTTTACTCTGTTTAAATCCTTCTGATGGTATTGATGTCTATACCAGTAAAACAAACCATGTAGAGACTATTTATTTAGGATACAGTGTAAAATAAAACTAATGTTAAAATTTCCTAATCAAGGGCCGGGGTTAGCATCTGTGCAGCTTTAGTCCATAAGCAAATAGCTGCCTATCTGCAACACATCTGCAACAATAAACCAGTATGGACCGGTCTGTAGCCAATAATTTCAAGCAAGTTTGCATAACTCCCAATTTTCACATACTCCATGCACTGTGCCTTAGTTCATACAGAACGTCCAGTCAATTTCAAAATAAAACGCAATATGCGAACTCAGGATCGTATTTTGCTATTACTTGATCAACATTACATGAAAAACAACACACACTGAACAACAAATGACCCTCATAAAGACAAAGCAACATGTTGTTTGAATGCTTTCCTCTTTTCTCCTGCGTGATCTTGCAGTTCTCCTGTAATGTGTGTACAGCTGCTGATGGCTGCGCTCACATCTAAGTAACACATCCAGTGGGGCAGGGTGGGCTGCCTGACCGAGCAAAACTGTGGTGCAAAACAGAGTATGTGGGAATTGGGGGTTAATTAGCACTCAACGAGATATGCCTCAAATTAAACTGAACAATATTAAAAAAATGCTGTGAGCTGATGCATTGTACCAGAGGTAGCTTCCACTAATTCTCATCAGCAGCTCCTTGGTATCAAACACTGGTTCCTAAGACCAAAGCAGGAAAAAAGCTTCAAGGTTTGAAGTGTGTATTAATTACTGTTATGCGATTGTCTTTTTTATTACATTTTCACAAGACCCCCCTTTGAAAGTATGCAACCATTGACGGATTTAATGAGGATGGATTATAAGGAGGAAATGAAGGTACAGTGTCTTGATAGAATTAAAAGCGGATTCAGCTCCATCAGCTCATAATTCAACGTGTTTCAGGGATTTTAATACCATCACACATACCCCAGACATTTCCTTTTACGAAACATGAAAAAGTAAATTTGTATAAAAGTCGACTCTTCCATCTAAGATGTGAAGGTACATTGTAGTTTTTCTTCTCAAAATGAGCTGATTTGCACTTGAATACTTTAATTTCAGTACAGTAATTGCAAATTATCATAAATCAGGAATTAGTGTGCCCAATTCTTTGATTGCTTAATTTTTTTGTGAAATACAGACAAAGCACGTTTTCAAAAAAAGAAAAGAAAAAAAGAAAGCCATCTTCTTAAAAGTCTCAAAGTAGCTCATATTCCAAATCCATCATTTTAAAGAAAGCTTCCAGTATTGGAGTTTTTTTATGGACAACGCCTGAGCGACTTTTAGTTAACCTAACAATAGATATTGCGCATAAAATCAAAACGTATGGGTTAAAAACAAATCAACCCCACATACAGTGCATACCAGGCTGTTAACATTTACATTTCTGCAGTCAATTTCTTTTTTCAACACCGGAGGTTGTTGCTTAATGGGATAACTATTGTGCCTTGAACTGCAATATTTAAGTGCCAAACAAGTGTGTTTGGCTCGGCGATATGATGCTTTTGTTGTATTTATTAACAATATAAATTCAATCCAATTTGAAAAAAACATTAAACAAGTACAATGAATGTAGATGTAAATGATGTAAATGAAGAGTCTCCACAGTTTGCTGTTCATTGACGTCCAGACGTCAGATCTGATCCTATCCCTGCCAGCACATTTCTATCAGCACCATCAGCATCCAACCATCATGCGAACGCTATGTGAACACTGATTGAAAGAGACTTCAGCCTCATGCTTATCTGATGAGCGAGTGCTGCATGTTCAACTGATTAATAACCTGCCACGCAGAGCTGTTGGGAGAAGTAATTGAATCATTTCCCTTGACCGTCATTTATTGCTCAACTTCCACGATTACCACCAATGCCATCTTCACTAGAAGCAGGAAGGCTCTGGACCTCCCCATCCTCGTCACCAAGGAGATGAAACCATGGCTGAGTGCTCATGGACCAAATCCCCTTCTTGACGTGAGACACATTTCCAATTTCATACATATTACCACTGATCCAATCAAGCTGATATGTTATCTTGCCTCTCATGTTTGTAAGCTCCTCGAGGCGTTATTGAATGTTTTCCATGCTGTTCACTGTCAGAATGAATAAATACAATATCATGTTTATCACATGTAGATGCTCTCAAGCATCTGGCATAATCTTTGGATGAATGTAAATGAAGCAAACGGAGCAGCTTTTCAAATCACACACGAGTGCTCTCCCTTAAGAGAACGCTTGTTTTTTTCCCAAATGGAACTAGTTAAAACTTTCAAGTCGAGTAACGAATCAGAGTACAAAAACACTTTCTTGGTTATAACAGTGCAGGCTAGGTAATCAGCCGTTTAGTTGCAGCACAATATAAAAGTATAGTAAACAAATCTCCATATGTGACTTATGTCACTTTTATTTTTCTTTTATTTGTCAGCACGACAGTTAAACAAACCCTATGCCCTATGTGGTCTTAGCAGCAGTCAATCAATACCAGAAGTCTCCTTCATGGCTTAGTAGAAAATAAACCTTTCTAGTATCTCTTATGAGCCTTTTTCTTCCTAACAAACTGTTAAAAATATATATTTCTTATCAGTTTACTTTTTACAGCAAAAGAGGGATAATTACAATATCTGATAACAATTTATTTAACAAATGATTATCAAATATGTCAAAGGTTTGTTGTTTGGATCTCTGACAAACCTTAATTATCTCAAAATAATGCCCATTTTACCTTTTATGTTAAAGATCAGTTTCACATCACGAAGCAGAGACTCTGCTGTCTTTAAACATTACATGGGCAATCTGTCAGTCAGTGAACTGGAGCATCATTAGTTCTAAAGTGATCCAGAAGTGATGCTGCTAATGTGGGTAAAATAGGGACTAATAAGTACGAGAAACACTTGAAGCCTCTGAAGGTCAAACTGACTTTAGAAGGAACGCTAAGATTCCCCTGTGCCGGATCATCCTTACAAAACCTTTTGAAAGTACTAGCATTGAATACGCAAGTGAGTTAATCTGAAAGCAAGCATCATTGCTCTTAATTTATTCGTTTTATTTATTTATTTTTTGCAGTTTTTAAAAAAGGGCTTGGAGGTCATTAAGCAGGTTCTCTGGATCTAAAAACCCGTCCGCTGTCTTTCTGAAGAGAATGTTGGTCTAGCTGAGTGGATCATGTTTGGGTTTAAAAAGTACAAAGATGTCACCTTGACTCAAAATATTTTCACAGAATTATTCAGAGAGAGAAAACAAGGTCCAGAAAAGACGTGGGATGAATGAAGTCAGTCGTGATATAGGTGGGTGTTTTAGCAGCCAATGAAGATTTCAATCACAAAGACAACAAGAGTGAATCATGTTCTGCATTTTTTTTACTGCAAGGATGAAAGTTGGTCGACTTTAAATATTTTAAATATACAGCAAAAATTGTGTTTTCTTCCTAGTCAAGGAGAAACGGCAGTTAACATGTCACTGCTGACCTCTCCCACTTTGACAATAGTTTGTCATGTACTGTAAGTTTGGAAGTTGGGAGAAAATGTTGTTTACAATAAAACAGCTTGTGTCAGTCAGTGCAAGACTTTTGAAGCCAAAGTTGTAGAATCTCCAGGGTTGGTTCTCAACATAAAACCATATGAAATGAATCCCCACTTGCCTTAGCAATGTTAAGATGATAGACATTTTTAAAAAGGCAGAAATCCTGTTGCCAATGACACGTTCTAACAAGCAAAGGCTCAAACAAACAAAAAAATCAAAAAAATCATAATCCTTAAAAGCACGATTGCTCAGCAGCTAAAACAGTAAACTGGTCACATTGATCAAAATAAAGCCAAAAGTCCAGGCGTTGTTCAATGAAAAATAAGAAAGATATTTTTTTTTTATTGAATCTATAGAACAGAAGTCAATGATTAAATCACAGTCTGTTCAGTTGCCTCTGACTGCTACTGCACAAACGTTACAGATGTTGGCAGCTACATGCATTGTGGGTGTGCATTCATGCTCGCTTGTGTGTAAAGATCGTGCCAGTGTGTCTGTCTGACAGATCAGACAGTGAGCGATCTCAGAACTCACCAGGAACTCCTGTTTTCCCCCCTCTGATCTCTTGGTTGTCTATTTCCTCCTGTCACATGAGTAGTCTGGAAAAAAATAAAAGAAATAAAAAGTGTGATGTGTTGTTTTTTTTTGTTCAACATAAAAGAAAGATTTTCCTGCGTTTTGCACCAACTGTTACTAGGCATTGCCTTTGTAAAATTTCTTCTAGCAGACGCCAAGTTTAAATGAATTCATTTACTTTGCTGTGATCTTGGATTTGATCAGCATTCATTTTTAAGTAATAACATTTTTATTTTATAGTCTTGGTACTACAGTAAGATTTGAAAAAAAGGTATCAAAAATCCATTGCTCACATTTTTCTGCATTTAAATTTGATGCTTTCACAAACGTTTAGTGACCACAGGGAACGTTTTAACACCCAGGTTCACCCTTCCTGTCCTTGCTCCCCGAACTCTATACGTGACTGCTCTATTAAGCATGATCTGTATTTATTTTTTTATTTCCTGAAAATAGACAACCCGCTGAGTTCAGCGGTAAAAAATAGCAAAGACTGCTTCATTCAGGGCTCCTCCTCATTATAATCTGCCTTCAAGGACTGCGAGTCACACGCTGTTTGATTCTCTCTGATGAGCATTTGGGGAATACACCTTTTACCTTTCAGCTGAAGGTTGGAGCACATGCTGTTAGAAATGTCAGATGAATAATCATTCGAGATGAACGAAGTGTTGGGCAGAGTTTAAAGAGAAATTACCCCTTCGGTAAAACTGAGAAAAAGTCAAATTTTTAGGTCACACATTTGACAGTATTTTTTTTTTTTCACATAAGGAAAATATCAAGCCTATATTTGTAGTCACATGCTGGTTGAGAGACATTAATAAGGTTATATTCTGATTTTATTTACGCAACAAAAGGGAAGCAAGACTATGATTTTAAAGTGCTAAACGACTGTCAAATGAAGGAAATAGTTTTTTTTTTCCAAGCAGATGTACAGTAATCTGCAGTATTTATTTTTATTCACTTCACTATAATGTGGAGTCATAATCTTCAAATTAGCACACTTCACTTTTTATTCAAAAATAGGGCTGTGTTGAGCACATGGATGCGTTCGAAAACGTATACAATCAGTTAATGCTGGAGGGTCTTGGTACATTGCAACTGTCCTTGCAGGCCAAACAACATCCACTTGAAGTCTAGAAACACATGGACCCAGCGGTTCAAAAGGTTTGATCTGGATGAGAATGCTCTGGATTTGGTAATTCACTTTTTTCCTACCAATGGTCACTCAATCCAGCTCACTTTTGTCCTTCAAGACAAACTGGATTTAATCGACCTGATCCAGACAGATTTAGAGGGATACCAAATCTGGATTGTCAGTGTTTAAAGGTAAAATATGCACAATTATAAACATTAATATGGAGACACGTATTCCGCTAAATATGTCGGTCATGACAGACTCCCTCTGGGTTTGTTCTTCTCAGCTTGTTTATGTTTTACTAAGAGGCTCAAACATGCTTCAGTCATGTCCAATCGTTAGCCTTGAGACCACACAGGACCAAAGTATTGACATAATGACAGAGATTCATCGCAAGAGGTCAATTAAAGGAGAGCCCACAGATTTTCGAAAACAAAGAAAGTGCTACAGTACTGCTATTTTGGTATAAACTGCTGACAAGAAATAAGAACTGAATCGACTTTCATCTGTGTCTGAATAGAGATGAGTGGATTGGAAATCCTCAGTCCCACCTACACATGTATACTGGATTAAAGAGGTGCTTTGTTTCCTTAAACCAGAAAAACATCAGGTTTACCCTGTCTGGATCTGTGAGGTCCTTGGAACCCCTTTTTTTTTTCATGTCAAAAGCACCGAATGTCATCTTGATCTCGACGGGAAGCCTGAAAAATCTTGTTTTATTTGCTTATTATTTTTTACCTTGTTTCTTTTTTCTTCTTATGGGGATGAGTGCCAGGGGAGGGGAACGGGTGGGGTGAGGCGTCACGTGTGTTTTTGAATGTTTTTGTTTGGTTTAATAAAATTTAAAAACATTTTAAAAAATCTGTACAAGTATTTCTCAATTGAAATAATGTTAATATGTTAAAGCAATAAAGAAAGTTTGAGATGAGTAGATCAGATAATCTCCCGCTGTGTGCATATGTGAAAACAGCTGACTGAGTGTTTCTGAATTATCTAGCTTTTTCATTCACAGTCAAAGCTGTGTGACCTCACAGATTCAGCCACAAGTTCTCTTCTCCTTTTTTTTCCAATGCAGGCATCCTCAGGGATCGTAAATTATGACACCAGGGGCTTTTAAAAATATCTTTAATGCCAGAACATGTAGTGGTATTCCCCCAAAGTCAAGGGTAGAATTTGCCCATCTCTGTATTTTGTTGGACATATCTTAATAAGCAGAAATCTCCATCCCAGGAGCTCATCCAGCAGGAGAGTGCTTACCCCAGCACTCAGATTAGCATGCATGGAGAGGGGGAAAGAAGCATGAGAGGAGTTAACACGGGGTTTAAATGAGGATTTGAGTCAGATTCCCATAAACATTACTTAGCTTGTACCGCAAAAAACAACACTGGGCTGTGTGTTTTCAGATCTCCCAAGGAAACAAGAACTCATCATCACAGTAGCTCTACATTACATCTCTGATGAATCAGCTGAATTGTTTTAGTCCACGACGTTCATGTACATGAAGCATACTATCTTGTAGAACCTGAGTGCCTCTTAGAAATTCCAGGCCTCAGAGTGTATGCAGCTGCTTCTAACCTTTCCCTCGACATGCTTGTTTACAGGAAAGTGCTTTGGGCCTGTGATGTATGGTCACATGGGCACTGGGCTGGAGAACACACAGGAAGTTGCTTTTTAAGTGAATAAACGTTTGCTTCAGTGCCTCTAATAAACCTTAACGGATCACGGTCTATTATTTGTTGTTTGGCAAAAAAAATGAATTTATCAAAAATCTTTAACATATGCTACAGATCACTAGTCTCCATAACTTATTTCTGTTTGTTTCTGTTTCGAGTCACACATTTAATGCAAGCTCTTTTTCCTGCACATCATGAAAAGCTAACTAAAGGATTTGTCTTCACCTGCTTTATATTTATTTAAATGCATTCTCGGTGCTTGGATCATAAGTGCTGCAGCTGTTAGCTGTGTTAGACAAACCCACAGCAGAAAGCTGAAGATCTGCCCTGCATGCATTCAGGCACCTTCTTCATCCTGATTACCTTACTGAATCAGTATGGGCCCCAGTTTAGCCTGTATATTTAATGCTGCTGCTCTGATGTATGCATTAAGTCTCAACATGCTAGAAAATGAAAAACAAGTCACATAATGCACACAAGATTCTAAGAGTATGTTGTCTTCATTGTGGCCCAGGTTGACACATGTTCACAGACTTTTTAAAGAATGTGGACTTGAACATATGCCCCTTAATTTTGCCAGCGAGCTGGTTGTTTCACCGTTCTAGCCTTAAGCTAAAGAGAAGCCTATCTCAAAACTGTTAGATAAAATGGCTGAGGCTAAGATATGGAACAGGATTTACAGATTAATCTAAGAAGGGTTAGGGCGAAGATGTAGCATATATCCAATATGGCGACCACCATCATTGCTATCCTAAAACCTCTTCAAAAACCAATTGGAGACAGCACTGAGGCTACATCCATGTTTTATACACACTATGGGTTACTTTAGGCTATCCCTGTGTGATTGGATCGTTTAAGACTCATATTAATACCAGGTGTAATACAAAGCCTGCTCTGCAGTTTGCATACTGAGAATTATAAGACCAACATTGTTTATCCTTAATATGTACCTTGATATTCAAACGAGGATGTTGTTTTAAGTGATCAAATGCATCAAGGTGGCATTTTTCTTAAAAAGCTGAAGATGACTCTTAATCCTTCCAATCCCCTTTCTTTAGAACCTCACATAATCCTAAATGTCATGTTCATTGTTGAGAGCAAAATAGTCCATTTCCCCGACCACAAGCACTCAAACACACAGCACTACTTAAGCACAAGTGCCACCAAGTTACTGCGCACACCCCCATGTAAAGAGGGAATTTAATTAGGTGCTTAAATATTCAATCACCACTCTCATTACTTAAACCAAGAGGCTCTCTGTATGGGTTTGACAAAGAGCCAGGGCACACAGTGCATGCCTGCTAGTTGAAGATAGTAGTAAGTCTACAATTCAAGCGAGACAGTGGATTTCCTGAGGACAGGAGGATACACTAGAGGGACCGAAACTTCCTGCTAATGAACCGTGAATTTAGAATCAAACAAGTTCTTTCTTGTTAATACTACAGAACGCGGTCAAGGATGTTGCACCCTCATTCTGAAGTTGTTTCATCACCCTTATCCATCAAATTAGGGGCATGGGTTTTGTGTCATCATCATTAAATGGTATCATCATAATTAATGCGTTTTTTTTCTTATTATTTGGGTTCTTCAAAAGAAAAGTCTGCCAAATATTATAACTATTGATAGTGAAGGAAATTAAAGATGAAAGAATTCTCTTTATTTAAAGAGACATCTTGAAGATTGTTCACCTTTAATTTGCATAGGTGTTAGAATAAAAAAAAAAAAAAGGATTACTATCATCAAAATGGCTGGAGAAAGTATGTAATGTGCATATGACGTGAAGTTTTTTGAAAGTGTAGCTTTTTCGTGATAAAAAACATGATAGGTGGTTGCTCTTTTGTTTCATGAATTGGTTTCACTAATGGAACAACATTTGTATTTAAAAGAGAAGGGAAACATTGCTTGGCATCATAAACCAGAAAACAAAAAGTGCTGCTTTTAAAATAATCAGAATATTGTTTTGCAAGTTCAAAATAAGGAAGGAAATGCATTCAGCGTTTTTGTTTGACTATGAGGATTGATTTGAAGTACTGGCTTAAAATTGGTTTTGTTCATTCTGAATCAAATAGTATGGCAATTTTAAAATTCAAGAAAAGCAAAGTTTAGAAGGAGGGTAGTGATTTTTTTTCTACAACTTTTATTTTATTTTGGTTCACGGGCCGTGTCTAGCCTCAAACTTCGCCAAAATGCATCGTATGCCTGAGCTGTGATGTTTACTTCCACCGCAGTCATTACTCAAAGCACAGCTCTAAGAAAAAGCTTAATAGTTACAAGTGCCCCTAAGGTTGCTTTAAATCATTAAATGTCACAGAATAATACTCAATAATGGCAAAACTGTCTCTTCCACAGACTTTTTAAATTGAATTTCATGTCAGGCCTCGTTCATTTTCGAATGATTTCATTTTGATCAACTTTAAATGATGCTACTATTTAATTGATATTCACTAATGTGTCTGATTATTTTCACTCATTTCTCAAATTACCAGCTCTACATGTCTCCAACATACAAACACTATCATTGAGGGAAAATATAGCAGCAACAAACAAAAGCGCATACAGAGCAGAACACTGGACTGACCTCTATCAAAAGACTCTGATATTGCCAGTTTAAAGGCGATACTTTTACCCCGCTGTAATGTCTCACCTTCACCGTAAATGTCACGGGACGCCCGCCTGCACCAGCATGGGTGGTTTAGTAATAAAGGCGTAAACGGCATCTCTGTCAAATGATGGAGATGGCAGGGCAGAACAGCGCTGTGTGTGTGTGTGTGTGTGTGTGTGTGTGTGTGTGTGCTTGTGTGTGCATGTGGGGGTGTTCATGTATGTGGAGCTCTTGCTTCTTGTTTACAGATTGTGCCTCTTATGCTTTTGCAACACCATGACGAAATGTAAAATCACCCACTGTGACGCCATTGCAGATTCAATGTGGAAGACGAAAGGCAGAATGACAGTGGACCTTTGTTACAGCACTGTTGCAGACTAGCAGAGAAAAAAAAAAAAGGGCTAACGATGGATGAAAGAAAAGAGCCTTGACAATGAAGGAAGCAAAATAAGTCGTCATTTTCCTGAGATGTTGGTTGTCCACTGTCATGTGAAGATTATCTTGGGAGAATACCTGAGAAAATGTCTGTTTTAAAAAAAATGTGTGGAGGGGAATTTGCTGTACAATACAATGTGCATCATAATCAACATCCTGCGACTCACAAGACTTGGATTGTGAATGTCTCATATCATATTGTTCAAAAAGCTGGGTTTAAAGATCACACTTGATTCAGCCTTTGAAATGAAGATTAAGCATGTTACATGTCTGTTAAAGGACCAATATATAACTCTGACATCTAGCGTTCAAAATGGGTACTGCAATCTAAATCCAAAACATTGGAGAGCGCCGTCTCCTCATGCCTCCTTCTCTCTAATAGCCCGGTTGCTATGTTGGTGAGACGGAAGCTTCCATGTGGTCTGCATTGTCTTGGAACCTTTTTCACCTCTCTTAATCTTATAAAGCATGTTCAATATTCATCCTTGTTTTACCACATTTCTCGTCGTGGAGCTAATTAGAAAGATGCAGAGGATTTTTCGGTCGGGTTGAATCACTGAACCAATCAGTTGGCCACTTTCATCGCTGCGACACCTATTGGTTTGCCATTTGTCTGGCAAACCAAGGGGCAAAACAATTGTGGGGGGGTCACTTGGAAAACATTGTGTTCTATGATGCACACAGCAAATAAATAATGATATCTTTGGGAGGAACACTGTTGGAGTTTTTGTGCATCATATGTCGAGATTTTTCTAAATAAGTGATGTGTGTGTTTTCTGATTTAGTCCCTTAAAACCTTCTCTGGTCTAAACAAAACAAACCATACCACACTGGAATTTAAACATACTGACTCCTGCATTGATTTTAGAGAAGCCAACACTTCAACACGGCATGTTTCCTTAATGACTAATGCTATAGTACCACACTGTATACTATAGGCCATTTTAGAGAAATGCATCAGAGTCAACAGTTAAAAACAAACAACATCTGACCTTATTAGTCTTATCAGCTAGTGTGAGTCTGCTCTATCAAAACGTGGCTACAATGTTGTTTTCCTTTTTCAGAACTATGCCTCGAATCTCTGAAATGGTAAGACCTTTTCTGGGGCTGTTAGCATTTTGGAGGAAGTGCCTATTATGCAATGTGTTTACGCTCAGGGGGGCTTCTCCATGTGTCCTCTGAGTTTTCATTACCTTGGAGGCAGCCACAAGAATATGAGAGCGGTCTGAACAGTGAATAACTTCTCGCTGAGCTCCGTGGCACCTCGATGGCCAGGAGCTGATGTTTTCCTCGAGAAGCCGTGCTGATATTTCCTTCTTTTGTTTGTGTCAGATTCATGGTCGGTGCACAGAGGAGAAAACAAGTCACCAGGCTTGAATAAGATTCCTAGGCCCAAAACTAATCTGGATCTCATCACTGTCTTAATTAATCGGTTTTACACATTTGTCTATGACCTGCATCCTCAGTCGAACACACTCCCTGAAGATTTCGGTGGATTATCCATGTGGTATTTACAAATAGAGAAAAAGTTTTCGAACTTGTAGTGTTTCTCCTTCCCTCAAGTTATGGTTGGCAATTAGCCATGCAGCATTATTCATTTAGTTACATAAGGCTGTGTTTTATGTTCAAATCAAATTTGCATAATATCTGTATTCATTATGAGCTTTTGTGCCATTCTTTTCACCCAGTATTCCAAGTAAAAGAGAATTGTTTGCAATTTGTTTAATGACATACATCAGTAATCCATTCATCTAAATTACATTTTGCAAGAACAAAGCCAAACATTTTCTTGAAAATCAAACACTTATTAAAGATTGAACCACCTCTTTTATATCTGTGTGTGCACTGCATTCTGGGACAACAGTGAACGGAGAAAACATCATTATTTGACTCATGAGAAAAGAAAAATACAACAATAAAACATTTAAAATGTTGTCCTCTTATGTAGTAACGTATCCAGCAGTTAGCAAACCAGGTATTGTCTATTTTAATAACATCCCGAACTCTTTGGGTAGTCCCAATGCAAAAACAAATTATGACATAGACACATCTTTAAGGAAAAGCCATGAAACATTTTACAGGGTTCAATTGTTGTTTAGAAATGGGGGATGGAGTCATTTTATTCAATTTGATAAAAGCCTTGGGTTTGATTGCATAGGGAGAAATAAATGTAGCCTATATCTTTGATTACAGTGAAAACTGAATTGTGACAAACAGCGTAAACATTCTTAAAGTTTCAATAAAAATTATTTTGAGGATTATAGAATAGACTAGTATTAATACTGATTTCTCTGCAATACCTCCGAAAGCAAAACAGACCCTTGGAAAACAGATTAATTATAGCTAGATGCTCTTTAAAGCCTAAAACCAGTGCCGCAGGGTAGGTGTCAAACACAACGTTACAGCATCCTGTCAAAACATTTACATTTAAGTGTTATATTTTACTATTGAAGTAAAGTTTTAGTTTTTGTCCACAGTGGGCACCAAAGTGAACCCCAAACAAAAGTTATTAACAGGCGCTTTAAGCTTTGAATACTAAGCCAGACATCCCAAAACAGATAAACCTCTAAAGTGCTCCATCCAGTTTAATCCAGTTTAAACTTTGTCCTTTAGACTATAGACTGCTTTACAACATTAAATTCAAAACTGCATTTGTAAAATAGAGACAACAATACAAATCCTCTCAAATAGAAAATGCAGTATGACAAACTATTCTGCCTGATTGCTAGCATGTTAGTTAGTTTGTTAGCTAGTAGATTACTCACCATAAATCTTTCAGCATCTTTGTCTGTGAAAGTTCAAAGATGTTTCAAAGGCAACTCATTTCAGAGTCATTAAACATACGCTTGAATTCAGAGTTGTCACCTGGTCTAAACTAAGTAAGTTTTTATTTATTTATTTTAAAGGTAAAAGGTAAGGCTACACTGAGAAAGAAAAGTCAAAACTGGGCACAGTTTATTCAACACAGCTAAACACAGGATGAGCCTGTTTCTGGGTAAATAATGTTAATTTGTTTAGTTTTTTCCAAATATGGTTATTGTTGCAGTGCTAGTGCTGGCAGCCTTCAGTCCTCCTTGTAGGTTAACACCCACATGCATGTTACAGTCAATATACAAAAGAGACAGACTTTCCTGACTCCTGGCTAATTAAAAAAAAAAAAAAAAAAAAACTATGCAGTGGATAAAAGTTTTTTTCTGGAGCAAATTCTAAAGCTATACCACAGAGATTATAAATATATGTGACACAGATGTTCTATTTAACAAACACAATATCAAGTAGCCTCAATGGATCTGGGTTACATCTTTATGATATGATCTATGTTTCTTGTAGCTCGTGTGTGGGTGGGCATGACTAACTGTAGGAAAAACACAAGTCCCCATGTTTACTCACAGTCCAAACTAGTGGGAAAAAAATGCTTAGGGATTTTCTGTTCCCAAAGCCCATTTTGTGGTGAGAGAGCTGTCACTGCTCCTTGAAAGCAGCACAGAGCAGTATTAATTAGGCCACCTTTAGCCCTGTATTTACTTCACCTTTCATGCTCTTAATGTTGAGAAGATATTGTTGGCTTAGTGTGAGCTGCCGTCAAATGAAAGAATATTTTATAGCTCATTAATCATAGAACATGGAGGTAAGGTGACTGGTTTGAACAGTTTCTTAAGTATTGAAAAAGTGGGTTTTAAGAAATTCATTTTGTGTCGCAGCATAAATGGACATCTTTTGTTAGCGAGGACGAAGAAAGACTGAACCTTTCGTCACCAAATGTAATGCAACAAACAAGTTCTTAGGAAAGAAAAAAAAACTCTTAGCATAGGAAGCTTTGGGAATCATAAAGTGTTTAGATGTTTACAATCTCTAAATTACATACTGGATTTCAAGCAGAAAGACACAGGGGCACCTGATTCATTTCTTCCATCTCTACGCTGCTGACCCTTTGGAAGGGCAGGTCACAAAAGCTTTTCATCCTGTTCCTCTAGAGCCTCCATCCAATCTCATCACTGTCCTTTCCTCTACCTTAGAACCTTACAATGTATACTTTATCCCTTTGAGCAACCAACCAGCATTGAACTGCACCGTAGGGCTAACAAAACTGAAAGATACAGACATACAGTGTATATCTGCAGATTTACCTCTATTTAGTCAGTGACTGGGGCTTTTCTCGCCCACTTTTCCTTTTGGGTGTTTCTTAAGGTGACTGTTTTAATTCAATCAAAAACAAGATAATGAATGCCACCATTCTTATGACACAAAAAAAAGCATTTTCAGCCTACTCTGTGGTAAATGCAGGCTCACGCATATGGCTCAGACAGACATTTATAATGCTTTTTTCTTCTTCGACCAGGTAACGTTTTGAAAACATGCTTACTGAGTTTAATTTGAAGAGCTGAAGTTAGATTTTGATCATGCTAGCTTTGAATAAGAACTGGAGGAACAGCTGGCCAATCTATGTAATCAATTCTTAACTTTTAGTCACGTGACCAGAGCGAAGGTCTGGAGGACAAAAAGAGCTTAGAAAAGAAACGTTCACTATTGAACACATTGTTGGGATGTATCACGCTGACTTGATAATTTACCATCTTTTCAAAACGTCACATATTAATAACACCTGAAAAAAGCAGAAAAACTAATTAACTAATTAAAATAAACTGCTAGTTTTGGCTGCTTGTGACTCCTATACAGCACACAGGACATTATTTCATTTCAATCATTAAATCTCCTTGCCATAATTTCACTTCAGTGGTGTTTATGGGGAATCCTTCCCTTACACTGTTGCAGGATGAAATCATACAAGCATGCAAACAGCTTATAGCTGGGTCAATAACGCTACCGTTTGGAAGTGAAGAGCAAGAAATTCATCATCAACGCATATGTAAGAGTTACTTAGTTGACTCTAGATAGCTCATGTACTGTATCAGGATCACTGGCATCAGTCCGTCTTCAGGTGCAGTAATGGTAGACAGACTGGAAGACAGTGAGATTTTGATGAAGTTTCTGTTATCTCAAAGGGATAGCAAAGCATTTAATAGCCGGAATACACAATCTCCTCCTCTGCGTTTTCTTTCTCTGGCAACATTCAAGCACAACAAAGAGGCTTGTCTCATTGTCAGTGAGTGAATTTAATTGAACAAGAAATGTCTTTATTTAAACAATGAACTTCTCCGTAGCAAACAGCTGTTGGAAGTCTTTCTTCCCGACCATGCAGGTGCACGGGCGATACCATAAGTGTGTGTTGTCATGTGAAAGCTATGAATAGCTACATGCACCTGTTAGCTAACAAATGAATAGCATATTTGATTTTTTCCACCCAAATCAAAAACAGGAGTTTAAAGCTTTAGTGGGAGTAAAGTCTTGCTAGCTTAGTAATTCAGGACCCTTTACTATAATTTTAAATAGTTATATACAGTTATATTGTGTATATAGTTTTGAGTGTACTGTACACATAGACTGAGCTATTATTTTCAGTGTTTCTCGGCTGATTCTCTCGATGTAGAACACGACATTTAATTAAAAAAGAGATGATTATTACAAACTTTTCTAAATCTGAAAAGTCTAAGAAAAATGTATTTTGGTGCACTGAGGGTAAGGTTTAATGACGTTCTAGCTGTTAATCTGCACTGTGGGTTTTGAGCACTGGTGCAGTAAGAGGAATATTAATGCTCAGCAAGCACTGTGATCTCCTGCGGTCTGTGCAGCATGTAGAGCAGACATAACCCTGCTCTCCACCTCTTCACACAAGAGGATTTTATTGTGTAATTCTCCATCAAGGATCCTTGTCTTGTCCTTTTCTCAGTGGTTGGAAATACTGACATGTGCTTATGCATATCGAGCCCGTATTAGTATTTCCATAAACGTACACTGATGTGCAGTGAAAACATGGAGGTATCGTTCATTCACAAAGCTCCACTTTCCACAAGTGGAGCTTTGTCAATGATCCTTCAGAAATTACATAAAGGTTAAAGAAATGTATACACCTATATAGTTGTGAATGTTTTCTGTTGCCTTTCGGTTTTATACAAGGTCTAAAATATGGAGAATAGAGACGCTTTACTTGGGTCAGGGAAATGGAAATAATAGCTTTTAAAAGTCTGGACAGCTTTTCTGCTTAAGCATTCTTATTGCTGCTTCTTATTTAAACAAATTCTTTTTCCTCGCTGCGTCCTTCTGACCTCTTTGGTCGAGGGAGCACCCAATCCTAGTTCTTCCTTTGGGCAGCGGAGCTTTCTTCTCCTTAACAATGTCCTCCTTCTTTACTTTTTCCTCATGCCTCTTCCTCCAGTTTAATCCTATTAAAATACATCATATTAGACAGATTTCTTCTCATGTGAAAATTGTTTTTCATTTCTCTGACCTTTTCTCAGGAAAGCTTGAGATTTGAAATGATGTTCAATGTTAGCTCCTAGTTTGACTAGTTTAATAAGCTGCTACAGCACTTTTAAGCAGCAATTTGCTGTACTCTACATTTTAGTAAAACAGAAAATACTATTCCTGTACTCTGCAGTCTTCGGGATTTGTCAGTGTCCACTGAAGCCACAGTCACTACGGCAGACAGAAACTGAACGTGACCTCATTGTGAATCCCCAAATACCAGCGGGGCTGTCCCCTGTCTTGGCCCGGTAAGAAGTCCGCAGGGTGCTGCCCTGGTGGGTCTTTAAGTGACAGAATCTAATTCTCAGCACATCAGTCGAGAGGGACACAGGAGGGAAGCCAGTGTGCACGCCGGCACCGGTGAAGGTAGCACAATTAGCCGAAAAGGTCTGATTCTATCTCTGCCTTTGTCCTAATGTCCTTTCCTTACCCTGGCAGCAGACTTCCTCGGAGGTCAGAGGTTAGCTGTGTGAAATGTGTGCCAATGGGCTGCGAGCGTCTCCTGGGGAAGACATGACGTGTGTGATATATCAGAGGCTATAGCCTATACAGCAGACTACAGAGCATGGCTCCTTTTCTCCATCCACACTGAATGGAGCTTTGGATACATTAGTTTGAGCTTTAAAAACCAGAATGAATTCACTGTTTCCTCAATCCGTTTCACATAATCATCCTCCTTTTTTTTCCAGCCCTATACACTGGCTTTAGACAGCACTATATAAATACAGTGTTTTCTTGACCAGGGACTATGATTACATACTAGAAACCATTTCATCATTCACTTGCATCTCAAATAGTGTTGCTTCAAAAAGCAAGGAAACCTGCAGTATATTACCGTTTATGAAAATGTGTGCAAACAATCCCTCCTTCCTTTCTCTCTAGGTACTGACGCTCTCGCTTTACACACACAGCAGAGATGCAGATGTGATCATAATTTCAGATCACTTTGAACCTATGTGCACCTGTCATTTAAATACGATCTGAATTTAGGTATTGAATCTATTGGGGTCAAATTAATGGAATGGGTAAATGCATGCTAAGCATTAAGCAGCCAGAATGCAAATCCAGCTGTCTGCAGGATGTAAGGGAAATCTGTTAATAATGCTGGTGTTACGATACACTGTTGGTTGGACCCAGACGCACGACTCAGAGACAGTTTATCAGTGAACAGTAATTTAATAAACACGATCTAGTGACACGAGTTACAATGTGTGAGAGTCCTTGCTCGTCCGTGAGCAGTGAATGAAAATCTAGTGACAGTCTTTGTGAGAAAATCCTTGATCCCGAATCCCGAACGCGTGAGGTGAAGGCAGGTGAGCTGAACAAAAGGCAGACAGGTCGACAGGACGGAGGAGCAGGAGAGTCTTTGTGGGGAGCGCTGATGTAGGGAAAAAACATGAGGAGGGTCAATACACGATAGTCACAAAACACTAAGAATCAAAAATACGAGAGAGCCTGATCAAGGAATACTACCACTTTGGGAAGAATAATGATCCGGCGCCGACTGAGTGTGGAGAGCGGCTTAAATACTGAAGCTGATGAAGATGAGCTGCACCTGGGAAACACACCTGCTGCAAATCTAGACAGTGGGAGGAGACAGGAGGAGCAGACAGACAGGGGAAAACAGACAACACACACCAGTAGGAGGGAACTAAACAAAACCAACTCATGACAGCTGGTCCAAAAGTTCATCTGTACTACCATCGTAGGCACCAGTCGAACAGTACCAATGACAACAGCAAAGAAAATTCAGAGGCCATACAGTAGCTATAGGAATGTCTTTAGGGTCCACTTTCCTCGGTCAGACAAAGGTTCATGTAACCAACTCGGCTTGGTGAACCCAATAAGTAATTTTATTAAGACCCGTAAAAAGTAGCTCCTCCGGCTGTCTTCTGGTTTTCACCTTGCAAGTTGTAAACCCTTGAAAGTTTCCAGCTGGGCTTCTCTTGACCCAGAACACTTCAAGTTTGCTGTTCGCTCAGTCTGCCTAATTTACATAGTAAATGTATGAATGGGGAAAAGCATGAATTTAGACCGTCTGCTAAAAGAGGAAAAGAGAACGTTGGCTGTAATCAAATCATCTTCATCTTCCGAAGGATGGATCCAGATTGCATGTTATTGTTTTTGGCTTTAAATGAGGCTATACTGTATGTCCCTCCAGGGGAAAAAAATCAGCAGGTACTGTCAGGACTAAGTCTGAGGTTATTCTGTGGTTGAAGAATTTAAAATTGTCTGAAACCAATCACCAGTTGTAAACAGGTTCCATGTTTGCTTGCAATATGGGGTTGCTGTGGCTCAGTGGCATTCAGTCATCTACAATCAAAACCTGTCATGACAGGCCCGTGTCCACCTTACGCTCTTTCCAGAAAATAAAGCACTGGCTGCATACTGAGGAGTGCTTGGATGAAGTGTTTGAGAGACAAACATCCCTCCTGTCTCTATGACAAAAGTCTGTTGATAAAGGCTGCTGTATGATTGACACTGCTCACTATATGTATGTTTTTTATTCTAGATCTTTTATTTCCTGATTAGACATGGAGAAAAGACGATGTGGGTACAAGACACGATCTGCAGGCAGCAAAACTCCAGGGAACATCATACATTCGGAAAAGAGCGAACGAGCGGCTGCATGGAGTATGAGGAACAATTACGCTGGGTGCTGAGCGTTTTCTCCAGGCGGCCTGACTTTTCTCTCTCCTCCACTGATAAAAGGAGCTCAGAAAAAAAAAAAAACACAAGGTGGACACAGGGCCTTACTCTGTAAAGTTTAAAATGAGCAGTCGTTTTTCCAATTTTTTGGCATTGCGTGCAAAACTCTTTCCCGCACTCAATATTCCATAAGTGATAGCTATCACTTTAGGAAACTGAATTGAATGCTTTTTAATTGGCTGTAGGGGCACACATGCAGGCTTTTTGTGATATATTTAGAAACTTATTAATTCATTTCTAACTTTTTTTATGTTAAAGATTGGTTGAAAAGTGTCACATTCTGCAGTTTCCTTTTGGGTGACTGTTTTATAAAAGAGCCACTTTGGTGCCACTTGTTTGCTGGAAAAAATATATTAGGCAAGTCCGCTTTGTTTCTTGTGAGAAACTGGGCTTTTGTATTAAGGAATATTTTTCAATATATTATCTCCTGTATATTTTAATCTTTAACCCATCAGTGTTTTGTGTACTATCTAATGTCTTGTTAGTGTCTGCAGGCAATTTCCACCACATACATCATTATCACAATCGATCAAATCACACATGGACAAAAATTATTGCTTTTGAAGCATCAGTTCAAACAACAGGAGTATTCAGCGACATACAATGGTGCATTTATTTTCTTAGTAGAACCCTACAAGGTACTTTAATGAGCTTATCACACTTTGAGACTCAATTTGTCCTGTGCAACAGAATAATCATTTCTCCAAGAATAAAGGGGCAATTGTTGCAGAACGAATCAAACCAACAGAAAAATAATAGATTTCTCCGGATGCGTGGGTTGGTGTTTTCTTTTTAGATCTTTGAAAAGTGGTTTTCGTATAAACAAGGTAATAACATCTGAAGTCTTGTGCTGTCAAATAAATTATGGTCTCCTTGGAGGGAAAGAGCTATCACAAGTGCCTTTGTGTCAAGTAGACACCTTAGAGGTTGTTATCCTCCACCACACACGACGAGAGGGAAACAGCTATCATAGTTTGATCTGAGCGCAGACGCCTCAGAGTGGCCATAAACTGAAGAAAAAAAAAATAGATATATATCCCTCAGAGTAAAGAAAAAACATCAGACCTGGATATCAAATTAATTTCAAAGCAAACCTGACTCCTTGTTGCCTCAATTTTCAGAAGGAAATCACTTATTTTCTCCTATTAGCATGGCGTAAACAAAACTCTTAGCCTCCTTAGTTTCTAAAGCTGTAAAACATGTTGAAAAAGATGCTTTCATAACAAAGACGAATGTGCATCTTCCCTTTCAATGAGATGCAGTGGGTGCGGCACAAATAGGCTTCTTGAGATTTGTCTCAGCCGGTATTAAGGCCTTGAAATGAATACAGATCAGAGGTTGAAGCAGATCTGACAGGTGTCTAAAGAAGCAGCTGGTGCCAGCTTTCAGCTCTTGTCTGCTGCAGCCCGAACACCCATAAACAGTGATTACTCAGGGATTAGGATGACTCAAACTGTAGAAAAGTTGCGAGTATATCATGAGCTTTTTTTTCTTCTTCTTCTTCTTTTTTGAGGAAAAACATATCTGCTTGGTTCTGACTGACCATGACACCAAGTAAAGTGATTACTGGTGATGAAAGAAACAAATTAAAGCAATTCCGAAGTCAACAGTGCACACAAAGATATACGACTTGTGACGGGGCCCTCAAAGTAAAAATAAAAAAGCAACTCTTCGGTCACAGGGCACGCAGGGAGGAATCAATATCTAAGGAAATAACAAACCCCCGAAGATTATATTTAGCCACATGCAACCTGACATCTGTTGTGCTAACAGCTGGAGAAAGACTCGCTTCCCACATTCCCCCGTGTTCAGCTTCAAATGGAACCAATTACTTGACTGTTTGCTTTCTGGTGAACAAAGTGGTGTAAGACAACAAACCTAACCACATAGTATCCTCTCTGCACCCCTAAAGCTGCAGGAGATAACTTACGAGCGACTGTGTGAAAGTATATAAAAGAAAAAGAGTCAACATTCTACCTCCCCCCTGTCTGTGTCCCCCTTCTTTATAAACTGAATCTATACCAGCGTCACAAGTATGCATGCCGTGAACTTCTCTCAATGCAATTATTTCTGAATCTTTCACGCGCAGTGTAGCTCTGCTCGCTCAATCTAAGCGCAACTAAAACATTCATCAGCAAATTGAAATTTTCTTGGTTTATCAGAGCAAATTAGCCAATGCAGCAACAAACAAATAACAACATATGTACAGTAGGCAATCAAGCTTCACTTAATATCGGAGAGTCAGTGCTGCCCCACTTGCAAAAGGCAAATCCTTTTAAAAAAAAGTTACATACAAATATTTTGGATGGCTGCTCAGTCCATTTCTAATCCATCTTTATCAGGAAATGATTAATTTTTATTACATTATTAAAGCACAGCGGTCATTGTACTCAAAAGAAAATACAACATTGTAATGTTGTATTGTGAATAATGATATGAGAATTATTTCTGTAGGTTCCAGTAATAGTGTTGTTTGTGGTGGTCATATGAACTCGTAAGCCAAGTAATGCCGATTTGTTGGCAAAGATCAGAACGACTCATAATCTTCAAATACCCCCTTCACAAAACAGGACTTCTACTCCTATGTGCATCGTCACCTATTCCCTGTGCATGACTGCAAATGTTGGCTCTTACAGATGTTTACTCACAGTTACATGAGGTCATTTCACGACAGCCCTGTGGGACTCGATGTTATTGGTTTCCTGTCTAAAGCCCCACACACCGCAGCTCACAAAGAGGTTTCAGACACTTTAAACTGTTGTTTTTTTTTTTTTTGCTCTAGCATGACTTGATATTCTTGATTATCACTTGGTCCTGTGTGTGATTCAACTTTCTCCATGTTTCACTTTGATGTTATTGTCTTTGAACGCTTTGTTAATTCTTTAATATTATGTGAATTGCAAAAAAGCTCCAATTAGCCTCACTGTTCCAAATTACATTCTAGCTACAGGAAAATGTTGTTCTTTCATAAAATGAGTACTCCTGGGTTTTTTTTTCAAAGGAGTCACTCATAGTAATAATAATCATAATAATTTACATTCATATATATATATCCTATCCTCTTGTTCAAATTCAGGTCCATTTTGCTCTTTCCACTTGAATGTTGGCTAAAAAAAACATTTTCAACTGTCGTCAAAGACTCAACAAGCTGCATGGAGATTGTCTTGAAGCCTTGACCTTTACTGTGCTTGTCAGTTATTGAATTTCTGATCTTCTCACACAACTCTCTGCTTTGCTTTCTTTGATCCATGTTCAGCACGGTGCACACGGTGATAACCAAACACCACAGTTACACTTTTTCTCCGTTGGATGGGTAAGTTGTGACAAGGTTGTGGAACAATCATGCTAATCAAGGGCACCAGTAAGTTTGAAATATCCCAGTAACATATTTAGTTTTTACCCTTCCATCTGGAACCAACTAATGTATCAGAACATCCAAGATTACTTTAAGAACATGAAAGGCATTACTTTATAGGGTGTCTCAAGTTTCATTTTACTACACCAACAAATACGAACATCATTCTACAATTAACAATGACTTTAATGCTGAAGAGAATTGAACTGGGCCCAATATGGATCCTTCCTGAAAGGGAAATGTAATTTAGAAGTATTTGATGGTTTGCGTCCATAGTCAAGTCAGAGGCAGCAGCTCATACTTCACAAATATGAATGAAACATGGCCTTTTCATGTAGGACACAATAATTGGAATGATTTTTAAATAAAGTTAAGCAAATATAGAACAGTCTTGATCGTCATATTAAATCCGTATGTGGATTTCATAATTCATGGCTACATCTATTTGGGTCTTAGATTTTTTTGCATCACAGTATTAACATATTTTATTCATGAATAAACAACTCTTGGCATAGATGGCAGAATCAGTGAGAGAAATGGACACGTGAAGACAGCACAACGTATGTAGGATTGGTGTTGGATGGTGCCTCCTTTATTGCTGCACAGTTCCATCTGCTTTCTTATGCATATCAAACTGTAATAAGCCCTTCATTTGTTGCAAATTAACATAACTTTCAAACTGAATAAACATCCTCTTGTCCTGCATTATGTATCACTAAATACATTGTGGCATCAGAACTCATCGTGCGTTGACGTCTCACTCTCAGTTAGATAACACGATGGTAATCTCGTCGTGTTTGGGGTGTTCTTGTCTAATCAAAGCGCCTTATTGACTTCTGTCTGTTACATGTTTTCCATCAACAATGTTTGTTTACACTCATCCATATTTAAGGGATCCTAAGGATGTCACCATGCCTGGTCCCTAAAGATCAACATTTTATTTAGAATCATGAATTACAATGTTGATCTGCTCTCAAGGAAGATACATTTCTGTGTTTCCTAAAAAGCTGAACAGCTTTGTACTATTCAATTTTGACTGGATTATGAAAATCGTGTTCTTATTGTGTTGGAATCCATAATGTGTGATTCATCCTTCCCTTGTTTATTCTACCATAATATGGATTTTTGTCCTTTTTATTGCAATCTAAATACAGTGCATTGGAAGACTTCTCTGGTGCAAACTAACAGGCACCGTCACAGCACAGATCGTAGCTGAGAATCTGGCCTTTCAAATTTGGTCCAAGCAAGGTGTGATAAACACCTCCGTCCCCAGGCAAGGACATTAATATATTATGATTCTGCAAAGCGCTTGATGCTATATAAACCTCTCGTGTTGTTTTACATTCGCTGCAAAATTCATGCTTTGCACAAAAGCATTTGAAAAAAAGATTAGATCAAAGGTTGATTGCCAGTTACTTTAAAAGGTACTCTGGTGTGATTTGTCGGATAGCTTGTTTGGTTTGGGGTAGTATAGATGCTTAATGAGAAAATATCCTGCTATCATGATATAAGGCTTCATTTACATTTGACACTGAAGATTACCTGTTTAATATGTCTCTGTCATTGTTTTATGACCTCTAAATAAACAAAGTATCAAATAGTTGTTGTAACCTGCAATATATTGCATTCAGTTATGGGTTGAAAAGGTGTGAAACCTTAGGGTGCATAGTGCTTTTTAAAACATACATTTAAACACTTTGAGTCTGTCCTGTCTACACAGTTGATACTCAGCAAACACAGTATACATGTACCTTACAATTCTGTACAGAAATCCAACTACTCAGAAAGGTTATATATTTAGTATTTGCCAATTTTTTTTATTAATTAAGTTCTTATCCAATTATTTGTGTGGGATGAACCAGAGTGCCTGGAGAAAAAAACCCACGCAGACACAGTGGGACCATGTGACGTGCTGACACAAAGAAACCTGCTGGCTTCTCTATGTCAGGACTTCACATGTTCCACTGTGCTGCCCTGCAGCCTGTTATAGCCTGTGTGAGCTGGGGGTGGGGGAGTTGGGGTGATTGGGGCTGTTGAGTTCGTCTCAGCTGGTCCTGCATCTGCCCCATGCGATGCTTGTTTTTACGAAGGTGTTTTGGAGTGATGGCCTTCTTAAACTTCCTCCAAGGAGCGATCTTCTCCATCTCAGTGTTTACCTGGGTGTTGTCCTCTTGAAGGGAATGCTCTTTGTTGCACTTACATGTCTGTTGCTCCAGTTGGTTTTGGAGTACCTCCACCTCCTTCTGCAACACCTGACAGGTCTCCTCCTTAACTTTCAATTTCATGTTCAGCTCATCACAGCAGTTTTTTCTTGTTTGGAGCTGACCTATTAGGTTCTCCAGCTGCTTTTGGAGCACTTCCACCTCCTTCTGCAACCCCTGACAGATCTCTTCCTTAACTTTCACTTTCAAGATCAGCTCATCACAGCTGTTTGTTCTTGTTTGGAGCTCACTTGTGAAGCTCTTCAGCTGATCACAGTTTGACTTGTCTTTTTGGGAGAGCTCTTCCTGAAGAATCTCCTTCTCTCTCTCCAGGGATTTATTCTGAGCTTTCAGCTTCATGTTCTGCTTAACTGCCTCTGAATGCTTATGCCTGACTTCCTTCAGTTCTTCCTGGACAGAATCAGATTTCAACATTTCAGCTTGCAGCTGTTTGTTTTGAGTTCCAACAAGATCTAGGAGCTCTAGTATTTTGCCATTGTAATCCTCCTCCGGTGCTGCGGAGGATGGACTTAGACTTTTTTTCTCTTCTATGACCTCCTCAGGAGTTTCCTCGACTGAGTCTTGAGTGTAGTCATCGTCGTAGACATCCGTATCGTCCTCTAGCGTGAAGGCGGATACACCTGGCTCCCACATATACATGGTCAGTTGTTTTCGGAGCCCCTCCATCTCCTTTTGCATTGCCTGATTAGACTCCTCCTGATCCTTCAGTTTTAAGGCCAGCTCAAGGTTGCTGCTGGTCTTTTCTTGCAACTGATTCATTAAGGCCTCCATCTGCAGGGAGATAGTTATTTCTTTGTCGAAGGCCTGCTCCTGCATGGCCATGCTTTCCTTCTCCGGGGTGGTGTTTTCAGCTCCCATGGTTTCCTCCAACTTTGGACCAACTGAGGCTCTCTCCTGAAGCTTTGTATTTTGAGCTTCAATTATTCCTATGAGCTCCTCTCTTGTTTTGCAGGAATAATACTTTATGTCCGGTATTCTTAAGGATGGATTCAGGTGGTTCAGTTGTTCTTTTAGCATCCTTACTTCCTTTTCACGCTCAAGTGTGCTGTTACGCTCCTCCTGCATCGTTTTTTGTAACTCCAGGAGCTCACTCTTGGTGATGGCATTGGTGTGCTCCGAAAATTGCCTCATCCCTTTCTCCTGTCTTAGGTGGTAGGTCGCATCCTTCAGGCGAGCCCTAAGATTGTTTTCCACCAGCCATCGGGGAGGAGGTGCGTATCTCTCATACGAGGTTCCAGGGGGCCCCTGGTAGGGGTACTGATGCTGCCAGTAGCCTCTCTCCACCCTTTGAGGATGAGCTTGTGGATGGGGAGGGAACTTTCTTTGCTGGTTTTGCCACTGCCTTCCCTTTACACTTTGGGGATGAGGATGAGCTTGTGGCTGGGCAAGGACTTCTCCTTGCTGGTTTTGCCACTGGCTTACCTTCTCTCTTCTGGGCCTAGGATTATCTTGCGGCCTGATGTAGACCTCTCTGGACTGGTTTTGCTGGCTGCTGCTACTGGTACCTTCCATTGGGTTTTCAGCCTGCTCCTCCATCTCCATGATATCAGCCCAGCTCAGGGACTGTGAGTTGGTGTTTTGTTCCATAGCTTTTCTGATTAAATTCAGAGATGTGGTCACTTAGATGTTGAGTAGTTAAGAGCACTTGTTAAAATATCTTACTGACTCGTGTCTCAGATCTGATCCTTGAACTGATAAGTGTCTGTGGCTCTCAGCTTGGTGTCTCAGGCTTAAATACTGAAACTTAACATTCTAAATGCTTTGATGATGCTTTGATCTTCCAGAGTTACAGAATTATTTTGTTTTGCTTTGTTGCCAACGTTCTGTGACCTCATAGCACTGGAAGTGTTGTGAACATTTCTCTTGTACCCTTGAAGTTATTGTAAAAGGTGCAACTGATGAATAAAGTTTTGCAAAAAAAAAATACAAATAAATAATCTTTTTGTTTTTACATCGCTTGTTAAAATATCCTTACTGATTATCATGATTATTATTTTCGAATGATTAATAATTATCATTCATATTACTGGTCCTTTTTTATTACATGCTTTAGAAATATCTTGCCATTTATGCCAACAAAGCTCACAGAATGAGATAAGAAAATGTTCTTTATTGCATTATAATCACAGTGTTTCCAGATTTGTGTCTACTTAAATGATCCTTAAGTGTACTAACATAAATAACCATAAAGAAATTATATAAAACCTCAAGAATGAATGATTTAAAAATAATAGCGTGTAAATGGATGATTCATCATTATTTAGACAGCATTTTATGGAGGAAAACTATTTTACTGTTCCAGTACCTTTTGTCCGAATGCTGCAGGTAGGATGTGCGTTGCATGTCGGCACTAAACAAGTGGCCGTAGAGAAAGGTTGAAATCATCACTGAGGTTCGTCAAACAGATCACACAATTAAACTGTCAAAATACATCTGACATACACGTTGACACACGCACAAAAACATGAACTGGTTTAGCAGGCTTGGGCAGCGTCGAAGAACGTTTTGCTCCAGCTTTTCAAGGCTTTGGTTAAATGTCACAGAATAGTAACGACTGAACGATTTATTTAATCTAAGAGTGAATTCACACCTGAGCTGTTTGGTCCATTTAAAAGGTACTCTGGTGTGATTTGTCGGATAGCTTGTTTGGTTTGGGGTAGTATAGATGCTTAATGAGAAAATATCCTGCTATCATGATATAAGGCTTCATTTACATTTGACACTGAAGATTACCTGTTTAATATGTCTCTGTCATTGTTTTATGACCTCTAAATAAACAAAGTATCAAATAGTTGTTGTAACCTGCAATATATAGCATTCAGTTATGGGTTGAAAAGGTGTGAAACCTTAGGGTGCATAATGCTTTTTAAAACATACATTTAAACACTTTGAGTCTGTTCTGTTTACACAGTTGATACTCAGCAAACACAGTATACATGTACCTTACAATTCTGTACAGAAATCCAACTACTCAGAAAGGTTATATATTTAGTATTTGCCAATTTTTTTTATTAATTAAGTTCTTATCCAATTATTTGTGTGGGATGAACCAGAGTGCCTGGAGAAAAAAACCCACGCAGACACAGTGGGACCATGTGACGTTCTGACACAAAGAAACCTGCTGGCTTCTCTATGTCAGGACTTCACATGTTCCACTGTGCTGCCCTGCAGCCTGTTACAGCCTGTGTGAGCTGGGGGTGGGGGAGTTGGGGTGATTGGGGCTGTTGAGTTTGTCTCAGCTGGTCCTGCATCTGCCCCATGCGATGCTTGTTTTTACGAAGGTGTTTTGGAGTGATGGCCTTCTTAAACTTCCTCCAAGGAGAGATTTTCTCCATCTCAGTGTTTACCTGGGTGTTGTCCTCTTGAAGGGAAGGCTCTTTGTTGCACTTACATGTCTGTTGCTCCAGTTGGTTTTGGAGTACCTCCACCTCCTTCTGCAACACCTGACAGGTCTCCTCCTTAACTTTCAATTTCATGTTCAGCTCATCACAGCAGTTTTTTCTTGTTTGGAGCTGACCTATTAGGTTCTCCAGCTGCTTTTGGAGCACTTCCACCTCCTTCTGCAACCCCTGACAGATCTCCTCCTTAACTTTCACTTTCAAGATCAGCTCATCACAGCTGTTTGTTCTTGTTTGGAGCTCACTTGTGAAGCTCTTCAGCTGATCACAGTTTGACTTGTCTTTTTGGGAGAGCTCTTCCTGAAGAATCTCCTTCTCTCTCTCCAGGGATTTATTCTGAGCTTTCAGCTTCATGTTCTGCTTAACTGCCTCTGAATGCTTATGCCTGACTTCCTTCAGTTCTTCCTGGACAGAATCAGATTTCAACATTTCAGCTTGCAGCTGTTTGTTTTGAGTTCCAACAAGATCTAGGAGCTCTAGTATTTTGCCATTGTAATCCTCCTCCGGTGCTGCGGAGGATGGACTTAGACTTTTTTTCTCTTCTATGACCTCCTCAGGAGTTTCCTCGACTGAGTCTTGAGTGTAGTCATCGTCGTAGACATCCGTATCGTCCTCTAGCGTGAAGGCGGATACACCTGGCTCCCACATATACATGGTCAGTTGTTTTCGGAGCCCCTCCATCTCCTTTTGCATTGCCTGATTAGACTCCTCCTGATCCTTCAGTTTTAAGGCCAGCTCAAGGTTGCTGCTGGTCTTTTCTTGCAACTGATTCATTAAGGCCTCCATCTGCAGGGAGATAGTTATTTCTTTGCCGAAGGCCTGCTCCTGCATGACCATGCTTTCCTTCTCAGGGGTGGTGTTTTCAGCTCCCATGGTTTCCTCCAACTTTGGACCAACTGAGGCTCTCTCCTGAAGCTTTGTATTTTGAGCTTCAATTATTCCTATGAGCTCCTCTCTTGTTTTGCAGGAATAATACTTTATGTCCGGTATTCTTAAGGATGGATTCAGGTGGTTCAGTTGTTCTTTTAGCATCCTTACTTCCTTTTCACGCTCAAGTGTGCTGTTACGCTCCTCCTGCATCGTTTTTTGTAACTCCAGGAGCTCACTCTTGGTGATGGCATTGGTGTGCTCCGAAAAATGCCTCATCCCTTTCTCCTGTCTTAGGTGGTAGGTCGCATCCTTCAGGCGAGCCCTAAGATTGTTTTCCACCAGCCATCGGGGAGGGGGTGCGTATCTCTCATACGAGGTTCCAGGGGGCCCCTGGTAGGGGTACTGATGCTGCCAGTAGCCTCTCTCCACCCTTTGAGGATGAGCTTGTGGATGGGGAGGGAACTTTCTTTGCTGGTTTTGCCACTGCCTTCCCTTTACACTTTGGGGATGAGGATGAGCTTGTGGCTGGGCAAGGACTTCTCCTTGCTGGTTTTGCCACTGGCTTACCTTCTCTCTTCTGGGCCTAGGATTATCTTGCGGCCTGATGTAGACCTCTCTGGACTGGTTTTGCTGGCTGCTGCTACTGGTACCTTCCATTGGGTTTTCAGCCTGCTCCTCCATCTCCATGATATCAGCCCAGCTCAGGGACTGTGAGTTGGTGTTTTGTTCCATAGCTTTTCTGATTAAATTCAGAGATGTGGTCACTTAGATGTTGAGTAGTTAAGAGCACTTGTTAAAATATCTTACTGACTCGTGTCTCAGATCTGATCCTTGAACTGATAAGTGTCTGTGGCTCTCAGCTTGGTGTCTCAGGCTTAAATACTGAAACTTAACATTCTAAATGCTTTGATGATGCTTTGATCTTCCAGAGTTACAGAATTATTTTGTTTTGCTTTGTTGCCAACGTTCTGTGACCTCATAGCACTGGAAGTGTTGTGAACATTTCTCTTGTACCCTTGAAGTTATTGTAAAAGGTGCAACTGATGAATAAAGTTTTGCAAAAAAAAAAAAAAAAAAAAAATATTTTTGTTTTTACATCGCTTGTTAAAATATCCTTACTGATTATCATGATTATTATATTCGAATGATTAATAATTATCATTCATATTACTGGTCCTTTTTTATTACATGCTTTAGAAATATCTTGCCATTTATGCCAACAAAGCTCACAGAATGAGATAAGAAAATGTTCTTTATTGCATTATAATCACAGTGTTTCCAGATTTGTGTCAGCTTAAATGATCCTTAAGTGTACTAACATAAATAACCATAAAGAAATTGTATAAAACCTCAAGAATGAATGATTTAAAAATAATAGCTTGTAAATGGATGATTCATCATTATTTAGACAGCATTTTATGGAGGAAAACTATTTTACTGTTCCAGTACCTTTTGTCCGAATGCTGCAGGTAGGATGTGCGTTGCATGTCGGCACTAAACAAGTGGCCGTAGAGAAAGGTTGAAATCATCACTGAGGTTCGTCAAACAGATCACACAATTAAACTGTCAAAATACATCTGACATACACTTTGACACACGCACAAAAACATGAACTGGTTTAGCAGGCTTGGGCAGCGTAGAAGAACGTTTTGCTCCAGCTTTTCAAGGCTTTGGTTAAATGTCACAGAATAGTAACGACTGAACAATTTATTTAATCTAAGAGTGAATTCACACCTGAGCTGTTTGGTCCATTTAAAAGGTACTCTGGTGTGATTTGTCGGATAGCTTGTTTGGTTTGGGGTAGTATAGATGCTTAATGAGAAAATATCCTGCTATCATGATATAAGGCTTCATTTACATTTGACACTGAAGATTACCTGTTTAATATGTCTCTGTCATTGTTTTATGACCTCTAAATAAACAAAGTATCAAATAGTTGTTGTAACCTGCAATATATTGCATTCAGTTATGGGTTGAAAAGGTGTGAAACCTTAGGGTGCATAGTGCTTTTTAAAACATACATTTAAACACTTTGAGTCTGTCCTGTTTACACAGTTGATACTCAGCAAACACAGTATACATGTACCTTACAATTCTGTACAGAAATCCAACTACTCAGAAAGGTTATATATTTAGTATTTGCCAATTTTTTTATTAATTAAGTTCTTATCCAATTATTTGTGTGGGATGAACCAGAGTGCCTGGAGAAAAAAACCCACGCAGACACAGTGGGACCATGTGACGTTCTGACACAAAGAAACCTGCTGGCTTCTCTATGTCAGGACTTCACATGTTCCACTGTGCTGCCCTGCAGCCTGTTACAGCCTGTGTGAGCTGGGGGTGGGGGAATTGGGGTGATTGGGGCTGTTGAGTTCGTCACAGCTGGTCCTGCATCTGCCCCATGCGATGCTTGTTTTTACGAAGGTGTTTTGGAGTGATGGCCTTCTTAAACTTCCTCCAAGGAGCGATTTTCTCCATCTCAGTGTTTACCTGGGTGTTGTCCTCTTGAAGGGAAGGCTCTTTGTTGCACTTACATGTCTGTTGCTCCAGTTGGTTTTGGAGTACCTCCACCTCCTTCTGCAACACCTGACAGGTCTCCTCCTTAACTTTCAATTTCATGTTCAGCTCATCACAGCAGTTTTTTCTTGTTTGGAGCTGACCTATTAGGTTCTCCAGCTGCTTTTGGAGCACTTCCACCTCCTTCTGCAACCCCTGACAGATCTCCTCCTTAACTTTCACTTTCAAGATCAGCTCATCACAGCTGTTTGTTCTTGTTTGGAGCTCACTTGTGAAGCTCTTCAGCTGATCACAGTTTGACTTGTCTTTTTGGGAGAGCTCTTCCTGAAGAATCTCCTTCTCTCTCTCCAGGGATTTATTCTGAGCTTTCAGCTTCATGTTCTGCTTAACTGCCTCTGAATGCTTATGCCTGACTTCCTTCAGTTCTTCCTGGACAGAATCAGATTTCAACATTTCAGCTTGCAGCTGTTTGTTTTGAGTTCCAACAAGATCTAGGAGCTCTAGTATTTTGCCATTGTAATCCTCCTCTGGTGCTGCGGAGGATGGACTTAGACTTTTTTTCTCTTCTATGACCTCCTCAGGAGTTTCCTCGACTGAGTCTTGAGTGTAGTCATCGTCGTAGACATCCGTATCGTCCTCTAGCGTGAAGGCGGATACACCTGGCTCCCACATATACATGGTCAGTTGTTTTCGGAGCCCCTCCATCTTCTTTTGCATTGCCTGATTAGACTCCTTCTGATCCTTCAGTTTTAAGGCCAGCTCAAGGTTGCTGCTGGTCTTTTCTTGCAACTGATTCATTAAGGCCTCCATCTGCAGGGAGATAGTTATTTCTTTGTCGAAGGCCTGCTCCTGCATGGCCATGCTTTCCTTCTCCGGGGTGGTGTTTTCAGCTCCCATGGTTTCCTCCAACTTTGGACCAACTGAGGCTCTCTCCTGAAGCTTTGTATTTTGAGCTTCAATTATTCCTATGAGCTCCTCTCTTGTTTTGCAGGAATAATACTTTATGTCCGGTATTCTTAAGGATGGATTCAGGTGGTTCAGTTGTTCTTTTAGCATCCTTACTTCCTTTTCACACTCAAGTGTGCTGTTACGCTCCTCCTGCATCGTTTTTTGTAACTCCAGGAGCTCACTCTTGGTGATGGCATTGGTGTGCTCCGAAAATTGCCTCATCCCTTTCTCCTGTCTTAGGTGGTAGGTCGCATCCTTCAGGCGAGCCCTAAGATTGTTTTCCACCAGCCATCGGGGAGGGGGTGCATATCTCTCATACGAGGTTCCAGGGGGCCCCTGGTAGGGGTACTGATGCTGCCAGTAGCCTCTCTCCACCCTTTGAGGATGAGCTTGTGGATGGGGAGGGAACTTTCTTTGCTGGTTTTGCCACTGCCTTCCCTTTACACTTTGGGGATGAGGATGAGCTTGTGGCTGGGCAAGGACTTCTCCTTGCTGGTTTTGCCACTGGCTTACCTTCTCTCTTCTGGGCCTAGGATCATCTTGCGGCCTGATGTAGACCTCTCTGGACTGGTTTTGCTGGCTGCTGCTACTGGTACCTTCCATTGGGTTTTCAGCCTGCTCCTCCATCTCCATGATATCAGCCCAGCTCAGGGACTGTGAGTTGGTGTTTTGTTCCATAGCTTTTCTGATTAAATTCAGAGATGTGGTCACTTAGATGTTGAGTAGTTAAGAGCACTTGTTAAAATATCTTACTGACTCGTGTCTCAGATCTGATCCTTGAACTGATAAGTGTCTGTGGCTCTCAGCTTGGTGTCTCAGGCTTAAATACTGAAACTTAACATTCTAAATGCTTTGATGATGCTTTGATCTTCCAGAGTTACAGAATTATTTTGTTTTGCTTTGTTGCCAACGTTCTGTGACCTCATAGCACTGGAAGTGTTGTGAACATTTCTCTTGTACCCTTGAAGTTATTGTAAAAGGTGCAACTGATGAATAAAGTTTTGCAAAAAAAAAAAATAATAATCTTTTTGTTTTTATATCGCTTGTTAAAATATCCTTACTGATTATCATGATTATTATTTTCGAATGATTAATAATTATCATTCATATTACTGGTCCTTTTTTATTACATGCTTTAGAAATATCTTGCCATTTATGCCAACAAAGCTCACAGAATGAGATAAGAAAATGTTCTTTATTGCATTATAATCACAGTGTTTCCAGATTTGTGTCTACTTAAATGATCCTTAAGTGTACTAACATAAATAACCATAAAGAAATTGTATAAAACCTCAAGAATGAATGATTTAAAAATAATAGCTTGTAAATGGATGATTCATCATTATTTAGACAGCATTTTATGGAGGAAACCTATTTTACTGTTCCAGTACCTTTTGTCCGAATGCTGCAGGTAGGACCACGTGCGTTGCGTGTCGGCACTAAACAAGTGGCCGTAGAGAAAGGTTGAAATGATCACTGAGGTTCGTCAAACAGGTCACACAAAGTAGAGAAAAAAAAACAAACATCTTCTTCGTCCTTATTTTCCAGCGGGCGGAGTTCGATCAGTCTGTATGTGAGTTTGACGCACGTCAAAAAGTCAACATTAGCCGTATAGATATGAGATAAAAGCTCTTGAACAGTACAAACATGCCGGCGCCAGCAAGGAGATATTCGGCTGCCGAAGCTACAGAGTTAACTATAGATACAGACTCTGATAATTCATTTTTTGACCTCCGTGAAACTGATCTGGATGAAGGCAGCAGCGGCGACAGCGAATGGAGGGATTCAGGACCTACATTCAGACCTTCAGGACGTGTAAGAGGTAAGATATAATCACGTTATTTTTTGATTCACCGTGATAGCATATGCATCTGATAATTCATGAGATAGCGTGACGTCGAAATAACATATCCCTCAGTTTTGTACATAAACTATGTACCAAACGAATTTTTGACGGACTTTTTATTGTAATTTCCAGACACAGAGTCCAGGTCTCCAAGGTCCAGACATACACGTAGGTGCAAGAGGTGAGTCATGATAACATATTTTATTTTGTTTGATAGTATGTTACTTGGATTGTATGATTATTAGATACTACAAGACAAGAGCATCTGCTAATTTGTGAGAGAAGATAAAAAAGAAATAATTTAGCTTTCATTTTGTACACAAACTATTTACCAAATGAATGGTTGTATGACATTTTACTGTCATTTTACACACACAGAGTCCAGGGATTCAAGGCCCAGGTGTCCTTTATACAGAACTACCCAAGGTGAAAGAGGTAAGAAAAATAACGTTCCTCTCTTTGTGCACATCACACTGTTGAATAAAAAAAATTGTCTTGCTAATTATTTACAGGTCGATCACAGCAAAGAGGCAGAGGTCGGACCTGTGGATCTTATGGGCGTGGTGGAGGTCAAGTACCTGGTGACCAAGCAAGAGGCTCTGTAAACCAGCCAGGTGCAGGTCCTGGTCCAGGTAATCTGATGTGGAAAGAAATGAACTGCCAGCCAAAAGACTTTCCTTTTCACTGAGAATCCTGGACCTCTAAATGATGCTGCTGCTCTTGATCATATCATTCGTAAGCCTGACCTTGAAATGTACTGGTCTACAGATGACATTTTGGCCTCTTCCTACTTCAACAAGGTCACGTCCCGCAACCAGTTTGAAATCATATGGAGATTTCTACACTCCAATGATTATGAATCAAGGCCAGCAAATAGCACTGACAGGTTGTACAAAGTCCGCCCTGTCTTATATTACCTTATATCTAAATTCAGTCAAATGTATCAACCTAACACCAACATTTGCATTGATGAGGGTATGCTTCTGTGGCGTGGACGGCTTGCGTTCAGGGTGTACGATCCCCAAAAACCTGTCAAATATGGGTTCAAATCCTACATCCTTTGCGATTCTGACATAGGGTACTGTTACAACATGAAACCCTATTGTGGAAAAGGCGCTTCACTGGGAGACACAATTGTCTCTCTTCTTGATCAGAAGTGTGTTTTATTTATTTTCTAATGTTTTATTATTGAAAATAATAATAATATTTAAGTGTTTGTAAAAACAAAGTATTTCTGAGTGTATAAGAGAAGAAAAATGTATAATATAGTTTGTAAATGTTGTAGTGCTACACTATTCAAAGAAAATTTATAATTTTATGTGATCATTTTTATTTATTTTAGTTATTTGGTTTAAAATATAACTGTAGTTGTCAAATGAAAGTAAAAAGAATCCAAATGTAAACTCAAAATCACATTTTTTTCTTGAAAATAAGTGTGTTTTACAAAAGTGCTGTTTTCTCAGCTTTTTGTCCGGAATGTTGTTTTTTTGTGAAAATGGCCGATATTCAAGTGCTGATAAAAAAGATTGAATGAAGTTTGAATAAAATAGTTTTTTTGTATACGAAAGCAGAGGCTCTGATCTTTCTTTTGATGTATTCAATATTTACATATTCAAAGAACAAAATATTCTGTGGGTCTTGAAAGATTGGTGAAAATGGTGAAAAAGGCTGGCGCTGGCTGGCAACCATTCTAGAATTCTCTGGCGGGGAAAGTGTTAATATGAACGTATTGGACTAATAGAGAGGGTGAGCACAGTAACCTCACAGCACAAAGGTACCTGGATGAGTGTCTGCAGTCAATTTGCACCTGGTCAGGGTTAGAATCCCCAGCCAGGCAGGTTCCCTCCTGTGTGGAGCATGATCTCCCTGTACATGTGTGGTATCTATTTTGTCCTATTACCTGCTCAAATTGTAACGAGTTATGTGCTACAGCTCTTTTTGTTAGCTTAATGCTCATTCATGTTGGATAATGCCATGAATGGGCCAACAGAATTGTCATTCTGATTTACTGAAAAACAAAAAAACCCTCAATTTCACATGACCATGTAAAGTAAAAGTGATGGTTTCTTAGGGGAAGAGATGCTAAGTTAGCTTTTCTCTATAGTCTGTACTGCTACTACTGTTTCATTGTTTAAACCCTTTTAGCCTATTTGCTAAAAAATTAAAACCCAATGAATCAGCCAATGAAAATTATATTGCATGTTTTTCTATGAGGCTTGGTTCCAGGTTTCACCAACATTTAAAACAATCAGTCTTCCTTTGTAGAAAAATCGGTATCTGTAGTCCATTTATTCCTCGTGAAGTCATGTGACCTTTTCTAGGCTGCCCTCTCCTCCAGATCAATCTATGTCTGCATTAGGGTCTCATCTTTGACAGAAACTTGTACTACAACATTTTTACTTATACTGTGGTGGGCTAGTTTACTTCACCCATCTTTTTTAAATGATTGTGTTGTAACACACTTGTGTCTAAAATACACATAATGGAAACAGAAGAGTCCAATCAGCCATCTTGGGACATGAAACCAAGGACAAGAACGAAAGAGTTGAAATAATCCACTTCAGACATCTCACTGACAGTGTTCCTAACATACTTCTGAAAGATCTCAGAAAACAGATGAATTTTCTTTTGTTGAGGATACTTTTAAGTGTATACATGTCACTGTCAACTTCTAGATGTTTTCTATTTAAAATAGTGCTCACTGGTGACTAAAGATATGTGATTAGTTATAGACAATTTAACTCACTTAATTGAGCTGAAAAGACTTAAAAATGTGTATATATATATATATATATATATATATATATATAGCTTCTGATCGAACACACACTGTATATGTTTCCTTATGATAGGATTTTTCTAATTAATTACCATGTTGACATAACCATCAGAGAGGTGACAGTGTTCTGGCAGGGGCAGATGACTGCAATTAAAGACTGGGCCTGTAAGTAATTTGCACGTTGCAGATGAACGGTCACATGGGTCCAGGCTTAAACTGCTGACTGAACAATATTTCAGCACTCGCTCACAGTATTGCCCCCAGAAATAAAATAAAATCCTCCTCCTCCGCTGAGAAGTTTCATCAAAGTTCAGAGGCTGGCGTGTCCCTTGTTTTAAATCCATTTCCCCCGCTTTGAAAGATGCTCTCTATTCCTCAGCAAACAGAATCTGTATCCTGAACCCACTGCTGCAGCATAAGGACATTCTAATGAATATTTATAGTACATTAAAAAAAAGTTGATATGCATACAGTTACAGTTGATACAATTTTCCGATTCATGGTCCAGGATGAGATTTAGGTCATATTTTAGCGACACTCCGAACTTTCGAAAACTGTCAAGCTCATTAACTGCTAATCTTAGAAAGTGCGCGGTAATAATGTTCCTTTTAGTGCACTGGGAGAGTGACAGTTTAAGATTCATGAGGTGGCATAATTACTGGGTTATTAAACAGTTTTGGGACGTTCAAAGAGAGCTATGTGATATAAACAAGATGGAGACACATTGAGGACGTTTTTCACTCTTAAACTGATTAACATAGTGATGAAGAGTTTCGGGCTGTCGAGAAGAGCCCCACATTTTTTGGAGCTGAAATATTAAAAGTCATACCATAGAGTTAGATGCTTTAGTTGTAAATCCCAGACTTGGTCACATGTTTTTTACATTTCAGAGAACTCATCCACTGATCAATATCTTCATCATCAGGCAGTTCCTTCGGACTATCTTTAGTCTTTCTGTCATTAACCTTTCCCTCAAACTTTGAATTCTCAGCAGCCGGAGCCTGAACGCCACAGAAAGAGGACAGTGGAGGACAAACAAGAAACACATCAAAGTGATGCATAAATCCACATCGTTGCTTTGGCTAATGTATGCAGACTGGATGTGCTACTTGCACAGCCAGGGGGAAAGACAGAAGCTCGTTCTTACTCTCGTCAAATGTACTCAATGAGTGAAGCAGCTTCTGATTGAACAGCAACATACAACAACTTCTTGACGTGCAACTTGTCAAATGGAACAAGCTATCTGCTAATCAACTAACGCACAGACATGAAGTCTAACGACTGTGTCAATGTCTTCAATAAAACGTCAACACAAAGGTAGACGTTTCTTTCTTCCTTTTTTTTAAGGCATCACAAACATTGGTGCATTACAAACTGCCTTATTTGACTTACTGCATTACTCTCTAATAGCACAGACATGTTTTTGTTGGTATTTACAGAGTCAAATCTATTGAGCCCTTCTATTTCAGCTGCCCACTTTGACTAGCTTTTTATTCCAGCCATCATTTGTAAAAATGGCATCAAGTGACCAACTCCAGGCTCCAATGTCAACATGCTCGGTAAAGGGCAAAATTCCAAGGGCTAATTGGAAACACTTAATATTTCGATTTTAAATCCATCAAAAGGTTTATATTCCAGATCTTGATCGTCCCCGCACCCCAATAGGTGAATAATAAACCTTTTAGTTCTACAATAAAGTAGTTCCTTGGACAACAAAAAATTCTGTAATAGAGCAGTAGGAAAATATAGATTTTCTAAATAAATCTTAATCAAATGTTAGTCACATTAATAATGAATGCAAGATTGAACAAAATTTCACCTCATCTGAGTCATGAATTTTACATGATTTTTTACAGAAGCCTTTCGTTCAGTCACACACACAAGGTGACGCCTCAGGGCAGCACTTCCAGTCATCTCTCTGGAGCTGCTGAGGTCAAGATCCACACAGGCTGTCTTTGGAAAAGAAGGGGGACTGCTTCTCCCCGTGTTGGAGAAGGCCATCAGTAATTTCTATTGGGGAATTGGGATGTGTCCAATTATATCTCGTACCCACTGTGGTGCTGGTGGGATTCTGTTGTTTCTTTGTCACCAGGAGAAATCTGTGTTTCTCTGCCTCCCCAGCCACTCGCAGGTTTCAGGCTGTGGCTAATGAGGCTTAGCTGCTATATAGGCCAAGTCAGTCTCAGCTCAGCACTGGTGATTGCAGGGGCCCGCTCAGCCAGAATCAGGCAATAATTAACGTCTTTTTGTGGAAATCAAAAACCCCTCTCATTATGTGGCGCCATAGAATCAGAGATATTTTTGTAAATATCATCTCTTGCCTCTTTATTTACAGTATTGAGTCCCTGGACGACTGCTGCTGTCCCTATTTCTCAGAGCATGGATGGTAGACGTTCCAGAAAAATCCCATTAGCTGCTCATGATTTCAAGTCAAGTATGTGATGCACAATTCTTTTTTTTTTTCTTTTCTTTTTTTTTTTACATGAAAAATGTCTGTATCAAACTGCACATAAGCTGGTTTTTCGATTCTCAGCTGGAACTAGTGTGTCCCAGATAGTTTTTCTCGTGGAAAGGAGGAAGGAAGACTTGTAAGCTTTTGACATAATCCAATTCATGAATAAGCAATCTGCTGTCGTAACATCTTCATTGTACAATGAGAGAGTGCAGGTTTTGAACGATATGTTTTAGGATGAAGGTTCAACAAAAAGATGTGGTGTTCTGTTTTTACTCGAGACGTCACATCTGTTGCTTCGCCAATTTGTTCCATCTAAATACATCAGGAACATAACATGCACAAAGGATGTTGACCTGTTTTTCTCTGGCCTTGTGAATAGGAAGAATATTTTCTGGAAAAAGCTTAAAAGTAATATAATCCAAATCTAAGCGTCTACAGTTACCAGGCAAACATTTTCTCAAATATATGTTACATTACGGTCATCTTCCTCCCTCCTGCCGGCATGACCACCATGGGGTCCAGAGGCTACAGCCGCTCTGCCCCCCACCTCTGGAACTCCCTCCCACCTGACATCTGAAACATTGACTCTCTGTCCATCTTCAAATCACGTCTCAAACCCCACCTGTTCAAACAAGCCTACTCACTCGGATTTCCATCCATTTCACTGCAAAAGTCCTGTTTTAAAGTAAAATTGTCAATTACCTCATTTTAAGTTATTAATTTGTATGTTTTATACTGTTTGTTTTTAACCCTGCTTGTAAGGTGTCCTTGGGTTTTTTGAAAGGCACTCATAATAAAATGTATTATTATTATTACTAATGCACAGTGATTTATGGTTGTTCAAAACAACAAAACAAAGGTAATCATTTGTAAAGGAAAAAAAATGGTTGAAATAGTCAGTCAACATGTTCTCTCCCTGACTTGTCAAATATGGGAGCTTGGTCTGGAGCCCTCGGTTTGGAAAAAAACATGTAGCTGTCTTTCTTCTTGAACCACAGTTGCCTCTCAAGCTTCAGTTCTTCCAGCTTTACTCTGTGTTCTTCACAATATGGTATCAGTCCATTCCTCTCTAAATTTTTCTCTGTCCTTTGGTGGATTGGCACGAACAGAGCGTCTTAATACATAATGCATGTCCAATTCAACTCTTGCGGCAGATCTACAGCCACTGAGTTGTTATCTTTTTACGTGACAAATATTGCATCATTTTGTTGGAATTGTGAAATGCATTTGTAAGGATGTTTTTCATGAGCTGTCCCTGCGTAAAGATGCTGAGCCGCTGAATTCTTTTTCTCCCACATATTCATCCTCCATATAACAGAAGAATCGTTACTAGAAGTAATCTGAGACATCCAAGCATACAACACAAAACACTTTACCAATAGCCGTGTGATTCTCTCCCAGCGTCAGATGACAGAAAACGAGCAACACATTTTGATTGATTTGCATAAATAAATGGGGTGTTTCTTATAAAAAAAAAACAACAACATTACACAGCATGCTTGTAGTTGAGAACAGACCTGCTGCTTTGTGGGATGTGATAGATACCCGCTATTAGTCAGACATCAGCAAGCACTTTAATGTACAAGGCTAATTGCAGGTAGTAAAGAGAGGAAAAGCATTACTTAGCATGGAGGGTGCCTAAAGGGAGAGAACCACTGCACAAAAAACTAATGAACCATGAGTAAACAATGTTCCTCTAACACCCCTAACCCACCCCCAAACAATCCCCAATACTTTATCCGATGCAGAGGAGCAATTCTCCATCTCAAACTATGTAGTTAACTGTGTAGTTTTTCCTCAAAGCCCTTTTGTAGTTTCCACACCATTTCAGCCCTTCCACACACATGCATACACTGATTGCAGAGACCACAATTTAAAGTATCATACTGCCTATCACTGCAGATCAAATCCGCTCCACATAAACTAATGATTATGCCGATGGCTATGCCATTGGGAGCATTTAGGAGATCAGTGTAATACCCAAGGTGACTATGAACCCAAGTTGAACTGCTAATTGGCCACTCTTTCTTTTAGCCACAGCTGCCCATACATGCTGCTAACCAATTCTCAACTAAGCCCTGTAACAAGTCAATGACTCCATTGGTTGGCCCTTTTTGGAAGTTGGCATAGTTCAAAAGTAACAACAGCAGCTGGCTCTGTCTGGAAACAACAATAAATAATGTTTTTAGAGTTATACGCATGTAGGGTTCATTTCCACTGTCAAAAAAAAGTCAACATTTCTGTTACCAAGAAATAATGTACCTCAAGCTTCTAAACGCATGAATTTTTTCTCAGCCGACATTATTATGAAATTCCTACCCATTGGTTCATTTTTTTTGTGTTTAGATTTTGGGCTTTTTAGTCTTTATTGTAGAGAGGAATGTGGATAGAGTCAGAAAGTGGGGAGAGACACGCCACAGGCCGGACACAAACCCGGGCCGCCCGCGTGAGGACTGTGCCTCAGTACATGGGGACGTGTGCAGTGCCACAGCCCCACCGGCGCCCCTACCCGTTGTTACATTTGTGTTGTGATTAACTTGACCATGTGATTAACTTAGTGTCTGTGTTATGTTCACCATGCCTCGGCATGAAAAATACATGGCTGACTGGTGGGTTTGCCATAAGACTTGGCATATTTTTAAACTGAGCATTTTAAACATCACAGTTTTACGGAACCATACTATTTTTTTAAGTTCAGACCATTAGAGACAAATTACATTCACTCCACATTTTTTCTAACTACTTTCCAGTGTTTTGTTTGTGCTTTTTTAGATTAATTACCCAACCTCCAGGCAGCCACTGCTTTCTATTCACGTTGTTGCAGTATGAAAATGAGAGCCTGGAAATTTGCCTATGATAATCCATCATCAGGAACTCTAAAATAATTTTGCACTTGATGCATTCATGGGAAAAAACCTGAAATCCAAAATGTTTAAATGTGGCTGTAAATAGAGAACCTTTTCAGAAAAGTTTTACAATCAGAACATTAGGACACTGTTATTACTGTTGCTGTCTGTATGAATATGGTTGTTTCTTGCATGTGTGTGAAATGCATGCATCAGCTTACCCATTAACAACACGCCTAGATCATGCACCATTTCCTGTTATTTGCAAATGTCTTGGTATAAATTCAATTAGAAAGGCAATAACAGAATGCTAACATACTGAATAACTATTGATGTAAAAATGCTGACATTAACTTCAATCTAAAACTGGGTCTGATGAGACAGAACGTAACGTAATCTGTCAACTGGAAAGTCAAATTTCAGCAATTTGTCATTTTGTAAGTGAAAAGTAGACCAAGGTCCTGCATAAATCCTGTTCTCAATTGTAAGAGATTGAGAGTGTAAATGAACCACGTTTCTTCAAGAATGTAGAAACATCCTCCACTATATCTATATCGATCTATATATATTGAGATGGATTAAGGATTATCTTGTTTTATCTTAGTCCAAGACTACCAACACAAATCCAACTACAAACAGAGCAAAATAAGAGAACACAGTTGTGTCTTGAAAGCACAGAAAACAAGTTCTATTGTCATTTTGCAGTGTGTGTAATATGGAGTAATATAATAACAAAAAAAGAGGTTAGAGAGGAACAAAAGCAGGAGGGGAAAATACTGCACATAGTCCAGAATGAGCTTGAAATACAGTTAGTTCTCAAGTTTAATAAGCAGAGTGCCCTAGAAGCAGAGCTCTCCTGTGATAAGTAGAAGGTACTACATACTGTAAAGAGGATTACAAGGTCCTCTGTTCATTTTTAAATTAAGCTTTAACTGATTCACAAAAACGTTGAAATTGTGACCTGGTTTGTAAGGGTCGAAACCCTGTAGCAGAAAAACAGTTTTCATTGCATAAGGCAATAGAAAATGAGAAGTGGCTACATACAAGGCCCAGATAATAATGGGCAGGATAGAGCATGCAAGTCCACCTATTTTTATCTCCTACATTTTGTTCGTGGACTTAAATTGCCTTAACCTGTGACACCTACCCTGACTGCACCTCCAGGGGGAAAAGAAGTTCAGACAAACATGCCATCTTAAAAGCTGTAGCACTGCTCCCTCTATCAGCATGGTACAGTTTGTTTCTCCTCAGATTTCCTCTGCTGTGTGTGACAACCTTGAACACTCAAAGCAATTTGAGGGATTTATATTACCTGCCAGATTGAGCATTATATAATCTTTCTATGTGAACTTTAAACCAATCTTTTTAGTTAGAAACAAAAAAGATGAGCAAAAGATTATTGATGAAAACACTGAGGTTTTGCCTGAACTCCGGCCTTATTTTCATAACTCATGCCAATAGACCAAACGCAAGAGCTGAGGTCTGTCAATTTTATGGTTAGAAATGCCATCATCCATAAAGTAAATCCTTCCACAAAACACAAGTAGTCAAATGGAGAACATTCTGAGATTATGTCCCCATAATCTTAAAGTTCAAGAGTAGTAGGTTAGATGCATAGATGGATGGAGTTCTTCAAAAGTTCAGAGTAAATGCATTTTTATAAGAACAAAGTTCAATATGAAAAGTAAAGCTACGTATTTAAGTACATACTTATATGTGAACTAGATCTGAGCAATGGGGAGTTGCCATCAATCCATAAAACTGCTCTATGGAACTAATACAGAGTTCCTGTGCTAATTTGGGGATCGTCTAATTAAGATATTTTGTATGTATGTGTGTATGTACACATGATCAAATTCAGTTGTGCTCTGATTTATTCCTCATCCATTGGAAACATGAACGTATTGCTGTTTAAACATGAAAATGAAACTCCGGGTGGTTGTTTCACACTCATGGGCCCAGATCCGAGTACACTTGACCACAAGGTCTGGTTCATTTGATCAGTGTCATACTCTTTCTGAACTCAGGTACTCAGGAACGCTTGAAGTAATCCAATCCAACTTTATTTAATTAAGCACTTTAAAACAACCACAGCTGACCAAAGTGCTGTATAATAAATTCACAAAAAGTGAGTTAAGGGATTTGAGTATGGTCCGTGGGAGACGTGAACCGCTATGTCATGTAATTCTAATTGGCTCCTGTCTCTTCAAAAAAACGTACAGCACGGGTCCGTTTAAGTTGCAAGGGAGGTGTGGAAGGAGAGTCGTTGTTAGTGCCTCAGAAATAATGAAAGCACCCAGAGTAAGCAGGATGGACTCAGCCAGCAGGCGGTTGCCATGGTTGCTTCTTCTTCTTTCTACTTTTTGGCGGATTTTCAAATCAACAATGTGCCTCCTGCCACCTGCTGTATTGGAATGTACATATAGTGAGTAAGTGTAACAATGTTAACAATGTGAGAGCAGAGCAGAGGAGAAGGGGCGGCAATTTTGCCTAATGTAATGTATAAACGTCCCAAAACCAAGTCATCATAAAGGAATTAACAAGAAGGTACTAATTTTGTTGACAATAATACAACTAGTCTGTTAAACTGCTTATCATTTTATGTCCTTTTAGATTCCTCACGATTAAAGAGGGACAGATGAAAAAAAAATAAAAAAATCCATAGTTAGACAAGTCAAAACACTGGTGAAAGGAGGGGGGATGATTGGCACTCAAAGATGGAATTGATGTACCTTTGCATTAAAATATATTGTTTTAGATGATCAGATACTAAGATACTGAGATGGGACGTTTCTGAGGATTTTTTATTCTTCTGCTGAACTCTTGTTCTCTCTGATCTCTTCTTTGCCTGTTATCGGAAGTTTGGGTCTTTCCTTTAATTGTGGGCGAAATACTAAATAACAGGTCGATACAAAAGCTGTTTAACAAAAGAATCATTCCCTCCTCTGAAAACATGAATAACTCCGACACAAACACAACTCTTGTGCAGTACTTCAGACTCCTTAATAGCCCTTCACAGCAATTTCCCACCGCATACTTTCAGACAGCAAAAAGATCAAAACAAGAGACAAGGGCTGTGGAAATAACACATTCAGGTTTTTGTTGTCCAACTTTCGACGAAAATAGAGAGCTGACATGAAGGTCAAAGCCTACCCCTGGTGTAACAGTGGTCTGTCAGTTTGGAGCTAGTTCAAAGGAGAGGAGCCAGGTGTACTGCTGTTGGGGGGTGAGGCCTGCTAGGCCTGAGTGTCACAGGCAACCCAGCGCCAGGTGCAACCGCAGGGTGACCCCAAACGTTGAGGTAATTCGATGAAAAATCTCTCACTGTTTCTTGACTGCAGTCTACACGGAGCATAAACAAAAGTCTAAATACTGGTGATATGGTTAGAATGAATTTGTCCTTAAAGGAGCAATTTGTAACTCTGACGTGTAGAGTTTAAAATGGGTACTGCAGTCCAAATTCAACATAGGGGAAAGTGCTCTATGCCCCCCAGCTTACAATGTGAAGGACACAGAAGCTTCAGTGTTTAGCCAGCTGTGTGACAATCTTTTTTTTTTATTTTTTTTTATTTAGTTTTGGGCTTTTTGTGCCGTTATTAGAGAGATAGGACAGTGGAGAGAGAGTGGGGATTGTCATGTGGGAATGGAACCACAAGGCTGGAGTCGAACCCAGGCCACCAGCGTTGAGGACTATAGCCTGCATATATGGGGATACGCACACTCACCACTGTGTCAGATATCTGTGCTGAAACTTCTCTCCATTTTTACAAAGGACCTCAACATTTATCCAATTTTCACTAAGTTTCTGGTGGCGCTTATAATAAAAATGTAGAGGATCTTCTGGATGAAAATAACCGGTTCCCTTATCTTTTAAATGTTCTTGTTTTGACAGGGACAGTGTAGCCAATTAGCTGTACCGGAGTTAGTTATAAGCTTATTTACATCTGTAGTCCCTGGGCAGGAAACAGAGACAAACTTCTCTTTTAAGAAACAAAATATACACTTCCAACATCAACACAACAATACACAACCACTGTACAACATTAAATTAATCCACAGGGAAATTCACAAATGATACGTCAATGTTACAAAGAGATGAAGACATTTTTTTTTACATATTTCCATCACTGCATCACCTTTAACTGTAAACATTGGTAGTTTATTATGGGACCCCATGGGGATTCCACAGTGTTTATGCTCTTCAGCATTTGTCTCTTTTCCCAACACCAAAGGTTGCCACTTGGTTTGAACGCAGAAAATATGTGTTTACTTGAGTTAATGGCGCCAGTGTTAAGACGGTATCTGTTTCATATATAACATTGGAACAAGGTGTGATGATTATTAACTGGTTTTTGGGTGTTAGCACAGAGCATGGGCCAGCACCACTAGCACGGACTCCTGAAGAAATTACTGATCCAATCCGGTGCAAATTTAAAACAACAAAAGTTCACCAAAGCGCTGTAAAATCAAAAACAGAGACAGTGAGAATAGAATACAGATACAAAACAACGTAAAACAGCAGGACATACGTTTCTTCTTGGTCGTAAACTGGAGCCACATATTGAAGTTTATCTTCTTCTCTCACTCACGGCTGGAAAGAAGTGATCCATTTCCCGACTGTTAAATCATTGTTCCACCAAGGGAGGAAGACAGAGGCTGATAAAGCAATGCACTCACTCTTCAGTAAGTCATTTCAACATAAACACTTGTTCATACTTTACATTCAACCATCTGTTACAATCCACACTGACTTTTCCAAAGGATTTTATTTAACCTGCTCCTGATAAGCATAATATAAACCTGCAGGCCATCTTGTTTCATCCTCATGGATTAAGAAGTGGTTTTATCTTTATCTGAACATTTTCGAGCACAAATGCAATGTTCTTAAAAGTCATCTTCAAATCCCTCCTTATCTTCAAACTCACTGTAGGTTAGGGAAAACTTTGATGTAATGATACTTAATCCATGCCATATGAATTCACCTTTTTTTCCCCCGTTACTATATGTTTTTTAATGGTTTATTTTTTAACTTGTTTATGCTTTTATTTTGCTTTTTATAAAAATGTGGGACAGAGAGAGTGAGGAAGATGTGGGACCCTTATGGTCACTTCATAATCCCTTGCACTACTATTTACTATTTATTTAATGTCTACATTTAAGAGCATGCTAACACAACTGTTCTACAGTGATATGTGCTTTTTTTTCCAACTTTGGTAGTTTACAAATTTGTATAAAAAGACAGGTAATTAAACACACGTCATACTGTTTATAGGGACGCAGTTTACAACTAGTGGTTGGATGGGGTGGTCTGGGATGGAGTCAAACTCCCGGCCTGATCTATTATTCTGCCCCTGTTCATCCTGATGAAGTTAGAAATATGAGGCACAACAGTAAATTACAGGTAATTTTCTTTGACAGCTGACTCCTTAAATAATGCTCTAAAGACACAGTAGTCAGAATGATGTGACATAAAAAAAAGTAATTGTCACTCAAATGAAATCAGAAACAGAGGGGCTGAATTAAAAGGGGGCAGTGAGTCATTAGGCTACAAGTTGAACTCTCAGTCAGTTCGATGAATCTATCAACAAACCACACCACTCAAAGTCTCATCTTACACTTTCAGCACATGTGATATAAAGAAGCTCTGACATGTATTGGACAGAAACACTTCATCCTAATTGATCCTGTGTGGTCATGAAGTCTGAGAAATCAAGACGGAGTAATTAGTTAATAATGATTACTGTATCCAGAATCAGACGTGAACGTGCAGCGATGGGCTTACTGATAGCCACCCACCAAAACGCAGCCAGCCTCTAATTGCATTTTCGAGTCAAAGGCGTCAGATCAATGCCTGGCTGTAGCCTTTTTTTTACGGCGTCCTTCACCCAGGAATACACCAAGGAGGCTGATAACGGTGAGATAGAATCAGCCGGGGTTGGGAACGTCCTCGCCCTGCCATTTGTGTCAGGCGTGTGGCGCTGTAATGAAGCCTGCAGGAGCCAACTGCTCAACATGCACACCGAGCGGCTCATGTCATTGTCATTGCAGCTGCAGGTCATTATTCACACATTTATTCAAGAGTTATTTTTCATGAGTAAAGTGTTAACTGGCTCTGTTGACAGTTATATGAAGGTTTTAAGCATCTGTGTTTCCATACAGATGATCAACTCACGCAAAACGAGCTGTGCGATCTTTAAAACCCCACACATTTAGTTTCACACGCAAACAACACAAACTAATGTCAAACTCATGATGGGTTTATAAAACACCAACTCAAACATCTTTGAAGTAGAAGGTTAAGGTCTCATAAGCTGTGAAAGAGCTCCTTGTACATTAATTCCCATGTTTGTAATGGCTTTATTAAAAATGTATGAGCGCCATGATGTTAATTGCAACCACCGGGGCCGATACCACCACGTATGCAACCCCCCCCCCGGAGTGATGTGTAAACCTAATTGCACGAATGACACATTTCTTTAAATCACTCTCATGTCTGCAGCCAAGACAAGTCCGACGCTGTGAGATAATTCAAGCCTGTCAAATAACATGCAATCAGAAGAAAAGACCGGTTCATTACGGGCAGGGCTTAGGGCTTACACAAAGAGGGTTCTGGATAGATAAAAAAATAAATAATACAAGTGTCATGATTTATGTAATAATGTGAGAATAAAAACTTGTTTACCTTTATATTCATTAAACAAAAAAAATACTTTAAATGCACATAAAAAAAGAGAATTAGAACCGAAACAAACAAAAAAGAAGACATCGACCAAAATCAGGCACAACAATTGTCTGCTGACTCTTTTGTTGCATGTTCCAGTCTGTATTTAGACAAACAATGAAAAAGCTGATTCAGCAAGAGAAAGGACACATGAGAGTTAGCTTAAGTTCACAATCACAGACCAAGAGGAGGGAGGTGTTTGACTCGGGCACAAGAAAGAGCTGCTGTCATCTAAACCACAGACAAAAAGAATGCACATGTCGCCCTGCATGCTTCAGGAGATACGTATTTCTTTCTCCAAGTTTAAGTTTGACTGAATGACAGGTTCCTCATCAGGTTGAAGAAGTGTCAATATGTTGACCTTGGATGGGACTATAATGCATAGTGTTATGTAGCGACAGTCTGAAAGGTTTACAATCCCCTCCTGTTCGTTCTATTTAAGACGAAACAGTGAGAGGAGGCAGGGCTGAAGAGTTTTTCAGGTGAAGGTGATTAATCACCTCCTGCAACAAAGAGCAATATTGCAGCACCTCTGCCATTTAGTTAGAGCATTAATGACATCCTCAAATCGTTTGGGTCCTGAAGCTGAGGTGAGGAGAAACAACTTTAAAACAGCAAGAAAAACATCTTTGATTTCTCTCAGTGAAATGTATACTCTTCATCATTCTGCAAAAAGAAAAAAAAAGAAAAAAAGACCAAAAGTGTGAGAAACTGCGACTTACTGAGACTTGTTACAATGATCAAACATGACTTTTACCCATCATGCCTTGTGCTGTACCAAGTTCCTTGTTTAATAAATGTTTTAAAGCAGTTAAAGAGTATTTTAGGGCTTTTGCCTTTATTTGACAGGACAGTGTACAGAGTATAGAAAAATGGAAGAGAGAGTGGGGAATGATATTTGCCCACTTGAAGACTAGTGCCTCCGTACGTGAAGCGTGACCTAACTGCTATAATGCTGACATTGTTCAAAACTGCTTTTTGTCTCTTTTCTATTGCAAGGATATTGTTTACATAAGTCGTTGTTTTGTTTGTTATGTAGTTGATTATGTTCATGTTTTTATTGTGTTGTTTTATTTCTCTGTAAGGTGGCCTTGAGTGTCATGAAAGGCGCCCTTAAATAAAATGTATTATTATTATTATTATTGTGAAGTCCTCTCTCACATCAAAATGTGAAACAATATGTGTGCATTATTAATTTCATCTTAACTGTTTTTTTAGTTTTTGCCTTCACGTCCGTTTATTATTACGTGTGCACGCAGTCATACAGTGATTTCTGCATGAGCACATCCTGTGAGTATGTATGTGTGAAAACAACAGAGTCCTTCTCTTCTTGCTGCTCTTTTACTTTAGACTGCTTTCTGCTCCAGAGGTGAGAAGTGTTAAGGAGGCTGCACCAGCCCTTGCCACATGATAACAAATACCAGTCCACAAACCCCATCAATACCGTGATAGCGAGTGCACACAGATTTGCTGGTAATTATGCCCTCTGGATGTTCCCGACTCCGTCCCCCAACCCTCTCCCAATCCCACAACCAGCTAGCCTCTACACTCTGCAGTGCGGCCCAGTTTCTGACTCTGGTTCTCCCAATAGGAGAGGATAAGCCATGGAGAGCCGGAGTAGGGGGGCTGGACCAATTAGAGGAAGAAATACACAGCACAAGAGGCTGCTCCTCAGATCAGCCAAGCAGGGCAGTGCCAGACGTTTGTTTTCCAGCTCTCATGCAGGAGGTTAGCGGTGTGTCAGCCTGGAGAGAAAAGTCCACTGTCGGCTTTCAGCTTGTTGAGAAGCTTGTTGTATTGAACCTCGATAACAAGGAGCCATAATGACTGAGGCGGCTTTTTTTTTCTAGTTCTCTTCACATCAATTTCACTCTACTGATCTTTTCTGGAGGTCAGAAGACGCCTGAAAATAGACAACTTTCTAAACAGGCCATTAACAGTGGGAGCACTAACTTGTGAAGTTACATATCTGGGCCAAAAATCACACCTCATGGCTTAACAGCTCTGATGTTGCTGCGAGCATCACGCACATTTAAGAAAATGACCTCCAATGAACCATTAGTGTGCTCCAATGGGATCATTTTCCCTGGACAGCGAGGTGTGAAAAGACTCTGACGGCGGTGAGAAAGGCGTTGCCTCCTTCTCTCCCACAAGACACCTGCAGGTGGCAGAGTGGCAGAGCTGTTGTCATGGCAACCCACCTTATTTCCACAATCCCCCTGGCAGGTTCTGACAGATGTGTCAAGCCTTATGGGAAATTGGAAACGAGAGAACTGACCTCTTCTCGCTTGTTTTTCTGTTGGGAAGTTTTGATTTGGAAAGGCTCAGAGAAAGAAAAAAAAAGAGGGAACCAGGAAAAAAGTAGACAGAGAGAAGAAGATACACAGCGAGAGAGCAAACGTGATCAGTAACCTCCTTTCTGCTCCTCCCGCTGTGTAATCAACGTGACATTGCAGGTGGAAAAGCTCTGGGAACTTTCTCTGCCAAAAGGCCCGAGGGTGAACTGCAGGGATCGCTGGCTGACAGAGAAACCACGGATCAGGGACTTGTGATGTTCCCTCTCAGTCCATATCAGCCCCTCACAGTCCACAGCGTGAACCCGGTCCCTCCACCGTCCCTAAGATTACTTCCAATAAACAGCATTTCTAGTCAGCGCTGTCAGGGCCTGGAGGAGAATATCGCTTCTGTCATAGGAAGATGCACACAAATGCCATTTGAATGTTTTTTGCCTCGCTCACTTGAGTTTTAGAGTCGACATGGTCGTTTCCAACGGTCAGTTTCATGAGCCTCAGATGTTTAAGGGCCCAGTTTGTATCCCAAGGGAAACATACAATCAACCAGATTTGAAATATCTGCATTTTTCTTTTGGCAATGGTCGCAAAATTGGCAGTTCTCTTGGTGGCAATCAGCTCTTTGAACTGCAGCTGTTATTGAAATTCCACCAGTGTCCTTTAATGAAAAGAAGTCATCCGAAAGAAATGTGAGAATTGTGTGGAAACAATGCCACAGCTACTGAATACTGACAAAAAATGTCCTTTTATTGGTTTTAGATTAAAGTAATCGAAAACATCCGGAATCTTGGACTGTTACTCAAAATATATATATTTTTTTTATTCTTGGGCTCTTGGGTAGAAATTACCAATTTGATCAAAAACAATGTTCTGTGAAGTGCTAGTTTTGTTTTCATCCCTTTAGACATTATTAATGCATTGCAACATACACACACATACACACACACACACACACACACACACACTCACTGCTTGACTACAGAATATTCTTTCCAGTCGATGTAATATCCCCAATGTCCATCAAGTATAAACATCCATAAATCTGAGTAGAAATGATATTAAAAAAAGAGGTCTTATAACGTTAGATATTGCCCCTCATTTTCTGACTGCTGCTATATTAACTTTGCAGATATTGCAGAAGGCACAGTATTCCAGTATTCTCCAGTCACTCTCTGCCTTGAAACAAAAATGAGGTTAGACTGAATATAATCTAAAAACAAAAACAAAAAACATTTAGCATCAGCTTGGAGCCAGACTTGTTCTGCAGACACAACATGGTACTACACTTTTTTGATTTGTTGAGCACGTCACTAACACATTCAAGGTTAATGGTTCAAACCCACTGGGGCCAAATACACAGAAAATGAAAGCACTCGTGGTATTTTAAGGCACTTTAGATAAAAGCGCCTACCATATGTTCCATTACAAGTACAAAGTCAGGGGGAGTGAGGAGCGGAAAGTGGCAGCAATTATGTTTTGAACTACATAATACAGAACATAATTGTTTGCAAATAGAATTTTCCACCCAAATGCTAAACGCACCTTGATATCCTGACAACAAAGGTATGAAAACAAATCGATGGCGCCAGTGTAGACAGAAGAAGAACGGTTTAATACACACTGATATATTGAGTGACTAATACATTATACAGGGAGCAGTTGTGGACATGTGTGGTACACAAACGCGTAAAGGTTTCCTTAGTTTATGCTCGGTCATGGTACTCTTTTTCCATGCAAAGTTTTTGCTGTTGTGTGGTGCACTGTTTTTACACCACACAACTTTTTTTTGACTTACAAAGTTTGGTAATTCAGAAAAGTGACATTGCGACGAACAAGCTTCTAAGCTGTTCCAGTGCTTAAACATTAGTTGCAGAAATCCATGCCGTTAATGAGGAGGCTATATTGGAATACAAGTATATGACATTAACTTCTGCTACCCTTCATGATTTGCTGGCATGGCCTATAAATATATCTTCCATTGTGTCGCACACTTGATTAGAAAGATGCAGCGGTAGATTACTGAACTTACTTTCACACTGAGATGGTGTTTACATGGTGGCACCAATAAAAAAAAATACAGTAAACAGGAAATATACTAGACCACTTCCCCCCCTCAGCACTACAGCCTCATTACCCGAGCTGAATGTAACATTGAGTGAATGTCAATGTTTCATTGCATATTGAACTGACTCCAGTGCTGCGGCAGAGAAACTGTTCCAGACTGCAGCCAGACAGATGAGCTCTGTGGAACTGTTGTCAACATCCTGTTCTCCCAGTTCGTATTTTCTCGGTTGTTTTTTAGATCTGGATATGCAGGGTGTCAGATGCCAGACAGATGTCCATCTGTTGCAGTCTGTCAGCTGCCTCCTAACCCCGCTGAATGTGACACAGCACATCATATTTGCTGATTTTAACAACACGTCCCCTTTTATTTTCAACAAAGGTCAAAATGTATGTAGCAGAACCTCTGCTAGCGTCACACTCTGTGTCAACATATCCTCATTGATGTCTCTGCAGCACAGATAACGCACCAACAGTCGAGCATGTTTTCCCCCACTCCCGTGTTTTTCTCAGGGGACTGGTGGTGATGTTGTTGATATGCATCTCGGCGCATAGGTGCCTAATTGCAGTGTAAACTACTCAGACCTTGTTCGTCTGCATCATCCAGCAAATAGAAACATTATAAAATGACACTTTCAGTGACTGCAAATAAGGCTGTAGTAAAAGTCTCATTACTGTAACATCAACATCAATTAAACTTTGTGATTGTTTATGGCCATCATTGTAGCATATTACATTGTTATGAAGCCTCAAGACTCATCCACTTCACTTGAGGCAACAGTGTTGAATTATGCATCACGCTGCTGTAAAAGCATTCCAGAGTGATAAGAGTTTAGTACTGTGTTTAAAGCCTGCCAGGACATGTTTATGGCAGCTTACGTCAACCTGGATAATGTCAGGTTGTCATGATAAACCTCTAAAGCAGTGTCAATATGCCACTGAAGTGACATTAACCAAATGGCAATTACTTGTTGTAAAGCTTAAATCAGCATAATAAGTACATTGTTATCAAAGTGTTATAGTATCTAAAAACAAGTAGTTTATTTTTTATAACACATGAAATAAAAAATAATAAGAGCAATGCAGGGAGGGTTGGAGATTTGAAAGGTTTCAGTGAGTTTGAACTGGAATACAAATGGGAGACCATTCACCAATCATTTGGTCAGTTTTGTTTTAAAGGTTTTAAAGCATGGGTTTCTCTAAACATGTTCAATCTCGAAACCTATTTTTACCTTACATTACCCACTGCTTCCTGTTCCCTTTTCAGGGACTGTCAGTTTTACATTTTGCACCGTGAACAAGCATGATTGCTCCCTCCTCCTCTCTTTCTCTCGCTGGTCTTTGTTCACATCATTGACTGTAAATATTAAAGGACGAAGTCTGAGTGACGTCAACCATTTAATAAGGCAGTGTGTGGGTGGTTCACTGGCAGAACTGCTATGATGGAAATGCTGTCTCTATCTGACTTTCAGTCAACCTAACTACAGGCTTAGAGCCGAAGCTGAGGCTGGTTTTAAGCGGTGTCAGCTTTGGCCTCATTATGTATAGCTTGTATCGTTTTCAAATTTAAAACGGAGCCTTTTTGATCAAAATGACCCCCAGTGTGCCAGTGATGAAAATAACTGATCAAACCTATTTTTTCTTTGTACCAGACTGTAAACTTCATTCATGCTGTAAAAACTTGTGACTTGATCCTAAAGTGGACACTCGATGAACTGCGGGACTTTTGCACTTTTACACTGACTTCATTTTCACAGCGGGAGGTTGCCGCTGGGTTCACACTAGTAACATTGTTGTGTGCCTGAGTACACTTTCGATATCCAATACAGCATGTGGCAGTATGCACATAGTTGGTCTTCAAATGCGCCAAAGAAAGATGACGAAGCAACCATGGCAACCACTTGCATGCTGAAAGTTTGTGTCGTTTCATAGAAACCAACGTTGACCCTCTTGGTTGCACCGATAAGATGGTTTTTGGAGCGACAGGAGCCGTTAAGAATCACTTCATATAGCAGTCCACTCTTAATTGGAATAAAATTGTGATCAAACAAATCTATATAACTTGTACATTTAAGATTAGATGTCCAGAAGATGTCGCACTTCAGCACCACTCTCTCAATCCAAAACAAAACTTTTGTAAGTGCTGTTCCCTCAGTGTGATCACAGAGCTGAGAACAACAAATCCAGGGGGAGTTTGACAGAACTGTCCTTTAAGGACCTCAACAAATGGAGTTTGTTGTATGTTTCATTGGTTGAAATCCCCCCCCGGCACACATGTATATATATTGACAGATAAACAGATGACCTGGCTTGTCCTATTAAAACAAATGAGTCATGCCTCTTCAATAAGAAGAAGAAAACTACAAGTAGTCTGGTTATCCTACACCAGCCTGACAAGTTTGATACAAGTGTGCCTGTGGCAGAACCATGAATTCATCAGATCTCCTGAGTCCATGCTTCTCAGTCTGCTGCGTTAACTTTGATATATTCTGTCTTTCTGGGTTTTCAGCATGGTGCTAATAAGCAGAATGTCTGACTCTGAAATGTTGGGGTTTCTTAAAGAGGTTTTTTGGCTTACAGCACTGGTGTTTCCTTATGCACATGCTTGATGAAAGCAGAAGCCCAGATAAGATGAAAGCAGCAGGAACACCCCTCTCTCTAATGCGGGCTTGGATATTCATTTGTAAGTTCAGCCTATATGTTAAATGTTAAACTTATGCCATTGCAGTACATCCTTAAACACTGAACACGTTCAAAGGCAGTCTATTTGGGGAGGTATATATAGAAAGCATGGTGCAGAGTCACAAGTTCAGCGGGGAAATTAGTGCTGGAGGAGTTGCTTTTCCTTGTGCTCAATTATTCAGATGCTTGTGTCTCAGTGGTTGGGAAAGTAAGAGTTCAGTTAAACTTGTGTGCTAAAAAAAAATGGACTACAGCGTTTTGAGGTAATACTCAGGAATAGCCGAGTGGGTTTCGTGAATGAGAGCTAATCGTTGGTCATTTCGACTTCTTAGTTTTTTTTCTTCTTTTTTTTTAACTGCACAATAGAAAAAAATGTATAATAAAAATTTAACAACTTCAAAAAAAAAACATTAACCCATCCTATGCCTGAACAGGACAAAAGAGTTGCTTAGTATGTGAATTATGTAATCTGAAACTTTTGTCAATTCAGAATACACAGGGGGGCTCTATAAAGGTCAACTTGCCCATTAAGTGATGTTTGTATAGAAACTAAAACAGTACTTTGACCATATATTATTACTTAATTTTTGCAGTCTAATAAGTTTATTGAAAGCCGCTCTGTGTGACACACATCTTCATATTGTTGGGTATAACATGCATGTACATTGTGCCAAGAGGTCCCTAGTGAATCTGTGGGGCGGGTCAACAGAAAGTCTCATCATTATCATCAGTTTGTGTCAACCTGATCAAGCTTGCTTAGTTGCCCTAGCGGCCAGCTAGATGAAAAGAAGCCAACTTGTTTAAACCTACATCAGGGATCCCTTACATTTACAGCTGCATCTGCAAGCAGGAACAGTCTTATAAAAAGGTATTGAGTTTGAACATACTGTAAGTTCAGCTTGAAGCACCCAGGTGAATTTACTGTGTATTCAGACATCATGGGGCAAATAAACTGCAGATTCAAAAAAAAAAAAACAATCCAACAATAAATGTATGTTGGAGGCATTCTCCACGGCGCATAATTCCTACCAGGGGACTCTGAGCATGCTCCATAAATTACAACCACTAGACAGCAGCAGAGAAACTGCCTCGATGCTCCATCAAACATTTTGCTTTGAGGGTCATAGCCACTTCATCATGGGCAAGTTCGAAACTTGCAATATATATATATATGTGTATCCATCTCTGTCAGATTGTTAAATTGCACATCTCAAAAGACATGAATTACATTTCCAATTAATGCAAACACTCTTTAAGATGTTGGTAGAAATTGTCTTTAGGTCCTGACCAAATTTAATAACTTGTGCGGTCTGAAAGAGGAATGAAGAAAATCTGTCATCTGTAGCAGTTGTAAATGCATAAAAACTTCAACCAATGTCTTCCACGAGGTATCAATTTCATGAAACAATCATGTCTCCCTGCTCATTCTCTACCCCATGCATGGACGAGCCCTTTTGAAGGAGCAGAGAGGGGAGGGGATGGGTGCAGACGGTGCATGGAGGGAATGCTACTTTTAAAGTCATGCTCGTTTTTTTGTTTTTTTAAATGACCAACCCTGCCTTCATGGTAATACTTTCTTTACTTGTTATGCCTGTCACATGCCGTCTTTATAAAACAATCTAAACAATGGTTGAAATGCATTACTTATTCATCAACATTTTCTCGTGCTGAAGTAACTTCAGTTGAAACCTGAGATGTGAGGTGGATTTGTGGGTGGGAGAAAATAGTTCCAGAGGAGCGAGGCATCACACAGAAGTATCTCCAGCAACAACAAAGAGGGAGTGCTATGTGACTTGCATAAAGATTGACTATCACAAAAAGACCAAGGCAAGTGGATGTATGATAGGTCCCTGTTTCTGACATCTTTCTCTGGCCTGGATCATAGCATGCTATAATATCCCCCACTCCAAGGCCAAGGCCGTGCAGCGGGGAAGCTGAGTGTGACTGCTGTGAATACTGCTGTGCCAGTGTTTGTCAATGATGTATCGTGTGTAGCATGAGGCAGCGGCTTGGGGGTAGATTACTTTCCTAAACAAGGCAATGGTCTTAAAGGGTGAGTTACTGCCCTGGCTATTGGTTTCTCTTCCTGGGCCCCCTGACAGCAGTAGCATCTTAATACTGGCTACCGACCAAGACAGCAGAGTCCCTGCCAAGTGGAAGCATCTGGATGGTCTGTCCTATACTACAGCAGAGCAGATACACTAAGAATATATACAGACACAGAAGGCAAATTCCACAACAAATTGTATTGCAGACTGGAGATGTTATGTATGTTGGGCACCTGAATATCACAAGCCATAGACCTTTGCAATGTGTCAGAGTAGGTACCATTTTGTTTTTGTTTATACCATTTCCATATTCCATTTTGGATCCACTTATCAAATCCATGCTCTGTTTTGGTTTCCTTCAACTCCTGCAAAAAAAAGTTTCTCTGGCTACTAAAAGTTAGCAGTTCTTCTGTAGCTTCTGGCTTATTGTTGTTTGCTGTTTGGAACAGAGAAATTACCTTACAGTGTTGATGATATATATACTGCATATAGTAAATGTATTATATTAAAATTAAGGATTTAGCTAATGTTATAAATAGAAAAAAAGGCCAAAATGATTTTAACCCATTGTGCATTATTTGTAAAGAAATGTGCTGACTTTATCTCTTTAGCTTTAGTGACTATGAGGAGCTGTTATGTGGCACATCACACACACTTGACTCTGACATTTAGCTCTTTCCCATATTCCTTTTCTCAGCTTTTTTCATATTCCTAAATTCCATGCTTGGCAGACTCACCTCACACCGATATAAATTTCCTGTATTTATTTTGGCTTGAAATAATCGGTTCCTGTTGCCAAACCCTATCTCCCCTCTTAGACCAGGCATCCATGTGACAGCCAATTCTCCCATAGGCTTGCATGTGGCCATGATAAATTAGCTTAATGCCGTGCAAATATTAATCACATTGTCACCACAGCTGAGCAGGGAAGCAGTTTAGTACTGCAGCCGCCACACAGCCTCATTTATCAAACCCCGGAGCTCTCCTCCTATGCAAACCCTCCTGCTTGCTGTCTCCAAAACACAAGCTGTTCCCACCCAGTTTTTTTGCCCACTGCCAGACATGCCTTCAACCATTTCTTGAGTGGCATGGTTGGCTCTGTTGTCAGAATTATCTGACTGAACACCTGCATTTTTACATTTGTACAGACTTATATATCACCAGATACTTTTTGGAGGTTTTAAAAAATGTTTCCTATTATTGCAGGTAAAATACAAAAACTAAGTAGAGTGCTAATGTAAGAAAGAAATTGTGTTAATGTCAGTAAAACATAAAAGATGATTCCTAATGCAGCATGCCCAGAAGTTGTTGACTCCTACACTGATGTTTTATGAACTTGATTTCTATAATGTGGTGCCTTTGATTTCGAAAATGCGCCAAAAGAGCCTAATGAGGAAAAAGAAAAAAGAAACACAAAAAAACTGCATATATCAATTCTAAACACATAAGCAAACAGCGACAGGAGTAACAAATAAGACATAATATACTATACCATTAACAACAACTTAACACATAAGTAGTTTAAAGGTATTTTAATGAGTCAATAAGGTTTGCCTGTCTTTTTTTCTCCAATGTTTATAAGAAAGAATTACCAATGCAGACCTTGAAAACAAAGCTCCTAGCAAACCATAACATAGCACAGGTCTTATAGACCTCAATGGCAAAATGCTAATACAACAGATATAGTATGCATCAGTTATTAGCAGGATAGCATTTTTGATGTGAAAAACCTTCATGAAGACTTTGAGTAAACACGTTGCCAACTTTACACTTCAGCAACTTTACACTTTAGTGCTTAACTGTGAAAAAGGAGCTGTAGCCAATCACTCACTAAAAAGCTTTCTTAAATCCAGCTGGTAACCTGAAAACACAACCTGTTAATAACACCCCCCCCCCCCCCCCCCCACACACACACACACACACCACCTCAAATTGAGGGTATCGATGCATGTATTGCATGTGTTACAAGTCAGAAAAAAAATATATATATAAATATATTTTTTATATTGCATGCTAATTGGATTCTTTAGTTACACCATTAAGTCACTGAACTGACAGCAGCGCATCTCCCTGTACTCAACTCAACTTCAACTTTATATGTCCCCGAAGGGCGATTTGTTTTGCGGCAAGGCATAACAGAACATGAAAAAAACAAAAGAGGAAAGAGACATAAGCACAGTGATGGAAAAGAACGGCACGTCGGTGCCTTTGAATGGAACATCTCACTTTGAAAAACCTCCTAGGGGACTAATTTGAAGAGTCAGAAGTTTTATCCACCTCGTGACATCAAACATTTCACTTTTTTTTTTACCATCCTCTTTAGCTTTTTTCATGTACTTTTCGATCCGTACCAAAATTTTATTCATTCAAAAATAATGGTATTTCAAAGATATCGTTAAAAAATAAAAATTGCATTTCACTGATTAATCATAATATAAAAGCTCTGAAAAAAATGATTGCAAACAAATACTTTCTCAAAGATGAGACACTTTCAAATATGATCTCAAACATCCCAAGTATTCAACGGTTGAAATATAATCATCTTAAGGCACTTGCATTTGACTCCTCTAAATGACATCCGTGAAACATATTGCAATTTTTTTTCTGCAGCTGTCAAAAGAAACTCATTAATATTCCTCACCTGTCTTCAGTGCCAGTGGGTCATACAACTATGCGGTCGTTCTTTTTGTTATGTATGCCCCCCAACTCACACCACTGTGCCTGTGAGAGGTAACGCCAACTTGTAAAATAGGCTCAAAGATATTCACAAAGTCACCACTCACAATTGATGAATGCAGCAGCGTGAGTGTGGCAAGAATGATTATCACCTCGTACTGCTGCTTGAAAATTTGCAAATGGAGTGTTTACGCCTGAATGTCTAACCGACATTTGAATTTTACCTCGGGAAATTACATTGCACCTCAGTCCTCCAATAAGTGCCTGTCTGAGTTGGAACTGTTGAGAGGAAGCTATGGAAACATTACTCAGAAATAGCCTCTCCTTCAACAAGGAAACATCCTGTTGGGATGGAAAGTAGTGGCTCAGTGCGGTACCATCGCTCATTTGAAAAACTTCCAGAAAGTAAGGTAACTAAATGAATGTAAAGAAGAGTCTTATCTGATGTTTCTAGCTATTTCCACTGACTACAAAAACACCATAACATAAATATTTCATTAAAATTTTTAGTCCAGCATTCATGATACACTGATGTATCCTACGTACCTTTTTTTAGAATAAGTGAGAGTATCATTTTTGTTTTGACAGCAATTCATTCACTGGATTGCCTCTGTTACAACCTCAAACACTGGCCATTAAGTTGCATTGACATGTAGTTTCAACAACAACTATACCTTAAAAAAGGAAGAGATCATGTGCAGCAGACTAAAATGTTGTAACTATTAAATGTGACACTGAGTGCGTTAACATGGACTTGAGTATCCCAGTTTGTGCATGTAAACATCGTATCCTGATTTCAGAAAACGCAATGCAATGTCGACATTTAATAGTGCTAACACCACAGTAATTAGCGATCTCATTTTTTTCTCGGCTTTAAAAATTGCTGCGGTTTGAGTTGTAAACAATAAACACCAACTGTACAAATCAGATGCAATAATCCGAAACCAATAAGATACTATTATTGATCATGTATACAGGGATATGAATAACCTTTCTGTGAGCATGTAAACGTCATATTACGAATATGACCGGGATAAGGCTCATAACTGGGATACTCAAGTCCATGTAAACACTCATTGATGGTCCTAAAAACATCTAAAAAAGAAAACAGGACTTCAACTATCCTCTCTTTTCCTTTTCTCCCTGTCTTTGTTTCTTTGTAATTATTTTGGCTAGATTTTGGACACAATGCTTTGGCAGTGTGTGCAGTGTGCCTTTAGCTGTTTACTTGGATTCACTGCTCACATGGATGTTGTATTAAAATCCCTGTTTTCCATTGAGTTGTTGACCCCCTGTAACCTTGAGGGTCATTGTAATCCAAGAGAACACTTTTTTTACTTTCATTGGAAATATTTGTTGCTCTTAGACAATAAAGCAGCAGGAGATTTAATGCAATCTTCAGCCTCTTACCAATGTGCTCTGATATTCAGCACAGTGGTATTATGGAGTACATTGACCTTGTGCTAAGGCACTTTCAGTGGTAACCAGCACAGTACATTGTCGGCCAAGACTTCAAGCTATAGCTTCTTTCGCCCTGGGCTGCCACTATACTCTTCCTAATTTTGTTTCATTGAAGGAAATCACTGTTCTAGAACAGGAACTTATTCAGTGGGACCATGGGGAACGCTTTACCCATTAGTGGCAGTGCAGTGACCTTCAGACAGTCCATCCATTACCCTTTTGTTTCTTGGACTCTTTCCTTATAGTAATAGGACAAGGAGCCAAAATGAATGAATCATTTAAGTCCAAGTTCAAGTTCCATTTGAAACCTTTCCTCTCCCCTGCTTTCTTAGAACCTTCTCTATCTAATACAACATATGAAGTTCAGGTGAAGAGGTGAAGCTGCTATACATAATAATAGTCAATCATTATTTGTATAGCAGCAATTCATAAAAAGTGTTATCTCAAGACACTTTTCAAATGGGATAATATGCAGGTTGAATTCCTCACGTTCCTGTTGTCCACACTAACACGCTGCTGAGGTGGAGGTCAGAGCAGGCCATGCAGGAAGGAGGACTGCTGAGGCTGTAAGGATGACAACCGTCCCACAGTCGTCAGATGGTAGTGATTGGGCGTCGGGCGTTGTTGCTCCATCTATACAACCTTAACAAATTGTCACTTCAAGGCAGGAAATTCACATTTCTGTTACGCCTCTTCTGCGTTATTTAATGTGTGGGGGACTGAATGGTTAGATAAAGTTGTTCCACCCCTGATACTGTACGTACAGTAACAGGAGCCAGACGGTGGCAGTGCAGAACGCCGTAGCGAGTGAGACGAAGCAGCGCTGTTTGTGCGTGCATGCTTGAGTGTGAGGGTATGTGATGCTCCTGCTGGTTGTTGACACAATGTGCCTCTCCTGCTTTCATAATGCAGTAAATCACACTCTGGACACCAATATAAAAGAAAGAAACTTTGTCATGGCGCTGTTTCAAAATATCAAAGTATAAAGGGCTGGGATTGGCTCAAGTCCCCCATCTACAGATTCATGTGACTTTTTTTTTTCAATGACATTGGACTGTATATTGACACACATTTGTCATATATGTCAGCCCTGTGATTGACTCTTGACCAGTCCAGGGTGTACCCCACCTCTTTCCCAATGTCAGCTGGGATCATCTCCAAACGGGGAAAGTGGTATGGATAACCGATGGATGGACTGTTGTTCTCTTATGAATTTTTTTTTCCATTTGGGGACAAGAACCTCCCATTCATTTGAAAGAGACACTACTTTTTATTGTCCCTGAATGTTTACTGTGTGTCTCTGACTTTGAAATAAAAAACACATTATTGAAAAATGTAATGATTATTTTAACCAACATGTGTCAGTTATTGATGGCTAACATACAGTTTTAAATGAAGCTGTTAAATGCCACTCCCCGCATTCAAGTAATCAGAATCCACCATCTCAGTGATTACCTTCCAGATGTAAACTCCAACTTTTCTCAAAAGGTCAAAATAGCTCTATAAGTGACTATTTTTCACTGAAGATCACAAAGATGTTTTTCTTTGATAGTTCAGATGTGAAAAATCCATACATACTGTATGCTGCTATAATTGAGAAGAAAAAAAAAAAAAAAAAAAAGCTATGAGAGCCATAATTCTGTATTGATTCCACCTCCTAAATCTACTCCACCGGTGGCGTGGTGATGCAGATGAAAAAGTACTTTAGATTGAGACCGTTCTGACTGTAATGGTGCTCTGGATGAGCATATCATTGATTTTTAACTACAATTCTGCCTCTTGAGATAAAAGATGACTTAATGGATCAAAGTCAAGAGACGATCATCATTTCTGTCTCTTTTGTGTTGAAGCTACTACCGTATGAGGAGTTTTTAGTTGGCTATGAGGGAGGAAACACAGTCTACCAAAGTGTATCTCCTTTGCCCTTTTGCACAAGATAATTTCTTCAATCCGTGGAGTTATAGATTATTTAACCTAACCTTTACACTTTATGAATAAAAACAAATTGATGTCTTTTTCTACTTGCACATCTTTAGGTGGACAAAATGGAAGAAAATGGAACAAGAAGAACAAGATTGAAATACTGATCAAAAGGTCGCCAAATACATTTTAAAACACAGCTCTTACTCAAAGCACTTTGAGTCACATGTCACACACATTCACATCCATTCACACACTCATGGCAGAGGCTGCTCTGTGACCATTATGAGTATATCATCCGATTCATTTGCATGTATACACCACCGATGAAGCAACGCAAGCAACTGAAGGGTTTGTCTATGTTGCTGCAGGAGATGGGGATCGAACCCTCGACCTTTCAGATGAGAGACGACAAACTGAACCACAGCCTCTCAGCCCCTCTTCCATGTACCATGAATGATGTAATAATTAGGATTTTATAGTGCAGTTTTTGGGTGTATAGCTCCTCATGGTTAAACATAAAACACTGAATACATGAGCTATAGTATTTTTTGTTTTTTTCTAAAAGAAGCCAGGAAAATAATTTTGCAAGAAAAAGGTGAAAAATTAAAATGCAATCTACCCCAACCAGGGTCTTAAAGGGATTACTGGAAAATCAAATTAGCCTGAAGATAAATGACTTAATCTCCATACATCTGCTTTGTCAGTATGTTTTGTTTTTTGCACCACTCTGAGAGAAGGGATTTGCTGACGCACATAGTACGACTTGTGCTGATTAATCGCTGCTCTCACCGCAGCGTGCTAACTCTCCTAGGTTTCAATTCGCAGCAGGTAGGGACATACACAAAGACGCACATAACAAACAAACATGATAGGATGCTGCTTTCCGCATCTGCCTGTCCTTTGCATGTCTGTGAAGGGAGGTTCATTAATTGGTTCGGAGATGGAGAGATAGATGGCTTAGATTAGGCTCCCCTCTCATCACTTCTCCACCACGTCTCACCCTCGATCGCTCGCTCTCTCTCTCCACCTCCATCGCTGAACTTTCCACAAGCAAATTGAGTCAGGCCCTCTTAATTAGATTGTTTCTCACTGCATTTCTAATATGTGACTAATTAGAGTCAGACAAAAAGAAGGGGAGATTGCCCCAGCATTGCACTGGGGGTGAATCTGAGGATTTATTATGGAGACAATGATCGAATCAGTCAGTCAGCAGTTACTGACTTCAATGCATGGAGGGAGACTTTGAACCAGGGTGAGCTGATGTTAAGGGGCAAGTGTGTTATAGTTCCTAGAAGAAAGCCACACTCGAAGGGAAGAGTCGTTGATTTAGATTTAAATATTACTTACACCATAACTACTATCAAGAATCCAATGATGTAAAGACTATTTTGGGCCTGAATTTGTGTGCCTGGATGTTTTTCTGTGGCTCTCTTTGCTGCATTGTACATTACTACGTTTTTTTTTTTCTCAATAAGTGCCATAACTGAGCTCAGCTGTCATCACGTTCTCCACACACACACACACACAGTGATGCATTCCCCCTTCTCTCCCTCCTCTGCTGATATCATCTCGCCTCTGTCACTACCGACGGTATGGGGGAGGGGGGCACGTGATGAAAAATGTTTGATGTTGCCACACTTCAACTCAATTTAATTTAGCACCTTTTATGCATGAAACCATGCAGCACAGAGTGCCTCACAAAAGGGAGATGTCATTACAATGATTTCAAAAGACTAAAATAATTGATCATTTGATCATCATAAACTTAAGTATGTGAGAAGATATGGAGCACAATCAGAAATATTCCTAATGTTCTTGGTTAATAAAGTTATGAAAAACATTGTTGGCCTGGTAATGTTCATCTTAAAATGATCAAATCTGACTGAAAAAAACCTAAATCATAAAGAAGTCCCTATTTTCCAAAATGCTTCAATATGCAAGAGATTCTTTTAGACGTCCCTCTTCTCATTTCAAAGACAAAACTGTGAAAAAATTAAATATTCCTAACCAATAATAAATGAACTTTCCCAGGACTAATAAATATTTAGGTTAACCAAGGGCAAAGAGGCACATCACTCACCGTATTTAGGTTGAATCATTTAAAATGTAATGTGTCATCCCATGTTAAAACATGAAGTCAAAGAGATCCCTAACCGGCCAATTAGTACCCATCTCTACGCTCATCAAGGCCAATTAATTACGGAGGCTGGAACGAAAACAACGATACGCAGCGGGCCCACCGGAATGGCATGTAATGCAACCCAGATGCACTTAGCGCCCTAATAAAAGCTGACGGTGATGGGGTGACGGCAGGGTCAGTCAAGGTGAAGGCTCGTTAAGCTCGGGGTTTTGGGCGGAAGACAAGCAGCGGATTCCGAGGCTCCCCAGGATAATCAGCAGCATCGGAGCTCTGTGAGGCTACAAGGGCCTCAGAAACAGGAGGAAATAAAATCAATACAGCCTCAGCATGAGCAGCACAGACCACACATGCTAATGCTTCCTCACATCCACTGCTCCACCTGTGTCAAAGCCACGATAAACCCACTCATGCTTATCTGCGAGTCTCCCCATGGATGTGAAATATGAAGCAGAGAGACTTACCTTCGGTTTAATTTTCCACACTAAGAGCTTGCTATGGGCCACAAGTGCTAATTAGATTGATTTCAAAGATCTAAGTCATGGATCATTGGTTGGAGCTGGATAGCTCTGTAAAAGTGTCATACAGTACATATATCGTGGAATTATCTACAGCAGAGGCCTCTTCAAGCAGGAAGAAATGTGCTTCTCTTTATTTTATAACCAAACATTTTCCTGCTAAAATGAGCCAACCATTAAAGGGTAGCAATAGGCACTCTTCATATTGAGCCACTACATTAAAGTGATCCGATTTGGAATGCGGTACTTTGTTGTTTTTAGGAGAACAATTTCCTTCCTACTTAAGCTATTGTTTACCACCAGCCTGAAGGTTCAAACCTGCAGACGCATCTTCATTTGATAGTGTCATTTTGGGTAGATTTGCATGTCATATAAATACAGTAACTAATTGCAGAGTAAAGGCACATGTGAGGGGTTATTACTGACCCATCAAGCTGTTACACTGGACATTGTAATGGATGTTTAAAAGTTACAATTGAGGCTTTGAAACCATTGATTGCACTGTGCATCCCTCTTTATTACTGCTCCAAAATTGTGTTTTGATCATTGACTTTGTATTAAGATGGAAGACGAGTCTCCATCTCCTCTCCACTGTACATAACTGAAGCTTAAATATCCCAACAATCGACACTGTCAATTTGCTGGTGACGTCATTTGGAGCCCAGTTTGAAGACACTCACGGCATTTGTTTCTTTTAAAAACACTCGGAGGCACCATCAGCATTTGAAAATATTGTTGTCGATGGTTACGTAAAGCAAGTTTACTTCTGAACGTTAAATCTCATCCATGATCTTTCGTCAATCTGAAAAATATGTTTTATTAATCATTTATTTTTCTTACAAAAACCTTCCCAGACTCAGTATGCTAACCTTAACATCTGGCTTGAAGTGTATGCATTTTGTAAACCCATCTCCTTAGACCTAGTCTATTTAAAGAATAAGAAGATTAATATAGAGAATTTATCACAACATTTAGATGAGGGCCAGGTTATTTTAATCCTCTGTTATAGAAGAGGTGCAGCAGAAAATGATAAAGCCACATGTTTTACCTTTAGATGTGGAAAGATTACAACTTTAAATCTTCAGTCCTTATTGTAACTTTATTTTGGGGGGCGGCTGTGACTCAGTGGCAGAGTAGGCGTACCCAACTGGAAAGTCTTGGGTTCAATCCCCAACTCCTGCATCAACATGCATCATGTGAATAATTGTTCTCTTAGCTAGCTCTTAACAAAAGTATCAAGAGTTTTCCTTACATTCTCCAAATCTGTTGTTGCATTGGATCAAAGCATTATGTTAAGTTATCAAGTGCTGTTTCCTTGCCTGAATAAGCTTAAGCTTCCTGAACATGATGTAGCTTATCTAAAAGCTCTGACTCGTGCACATCAAAGTATTATCTTTTGGGATATTTTGGCATATTCTAGCATATGTCCAGCATGTTTTGATGATCTGACATTCTCGTTCTCTTGTTTTTCCCCAGTCTGTTTATCCACACATAATCTCCCCTTTATAACGCTGCCTTACCAAAATAAATGTGAGGGGAGGCATTTTGTGTGGCAGTGGAGGACAGATGTTGCCCAGCACGAGACTGACAGTTTGCAGTATCCAGAGGCAGCACAATTTAGTTGATGCTGAGTCAGATGGCTGTGGATTTTCTTAGGGTTAGAGGCTTATTAAAGATGCCACTGCATCGCTTTATTGTTTGCACTACGGGAATGGAAAACACAATGTTGACAAGGAAATGGGTTTGTGTCTGTTTGTGTGAAAGAGAGGCGGACAGAGACGTTTATGTGAGACAGTTATGTGGAATAATTGAAATTCTAAACGTAAACAGTGCCGCGGCTATTTAGTTGATGTCTGGACTCACTATTGCTGATATGTGAGTCGGCTTGGAGTTAGCTTACGACATTCCAGGTCGTGGTTCAGAAAAGAACAGAAAGTGAGACTTTATCATACCTAGTTGTTACTGTTAGTATTATATATTCTGTAACAATTATTACTGATATTGTAGCTATACATCTATCCTATTTTAATTGCTGTTCTGTTTGTCTCCATCCTTCCTCCTGCATCTCCCTCTATCCCACTTTCCAAGAACAGCACAGTTTCAGGAGCAGCATGATTCTAGTTTTACTTTTGTTTTCCTTGTCACTCTAACTTTGCTGAATGTTGTTTAGTGCACATAGTGGTTAGGTCTTTGTAGATAATACAACAACGAGTAAGGTTTTTTTTTACCTGCTGTTTCGTTAAGTGTCTTTGAGATAACTTTTGTTTTGAACTGGTACTGTACAATTAAAGATTGACTGACTGAAATTAGATTGTTATTCAGATTTCCCACAGGATTTTTGTGTCCAGACAACATTTCTGGATGAGTTACCATATTGGTATCAGTTTTCTGTGTGCTAATGATAGGATAGGGAGGTTTTTTTTGTATAGCAGCCTCAACTGAAAGGGCTCGTAGACTTTTATATCAACATATTTCAGACTGTTGTTCCTGGTGTTGTTGTCTTTTCTGCTCTGGTTTACTTCAGTCTCTCTGGATTCAATGCAGTGATCTGTGTTGTGTTGCAAGTGATGTAAAGGACACTTCAATCTTCAACACTGAGAAGAATTTAAAGGTTTATTTTTTCACAATGACATTTAAATTGTAGATTGCAGACAATATGATGATACTTAAGCCCCCCTCCTCTTTAGTGAGAGTAAGGTAGTTGCTTCTGCAACTTAAAGGTTGTTGACTCTTCCCACGGAGGGAGAAATCATGTGCTACTCTTGCAATAATTACCGGGAGAGTATTACTGTGATTATTGCTATGACATTGATGTAATAGGTACAAATTGTAAGCAAGCGTACAATTACCCCCCGTTAAACCGATGATACAAACCATGCTGTGCCGTGCAGTTTTAAACACTGAAAACCCTTTTCTGCACAGTTACATTCAATAACAACATATCATTTATTCAACAATTGCTCTGCTGGCTAATAAAAAGGATCAGAGTTAAAAACTACAGAAGAGCATGAAAACATTACCACAGCTGGCTTGAGGGTTAGAACTTGAGAAGTGAGCCTTATTGACATACCTGATGTTGATTAATTCCAGATTGCAGGTTGCTTATTGGAAAGGCTCACTGCCTGTGGAAATAAATTGTTCAGGTAGTGAGTAGATTTTTCACGAGCGATAATAATGACTGACTATCTGACTTATTGTACTAGGGCTACATGAAATCATTGTAGGGTTTCATTTATTTAAGAAACAGACAGTGTTGTGTTTTTTTTTTCAACCTTTATTTAACCAGAAACGAAAAAAAAAAAAAAGATTGAGAATAAAAAGGCCTGCCATGATGCTTTCAACTACTGTGTATATGTTTCACTCTGCAGGTGCTTTCAATATAAATATACATCTGCAATTCTATTGTCAATGAGTCTTTGGGAAATGCATTATGCATCAAATATGTGCAGCAGGAGCACAGACTCGTCGGTGTACACTGAGAAGTAAACTGTGTTAATCTCATGGCTTATTTTCTGACAGACTCTATCCTCTTGGCCCGGGCTTTGAACTCTTTTTATGTGTCTCACAAAATCAACGGCAACTCCCTGTGGATTCTGCCTTCAAATGGGAAATATTTCAGAAGCACGTAACAGAGATGTTTGATCACTTCGTGAATCCAGGATCCTACTAATTGATAAGACAGCCTTTAATTACCTAGTATTAAATTAAATTAAATTATATAGTATAGATAATCTTGTGACAGTCCAACTCTACACGGATGTAGTTTGTCTGTCCTGCTCAGTTTTTCTTCAAGTTCATCCTCAATGTTTAATGTTTATTTGAAGAGGCAAACAAATCTCGATGCTAACTATAGGAAGAATTCATAGCATATAGCAATTCATAGCATTGGTTTTGTATGCATGCCATATGCATAATCTTTTTTTTTTAAATGAATGATGAAATAGTGCATGCGTTGGTTAAGAACAATGTAGTAAATAATGTGTTCTGACAGATACTAAAGCGCCTCCGAACATTCAGACCTGTATACCTCGTTTCATCTAAAGTATGTTTCTTAAACATCACGTAACGTACTTGTGCTGTCTTGTTTTTATTGCATTCAGTATAGATCATAGGAGTTTGATTTTGTACTTGTGTTCTTTGGCCTGCAGTTTGCTTCGTGATGGATCATTTACTTCTGATTAATGACATCTCGACACTCAGTGCTTCGATGTCTAGAAGCATGACACACCGAGTTGAAGACGCTCTTTCATCCAATTACACTCAAAGATATTGTTTGACATTTTCTTGGCGTTAGATGACAGTCTTTCTGGTACTCATGCTTGATGTATTGCAGACAGTAATATACTGAATAGTGGCTCACACAGACTCTGTGCGTGGAATATATGCATTGAAATGACAGCCTTTGTGAAGCAGGACTCCAGGATGTCTCCAGGTGGAAAATCCCCACTGAGCAGTTCAGTTGCTGTGGAGAAATAGTTTAATAGGCTACAATTCAAATTCTGGGTCACTTCTTTTCTTCTTTGTCTGCAGGCTTTGCCAAGGTTGATCAAAAACAGAGACCACCACAGGAACCAATCATACTGAACCAGGTGGGACTGCCTGAACAACATAATGAATCCCTCTTTTATTTATAGCTGGATTCACATCTACTGTGCGTTCAACATAGGTTGTTCAGATGTTCATTTAGTTTTACTGTCAGGTGTGATATGACCTATTTCCTGTGATAAACTGTGTTGCCAATTCTGTATTTCTAATTGCCTGCTGTGATTGATTGATTAAATGCAAGAAGCGTTGAGAAAAAGGGGAGATCAGCATCCATACACAACCATGAATACGTACAATATACTCCTGTGTTACAGCTCTACATCAAAGCTTGTCACATTCTTAAATGGCAATCAGCAATGTTATGACTGTGAGTCATGTGTATTAAAGTGTGTGATTATTATTATTAGATCAGCCTTTGTGTGGTTCTGTGCTCTTTTCTTGTATGTGTGATTGTCTGTCTTTGTGCTACGCTGCAGGTATTTGCCGCTGACTGTGCGCTGGCCGTGGATTGGGCAGAATGAAGCTGAGGACACTAGTGTTAAAATGGGAGCTGCGGCCGCCTCTCATCCGACACGACGGCCATGTAGGGAGCAAGAGAGAGAAATTGTGTGTTTTGTTACAGTAATTGAAAAGAGTCTTTAAACAGTCCGGGTATATTGAGGGAGAGCCGTTTTTTTTATTTTGATTATTCTTTTCTGCTGGAAAGAGGATTGTGTTTTCTTTTCCTTTTTTTTTTGTTTTATGTATTTCAGGTAAGGACCAGAGGTCTTATCACAAATGTTGTGTTTGTCTTGGAATAAAACACTTTGTATGGCATTTGAGCAAGTGTGCAGGCATACCTTCTTCCTCAGTCGGCTGTGTTCGTTCTGCCCGGCACCTTCTTAAACTAACACCACAACATTTACCAAACTGGTTGAATATGTGAAATTCTCATACAGCTTACCTCTAAATCAAACCATTGTTTCTTCAAATATGTTCGATGAACTCATGGTAACCCAAAACTATCTGAATTGATTGTTGATTTTAATAAACCCAATTGAATCCAAATGTATTGATCCACTCACAGAAAGTTAGATTATGAGAGTGTGTGACTTCACTCTGTCGAAGCAGACTTCGATGCACTCGTGTGGAAGAAATAATTACAGAACAAGTGAACATAACCTTCACAGAAATATCCAACTTTGAGAAGCTGTCGAGATATTTCAGTTACAAATTGAAAGAGTTGTGTTTGTGTATCTCGAACCAAGGACCTTTAAATCTTGTTGACAGCATGTGGGGCTTGGCTTTTGACCGAGGCCGCAGAAGAACCAGCGACCCAGAGTGCTCCTGTGCTGTCAGGTCTGCAGCCCTGCCTCGAGGCTGTCTGCAGACCTTAATGCACTCTGAAGCTCAGCTGTGCACACCCGAGCAAAACACCAAACACAGGTCACTTATTCCTGCTCTGTGCCACTTTTTTTCCTTAACCCTGCCGTCCTTCCCATTTGTCGGTCTCACCTTGGGCTGTATGTATATTACCTTGCACTCATACCTGGATTATTTTGGAGTAATAAATACTGCATGGTCTTTTTCTATGAGCTGTAGAGCTTTTATCATTGATGAAAGAGCTCAGAAGTCCTCACAGCGACTTGAATTTTTAAAGACGTATAAAGTAATTGCCTTCATCTGTTGGTTAGAAAAATCATTTTCAATGAAGGTTGTAACCTTACAGAAAACCGTATTTAACACTCAAGTTAGTTTTTGTCTCTCATCATTTTCCAAACTTACAAAAAATCTGGTCATTTAAACTGGAGACAGCCCCGAATTCTAAAGAGGCAAGACTTGATATTACACTGAAATAATGTTAATAGCTACCTTGGCTAGAGAACAAGACTCTGTAGACCTTATAATTGAAATTTCTTGTGACAGCATTAGCTGGGTCACTGCAGTTTCTTCCATCACTCGGCAAAAGAAAATTTGAGGAGGCAGAGGAAACTTTGATGGCAAATAGTTTGAAGGTTTTTTTTTCTACCAAACTGGACAGAAAAGGACCAAGTCAAATTAGTGAAAAGTGACATCTCAAAGCTATTTTTGCAAAGGCCTGACCTTAGAAACTGACGTTGATTATCATTTCTTTAAAACTATGCTTTGGTCATTGCGGTATTTGGAATACTCACAGATTTTGTACAGAAACTAACATCACAAATTGTGTAACTTCAAGTGCATACCTTCCTAAAAAATATTCAACTATACTGAAAGCATTTTTTTTTGTTCAACATCAAAAGAATGCTGAGCAAAGAGGAGATAATTTTGGATGCTCTCTGGCACCGGTGGACATGCACCAGTCTCCTACTAAGTGCGAATGTCCGGGGGCAATCTCTCCATCTGGCGGTACACAACGAGCCAGACTGTCCAAGTCACTGCACCGTCCCTCCCTCCCTTCCTCCCTCTCTCCTTCTGTCTCTCGGTACAGCCCAAAGACATTCACAGGACAACAACTTGCTCCCTATCCAGCATCCCCACCATCAAGTCCCAGCACCGTCCTCTGTCCTCTGGGTCTGCCGGGCTCTTTGATAGTCTCACAGGCGACATATGTGAGTCTGATTAGCATATGGCTCTGAGGTTACTGCATTCCAGGGCCCATAGCAGGACATGGCAGGGAAGGCTGCAGGGAGGAGGGTAATTGATTCAGAGCAGCCTCTCCCTGAAGCACTGTGAATGAGGAACTTAAAATAGTTTTGATACCTTTAAGGTGTATATTAGAGTTTTATGTTTGTTTAAGTAAATCACACTAGTCCACAGTAAAGAGTTTATATGTTCGCTCATGTATTGGAGCCAAGGAGGTTCAATGTGATATGTTCATGAATGTCTTGAGGATAGGGAAATGTTTTTTTTCTTTGAGCACAATTCAGTTGGAGACAGCATCCACCAATTGTTCTAAAGGTTCTGTGCTGGACCTCAGCTTTGTGTTGGAACAAGGTTCAAGAAGAAAACCAAAAGGCTAACAAACTGATGCTGATAAACCCTACAAATTGCAGTTTAATCCAAAGGGGTTTGCCATTTTCTTCTCATCTTGAGTTTTTTCAGCCGCAGGAAACTTAGTTTAAACCTCTAACATGTGGAACACAAGGGTTGAATGTTTAAATGGATTTGTGACCACTGGGACCACTGACCAACACATAATACAAGACAAATGTCGCAAGTTTAGAAATGCAATTTTTTAAAATTCTTATTGAAAATCCTTTTCTTCATCTATGTTGATGTTTATTTATTGTCTCAGTACGACTAAAACTGGACTTTAAAAACACATGTTAACATGTCAGTCCATCTGAAATCGCACAATGTGAAATTTCTTAAAGTCCGACTAGATAATGCAGTTTGGGGGTTTGATGTAGTCCCTTACCTATACAGTTATCCCCCAACTGGCCGAAGAGCGCTGACATGCTCCATACTGTATATATTAATTTTGACCTTAATGTTCACAGTGTAAATGAGGAGGAGAAAGACAGGCAGAACAAATGGTAAAAGTAGACACTGTCAGGATATACAAAACATACAGAGTTGCAAATGTATCCATATTTTTACAGTTCCACATACAACCAGTTTGTCACTTGCTAACTCGTTATTGGTGGATTGTTGGCACAGTATGTGACGTCAACCAGAAAGTCTATTAGACTAGCTGAAACAGACGTTTGCAGAATTGAACACTCTTCATCTAATTTGAGTCTCCCATGACGATTATATACTGGGAAAAGAACAGTTGTACAATTAAATGGCCTCATCAAGCAAGACTGATAGCTCGACTTAACTGAACATGTCAATTGACATTGTCATAATGTGCAATGCCACCAAGTTAAACCAGGTTGTTTAAGTTCTACTATAGTCAAAAAGTATTCAGTTTGCACCTAAATATTTCCAGTTTGCTGGCTTCATCTTTGAGAGGATGAAAGAAAGGCAGCCCATGTTTGTTCTTTTAAAGCTCTTTTTTGACACAGTAGACTGAGTGATGGATGTGCAATGGTTTTCTGCCAATCATTTAAATTTAGACTTTTAAGTTTTGATGTGACAGCTCAAACCAGTTCCTACACCAAAAGTAGAAAATATATCATCAGAAAGAATGGTTTCGAAAACAGAGACAGAAAAATGAAAGACTACTCTTTGGCAAAACTTGAGTATTTCTTAAAAGAGCACTAAAGAGGGTGAATAATTATTATTTTTTAAGTTCCCTCGCATATAGGAAAAAAAGTGATGGGCATCAAATCTAATATTTTACTTCTAAAGGCCACAGATTGCATCTCCAGACAGGTTTTGCCGGCAGTTATCTTTGTCAAATGCCACCTTAGATTCTTGTTAACAGCCTTCTCGCTCATGCTCTGAACTTCTTAATCTTGGCAAAAGAAAACTCAAAATGGTTTTGTCAGATGATGCCCCAATACTTACTGTGTGCTAGTAAAAGGTCAAAGAATGAGCGGCGAGTGCGTCTTTCATGCCAGATTCTGTCACAAATTATTCTGCATCCAGTAACAGAATGTGGGGCCATTTACGCAGTAAAATTGTAGAGGTGTCTCGTAAGGTTAAGTTGCACAGTATGTCTTACAAAAGGGTTTAGCCAATAATTAGGGGATAAAGGCTTGAAAAACTAAAAGCATCAAAATTAAAACTGACCATAGTTATTTCGAGGTGCCTAATTTGAAAACCTCTGTTTCATCTCAGACGTTGGATACAGTGTTCCATGCTTCCAGAGTATTACACTGATGATAGCAGCCTTGCTCATTTAAACACAAACGGTCATTGGATTGATTGTGTGGATAATGTTATGTGCTCATTGTCAGGCTGAATTGCACCACTTTGTCACTCCTCGTTGAATATGTTGCACTCGGTCTTTTACTGCTAAGCTGACATTGTCAAAGCAATGTGCCTTTATCTCTTGGGAGGCTTACAGGACCGGGGCATGATTGTCTTGTTGAATTAATGGCCCTGTGTTCGAGTGAAACTTGAATAGCAGCATAATTAAAATCCACTCTATATTCCAACATGGTTCCCTTGCTTTACCAGGTGAGCCATGCCTTCTTTGCACTACTTGGGTTGGTTGACCTTGAACCCACTTGGACAGTGGTTAAAGGTCACTATAAATGGCAAGTGGAATGTACTTGACTTGAACCTGTGAATGACCCTGTGAAGGGAAGCTAGGGTAAACTATGCTGGCAATGAGTTCCTGATATTGACTAGATAACTTGCAAACAGCAGTAAGTCCTTGAATATGTAACTTTTCTTGATGGTTATTGAAGAATTTAAACATTTTTGTTTAACTGTAATAAAGTGCAAATTTCACAATACATTGAAAAAAAAGTAATACAAAAATGTGTCTTACCTAAAAGAATATATAAAAGGCTATTTTTTTTCAGGAAATAAAGCAACTTCTGTCTGCAGTGCACAGCACAATGGTAATTAATGCCTTGCATGCTCACAATTATCCAAAGTAACCAGGAAGGGTAATTTTTTTATCTAAAAAAAGTGGAAAAATGTAACTAACTCAAAAGTATTTAATGTACCACTGACCGATGACATGGGCTATGCTTACAAAGATGTCCAAAGACCTAATAGGGACCAGTTGACCAAAAGAGTATGTCTTTGGTATGCATGGGAAGTGTATCAACTCAGCAAAGAAAGGTCCCTGTCAAAAAGACGTTTCCAAACCTGGAAGCCTCCTATGAGGCTACAGTGCTAACCATTGTACCACTGTGCTGCCGAGGATCTGAAAAGTCTTTATAACCATCTTTTTTGGTTCTGTATGTGTTCTGTACTCTGTTACTTCTTTAGCCATGTCCCTGCTGCACATGTTTGCAATGCTGGTTTAATTATTCATTAAAGCTCCAGTCAATCATTTGGGATTGTTGTCAGACATCTCATAAAAAGCCCAACAACTGACATTCAGCAGAGCACAACAGAGACACAAATCAATATTCCAATACTGTCAAAAGGACATGGAAGCAATGTTTGTTTACCATTTTGTCGACTCTGGCAGTAGTATATTGTGCCACATCTCTAGTCATCTTTTCACTTCTTAATTTACCTCTAAAGTTGCAGCTGTAAATAATAAAGCCATTGTATATTTAACTGTCTTTCTGACACATTGAATTATATTTTCTAGTCTTGCATCTTGTTTAAACAAGTCACGCCACTGCTATGTCGCACTGAGGGGTTGAACTCTCATCAATGTCAAAGACTGTGTGAACTCTGTTGTGGGGAGTAGAGGGGGGACTTGTAATGCTCCTACCTACTTTTCAAACCCCTGAGCCTCAAAGCAAAGGTGATGAACAGGTCAAAGCCTTTAATTACCGAGTATAAAGATAGGCTGCCCTCTGTCTTTCTCCAGATATGCTGACACAGTGTGCAAGAAGCCCCAGCACGGCCTGTTAGTAGAGAGATAGAAAGCTCCAGTTCATGATTGGTGTACAAAGCCCCTTTTCGTCCAACTGTCAGAGTCCAGATGGTTCAAATTTTAGTTGCAGACATGCAAAACCAGTCCATGCTGAGTTGCAGACTAAGTTGATGAAGATACATAATCAGCTGCCTTGGAGTTCCTTGTTTTTACCATATTACTTCAACAAAAGTGAAGGAAGCTCTATCAGACAAACCAACCAGGCAAGCAGAGCAAGTACAACCATACAATGTCATTTGGCATGTTAGAAAAAAAGGCCACTGTCCTCACACTGGACTTCCTATCACACTGTTTCTCATCAAGTCTCTGTTGAAAGTCACCATGCCCAAGACAAACACATACTGGAGTGGGAGTTTATCTTCAATTGAAACCAAACTAAAATCTCTCTCTCTGTTAGTTGAAATTCAGCGAGCTGTAATCATCTGTTTCTGGATCTATTCAACACACTGAATTATCTTTCTCAATGTTTGACTAGAAAACCAAGGGTGGGTTTAGTTTGTGCAATCACCATTCATTGGTCATGCATTTGTTCTTCCTTCAAAAGGCACAAAGAATGTCAATCATGGAGCTGGTTGAAACGTGTTTGTTTGTCTCGCTTCAATTGTGCCGTCCCAGCTATCCTGTATTGGTTCACTGAACAGATAAATTCCATGAAGGAAAACATGAGCATGCTTATATTTCTGCCGCCAGAACTGGTACAGTTTTTAAATCATATGTTATTGACATATCAGTGTGTTTTTAGTATTTGTTAGTAGTATTTTTTTTGTATTGTATTGTTTGGCATTTTATTTCTTGCCTCTCATTATTATTATTCCATTATTGGGAAGACTCAAGATCCATTTAAAAGACATACAGCAACATACAAGTTAAAAAATTAGCACAAGACAATTATACCAATGCTTCCACATTATTGTTTTACTCCATCCTTTAATTGATTGTCATGTTATTGAATTCATATTGGTGTGCATTAGTCTATATATGTCATCTGCCTTTTTTTAATAACATAGCCACTCCTATGTAAAGCACTTTGAACTACAATTGAATTAGAAAGGTGCTTAATAAATACAGTTTGACAGATAACAGTCTGTAGTTTATCACTAAAGATGTGCACATTTGGCTGTCATATAGGCATCATACTATACTTCATATATTTATTGCTGTTTTTTAATAAAGTAGATCTGAAAAGATGAAGAGACCCCTCAAAAATGTCATTAAATCAGAAACTCAGCATGGAAGCCATTCTCTTCCAGTTTCAGTGGAATTTCAATACGGGTACACCTTTTTAATGAGGTACTGATCTGATGATCACCTGACAAGCCATCAAAACTCACAGAACTGCTTGCATTATTGATGCCAATACTGGTGTAAAATCGTCAACAGCAATGTAGAAAAAGGTGGAAGGTATGCAAAGAAGCCACTATTACAAATCAGAATTTTTCCACGGAATATTGATGGCAAAACTCTTTGCAAAAATGTTTCTAACTTGCATTTTGATGCCTTGCTCCTAGTGTATGACCCATGTCATATCGTTACCAAAGAGGAAGCAGGGTTTATGATTCTTAAGCCAGTTGCTCTGTCCATCTTCATTTACAGTCACTGATCTTATACAGTTGATATTTTCTGTAAATCAAGCACTGAAAAAAGAAAAAAAAAAAAAGTTGCAGAAAATTTTATTTTCTCTCAAACACAAACCAATAACTGGTAAACCAGATACAACTATTTTATTTTGTCGTCTCTTGTTTCCTAGAATGTATTTTTGAATTTGGAAAATCCATCAGCTGAAACCAAAGTTGCTAAATTGTCCTTTCGTCTCATGATTAAAGCATATTGCTATGGTTCTTACTCTACATTGTTTTTTTTTTCATTCATCAGAACAGTACACACATCATGAAGCCCTATTTATTTTGTGTGTCAGTACCTGTGGTCACCCTGCTGTTTACTTCACATGTCAGTAATTCTCCAGGTGGATGCTTTCGTTCCCCTGGGTTCTGCCTGTGTTCCACCCCTTCTGGCTGAGCATCCGGTCATTAGACCTGAATGGCAGCGTTGCAGAAAAGGCAGCCCCTCAAACTGGCACTCCCTTGATAACAGGCCCTCTCTTCTTCTCTCACTCTGTCTGCATTGTTCTCTCCCAGACCATTCACTCCCTTCTCTCCCCCCCCCCCCCCTCCCATCTTCTTCTCTTATACATCATCTCCTCCTCCCACATCTGTCTCGGACTCTATTTGTGTCTCTCCGTCTCTTTAACTTCCTCTGTTTCATCCTCCCTGTCATCACCTATATGTTTCATTTGCAGTATCATGTCCAACACCCACCTAGACGCCCCTGTGGACCAAGGGCCCTCTCCCTTTCCACTAATGACCTTGGTGGCTGGTCAGTGCTTGGTTGTGGTACTGATGATCGCACTGAATGGGACCCAGTGGCTCCTGAGGAATAAATGATTCATTTCCCTTGCTTCCTACTAGGTAAGCCAGAAATGTCTCCATTGGGAAGCATGATAATGGTGTAGAATCGACATAATTTGTAATGTGTAGCTCATATATGTGATACCAGGGTAAGAGTCTCAATGCAGTTTCAAGCATTCATTTGTCACTTAGGAAAGATTACAGGGTTGGACATTTATGGTCCAACACAAAGTAAAGAGATACATTAGATAACAAGAACCTGCTCTGCGAGCTATGGGAATAGCCATGACTGTATAATGAGTCTGTTACTGTCTACGCAATCATAATTGATCCTGTTGTGACTGTTACCAAATGACCACTTTATTTATTTTACATTTCATAAGAACAGGAATATGTTGGTGTTTATGTTCAGTGTCGCAGGTTTAGTCAGACAACTAAAAAATGCACACACTGTTCTGGGACTTCCCGCTGTATCAGCTTGCAATGGAACTATAGATGGACAAAGTTTCTCCTCTCAGACCTCTTATCTATATCGATTGGGAAGATGAGGTTTATAGATCATGCTTGACCTTGAAATACACTGCCAAAATAAATAATGACATAAGTTTACCACATGTTTATTATTAGTAGCTGTTTGAAACTTTTGTCTGTATCAAACTGCCATCCAAATGTGTTCAATTGTAAGCTAACAAAAGTTTCTCAACTTTGTTTCTGCTTTTTCAAAGCCATCCAGGAACTTTAACACCAAATTTAAGGTTGTGGATTGCAATTTCGATTGCACAGTGTATTTGGTCCAACATAGAAATACAGCCAATGTGAATGAGAAAACACCTCTAAAGCACTGGCATACCATTTTGTGATAGAATGATTCCCACCTTATCCATTTCTCTGTTAGGCTCACACACACACACACACACACACACACACACACACACCTACACACACACACACACACACACACACACACACACGCACAAACTAAAATCCCACAAAAAAATAATGTTTTTCAATCGTCCAACCTGTCAATACATCATCACACGCTAAATTCAGCAAAAGCCTCCCTGTGAAGCAAGGAGATCCCTTTTATCGAGATCAGTTATGGCTATTTTCAGAATTGCATCATAAAGAGCAGACTACTAAAACAGTCTGCATTATAAATGTGGTCAGACCCTTGCTGCTGATGATAAATCATTGCTCCTTGACTACACAAGTTAAGGGATACAAGTGTTTTTTTCTGAATGTGGCACTATCACCAACAACTTTCCATCATAACTAATCCAGCAGTAAAGGAGATTGTGCTGGACTGTTTTGCTGGTTACTATTTGAGAAAACAGTAGAGTGGGTTGATTTGTGGATTGATTTTCCTGAGAGACGACTGCAAGGTCATGCACTGTCAAAACATTATGTTAGGTAGTGATTTAGTGCGAGCTAACTGCATTTATTGTTGCCGTATCAAAGGTCTTCTAAATGATGACAGCACCCCTACACTGATCTATCACCATAATGCTAATCAGGCTGGTCCCAATGGCAAGAGGCAGCTCCAGATCACATCACTTGAAAAGCCTCATTTACGCCAGACAGCCATTTAGCCACAATTCTCCATTCATTATGGTCTGATTCAGGAATTGTCAGTTTTGGGTGGGTATAAAGTATTTAAATATCCATGAAGAATAAAGGTTTTGTTACATAAATGGAGAGAGGTTTGTCCTGTTTATTCATGTTGACCAATGTCGCAGGGTTAGACATTTCTCGTAATATTCAGCTAATATCAATGATGCTCATTGGGAGCCAGCGTTCCATGCCAGCAGCATGCAATCCATTTATCTCTCTTATGCGCTGCATGACATCTCTTTTGGGTTAGTAGTCATTTATACCACAGGCAATGACAGGCAGAAAAATACCTCACACGTTTTCAAAGGCGATACGAGAAGGGCTTGTCTAAACGTCCCTGTCCTCCATCTGTCTCCATTGGCCTTTCGATATGCACACTCAAATCTCTTCAACCGAGGCTCTCTGGCATTTGTGTCCTGTGGATGGCCCTATAGGCAGACAGGCAGAGAGCTCTTCACTTCCTCCCACACTCATCTGCACATATGAGTGGCGGAATGTTTGCAGCAGTGGGACCGATCATGTAGAAGTAATGTATTACTGGAAATGATCAGACTGACTCACCAGAGACCAGAGACAAATTCATTCAATGAAGGTGATACTTCCTCAAAGTAACTTATGCCAATAGTAGGCGACATATGAGAAATTCACAAATTCACACGTCTGTTGAAATGCACAAAGTCTAAATTGAGAACGATAATGGATTTCACCATCAAAAATGTATTTTCCAAAGAATGTTTTGTTAAAAACAAAATATAATAAAATCCTAATAGATGGACAGACGCACATATTAAAATGTAATGCTCCTCCAGAGAGCAGAGATGTCAAAATCAAACCATTAAAAGGATGTGAACCATATACTATGGCCTTCAGACTCATCACATTACTCTCCATTTGAACCACTTTGGAAGTTTGGAGTGAAATAATAGACTGTGCTCTATACAACCACAATTAAATCATGAAATAACCCACTTATATTCAGTAGAATGGTATTCTACACCACCAGGTTTCCAGACACTTCTATGCTAAGGTGAATTTAACTATTCAAGTAGCTCAGGGTTGGTCTACAACTTTCTTCTGCGGCATTTAACCACTTTTTTTTTTTTTTTTTTTTTTTTACCTCTATAAGCACAAATCTAAACATCAGCATTAAGCCATTCTGAACAAATGGAAGACATATTTAAAGTGTAGTTGTGGAAGGATGTATGGGTCAGACATGATTCATCAAGTTGTTTGATTTCACTGTACTTTTTTTGTATTTTTTATATTGTTGGAAATTGCTTTAATTTCAGTTGTTAATGTCCACTTGATTTTTTTTTACATAAAGATGGCTTACTCAGTGTTAATCAGAAAGGAATGCAGTCTATTTTGATCTTTGTATGAGTTGGTTAATTGTTCTCTCATCTGGTGATAATCTGCTTCCTTCCTTGCCGAATAAAGTTGATTGGAAACAGTGTTTCTTCGTCCTTCTCTCAATGCTATTTCCCCTGATTCAATGTTTCCCCTGATACTTGAATTTCCTTCGGGATAACAATCTATCTATCTATCTATCTATCTATGTAAATACCATACTTACAGCACTTTACACTCGAGAAAAATAGATGCTAAAACAAACAATCCGAAAATTCTTAAACAATGTATAAGACCAGAGTCTTGAATCCAGAGCCCGAGGCATGTCTGACGTAGGCCAGCCTCCCTGTAGGAATGGGCTTTGGCTGTGTGGGAGCAAAACTGGTTCTATTGTCTAAGAGGCTAAGTGCAAAGGCAACACTGTTAGTCATCAATTGCAGGCGATGAGGTTGAGAGTCATGTGCTATTTCCTGTGGGAGCATACTCGTTCTTTTGTGTTTCTTTGTGCAGTTGGAAATGTTCTTGAATGTCTCACACAAAGTAAGAAAGCATGCAATCATCCTTGTTTGTCGAAAGCACCAGTGCTAGAGAGCTGTTTGATTTGAACACCCATCCATTCCGAGGAGTGTGGTTTATCTTGATTTGGTTGCTTTGGTTGGGTGATTCTTGCTGGGGCCAACCAACCTCAAAATGTGTTTACTTGTTTATGTATGGGATCTTCTGGAAATGCTTTCTTTAAATGGCTTCCAAACCTTGGGAGAATTTATAAATATCGAGTTACCTTAATACTTGAACCATTCAAAGGAACATTGTCAGGCATAGGCACAAACAGAGACACATTTCCTGATGTATTTTGTATATTTTAACATCAACTGTAGTGCAGTTGATGCAGACCAAGGTAGAACAAAGAAGAGTGAACTGCCTTTGAAGCATATGTTATAAGCATTACTGTTTTTATAACTCCCAGGTCTTTTGGGTGAAACACAAGTCTGAAAGCTAACCAGGCAAAATGGCAATTCAACTGTCAGGGTAGGTATCTTTCAACCAACTGTTCTAAATTGCAAGCATCAACAGGAGAGAGCAACAAAACCATAACAGGACAAGGCTTCACCTCCTATTGCGGGTGGGTTGGAAACAAGAACATGGCGATACGACAGGCATATTTGTTTATAACAGGGCTAATAGAGCTGCATGCAAATGTGACAGAGGTCGTCAGTTAACATTCAAATTCAAGTTCCCGAGTCCATGGCAATGTTGAACAAAGAGACATTATTCTGTGACACTTAATTGTATGGACAGCATTTAAATGGACCAGCATACTATGTCTCCATGCATGCAATAGTAATCCACAGAGAGCCACACATCTGATATACACAAATATTTCACTGATGGTAGATACTTCACTAAATTTATCAAACATCCAATTACACAAACACACTCTACTTCATCTGACCACAAGCAATGAGATGTAAGATTTATGAACATGTGATTTCAATGAGCTATGTGGGGCTATGCTATTCTCCTAATTAAGCAATTAATTGTTTTAATTAAAATGAGGTGTAACTATGTCTAACTCTCTGGAGCTTGAGTGCTGAGCATTTCTTGTATTCCCAGCTTTAATGTCCATTTCCTTAATTGACTCTCTTTTAAGAAGCACACACATGGTTGCACCCACAGGGGCAAAGAAGCCTGCAGCAAAAAAAACCCTGCAACAATGTCTCTGTGCTACTCTGTGAAGGAAAACCCACTCATAAACTATGGAGGCCCACTGTGCATTGATTGATGTGTATACTGTATATGGATCTATAGGTTCTTATTTGCATTCCTTTTTTTATAAGTAACTATAGCAACAAGAAATTTCCTGGCTGATTTTGCTTGCAATGGTCACCATGGCTTGTTTATAAAAAAGTGTGTTTTCTAGACTATCCCAGCATCAAATCAGATACTATCAGTGCTTGAAGGTTTGAATCAATCTGTAGATTTGATGAGCTGTTGTCTCACCTAGAATGTCTGCATTTCTACTGGGTATCATGCACACATTTTAAAAACAACTCTAAAGGTACATGTATGAACCCTTCTCAGGCTAATTTAGCACACTCATATATAGCATTATTGATTAAATATATAATTTGACGAAGGCTCAGTGGTTATACATCACAGGCACACTGTGATAAACAGTACTCGCTTATAAGGTAGTAAAGGATCGTGACTTCTTTTTAATCACCACTGACTTCTGGTTGGTTAACCCGTTTTGTGACCGTCTTCTTAAGTTAACATCAATTCCAGGAATTTAATTGTAAGTAATCAGGACTAAGGATTTTTAGCCACAGATAATATACTATGCCTTATGCGTTAGCATTTTGTAACTGTACTATGGGAGATATTAATAGTGCAGACCAAAGAGCATTGATAGCACAGTCGACATCTTAGGCGCTCGGCATCTGAAGTACAAAAACAGCCATCAGCCACTTCTTTTCCTGCTGCGCTCTTTTTAGTACACTGCTGTGCTCATACATTTCACTTCTCCTCAACCAACGAACGCAAATCAAGAAGTTGCCAGACTTCCAATACTGACTTTGGCAACTTCAGTGGAAGAGAAAAAACTCATCCTATTAAAAGGGTATAATTTCCAGTTCTAGAGCTGCTACTAATGCCAGAACACGATACCTTTCTATTGTTTTCACATGTTCATTGTACTGTACATACAAAGAGGCTGCTTGAATATCCTGTGTAACTCTTGATGTTTTATGCTATATATCTGAATATGAACATCTAATGTCAAAAACCAAGATGAAATTATAAGTAATCAATATTGAAATGGATAATTTCTAAAAAGGTCATTTGAAGGAGCGATTACTTGATTTAAAAATCTGTTGGCTGTTGATAATTAGTTATTTTAAATGTAACATTTTGTGAAAGTTGTGTGAAAACTGATTTACTTTTAGCAACAAACTATCTTACCAAGTTTGTGCTGTCAACCACTGCCTAGTTATCAGCCTCCACCTTCTGAGCGTTTCATCTTCACAACCAGCGTCGTTGTCATTCGTGCGCGGCTTGTGCCAACCTCTACCTCAGCGGCAAGGTAACAGGAACGCAAGGAATACAAAGGAGAAATCCTTCCTGCAAATATCTTTACCATACAATGTATGGCAGTTCTAATCGCTATCTCTTGAGGTACTGCAAGGCTACGACTATCTTGTGTTACATGCCTATTGGTGAGGCCATGACTGAAACTGGGTGGGGGCTACAAAGGAAGATAGCAGCCTTGACAAACAGGTGTAAATATGTGACGCCTGATCGAGCATGATTCAAGCCTCTTGTATGGAGGCACAGACTATATTTCTGGGGGTATGAGGAAAATGCTGGAGTGCACCTTTTAACAAGGTCTCATCTATCATGGTCACGAGCTGACAGTATGCCTGCTCTCCTCTGTTTCACAAATCTTGCAGAATGTACTCAGTGGCAGGTTAACACGTATCCTTAGACACAACAACAGTGCTGATTTCAATTTCTGATTAAACAGCATGCCATTATTGGTGTTGCAGATGAATGGGGGAACTGCTGTTCAGAGTTGCATTAGATTCTACAAGCCTGCAGAACAGCGATAGCCGTAAGAGCTACCATCATGAAAAACATATTAAACTTCAATTTATCCACCAGGAATGCACAAAGAGGTGGATTGATTATGAGTAATGATTGTGTAATTTAAATCACAGGGGCTCACGTATAACCAGTGGGAGTTTGCATTGTATCTTGGAGAAATGAAGTGCCCTTGTAGTACTGCAAATGGATAAATGTGATTATTGCTCTGTTTCTACACTGCAGCAGAGAGTCCCTGAGTTATTCTCACAAACAGAAAATGCATTATGATTAGAGAAAATGAACTGATCATATTTAGTTGCATGACACAAGGTAGTGGTAATGAAAAACTCTTCTAAGATGTGTTTGTAAGAAAGAGATTTTGCTAAATAAAATCAACATTATTTGTTGCCTTCAAACATTAGGCCACAATGTGAGGCAAGGCCACATGATAAACATAAAACCTGTTTTTTTTTAAAAATACTATGAAATAGCTTAGTCATACACAGAGAGACCTCCATTTACAAAACATTTGTCTCTATAACTACACTGTATATAAGTACACAGTGTTTACCTCGTCTTCTGTAGGAAAGTTTGACAAATGAGCCGGACCGAGGGTGCCAACTCAGTGCTAAGATCAGCCAATTTTGTCAGCAGCCATAAAATGATGAGCTGACAAAAATGGAAGTGAACAATCTGTTCATCCAGCTGATTATGATGCCACCTATGTGAGCAGTTAAATATGTGCTACAGTCCACCTTATGTCCAAATATATACATGATAAACCCCCCTCTGTATGTAGATTTCACAGTATAGACACAAAGTATAGAGGTGACAGTTTTCATTCATAGACAATATTTGGAGTTTGTCTTGTTGGCATTATAACTAATGTTTTTTCTTCTTTTCTTTTTTAAAAATTAACCAGGTAATTAAGCCATTGAGAACAAGATCTCTTTCACAAGGATGACTTGGCCAAGAGGGCACTCAGACTATCTTCCAAGTTAAATGCCAAAAAAAAGTAAATCCAGAAAAACAACAACTGATAAAGGCAATTTAGTAAATATCTTCTTTATGTAGTCAGAAGAATAGGAAAGGGTTATACAAGCTTGTCTATTTATCATTTAAAGTATTTTATGTAAAAAAAAAACCAACAGCATCATAGAAGGTATCATTCAGGTAATTTCATGTTGTAAGTATCAAGAGAAAATCTTTTTTTCCTTTTCTTGTTAACTTCCCCAGGTGTTTGAAATGTGTTGCGAACAAGTTGTATTAGTGATGTTGAAATCATCATAATTTTCAAAAACTGTTTTTTTTCCCAAGTAAGACAGCTAGCAAGTGATCCTTGTACCTTCCCTAATCAGTGGAAGGAAGGTAGAAGAGATTTTTGAAACACATTAGTGGGGAAGGAACATCTCCCAGCCTAATTTCCATCACGCTGTGAAACAAATCCAGCCACTGACTTTTTTTCTGACATCTCCCACCAAGAGGACATGACTTTCCCTTCAAATAAATCATACTCAATATTATGAATTTAATTGGAGTTTCTCCCTCAACTGTTTCTGTACAACTATTATACAGAACTATTTCGGTAAAAGCCTCATGCAATTCGAAACACAATGGTGATAGAAAGCATGATCCTGTGCAATGAAATTTAATACAATTACACACAGGCTCTTGGAGAGCTTTGCTTCCTTTGTTTTGTGATTCGATTAAGTTTGCATGTGGAACAAGCCAGCAGAGATGGATTGCTGAGCCTGCAGCACAGAAAATATGAGCAAGACCTTAGATCAGAATGCTGTAGGATTTTTTGGGGGGATTGTAAGGCTCTTCTGTTCTCAGGAGTGCTGGGATTTTGGTTAGTAATAAAACAAATTGTTTAATAGACAGGGAAAAAGTAAAGCTTTCTTCATGCTGTACACAATTTCAAGGTCCTTATGAAGATCTACTTTAATCCTACACTGGGGGTGTTTTTGTAAGTCTTTTTGCAAATTCATGACACAGTACAAGACAGTAATTAAGCTTTTAAGTGGTCTCTGCAGGGCTGAGATGGTCATGATAGTAACAAGGCATGAATGTACACAGTAGTCATGGCTGTGAAGATTAGTATAACATACATTGTGCCCAATTTAAAGCTCCTGCGGGGCAGGTGGTTAGGAAACAGACTGAAAATTATTAGTGATGCCTCTTTAAAGCCTACAGATGTAAAACAAGACCCTCAGCAAAAAAGACAATATCTTTACGATTTCGTTCGATGCCTGAAATCACGGACGGAGGGTCGGTGTCAAAAAAGTTGTTTAACACAAGGTAGAATTTTTTTTAATTATTTTTAAAGGCAGAATGTGCAACATTTTACAAAGAAATGAAGCAGAAGTCAAGTATGTCCTCTGTAGATGTCTCTGATTCATGACTGTCTACAATAAGTGAGAAGCACGAGTCCCTCAGAGCCGTGTTAAAATCATGATATCATTGTGTGGATGCGTTTAGATTTGCCTCTGCTTTCTTAATGAAAGACAAATGTGTTAAAATGAAGCAGTTTCAAAACATTACTACACGTGTACAGGATAACATTGAGCAAATACATTAGAGGTACTGCTTTGTCCACAGGGGGCGCCAAAATCAACACAAACTGATAGTTCCCTACAGGTCTTTCAACATGCAGGCTGATAATCATTTGTGCACCAGGATTTCAATGCCAACTTTGCCAAACAACTTTTTTTCAGGGAAAGCAGGAACACACTCAGCACAAGCTGCAGGGACAAACTTGGTGATCTTGCGTAGCCAGACCTATCCCCACACGTTGCTTTAGGACACTCTGCAACTGCCTGACAAAGGTTTTCAAATGTTCCACTTTTTCATTTCTAAATCAAGCACCAGCTGTCTAAGATGATGCCTGACACTGTATAAAAAGATGGACGGCAAAATCCCTATATGTAGCTATTTTGCGATTCATTGGAGGCAAACCTTTTACTGACACACTTGGTATTTCTCATCTCATTATTGTGGCTGATTATAATTCATAGGCTATATTAAATGTCAGAGAAAGGCCAGGGATTGTTATGCAAATGTTAAGCATAGAATGTGTTTGTTCATTCAGATTTAGTCTTTTTTTACTTAAATTGGTTGCAAAAAAAAAGAACAGAAAATGTCTGCAGCGCACATACTCACCCCTGATTTGGACTAATCCATGTCAACATGGCAGTTTGTCATTGTTTAGCATCATTATCTATTAAATAATCAGCTATAATAATAGAATATAAAGCCAATTAAGTTATTGCATGACTTTAAAACTGTACAACCAGCCTTCCACTGTCAATTCTCATCGCAACCATTGCAGGCATTCACTTTTTTGTGCAAATTTGTTTAAAATACTGCATTAAAAACAAAAAACAAAAACCCTGTTATAAGGGAGATCCAAGCAAAAATAGTAAAAGAAGACCATTATTGACCATTTCCCCAGTCTTAAGGTACAGGTACTTTATATGGCTGCATGATAAGATTACATATAGATAAAAGCAGCTCTAGGCAAGTAGAGGGAGGAGGAGTGCTGGGAGCCATGGCAGCAGTGTATTTGCTGTCTGGAAGCACATTAATGAAAATATGCAGCTATAGAAAGTGTATGGACAGTTAGACGAACTGTCAAAACTAAAGACATTACTGACACTCAGGGAGACACAGTTCTTAGTTTCAAACATTCACCTGGATAAGTATACAGTAATTATTATTTACCTCCAGTTTTATTTTGACAGTTGTTCCAACCCCCCCCCCCCCCCCCCCCCACTCGATCAAGCTGCAGCATAGCACCAGCTGCACATGTCGAAATGCTGTTGGCACATTACAAGGACAATTCTCTGCATTCAATAATAGAGATGAGGAAATTATTCTTTAAATCATTTACAACAGGTTGTTTTACATTTTGGAGAGTAGGAACTGACCCAACAGTGGCAAGAGAAATACACAATGTGAGCTTTCTTTTTCTTTTCACAGCCCAGGCACGAGAACATCACCTTCCACTCACTCCAGTAGTGTAATTGAGCTGCAAATTTGCTGATCATTGGACTTGCCAGTCGATGCCAATTATGTGTTAATGCCAAGCTAACATATACATCCCAGGCCACCGATCATAAATTGCTCCCCCACTGGAGAATAATTCACCAGCTGCCACTAAATATCTAGCTAGCTAGATATCAAAATGGGAGATTTTGAAAGATACAAAATAAACAGATGCCATTTATGCCAAAGATGCATGAACAGATGCCAAATTATGACTCCTTCATTACCTTGCATTTTGTGTTTAAAATCCATCTTTTACCATTTCAAAGTAGTGTGCTGCCCTTATGGCAATTGTTACGTTAATAGATGGTAGAGGTTATAATGAGGTAATTTCCTGTTGGGGCTCATATAAGACCTGCAGCATGCTCTGAAGTGAATCCGCTGTCATCCAATGCAAATCAATGACCAGGCAATGCTGTGAGTTATGTTGTTAAAGAGGTGTTAAAGAAAGTGTATTGATTATTATTTTAAGAAAATGTTTGTTCAAGTAACAGTTATGTCACGTAAATGTAAAATGTGAGCATTACGCTGTTACAGAGACAATTAATGCTGTATTGTTTTATTTTGCAGTTTTCACCAACATGTTAATAAGGTGCTGTGAAAGTAAATGAAGAAATCTTACTTCAACTCCTCCTTTTTATTGACATTGGTTTAACTCTGTGTTTAGTCAGAGTTTCGACATCCTGCATGAGAACACTACAGTTAGTGTTTTCAAAACTGTTCACAACTGTTTTCTGACATTTATTATGGGTCTTTTGGAACTGCAGTTTTTTGCAATTCTACATTGGCTTCATTTTTTTTAACATGGGAGGTTGAATTTACTGTAACGTGAGGGTCCAATATATAGTGGATGGATCACTCTACTTAAAAGAAACAAGGAGATGGAGTCCGCTAACTTTTCAACAGCACTTTTGCTTTTCTCCGCAAGCTAGCTACCGCTGCTTCCCATAACAACCACGAACACTTCCCATCACATGACCCGCCCTTAGCCAATCAAAGGCAAGGATAATTAAACTCAAGAAATGTAATAGTATTTTAACCTTCGTCTTGTGTTAGGGTCGGCACCGACCCGTTTTAGTTTTTAAATGCATAAAAGAACCACGTAACTTTTTTTTTTTGCATCAAGGCTTTTTGACTTTGTCAGGAATCTCTATTTCAACAAAATCAAACATTTATTTTGGTTTTCACTAGATTGTAAAATGCTCTGGTTAAAATTATGACCTTGGTGTTGTTAGGGTCGGTTTTGACCCAGTTATAAAAATAAGATTATAAAGCAATAATTAGAGCCAAAATTGAACACACATTGACAGCCAGCTCCTCTCCCAATCATGTGAGCTTTAGGGGATTCTCATTTTACCTTGTTATCCAGTACAAAAACAAAACAAACAACGACAGGCATTTCCAGACATGTGAGGTCAATTCAGTATAGAGTTGGTGACTTGCAGAGTGCACATCTCCAATTTGCAGCATGCAAAAATGAAAAAAAGATTTACAGTGAAAGAAGTTCTGGATAATATTTTTGCTGAAAATGAGGGAGTGGACACAGAGCAGCATAGTGATACGGATGAACAGGTTTCTGAGGAGAAAGACAATGTGGAGTATCATCCAGAAGACACAGACACATCTGATGAGTCTGATGAGGAGGTCACCGGTGGTGAAGCGACTCCCGCTGAAAGATTCAAGTCCAAAAGTGGTGAGATCTGTTGGAGCTCATTACATCATGATTTACATGGCAGGGTAGCTGCTGCAAATGTCATCAAAATGACCCCTGGAATCTCAAGGTTTGCTGTGACGAGAGTCACTGACATCAAGACATGTTTTGAGCTATTTATGCCATTGTCACTAAAAAGAGTCATCATTGCTATGACAAACCTTGAAGGAAAAAAAGTCCATGGCGACATGTGGAAAGACATGGATGAGGAATACCTGGATGCTTATATTGGTGTTCTTTTTTTTGCTGGAGTGTACAGATCCTGCAATAAGGCCACTGATAGTCTCTGGGATGCATCGACAGGTAGAAATATTTTCCAGGCAACAATGTCACTTCAGACCTTTCATATGATATCAAGAGTCCTCAGATTTGACAACCAGAGCAAGATCTGACATGCTTGCCCCCATCAGGGATGTCTGGGACACACGAGTGCAGCTTCTTCCACTGATGTTCAACCCAGGGCCAGGTGTTGTGTTTTACAACATCCTCGATGTATCTGCATATAATGCATTTGTGTTGTGGACCCACATCCACCAAGTAATGGAAAAATAATAGTAAATATACATGGGTCGAAATTGACCCGTAACACCATAGATGTTACTATAGTTAAAATTATTAAAATGAAAAAATAAATAAAACAAATTTATTTAAGAGATGTGTTCTAATACCCCTCAGTAATAGTCAGGTAACACAACAACCTTTTATTTATTTATACAATTCTCTTGAGGTTCATTTTACCATTTTTTTAAATTGAAATCGAGGGGTATACTGACAAAAAAAAGGCCCAATGGCCCACACCAAAAATATTAAAACCAATATTTTCATGGATAAGGAAGCCTAACAAGGTAACCAAGAGATGAGAAACAAATTGGATGTTAGATAATTGTTTTCAGTGTATTTTACAGCTGATTTAAGACATGGGTCAAAACCGACCCGTTAACATAAGAGATGGTAACAGAAAGCTAACACAAGACGAGGGTTAAACTTAAATGAATGAATTAACTGAAATATATGAATGTACTTCATTTTGAAATCTTACATTACCATCCTGTCTGATACGTAGTGTGATAGTCTATATTGTTATATTGTGGCACAGGTCAGTTTTGGATCAGGCCCTGGTTTTAGACCCTTTAAATAAGTGGGTAAAACTGACTGGATTACTTTAGACAATTTGTGAAACTGTCACAGCTGCTCTCTCTTTTTAAATTGGGTATTTCTCTTCTTTTTAATTTGTGTCGGTGCAGAGTTCATAGGATGAACAAAGTTCTAAATAATTAAGCCTGTTGAAATTGGTGAGGTAGTGACGAGCAATTTGCTGCTGATCTGACCCTTGATTAAACACAGGGTCCAGAGCTAATTCAGCTGGCCTTTAATTCCAATGGTGGGCTCATTACCCTTAAGGAGGCGGAGAGAAGTCAGAGAGGTTTACAAGCATTGTATAGCTCACAAAGGGGGGAGGCAACAGAGAAATGAAAATGCTCTTTTGGTATGTTTTCTCTGTGCTTTCTCTGCATCATTATGCAGGCTTAATAGAGCCCAGATGAACAATGGAGGCTTTGGTGGATTTCCATTCAGTGTAGCAATTGTAAAGGTCTTATTTTGCTGCCTCTTATAGTGGCAGAGGTCGGGACCAACAGAAAAATAAAGCTCATGGACAACTTTTACGATTTCATCAAAGCGTGATTTAGCTTTGACCATGGCTGCAAAGGCTTGTTAAAAAAATGGATGCTTGAAAGTAGCATCTGGAGCATTAAAACTGACTCCCACTGAAGTTGGCCCTGGACTTGTGCACAAACAAGTGTCAGAAAATAAGCACACTGATACAGATTTGAAACCTTTATGACATTTTTGCATAATCATGAGTAATGCTAGAAGCGTTGGAAAGGACAGTTTTCTTTCAATCGAATTACTGTTGGTTCAAGTAATTGCAAGCTTGATTATCAGTTATCCTTTTACACATAATGGTCACTTTGAACCTCATAGATAGAGAAGCTACTCTCACTGACGAAATCCTCACAAGATCTAAATGTGATTGATTCACAGTTAAAGAAGCGTTGATTTAAAAAAGCTGTAACTGATCAGACATTCCACACTTGTGAGCCCATTTATCTGACACGCCAAACATTATCTCCTTGTAATTTCCATCCTTTATAACTATGATGCCACATAACACTAATTTTACAGCTGTCTTAGCTTTAAATTACTGTGAGATTTGTGATGATGATGGCAATTAGCAAACAGCACAGATGCTAAAATGTGTACGCAATACCCACGCTCAAAAGCGTTATCAAACTCATTCTCCACCAGATGTTTGCACCTCCTCGCTGATACGTTCACTTAGACCAGAGAGGAGCTTAATCACCGCATGGCGACAAAATATGACATAAATCTTACACACAAAAACCTTAATGGACCTGGTATTCAATGAGGTGGGACTTTGAACAGAGACCTGTCGTGCACTAATGACATTTATCGATCAATAAAAGAGTCAGAATAGCTTGTAGGTACAGAAATTTAAAAAATGACCTCCTTGCACGGTGTAAGTCTTATTCCTTCACGAGGAAATTTCCTCTGTTATCAAACAAGAAGGCTTTACTTTTACAAGCAGTTTAATGTGTTTTTCAACTCAGTATGAAGAGCTGTGAGGTTGGGACCAACGGTATGCTAAATACAGGATCAATGGTGTTTTGGAAAGAATCTTTAGACGAGTTTTAGGGGGGACTCATTCATATTGTTTAAAAAGGACTTTACTATGTGACCTTTAAAGCTATGCAACGTAACACTTCATGAATTATACATAAGATGCATTGTTCTTAAAGGCACATATTCCTTTTTAACTTTTAAATCAGAAGATGTTAAGCATTTCTGTGTTGCTTTTCATATTGCATCGCTTTGTTTTCTTTTTCTCCTTTCTTTTGCTTTGATGTTTCACACAGTACAGGCTGTACTGTGTGAAACATCAAAGGCGCTGTGTGTCAACAGGCAAGGCGGTCAGCGGGGGCCCCCCGATGGCTGACAAAATTTAAACCCACAACATTACCTCAAAATGTACACATTTTGCAACGACAGCACGAAACCACCCTAAAGGGGCCCCATCTGAAAGCACTTACTCTCAATGCCTTTGTAAATGTTACATGCATTGTTGCCCTTCAAATGATTATGTAAACTAGTCGGAGGGGCCCCCAATAAGTGTTTGCTTGGGCCCCAACAGATCCTATAAGCACCCCTGGCACAAACAAAATGTAAGTCACACTCAAGTCAGTTCAGAATTAAGAGAAACACAGAAAGATGCATTAGGAACTTTTTACTTGCTTTTTTCCATTCAACTAAACTATTAACTGTGGCCCCAACACTTAGGTATGAACCGAATTGTGACCCCTTTTAATCATTACATCCCTGTGCATCATATTTTACATAAAGTCGTCTGGGTATGTGTGCATGTGTTCATCTTTCCTTTACTCTGTGACACATCCACAGCATTGAGCAGTTCCACACTGCTTGAACATTTGACTCACCGTTTTTTTGTTTTGCATGTTGGTAGAACGTCCAGTTTAAATAATACTGCGACATGAGGTTGTTTACATTTCTAAACTGCAGTGATATCATCAGTTTAAGAATTAATGAATTTCCCAAAGGTCACAGAAGAAAAATTATGCCTGTATGTTGTATCATATTACATTTCGCATATTGAGTTATCCAAAAACCCCTTGGGCCATGTGTGTTTGTTTCAGTTTTTTGAAAAATGATTTTACAATGTAAATCCAAAATGGCTAAATAACATGTTCAGATCAACTTATAGATCATAAATGGTAAATTAAAAAGCTTGGAAATAAGTGATTATGTAGACACTAGCATGATTGCAACAGAAATTAAAGAAGGGCGATCATGAAATTCAATTCATCTGTTGTTAAAACTCACAGGATTCGGAGGTTAAATAGATGGTAGATTATCCACTGATGGGTGTGTGAATTTGAAAAAGAAGTAACAGGCACATTCTGTGCTGGCTTGTTATGGTGTAACTGACATCATAACCTGGATCTCGCAGATTTGAGCAGAAACATGTTTTATTTTGTTCTCTGTGGTGGTGATAAGATGGAGGGGGGGAAAAAGGAGAGGTTATATAAAGAGATGTTATGTGCATGACCAAAACAACATTTGATGAGGTCGTACAGTATGACCTAATTTCTCATGATGTTTTCCTGATTTCCTGTGACTATACATTAGAGTGCATGGAGTATGATCAATCTGTATCTGCACAGACACACTGTCACAGTGTCTTACATTTAACATCCACGCACGATGCATAATATGGTACATCTCCCATGCAAATGCACAAAGTCAGATGGAGTGGACAGGGTAAGGGTTTTGTGTCTGATATTATATCTTATTTAATGGCTGTTTTTTCTTCTTTTACATATGCCAGCAGACAAGTAACAAGGGAGGAGATTTAATGCAATAAAGGCCCAACTCGGAACAATGCAGAGTAAGCAACCTTTACCATCTGTAAACTAATGTTTCCAATCCAAGCCCCTTTGAGTAAACATTTTAAGATAAGATTTGGAATAAATTAGCCTTGAATGTTTTTTTCAGCCCTTATTATTCATCGCTTGATTACAAAATACATTCAAATAAGTAGTCCATTTATGTCTACTGACATGTTCACTGGTGAATCACCACCTAACGCTTAACCTTTATCTGTCACAATCCATACCGCTCATAATGACAAAGGCATTACTAATTCATCAGGACATGAAGGATTGGACTGTATCAGGTGGCTCTGTCATCTTTTCTCCTTGCAGCAGCAGGTAAATACCCTGTGGGAGGATACTGTCCTAATGACTGTAGAAATGTGCAGTCTGTTTGCACGTATGCCATGTTACTCAATGGCCCTTTTTTTTTTTCATAGACCCTTAAGCCATGTATTTGCATGCAAGCATCAACCAACGTGGGTAAACAATTTGATAGCAGTTTAGAAGGAACAAATTAAGAAGTCTTTGGAGATTTTAAACGTGTTGCTTAAACCTGTCAACACCTCTTAAAGGTCCACATGCTGGGCCTTTTGGGAGCACAATAGTGTTTTCACATTGTAATGCAGAGGAACAGCTGTGTGTTACATTGTTAACCTCTCAGGAAACTGAGCATGAAAAACAGAAGTACAGTAAAGGAGTATTTCATTTCACATTGGGTAAATGAATAATATGTAGTGATAAAAACAGACTCAAACTAATATTAATGTCCATTTATGATGTACAAAAGCAAATGAGACCATGACAAGATTGATCATTTCTATAGAGTTAATATTAATACCTGAAAAGGATGCTAGAGGGTATGTGATAATGAAAATGATCAGAAGGAAACATTGTTTTAGTTTTTTTTTCCACAACAAAGATTCTTCATGAGCGATTTATTTAACTGTTAAAAGGATGCAGGAGGACAAAAGCAGCAAATAAGATTAGAGGAATTGCCTAGACTACATCAAACCAAAAGTTACTTTGGGAGTTTTAGCAAAAGAGTAGAAACGTTAAGATCCCTTTTAATCTATAACATAATGGACTGTAAAAACTTGTATATTACAGCACTAGTCTTTTTGATTATTTCACAACATTGAATGTTTTTATTTCAGCTTTTGGTTTCACAATAAATGGCAGAAAATAATAATAATCAAATAGTTGATTATTTTACATAAATGGCTTGTAAGATATCATTGAAATATACATCTCAAAACATTGCTATTACTGTTTGCTCCTGGAAACTTTCATCTGACCAACAAGATCGTCAGTGTCGAAATGCAGTGATTAAAAAAATACATAATTTAGAGTCAGAATAGGATAGTTACAAGAACAAAAGAAAAACTGCTAATACTAATACTACTAAGATTAAGGTGATATACTCCTTGGCAAGGTGAACCAATAAAAGGATGCTCTATCTGCTAACTTGCCGTCAATGTCATTGCGAGCATAATGAGCCCTGACATTCAGCACTTCTCTCTCAGCCGACATGATTGCGGTGTCACTGTGATTAGCTCTGACCCTCCGTCGCCAGGACCAGAGCGGTTGTGACCCCTTGTTGCAACTGGTAATGAGAACTAGGACCTCTACTGTGACAGCCTTGTATGAGGGTCAGACTGTAGACAAACCCAGCAGAGCGACAATGGTGACAAAGCAGTTCAGGATAAATGATGGCATTACCATTCAGGATTTAATCTGGACACACAGGTAATCAGCTTTGGCTGTTTCCAAATGGATACGAAAATAACAGATAGAAATAGATGATCACAAGTTGACTTCTTTTTTTTTTTTTTTTTTTTAAGAGGATTCATCAAAAAGAAAAGAAGAATTTATTTGTCCTGCTCAGATGATTGTGTACTAACAATAGTGTGTGATATCTAAATTACGTTATAATGCTCCTAGTTTTTATTGAATTTTTATACTAGTATTTGCATTTTTTTGAAAGTAAAGAAGTTGGCAAGTCAAGTAGTATCATAATTAAATTATAAAATGGACTTAAATAAAACCCCTAGTAGCTGCTACTGTATGTTACTCAAGACCCATGGACAGAGCAGGGCCCATCCAGCTCCACACTGCAAACTCGCCTCCTGCAACACTGAGATACATGAAGTGTTTATGTTATGTGATGCAATCGTTGATTGGCATCACATAATTTGCAGAACCAAGTCATTACCTCCAGTGTTTTAAGTATAAAGTCAAATCCATGTAACGTTTGGCAAGTGTCCACTTGTGTCCACTTGATGCTGGCTCAAAAGACAAAGAATCCCGGGTTAACACTCACGTTAAAATGCAAAACATGTCAAGCAGAATTAAACATGTTTACAGCCTATAATTCAGTTGGTGATTTTGTTTTACCTTTTCCATTTTGATTGTATTAAGCCAAAGATTTATTCATACATTTGCATAGAGGAATTGCTGAGTTGGCTGACAGGTGGGCACAATGTACTGCATATCCTGTCCTTATAGTTAAAAGCCCAAAACAGCTCCAACTCTTTTCCTGTTCCTAGATTGTTCAAAAGCTAGGTTAAGATAGAATGTCCAATATGTAAGTAGCTACAAATGTACCAAAGAACAACTGACAGAGCAGGGTCCAGCTACTTAATGCAAACTGACCCACTGCAACCCTGCAGTCACTTGTGTTATAGTGTACAGGTTATGCAATGTGATAGTCAAATTGCATTCATCCTCTGGCAAACCTACTAGCACCCTGAGAGAAAGACACAGGACCTATAATGACTCAATCTGGGGTCATTTGAAGATTTCGAAATGTGAAAAATTAAATGATTGCAGCTCTTAGTACAAGCTGCAGGATGGGGATGAGAGCCGTCATAATGTCCGCTATAACCTACCTGAGAGTGTGTTCCAAAACTAGTGCTTCCAATGACCAGCCATTAGTGCTTGGCAGCGGCGCCGCCAGAATTTCAATGTAAAACTGACATTTAGAAGAGAGCAGATGATGCTATTGACACTTGGATAGGCAGTAATTAGTTCCCCCTTTAGCATTCATTGTGTGAGACATTTCATCACTAAATGTCAATTATCATGGCAGCTCCATTCAGCGGGTAACCTTCAGTTATCACTGTAAGCATTAAAGGGAAGGGTGCCTTTAAGAATAAGCTGACTTTATCCCCACTCTGACAGGTCTCTTTGACCGTACTAAGTGATATGGAATAACGTAACATTTCTATATCCGCAGGGCTTCACCTGCTTTGAGTGCTACCTTTTGAAACGATGTGAAATATACCTCAGATATGCTAAATATACCTCAGATCTGCTAAATATTCAGTGCTGCTAACATTGAAAAGAGTGCTAGAGGATTATATTGATTTTAGTTTAAACATACATTTCTATTGATATATTTTGTTCACAATAAAAAATTAAAAAACATGTTTCTTTAATTAAAAAACATTATGAGGTCAAAAAAGGTTTTAAAGTGGAAAAGTTTTATGTCACAACATTTCATCATCAAATGTTGTCCACTACTTGTAGCTCATTACAGGTAAAGAGGTCCTTATGCTGAAGATGTTTATTGTGCGTGTGTGTGTGCGTGTGCGTGTGTGTGTGTGGTCCAGTGTGTGGTCCACTTATATTTCTATCTAACAGGGGACCTGGGTGTTCTTTAACAATTGGGCGAGGCAGAAAAACAATTCTCATCTTTGAGGTCACCTCTTAGAATTGTTCAAATCATCCCCAAATCATGTCAACTTTTTGAAAGTTTTGCTAACAGGTGAACTAACTTTGAATGAGGGTTGCTCTGCAGTGCCTCTTCTGGCTGAAGCAGGAATTTCAACAACTTATTACATATTTCCCTTTTTAACATTCTTCTGTTGTTTGAATGGGTTGCAGCTGGTTTATTGTACATGTACAGGCAATCGAACAGGATTGAGAACATACCAGTCTACTGAAACAAGTAATGAAATATTTAATTTTCAAAGTAAATGTATAGGCTTGGGTTTACTGGACATATTAAGGCAACCATTTGTAAATGTGTGTCTACCTTAAGATAGAATTGAATTTAATAGCACAATAACTTTCCTTTTTAAACTTTAAATTAGCTTTGAAACCTCACAAAAATATCTCAACGAGCATAGAAAATGTGCTTCTTATGCAGGCAATATGATAATTTATAGACACCATGTTAACAATTGACTAAACATCTATGGATATACTCCACACACTTTGCAAATATGCTGATGCTTACGCTCATATGTACACAAAATCCATTAATATCACTAATCCTTGTCACTTGACATGGCTGTTCTGCATCTTACTGTACATACAATATGTTTGTCTAACAACAATGCATTTGCATGCAGAGACCTTCAGTGGGCGCAAAAGGACATCAGACCAAATTCACACATGTTTTTTTCTTTAAGTTTCTGGCTATATTGTACAACAAGTGTTATGTGTAGTAATGTGACACAAAAGTTTCATTTGACCTAACACATTTCGTAACAGACAACAAGCCAGCTTATGAAACCCGGAAGAGGATCAACCAGAAACCATTCATCCGTTTCTTTGGGCCCATTCATGTTGGGTGCTTCTTGCTGGATGTGTGTGTGTGTGTGTCTGAATGTGTGTGTATGTGTGCCGCACACACAGGGGTATTGAAGCTCAGAGAGGGATAATCTGGCCTGGCTCCAGGTTGCGGCTCAGTGCATCCTTTTTGAAACACGCTCACACAAGCACACACACTGGGAGTCCCCAGAGGCAGACGTCCTCTGGCTCTGGTGCAGCAGAATGAACACTGGCGCCACATTAAGCAGGCCCTCTTCAAAAAGCTCTTTGAATAACCCTGCTACTCCAGTAAAAAAAATATCTAATCCAGGTCTGTCAGACTTTCTGCTGCTTTCAATCTGATATTTACTGCAGCTGGGGACTGAGTCAGGGCTGACTTTAGCAGCTTGCAATGGGACCTACTCTCTATAACTGTAGAAGAATTTAGACTTCAGAACGTAGTGAGGCAATGATACACTTTTCAACCCCTTTCTCTTCTATGGGTTTTTAATTTTTCTTTACTTGCCCCAGAATGGAGATTTGCAGTTGCAATGTCTTATTGCTTCTTGCCAACCTAGTATATTGGCGGTAAAGGGACATATCATTTTGGTTTCTCGACTATGTGGTTTAGTGACTTTGAAAAGTTAAATCGATCAATTTTCTGGAATCCATTTCCCAATTACCCAATTCAAAAAACAATGTTCACAGTTTTGATTGGAACAATTTTATGCTTGAAAAAAATAAAACCTCATTGTTCCAGGGATTGACAGCGAGGTCAATGGAGGCATGTGACTACTTTTCTTCCTGTAGTGATAAGGTGACCAGATACAGGGACATTTGGACATGAGAGCTTCTACCTCACCAACTACATACATTTTTAAAATATATTGTTGTTAAAAAAAACATTCAATAGTCCGACTATTAAACTCCAGATTAATCCGGGACTTCAATTGAGCAGGATGTGGTAAAATTAATAAACAATATCAAGAACAAAGTTGAGAGTTGCATGTTGGAAATTGGTATAATCCATGTCAAGAAGTATTTACGTGTCATATCTCTGGTAAAATAAGTGTAGCAAGCTTCCCTGCTTTGAAGGAGGTGAAAGCATGCCGTCATAGACTTAGACTTTATAGTTTCAAATGGGAAATTCTTCTTCATAGCACTACTCAGGTTTGGCAGCAATCAACAAATGATGACAGCAAAGAGAAAACAAGATTTTGTCATTGTTATATGGTCTGAAATTATTAACTTTGTCATTCCAAAATAATAATTGAAAGAAAGCTAAAGTAGCCAAGAGCTATGGCAAAGGTTGATCCTCTGTACCACTTAGCTGGTTCTGCTCAGATCCTTGAAGAAGTAGGTTTGTATGCCTTTCTGACAAAAAATGTTGAAATTCGAAGTATGTATTGAATGTATCTGTCCGTGCATCCTTCAGGAAAAACAACAAGTAAAATTTGGCTTACAAAAGACAGATCTCAGTCTCTTGTGTTGACATTTTCATAGATCTATTTTACTGTACCCATTTTTTTCCCCTTATAATTTTTTGGGAGGTACGTCATCTAACTTCATGGCTTAAGGCTTACCTCTCGCAATACGCTGAAACACCCAGTTGGGTGGCTGGAACTGCTGACAAGGATATGCCCAATCTAAATGTGGCTTACTCTACACTGTCAAATGAGTGGTATGAGATAAGTGGATGGCAGCTCAAGTTGATTGTATGGGTGGTGTGAAGTCCCTGGATAGGTTTCTGTTGACTGAAGAGGTGGGTTTCTGTTTGGCTGGTGGGTGTCTTGTCTACTGGTGGTATTGAGTGTGAATAGGTTGGTGGTGTTCTGAATGAAATGGCTCTCCAGTCCCAGAAAAGCACCAGACAGGGTGCCAGAAGAAGTCTGTCACAGATCTGCCTTTAGAAAGTTGCAAAATATAATCTGTGTAATTGTATCATTTTAATGCTGAAAAAACAAAACCATTGTTTCTCTCCACGGTGATTCACACAGATGGAATATGGATGAAGCACCTGCTGTGCCCTGAATTCTAATCCAGCCTGGGATTGTGTCACTTGAATCTCCAGTGCTCACACATTGACCCTGTTTGTGCTCTACTGAGGGTTACCAAATGAATTGAACAAGTCTGTACGCTTCCATCAGATGTCATAGTTCAAGGCTACCTACATTTATTCTGTCATATCAAGCATTAAACATGACTGCCAAGGGCGAGATTCTAATTTAATGACGATGACCAACCATTCAATTAGGCTGCAATTCAACACATTTACAAGATAAAGAAGCAACAAACCGCTCTTGATAAATAATGCAAAAGTTATTCTTTATGCAGACACACAGTTAAACTTTTAAGGCTGTCACAGCGGGAAAAGGTCTTAACTTTTCATAATCTTTTCAACATTTATGCCTCTTTGTTTAAAATATTCATTGCAGGGCATGAGGGGTCACACATGGCAACAGTCTTGGCAGCAGAATTGAACAGTTGGAGGAAGTTTCTACAGCAGGTAGCCCAGAGTTGTGTGTGCGTGTGTGTGTGTGTGTGTGTGTGTGTGTGTGTGTGTGTGTGTGTGTGTGTGTGTGTGTGTGTGTGTGTGTGTGTGTGTGTGTGTGTGTGTGTGTGTATCACACCACCAAACAAATTGCTGGACAATGATAGCTGGCTTGACAGGGTGAAAATGATTTTGTTCGCTGTATGACACCTTAATTTCCTCTTTTTTCCTCTGAGGATCTGTCTGCTAAGTGACACTACAAGTGGTTTCTTTGATCTTGTTTTGTTTTTCAGTGATACTTATTGAAATTGTAACTATATTTTGTCATATATATTTATACATATATACATACATACATATATATGATATTGTGGTTATGTATTAAAATAATATATAATTAAATTTAGGATATACAAAATATCCTAATATTTTTTAATGATAAAATATATAATTAAATTAAATAATATTAAATTTAGGAACTTGATGGTTGTTGATAATTTACAGTGTCCGGATGGCGGCAGCATTTCAAATGCTCCGCAGTTCGTCCGTCTCTGGAGCGTGCTAGCACCACTACGCTCTACTCCAAGTCCATTCGACAGAGTACATCGACCCCGCCAGGAAGTGAGGCAAGGAAACGCACAAAGTGAATGGTCAATTTCAAAATAAAACTAAATAAGCAAACTACTGAAACTACTGATCATATTTTCCATCTTTTATCAACATTACATCCAAACAGGCAGCATCTTCGTTTGAAAGACAAAACAACATATTCCCACATGATCTTTCAGTAATGTTTTTCTTATGTAATGAAAAGAAACAAAACATATTTTTGCCGAACTATCGTTCAGTACCATTATTTATTAGAGTGAATTAAAAATCTGATAAACTTGCCTCTCTGTTCTCCCTTCACTGTACAAGATGAGCAGTGCAACCTTGGTTCCCCAGACTGAAGGTTACATCTCCAAAATAGCCATAATACATTCACTCTGTCACTGCGTGCACAATGCACCATTGTGTGCCACACTGCCACTTTTCATTTAATCAGCCTCCCTATTGTGAAGCAGGTAATAGTCTCAAGAGCTTTCCTGACAAACCTTCATATTTCTGACTGCATTAATGAAAAATTGAATCCCCACTCTGAAGACGCTTGTTTTGGGATATCAGCCACATTTGCAGCACATTTCATTTGGCACCTGGGAGGCTGTTTCTTTTTCTCTCTTGAAAAAAATATATCTGTAAGTTGTGTTGTTGCGAGAGGGGGATTTGAGAGTAAGTCAACATCACCTTACATCGTTACATAGTTAATCGTATTCTATCCTCTCTTGGCACAGAGTGTACCAGGCTGTGGTTATATATAATCCATTTGTAAATGAAACACCACAGGATCAGAGAGAATGGTTCTGTTTCGGCATCTGCTTGCTGCCTCGGTCGATGCCATTACATTTTAACAATTCTTTTCGCTAAACAATGTCACAACAAACGATTCATTTTGGGTCATTTTAAACCTGTTCAGTCTACAGTATTTGTCAGGTTCCCCACAAATGTGTAGCACTGATGAGACAAGAGCCTTCTTGTGCCACAATGCAAGAAAATAATTTGTATACCATGACAGATGAATGACTGCAGACAAGACCAGAAGATTATGTTTGCACAGTTCCTTCTGTAGCAAGGTGAGCAACATCAGATTCACTGCTATGGCAACTTTTTTGTCAGTTTCTTGTTCATTTTTTAATTATTTCTATAATGTCAGATGCTAGCAGTATTTACTAAAGCTGTTTTCACATTTGAAACATTTCAGGATCATTTCAGGGACTCTATTCAAATCGACTGCTAAAATCTTCCTGAGTTGGTTGTTCACACACGTCTCTGGCCAATCTGAATTGAAGAAGTGTTGTGCATTACATCGACTAAATATCAAACATACTGTTTCAAGTTCTCAACAACCAACAGCTGTATCATGTTTAAAAATAAAGGTTGCACTTTCAGGTTAAAAAAGATTAACAGACACTTGACATCGGAAGCCAGAGAAGAAAAAAAACAACAACAGAGCAAAGGCGAAGAGAAGGCAGGATCAGTAACAGCAGCACAGCTGTACGCAGCACGGCACAACAGATCCAACGAGGGGGATACATACGCACACTGACAACAACACAAACAATGTGAGCACCGGCACAGATCTGGAGAACTACTGTAGACATGGTATCTTTGACTCACAGACAACACAAGAAACAGGAGCAATCAATACACAGCTAAAAGCAAATACAACAAACATAAAAGGACGGGGAGAAAGGATGGATGGATGGATGGATGGATGGATGGATGGATGGATGGATGGATGGATGGATGGATGGATGGATGGATGGATGGATGGATGGATGGATGGATGGATGGATAGACAGACAGACAGACAGACAGACAGACAGACAGACAGACAGACAGACAGACAGACAGACAGACAGACAGACAGACAGACAGACAGACAGACAGACAGACAGACAGACAGACAGACAGACAGACAGACAGACAGACAGATAGATAGATAGATAGATAGATAGATAGATAGATAGATAGATGAATATGTTGCTTATTTATGTAGCAAGATAAATAAGTTTTTTTTTTTTTTCTGTCATTCCTGTGATCCTTGTCCCCCCCCAAAGGTGTAAAAATCTGCCAAGCACACTCTGGTTTATGCTGTGTCTACTGAAAACGGTCCTGTGGTTACTTGTGCCAAAAATCTGCCATAATGGGCCCCAAGATAATGATTACTTTGAGTGATGGCATAATGAGGGCTTTATAAATATGCATGGGTCACAGGGGGCAGTAATATTGTGGATTATTAAAACTGTAAGATAAGAGGTCAAACTAATGAGGGCAAGCTGAGGGGGTGACACAGCCTCTGACATAGGAATTAGCCGGGGCCAGATGTCTGCAACATCGGTTGTTTTCACACCATGGAGCGCTAAACTAATGCATGTCTAAATCACTTACTCCAGGGCTCAAGAAAAGCTTTTGCTGCAATCATTTCCCAAAATTGATTCAAATTTCTTCAGGTAATCACAGCAGAGAATGGTGTCGAAATTGAGGTTGGGGGGTTGAAAGGGAATGTTTACTAGCCGTCCACACATAAACACAGCCTGTTAAGATGAGCAGGGCTTAAATCTTTGGGAAGCAAAGTAGGAGTCGCAGCGGCTTACATTTTTTAAACAGCTTGTGAATAGGACTGGAGATGCTTTTGGAAATGCCTGTCACCTCTCTGTGTTTATTGTTTCAATGAGCGTTTCGAGGAGCTGTTGGTTAGCAGAATGGAAATGTATTTCAACTCGCACAGTTAGCCCCTGGTGGAAAAGCTTGTTCTAAGTTGTGAAGTGCTTTCAGACAGCAAGCTGCCTCCTCTGTGTCGTGGGAAAGACGGAAAAGCCGGTGTTGCAATTTGACTGGCAGCTCATTTTCTCTTGTGAATCTTGGCTCCGACATTTTTTTACCAACAACTTGCTTGAGATATTTTAGATTGCTGTGATCCACCTTGTATGATCTTAGACGAACAAAGCAGGCTGTATGTTAAGATAGGTCGGAAAAAAAGTGCGTCCACATGACATGGACTCAGCAATCTGACATTGTGTACTGTAATCTAGGAGTCATAACTAAGAATCAGAATGAAGAAAATAAAAGTAATAAATCTGGCCCACAGTGAATACTCCTGACTTTTTACCTGTTGCGATTACGCATCCACTCACCCTTACTTCACATCAGGCTAAAAAAAGTTCAACAGCTGTCAACTCAGATGACTGCTGCAACTGCTACCTTAATTTAAACAAGGTAAACAATGGAGGACTTATTGGTCTGAGGCCCTGAGAGTCTGGACATTTAGGTCAGAACACAAGATAAACATAATAAAGATGTTCACAAAAGATTTCGTAATGTATCAAAATTAAGGTCGACTATGTATTCATAGAATATGGTGTTAGAGGATTGAACAGTACTTACTCAGATAATGAATTTGTGTTAAACATGACCTTAATGATTCACGCAATGGCTCATTTGTTGCTCAGACAAAAAACAAACAAAAAAAAACAAAAAAAAAAAAAAAACTCCAGCTTCATTAGTGTTCGCTGCAAGTTCATTAGCATCCGTCTTAGAGGAGTATTATTGTCTGCTTCACTCTCTACTGCTAAATGTAAGAAATACCACTATAACAGTTCATTATTATCACTTCAGTGAAAACGTTACATCCATTGTTATCCTATGCATTAGGGTAGTAATTACTCTTTTTGCATACTGGTTCATTGCATAACCACTTATGACACTTGTTTTGGGGGTTTTTGAGTTGAGGTGTTGGTCAGAGTTAGGTTTTTAAGCAATGTCTAAGAGTAATTCTTGTAGTAGTGTCAAATGAGACTCAAGGCTGTCAACGAGATTGTAAGAATTAGTTGCATTAAGGGCGTGATTCCCAACCAATAACCACCACAGAGTATCCTCTCTGAAATGTGTCGGCACATCTACAGAAGCCACAGGACCAATAACAACCTGCAAAAGCTCTTTCCAGAGCCAGTTTTTGGTTTGTCCCTTCAGGGCTACAGTAGAAATATGTCGGTAAAACATGTCAGGCTCTGTTAGAGGGGACCCGCCCCAACTATATCTATCAATACCTCATCTGAAATGCAACAGCTCAGGTTTTTTTGGGGGGTAATACCAAGCCCCGCTAAATAAAAAAAGACCAACATACATAGTCTTTCAAAGAAGTATAATTAATTGTAAGTGGTTTGTGTTGGTCTAAGTGTTGAGAAGATTGTGCTTTATAGTGTGACCATGAAAATCTCATGGCTCCCCTCTCAATGAAGCATTGCGACAGGGTGCATATGGTCACCATGGCTCTGGGCTGCTGTTGTTCATACCTATAAAGACTTAGTTAGTCAGCACTGTTTAGAAGAGGGTTGCACATTTGCTACTGATCTTATTCAAAGGTATTTTCTGTAATATAGGATTTTGATTATTTTCTAGATCTGGAGTGCCATGTTGTCTGGGCAAAATGTATTTTATGAACTAAACACTGTACAGCAACTGAGAATAATACTCTGAGGATTGAAGATGGATGGTTTCTTTGAGGGTAAAGAGAAAATGTTTGAGTCTGGTTTTGTATCTGAAAGACCCACAATATCCCCTTTATGCAAATTAACCAGCCAAAATCCTTCTTAATGACTTTGATGTGTAATTAAAGATGATGCAAGGGCGACTTGGCTATTTCAGTGCTGTAGCAAACTGTGAACACCAACTACCAATTTTAGCATGTAATTAACTACCCCAATGCTTGGTGGGATTTTTGCTCTTTTGCTGGATTAGAGACACAACGCTCCCATTGTCCGTGGATCCCATGCTCATTATGGGATAGGAAGGAATGTGCATGGCCCTAATTTAAATCTCTTTTTTAACCAAAGAAATGATGACATACTCATGAAAGTAGTACAGATACTAAAAGTTTGAAAAGGTAATAAGGCCAAAGATATGTGCAGGATAATTATATTATCTACTGTGTAAGCACAAAAAGTAATATGACCTAGGCAAGTGCATCAGAGAGCTTATAATTGTCTACTTTTTCTTACTTTCTTACTTTTCTGTGTATAGGATCCTAAAAAAGTATTTCAACTTTAAATCTAAAGTTGAAATGTGCTAAAAATCCAATAAAGAAAGAAGAGTCCTTTGATCTGAATTTAAACTGTTTAAATTTTTTTTGATAACTTCATATTTAAATTTCATATTTCCTAATGAACAGGTTTGTACAATAACCATGTTAAATATTACCTTCATATATTCATCTGGGCTCATGCAGTGAGGAAAAATATGTTTTGTATGTGAGGATTCCTCAGGAGGCAGAAATATTTGCTAAGTGCTGGATTTATTAACCTAAAATTACACAAGAGGCAAGATTCCCTCTTAAATGAATATAAAGCAAATACACTGGTACCACGTACAGAGAGTCTTTATTGTACTTGTGCAGGCTTGACTCTAGACTCACTGTTTGGTGCATGTCATCTCTCTATCTCTATTGATCACCTGCCCCTCTTAAATTGATAAAAATCAAGGAAAAACCCTGACGGAAATTTTTTTTTACATTTTTTCCATTAAGTTACTGCAACTCTGTGGGCAAAGACGTGAGGCATTCTGCAGTAACACAATTATAAGAACCCTGGTTCATTGCAATTCTTCATGTACTGTATGTGTTTGTGTTCTCTGACCCGGACATGACATACACGCAATGCAGTTGTAGATTCAAAGAAGTGAGCGTAGCCTATCACAAGGACACAGCAGACTGCTCAAGCACTAACAGTTTGTGCTGGTGTTGTAGCAATCAATCGGCACACAAGCATCAAATCTTCTGTTTTCTTTCCCATAGGCTTGCCTATGCTACAATGACTTGGTGATCCATGGGGAAATTCAAGGGCTGAACACTTCTTTGGGGGTTACAATGGTGTTGAGAAATGCTGTTGTGCACAGAAGTACGTTTTTTTTTTGTGTGCCTGCATTACCCAGGGGACCGCACAGCAAATGCAAAACAAGGACAAGAGCAAATGCCTGGGTTGCAATGAAAGCTGCAACATTGTTCTCTGTGTGGATGGACAAAAAGTTCAGGCTTTGCTGGAAGTACTTGTGAATTATTCATGCCCGTGTATGATTGGCTGCTATAGCACCAACACTTATTCCATAGACCTGCAGAAGCATCTGTTTGCATCACAGAGAGAAACTACATGCGCAACATCACTTTATTGTGGATTTTTATTGCAACTTCCTGGGAGAAAAAAAATGGAACACGTTTTCCATCATCGTCTTTCACGTGTCTCTCTCTTGATGGCAGTATGCGTGCAGAAATTTGCTCTGGAACAACAGCTTAACCATCAACTCAATATCCAAGCTTAGGACTATCAGTAAATATTGACTCCACACACAAATGGCCAATCAATGTTTACAATGCTGTTTATTGGGCAAAGCTGTATTCATAATACACCAACTCCTTCTGACATAAGATCTTGGTAAATTTAAAAATGTGACATATTATGCCGATTACACTTCACCATTTTTTATAACACTTATATGTGTCCCTAGTCTGTCTACACCAAAAAACAACAATAAGGAGGTAGACACATGTGGTAAAGGGAGTGATCACAAACTGATGATTAGCTTTTAAAAGAATGATCAACTTTAACACTTATGTGGATTTACAACAGAGAGCCTTAAAGTCCTAAAAACTCTTTCATGCACACAGGTCTTGTTGTTGCACAACTTATTGTCTGGTTTTGTCTCATGGGACAATGAATGGGGCCATGCCATTTTTTTGATTAGGTTCAACATAAAGACACACTTCTCCTTCAGGGGAAATTTCAATCCTGCAAAGTTTAAAAATAAAATACAGAGAAACAGGGTCACACTTTATTCTGCTTTTTTTGCTTTTATTATTATTATTATTATTAAAGTGCCTCTCTGAAAGTGTAGAAGACACTGCCCATATATGAATCTATTATTTTATTTAACCACAGTGACTTATTATGGTTTCTTTCCTTTTTCTTAATGTTAGAGACTGATGGCATGTTTTGTCACTGCAAAAAAAACATCCTGTATAGGGGAATGAATGACATAAATCATATTTTACTCTCCTGACAAATCAGACTTTGAAGTAAAATGAAAATGCTCCGACAGCTCTGATGGAGCTCAAGACTCGACCTGAGGACAGCTGCTGTGTTACAAATTGATTTGACTGTCGTTCAAAAACTTTAAATCTGTCTGTGACAGCTTACCTGCATGACAGGTAGAAGTATAGGAAGTATTTTTCCTTCAGATACTCGTGTTGTGTCACATTCATAATTGCACAGATTCACTTGAAGCAACCCAGTTTGTGCTCAAGAGTAAACAGGCAGAATTAAGTTTTGTTACTTCCAAGCATTTATGGAATGGCCTTTCCTCAGCTTATTAACTACCTGTGGCTCTTACACAACAGGTGGATATACATTTCCAAAGTAAAAGAACCTTTTTGGTGAGCGCTATCGTTTAAACATACCAACAACAACTCCGTTTTTTTAATATGTAAGAAAGTGAATTTTGTACAACTTAGACCCTCTTTTCTGTCATGTAAGAATTATTATTGTTAGCTTGTTGACATGTGTTGCTGAGTTAAGTCTCATGCAAATGTGAGATTGGCTAAAAGCGGTAGCTTGGCAATAATCAAAATATTATACCGCTAGTATGGATTAGAGCTCGTGAAACGAGACTAACTTCAATGTGATCATACCATTGAGTCAAAGTGATGAATCGCTCTTTAAAAAGAAAACATGAAAGATTCGACAGAAATATTTTTAAAGTTGAATAATCCGTTTCTTTCCACTTGCTCTCTTGACATGATAACATTCAGGCAACAGTGTAAGTAAAGCTGTCTCCAGCCACTAAGGCCAACCAGAGCCTCAATCACTGAAGGGCTTCCACTGACAACCATAGCTCCACTGAGTAGAGAGATATCCTCAGAGCTCTACCCACCAGCCTCCCATCCATTCCGCCATTGATTCTTAATCCTGTCTGTGAGCTGTGCGCAGTAGGGTGTCCTGACCGCTCAAGCCACCCATACTCTTAACCCCTGCCTTGAAGTGCACGCTGATTTAGAGCATGAATCATGAGTGTAGGATTATATGGAGTGAGTCATGTCAGCCAAGGGATGCCCGCTGTGCTTTTAAAAGGATGTGTTGGCGGAATTATTTTTATGTGAAATATTTTGCAATGTGCGTGGTTGGTTTGACAAACAGGAGGATACATTGTTTTTAGGGCAAGGACCCATAGATAAACATACCAGATCCAGTTTTACTTTCAAAACAGTAGTGTCAGGGAGTCAAAGAAAACCAAACTTTCTTTTTTTTGTACTTTTTGTAAGACCTTGAAGAACTACAGTCAGATATATTATCTTTTTAGTCAAAAATATTTAGGACATCTTTTAAAATTCCAACACACTGGGGAAAAGATGAGTCTTAGTGTTCATTGGTTGTCTTGGTTACTAATATAATTAGAAAATGTATTTTGTTTATTTATTATGATAAGTCAGTCTCCCTTTTGCTTCAGTGAGAATGAAAGTCAAATGATTCAAATAAAACACAGTGAAGCACATGACTTCCATGGGTTGTAAAGTTACAGTGGTCAGTAGGAAGTGTTCCGAAAAGCTTTTGTATAAGTGGTTGTGTTCCCTGCGCTGAACTAATTCAGCACTGGCTTTTTTTTGGTTAAAACCGTGACCTATTATGATTGTTTTTAGTTGATTAGCTTGCTAGTTAGCAACTCCTAAGTGAACCAAATTCAAATTAACAAGCTTGAAGGATCGAGCAGTGTCCCAATACGGTTCATAGTACCGAAGCAGTAAAAGTAATAATAGGTTGAAGGGTTAGTGAAGGACTCATTTATTATGCCAGCATGCCTTCGGTGCTAGCTTAACCAGTGTAAAGTTTATTAACCCAATAAAACACAAAGTGTTATTCACTTGTTGTTCTGGCACATTGAGAATCATCACTCTCCCTTCCTATGAGCATAGTTTTTATCGATTGGATTCATTGGTGAGTGTTCTTATAAAATGTATATTTTTAAGCCTAGACTGTAAAAAAAAATTGACGTCAACTTAATGCCATCACCTATTGGTTTGAAAATGGGCATTTTGAGGCCCGATTATGGCAGTCGCCATATTGGAAATACTGACTCTACCTAACGCTCTAGCAACAGGCAAAGATGTGGAGCTACTGCAAACCTCAGATTCATCAAAAAAAAAAAAAAACAGCTACAATGTGACCACCACTCAGTTAAATTAGCCACACCCCTTATCACGCCTAATTATGCACATGTCTTAGTCAATCAAAATGGATGAGTAATATATAGAAAATATAACCCTAGTTCATGTGATGTAACAGTGCATGTTTTACCGATAAGAAAACATTTTCTACAAGCCAAACAGTTACTTATTTCTATTGTAAAAAAAATGTGATTGTAATATGGGGCTTAATGGGAGTCCACGAGTTTTGGATCCAGCCTCACAGGATTTTTAAATCAACTATGATGCCCTTCAATGTTTGATTTATTTTTCAACAACAATTGGCTCTATTTATTAAGGTTTTAGATTTTACTGTAACTTACATTGTAAACTATATCCCTGAGAACTTGTTTTTTTTAATCTGCTGTGGAACTCAAACATTTCTTTATGCCTTCAAAAAAGTATATGAATAAATGGTCTCATGGCTTGACCTAATGACAACATTTTGAATACTGTAAAAGACTTATGTTGGGAATGTCCCAGAGTAACACAAACTGAGCATACAGTAAAGCGTTTGCTGTGATTTGCACAGCAATTGCTGTAAAGTAAATGGGCACATAAATTCAAGAATGGTCAGTATGTTCAGATACCTATACATGTATGAAAAAAAGGGTAAATAAAGCTAAATGAGGTGCTGGGATAGTTGTAAGCAAAGTTGGATGATATGCATCATTGCTATAATGCTGCTTGCTACAATCCACAGAAGGTTGTGTTAAGATTTTGGCTGTTCTCCCAGTGCTTAAACCTCCTCCTTGTTCCCATCTTTCTCTGCCATCTTCCCAGCGTGTTTATCTGTTTGGCTTTGTGCATAAGAGGGGATGATTACTCAGCATTCTGATATACGAACACAAATGCTTGCATACCTCCATACCTGTACTTAGCTCTTAAAAGTACCTGCAGTCTTTTCAGTTGAAGATATGGTGAGATAATTTCATGAACTTCCAGGTTTGTGCAGATCTGACTGCAGTTCACATTGAGGCACAAGTAAGGAGAGATGGCGAGACTCCCTCCTCCCCCTCCTCTCTCAATCTCTCATCACATACTGCGGCTCCTCCCTCCACCTTACCCTTCTCCACATCCCCTCCCTTTTGCTATGCCTCTCTTCCTCCCTGTCTCCATCCCTCCTTCATTCTCCCTCAATCTTCCAGCCTAGCTGAGCCTATAGCAGAGGATCCACCCTCCCTTTATGTGTGTGCGTGTGTGAATGTGTGCATGTGCTCAAACCACATGTGTCACTGTGGGTGCACATGTGGCTTCCGCAGCTGACGGGAAAGGACTCATGAAGTGCTCGGGACTTGGATAACAGATCTCTCTCCTTATGCATATTTACCACAATTTTTAACAACACTCTTAAAAAAAAAAAAAAATTAAAAAAATCCCATTAAAGAGTCTAATTTTTCTCCTCTTGGGGCAGCATCTGGATGGAATCTTCAATCCTTTCCCCAGAATCTTGGATTTAATGAGCAGCCACCGTGGAATGAAGCAAGCAATTTCTGGATTCCCTTCCTTACAGCTCTGGTAAGAATATCCCTTCCCTGTCACCCTCTTGTTCTCTTTCAGTATAGCCGTCTCCTTTTCTTGCACTTCCTACCTGATTTACTCCTCATAACATATTGACAGGTGCAAGCAGTACACATTATGGGATAGGGGAGCAGTTAAATGAAGCAGAGCGGGCTATTTAGGACACAGAGAGAGGGAGGAAAAGAGGATGGGCTGGCTGAAAGAGGGAGAGAGAGAGTGTGTGAAAAAGGGGAAAGAAGCAGGGAACAGAAATGTGTGCCGACACCAGCAGTGTTGCTCATGCTGTCAGGGGCTGGAGGGAAAAATGCTCCACTTGGTACTTGCTATTGATCTGCTGTTATTTTCAGCCCCTATCCCTCAGAGACAACTTTGCATGGTCTACCTGACAGTGAGTGTTGGTTTTGCCCATTCGTTGGCACTGACAGAAAGGTGCTCTGTCAAGAATAGGAGCACATTGAAAATCTGAATGTAAGCACACTTTAGGACTAGCTGAATTTAACATGCAAATGTATATTTACATGTCTGCTGCCTTTTTTTTTTTGAGGAAACGTATAGGGGTTCTCTTTGCAGAATGTGTATCTTTTATGTGCATATATGAAGGTTTAATGTTACGAAGTGGTACTTGGATTTCTTTTTTGGATGCATTTCTGCACACCATATTCCCCTGAGACCTCCTCAGATGAAGTTGAGTGGAGAGAGAAATTGCAGCTTTCCTCCATGTTGATTTTGCCGGATTACCTGATGGGTCCTCCTGACAACAGCTCTGACGTGTGAACAGGTTTCCAGATAGCGATTTGAAATGGCTGTCGTGCAGATCAAATGAATGTGTGCAGAGGGAGAGGTTCAAATATCTGAATAATTTATGTCTTACTTCCCTTTCTTGGCTTGTTTATCAGTCTTTTCTTCAGGAATATATAATGCTAATGATATATTGATGAGAATTTGTGTTTGTTTAACTTTTTTTTTCACTTTGTCAGTTGAAAGCATGACGCAAAGTTGATGTTGCTATTTTTGATCAGCACTGCAGGCTGGTTAGGCTGCATTTCTTTTATCTTTACTGCTGTCTTGTTATTAATTCTCTGTTCATCTCTCTCTCTTGTCTCAACGAACTCTACAGGGAGAGGAGGAAAGAAAGACTGTTAGAAGGGAGAATCTAGGAAAGCTTGTACTGATACTGAAAGCAGTGAAGAGAAGCCGAAGGGGAAGCTGGTGGAAGGTGAAGGAGGGAGGACATAGCAACGCAGGATTGACAGAAAGTCAGAGACAGGAGGACAAAGGGGACAGGGGGGGAGTGAGTGTGTGCTAACAAGCCTCAGGAAGAGCTTTTAGACAGGCAAACCTCTTCTGAGGCTCAGGCTTATGGTGGGTACAGGGGGTCAGTTTACACACACTTCCACGCTCTCCAAAGGAAAACCCATAGATAAGCCACAGGCCTGCATCTCTCATACTTGCCTGGCTGCATTTTCCTGTAAGGGACATCAATATTTATCACATATCCTGTTTCAGAGAAGAAACACCCGACCGGAGGAGGGAAAAATAATAAAAGATAAATCAAATTACCCCACCTCGGGAAGACCTCCTGCTTCTGTTTCATTTAGAATTCCTTTCCAGCACTTAGGCAAGGTTGAATGATACTGTTGCATATTGAAATACAGGTGCAGCCACAGCAGTTCATATTTTCAATGATTGCATTTCAGAGCTTCAGCTTCATTGGCAATGGCAATTGTGATACATATATTCAGGCAGGATGAATTATTTGCAATGTATTGAATGATCTCATTAGCACGTTGCATATCCTTTCACTGCTTATTCTGTTTGAATTCTTTATCACTTCCTACAGCCAGGCTTTAAATTCTTAATGCAATATCAGTATGGATTTAATCGTTTTGAATAAACAACATAGATCAGACTTTACTTAGTGAAGCTTTTATGAGGGTTTAATGGAGACAGAAGATTAAATCAACAATGTATCCCAGGATGCATCCCTATTAAATTAGGAGATGATCCCCTTTATTTAGAACCAGAGGTATTCTGCTAATTGATTGCTTTATTTGGAAAGTATTAAGGGAAATCTTCCTCCTTCACTCTCAGTCTCCCTCAGGCACACAAACGCACACACACAGACACACAAACACAAAAAGGATGTGCCTTTGTGCCGCTCACAGTACTCATTTTTTACCCTACTCAGATGCAGTAAAAAGCTTGTCGTGCAGTTGGAGACTTGTGTCCGAGAGTGACTCACAGAGTCTGTGAATGCTAGTCAGTCCACCCACAGCCAGAAAGCATTAATAGCACACTGCCCAGTGCCAAATGAGAAGTTAACAACTCATTTTTCTCCCCAACCTCCAAGGCAATCATTCTCAAGGCTGTTATAGCAAATAGTGGTCATTGCTGATGCGATTTCGTGATTTACCGTGATGCATGAAATGAGGCTGGCAAATTTGTCACAGCAATTCACAGCTAATGGTGTCTGTAGTTGTGGACTATACAATTGTGGATTGATGTGAATATAGGCTTCACATCCCAGTGTGCTCTCTGGATGGACACAATTCAAGACTTTACTTCTGAAGTTTTATTCCAAAATGTAAAACTCAATAACGCTTTAATTGGCATAAATAATAAATAACATGATTAAAAAATAATAATAGTATCGAAAAACGTATTAATAATGTGCATCTCCTCTCAAGGAGGGAATATCTGATCACCCCCATATTAGGTTTACCCATATCAATATTCTTATATTACTTCCCCACAACTAACTTCACAGTGAAGTCAGTGAAGTCAATTCATTTCTATTTCAGGCAATGAAAAAGAGTTGGTGAGGATGATGATGACAGGCCTATGATTGTAGTCCATCTCTTATTCCCTCTTTTTTTCTTTTTTTTACTAATACCATTACATGAAGGAGTTCCCCAGGGTTCTGTTCATGGTCCTCTGATATATCACTGGGGAAAATGTGTCTTTTTCTTGTTGGTTTAAGTAAGGGTATGACTTATTATCCACTATCAAATATTAATGCATTTTAAATTCTTAAGCAGCAACCACTTTATCGCTTTTTGTTTGTGGAAATGACATCCTGCTTGTATATTAAAACATATAAAGGCCAAATGATCACTAAAAAAACTTTCCCCCTTCACAGTAGGAGCAAAAGTATGACTGATGATTTGTTATTCTCCAGATAATTCATTGAACACGTACAACTACAGTTGCTACTGCGCATTTTAAATATATAATAATAAATATATCTATTTAAATATCACAGGGTACTGTAGAAGCATAGTTTAGAAAAAGAGAATAATAATGCAGTAAAACAGTAGCCTCATCTGTACACTTGAAAAAAAGAGTTAGATAAGAATAAAAAAACACACATTGTAAAGATACAGTAACAACAATAATCTGACCTTTAAAAAAAACACCTTTATCTTCTGCTATTGTAATAATAATTTAAGCTGATGTGATGAGTTTTTTGTTGTGTTGATTTTTGTGCCACATTAAGACAAAGGGACACCTCTTTCTCTGTATTAATCTTGTCCTGGACATGTTTTGGTATTTTCTTATGATAAACAGAATGCCATTATGCCTTATTCACAGTCTTTTATCAGTCAATTTCATTGCTCAATGTTTGCCTTGGAAAATAGATTTAAAAAAAAGGCAGTGTCCGCAGCACTATGTAGTTCACTTCTTCTCACACTTACACGATAGCAGAGGTTACACGCATTAAGAAATCTTTGTCATCGTCAAATCTTTACACAGGAGACAGATTTCCATACTTTAAATCAGCAGTACTTTTTCCTTTTTAACACAAACAGTGCTTAACTCCACAGACATGTTATGTTATTGTAAACTTAAAAAGACGAGTTAGTTGTTCAAGTTACGTTTTATTCCCTACATATGTACTATACAAACAGTACATATGCGCTCACAGTTTGTCAAATACTAATACAGACAAATACAGTCTGCAGCAGTTGGGGGTTAACAACATTACTCAGCAGTTGTTCGTGAAGGATGAGAGGGCAATATTTGTTCACTTCCTCTGCCTATTTCCCCCCCTCAGCCAACTGAGTGAATCTAAATGGTATAAATTGGAAATTGTATAAATAATTCAGGAATGGCTTTTATCATCTCCATTGTGAAGCATCACTAGGCCAACGCAATAGTCATTCTTGTGTGCTTGTCTATGTTACAGTTCCAGGAAAGGATTCACCCCTCTCTGACCTTTAGTGTTTTCAAGTTGTTCAACAAAATCTTTCAAATGCACCCCTCTCTTGCCCTAGTTTTCATTTGAGGCACACTGGCGCTGTGAAAAGGGCCTCCAAAGTTCAATCAAATGCTATTCAGCCTTTTTTTCATTTATGTTATGAGGATCATGCAAACAGCCATGAATAAACAGATCTTGGACAAGCAGACAACAACCATACTTTTTTAACGCTTCTGTTTTCTTTCTGACAAGTAATTTCTAGTTGTTGTTGTTTTTTTTTTTTTTTTTTTTAATCTTGACCCATTGATGTCGTTATCTGTTCACCCTGAGAACATGACTCACAAAAACCAACATTGTTTCCTGAGATAATAGGACCCAATTATAAAACCCAATTTACTGATCAAAAGCTGAATAATATATCTTCTTTGGGCTTCCTTTCTTAGCATTCATGGTTTGTTAGGTTATCATATCATTTGTGGAATCGTGGAATCTAGTGAAATGAAGCCTTTTGCCACAATACTGCAGCTTTTAGGAACCCTAATGGTACGTTCCATTTAGCTCAGAACTTGGATCTCGGAGCTGGGAATGACATTAAACCTGTGTTAACAGTTCCAGTTACAGGTTGGAAGAAGTTGGAAAAGTAACATGAACACCTCCAGCAGTATTTTTTTTGTGTTGGCTGACGCAAGGCGATAACAGAACACAATGTGATAGTTTGCATGCAAAAATAACACAACAACATGTTCAAAGATAGAAATTCCAAAATGCTTAATGCTTGAATTAATTACACAAAATATGTCACTGATAGACACAGAAGTTACAGCTTAAATGTTACTGTTGATGCACAGTGCAGTCATATTGGATTTTAACTGGAGCTACTGAAGTTTTCATTTCTGAGTTCTATTATCAAATTGAATTGAAATTGAAGTTGTGAGGTAACATGTACATTGGGCATATTAGAATCCATACCAATCTATACCATAGGTAGGCTTTATTTGTCAAATATGCTCCATGTCAAACATACAGCACAGATGAAATTTCAATCCCCTCAACCCACAGTACAAACCTGCAGTGCATTAAAAAAAACAAAAGCACTGGGCTTAATAAACATGACAATTAAATAAATGCAATAAAAAAGTAGCAGTAAAATAAAAAAAATCTTAGCATCAAAACTTGGGCACTTGTGAATACTGCACTGCCTTCAAGAGGGAAGACATGTTAGTTTCATGTCATGTGTTGAGCTGCATGAGATGCATAGACTTTAACTTAGCATTCAATACCTTCTTACGACAGCTTATCAAGAAACTGGACCGACTGGGCCTCAACTCATCCCTCTGTAATTGGCTGGTGCACTTCCTCAGTGATAGGACACAAGCAGCATGGGTCGGCAACATCTCAAGCACCATCACACTAGGCATAGGAGCCCCCCAAGGATGTGTGCTCAGTCCTCTGCTCTTTACCGTGCTGACCCATGACTGCACAACAACCTTTAGCAATGAAATTGTAAAGTTTGCAGACGACACAACTGTCGTGAGTCTCATTTCTAACAACGATGAGAAAAACTACATAAAGGAGGTCTAATACCATGCATCTACAACACCCGCCTCACCTGCAAAGCATCCAGCATCATGTGGAAACCCACTCACCCATCACATGGACTCTTCAGCCTCCTGCCATCTGGTAGATGGTACTGGAACCTCTGAGCCACCCCCACCAGACTAATGGACAGTTTCATCCACCAAGCCATCAAGAAGCTGAACTCTTCCCCCTTTCCCCCCTCTCTTTCTCCCCCTGCCCCCCCCAGCTCTGGACTTTGAACCTCACCACCCATCCTGGAGCAGTCCTCTCTGTCTTATCTCTCTGCACCCACCCGAACTGGAAACCAAAAGCACCGGACACTCTAACGATAAAGGCTTCCCTATAAAAGAAAATGGACTGCTTTCTTTAATTACTGAGGTATTACAGTGCTGTTGTTAGTCATTATATGGAAAACATTTCTGGAAATTACACTTTGATGCATGTGAATCATATAGTATGCCCATAACTCCTCTTATCTACACTTCCAAAATGACAATAAATAAAACAACACTGCTGGCATTTATTAGAATCATGCTTGAAATAGAAAGCATCAGCTTTCATCTCCCTGTGTTACACATAACAATGCAGTAATGTCACAAAGCATGTGCCAAGTGAAAGTGCTTCAAACAGAGAGCTATATTGAGGAGAGAGTGATGTATGTATGCAATGGCTAGTGGAACACACAAAAAGAGAACATCAACATTTACTAAAGCACGACTCAGAATATATGTTTTGCCAGATCCAATCGAGTTGCTGTATTTCATGACTTTCAATCTAAATTTTAAGCATCTTTTGCATTTCTATCAACTAGTTTTGGTTAACAGACAGCAGAAAAGTGTTTTTTTGGGTTGAGCTCAATAGATTCTCTTTGATGGCTAGCAAGTGAGCCGCCTCCTTGAGTTGAGGGGGAGTCCAGGTTGGAGGATTCCCAAATGTTCGTCCTGATTCTCCTGGGCTGTGAGTAAAGAGACTGTGTAGGTTTCTTAGCTACAACACGTAGAGCAGTAGCCTGATAATAATAGAAGTTTAACTTATATTTATTTCTTGTTAGTTTTAGTCTTGTGGTTGTATAAAACAAAGACTTTGAGCTGTGGCCACACTTGATTTTTAAAGCATGTACAGCAAACCCTGAATAAATCTACCTTTGAACCACCTGTCATTTTGTAACACCGGAGGGTTCACATGGTCCAAAATAAAGGAAATTTAAAAAAAGCATTTTATTTTTATTTTTTTCCATTTGGGATTACCTCGCTCAGCTATAAATACAATTATATAGCAGCTTTATCACATAGAGGATAATTAACAGACATGTATTTATTTAATTCTGGTTTAGCCTGCCATCACTTGGCATAATTAGAAACTAAAGAAAAAGTCAGCTACAGTTTTTCAGAGCATAATCTATGAGGTGCACATAAGCAACTCAGATTTTCACATCTGTCAGGCTGTACAATGTTCCAATTCCTTATAGGTTATCTATTTTAGACAGTTGTTGGACTTTACTGTGTAAGAAAAAATGATCTGTATGCAGGATCCACAAGAATACAGGAAATATATTGTATAATGTTAGTGAGTCAGCAAAGTGATGACTTACAACTGGTCATTATGAAGATATTGCTTTCTTGGCTGGTTGACATCTCTTTTTCATTTCAAAACTGGTCTTACCCCCTCCACCCGTGGCCAAACACACACTCCCAGTTGGAGGTAAATTAAAAATAATAATATGCTCAGTTGAAACCTCTCTTTTGGCCGCCAGCTTGTGTGTTAGTCTGATGCCCTGAAACACACGCTCCTTACAAATCCTGCTTTGTGACGAATGTTTCAAATGCTGCAACATACACAGCATGCTACGAAACATGCTTTAAAAAGATGTAATTAAAGTATGAAAATAATATTTATTTGTTTTTGATTCATTTCTGACTCAAAAGAGATGGTCTTTTACATAAGCACAGCTGGGGGAGAGGGGCCTCATCTGTGAACATAATTCCTGAATTATTTCTCTGTGCTGAGTGTACTGAAGTCTGCACTATGATCAGCGTCAGTCAAAAGTGAAAACACAGGCTGAAAGAAAGCGGCCAATATTTGTAATTATCATGGATGATGCGCCCAGAGCTCTATTTTTGGATCTTCACAGCAGGAGAAAGCAGAGGGGATGTTTACTTGTGTCTATGAAATATGAAGTCAAATCATTGATAATTGTGTTTGCTCAAGTATCTCAAGGTCAGGATTCTGTCATGTAACTAAATCGAGAACGAGATGTAGGAAATCAGAAGCAGTAGCTATTATTTGGATGAGTTGGATGAGATGTTTTTTTGAATGCCATATCTGAAAACAGCAAAGCCGATTTGCTTTTACTCATCAAACTGCAATATCTTTCTTAGAGCCTGAAATGTAACAACCAGAAATGTTGTAAAAAACCCAAAATGTAATAACTGGTCGATTATGTAACAAAATGCTGAGCCCAAAACGGAGTAACTTTTTGCACAAAATGGAACAAGCTTGTCATTCTCTTGTTGAGAATTTCAACAGCAAAAGCTTTATATTTAAGCTTTATTTATTTATTTTTTGTTGTTTGGTCCCTTCGACTCCAAAACTGTGCACAACACCTTTTACAAAACAATTTCATAACATCTTTACAAAAGCATCATTTTGAACACAAACGTAAAGCTCCTGTGAGAAAATTACAGTTTGTGTTCACTTTGGCACCCCCTGCAGTCAGATAGCCTGTATCTGTTTTCTGAGTTTGTCGCGTGCGTTTGTAAGTTGTGTTTTTCTTCTAACAGTAAATCAATCACGGAGAATATAAGCCGAAAAAGGGAAAACGGCTTTTCAATAGGGGCAATTTATCCATTAATGTGAGGCTTACCTCATTGCAGTGATTTCAGGTATTGATGACAACAATAAAGACCTTATCAATATTGTTGCCGATGATCTTGTTTGCTTTAATAGGTGATAAAGAAACATCACAATTAAATTGTTTGTTTTTTTCATAACCAGCTAGAAACTCTCCATAGGAGCTTTAAGCTTTCTGTCCCCAAAGATATTTGGGAAACGGTGCACTCACTGGAAAAGAAAGAACTCTGAAATATGTTAACTGTCATCATGCCAAAAACACTGAATCTTGACTTTGAGTTCATATGCGGCAAATGCAGCATATGCAAAAAGGGCAATTGGGTCATCTCCTGTCCTCTATAAGTGCTGGCATATATGTGCATGTTAACAGCTTTATTATAGCGCAGAGATTTATGGGAGAAAAAAGCTCCCATACCTTGTCTTCTGTACACAACGTCTCTGTGGTCATTAGTATTCTGCTCAGCGCTGTGCACTCTCATCTTGGTTGGCCTTTTTCCAATCTGAAATTATTTTTTGCAGTTTTGCGCATGGCAGTCTCTTTCAGCAAAAGATGTCCGGGTTTAAATAAGTAAACAAAGATACTGACACATAAATGCTAATGAGCACATTCTAATATCTTTTTAAAAGTGTCATGGAAAACGAAAATGGGCTTCTGGCTGGAGTCTTACAGTGTGTTGTTTTCCTGAATCAGAGGATGAATCTTCCTTACTCATATTTTAATGGTGGAGGCAGTGGAATCTATGACTATGCAAACACGTTGTTCATGTTCAGAACCTTGCATACTGAATACTGTACTGAATTTTTTTTCCCTTTTCTTCTGGTACCCCAACATTGAATTTCTACGAATGAGATAAAACTAGTTTCCTCAAAGATTTGAAAACCAGATGAATTATTTCCCAATAATAATAACAATAATAATAATAATAATAATAATAATAATAATAATAACAACACATTTTATGCCTTTCATGTCACTCAAGGTCAGAGTAAATAAAAAAAACAACACAACCAAAAAGGAACACAAACAACTACATACACAATTGATTAGGGCAAATAACATGTACGATTTTGTCGCCTATGATTCCTGGCCTATAAAAATCAAACAATGTCATAAGAAGAAAATCTGGTTTCTAAGATCATGAGGTAATTTTCTCAATATTGGGATTCAAACGACCCAAGGAAGCTGATTCGACTGTTTGATTTCACCTCATATATTGGTAGATGAAGTGTCATGTTTTCCTGATCGTGTTTTTCTAAAATATATCAACACATCATGTCCGTGATGTAGCCTAGAAATCAGCTTTAATCATCCATAGCTGTATTTCTTATCATTGGAGAGTTCACTGAGTGAGTTACAGGTCATTTAAAGTGCTGGCAGTAATACTGTCTCTTCCTTGGACACTCAGAAGTCACATTTGAGTCCTTTCCTTCTTCTGTCCAGATAACAATGAATTATGTCTAGTTCATCAAAACATTTCTAGAGTGAGTGGTGTCTTCCAGTTTCTTTTTTTATCTATTTCCATGTACCAAAATAGTTCTGGAAAACTTTCAGCCGTCTGCAGCGTCTACAGGCCAACGGGCCGCCCACACGGGTATATTCACTCAGTTGGATCTCTTTTCAGGACTGTGTGGGCGAGTAAAGATCTGCTTGTTTTACATCTCGCTCACTCTCCTATTAGTTTGGTTGCACCTGTCGGGTCGGTACAGCTTATGCCTTTATTCATGTCTGCAAATGGACTTTGTGGATGTCATTTAATCTCAATTATAGCACAGATGAGCTTCAAAATGAGCGGAATGATAATTGCCCATGGCTCAATAAAAACATATGTGCCCAATGTGCTGCTCTGACCTTAACCAGTTGGTCAGTTATCACCCAACAGCCGTGCTTGTCCATCTTAGTTTTCTTTCAGCAGTTTAGGCTTTAACAACCATTCCCATGTTTTATTGCTGAATCAGCACTATTCATCGACCATATCCCCTCGTTCACAGTTCATATCAGGAGAGAAACGCTGCAAGAGAAATTGAACGACAGTCTGTTTACACTTTTCTGTTATGTCCTGCTCTCCAGCTGAGTTTTTTCCTTAAGAGTTTGCCTCTCTGGAGACATTGGTTTCATAGTTTATGCAGAATGTAGTTGGATCTCACTAACCTAAAATGAGGCTATATGTATGCAGTTTGTTGTTGGTGAGCATCAACTATAAAATAGGCTATTTTATCAGCTACTTTGTTGAAATTCTGTGCATGTTATACATGTATTCATGCATGCACTTGACTGAATCTATTGATCATGATAACTTGCAAATGTTACACCCCTGAAAAAGAGGGGAAATAATCACGAGTGATGCAGCGATGCTTCCTCCCAAAGAGTATATAGAATAATTATTAAACACATTGACAAAAATGCACATTTTTGACATTTTTTACAGTGCAAAATGAGTAGAGGTAGAATCAGGAAGTACACACCTTATTGAACTTGAATCATTCCCTCCCACACTTTTCTGTCAAGTTAAAGCTTCACTACCAATGAAGTGAATGAATCCAAATACACAGGAGACAGGGCGACATGTTTCCTCATTAAGAGTATTCAACAGAATAAGGGAAAAGATCATGTTTTTCTCTGGTATGTGGAGGGAGGCAAAAGCAATCAATCTCAGATAATCTGTCTCAGATTGCTTAACAGAGCACACAGGAACAAAGGTAACAATAAATGATGATGTTAAAAGAGTATACTAAACATTCTTCTTGCACCTTAACCATTTTATATATATATATATATATATATATATATATATATATAAAACCTATTTTTTTAAGGATAGTATGACAGTAATTAATCACAGTTCTTACAAAAATGCAATTTCATTCAACTCAGTTGCGTGTATTCACAGTTTGTCTTTACACGTCTCAACATATGGGTATGTGGTTTACAGTGATCACGCACGTCTGTAGCATGTTTGCTGTAAATTGCTGTCACCACCACCTGGGATGTGATCTACATAGCATTACATTAAGTCAGCATTGCCACTCATCACCTGCTCCAGCAGGGAGTCAGGACGAGAGGGGTCGGATTACGATGGGAGTGGTTCAGGAAGTAGAAGGCTCCCTGTAGCTGTAACAACGTTAAGTGGGCCAGGCTCAGGTGAGCTTTCCACACTTAAGCTAAATTGGAAAAGACCCTCTAAGCAGAGCGCTAAGTGGCTCTGGTGAGCCGCTGATGTGTCTTTGAAGGGGTTGGGTGAAAGTGTTACGTCCAGCTGGGCTTCTTGTGGTTGAGGATGGCATTATGGATCCTATAGGAATTTAAAAAGATAAACAAGTGATGGGCCTTTTAAAGGAAAGATTTTGTGTCATTCAAAGTGAGGAGTATGAGTCTTTCAAATTACTTCCACAGGCTTAAGGACTTCGCTCCCTCTGGAGGATATCTGCTCTAGATTAACAGTGTGTTTGCCCACAGTACTGTGATGCACAATGGAAAGAAGCACCCACCATACTGCTTCATCCACTGTGCTTTAATTGTACCTGAAGTCACGGCAACTTAAAATATCGCTGACATAACGATCCCCTCATGGCGATGATTTATTTTAATATAATTGAGACTGCAGTCTAATTGAAGCTGATGAGATGGGTTTGTGTATTCCCCCAGTAAGGATTGAAATTGTTCAACACTTCTTTATGCGTTATCTCTGAGAGCTTTATCTCTTTATGAGCGCACATCAGTGTATTGAATGCAAATGAATACGTATTGAAAGCAAAACCTTTGCAGAATTGATCGCATTAAACAAGCCTATAGGGTAACAGCGGTGATGTAAAGCAAAGGCTGTGGCATATTGGTATTCTGCGAGGCTGCACGCCCAGCTCTCTAAACCAAAGTCGACATTTAATTTGCAACCAAAATGAGGTGAACTTTGTGTGAAGCGGGTCATTTTACTGCTGTAATCGAAGTGCCCCACTCTTTGCTCTTAACTTGACTTTTACTGTATGGGAGGGCAAAAATGGATTGGTGTCTGTGTAAGAGAATGCGAAAGTATAACCCTTTCTAATTTCAAATGTATCATAAAATATGCATAACCAACTCTAGTTTCTCGTTTTATTTTTTGGGGGCGGAAGGACGGGGGCACTTTAATCCAAAGTGTTTGACAGTAATGTAAATGAATACTTCAAATACGATACCAACAGGAATCCAAGCTTTTAAAAGAGGACTTGAAAAACCACACTTGTAGAGCGTCTTGCTTCAGTAAATTTGACTATATACCCAGTTCAAAGGGAATGTTGTGACGGGACATAATGTGTGGAGAAACTGTTACAACATTAAGAGGCAGAAGTTGAACCTTTAAGGTGGGAACATGTTGTCCCTTGTTGTTGCCGATGTGTCGCTTTAAAAGCTGCAGGGCTGATATGATTGGGATTGCGGATGTTGCCTTTAAGTGATTGGCGTGGAAATATATGAAATATGTGTTGTGTGTGTGTGTGTGTGTGTGTTTGGGGGGGATTGGTTTACTGTGAATGACAGATCTTTCGTTCCCTTTTCGCATGAACTCAACTGCTGTTTGACTTTGTCTAAAAATGACTTGTGTTGTTATCTACAAGAGTCTGCACAAGTGATTATCTCTGAGTTGTCAAATAGTGCTGATATCATCTTCAAAACCAGCGCGTGCGCCAATAGAGTTTTCAGTTTGCGGCCAGAAACTGGTTGGAAAATTGATTCCAGAGATTCCTCCTGGGTATTTTTTTTTCTTTACAGCCGGCTCCTGCCAACTGCTGACTTCTTGCCGGCCAGGCTAATAAATTAATCTTTGTCACACATTTCCACCGAGCACACTGGCTTAGGTTTCATGGCTCTATTATAGACGAAACAAAGAATAGGGAGGATGGGAAAGCAAGGAAATACACAAGGCATGAGAAACATTTGTAAATGAAAGTGGTAGAAATTCAAATGCAATCATACATTTTGAATTAGTTAGGACCAATCAATGTCAAAGTTAAACCTGAGGATGACTTTGCATGTTAATTTAAGGGCAAATAGTTAGTCCTCTAAACTTGAAATGCTGCACAAATTGCACTCCGCTCAGTCCAAAAGCATTCCTCTTGAACCTGAAACCTCTCGTTATCTCACTCTGCTCACCTTGTTTCAAAAATTCATTAATCACATCGTCGCTCTGTGACGCAGAATTCTTGGCACGTGCTTTGCTTCTGAACTACTCCGTGATTATTGTTGTTGTCTCATGACCTTTAGGTGAGTCTGATATATGTAGCTCCAGATTAGCTTTCTTGTCACAGCTGTTGTTTTGGTGCAGATCTATAAAAGCTCTCCCAGGTGGCTGAACATTTTAAAGAATAGATGATTTGGATATATTCCTCAAGTGGATGCATATTCTTCTGAAACCTTTGATCTCTACAATCACTACTTCTACCTATAAATACATTGTGATTATTGGTGCAGTGATGTGAAAAGACAATAACACGCCTGCTATGTACTCCTGTCATTTTCTTGTGCATACTCAACTTCCATCTGGGGAGTGCTGATAAGATGGTGAGCTAGCAACACAAAATACACACACATTCACACACTCACAAATATGTCTCTTTGTATTTACAGCTTCTCTGGAGCGTGTTTGAAGCCCTGCATGACACATTATGTTTATACATTTTATTCATTTACATTTTATTGACCCATGTGGAAATCTGTAAGGGTATAAAAATAGATCAATCCGAATCTGCACCCAATCTTAAAATTCAACATCTGAGCAAATCAGTCTGCAGAGGTCTGGATCAGTAAAACCAAACTACAAACAGGTAAATGGCCCTGTTTCAAAGTTATGAACTACTTCACTAAGACTTTGCTTTTTGTCCCAGCATCAGTTTATTACTTTGTCTTCTGTTCTGTAAGTCGGCATTGTATCGTCTCTGCAGTTGTTTGCGAGGTACAGCACTATATGCATTAAGAGAAAGAAAAACTTGGCTTGTGCCTCCACAGATGGCATGATGTCAGCAACTTTCTAATCTCCACTGACCCTAATTGGCTACTCCCTTTAAATTCTATTTGAAATATTAACGACAATGAGGCTGAGGATTACCAAGGAGATCTGTGGGGGGCATTCCATCAACATAGCTAAAGAAAGCCACGCTCACCTCACCTGAAAAACTCAGAGTCATACTCACATCTCTTAATTAAACCTCAAGTCGTTCCATGAACGCAGCCCAGCCTGAATTCATCAGGACTGACTCAAGACAGGCTTGCAGAGTCTCGCTCTGTGTATGCACCCGAGGTTCATAAGTAGCCCAGATGAATGGATGAATGAAAAGACGATCAAATAGAGCACTATTTGTTTCAACAGCTGAACCAACGCTGCTGATTGAGCTGTGCAAAGAATTTAAAGATTTTATTACAGTCAAGCTGACAATAAGAAGATAAGACAGAGGATTAGGGGCACCTTAAAGAAAAACAACCCCTAACATTTCAAGAGAAAAAAACTTGTTACTATATTCTCATCAATGTGCAAGTTTAATCTCAACATTTTGGATCTCTTTTTTAAGATGGTTCTAATAACAAACCAGAGAAGAGGGCATGGTAGAAACATTCCTACGGACTAAATTCAAGTTTCCGGTATTAATCTTGTAAAACAGATAAGTCAAAAGGATGTACACCCATTTTTTTTTGTTTTGTTATTATAACAGGACATGACGGACATGAGAACAGACACTCACCTGAATGAAAGCTCTTTTAGAAGTCTGTTTCTACCCGACCGACATTCTTTGAGACACAGCTGAACTAAGTTTGACAGCAGATCATGGCCAGATCTGCTGCTCCCGGCCAGATTGGCAGGCATGTTTGATAAATTGGTCATACAACTGCACACTCTTGCACAGTGAAAGCGGAGCCACGAGCCAACTTCAGGTCTTTTTTTCCCCCCCTCCTTATCACGACTGTACAAACTGTCAGATTGCATATGAAAGCACATTGGCAACAGCTGGCAGTGTGATGTGTCTTCCCCCAACTGTCACGAATATGAGAATAAAAAGGAACATCCAAAGAAAACAACTGTGGACCTCCAGCTGAGTAAGGTATTCTACTTGTTTCTTGTAAAGTATATTTGAGATAGAATCAGTTAGGAATTGCCACTGGACAAAAAAAGGTTGATTGGTTGATTTAGTGATCGATATTGGCACAAGTTTGGTTCTTGACCAACCAACCCTTTAACTACACGTGTCCGTGCTATCAAACAATAGTGGACAAGTCAGAGAGTCACATTCATTGGTTAGAAATATAACCAACACCATTCACAAAACCAGCCCAAGAACACAGATAGCTGTTTTTAGAATACAACATGCTGGAGGCGTTTCTGTGTCCCACAGGGATTTCCACCCTGGTCCCCTCTGATGCGTCTCTGTGCTTCTTGTGTTTGCCTCTGTGCCACAGGGAAGTGTGTCACAGTAGAGACAGAACAGAGGCTACTTTCTCTACTTATTATTTGTTATTTGAGGGGAATAAACACTGTGTCCCATACTTAGATTGTCGTAGGCTCAGACAGGTGAAAACACCTGGGAGGTTCTGTTTTTATTGTTGTCTGTTGTTCGGAAGCCTTAGAGATACCTGCTATACACCACAAATTAAACTCTTGTGTTAAATAATTTACAATAATAATTGTATTAACCTGATTTGCCTTGCTAATGTGAATAATGCCCAACCTTATATTCAGAATCAAAATCTGTTTTTTTGTTGCCAAGTACATTTACACATACGGGGGTTAACAAGGTTTTCTTTTTGTTTTGTTTTTATTTATGTGTTTCCTTGAAATGTATGATGTGTCTGAAATAGCTGTTTGGACTAAACTTGAAAGGAGTCTCAGATTTTTTTAAGGCATTTTTATTATTGTTTGAAATTAGGTAAGTATATTGAGCTTCAGTAAAAAAACCGTTTTGCATACTCAGTGAGTCCAATTAGATCACGCATTTTTGTCCTTTATGTCCAAAAAAATCCCTTTGGATTCACTCACATATCTATCTATGTAGTAGGGAAAAAAAGCAACAAAATCTTAACAGCATGTCAAAAGCAGAAATCATCCCAAATTCAAGCTTGAGTCATCTCACACAGCAGAGACTGCATGAATGCACTCGTATCTCACTGCTTCTGCAGTATTCTAAAATGTCTCTGTTTGTGGTGGTTCTGTCAGCTCCTCTGTTACTGCCTTTGTCTTTGATCCAGAAATGGTTTTACAGTATCAATTTACCTGCTGTCCCAGTTCTGCAGGAGTAGTTAACGGCTGCTTATAACACTCATTAAAGCTGTTCTTTATTGATGGTGGCACATGTGCATGCTCGTCATTGAATAGAAGGGAGCCCGTTTTATGAGCAATACATAACAGAGTTGAAAGCATGATTCAACCTACAGTGGGGCAAAAGCAATAGTTGTTATTCATAAAACAGCATCATCCATGAGTTGAAGGTTGGAGAGGTGAAACTCTGCATTAATGCATCAATCTCAAAGTGTTCACAGAACAACATTTAAAATGTTAAAATCAGAGTCATAGAGGAACCTTGTGTTATGTAATCAAGGGTATTTATGGTGACCTGGAGGATTTAAGGACATGTAACTTTGACTCCCATTCCACTTACAACACATATTTAGTCCCCAATGGCAGTGAGCCTCTACCACAGTCAGTGTGATTCTTAGGACATATGTTGAAGATAAAGAGGGTCAACATTTTACAATGACTGCAGTTTATGACCACATACATGCCGACTTAACCAATGTCAAACAAAACAACAAACGTAAAGAAAATAATATTTGTTGGTATACATGTTGGTATGTATGATATGAATGATTTAAAGTTTGGTTACCCTCCTTTTAAGGTGAGTACAGATTATGTTGGTTCAAGAGTTGTCTCTCTTTACTGGTTTTGTGTATTGAAGTTTTAACTGATTTAAAAGGAACAGCTGACGAATGAGATACCAGATTGCTTTGAAGAGACCATCACTTACCACTGCTGCTGTTGAGCTCCATAGTGTATGATGAGTGATGCTGCTGTTAACCACCACTATGACCAACAGTCAGCCTCTGCTGGCTTTGGTTTTACTCATTTTGCACCCGTTATGGGTTTCATAGTGTATGCTGCTTATATATTTATGTATTCCTACTATGCTCATCCAGCAGTGCAGGCGACCACTTAGCAGGAGAACCAGAGCTACCAAGGCCAAATTGATTGCTTTTTCATGCAATAAATGTTTATCAGTGACCCCTTTCTGACTTATTGATTTACTTCCAGTGTGACCCCCACTCTCTGGTATTTCCCATTGAACAGGGTTGCATGCCAAAATTCTTATTAGGGCTGTAAGAGATAATGGCGTTGAGGAGATCTCATTGGGATTCATGGCTGTCCTGTTGGTTTGTTTATAGTGAAGTCCACCCCTCAGGCTGGTGCTACTTTGCTGATGGTGAAGCATAAATGATTACACAAAGTGCAGACATCAGATACTTTCTGATCTATACCTTGACCAAAGGCCCTTGACCTTCAAAAGAAAAAAAAAAGCTGAATTGATGTTTATTAATAAATCAAAGCTTGGAGTTTAAAAGGGCTTTTTAATTGGTGTTGTAACTTGATACCAATTAAATATCGAAACAATTTGCAGTTTGATTCACCTGTAAGACTGATTGAAAGTCTTGAGCATATACAATTGGTGTAAAATAAGAATCAAACTAAATTATTAATTGATCCATGCAGACATCACATTGTTGCATGCGTGGATAAAAGTTGCAATGAAAATGTCTAACCTGATGGGATTAATGATTGTGTGATATGATCTATTTTCATATTTGAATCATAAACAAATGACACATTATTTACTCTTCTCTGGGGAAACAGCCAAAGAGAGTCCTGACTGTGTGAAATCATAATTACAATAACATAAAGCTGCACTATGGACTTTTAGGTCTTCCGCTGTAGCATTGTGACTCACTCTCATAATTGCTTTGTTGTCTTGTTACAATAAATGTTTACTATATTTGGCAATGCAATTTGGAAAGCTGGCCATGCTGGATTTAATTGATGTTTGATCTTTAGGTTTGTTTACTTTATCTGCATAGTGATTGATATGTGTTTTGATTACATGCTGTTCATTTAAACACATTTTCATTCATGATGGCTTTGTCGTATAAACGTCAATAATGGACATCACAATTTCGCTTACAGACATATGGAAAATGTATTTTCAAATACCACAGCCTGATAAAAACATAGGACAATGTTTTGTTTTTTTTAAACAAAAGAAAAAAAGAAAAAAAAGAAAAAGTCAGTTGGATTTAAATCAATCAATCAATCAATCTTTATTTATATAGCGTCAATTCATAACAGGCGTTATCTCAAGACACTTTACAAAAGCAGGTAAAGGACCTTACTGTTTGTCTGTTAACATTAACAAAAGAGCAGGTAACAAGACCATGCTCATTGTTATGTTTACAAAAAGCAGGTAAAGGACCTGACTTATGGCTATGTTACAAGAGCCCAGCTTAATCCGTCATGGCGTGGCAAGAAAAAACTTCCTTTTAACAGGCAGAAATCTTCAGCAGACCCGGGCCCATGACGGAACAGCCATCTGCTAAACTGTGCTGGGCTTGAAAATGGGATGGGGGAGATGGGACAAGATGCAGAAAGAAGAATAGGATGGGATAGGTTGGGGGGGGGGTCTGGGCAGGCCAAATAAAAATGCCTGTTGACAAATATTTTAAATATTAACTTCTTTGGAAGAAGCACATGGTTAGCTTAGTGAAAGTGTAAATGTCCAGCTATCTAAAGGCACCAAACATACTTGGTAACCTTTAGTTTTGCAATGAATATGTTAATGTACACTGTTTTTTTATAATTTTCATTGCCATTACTTATATAAACTGCCATATTCAGTATAAAACATGGACATTGAGACTCATTGACATCACCTATTGGTTTCTGATGCACATTTTTGAAGCCCCACGAAGCAGCAGCCATATAGGAAATTTGGTCTCAGCCAAACCTAGTAACAGGCAAAGACGTTGAGCTGAGGCGGGCCAACTGCAAGTCAGAGTGAGCTCACTTGCAGTCACATCAGTCACCCCACTAGCTATGCAAAATTGTTATCAAACATAAAATCAAACCAGTGAGTGAGATTTCAAGATATTCAAAAACATGTGAGGTCACTTTCAAAAGGTCACGTTTATTGATTGGTATCCGTCAACAAACAGCTGGTCTCCCCTCTCCAATCACCTAGACGTGCAGTAACCGCTTAGTCATTTCTCTCTAGAACGTTTACACTCAGCAGGTTTCCTTCATTTCAATCAGGAGCTGCTGGCACACTACTGCCAAAAAATCAGGGACCAATATTCTGATTGCTTCCCTGAGAATATCCCATTCAAAAAAAGTGGTGGTGAAAAAACAACGTGACACACATTATTCCCCATCTGACATTATGTGGTGGAGAAAAATTCTAATAAGCACAAAATGACACCTTGTGGTGGTGTATTTAGCCATATAAACATGATTTTTTTTTTAGTGTCTTCTTTTCTTTTTCTTTACCTTCAAGCTTGAATGCAATGATATCATAGTCATATCTGCAGTTTTTTTAAGCATGTTTCCTTATGTTTTATCCTGTGGTTCTCAACAGGCCTAGCTTCGAGGACCCTATTACTGCTTCATGAAATACCGCAATGCAAATTTCTAAATGTCAGATATTTTTCTACCAATCAGATGAATTTAATGAAAATTGTGCAGATCGGAGCTCAGGCGGTACACAACTGAGAGAACAAAGAAAGGAAACAAAACAAACTTGTCAAAAAAGCACTTCACAAACTTGTTGACACAATTTCATTGTCCTGGCACCCATACACTAAAAACAGCTCTGCTACCCATTTTTGGGTCTCGACCCACCAGTCAAGAACCACTGGTTTAACACACCAGTGCAGGTCGATTATATGCTTTCAAAGATACAGTTGACACATTTGTCATATTTTCTGGATGTGGAGGCATCATTGAAATGATTGTATGCTAATGAAGAAGACTAAATAGAAATATGCTCCATGGTAACTTTGTCTACTCTTAAAATGACTTTATCTCTCAACAGACACAAATGTTGTAAGCCACTGAGAGGGCTATGACTCTGAACATGTTAACCTAACTTCATCATAAACTTACTGCTTCAAGAACCCAGTGAAGGGTTTTATGTCTCTAAAATCCGGGGATGTATTTCTGTGCCTCTGGCATTTCTTCAACCCTGTCTGAAGGGTTTGAGCACAAACTGCAGTTAATTAGTCACACCTCATTCAACCGGCCAGCTCAAGGTTATTTGACTAATTATGTGCAAGTAGGGATAGTTATGCAAATACAGCTATGTTGGTGGATGGAGATTTTTTTTCCCCACTCTCAGAGTTGCAGAAAGTTCGTTGTTCCCTGTCCTTGCCTCATGACTCACCAACAGAACACGGTCCAAGGTGAGGTCGGCAGAATTATTCTCAGCATGGTCGCACAAAGTCACATAACTGACACTTCCAATGTCTCTCTTTTTTTTTTTTTTCAAATACAAAGGTTATAGTCAGTTTGTGTGGGAAGCTGGAAAATTATGCTCACAATTATCACACTGCACCCATTTTTAATCAGAGTTTTAGATTCTTGTTGAATAAAAAGGCTAAGAAAACTCCCCTGTATTCTTTATTATAATGGTGCGTTTCAGCCTGGCCGATAGCAACTGTGATGAGAAAACATGTTAGTTAATTTTGAAACTTTTCAAAACAAGTTTAGCAACAAACAGTTGCTAAACTTTTCTTCAACATTATGTGACAGACCACTCTCCTAGGAGTAAGGCTTTTTTGGCAGTATGTACGTTAACTATGGTGTTCGTACCAACATTTTTCCAGCAGAAAGATCAACAATTGCAGAAAAAGTCCAAATCTACGATCGTTTTGCATTTTAAATGTCTTCTCCTCAAAATATTGTTTGTGACTTGAAGGCAACAAATCCAATAAGCATGACTCAGATAGCCATCACATCAGCACCGTTCAGCGCCTCGCAAACAGTCCCTCCTCTCGGCTGACAGGCTCCTGCCAATCAGATCGTCACATGATGACCTGCTATCACCTGCGACTTGCTGTGTCAGACAGTCGGTAGGAAATCATGCGTCATGTAAATAAGACAATTTTAGAGTTTTTTGGCAATAATTTCAACATGCATCCGATGTTAGAGTTAAAAACAACCTTGTCATATCATGTAACCACGAGTCAGCATTAATCTACTGCACAGTATTTAATAACACATAGCACATATATTATAATGACTCAGCAGATTAAAACTCTCAGGTGGCTGAATTCCACCATATTCTAATTTTAAGACTTGACATATGGTGAAGGAAAGACAAATGATTGGTTCCAAAACAACCACACTACACATCAATAGCAATTTCAACTTCTGTCTGAACCTGTGCCTTCCTCTGCAGTGGTTGAGGTCGAGGGCACTTTCCGGTCAAAGGAATCCAAAATGAAATATTGTGCAATAGAGTTGAAATAATAGCTCTTGTTGTCTTACAGTTCCTGTTATTTTGGCAGGGAACTCCACTTTAACTGCAGGGAAGAATGGCAAAGAAAATGATGTTTGAAAGCGCTTGTTTTTGAAACAAATAAAATTGTTACCCCAGCGTACAAAAAGTAAGACCCTCTTTTTCTCCTTTTCCAGTGAGACTTAAGTATAAACTGCACACATTTAGTCAAACACATATGTGAATAACACAACTGGAGCCAAGCTCTTTCTGTTACTGTCGAATGGAAATAATGAGGATTGATTAATGAGGAATGGTTCTATATTCATGGGCTGCTTAATCCACAGTTTGCAAGAAAAAAGGCCTTTCTTTAAAAAGAAAAATCCACCACTTTTTTTACCACAATGGCACAATAGATCAATAGATTTGTTTAGTTTACACCAGGTTAAGTATGATATTGTTTCGACATTGTCTAATGAGCTAAACAAATACATGCCTTGCACTACTTGCAAAAGTTTGTCTGTAGAATTAAATGTTACCAAACTGCTCAGTGCCACACGACGTCTCTCACCGTGCTTGTTTACGTCCAGCTTAACTGCAGGTAAGCATGCACTGAAGCTACTGCCATGTTACAACTATACAATACTACATTTGACCAGATTGAAGGCATAATAAATGAAATATAAGCATAATTTGTTTCACTGACTATAAATTCTAGAGAGGTCAAGAGGTGAGAGAAAGGACTGGTTCTTATTAAAGGGAAACATAAGTCTTGGTCAGCTCACCTACACGTTTGTCTGTCGGGCCACTGGTAGCCCGATTGCACTGGACGGCGTTGTCATTAGTGACGAGCCCCAGGCCTCGTCAGGTTTTTGTCATGGTTTTCAAGCTGCCTCAGGAATGGTGCACTTAACACACTTAACACTAATGTAATTGGCGTTTCCATATCCATAAATATCTCCCTCTGACTGGCAAAAAAAAGCTGTTCTGCTGTACACGTTGTGGGTAGTGGAAATGGGCAGGACGTCAATGGCACCTCTCCAGTAGCTACTCTGAGCAGACTCTATATGACATCACCAGAGCTAGATGGCAAGTATTACTGTACATGGTGGAGGAAGTGATGCATCCTGTTATCTATATTTGATTTTACTTGTTCAGAAAAATCTTTTTTATTAGCCTGAAAATAAAAACAGAACAAACAGCAGACGTATGCAAAAGACCTGTTTTGACTTGGACATGCAGGGGTGGCCTTTCACATATTATATATATTTTTAAAGAAAACTATTGAATTCTTTAAAAAAAAAAAATGTAAAAAATGTTGAAAACAGGACCCGCTTCCGACAGGTCAAATCGCCAACCACATTTATTGAGTGCCCTTGGGCGGCCAATTAGATTTCACGGGGGCCCCATGCCACATTTGGCCACCCAACTGGACACACAGAGCCAGCTTATGTAGGTGTGCTCTCAGAGGGTGGAGCCACTGATCTTATTTGTAGCACAATAAAGTGTGTACAATCACATAAAAGCAGAGCCTCCTTTGACTCAGTAGGAGTATAATTGAAACTGTGCCCTTACATTGTATCATTCTCTCTGTTTTAATCACTTCACTTGACCTGAGGTTGCAGCAGTTGTGCCCTTTTATAAATAAACTTTGATTTTAATCATAAAAGACTTCTTGTGTTGTCCTGTGTGACTTTGCTCTCTCTCACACAGAGCGTGAGGATTAGCAGGTCCACAGCCTCTTAATTAAAGCCAAAAGAAGACAGAGGAAAAAGTGAGGAACAACAGCAGCTTTTCAATTATTTATTGGCTTGTGACTCAGATCGTCCACCTCAGCCTCACAGCGCAGACACACACACACACACACACACACACACACACACACACATGGATGTTTGGTGTTTGTTGAAGCTCATTGCTGTTGAGGAAAAGAGTGCATTATTTCTTTCTTCACATATAGAGGACTACTCTAAATCCAACTTACTTTTCAAAGCATGACAGATGCAAACAACAGCCTGAGTCAAAAACAGAAGAGTTCCCTCCAATCAGTGATCAAACTTTTTTTGAATTGGAAAAAGAATAGCATTCACAATTTAAATTATGTCTTCAATGAAATAAGTATGAAGTTACAAAGCCGGCCTGTGGAGAAGCCTGCAATCACTCAGAGTGTTAAACATTATAGGGTAGGTCAAGGGTTCCATACTGCTGCTTCTTCTGTGGTGTATGAATGTATACAGATGGGACTTCTGATGGTTTTCCTACATAGCAACCTCTGCCAACAGTGTGTATAAGTTGATGTGACACGTGGTGTAAAAGTGTTGACAAAATAACTATAAGTTAAGATAATCGTTTATTTAACAATGAGGAAGTAAAATAAGCATAGACTGTATAAATATTCATGAAAGAAGCCTGAGTGACGTCAGCCATCTGTTACGGCAGGCGGTTCTTGGAGATTCATCTGAAATGTTTCATCGCACCCACGTGTCAGTTGCATCAGCTACACCCCTTACGATAGATAACACATATTTATAAATATCTAAACTGAGCCAATTTTTAGATTCACTCCATGTGTGCCCATGACGACAGTAAATAATCAGACCTATTTTGTTTATTTGTTAATTTATGCAGTAAAAACAGTCATGTGTATTTCACTTCTGTTGTTCCTGTAGCCAGCCTCAAAGGGACACCGCAATCTGCAGGATTTTTCACGTTGGTTTCATTTTTAAAGTCTTGAACGTTGCTGCTTGAATATGAAAAGAGAGTCAGTGAATTGCAGGGGAACACATCCTTTTCGTCGTGGACTTGTTCAAAATAAAAGGGACTGATGGAAAAGTAAAGTCTTGAGTTTCTTTGTAAAGTGTACCCTTACCCTGATATTGTTTTAGAGTTATTTTTCATATAAGAAGCTAAATAATGTGCTCCTGTCTGTAGCGATGTATAGCTTATAGCTACTGTACCTGCACTCCAGCTGGTCTCTTCTTAAAAGGGCAGTGCTGTACGTGAGATAACTTCTATAAGGCACCATGATGGTACTTAGTTGGTGAAATTAGAGGTTGTAGTTTCAGATGTTTTCAGCATTAAAAACATTCAGTTTGAGATATGAAAATCAAAAGTGTCACAGAGCATATTGTAAGATCTCAGACATTTCCTCACTATTGCTCGCGTTAGCTGGAACAATGCAGCATCTTTTGTTCAACACATGTCCTTTCATAATGCTGATCCCATCCGGACAGCACACAATTAGTCAACCTGAGTACTATACCTTGTTCTTTGAATGTATTTCCTGTGGTCCCTACTCCTCCACTTGTTTCCATGGCAACAAGACTTGGAAATGAAAGACAGGTTACTGAGTCTGAAGTTTCCTCTCTGCACAAATACAAATAGTCCAGATGTACACAGCCCTTCATGTGTAAGTTATTAGTAAACCTTTAAGAGTCCTTTTGCCAAAAACATATACGCATGTTCTCTTCGGGTTATTTTTCCACTATGCTGAGTAAGACGAGGATGAGTGTGCTCATTTTTCCTTTGCTTCATAACATAACATGTGGTCACCTCAACAGTACAACAGTTGACTTTGCTATTTCAAGGTCAAATTCCCTGCCATCTTAGCTACTTTAGCTTTACAGTTTTAACTTGGAGTGATGATTTGCACCTTTAAGAAGTGCATAATAACCTCCTAGACTCGCTTGTTAATTATAAATATGCTCAAAAAGGCAAATATTTCATTCTCCCTGATATTGTACTGTATATTGAATTTTATCTATGTTTTAAAATCAGGTGTTTGTGTCCTCTCTTTTTGTGTGTGTAATGCACAACACGATGTATTAACTCTCACTGGTGATTGTCAAGCAGCAACCTTTGGTCGTGAAAAATGAAGCCGATGTGCAAAATCTTTCGTCGAGTGTCAGCTTGAGGCTGGCTCCAGGAACACTGACGCCACATACACATGACTCGCAAAATACATAAACGTGTTAACAGCCTGGTACAGAAAAAAAAAAAAAAGTTTAGTAATTGTCCTCATGATCACACACTGTACAGGGGTGATTTTTTTCTAAAACAGCTCTGTTCCTTGAAAAAGAGACCTCTGGGCTCAATGGGACTATCATGGATAAACAAAGGTTGAATGAAAAAAAATGCACTGCCCGTGATGCAGGGTTTGCCTCATTAACAGAAAAAAAATGTTCTGTTTGATATCACTTCCTTACTGTATGTCCTTATATGTGACTTTGTCTGTGTCATTAATCTGAGATAACAACCTACATAAGCATGTGCTATTGTGACACATTTGACCCAAGGACAACGTCAACTCATATCAGCTCTGAGAGGAGCAAAATGTTGATGCAGCACTTGTTACCACTATCGCCACCACCGCCACCCCCCTTGAATCATGATCACACACTGACACGCCATGAAATCGATATGAAGCCAAGTAATAAGAGGCAGCAATCAGCAGCATCATGTAGAGCACGCTGGGTTTGCCATCCTTATATATCACTCTGTTGACACACAGCTAAAGGTCACGCAAGATGTAGTACAGCAAGTTATACTGTGAAAAAGAGTATTTGGCATTTAAGATGCTTTTTTTTACAGCTTAAATAAACTTTTCAGCAAGACAACAGAGTAGAGCAGGACATATCTCATTTAATGATTCTGCACACACACACACACACACACACACACACACACACAAACAAACAAACAAACAAAACAGCTTATATGCAAACATACCAGTTTATGAATGCACACACTGAAACTATACTTATTTTTATTTATGAGTTATTTGAGAACAGGGCACCCAGGTTTAGTTGTCCATGTCTCGTGTGCCACTGTATTGAAAGAGTAATCCGAGAATGAGCAATTCTAAGAGAAATCCCTCATCGTGGAGATGGGGATAAATAAATACAGCTAATGGATTAAAGAATCAAAACATGTTACAGGCGAGTAAACAAGAGTAAAAGTTATTAAGTTTGTGTCGAGAGGAGGTTTAAAGATGATTTATTAAACATTTTTCAGCTAATGGTTGAGAGGTCAGCTGGGGGCAAAATACAAATAAGGATCAATGTTAATGACTACTGCTTTGTGTGTTTTTTCATAACAGCAGAAGACATCCCAACAACACCGCTTCTACCTCCATGAATTGGGTGCAAACATTTTACAATTTCAACGCACATTCTTTGTTTTTTTTTATTCATCAACCAGTGAAATGAGGATGTCATGTAGGATTTAAGACCGACTTTCAAAGTTCTTCTTCCATTTGTGTCTCTATCAGCTTCATCGAAATGTGACATGGTGCCGATTCAAAGTTGACATGGCCAAAGCGTTCAATGACACTTTACTTTTTATTCACCATTGAGCAAAATTTTAATTCCTTATTAAACTTTTTTTTTTGTGTCGGGTGTATGCAAGACACCAATTTACTCCTGTTAGCTCTGTTTTGGTGTCCACCAACTCCTGACAGTTGTCTGTAGTAAAATATGTCTGTGACTTTTGTGCTTGACTGTGGTTTACAGTAAAACACAACTATTTTGTGCATACTATTTCCCTCATGTTAGATTAATATAGTTACATCATCTAAGTAATAATCATATCATTGATATTACCACTGAATAGGCTGGGGTTGGATAATGTCTTTTGATATAATGGTCAAACAAAAAATTTGCTTTAATTACATGTTTGTACATACTAATGCCTCGATTCCCTGTTATGCACTAATAGAACATTGCTTACTCACAAACACCATCAAAAAGCTTGAGGGTTTTTTTGGCTCTTATTTCCTTTATTTACTGTTCAAACCACCAGGATCTTTAAGAAAACATTGGATATCCACCAAAGGCTCAATAGCTTTGAGCTTGTTCCAATAGAAGCGTTACCTTTCCCACCTCTACCGACGCACAGATGTTTGTTTTCCAGCTGCATACGTCACGTGTGACGGTGCTCACATCCCTCTAAACGTGCCTTACATGCATGAATAATCTAGACGACAACAACAACAACAACGAGTGAGTGACATCCTGTCTTGACACTTTGAGAGACACTGGTGCCAACACAGTGATAATGAGAGGTAGCGGGAGGGAAGGAGGGACAGTGAGAATTGCTTCAAGTCTTAGATGTTGTGCCATCCCTTCCATTTGTTTTCTTTCTCTTTCCCTCATGCACTGCGCAACCAACATTTCCCATCCCTCCACTACCCTTCTCTCTCGCTTTAGCTTTCATCGTCGTGCACACTGTACCTTCTCTCTCAGTTGCACTTCTTTTTGTCTCCCATCGGGTCTTTCATCCTTTTCGCACCTTGCATCTCATCAGTGGGCAAATTCTCCGCTGTGTCAACGACTTTCGGAGAAAGAAATTAATAATTATACGAGCCGAAGAAAGAAAAGAAATGGAAGAAAAGGAGTGAGACAGAACGTCAAGTCAAAGTCTGTCGAAACTGTGGAGTATTGTCTTTTTGTGTCAGAAAAATATCTGTGAATAACACACCCTGGAAAGTAAAACGCCTCTGTGTGCATGGATGAACCTTTTCTGTTAAGTCTTACAAGATGTGTCTTCGAGGGTTTAGTGTCAGCAGAATTATACCTGTTGTGGCTGTTTGCAGATTTTGCGAATCGTTTGGAGCTGTTGATGAGAAAACACATCCAAAAAAAGAAACATGGATATATTAAAAGCATGCAATGACAAAACCCTTGAGGTACCAATGAAACCAGATTTGTTCTTTTCAGTATTAAAGGCTCAACCTTTTAAAGGCTTGAAAGACAACTGTGAAAAGTTTAAAGTGTCTCCTTCAGAGAACAGCAGCTAACCAACTCTTTGCTGACAGGCTGTAATATTATAGACATCTTACATTTTTAAGGAGTTGAAGAAGTTGGTATGATGTGAATCTTAACATCCACTTCAAAGCTTTTAAATGCAGAAACCACTTCCATTGGCACTATAAAAACAGTGCACCTGCACATGAATGAAATCCTATGTACGTCAGAAGTACTATATACATGAAGGCAACCTTTTATTCTTTACACACACACACACGAAGCCATGTCTCAAGATGTTGTAAGTAAGATTCTCTCTCTGTGCTGGTCATGAAAAACATTCAGCCAATTGAGTTTTCCAAAGTCTCCTTCTCTTCATACCTAAACCTTAGTTTGCCATTGTGGAATATGAAAATAAAATAAATACGTAAACTAACCAGAATACAGACTGTTCCACCTTATACAGTATTGTTAAAGGTTGATTTAGTAGCACAATAACTTAAGAGATATCTGAGCACCAGTTGTAAAAGTTGCTTATCTCAGCACTGTAATCGGTCTCATTGTCTTTTAGAAGATATATCAGAGCAATATCATCCACAAATGTAATTAATTTTCAGTTATCATGATAACTTTTACATTCATTGGTATATAAAGTGAACAACAAAGGTGAGAGGACAAACACTTGTGGTACCCCATTGTGAGTGCTAATTATTTTATACAGTCATAATTTTTTCCCATGAATGTTAACAAACGGTTTCCTTTCAGAAAGGAAGTTATTAATTCATCTAATAAGGCTGTGGTTGACTCTAATGCTACACAGCTTCACAGCCAATAGTTCTGCTTGAACAGTGTTAACAGCACCTTTGGCAAGACACTTAACCCCATGGCTTGCTCACACGGCAGCGTATGTGAATGTGTATAATTCGGATGACTAAATACTGATTGTCACTCTACATAGCAGCCTCTACCAACCATGTGTGAATGTGTAGGTGTGACATCCCTGATCCCTGTCTCCCGTGCCACTTCCTTTTTGGTTGTGGACACTGAAGCTTCAGTGTTGTTTGTCTTCAAACCTTTCTGTTCGCTGCATTTTTTGAAAACATCCAATATGGATCCTGTAGTTGTTTACCATTTCTGGTCATGCAACTTGTTAGAAAAATGTCAAGTCTTGTTGGGTCGGGTAGAGTCAACTGTCTGAACCAGTTTATTTGGCTGCTTTCATCACTGTAACATCCGTTGGTTTGTCGTGGCCTGGCAAACCGAAGATTTGAGGGGCAAAACGGCCATGTGAGGTTCCTTAAAACTGCCTGCTTCTTTGGTCAAAACAAAACCCAACCACTCAGCACTGGAGCTAAAACTGAAAAGGAGGACATGCTGGCAACTGTGTTGTTGACAGAGAAGCCACCAATTCAGCATTGCATGTTTCCTTAATGTCTGATGATATAAGGTCATTTCATCATTTTATTAACTCGATATCTTACATGTTGGACCTTGATGTATAGAAAAAAACACACTGGGGCCCAGCACAGGGGGTACACAATCCAAGCTTAACTTTATATAAAGACAATGATATCAGTTGCCAATATTACACATGTAAAAATTGTTATGGAAGGAGTTGAGGGGCTCACTCACTCTACATAAGGACATGACCCAACTCTTTATGCCAACTCTTCGCCACTGTGACACAAAGGCCTTTGGAGAGGTCACAGATGCACCTTCAGATAAGAAAAGATCGTCAAACTCTGTGCCAAACATTTACTGACTTAAGTGATTGTGCACGGTGTTGTTTGCCAAGCACATTTTGTCATCAGTGAAATGACATACAGATTTTTACACCTCCACATGTCACAATATCTGCTAGACACAAATACTCTGTGAAGCTCACACATATTTTCACACTCACAGTCCATTCACTTCAAAACAACACATTTACAGGACATAAAAGGTATCCACACTGTATTCATCCCGTGTTCTCAGGTTGTCACCGGCAAGCTTGCCGTTTGTTATTCCAGTGCCCTCTCTCACTTTTTTAATGCAACAAGCCCATAAAGGAACAATAATTGAAGTTTTGTAAAGAAGCCTGTGCTAAGAGAGGTATTTTGGTAAGTTGAATTTACTGCTTGGCAGAAACACAAAGGCTCAAACCAGCGCCTCAGAGGGTTCTGTCAGCCAGGAGTCAAGAGGGCCGCCAATCACCGTGGTGCATGTTGAGTTATTTTGCAGCAGCATTCCTTTTTCTGTGGCGTCTTTGGCTTAAAACAACCTGGGAATAGTGCTCACCTGAACATCACATGGCTTTGAGGAACAAAGTCTGATGGACCTCAGAGGACACAATAATGCACAAGGTAAAAAAAAAACAAACCTGGTGGACAAAGTAACACAGGCATATGTTTACTTTATAGTGTTGCTTTAATGAAGGTTATGCAGGTTCCATATGTTCGTATATAATGAAGACGAGTCTTCCCTAAAGGAATATATACTGTATACCCAAGACACTCAGCGTGAAATATTGAATACACTCTTAATGTATATTTTATTGTAACAGATTTTGTCGACATTATCGTAGGTCCACCGAGTGTTTGGGTTTCATTACTTAAAATAATCTCGTGTCGTTGTGACAGAATCCAGACCCCACTATCCTTAGCTCTAAGTAATCCCCGGGCCAACCGTAACATTTTGCGCATTGCGATAAACTTTTAATTGATACAGGCATTAATGTCACATTCTCCCTGAAGAGAAAAGTAGAGCAGCTAATTAAAGTAGGAATCTTTGGAAATGTCTAGAGAGAGCAGGCAACAACAGTCCTTCAGCTTCTTCTTCAAAAGATCAACATTAGAGAGGAAACAGAAAAAGGCTTGAAATACACACAAGGTATGTACATGTGCCCTAATAAAGCGATAAGTGCTAAATGAAGAAATGCCTCAAACCTACCCTATGACCTTAAGTTATAAAGCATTGCCACCTTTAACAGACCCAGGCTGTGTTGATGCGAGGTATTACAATTCCCAAACTATAGCTACACTGCCACATGGCCGCTACAACTCAATCTTATAGACTGATAGGTAGCCAAGACATAAGCGGGGTTGTCAGGTGATAACTTCCCTTTACCGATGTTTGGTCTGATTAGCCCCACAACATCTCTGAAAGGCCAGACATTGAGTTCCAGCTTCCCAGGGACAGCCCTCTCCATATCAGCTCCTACTGCACACCACACCCACATATAGAACTTCTATATCTACCCTACCACATGGCCTTCACAGCCTACAAAGCACGGCCACCTTGAACAGACCCAGGCTCCATAGATATAAGCTCCAGGTAGTGACAACACTGACACTATCTGCATATGAACATATATCAACTTCCACATATGACCTGATATGACTCTACCTTTAATATACTGCTCTTGAATGTCCACCTTACTTGTGTTTCAAGTGCTTTAACTCAGTCAACCTTCACTGCGTAAGACCAACTTCAGTAAAGGGAAATTTGTTCAAGAACATTGATTAAAAGGAGGATACGTTATATCTACTTTTTAAAGACTTGGGTTTTTGTTCCTGGCATGAGTACAGCTTATTTGTGGGGTGCTGGTGGCCTAGTGGTTGGTGCGCACACCCCATGTATGGAGGCTACATTCCTCTAAGCGAGCGGCACAGGTTTCAATCCAACCTGTGGCTCCTTTCCCATATGTCATTCCCCAATCTCTTTCTCCCTGGGTTTTTGTGCAGATTATATTTCTTGTGTACGAGTTGTAATTACAATTCGTTTCATTTATTTTTCTGCTCGTGTATATTTATGCTCATTTTTATTCTGCATAAGTCCAACGTATTTGTACAGCCCTGTACCTGTACAAATGACAAAACAAACATTTTAACTAACTATTATGGAGGTTCGTCTTTTGTAAAATAACATCAAAGTTGATACTGGCCTTAATTGACTCACCTCAATCATTGAACAAAAACAATGTACACAGTATAACATTTGAAGTGAACTGACGCGTTTTAAATCCCAAATTTGTAACACTCAACGTGTTATGAGACTGTCCTGGCAAGCAATCCCCGTTCATTATTATTTATGACTATAAAATGTGGGGAAAAAAAGGAATGGTATCTGACTTACACATGTTCATATTGTATCTATGAAAAGACTTCAGCAGATAAGAAGACCATGGCATAAGGTACTAATCCCACCAAGATTCTTGTCAAAATTTGAAATAAAGAGCTGACTATTATGCACAACAACTACTGTCTCTTTTCCAAGTAACGGTGTTAGAAAAGTGACGTTACTTGCAGTAATCAACATCTACTTTTTTGATAAACAGCCACTCTTCAAACTCAACAGTTTCCCCGGCATCATAATTCATTTGAGATCCCGTCAATCAGTCAGGAAAGTCAAGGCTTCAGTTTGCTGGAGTTGCATGAATAAACACTAAGCACAAGCTTTGATCTTGAAGCCTTTCTTTAAATGATTGGAATTAGACTTTGATTTCATCAGAAGTGTGTCTTGGCAATCTAGCCATTCCAAAATCAATATGTTTATAACGTCATGGATAGCTTGAAAGCTTATAGGGATGTAAATAAAAACTGTCAGAAACAATGTTTGTGTTTTAGGAATAGGTCACCTCAGAGAAATATCACAAGAAGGTTTTTCTGTGCCCACAGAGATGGATTGTGTCAGGGCTTATATAGAGTAAGGGCTTTGATTCAGTAAGGGTTAGATGGACAGCTGAGAAAATTCTCCCGGACATGTATTTGGCAGCGAGTATTGAAAGTCGATGACTGATGTTACTCTCTTCATAATTGATCTGATCTAGCAGGTTCACGGTTGGTACATGTCACTTGAGGATTTGACATCGTTTGGCCAAATTAGTTTTGCTTTTATGCAGGCGCAGAGGAGATGTAAAAATGCACGCTCCGCCTCACACAAAAAGAAATAAGGCAGACTTCAGATGGAAAGAAATGAGGCAGCTGTGTTGCAGTTACTGCAAAGGCAGTAAAGCCGGAAAAAAAAAAAAAAAAAAAAGATAAAAGCCAGATAGTTAAAATCCCTGACATCACAGTGGGGGGAGAATTGCGTCAGCTTCTTCAAACAGTCCAAATAGTAAATTCAAAGGAGGGCTCACTGAGTATTCTCCACAGTGAAGAGTGAGCCCCTGAGATTCTGTTGACGTTGTATTTGTGATCAAATCCCTCCAATTTCTGATCCCCAAAACATCCAAGCAACTACATTCAAGGATCTTATTAAGGGGGAAAAAAATGATAATAAACGTTTTTTCTTCAAGGTTTAATTATCAGATTGAGAATCAAAGCTTTACAATCCATTATGTGTGAAGAAATGTTGTTGTGCCTGCTCAGTCTCAACAGAACCAACGATAGACACAATAAACATATGAGACACTATATACGGCTCACATGTAATTAGATTTTTAGATTAAGTTAGCTAAGCTGAGCTTTAAACAACGACTGTAGGCAGGAGAATTGGATGACCTGGATTTGTGTTCATTATAAAGTCTTCCTAATTAGCTTCCCTAAAAGATGTTAAACATTTAAAAACCTATTATAATTAATGTGTACAAAACCGGCAGATTTTACAGGGAGTTTGAAATGTAGAGGATAATATGGGGTGTAACTTCCTGAAGTCCTTGTTTGTTTTCTGCAGCTGGTCCTCGAGACTGTAAAACAACATGGTCGTAGTCATCATTGATAATGTGCAACACTGAATGCGTGTCCAAAATATGAACAGAAAATGGCAAAACTTCAGTAGACATTCTTGTTTGAGTTTCTTCTCTTTCGTCCTTATTTAACTTGGCAACTCGGCTAAGAGCAAATTCTTGTTTACAGCGCCGGCCTGAGGGAGTAGTTGCAGGAATAAGAAGGGCTGCAAAGACTCACATTTGGGAAAAGCCCGGTTCAACTGCAGTCTCCTCTTGGCCTCCAAGCTGCTCCATTATAGAAGTCAGGGACGGGTAAAAATGTTCTTTTAATGCGGTGGTTAACTTGCACTTTATGTTCATTTTTATACAGGTACCTCAAGTCAACAGCTCCCTAAGCAATTAGCTACAATTTCCTCTTTGTATGAAATGTTATTGTGGGATTTGTTACTCTTGTGCCTTTTAAAAATGCTCATGTACCATTCCATCAGTCCCAGTCCAGGGTTCCCATAACACTGTGGCGTGGACGTGTTTTCACTGTCTCTTATTACAGAGAGTACAGTCTGTGTCGATATGACGCCCCCATGTATATGTTTTTTCCTTATTTGACGTCTAATGCCATCCTCGCATCCAATCCGAAGAGCTGGGAGCTTCAACAGCAACAAGGGTAATTATTTACAGAAGGGATTGTGGAACCTGCTAAAAATATCCCTTTTCCCTCCCTACGAGAGCTCCCTCGAGCTTTGAGAACAAGACAGGAGGAAAGAGTGGGAAAGTGGGGCTGTGAGAAGTTTAACTCATTCCATTCTTTCGCACTCTGTCCTTGTTCTTAAACGTCAGGATTTAATATTGATTAAGAGACATGAGGCTGTCTTGAAATATGTAAGGTCCATTCAGGAACAAGATAATGCGTATTATCAGGATCTTAAATGATGGCTGAGCTGCATTATTTAAGCAAAGCCACAGATCCTCTCTCGCTCACTGCAGATAAGCTTACACTCGTTCGCCCTCCCTGTCAGGAAGGTCAGACCACCAGGTCGGCTGCACAGTGGCATCATGTGGATGATAACAATTAGTTCTTTGCTCAGGAGTCATTGAGCAAAGACCATAAATTCAGCAGATCTCTTATTTACAGAACTGTACAGTCCAAGACAAGTTGCAAAATTGATGGATTGTGAGCATGTCATGTGACAGGGATTCAATTCATTAAACTATATTCATTGTAGGCTTTTAACCTTTTTAGAAAGCTACTTATCGTGGGGAATGTCATGCAGGGCTGCCTGCTTTAAGATCAGTAGTTTGATTGAGGGTGTGGATGGAGTAGCATCACTCCTGTGGTTCACCGCCAGCCTCAACATCATCTGTTCTGTTTGTAGTGGTTGATTGAGAGCTGCCCAGAAATGTACATACTGTGCCTTTAATGCCACAATTAACAACCTCAAGGTCAAACTTGATGAGAAGTCGGATGAGTTATGGTCTGGGAACAAAGAATTACGAACACAAAAAGTGTAATTTAGTGAAACCAGTCAGGATTAAAGATACTGTAGAGATAGGGAGTATTACATTTTGAATTGATATTGGATAAGCAATTAGAAATCTATCCTGATTTTAATCCAGATAAAATTTCCAGTTTGAGATGTTCAAAACTTTTGACAAACAAACAAGATTATCCTGATCCCAGCAGATGGTTGGAGTCAAACTGGATTATAGGAGAGAGCTGTGAGAAAACTATTACAATTATTCAAACAGTATAACTTTTTGACAAGATTATGGCTATTTAAAGACATTTTCTATACATACTGTATATTTTTCTTGAAATCACTGTTTAACCGTTCGAACAACTTTAACAAACATCGAGTCACTCAGATGTTTCAATCTGGACTGAAGTGGTGAACTACCTTACATCCATGTGCCTGTGTTAGCATGAAGTTAAAAATAATAAAAATAAAAATAAGTGGAGAAAATCACTATAACTTCTGCGAGGCGTTTTCTTTTAACAAACATCCAATTAGAGAATTTAACATTCTGCCACTTGTGTCGCTTACAGCAGATGGAAACTAAAATAGAAGATGAAGATATCCTGAACTCTGCAATTATATTACAAAGCTGTGAAAGGCATCACCAAGGCGTTTGGTGTATGTTCAAACTGGGATTGGCACATCTCACTGGCTTCTTTTCTTAGTACAGGCTTTGATGACGTCACACCTCCTCACAACCTGCTCCACCAGGTTCTGATACTTCTCCTCATCTCCCCATCTTTAATACACCCAACAACGGCTGTGTCATCAGAGTATTTTTGAAGATGGCATGAAGTCTGAAGTATAGGTCGTGAAAAGAAAAGGAGAAAGGACCATTCCTTGAGGGGCCCCGATGTAACGTACCATCTGGTCAGAGAGACAGCTCTGCAGTCTCACAAACTGTGGCCTGCCCGTCAGGTAGTCCATGATCCATGAGATCAGGGGGGCTTCCACCAGCTTTTTATTTAGCTTTTTCCAGGGCTGGATGGATCCATACGCATGTGGAGGCGAGATGCGAACTGCAGGGTTTCTTGATATTAGCATGCAGCTGGTCTGAGGTGCACTAAGACCAGCATCTCTATGACCTTCATCAGGTGAGAGGTTAGCGCTACGGTACATGCATGTAGAGCTGGCACAGGCACCAGGTATTTTGTTTTTTTCCCATATAGCTCATACTCTGTGTATCTGCACCCATGATAAAGAGGTGCTGCAACATACCACACAGCTGGCACATGTCTTCAACACCCGAGGACTGATGCAACCCTGTCCAGCAGCTTTTCTCTCGTGGATTCTCCTCAGAGTGCTGGGTGGCGCACAGTCTGGGTTGGATGTCAGCAGAGGTGAGAGTGACAGAGGGGAGAATGAGGGGGAGTTGCTGCAGGAGTTGAAGGCTAGCTGTTGAAAGTGCATGTTTTTTCAGGTGACAGCTCAGATAAACAGCAGGGGGGCTTGAGGAGGTGGAAGATCCAGAGTGAAACCTGTTAAAAAAAAACTGATTGAACTCATTAGCCTACTGAACATTGCCTTCATAGCAGCAGCTCTTCCTTTCCTTTGCAAGCCATTGATCGCTCTCATCCCTGTCCACACATTGTTCGCCCTGTTCCTCTGCAGCTTCTCCTCCAGTTTCTGTCTGGAACTTTCCGTATGTCTGTATGGAAGCCAGAGATAACGTAGGTAACGTTGAAGTGGCAGTATAAGTTTGAGTGGCCATGTCTGTGAAACAGATGACACTGGCCTTTGTACTTCCTCTGGCTCCTGGTTAGCACTTCCAGTTCATCCGTTTATTTGCCATAGCGTGTACATTACCCGTGATGACTGAAAGGATACAGGGTTTAAACATCCATTTTTTCCGCCTCAATATGAATCCTCTCGTTCTTTAACTCATCTCCTACAGAACTGTTGGCTTCCCCCTAACAAGAACAGCTGTCTGTCTCAGGGCGATCAGCTGGTCGTGGGTGTAAACAATACCAGGTGGTATTGTCGTTGCCATAGATACAGTAAATAGGACTGATCCAATTAGTGTCCAACAATGCATGACAAAAAAAAAAGTGTACTTTGTAAGTCCAAGTTGGAAAAATACAAGATAAAAAGCTGAGCACACGTGAATAAACTTAAACAAAACTACAAAACTGTGGGAGCTACTATTGTGCTGGCACGCCGCCATCTTGGCAAAAAATATATAAAATGATTGTGTTTTAAAACCACCTGCCATGCCAAATTTAGGCATAAATCTTGTCTCCTGAAAAAAAAAAAAAAGACTTATAGGGTTTTTATTTATACTTTCGTGAGACATTTATCATTGAAATACTGGACGTCTTTTAACCACTGACAGAGAGCATCTTCTCTGAATTAAGCCAAAGGTCAGTTGTTCTGTAAATGATGACGGATGCTGTACAGTGAAGTGACAGCCCTTTTAATCGAGCCTATCCTTTCCAAACTGTTCAAATGGGGTTTCATGTATCCTCTCATGGATAACTAGGAGAGACGTACTTAGAGATACACAATTTATGCAATTATCTGCAGGATTATAGTTCTTCCTGCAAAAACAAAGAGGATCCGCTCGCCGTTCTGTGAAACATTATTACTTGCAAATTGCAGCTCCATGTTCCAGTTTTAGCCTCTATTCTCATTGAGTGTGTGTTGCTCTCGGTCTCCGGTCTGGGTTTCACAAACATTAAATTAACATGTAACCAGATGACAGTCGGGAACAGAGAAAAGAGCTCACTCTAACCTGAACTTTACTTGCTCTTAGCCTCGTCGATGGTCTAAATATTTATTCAAACAGCTTCAACAAATTAGCTATTTTTGTTCTGGTCTTGGGGACTTCCTTTTTTTTTTTTTCCTCCAATAGCTTCAAAGTGTGAAATGAACTGGACCCTTAACTTCTTCAAACCATTTTTTTTTTAAATCGACATTGTTGTAAGTGTAGCTCTGTACAGTTCTTCTTTTAAACACTCTCAATATTTAACAATCCATTTGTTGTAAATGGGGCAGCTGTGGACCAGCTGGTTGAGTCAGTCGTGTTTTAACTGGAGGGTTGGGATTTCGAACCCCAGCTCAGCTGCAGCCACATGTGTGATGTGTCCTTGGGCAAAACTCTTCACCCCAAGTTTCTCACACTGCTTGGCAGTCGCGTATGTTGTATATTGTGTAAGAATAGGAATAGTTACTCTGATGGTCACTTGACGTTGCCACATCTGCCATCAGTGTTTGAATGTGTAGGTGTGACATGCTGTTTTAAAGTGCTTTGAGTAGTCAGGAGATTAGAAATGCGCTAAACAAGCTCAAGTCTATTTACCATTTTACTTTAAATGCTAGAGCGCCATTAGACATTATATTTATATAAATAAAAGAGAATAAATATTAAGGATTTTTTTTGTTGTTTTTTTTTTGCAAATGAGGACTTGTAAGTTCCCCCCTTCCTGCCCGATATATATCATAGCTTTCACTGATGTAAATTGATTCTGAAATTGTTGAAAATGAACGGCTAATTAAAAAGTGCAGAGTGTGAGATTATTTCATCTTGGGGAAATTAACGTTTTGATGCAGCGCTCTGAAAGGTCTGCTGCCATCGGTTTGCATGATAATCTAACTCGTGAGGCCATTTTGGTGAGCAAGGAGACAAAAGAGTTTCTGCTTATTGGTGAGTTCATGTTCTCAGTCTGAATGAAAGAAAAGGTGAAGATAAGGATGATCGAGAGGCGGTTATTTATTTACATTTAAGGAGTGAAATATTTAGGGGTTTTTTTCCCACGTTTATTAGTCTATGCTGTTGCTTTTATTTGGGGCGATACTGCCAGTTGTAGGATTCAAGGGGGGTTTAGAATATTTATTTACATATATACATTTTAATTCAAATATACTGTATAGTGTTACCTATACAACATACTATAACAAACTGTCATGCTCTGTAGTTACTTAAATGTAAAGAGGAGGTGTTGAGCACTGTACTTGGTTTTCAAGGTGACAGTTGTACTCTGATTCACTACACTTTTACCATGCTACATCGACAACTAATCCATGATAAACCTTTCAATGGTAGATTGAATGCACTAGCATTTTCTATGTATAGCTAGTGTACAGTTGTTTCTCTTTTAAAACTTTGTATACAAAACTTGAACAAAAGATGGCCTCGACGGATCATTTCTTTATTTAAAATGCATAATGAATCTGTTCGGAATATATGCTGGCTAAGAGTTAATTTATACATTGGCATGTGTAATGTTGAGCTGATATGCTTTTTCAAAGGCCAACCTTGAAGCTCCACCTCTTTGTGTGTCGCTCGATTGATCGAATGCTTTGTGGAGAAAGCATTTTCAAGATGGTGACCAGCATGGTTGCGCTTAGAATGTCTTCAGAAACAGTAATGTCACTGAGACTATACAACAACATCCCTGACTGTGGATTACGCACAGAGCATACTGTGTGAAGTTTAATTGGGAAACATAGTGGTTGTACTTTGAGAGAAAGTTTCAGTGAGGTCATGAAAAAAGGAGCTTTTAGAAATAATGAAATTCTATATTCTATATATTTGTGTGTCTCTGGAAGCTCAACCTGGCCTCACGCTTCAGCTGACTCTCCATGGATGTTTTCTCTTTCTCTCTGTCTGTTGGCCCCACAAAAAGAATAAATCACAACAAATGAATGCATCACACTTCTTCATTAAGCAACAGCTAACTTGTTAGGGATATTAAAGCACAAATAAACAGCTTATTAGATATTAGCACATGCCGACGATGCGTCATGCTCATAAGCGAGTGGCTGCAGTGGTACTGCTGAAGGCTTTAAGTGTGCCTGCTTTCTGTCTCATGCTGCAAAGTGTTCATGTTGAGTGTTCACAGGTTGCACATCATGTTAAAACAAGCCCCGTGTTAACGTTCAGTTACTCTGGCAATAACAAACACGACTCCCGAGCCAATCATTATGTCAGGCGGTTAGCATATGAAGTAATTACCATCTACAGCTGATTTATTACATAATATCTCATTGAAAAGACAAACACCCATCCATCTCAGTCACTTGGAGCTTTATTGATCCAGGTGGTTTGACTCAGCTGTGCGGTATTGGACGCTATTGGATTTGGCCAATCAATCAAACTTTGGACACCTCTCTCTGTCATCACCTTGAAATCTCTTTGGAGGATTAAAAAAAAAAAGGATCTGTTCTTTTTCACTCACGTGTGTCTCGCTGCAATGCCAGCAGGGTGTCAGTTGTTGGATTTTTTATGATAATGTGTCACAGATGGCACACGATGATCGAGTGAAGTGAGCGAGACGGTGAATTCAGGTCAGCTCTTTGGACTGAACAAAACAGCAATAAGCTGAAAGGCCCGTTCACTTTCAGTTCCAATAAAATGTCTATCTATCTATCTATCCATCCATCCATCCATCCATCGAAAGCTTTTAACATAGTGATTGAACGACACTACCAGCATATGAAACATAGGTCAGTTGAAAAGAGAGAGAGTGAATTCAACAATGACATAAAGAGGTAAATCTGTGTCATTTTGATTTTGGAGGACAGTTGAGGGGAAACATTGAGCATATCCCTGGGCGAGTTGATCCCCGGCTCCATAAGTGGTGTAAAACAGAAAGACAGACACTCACATCCATAACTTGAGGCAATTTTAACTTTTAAAACTTCCTGATATGCCTGCTGGCAAACTAAAACATCCGTGACAAGAGGAAGGATGTGCACAGTTCACACCCAACGAGCGGTGTTCTTCTGTTCAAGCAGTCATGCTCAGACAAACTCTATTTTAATCCTGTTCTAATTGGTGAGCGTCTTTAGCGATGACTTTTTTTTACACACTGATTAAAAAAACCTACATGTGAAACGTGATAACGTGTGTTTTCCTTCTATAATCAATGTTATTATTTTGTTTACTTATGCATAAACTAACAAAAGAAACAATCAGCTAACATTAGCTGTACCATCTGCTGGATAACAACCATGGCTGACCAAACATGAAAGCACTTCACATGCCCAGCTGCATCACAAGACTCATCTGTAACGAACCACTTGTGAAAAACCAGCAATTCTCTTGACACAAAAGTGGCTGGGTAAAATGCTACTGTACCTATCAGTATCTGATGAATGGTTCCTTTCTTGTGTGGGACTGAATTTCAATTTACTTCGCCGGGGCTTCTCCAGTCAGGCTGCTACCGTGCACAGCTTTTTTGAAGGACGGAGAGGTGAATACAAAAAACAGGCTTCAGGAGCCTGGCCCCCTCCAGCCTTTGATGTATGAACCCCTGTGTGAGCCCGCGGCTGCTATATGTTTGTGTGTTTCGCCTTGCACCTTCTTTTCTGTTTTTTTGTTGTGTTGTGCTTTGTTGTAATGTTGTGTATTGTCAAACAGGAACAAAGCAGCAAGTCAATGCAGCTTTCAAACACTTCACGTCAACTCGTGTCAGGCCAACTGCCTTGACATTGCTGTGATGTGAATGTGCTTAATGTGACTGCCAAGCAGCAACCTCCAGGGCTGGAAAATGAAGCCAACACTTAAATGCCACAAATTGCAGTTCCTCCAGTGACCTCTTGAGGCTGGCTCCAAAAGTGAGTCAAACTCCATTAGGCCCCATTTTAAATTGTCTTACTTGACAGATGAATGACATGTAATTAATACAATACACCAACATTTTTTTTGCTAATTTCTCCATCTGCATAAAGTACACGAGGTGAACATTTTAACAACTCACCCATTTATATTATAGTTTATAAGAGAGTCACTGTAAATGACAGATGCCAGATATGTGCTAGGACTTCGGTTTTTGTTTCTGTGTTTTCATAAAAGGTGTAGATATTGTTTGATTTTTTCGAGAATTTAGAAGTTGTCATGACAACCCTTCTCCACTCATCACCTTTTTGTCTGGTGTTCGTACACTTTTGCAGAGAGAAGATAGAAGCGTCTCTGGAGAGAAAATGTAACGATTCATGCTGATGAAGCCACTTGCCACTGAACTAAACCACTTGGTTACGATTTTTTCAATTTTTATAAAAGTATTGGCAGTAAAAAAGTATTGGCCCACAACTCTGGCCAGCTACCAACACAAGCATCAATCAATCAATGTTTTAGCGTATTTGGTCACAGTCATAGGATGACACTGAAGCTTTGCATGTAGATCGATGGATAAACATTGTGATAGACAATGAAACCCATCAATCCTTTTCAGCGTCACCTTCTGGTCCAAATGCAGTCTCTTCTGGGATCCAAAAACCTATATACATGCATCGGCCAATATGCCAAATGCAAGGCAATTTGAGGCCTTACAAACATAGACATCCAACATATGAGCAACCTCCCCATGATTATGTCAATTTTTCATGCAGTCCATGGTGGCTGCTGCTGTAATTGCTACCCACGTTCCTAGATATTCATTAAATGTTTAGAAGTCCATGGAAAGCTCAGGGAAATGTCAGACAGAGCCCTGTTAGCACTAAGATGCACACAAGGTCTCCTTATGACTGCTCACTGGTCTCGGACTAAATAATTGAGACCTCATTTGAGATGTGGTGAATTGAGGATAAGGGTGTTTGGGAGAAAGCTGCTCTTGGTCCTTTACTGTGAAACTCAGACTATCCTTAACAGCCCGACAGTTGGCTTCTTGGTCAGTCTTTTATTTATTTGCCGTGCTCCAAACAACTAGTCTCTGCAGATATAACTCTCTCTGTAACGGTGCTTTAGATTAATACTGAAAACGTGAGTACTGCTCAAAACTTTCTGCTTTTTCTTGGTCAAGAAGGCATAGACTTTTGCTACTCTATTACCCAATGTCAACACTGATTGATGTTTCAAAAGGTAAAGGATCCTTTCATGATTTATTTTTCAAACTATTGACTTGAATAGTTACTTAAATCTGCAGATGCATACTCTGTATTCCTGCTATCTAATCAGTGATTCCGGTCGCATATCCTGAATGCTGAATTCCTATTATAGGCCATTCTCAGGCCTTTCTGTCCTCGTTCTCTTTTGCTGAAGTCTGCTATTCAATTCTCGGGTGTCATTGTACTAAATATCCAGCATCGTCATAATACCTCTTTATGGCTGCAAACAAAGCAGCCATGTCCGTCTGTCTGGCTTGTTTATGTTCGGAAACTGCCTCAGGAATGGCTGAGAAAGCCTATCTGGGAGTGAAGTCCCCCCACAATAGCCGAGGCTGCCCTTCTTTGATACGTCAATCAAGCTGACAGACAGAGCTTATCTCAGAGGGAGAGAGAAATGGACCAAGACCCCCTCCCCCCCTCCGTCACCCCGTCAGATGATCCATACCGCAGCATCCAACAGACTCTTTCAGGAGTTCATCAGTTGCACATCACAGATAAGACCATTGAGAGAGGGGGTGGAATCTCAAGGGGGAAATTCAGGTCTAAGATTTGGCTTTTTTTATTATCTGTATGATTACTTTTTTACTCCTACAGAAAGAAAGTTTTACATTCCACAGTTGTATGACATGAAGGAATCTCATTGTTACAACAATAATGATAATATTCAGCCACTCTTAAATTGCCTTTTCGAGACTGTCATTGATTGACTGTTTGATTCATTTACAAAAACAGATTTAAATTGCAGATGTAACAGGTTTTAAAGTTACAATATGTAGATTTGATTTTGGTTAAAGATTTGATTTTGGTTAAAGATTTGATTTTGGTTCGGCTTAGGAGGAAAATGAAACAGTACTCAATAAATGGACAACAATTGTATGTGGTGACAATAAACCCCTTATATTTTGTTGACAGAACTATTTTACATATATACAATTATTTACAATAGTGCACTTTTTAGAACAAGAAAAAAACACAAAAAGAAGAGTCCATTCAATTCTGAGACTTATTGTTCAGAACAATCAATCAGTCTTTTTTTTTTTCCGGCAGCAGAAGTCCCTACCACACTTGAAGTAGAAAGTAAGTCTGACTTCTGCTCCAGCACAGAGATGTGTCGTCTGATGTTGATTCACAGGATATGGTATGATAGGACAGGATAGGATAGGATACCTGGCCTGTATAAAACAATGCTTTAGTATACTATTCAAAAAACTTCTTTTGCAATAAATAACCATGGTTATTGTCATAGCTGCAGCCAGCTATTAGCAACTAATCACAAACAATATATACTCCACATGCAGAACATTATTTAATAGAACAAACATGTCTGCAGCTCATGCCGCTTAGCATTAGCAACATTTAGCATATTGTGGCTAACGCCGTTTAGCATTAGCAATGCCACACTCACCAATTCCTTTAAGTTAGAGGATCAGAGGATCCCCACTCAGCATGGCTCAGTCACTCTTTACATCTGCAGGTTGAGGTGCACAATGACTAAAAACCAGGCTTTTAAAACCGCATGAATTTTGAGAAGGTTAGTTGATGTTTACAGTATTTTACCTGCTTCCACTCTCCGTCTTAGCGTCTCACCCTTTCACCCACCGGTGTGTGTTTAATTGTCATGGTGACGCAAGTATCGCGAGATGTAGCGCAAGTATCGCGAGATGTAGCGCAAGTATCGCGAGATGTGGCTAACAGGAGTTCACAGCGAGATAAAAAATAAATAAAATAAATACATTTTATTAGCTGGGTTACACCCTCCCCCCTTTAGTTTATGCGCGTCTCGTCGCATGCTATGCGATTAAAGTGCAAATCTGCTAACGTGGACCAAGAAAGAAGTCCGGGCTTGATGCTTTTTGCAATGCTTCAGTGTACGCGTCAGAAAGACTATGGAATAATGTCTGTACTACCGAAATCAAGGGAGTACCGAGAATGGAGTACTGGAGACGATTTGGTGGGTGTCTATCTCGACCAGTGCGTCTCGGTACGATATTATTGACAGTTTCAGGGGTTACAGCAACATCAGGACTAGTTCTCACAACAGATGAATCAGATTGGCTAAGAGCAGGCGCTTCAGCTGGGGAGGATGGAACGTCAGTCTGCACAGTGTCTGGCAGCATCTCAAGGACCACTTCCTCTGCAGGTGCAAAGCTCTCGAGCCTATTTCCTTCCACAGGAGCATCTGTTGTGTCCTCCACTTCCGAATCGCTTCCCTGAGAGGAACTTGAATCGACTTCAACTTCAGGCTCAGGAGTTTGACTGGCAGTGGAAGGTGGGTTGGGTACAATGTGCTTAGTAGTGCCGATGGGTGATGGAGATACTGGGTCGGCCTGATCTTCATACTCTGTCAGGGACTGATCTGGAAGTAAAGCAACAGGTAACACAGAGCTGTTGTCAACCAAGGCCATTGTACTGGGCTCTTCAGGAGACTGAAGTGAACGAGGCAGAACAAGGCAGGGAAAATCTTCATCCCCAGACGAGTAAGTGGAGTCAGGTTTTGGTGGACGTTGACTGCGAGTTTGCGGTCGACGCGTAGGGGGTGGAGGCGAACTTTCCCTGTGGGGTGGAGCAGGAAGAAATCCACAGGGCAGGAGCAGATCACGATGTAAGGTGCGAGTGGGTCCTTCTCGACTCTCGGGTTTCACAGTGTAAACTGGTAGATCTCCAGCGCACTTGACAACCACATAGATGTTCGGCTCCCAACGATCCTCCAGTTTGTTTTTTCCTCGGATTCTTACATTTCTAACGAGGACTCGATCTCCGACATCCAATCTGCATGGAGTCACTCTGTGGTCAAATCTCGTCTTGTTCCGCTCTGCAGACTTGAAAGCACTTTTGGACGCTAACTGGTATGACTCTTCAAGGCGTGAACGCAGATCGTTGACATATTGAGTATGGGTGACTGATGACTTCTCCCGAACAGGTAGACCAAAGGCTAAATCAACAGGTAAGCGCGGTGATCTTCCAAACAGGAGCTCATAGGGGGTAAAACCAGTCACTTCATTGCGTGTGCAGTTGTACGCATGCACAAGTGGCTTGACATACTCCCGCCATTTTGTTTTCTGCTTGCGCTCTAAAGTTCCAAGCATGTTCAACAAGGTGCGATTGAACCGCTCAACGGGATTACCTCGTGGATGGTAAGGTGTAGTATGAGTCTTCTTCATGCCTGTCACAACGCAAAGCTCTTGGATCAGCTTCGATTCAAAGTCGGTCCCCTGATCTGTATGGAGTCTCTCAGGAATTCCAAAGTTGACAATGAAATCATTCCACAGACATCTGGCTACCGTCCTAGCCTTCTGGTTGGGAGTAGGAATGGCAACAGCATACTTTGTGAAATGGTCTGTTAGCACTAGAATGTCTTTGGTGTTACTGCTATCGGGCTCAAGCGAAAGGAAGTCCATACATACTAGTTCCAAAGGTCTAGTTGTCTTGATATTGACCAGTGGAGCTGCCCTTTCTGGCATAGTTTTACGTCTCACACACCGATCACAAGTGTGGATCTTCTTCTCAACATCTGATGACATTCTAGGCCAGAAGAAACGCTGGCGTACTAGATCCAATGTCCTCTCTATCCCCATGTGACCCATGTTGTTGTGAAGGCTGGTGAGAACCAAGGGTCGCAGCTCAGGAGACAAAACTAGCTGGAAGGTGGTCTGTCCATCGTCCTGTCTTCTCCTGTAGAGAACTCCATCTCTCAACTCTAGTTTGTTAAACTCTCTTAATAGAAGAGGGAGTTCGGGAAGTTCTTGCCTCAGAGTAGGAACAACTTTCTCTCCCGTCTCCAACTGATGGATTACTTCACGGAGGGCAGGATCTGTGAGCTGCTGATCTCTCATGTCAGATGGAGAGAGCGCAGGAAGGTCTGGGAGGCCATGCAGGTCTTCAGAACAGTAGCTTTCTGGAATTCCATTAACATGCATGGAGAGAGATTCAGCCAGGGTGACAGGTGGCAGAATAAACCCCAGAGTGTTTTTGGCCAGAGAGTTATTACAGATGACGTTGACTACTGCTGACGGGATTTCCTTAGCTTCTCCATCCTCTGCAACGTGATGATCCAAAAACTGCTGAATGAGGTTCTGCTCTTTCAAAGACCAGCTGTCGTCAGGACAGGGGCTGTGTGGTCGTCTGGACAAGGCATCAGCATCGTAGTTATGACGTCCAGCACGGTACTTGAGCTTAAATGAATAAGTGGAGAGAGCTGCTAGCCATCTGTGGCTCGTGGCGTCCAACTTCGCAGAGGTCAGTACATATGTCAGTGGATTACTGTCAGTAACTACTGTAAAGTTGGCACCATAAAGATAGTCATGAAATTTTTCAGTTACACTCCACTTCAATGCCAAGAACTCAAGCTTATGAGCAGGGTAACGCGACTCACTGTGGGACAGCCCTCGACTGGCGTAAGCAATGACTCGCATCAGTCCTTCCTGTTCCTGATACAGCGCTGCTCCAAGACCAGTTGTACTCGCGTCTGTGTGCAGAACATATGGCCGCTTGGGGTCAGCAAACCCAAGAACAGGAGATGAGGTGAGTTTGTTGATCAGGAGGTCAAATGCTTTCTGGCACTCGGGAGTCCATCGATCACCAAACGATTGTTTCACATCGAGGTACTGCGTTGGAGACTTCTTCAATTTGGCTGACCTGCGCACAGGTGGGTAACCTTTCGTAAGGTCATTCAGTGGCTTGATGAGAGAGGAGTAGTCCTTAATAAAACGACGGTAGTATCCGGAGAAACCCAGGAAAGATCTCAGCTCCTTGAGATTTGTTGGAATTGGCCAGGATTTTAATGACTCGATTTTCGCTGGGTCTGTCTCAACTCCTCTTTCCGACACCACGTGCCCAAGATATTTCACCGACGTTTGGCAGAATCGGCACTTCTCTGGAGAAAGCTTCAGGCCATAGTCCTTTAGCCGACCAAGGACGTGCAACAGCCTCCTCTCATGCTCCTCCAGCGTATCTGAGAAGATTATGATGTCATCCAGGAAAACGAGTGCCTCCTTCAGGTGTAGATCGCCCATGCATTTCTCCATCAGGCGTTGGAAAGTGCTGGGCGCATTAGTGACGCCCTGCGGCATGCGGTTGAACTCCCAGAATCCTAGTGGCGTAACAAAAGCAGTTTTGGCTTTGTCCTCTTCACGCATGGCGATTTGATAGTATCCAGACTTCAAGTCCAAAACTGTGAACCATCTGGATCCCGTCAATGCGGAGAAGGATTCTTCAAGATTTGGAAGGGGGTAGGCATCCTTCACTGTCTGTAGATTAAGCTTCCTGTAATCTATGCACAGACGGACGTCCCCATTTTTCTTCCTGACGACGACGATCGGAGAGGAAAAAGGTGATTCGGATTCGCGGATCACACCAGTTTCAAGGAGGTCTCGGAGATGTTTACGAACTGCCTCGATGTCATGGGGGTGTATTGGTCGAGCACGGTGTTTAAAAGTAGTCTCATCATGCAACTTGATCTGATGTTGGACTTTGTCAGTGCAGCCAAAATCTAAATCATGCTGTGAGAAAACGTCTATCATGCTGTTCAATTTGGATGTGATGTGTTCTTTCCACTCAGAGGGTATAGGAGAATCCCCAAAATTGAACTGCAAGGTTGGATGGTCAGGAGCAACCAGCTGGGTCTCCACATGCTGGGACAAAATGCTGGCAGGCTCTCCGATGTCAGCAATTACGGTGAGAGGCGGAATCATCACATCTTGTTCGGACTCATTTCTCACAATGACAGGGACCTTATAAGGAGCATGGTTTGGCAGGGAAATCAGGCAGCTCTGGATGCACAGTCCACCAGGTAAAGGAGAAGAAGGGTGCTCAATGAGTGCGTATTGGGCTGTAGAGGGGGTCTTGAGGTCTGCAAAACCATCGACAGCAACAGTACGACCAGCTGGAACAGTAATTGGAGTTTTGCTGGTTAACCGCACCACTCCCACACAACCATCTTGGCTCTGTTGGTGACGCAATGCCAGGAGCTTCAGCACTGCACTGTAGCCCTGCAATGATGGCTGGAATCCAGAATTGTCACTCTGCAGGTACTGATCATACAGTGGCTCCAAGGTGTTCATCCCAACTAACAAGGGTGAAGAGCTGACATCTGGGACAACCAGGGCAAGCGTGGGAACCGTAAATTCAGATCCCAAAAACTCTTTGGGGAACTTTACATCCACTTCCACATATCCCAGGTATGGGACTGCCTGTCCCGCAGCACCTTCAACTTGAAGCAGGTCATTAAGTGATTTAACCGGTTGGTCTGACAGATGCTGATTGTAGAAAGAAACGGGTAGAGTGGTCACTTGTGATCCTGTGTCCAGTAAACACGAACAGTGATGGCCAGCGATGGTGACTAATGCGGCGCACTTTGATCCGACGAGTCCCCGTGGTAACCGGGAGTTACTCTGCTTGGATGAAGACGGTTGGATCATTTTGGCATGCCGGATGAATTTCTTTGGGGGACGTTGTTGGTCCTCTTCAGCCCCTGTTTGCCCCACAACAGGAACTGATCTTAGTTTAAATCACGGCCATTACGGAAGTTTGGTCTGGGCTGCATTGCTTTATGGTGCTCTCTTCTCTTCAGTGCAACCAAGGCTGAGTTTGGTTCATTAGTGCATTGAGGTCGAATGTGCCCATCTTCACCACAGCGAAAACAGTAACCTGCTCTGGGTTGTGATGGTGTAGTTCTGCGAGCTGAAGTGGCAGCTGGAGCCTGTGGTTTGCGTCGGTGGGAAGATTGAGTGTTGGAGAAGAAAGGTTGTTTCTGGTGCTGATGACTGGATGTTAGCAGTGACAACTGTTTCTGAACATCTGCTATCTGTTGAGCTAATTGCTGCGTCAAGGTGGTAAGTGCAGCAACAGCACCTTGTTCTTCACCATCTGTGTGAGCAACCTGTGCATGGGAAGCAACTTTTTGTTTTGCAGCTCCCAGATGTTGCTTCATTCGGAGACTCTTGGATGCCTCCCGGTCCTCCTCTGTCCTCAGCAGTAACAGCAACTCAGCAAAGGGTGGTGGATTTCTTTTCTTTTGCTTCAGCTGTAGCTCAGAGATTAATATGTCATTCCAGCAACCACGACAAAACTGGGCAAGTAAGTGTTTATTGATGTCAGCTTCTGCCACACCTCCCCTTTTTACAGCTAGACTCAAAGCAATTTGGAGACGCTGCAAGTACGCCGACGGCTGTTCTCCTGCATTTTGAAAAGTGTCCATGAACTTTGCGTAGAGTTCTTCCCCATCCTGAACTGTTCCAAACGCTGACTCTAGTGTCTGGAGATAAACAGCAGGTAGAGTATCTGGACTCAAATGTCTCACCAAGTCCACAGCTGGAGGCAGCAGACTGTCGACGATCCTCCTTGATCGATGCAGATCTGACACAGCCGGGTCCTTCATCAACAGTTCTACTCCTGTACGCCATGTGTCATAATCGACTTCGTGTGTGGATCTGGGGGTCCTACCAGAGAATGATCGAAGGCGCTGGGCAGACAGGTGGTGCATTGAGGAATCCTCACTCTTGACGATGTGCTCCACCAGATAGCGCTGTATCCCTGGAGGATTCATGTCTGTTGTAGTAAGGGTAGATGTTGATGCTCTCGCTCCTGATTGAGGTGTAGGACTGGGGTGAAGTGGCTCAGGACTTGGGTGGTGCACGGTGGCTGCGAATTGTGTGGTGACAGCTGACTGGGGAACAGAAAGAGCTGAAAGTGGTGGTGGTGCTGCTGGTAGCAACTCAGCCATAGTCTCAGATGATTTTGAGGGGGACTGCTTCATCTGCAGCTCAGGGGAGAGTTGTGAGACAGAAGCGCCAATCTGATTCATCATGGTTTTTAATATCTCGGCATACTCCAAGCCACTTACTTTTGCTAAACTTTCCATTTCCGCCATATAAGATTTTGTTTTACTGTTAGCAATGTGTTTACTGTAAACGGTGGACAGATTAGAAATGCAGTATGTACCGGTGCCCTCTGTAGAAACTAAAGTGTATGGTAACATTGGTTTTAGCGCAGCGACTGGAAGACCGGATTCAAATTCAACAACTATTGTTTCATGAAACTCGGAATCGGAATCATCAATGACTTCGGTGCGCCTAATCTTACCATAACTCTTGAGGAAGTCAACCACCTCTTCATCAGAGTCAGATTCTGTTGTGCCCTCAACCAGCACTGCATTTGGGATTTTAATTCCCAATTTATCAAACACATCCATTGTTTTTTTTTTTTTTTTTTTTTTTTTTTAAACAAGTAAAATAGTTCTATTAAGCACTGCTCAATTTCCTCCTGGCTAGCTCGCCATTTATGTAACAGGTTTTAAAGTTACAATATGTAGATTTGATTTTGGTTAAAGATTTGATTTTGGTTAAAGATTTGATTTTGGTTCGGCTTAGGAGGAAAATGAAACAGTACTCAATAAATGGACAACAATTGTATGTGGTGACAATAAACCCCTTATATTTTGTTGACAGAACTATTTTACATATATACAATTATTTACAATAGTGCACTTTTTAGAACAAGAAAAAAACACAAAAAGAAGAGTCCATTCAATTCTGAGACTTATTGTTCAGAACAATCAATCAGTCTTTTTTTTTTTCCGGCAGCAGAAGTCCCTACCACACTTGAAGTAGAAAGTAAGTCTGACTTCTGCTCCAGCACAGAGATGTGTCGTCTGATGTTGATTCACAGGATATGGTATGATAGGACAGGATAGGATAGGATACCTGGCCTGTATAAAACAATGCTTTAGTATACTATTCAAAAAACTTCTTTTGCAATAAATAACCATGGTTATTGTCATAGCTGCAGCCAGCTATTAGCAACTAATCACAAACAATATATACTCCACATGCAGAACATTATTTAATAGAACAAACATGTCTGCAGCTCATGCCGCTTAGCATTAGCAACATTTAGCATATTGTGGCTAACGCCGTTTAGCATTAGCAATGCCACACTCACCAATTCCTTTAAGTTAGAGGATCAGAGGATCCCCACTCAGCATGGCTCAGTCACTCTTTACATCTGCAGGTTGAGGTGCACAATGACTAAAAACCAGGCTTTTAAAACCGCATGAATTTTGAGAAGGTTAGTTGATGTTTACAGTATTTTACCTGCTTCCACTCTCCGTCTTAGCGTCTCACCCTTTCACCCACCGGTGTGTGTTTAATTGTCATGGTGACGCAAGTATCGCGAGATGTGGCTAACAGGAGTTCACAGCGAGATAAAAAATAAATAAAATAAATACATTTTATTAGCTGGGTTACACCGACAAAAAGCTTCTCAGGAGAGATTGAAGAAGCTGTGCATTTACTTAAATTTGGGATCTCAGATTGTTTTTTTCTTTGGTATTTCGTATTGACAGGTTATTCTTTTACTCAACAATTTATGGGAACATATTCTATTTCCTGAAACATAGTCTGTTGACAGCTATTGGTATGTGTTTCGCTTTGATTTGATTCAATACGATACGACACAACACGAAAGAATGACACATTACAATAATATACAAAGATACAAAAAAAACGATGCAAAACGATTCAAGGTTTGACGATGCGACATGATAAGACATGACACAGCACGATACGATAACATATGATAAGATGAGATATAACAGAGTACAATACAAGATATTACACAATTTAATAGTGCACATCAGGACTTCAAGGCATTAGTATGTCAAAATATGTATCTTAAAGCTAATTCTTTGTTTGACCGTTGACTAGAGCGGCAGTAAACACAGAACAGAGTTGCATGTAAAATGGGGGTAACTGTACCAAAAGCAGTTGAAACTAGCTCCTTTTCCATCAGCTACAGCTGCAATATGCAATATGAAAATGTGTCAGCACCTTTTTATCTTACATTTCATTTCATTCAGACTGTTTGTGCTTCTCAGCCCCAGTCAGTCAGTCAGTCTCTGCTGGACGTCTTACAGACCCACAAATTAACATCCACCATTAATCTCCAGATCCTAAAATGCCACTCCATTGCACTTTATCTCATTTATGCGTATGAAATGAGCTCGAGTGCTTTTGGCAGCATTTTTTGTTAGTCATGCACTAAATCTCAAGTTGTTTCACACCCAAATCTCGAGTCATTTCACACCATCTGCTGCTCTACACTTTGCCTCTTTTTGCCTTTCTTTTCCTTGGACCACTCCTCAATCCATTTGTGAATTAACTGTCTCTGGGTATACATTTTGACTAGTTTGTCTCTGGTGCTGTGTAGTGAATACAAAATTAGGTTGACTCACCAATATAAATCATTTCCAAAGCATTGGAGAGGGAATACTAAGAGCACGTGTGCCTCGGGACCTGCAGTCACCATAAAATCATTATCAAAGGGGAAGGGACTGCATTATTTGTATTTGCTTACAAAGAAGAAAAGAGCTCAGAGTCGACTTCTTTTTTCAACGTTATTTTACGGGTAATCAGTCTGGATAGGGGAGCATGGAAGCTAAGACATCAATGGTGTTGGTGATGGAGTGATAGCAGCTGAGTCAGCAGAAAACGATAAATGCTCCAGACCTTTTTTGATGACGATGGTTCAAGGTGACAGACCTGTGTGTACTCTGAGGAATGTCACAGCAACATCTGGTCATCAGATATATAGAAAATCCTCCTGTAGGGTGAGGGTTTGTTTCTGCTGCAGTCAGGGCATGTATCACAGATAGCAGCAGCTGTTACTGTATGCAAAGCATCATGAGACAGCCTGGTACACGCATGCAAAAAAAGAAGGGGAAAAAAAGCAATGAAATGATTAAAATGATGCAGGTGGGATTTTTGGATCTGATGCAGAATTTATTCTAAATAGGAGTTGTCCTGTCAAAATGTGAATACATTTTTACCAATCTGTGAAATCTATGTGTGGGTATAGAGCATCTTTTATATATTATTTGCTGCTCAAAGTGCTTTACAATAAGGCAAAGAAATGTACATAAATTGAGACAAATCAACTTGTAATCAAAGACAAAGAACCGTTTGATTACACTGATAGTAAAACCAAATTGTTAATATGAGGAAAATTAAAATTAAAATTGAGATCGAATTAGAATTTTTAAGATAAGAGGGACAATTTAAACTCATTTGATCTGAGTAAAAGGGTCACATTTTGGCCTAAAATGCAACGGTAATTCAAACCTGCACATAAGAACACCAGTACACATCGTGCAATAAAGGACAACCAAAGATTAAAATACAATAGTCATGGAGTAACTCAAAGTCAGCTCAAAGCCTAAGGGAGGAGCTCAGCGCAAATCTTCATAAACATATTTTGCAATGTCTTCCCTGGCATCCACATATTGTGTGTTTCTATTAATTACTTTCAGGCTATATGTTTACTGGAAACCTTTAATAAACTAGAAACAGGTAAACGTAGTGTTAACAATGTAGCTTGTTCCCCGCCAGCTAAAGGCCACAAGGAAGAGAACCCTAAATATTATTCTGCTACCTTCTTCCCCACTTCATTCTAAACAACAAAACAAGTTGATTGGTTATTTATAAAACACCAGTTCAGCACACGAACACAACCCAAACCACCGCAGCCCACCTCCCACGAGGAAACAAAAAAACCCTTTTGACATGCAAAGGTAATCATGTGCTCCTATTATCCACCTTTTCAAACAGTCCCCTGTGGTCTAAGTGAAACGTCTGTGCTCTGCTTTGCTGGAAATATAACATGAACCAAGCACAAGAGCAGATTTGTGACCCTGTTCAAAGAAGCTCTCTCCTTCGCTTCTCAAATTGAAGTCAGAGTCCTACTCTGAAATAAACACTATAAATTATGACGAAGGTAATTTGCTGATAGTTGGGTTATTGTATATTGGCTTTACTGTTTTTAAAAGTGGCCACATCAGCACCATAAAGAGGATTTATTTGATCCCAAGATAGAAAATCCACCATATATCAAACCAAATAACACTTGGGGATACAACTGTGGACCTGCAATATCGGCCCAACCTAATGATGACTCCGTCTCCTGGCATCCTCATAAATATTCATGAGTGGATTGCAGGCCCACAGGTTGACATGGATATACATGTTCTCCCTCAGTCAAAGCACATCAAAACAGTCAGAGCGGGACCATTCATCTAGTGGATATGCATTAATGAATAGCTATATCATACATTTTTCTCCCATTTCTAGATTGTTTCCTCGCAGCGTCACTGTTGATTTATCTCATGTACAGCTGCTTAAGTCAATCAGGGAATGAAATATATCAGTTCACTGTTCAATTTCCTCGGTGAAGAGCCATGAAAAGGGACGAAAATGAAGAAGGGAAAAAAAACCCGTAGATCAGTGAGTTCAACCCCTACAATAGAAATATTTAATGTCTTTAATATATATATTTTTTTTTGGGGGGGGGTGGGATTATTGTGCTTTTATTGTCATGATAATCTTTGCACATCATTAAAAGCAAACCACTGTCATAACCGTTTTGTGCAGTTTTATCTGACCTTCCATTCCCTCGTAGTAAAATGACTTGCTCTTTGAAGAGCTGCTGCGGTGCCTTTACGACTGCTGAAAGGATGCTGAACTCTCAAAAAAAAAAAAAAAAAAAGTTCAGCAACTTGATCCCACCGGTAAACTTTCTGAATATTATAATTGACTCCCTTAAGTTCCAAAACGGCAATTCCGTTGGCATTAAGTCTGAATTTCATCGATGAGACAGACAGTCGGAAAACAGAATATAAGGAAACTCACTTTCATCAGCAAAAACTGAGACTGTTCCCCAGTGGTGTAGTGAAAGACATCCACAGGTATACAAAGATTACCAACTCATTTTCCAGTCTCTGGGAGACTTCTAAATCCCCTCTGATTCACACCATTGATTGACAAATACATTTTCCTGGAGGGATGACTCCCCCTATTCTGTCTCTAATTTGCAAGTAGATGCTAACTAAAACTGCAAGAGTAGTCTTACATGTCACTATTTATAACAGAGGCCATTTGTCCTCTACTGAAACTGGAAACTTAAAGGAAAACATTGTGGGCAAACAAGGTAAGAGTATACCGGCTTCTTTATTCACCACTACTGTTCTCTTCTGTTCTGACATTTTGTCAATAACTAACGGACTGTATTATACACTATGTTTACATGGTCACTGACAACTAAACTAATAAACTAAAAATGAAACATTTTAAAAGGTTAGATAGATAATAATGAACTGGGAGCACCTGATGGCCTGATAGCTATGCTGTGTACCCCACGTACAGAGGCTATGGACCTTGCCCAACAGTCATTAATTCAATTACGACGTCCTTTGCTGCATTTCATCCCTGACTCTCCGCTGCCAACAACGCCTTTCTCTCAACTCTTCTATCAAATAAAGCCCCAAAAATATATATTAAAAATGAAACAATGTAAAATGTGTTGAAAATGGAAGTGAGATACCTTTAACTATTTAAACACTATGCAGATGACACACTGATGTATAATACAGTATCTCATTAAATGTAAAGGTAATGTTGTTGTTCTTCATTAAAATTCATTACTTATAAATGAAAAGTTGTTATTGCTGAAGGGGATGAGATGCTGGGAGATATCTCAGTCCCACTTGATTGCATTTCTTTCCTGTCAGATCAGATTGAAAATAATATCTTGACTTAATTCACTGGAATGGCTCATGACCCGAGAAATGACTGTGCTAATGTGTTTTGTGACTAAATTAACAAAGCTGAACTTTTCCTTTGGTAGAGAGGCTGCAGATGCTGCATTCCAGCTTTTGTTTTTTTTGTTTTTTTCTCAACAACTTGGACGGAATGATTCATGGAATCACTTAGGCGTCATTTTCAGGGACATACAGCCTCTTAACGACATTATAATTACACATTGAAGATTAATTTGCTTGTGAGAAGCAAATGTTTTGATGGATTACTTATAAATTGGTATGGAGGAGTGAAAATGGTGGACCATGACAGGGGCTCAGGTTTCTAATTGTGCTCTGAAATGACCACAGGATATGGTAACAGTAGATGCCCTGCCTTCATGCTGGCTGCAGGTTTAAAACTGTGAATTCAATGTGCAAACTTAAAGCAAACAAAACCACAATTAAGATCAGATTCAATACTTTTTTTTGTTAATTGCTCCAGACAAATGAGCAATTGATTAATGGCTTCTCTGTTAATTAAAGCAGACCTGCAAGGTTCCCTGAACACTTCTTTCATCCGGCCCGGTTAAACCGCTGCCCTCTAATTAGAGATGAAACTAATGTGACGGCCAGCCCCCCCCCCCCCCCCCCCACCCATGACATAGACTAAAATCCTGACAGTCATCCAAACTTTGCTAGGTTCCACTAATTACGTTGATTGTGTTGTGCTTTTAAATTAAGTCATTAAAATAAATTCAGACTCCTATCTATTGCGGGGGCAGGAGTCCTGAACTGTGAAAACAAGGGCTCTGAGAGCACATAATTACTTTTGCATGTCAAAAGGGTTTTTTTGTTTCCTCATGGGAGGTGGGCTGTGGTTATTTGTGTTGTGTTTTTGGCACTAAACTGGTGCTGTACAAATAATCAATCAACTTGTTTTGTTGCTGGGAATAAATTGGGGGAGACGTTAGCAGAATGTGGAGGTGAAAAAAACAAAGAAAAAGATCACTTCAGGTCACAGTTTTATTTCATAACACACCTTTAAGACGGACACAGCGAGCTGCTAAAGATATGGATATTGTTGTTATTAAAGATATTTTTGGACCAGTTTTGCCTTTATTGGATCGGACAGCTGAACACAGAGAGGCAATGCTGGGAGGAGAGAGTGGGGGATGACATGCAGCAAAGGGCCGAGGTCTGATTCGATTCCAAGACCACTGAGATGAGGACTCTAGCCTCAGAACATGGCACACGCAACATAGGCATTAGGCTACCCCCTCGAGTTACATAACTATTTGTTTTCTACTTGAACATTACAGGCAAATGGAAGTAAATGTGCAAATCCAAAATGGTGTGGCAGCAGCCAAACCCTCAGATTGTTATTGATACATTTTATATGGGTAATACAGGTGTCTGAAGAGGTGTTTTAGGCTTATTCCTAAATTCAGACTGTCTCTCTATGTCAGATTTGTAAAAGATGATTCATGCATTCATAACCTCAGGACTTTGATTACTGCATATTATTCTGGTATTAGTAATGAAAGCATTCACTGGCTACAGTAAGCTTTCATAAAGCTGCCTGGCTTTCTGACTCATTCCAGCAGAAGTGAGCACACAAAAGCCAATCCTTGCTGACCGTCACTGGTCACAGTTAGTTTTAGAATGGATTTAAAGATTGTCTTGCTTGTTTTACAAAGCCTTACATTGCCAGGCCTCACCTTGCCTTTGTGATCTTTAAGTTTTTATGCACCGAACAACAGTTTAAGATTCTCTGACACTAACTTTGGTTACAAGTTGAATCTCAGCTTGTAACCAAAAGTCATCAGGCCTTTCGATGCCTGAGCTTTTATTTGGAATTCCTTGCCAGAGGTTCATAGATGAGTCAGGTGTGTGTCCTGTTTGAGAACGTATATGCAACTGTATATGGTTTTTCACCCCCCAACACACACCAACCTTCCTGGCTGTCTATGAAAATCAAATTACACTAAGCGACTCTGTAGAAACACTGTGTTAATTTGCTCTAAAGTTTGACTGACAGAAGAATGCATTTGAGAAATCTGTTTATTCCACAAATTAGAATTTAAAATGAGGTACCTCTGTCTCCTATCTGAGGAGAAATTTGATGAATGAATAAAAGATCTGTGAAAGTATCAAAAGAGACCCTCTGTTTGTTTCTCTTACAATTGTTTTCTGCTCTCCATCAGACCCGTGTGGAATAATTTAGCCCTGGATTAGCTTTCACCTTAAAAATGTAACAGAACATTTAAAAGAACACACACGTAGTTTAAGGGGATCTGATGTTGTGTTAAGCAGATGATAGTGACATATCTTTCTTTAAACGAGTCATTGAAATGGAAATAAATAAGATGTAGATATGATCAAATGTTGTTTATTATGATTTATTTTTCCTTCAGTTTCATGAAGGCAAGTCTTCTGGTGAAATCTGAGATCAGCGGGCAGCCCTAAACATCTCACTGTTGGTTTTCTCATTTGTGTCATTGCTGTATCCAAAAGGATGACCATGTCTGATAGGAGTCCCACACTGTTCCCCTTCAAAGCCAAAAGTCAGCCAGAATCTTGATTTCATTTGCAATACTACTGTGAAGGAATGAAGTGCAGAAAAATTAAGCTGTCCTTGTACTCTTACTGTGCCTCATATAGATGCATGCCAGGCTCACAAATACATTATACTGTTGAATATGTCAACGCGAGCGATGGTGAAGTCATTATTTTACCAATCCTGACAGTTATTCTACTTACGCCAATCAAAATTAAAAATTGTTTTTTACAAATTTATTTTTATTATTATTGTTTCTTAATGCACATTAAAGTCAAGGGCAGCTAAAATTATCTTTAAAAATAATTTTCACCAACACTGTTATGTACTTCTTAGTAATGACACTTTAAAAATGTTCACTGCATTGTAACAGAGCAGGCTGAGAGAAAAACAGGCCAAAATACTGAATGTCAAATCTGAAGGTATTCCTTTAATGATCTGAGAGGAGAGTTACTCCACATGACCCTGTAGCCTTCAGCTTTTTTCCTTCCTTACGTTGGTGTTTAAAAAAAAAGAGGGAAGAAAAGGGTGGAATTAAAAAAAAAATAGACCAAATCAAATGACAGACATTTTCCTTCACTCAAATGGAATACTTTTTTTTCCCAGTCAAAGACGTGTTCTCCTTTCTAAGAACTGCAGTAGGGACCTCCTAATACATGCTTTGATTTAACACAGCCATGACCTCCAGCAGACAATAACTGCTTAGGATTTTCCTTTTTTTTGCAGAAAATATGTTTAATTCATTGGAGGAACACTAAAAATGTGCTCTCTTTTTGTACTTGTCAATTGCTATGACCGCAGTGCGAGTATAGGCCTATAAAGCACGTCTTTAAATACAGACAGATGTGAAGCTCCAGCTAAGAGCACTTAACCTATAGCCTAGACTTTAGCCTGATTGGCTAAGTCAAAAGTAATAAATTAGTTCCAGATGCAGTTTATCTGCTTCAAGGCCCAAGAGCTATATGATCTATAGCTTAAACAGAGTTAAGACAGCTCTGTCAACTCTAGATAAATACTTTTTAGACATACATAAAAGGTGTTGTATGTTGTAGTCAAGACCACACTAACTGAGATCAAGCCATACCCAATACCAGAGTTCTCTAAAAGAAGTGTGGTGATCAAACCAGGGGTCAGGGGTGGTCTTAACCGATCTTGATATAAAATCCAGAGTTCATCCAGACCTGAATCCGAGACAAGACCCAGTAAAAATTCCGAGACGAGACCATCAAAAAGTGGTCTCAAGACTGATTTTGTGTGCTACAACACTAATAAAAGGTATCAGATTCACAAACAAAGATTCAGCAATAAAGCAAACAAGCTACAACTTTATAAACCGCTAATTAAGGTAGAAATAACAAAACACATTTTGGTGTTACTTTAACTTGAATTCCGGTTTGTAGCAGTGACTCTAAAGACCAAAACATTGGATATTGTAAACAACAATAGCATTGACAACAACAGGTGTTTACGTAGGCTATGTTGATCAGTAGACGTAGTGTAAGGTATATTTTCCACTTGTGTGTGGTTATTTTTATTGATATATCAATATCATGGAGGTTTACTCACACATCTCCCCCTCACATACACCAACTCAAACACTTCCTGCCTTAGAGCTTGAAAGTGGAAGTTTTCTCCTTGAGTTCAGCAAACAGTCCCAGCAGTGTGGTCGGGGTTAAGTGTCTGCCTCAGACACACCTTCAAGGCATTGTTTAAGCTCTTAATTGTTTCGAGAGAGGGGAGTATTTTTGTACTGAATGCTCTGCTCAGGCTTCCTTAGCTGGCAACCATCTTCTAAAATGAGCTGGCTTGTTAATCAGGCTAGATTTCAAAAATATATTTTTGCCATATCAAATCCCATGTTTGAAGAATTTTTAGTTGAGGATTACAGAGGCCAGATTAGGGGAAAGTGTTGATGTATTACAGAATGCAGTGACACACACTTTATCCCAAAATGAAGATGAGAAAATCTGCAGGGATTACTACTGAAATTGTGAACAACACAACAACTGTGTTTCTCACAACTAATGCTGAAATAGCTGTCATCTTAGACTGTTTTTTTTTTTTTTTTTGCTTGCTTGCTTGCTTGGTTATTTATTTATTTTTATTTTTTTCCTGAAAGGATAAGTCTGTCATTTTGTAAAAGGGTAGAAGCAACCCATCCCATAAAACAAAATATTCTGCTGAACCCCGAAGAAGGAACAAGTGCCGAGCCAACAATGAAATGTATAAAAATGATGTTTGGTTAATATTGTTGACAAAGGAGCAGGATTTTTAAAACTAGCATAGAACAACCAGGTCCCTCTATTATTCAGGGGTGGCAGGAAGTAGCATGACCATACTCAAATACTTAACTATTATTGGAATATTACATTCCCTGCATCTCATCCCCTTTAGCAATAACATTCAGAAGACTAATAAAATCATAAGATGTTCAAAAAGTAGCACAAAAAAGTGACAGCAGAATCTCCCATTCTCGACCCATCAAGGGATTACACATATGTAAAATGTAAAAAGCGCATAATAATAACAATTGTTGTTCCGATCTTTAGTCCATCATCTGACCTGGCAGATTTATCTTATTTAAAGGTTAATTTCTTGGGTGGCCTGTCAAATTTCAGCGGGTACCAGGTATTTACCCAGCCGCGACCTGGGAACACCCCTGCAAAGGAGGATAAAACAAGTCCGAACTGACCACATCCTCATGGAGGCCATTTTACTCACAGGGGCCATTCAGGGTGAAATGCTCAACTGCTTTTATACTTTCATACTGTGTTCGAAATCATCTAATTGTTGTGTTTCTGATTATGGCAATGAATTAATCTTGAAAATTTGAAAACACATCTTCCATTTTCAAGCATAAATCATACTACCTAACCCTATTACCCTAGTTACCTTTAGCATGTAGCCTTGATAATGTTACAGTTGTAGGCTACCTAAGCTCCATTTAGGCTACCATATGGTCATTTTACAAAAATTAAGAAAGGCTTCAATTTCTAGCTAACATTATATTTTCTGGAAAAATTGGGCATCTTTTAATAGTTAGAAAATGTGCTATATAAATCTAAGGTATGTATATGAAGGTAAAAAGACAAATGCTAGCTAATGTAATTTATGTATTATTTTCATCCAGAGCATGAAACATGAAGTCAGAGGCAAAATGGCTGGTGTATTAATATGATGCATAGAGTTAGGATCTGGTTTGGCCACTGCGTTTGCACACCACTGTAAGGTAAACTTGCCAGGATCCTGATTTGCCACTGAGGCCATGGTATGTTCTGCTGGGTGCCCTGGGGATTGTGCCACATGGGTGATGCGTTTGCCTGTCAGGTGGCTTGTGGTGAGAGTTAATCCTGTTGAAAATAGAAATGTTTTCTGCCTTGGGATATGGAAGGGAGGGGGGTGCAAGAGAGATGCGACCGGCTCCAAGGAGTCAGTCATCCATGTGCACAAGCAGAGATAGCCTAATCTTGTCACAGACGCAGGGGGAAAAGAGTGAAAGTCTCAGGGTATCAGTAGCAAAGACTTCTGCTCATGGAGATGATTTGTAAAATCAAGCTAGCACGAAACTAAGAAAAGTTTTTGTTCATCCCCAGAGACATTAAGACTGCAGTTGATCGATATTTATTGTTCCATACAGTTACAATTGGAAATACTTCGTCAAGCTAACTGTTGGTATATCTACACTCAATCTTCTTCTTGTTTTCCATACCATTTGGTTTCCATTTTCCTTGTATCTTTCGTCTCAAAATTAACTACTGTACAGATGGTGTTTATCATGGATTCATATTTTCTCTCCCCATTTTTCTGTTTTATAGGATTTACTTCCTACATAGTGCTTTGTTTTTTTTAGTTTTTTTTTTATCTGCAATCATCTAAAGGTTATCGAAGGAAGATACCTCCAGTTTTTGGGTTATTGTCTGAATCATGTTTCCTTCTTTGGCTCTTTCTATACATATTATGTCAGTTCAGCATCTTTGCTGCCTTCCCCGCAAACCTATACATCACAGAGTGACACAGAGTATCATACCACTCTGTATGCTGTGTGTGATGGTAGGGAGGCAGCAGTAAGAGTTAAACTCTCTGAGGTGGCAGGAATAATCTTTTCGTGCCCAAGCTGACTGCTTTCAAGTGGGAAAACAATTCCCTCATCAGGCTCTGCTTCTTTTTTAAAACATCCGGCAGCAGTTTTGATTGGGAGCTGGCTTTCAGGTTGAACACAAGCAGCTACTTGAGTCAGGTCAGAAAGAAGCCAATATGTTTTGAATTCCAGCCTGTAGTGCCTTTAATGCTTATCTGAGAAGATTCATCAGAGACAGTCAGAATAACACACAGAATGCAAGATTGCAAAACATGTTTGCAATCACACACACATGTATTGCCGTAGATAAGAGCATTATGGGTCAAAGAGGCATCATCATTGTCGCCTGCCGTTGTTGCTGCTGTCCTTCAAAAAAAAACATTCAATAGACTATTTTATGCTCACTAGCATTTAATGAAGTTTTTGCCCCAGTGTTCTTTCTAATAGTGCTCCCCATCGAGATGTGAAACCATGGAGTAGAATACAGAGAAGATGAAGGAGTTACTGAGCAGCCTTGTGTAGTACAGGGAGAATCGTTTGATGGGGCAATTCGCCTATATCGAGGAATACTTCCTCATGTATTTGTGTAGTTAGGTTTCACTGATACAACTTTCAACTTTCACCTCCGATCACATCTTAATTTCTTAGTTCTTAAAACGTCTGCTACCAGAAATGCAAAATATACTACAGTTTGTTCTCCTCTTGTTCGTGTGTAAATGTATTGCACTGTGCATAGGTCAAGTCATAACTTCACATAATGAGTCATTTTGCGGCTGTATATCTGCAACTACTTCCAAACCATGTCCCAAACAATATGACATGACATTTTTAATGCAGATGCTTGTATTGAATCAGAAACCAAAAATTAAACATTGAAATTAATTGTGTTTCTGGTAATGAGGCAGCTGAGATGGTGAACATCTTGCAGAGGAAGAACAAGGTGACTCTCTCACTGCCAACAACTCTGCAGACAAATTACTCCAGCACAGATGCTCCAGCTCTTTGCTTTGGATCCAAGGTCTTACTTTTCCCAGCCAGGAAATCAAAGGGAAGTTCATCCCTTTTGATTTGAATGCATTGGCCATGTTCTGTGTGTTTGTATGAAATGCGGAAGATCAAATGTTTGCCAAGCCATTTGCTGGTCTTTGCCTTCTGCACTGTTTGCTGATAAATGGGGTTCGGTTATTTTTAGTGATATGACATGAAAATTGTAGCTGTGAAGTCAAAACAAATATTCACAGTTTTAGGGTTTCCCCTGGTGTTGAATGCAAATTCAATTATTGGAAATGTGAGTAATAATGGTTTCAGCAGAAGCTCTTTTGTTGCTCATTTTCTGTAATGAGCGTTCAAATTATTTGCGGCATTTACAAACTCTAACCACTCAGAATTTGTACAGCATTTCCATCGTCTGATCGTCCCTCACCCACAGAGAGGGAAATGAAGCGTGTGTATTCATGGCAGGAAGAAGAGATAAGAGACTGAAGCGAAAGTAGTGTGAGGCTCTTTCCCAAAGAGCTTTTTGGGAGGATTTTGCATATTTATACTATTACGGTCACATCTGTAAAAGTACGTTTTTTGAAATTTTAAATTGACTTATATTTGCATACAGTCTTAGTTACAGCACATCAATGAAAATCCCACTTGATTAATGAGGCACTAAGCTATACATGCACTACCGGTTTACAAGAGTAACCTAATGGAAGAAAAATAGATCTAACCCGGAAGATTGGGATTCCTCACCTCCTGCAGCTCCATGTCCAATGTGTCCTTGGGCAAGACGCTTAACCCCAATCCCCACATACTCTGAGCATCATGGTTTTACTCCATCGGGCAGCGCGCACCCTGCCCCACTGGATCCATTTTTGGAATGGGAGCGCACCCATGAGCAGCGGAACTAACTAACTAACTGCTTCGTCGGCGGTTCACTAATGTGTATGATTGTGATTTGTGAATACTGATGGTCATTTTACATATAAACCTCTTGCATCAGCATGTGAATGTGTAGGTGTGATCTGTGGAGTAAAAGCACTTTGAGTAGTCAGAAGACAAGAAAAATGCTATACAAGCTCAGATCATTTTACCATTTACTTGCTTCTATTATAGGTCATATTATAGATTGTATTAAATGTAATCTGAAAAAAATAATTGTTACTATTTTAAGGAAGCAATAATTGATTGTCTTGTGAAACTGAGGAGGGTCCGAATCTTTGTGTGTGTGTGTGTGTGTGTATATATATATATATATATATATATAGTCATCAGTAACACATTGATGATTGATTAATTAAAGATTCCACAAGGAGAAATTTCTTTTCACAGCCCCATATCTGTCCAACAGACTCTTCCCACCAGAGGACAGTACATACACAAAGCACAGTGTGTAAAACAAACAATGTCAAATAGCAATCAGCAAATGTTCAAAGTGTGGTCTGTGTAGCAAGGCCTTTTGTTCAGGGCAGCTGTATCAGCAGAGATCAGGCTCAGATCAGAAAAACAGAGTAGTCTGTGCGAGTATGATCAAATGTTTTCCCTTGAGATCTGTGCGTATCTGAGTTGGAGTGATCTGAATGAAAAATACGATGTTTTCACTCCTCAGAAGAAGAAAGATTTCCTTGCTGGCTATTTGAATGCTGTAAATACCAACAACCTTACTATGTGATTTGTTATGATATGACTAAGGGTTCCTCTGTTGCTTGGTTCTTGCAGGTGGCTAATCAACTGAAGAGAGAATGCTGAGAGGGGATGTGGATTAAGAGGAGACGTTGCTCATCTCACACCTCCGACCTCCTGCCTCCTGCCCTGTAAGAAGCTCTAGCAGCTCCTCGGAATCAGCAGGCCAGCAGTTATACTGCCTGTGAGTATTATTGCTCTGCACAAATTACGAGACGCTCCTGCTGATCAGTCTGCAGTGCTCAGATTTGGAGTTTAGTGAGAATATCCAACATTATCTGCTCCTTCAGTGCTGTAAAACGCACTGGATTTGCAGGCTTTTTGACATGCAGCTAAAAATTAACAGTTGAGGGAAGCTCATGAAAGAAAACGACATCTTGCGTGTAATAGTTTGAGGGTGGGGCTTAGCGGATACTACCCCACATCATAGTGGCCACAACAAAAATGTGATATCCTCAACCTCACTGTACCACACATGTCAACCAAAGCAACCCTCACAGTATGTGAACTTCAAGATGCATTAAGGTGCCTATCAAGCAGGGGTATTTGGACATTTTAAAACACAAGATCAATACATTATTACAAAGGTTTATTGTATGTTTATTGTTAATTTGTGAGAATGTAAAACTGTGAGAAGACAAAAAATCATTGTTTTTATGATACTGACAGATTCGTTAAGAACATAGTTAAATGTTGATGGAGAATGTAACCACAGCAGTACATCACTTCATTAAACATTGTATGACCTTTTCCAGGTGTTGAGGGCCTTGCGGTCATGTATGGAGGCTATAGTCCTCTAAGCAGGCGGCCTGCCCCACTCTTTTCCTCCGATTTCCTACTCCTGTTGTGTTTGAAGTAATCTCTGTGAGCCTCTATACAATTACAGTGCACCTTGTTTTTGACATGGACATATGCTGATTTATGTGGTAAAACACACATAATTTAACTTTTTCACCCTGATTGCCGTAGTCCCACAAATTCCCCTCTTCAGAAGTTGCCTTTCCTAATCAACAGCAGAACATCTTATTGACGCCCTTTGATAAGAAAATCATCTGCAGCTACACAACCCTCTGCTCTCAGAGGTAACACAATGTGATAGGCATTACAGCAGTAACACTTTCTCTCAACACACAGATGAATTAATAATCAGCGCTGAAGTAAATGTTACACCCACTTGTATGCAGACTATCTGTGCAGCCTTCCAGAACAGGAGATCAAGATTAACATTCAGCCATAGAGGATATCTGTCAGATACATGATCCATTCAAGTACATGTGTGTGCATGAATGAATAAATAGTCCCTCAGGGTCTGATTGGTATGATTGCCATGATTCATGTTAGATTACAAAAAGGCGATATGTAATTACTCTTTGACAAAGGTTAAACTGCTGATCTCCATAAAGTGCGGGCAGAGCAAGTGTAGCATTAAAGTCATTTACATTCATCAATTCACTGTCTCATACATGCGGTGCATGATGGGTTAAATATGAGAAAAGAAGAGATAAAAATAAGAACATATACTTACAGACTAAAATACCATATTACTATGTGGTCTTCACAACATCAGCGCTGAGGCTATCCAGCGAGCTTAAGCGAACAACTGCAAGCAAACAGATGGTTTGGGTTGTGGCAAGCTTCATTTGCACTTTACTATGGCTCTCGATCTTTGCACACCATTTTAATGGCATTGTGATTTTTGCTAATTGTGTGGTGGCAAAATGTTGAGTACACTTGAGGCCTGCACCAAAGCCAAGGGATAAACATTTGTCTGAAATTAAAATGCCAATTTTTACTACAAAAAAAAACAAAACACATTTACAGCCTGGTTCAATAAAATTGACATCAGTAGCTCATCCCTTTATTGTTGCACACTGTGTTCTGATTTATACGTCACCATTCATCCCTTTTCATTCAAATTATCCATTATCCATTATCGATACCACTTTTCCCATAAAGTGGCAGGGGTCTGGAGCCCAGCTGTCACTTGGCGAGATGTTGGGACCTGGACTGTTACTCGTCTGTTTTTCATTATCTAATCTTGAGTTGTTCATAAATGTGCATAACTAAGGGGATGGATGGATTGACCGACAGGTAGACCTGTTGTATCTGTAAAATTGGAGGCCTCAATTCCAACTTTGTTGTCACTAGATGTTTATCAATAGCTAGATTGAGAAAGTATTTCCAATGGCCACCGCCATCGTTGGGCTTCATAACGCTTCTCCATAAACCAATATGTGACTTAACTGAGACTACATCCAGTCCATGTTGATACAGTCTACGGCAGTGAACCGTGTCTTCATTCTGACGAAGAAATATCGAAATGTATATTGTTTAACAAAAGACTAAACAGGGAATACAATCATCATCACTAAAGAGATTTAAATGCCTGAGCATCTCTTCTGATATTTCATTCTCCATTAAGCAAAAATAATCCACTCCATAGTTATTCCTCTTTCCTCACTACCATCCTTTTATCAGGCCGCTATTTAATAACAGTGTTTGATGACTCACATCAGCTCAACCTCCTCAAACATGTTTCAATTGATTGCCAGGATACTAACTGAAACTTTTTTTTTTTCCCCCATGAATGGCTCGCCTTATCTTAGGCTCTTTAAAAAAAAAAAAAAAAAATTCCAGGAAGCAAAAATAATCAAGATCTATTAGACTTGTGTCCCTCAGTTATATGTCCAGCAGAATGCAGCTATCTCCCAGCAGACTACCAGACATCTCTGCTTTTCAGGGGAGCATTACAGGAAGTGCCATCACTTTAGCTCTTCTGTGTCAATTGCTCCAAAATGGCCAATTTCCTGTCTAGGATGTGTGTTTTCACATTTTTATCATCCCATGCCGTAGTTATCCAGTTGCACTTAGGGCCATCAGTCATCGATGCTGCGTTGAGAGGAAGCCGATGTGCAGTAAAACTGACGGACGGCCTTCCGCATGACTGAAGATGTATGAGATGTGCAGGCGACCTAGCGGGGCTTTTTTATACTGTATTTTCAGGGCTGCTATATAGGTGCCAACAGGGAAAATAGCTTTGCTTACCATTGGCTTTGCCTGAATCTTGTGTCTCAATCTTGTGAGGATAAAGTAAGAGACAGGCTTTTCTTTATATGGTGTATTAATATTGAAACAGAGAGCTGCACATTTATAGTGGTTACACAGTTAAAGGAACTGTAGCAATTTGAACAAAAAAAACAAACAAACTACAACTTATCTTTAGGATTACATTTGTTTGTCCGAGAAGGTTAAAGGATGATGTGCACCTTCTTAAATGAAGCCATAATGCAATGGAGATGTCCTTCATTCCCAAGTGCTCAAATACAGAAGCTTTGATACGGCCTTTGCTCATTGTCTCATTAAGATTAAATAGTTACCCTTTTGCGACTACGATGCAATGGGCTTTTAACTAACACCGATATGAACTAATCTGCACCAACATAAGAAACACGGATCAAGGTTACAGCAATCTGCATGGGATAGCAAATGGAATGATCGGTTAATCAACCGACAGAGTAAGGTAACCAAGGAGACTGGACTTTAAGACCCATGTGAAAGCAAAAGTCAATGTTGCTGTAAGAGCTTCAAAGAAAGTGCATAATGAAATATTAATTCAACCACCCCAAAAATGTATACACATGCATTACCTATAGAGGGCTAACATACAGTATAGAGTCAAACAACCAGTACTATAACAGTAAAGGTATCTTTGTGATCCAGCTTCTGTCACGATTTGGATTAGCTTAATGCAAACACATTATGGGAATTGCCTTAAAAGTACAAACATAATTGGCATTTCACGGCAAATTTTCCTCATTTATATTGTTCTTGTATAAGAAAGGGAGGGCAAGCCCAGATATAGTAGCCTAAATGTTTATACATATGAAGCCTCCTGTAAGTTTCTGTTGTTTTTGCATCTTCCTGTCCAAAGACAACATATGTAAATAGTGGAAACTTGTGTGTGAATCGCCCCTGGCAAATTAGGCAATATATATATATATATATATATATATATATATATATATATATATATATATTTATTATATTATTTATTATATTATTTATTATATTATTTATTGTTATGCTAATTTACCTGAGCCATTTCCAAGCTAGTGTTTTTTTAATGACCAGAAAACCTAAAAGACCTCATACTTCTCTTACTAGCAATCACACTTTTTATTTTAATTACTTTAATCCCCTCAATTTAAACATTTTAGAGAAACAAGCCAGCACACTTTCACAATAGACTCATAGTTCAGCAATTATCCAAAAAATATTTCCACTTGATGATCATACTTTTAATCTCAGACTCGACTTTCTGCAGTTTGGCTCCAATGCATCACGATAGAGAATATAAGAGCTTTTGTCATGTGTCTCATGAGTGTAGATAAAACAGTCAGCTGCACAGGAGATCTGACGTGTAGCATCGGAAAATGATTTATTATTTGTATAAGACCAATGTAGGGACACCTCTCACAAAGCTCTAATAAGCAATGTTCTTGTTCAATAGCTTTTCCTTCCTCCTTTCATACACAAACCTACAAATACTTGACCTTTGAAATTAGAACATTCTGCACGCTGCATAAAACTGCATGTATGTGCACCAGACAGGGGAGGAATATAAAGTAAAGTGCACTGACCAGCACTAAAAGGCTATTTAGTTAATGTGCTGTGAGTCACAGTTGCATATAAAAGTAACCGGGTTTCACTGGCTTTCACTTTTTAAAATCTCTGTATGAGAGTCTTAAACAAGAATTTCAGTGCACATTCCTGTAAAATGCTCTGCATGTTCTTTGTTTTCATCCCAGGGGCATTTTTTAACATCCAGCCCTGTCATTCTGTTATCCGTACTCTTCATTTGACACCCTGACTGTATTTGATTGATCTCCAATTCATGAATTTCTCCTCAAAGAACTGTTGAGTGACACCATCTGTTTATTTTGCAACATAATTGGTTTCTCGTGCTCTGGGGTAGACAATCGTTCTTTGTCCAATTACAGACGATTTCCCTGCCGTTTGATTCCATCTTTTCCAATACAAGTTGTCAAAAGAAGATAATTAGATTCCGATTTCACCAAAGGATATATTCACACCAAGCGTTTAAAATCAAATAAGCTCCACTGGAATTGTCATTAGTATTTTTGGGCGATTCCATGTAAAGCTCTCTCTAAGCTCTCAGAACAAAATACTCGACAAGATACACCAGTGTGGACTGACATTTAAATCTGTTTTTGACAAATAACAGTTTTGACAGCAATGCTTTCCAAATCTCCCTGCAAGCTGGCAGTTGTAGCTATTTTACAAGGAAACAAGGACGGGAATAGCAACAATCTTGCATTGTTTCCTTTCCGCCTTATTTTCAGAAACGTGCATCGGTTAAAACTAAACATAAAAGGAAGAGACCACAACAAGACATTCATCACGTTGATCTTACCATGATGCTTTGTTGTTTTGGAGGTTTATTTTTAGAGTCATCTTGCTGACATTGTGTCATGAAGACTGTGTTCATTTCCTGTTGAACTCTAATGCAGTTTGATATCTGAAGCAAGTCAGTGTCAGTCTCTTTCTTCACCAGATTGCTCAGATTCAGACTGCAGACAGGAAACGTAGTCCCTTTGAGGTTTTCCTAAATGCTAAATGAGACAAAAATGATTCTACGTTTGTAGACTAGGTTTGTTCACCTGTTGAAGCTGCATTATGAATGATAGTACTCCTCCCCCTCGACTAACGAGGCTACTGAACATCAGGCGAGGACACAGAAATAAAAGAGTTAGATTTTCCCCAAAGAGCTACTTTTCCAGTGTCAAAAGTATTATGTAATAATTGTTAAGAATTTGCTGCAAAGAACAACATATAAGATTCAAAAGTGAAAGCACTAGGCCTTGAAAATGTTTCTTTTTAAGGCTCAATGGTTGAAAATGTAAACCTCATGGAAGAAGTTTGCTAACTTGCTTTACTTTATGGTCCAAATTTCCGTACAAGGTTGATATGTTGTATTGAATAATATGGTATCATATGGAATTGTAAGACTGTAGAATGCTGTCGTATGGTATTGCATGGTGCTGTGTTGTATGGTACATTATTGTATCAAGATACTGTCTACGCCTCTAAAATGAAAACTATAACTAAATGTACAGGATGCTCCCAAGTTTACACATAGCTACTCTTTTTGTGTGTGTTAATGATTTTTATCTTCAATGTAAAGCACCTTGAGCTAACCTGTAATGACATTTGCCATTTGCTGTCCTATTGTACTGCCTCGTACAATAGTGTATCCTTTGTCCAGCCTTTTGATGCAATTTGTGACAATAACGAATAAGACTCAGCTTTCAGTTAACTCCACTTTCAGGTATTTTGACGGATTAGCATTTCTTACAAAAAAATGTTAAATGTGGGAAGTTCTAAAAAGTCTTTTTTTTTTTTTCTGGTGTAGGAAACTGTGAATGTTTCCTCTTTTGTTCTGGTTAAACACTTACTTATGGCATCAGCTGCATGTGACACACACACTTTTTGCTTTTGTCTGTTATCGTAACAGGATCCTCTTCATGTGTCATGGTCTCTTTTTTTGAAACAGAATGTTTTTAAAAAATGTCCTTCCTTCCATCCACTTCCCACATGCACCCTGTGCCCACCTGGTGTATTCAGTGGTGCTGATGAATAGATGAGGTATGTTTATTAGTCCCAAAGATCCAGCTCTGCAGTGTTTGGGCTCCGGCAAAGGTTGTAAACACACAAAGTGTAAACAAGTTACCAAAGATACCGCGTCCCTGCTCTTTAACACACAACAGATATTTTTAAAAGTCCTACACCGCTTGCAAATAAAATTCCCGACCTTGCCTTGGGCATAAAACATGCCAGACCTGCCGGTCCAGTTCCAGTGCTCTACTGTATATCTGTAGAGCTTCAGTGCCATGTAAGCTTTCATTGAATACATTCTGCACTGTCCTTATCTTACTGCTTGGATTGTTGGAGGGAACACTAACATCTTGTAAGCAACAAGAGGTGACAGATCTAAAAGAAAATCGTGGTCTTGAAAAAAATGGAGCACATGAAATGAAAAAATTGGTTCAAATATCTTTTCACAAAAACACCATTGTGCAAATAATTTAAGGTTGAATCCCTGTTGAATCCCAAGAATTCATCAAGTGTGATATCTTAAAGTACTTTTAGATGAGCTATTCAATTCGGCTCACCGATGAGTGAAAATCTAATCAAGGCAGTTGTGCTTCATGGTATTGTATGGTTCCTTGGTACGGTTATGTCATTGTAATCTGTGTGTCTCTGTTTGTGTGTGTGTGTGTGTGTGTCTGTGCGTGGGTGGGGAGGGGTGTATGTATGTATGTCATGATACCTATTGAATTAATATAGACATAAAAAAAAAGTGCTTCAGTGATTAGGAGATGTTGCATGGACAAGACTCTGACCACACTACAGCAACCAATTGTTTGTATCTATCTTTAACACTGACTTTCCCACTCACATTTCACTAGTGAACCTTAATATTGTGGGTAAAGTTGCATTTTAAAGGAAACGTATTGACATTGTGTTGTAAATTGACAATTTCTGTGTGTTTTTTGTGTGTAGGTGAGTGTGTGCGTGTGTGTTTGTATGGCGGCATGCTCTTTGTAGGAGTGGAGGGAGGCTTGGGAAGGTGCTCGGTTTTAGGTAGGGGATGTGGCTATGATGTAATCTGGTCATATTGGCCCTTAATCCTGTTTGATAAAGGTTAATTCTGTATTTTGTTTCATTTGTTTGTTTACCTGCCCAGGGACTGCATTGAATGTCATTTAGAGATGTGTTACACATCAACTGAAACGTACTTTGTTTACATGAGCAGAAACAGAGAGTTCAAAAGCTAAAACATTACAAACAAAAAGTTATTTACTGAGGTCACGTTGCCCAAGAATTTAGCTCCACTTTGACAAAGTCTTTTCTTCTTGCAGACCTGGATATCAGTAACTTTCTTTGCCTTTCAGCTCGACCTACTTTTTACATGAAGAGGGAAATGATAAGAGAAAAATCACCTTCTTGCACACAGTCTTTTTTCCTTTCCGTCAATATCCACAGATTCATGTTCAGAAGTGGCCTTGTTCTTTGCATTTTTGAAATAAAGCTGAGGCAAAATAGGCCCAGATCTCTTGGAGCAAAATGTGTGTTTGTGGAAGATTTCCTCTAATCCTTGCTGCTAAGCACAAAACAAGAAGAATCCAAGGTCAGCTTTCCAAAGGATGTAGGGGCCATACTTCTATCATGGAAAGGGATTTACGAAATGCTGCTTTGTGTTTGGCACAGCCCATGCAAACTGTGCATATTTACCTGAGCACACATACAGCACAGTACAGTTTTACTGAGCAATCAATGCATTTAGGCATACCACCCAAGCTCTGATTTGAAATGTATGTTTTCCTTCAGCTGCACTTTGCAAGAAAACCGACATAAATCTTTAGATTAAACTGAAAATCTACACAAGGCTGAAAAGTAGCAGGAAAGAAAAAGAGACCACTTAAAATCTGTCAAACATTCCTAGAGAGCAAAGAAACCGTCAGCCCTGACACCTCCTCGTCCTGTAACGCACAGACATTAAGGCGTTATGTTTATTGTTGGTTTTAGCCGTAAGCTGTTGCCATGGAAACAGGTGGTGTGGATGGAGTATAAAGGTACACAATGGCTTGCCTCTAATAAGTGCTTTACAGGGAATTTGAAGCAATATCTGTGTGAGTGTCAGCACACTCGTTGACAACCGGCAGGAGGGAAAAATGCGAATACAATACATCAAGTTATCTTACAGTGTTAAAATGTTTTGTGGTTGTGTGAGAGTGTTTGTGTGTTGCAAAAACCTCTTTAATGGTAGTGATATTAAATGTCTCAATCAATTAATCTCTATTGCTCATGATGTATGTTTTAATGGTTCTTTTAATGAATATTCAATCATCAATTATGTTAAATGCTTCTGTAATCATTTCTATGAGGAAGTCATTATGTTTCCTGGAATAAATGTACGCAGTGGGCAACCTGATTCATTCCCCTTTGAATTGTTTTTGTTACGTCACAAATTCAAAAGAGCAATTGGGTTAAAAATGGAGCCAAGCTGTCAAACAGATATTTTGAGTTCTGCAGGTTTTTTTTGGATGGGGTGGATTTATGTATTTAGTGGCTGCAAACAGATTTCAGGCTCAATATTGGGCACAAACTTCCGCCTATTAAGCTTTCGTCTTTTGCACGGTGTTGCAGTGAGATTCTGCTTTTTAAAATAATTCCACAGCATCAGCGCATGAAGTTCAATGCCCCCTCATATCGCAGGATGCACTACGCTACAAAAGATGATACTACTGAGCTTCAGCCAAGGTTGGTAGTTTCTGTTAAGAGCCCATTCTGCATCAAATATTGATGCATTTATTAGACACGAAAGCTTAAAGTGGATGGAGTACAAAATAAATAGCAAAGACTTCTCACCGGAAGGAATCATATTCAGAGTTAATAACAGTAAATAACAGAGTGTTTAAAGGAAATATCAGGTAGAAAACAGGAAATAGCCTGTCTGTATGGTCAAACCTTTCATAGCCATTTCCTGTGTAAACAATTCACGCCTCTGTGACGAGATGATAAGCCACTTCTTGACACATGGATTTCATTTTGTTTATGGCTGATGTTCTTATCAGGTTAGATTTATGATAATTGAGACGGCTAGAGAAAAAAAAATCTTGTTCAAGGTCAAGGACACTCTCGCTGGCCAAAGCTGTTAATGGACAAATAGGCTGCTGTCGTAGTTTAGAAAATTGCCTTTCAGTTACATGTGGATATCGCTATTGAGCTAATCCTGCTGAAACAGATATGATGTAAACGTGTTGAAGTCCATTTGTTTCTCTGATTGTTATTCGTTGAGGTTTTGTTGACATTAAGTCCACAGAAGAACCTCAGAATCACTTACAGTAAGTATGTAATGCAGCTGGGTCGACGCAAGAAGCAGTTGTGTGCTCGCGTTTTGTCCTTCAGCTTGCTCTGTTGATGGAGAAGTAGTGAAAGAAGAAAAAACGTATTTCCATCAGCACTCACCTTGCTCACACTAAATGCACACGTGAGCAAACTATTCTATTTCCGAAACCTGATTAATGCACCCCCATAGCACAGCTCACCACCACCTTTGCGCACACACAAAAACCATCATCATTTCTGCTTGTCTGTGGTGTGACCTCCCTGCATTCTGCGAAAAAAAAAAAAAAAAAAGAGTAGCTTTGTCTCTGCCGCCCGCCTGGGAAGACTTCTGAAAACCTATGACGCACGTCATGTTGCATTTATGTCAGTCTTTTGTGCGATGTACTTTCTTTTTCGTCATCGGCTGATTAATCTAAATGGCACGATTCCTATTTCTCGTCAACTAAATGCCTCGACATCTTATTCCATGCAACAGGCAGTATTTTTATTGCCTGCATATGTCCTATCTTGTTGCTGCCTATCAAACTAATGTACTTCTTATGGTTGCTCGTCCTTTCCAACAGCGCTTTGAGCCGAACATGTAAAAGTTTTCACATTTATCTTGCTCCAGTATTACACCTGCAAAGAGATATTTCTTGAGGTGCACACTCCTTGATTGGTTTCTCTTTGACCGTGACCTTTTAATGGTCCAATAGTTGACTCAGAACTTTTATTTTCTAACCACTCTTGAACCCTGTTGAAAAACTTGCATTCCAGTTTCCTAGGTATTATGTAACTGGGATTTAATCTTCATGATTAATTAAAAGATTAGACGTTTTAAGCATTGTTGTTCTCAGCAATTAAATTGTCAAATTTTTTGTTTTTGCTGTGCGGCCTCATCCATAAAAGTTTGACCCCTTTGACCTCCAGCCCGACGCACTATGTTGCCTTTCTATTTTTTACAGTACGGCGGATTTTTAACATTCTCACCTTTTGTAGAAGCGAAATAGAGCTAATATTATAACGTCTCCCATCTGCTTTCTCTTTACAACCATTAAGAGGTCTTTATAAATGCCCTGTTTCATGAGTCTTTTGTTGCTGCATCCAAGTCTGAATGGAAACTAAAACCTAAGCCTGACTGAACGATGCCACTTCAACCTGACCACATGATCTGTGTTCAAGCATGCATGCCACAATGTAAGGACTTAAAAAATGGGGCTTTGTATGGCTTTTGAATTTGGCTGATCTGGTACGTGTTGTCTATGAAAGTGGGATGTGTTAAATGATTCTTCCTGGAATATTGTTGTTATACCTTGAGCACAAGACTGATGTTCAATCCAACAGATGCAATACAATGGAAATGATACAGTTTGACACGTCTTTTTCCACCCACTAACAATATGTCGCTGTTGAAAATATCTCTTGGCTGTATTTTTCTTGGTTGTCTACTGCCTGAAGATGACCTCAAAGGGTCAACAGTTATGCACACTCAGTATTTTTTTATTCCATTCCAAGTGATATTTATTCTGATGGGACATCAACACTGTCACATTTGTGTGAACACTGGGAGTGTGTTTGACCTTTTTTTTTTTTTTTTTTTTTTTTTGCTTGGTCAGCCTTACATAACGAACATGAATACATTTTTATTTGAAGGCAACAAACAAAGCAGAAAATGCTATCATCTGAGCATGCCAGGATCTGATGTCACATGGCTTCTGTTGCCCAAGATGAACAATGATGTTACTTCTCTGGAATGTATTTCTCAAATTAAAGTCACTCAAAACTACAGGTTTGCTTGTTATAAATGTGACATTGCATTTTGTTTAATCAATAGTCTTCTCTTAATTACAATTCTACAAGCAGACAGTTTTATCCAGAGTGACATAAATCAGAGAGTAAGTACAACATGGATCTATAAAAATCAAATCAGCTTAAAACCAACATTTAAATGCCCTTATCAAGGTAATGATTATTGTCACAACGATTTTTTCCAACAGTTTTGTAAAAGTGAAATGCATTTCTGGAACGTGAGCACAGCCCCTCAACACAGAAAAATGTGCAGACAACATGTTGTTTTGTGCTGACAACAACTCAGTGCTGACTGAGTATGTGGATTTGGAATTGGTGGTAAAACGTGCAAAAACTTGGTGACAAAGAAGTGACTAGCGCTGTGGAATGGAAAAAAAATGCTCCAATTTCAAACAATATTGTAATGTGGAGAAAAATACATGCTATTTTTGACTGATTAATAAGGATGTCATCATGATTTTTCATAAGTAAAGATCATCTTCTAATTCACTAACAATCATAAACTTTCTGTCTTTGAACATTTTTTCCAAGCTGAAACTTTGTGACATTATCAAAGGTCTGCCATTTCTCTTTGTGTCTCCTCCATGCGAAAGAGAAAAAGACAAACAGACAACATTTAGCCCGCTAAGCTTTTTCTAGCAGAATTCCATTTTTCTCAACGCATGGTAGACAGATGGGAATAAGAGACAATGACCACAGAGGTATTCCTCCTCAAGGTCAATGGAAGAAATAAGTGAGAAACAAAGGCGTCAAGAAATTACTTTTTTATCCCAGGTGGCGAGCGTAAATCCCCCCCCCCCAAAAAAAAAGAAAAAAAAGAAAATGTTGTGGTGCCTCAGCTATGTCTGGCCCTTTTGTTTTAGTTTCATTCTTTAAAAATGAAAACCTTTGGAGAAGTGCAAAACATGCATTGGGACACAGATTCCATAGATACAGCAATAAAGGAAATAGACAATTAATAAACTTAATTTTAAAACCTTTTTTCTTATGAGACTTTATCCAGAGATAATAACAATGAGGTATATCTCAATCTCAAAGAGATGTTCTCAGCTACAGTTTTCAATGGATTACCATTTGCGTGCTTATGATGAAAAACTTTAATTTGTTTGAAAATTAGTCCCGTTGATTTGAGGCTTTACTCAGGTAGAGCTGGAAATCCTTTTTTCTCCTACCCTGGAGAGCACTCAAGTGTGCAGGTTTGATGGTAAGACAGTAAGCAGAGCCTAATTGATACCACCAATTATTCTGTCTGCTGGCAACAAAGCGTGGCAAGAAACAGCCAGCAGCACATTGGTTTAATGAGAGTAAGGTGTCCCTGTGCTGGTTTCAGTGAGTTTGATGAGGACTTCCGACAGAGAGAATAGTGCTGCTGCTTGTGATGACACAGGACACAGATCACAGGGGGAGGCCATTAGATTCACAGTCGGGAAACCATGTGTGGCACTCTTATTGAGTTTAAAACATCCCAAACCGGAGACCAGGGCCAAAGACCTGAGTATGTGGCAGTGCAAGGTTCTGTCTGCTCTGGGAGCGTCAAAATAAGATTTTTAATAAAATCAATTTAAAACATGGGAAATGTATACACAGGTCTGTTGGTAAGAACATGTGTGAAGGCATATTCTGATTGTAAATTATCAATGAAAACTATTAAAATGTATTTTAACCTTTGTAGGAGCCGAATGTAAGTTTATTTTATTTGCCTTTAATTTGTAACATTTTTTTTGTGCGCCCTCCATAGGCAGAGTGGCGCGTCACGGCGCATACCGTCATTGACCCCAGGCTCAGCAGTCACGTTCAAATGATCATTGGCATTACATGTTTATGAGGTTCTTTGACTCAAGTCATGTACTTTTTGTTTACTTTGATTTACAATTAAACTATTAGCAACTTTAAGCGTCAAATCTCACTGGATTTATTTTTGGATCAAGTCTGCACGTTTGATGAACTGTTCCCGTTTCATCCAAAGTGGTAAAAAGGATAAGATGTTGAAGAAGTTACTGGACAAACCTGATTTTTTGAGTTTTTGCCACTTCAATTGTCAATGATGGTATGCGTCATGACCGGTCTTCCCACAGGTGTGCTCTGCGCTCCACTTTGTAGACGCCCCACTCTGCCTCTGGAGGGTGCACAATAAAAATTAGTTACAATTTAAAGGCAAATAGAATAAACTTAAATTTGGCTCCTACAACCTTAAAAGAAATGTATCCCTCTTGTGTGTTCTTGGGGGGCTCATCTTTTCTTAGATACATGTAGGAGGGCCCAAAGGGAAAGTGTTGGGGACCGCTGCTTCAAAAGACCTGCATGTCGAACATTTCTATGTTCATGTTGAATTTTTGATTGAACATGGGATGCTGGATTCTCCATCATGCCTTTTCTTATGTTGAAACAAGCCTTCTTCTTTCTTGAAATACAGCCTGATTCAAAGCATATACAATTCCACTTTTTGACAAATAACCTGTCATGGCACCAAGTGGCAGTAACTAATGCCTCACATCTGAGGAAAATCGCATTGATTGTGAAAGCGTCATTTACTGCCTATTGAGAAGTGATTTGTCGGCTGGCTGTTTCTGCGCAACTTGAAGGATGGTTTCTTGATACTGGAGGTGTGGGCCAGTGGGGGAGGAGTGCTATGGATGATCCACACCACGTCAAAGTTTAAGCCAAAGGAGCTTTAATGATCTGGGTAGGGTGGGTAATCATTAAGAAAGAGGGAAGGTCGATGAATCACACTTACAAAACAAAGATGTATTCAGGTGATTGCAGACTGTCTTTGCAAAGGCTCCTAATCCCTTCCTCTTCACATTATTTCTGGCAGCTTTGAGGATAACGTGCCAGGAAGGTGAACGCAATGTCAGATAATGGCACTATCATAGGAATTGCATTGGATCCCTTGAGATTTCAAAATGGGCTCCTCACAAGAGCAATTATGCAGCTTGTTTGCCTCCAAGCTCTTTCATGCATCAACATTGTGTCAATAGCCTTAAAAAGTGCTAAGTAGGACTCAAGGGGAAACATGGGCTAAATGTCATTACAAGGTCCCATTTAGACCTTCATGTAGTTCTTCTCTGGGATGACACTTTTGTACAATCAAAAACCTTGGAAAACACAAATAAAATTATGACATACAATTTGGCATTTACAAATGTTGAGAGCTTGGTAACAAACGAGTTGCTCAGCGTTTTTAAAAGCAACGAATGTTGGGCTTAATGTTCACTTTACTGCACAGAAGACTTTCATTATATCAGTAACTCCTTTCAGAACAAGTATTTTCAGATGCCCAATCATCACTGTCATTAATTCTGCTTCCCCTCTTTTCTATTAATAAGCACACGTTGACCCTGTCTTGCTGTGTGCAATGTGTCCACTGTAATAACAAAGTGCGTCAAATTGAAAAGCCTCTCACACTCTCTCCTGTTTGAATGCCATTTAGACATGTCACGACACTCAAAGCCAGGCCAGCTTGTTTAGTGATTTATACAGTTCCAAATAAAGACACAAGGTCTTCTTTTGATTGGGCTGCAGCAGTCCTTTCAATTTAATACACACAGATATTTAAAAGGAATGGTTGGTTGAGAAGAGATCATCCAAGCCCCTTCTGAATAATAATAGTAATTAAAAAAAATATATCATATGAATGTAAGACATTCTCAGAGTTCAGGAACATACACACAGAGCTTCTTTTTAAAAACTCCAAAAACTGGAATAATATTTGAAAGCAGTGTTTTTCCTTTTTTTAAATGGTGCTGATTCCCTTTTTCAGAATTTAGTTTAGAGTTTTTCTCTTTTGTGTCCATGACCAATTCCAATAAATAACTACAAGATAAAGCCATGCGGGGAGTTTGTTTATTTCCTTTCAAACAGACACTGATACCAGTTCTTATGAAAGTAAACTGGACCATCAGTGACAATTGTTACACATCCATTTTGAATTAACTGAAAGTTCCTTATGGTTGCTTCAATTAGGAGACTATCATTAAAACGACATATTAACCCATTTACTGCATGGCTAAATTTGTAATAACTAAACATGCATAATTGTGATTTATATCTTATGTTATGTTATCGATGCAATCATTGGTTCCAAGGATTCCTTTGTTGCATGCTCAGAGTTTCCTCTTTGAAAAACATTTCCTGAGCCATAAAAGAAAACCTCTACTGATCAAAGGTTCTTTTTCTTTTGGGGAAAAAAAAAATCCCATGTTTATTCATCCCTATCCCTTAAGCGGTTTAATATTGGACTGGTGCATTTTAGAATTTTGGAAAGCAATTTGAATCATAAAGAAATTTGATTCTGCAGAATGATAATATTGGTGATTAAATCATTAAACCAAAGTCCCACTTTCTGGCTTTATGGATGCTTCTCTGCAGCACAGATGGAAATAAACCAATATGTCTTCCAACAGGACACAATCAACTTGACGTGGCATCGGAGGAGAAGGAGAGAAGATATGCATAAGACATACAGAAGTCTTTACTGCAAGTGTAAGGAAATGCACAAGCATAAAATGTAAAAATATGTTTGTGAGATTTTATCAAGCACTTGTGCGTTGTCCATATTTTGAATAGTAAATATATGTGTGAATAAATAACGACCACAATCTGGTAGGTACAGAACAACTAGTTTGGCAATTTTCTCCTGATACATTTTTTTCAATGCATTATAAGATAGTTTGGTGTTTACTACATAATTGACCACATAATGAGAGATGAGCTTCATGTGCTACTGCTGCAAAACACATTTCCCCTTGTGACAAAATTAAGAATTGGAATGAGTTGAGGTCTGCTCCTGAAGCGTCCGCGCTCGTACATAAGTGAGGGGAACAGAGGGCAGGGGGTCAGTGTAGATGGAGCACTGAGGGAATTCTACTCTCAAAATCATGCTTGTGTCTGAAAACTACCAACCGTGCCTTTAAACAAACTCTAACACAAGCATAAATGGTCTTTCTTTCTTACCCGCACGGTTCAGGTGGCCTTAGTTGGCCACCCTGTACACTTTGTAGCTGTTTTTCAAAGGTGAAACAGTAGAGTCAAATAGCAATAACAGCAGTGTTTTCAGCTGAAAAAAAACATTATACACTACTGTTAATACAGAGCAACACAGCATGTGTCATTGTACACACTTTGCTGAGCTCAACTTGCCCTATCAATCGCTCAGGAGACCTTTTAATCCTGCTGCTTCTCTGTGGCACGGGCTGTTCTCCAGCTGGGAGCAGCAGGTGTTTATTGGCTTTGGTATCAGTAGGAAACGTGTGGTGGCCTGCCTCACCTTTAACTCTGAGGCTCCTGCCAAGGCTGCATCAAGTCTTCCTATAACTTCAGCTGTCAACAAGAAACTCTGGTCTACAGTATAAGGCTATTTCAATCGTGTGAAGAACAGTTATACAGCAAAAATTGTCAGAGATTTTTGTTCCACCCAAGAACAAGTATAGGGGTATGTATGGGATGGATTTCTTTGAGGGGGGAGGGTGGGGGACATGTATGATAAGACTTTCAGCAAAGCATGGAATCTGTAAAACAATCTTTTTTTCTTATTTCTAAGAACAAAATTGAAATGAATGCCAAGTTAACGGCTTAAAGGTGATGACAAAATAACTGCCTCTCTGTCTGATGAGTTATACTAGTCTGAAACATATTGGCAGACACACTGTTTTGCTATTTACACTAATTGGTCTAATGAGGCAGAGTAATTAAAGGTCAAATCTTCTGACACTGAAAGGCCCTGACCCTCTCAGTCAATCACCTTTCTCTGATTGGCTAAATACGGTTGAGTGTATTTGCATCACCATGGGGACAACATTTGTAGATGTTGGTTTCCTCCAGGTGAGAGAAAGAAATGGAATATGTTGCCTGGAGATTATTGCTGAGTCAGCGAACACAGCGAAAAGTCTAAAGCAGGAGAGCAATGCGAGAAAAAAACCCATTAGGGAACAGTGATTATGGTGTGCTTGTTTTTTTTTCTTTTTTTTATTGTGCATACAGGACTGGAAGGATTTGAATATAAATCAACTGATGGAACATGTCGGCGTGATTTTCTGCCTGGCGAGGGGAACAGCAGGGTTGGTTGTTTCAGTGAGTCAAGATAAGGCAGGAGATTTGAAGTTTTGACTTTCTCTGTTGGAGTGGCACAGCTTGCCTTGGTTTCCTGATAACTTGTAGTAACTGTTGACTTGCTCTGGGGTAATTTCACTGGTGGTATTGTTTACTAATGCCACAACTCTTTAAATGACCTGCTTTGACAAACTATCCTCTGCTAAATGTGTGTTGTCTGGTTGATATGGCCAATTAAATCTGTCTCTGTTGATTGCAGTAATTACAAAACCATATGGTTCTATTTTTTCATATACATATATACATATCCATATAGTATTTATTGCAGGAGTCTGACAAAAAAGGGACTTTTAAAATACATGAAAACATGTTAGTCGGACTAACACCCATAGGTTATTCAGTGGGGGGTCTATTAACTCTTGCATGTGGGGCCTATATGCGTCAGCCCAAAACTGGCCGAGACGTTGCACATGCTCCACAGTTCCCACACTGGGCTTTGACCCAAAAGTCAGAATGCATAAATGTGTAAAAATGAGAAAAAAGACAAAGATATTGTCCTACTTAGTGAGGGCTTTTGACTGACATGTAGACACAGTTTATGTCGTGTCAGCCACAATTTACAGAGCTGTACGGTGTCTGTGTTTTCACTTTTCAACACATAACCAGTTTGCCACTTGCTAACTTCCAACCACCTAACATGTTGGTTAAAAAAACAAAACAAAAAAAAACAAACAATTGTTGCTATAAAAAGATTAAAAAGAAGAACACAAAGCAGTCACAAGATTCATGTTAATTGCTGGACATGTTGTAATAATATGCATGTGTTTGTAGATGGAGATGGAGGAGTACAGCTTTAGCTGCATATAAAGAACATTTGCATTTTTTTCTAATTGATTGAGGAATTTTTCCTCATTCTTCATAAAAGCAGAAAAAAAATCCTTACATTCACTTTATTTACAAGAAATATGCAATACATCTGAATTTCAATTTTCTTGGATCTCTTAGTCTTGGTTTTATTAGTAAGCCTTGTTCAAATTGCACCTCAAAATCTGAATTTTAGCACATCCAGATTGTATCCAGTTTTTTTTGTTTTTTTTTTCACAACGCAGGTGGTTTGAAATGTGATTCCTACAGATCTGATTCAATTTTCACTTTGAAAGTCTTTGGGGAAAAATCCGACTTGGGCAGCAGCCTTAGGTGTTAGTTTTCCAGGTACATTAGAAGAGAAGTGATTGAATGCTACCGTTGCTTTGCCTCCTCAGTTTTGGCATGTAATTAACCTTCAATCATCGTTTCTCTTATCAGTGTCAGCCATAATTCCATAAATGAAATGTTGCACTGCAGGGGTCTTCTTGTGTGGAGAAAAGTCACCTGCTATTTTATTAATGGCACTTCTGAGGCAGGAAACGGTTAAAATGTGCTAGCTTCTCCTGCAGTGACAGGCTTTTATATTTGACAGCATGTACTGCCAGAGCTATTACTTTAGAATACTTCAACTCACCGGTCGGAACAATGAATCTAACAATGCACTAGAAAAATCCTGCACTTGATGTCAAAGTCACCATGCATCAAAATACATTCAAAGAAGTGAGATTTATCACAGTAAGACAGCCAAACCAAAAATATCCAATGTAAATGCATTATTGAACAAGGTTCTCAGAGATGAAAACCCCATGTGGACTCGGCTTTCTTTAATATGCTATTGAATTGGTCAATTTAGAAAAGAGGGCGTTTGCATGTTGTGCTCCGCCTTTTTTTGTTCTGATCGCTGAAATTGGAAATCTTTCAACTTTTCGGAAATGTGCCGTTGATGTCACTGATGCTCTTTACAGATGTATGATATTCCCCGTAGCTCTGCCTCCTACGGATCATATCCGTGTCAGATCAGGATATAAAAGATCTAAAATAAAAAAATATACAGTAAGAAGTTACGAAGCGGGTTTGATCATACAACCGCCTTTGTCAAAAGACAACGGCTGTTGTCTATAGAGACTGGACGGACTTGTCGTGCTTTTCTTCGCTCTTTCTTCTTCTTTTGCTTGGGAAACATGATAGGGAAAATTAACAACACAGAAAACATTTTCTTCTCCTTCTGTCTCATTGTTTTGTTGTGTTATCCTTTCTTTACCTAATAATCCAAATCACCACATGCCTGGTAGCTTAATTTAACAGTTTTTATTATAGGGCTGAATGGCATTGAAAACAAATGGCATTGTGATACCTTGTCTTTCTCTGATATATATATTGCAATAACTGCAGTGAGTTCATGGCTTGGCTTGGATATATGCAATTGACATGTGGATTACACTATCATGGTTTAATCATTCTAAACCGACCTCTTCTTTTAGGCCGGCAGGATATGAGAAAAAAAATAGAAGAGCAATAAAATTGTTCAATATTGTGATACAGATATGAAGTGCAACAAATATTGACATATCAGTATTAAAGAATCTGTATAGGATTTAGACAATATGTTGCTCCTGAATCCAAAGTAATTCCAGCATCAAAGAGCGCATGAGCACATGAGAGCATGGCGGTAATACTCCAGAATGGCGGTAATTTTCACAGTGCCGTTCACCAGGTAAAATGTACATATATTCGGAGTGAGAATTTTCCTGCTTTCTTGAAATACTTTGTCTTATCTAAAGCAATAAATTCAGACTTTTGCACATATTTTTTGTGAATGCTCATACTGAAGAAGGCCTTGTTCTGAACGTGTCACTTGATCTGTACTGCTGCTCCACCTAGGTAAACATACTCTTCAGGACATTTAGTGTACTGACCCTTCTGTCCCTCTTTTATGCTAATATTGCTCCAACGTGATAGAGAATGACAAATGGCCAAATAAAAAGCTGATCCTATGAACCTATATCCTGCAACCTAGCAGTATCCCATCTCAGAAAGAAACTGCAGGACTCACAAGAGTTTGACTTGACCTCATTTTACTATTGCTGCAGCTAACACGTAACACCCATTATTTAGCTATAGAGAATTGCGTGTCAGCAAGTTTCTCACCCCTTTATTAAGCTCTCCACTCTCTTCTTCTCTGATACTGGACTGCATTTGCTTTCTTCATTTCAAGTCAAAGATTACATCAGAAACTTGGGGACACTGTTAGGTTCAGCATGAGGCTCTCTCCATTGTTGCTGGCTAAGCTCTTCCTCAGTGCTGTTTTAATTCAACTCTCCCTAATTACCAGCTGAAAGAAAAGCCTCCTTGTCCTCTTTTGACATTTGACCTCAGTTTCGTATTTAAACTCCCAGCAACCATTCCAGCATTGACTTCTCGTCACTGAAACGGTTAATAATGACCTCTCCACCAGACACTAACACAAACACAGCAAAGGCATGTTGCTCGGGGCAACACATTGAGGGATAGCCATAACCCTGGAACAAATAAAGCCAACCAATAGAGAGCTAGCATTTCCCCATCCAATAATTGCTTCAGAAAGTGCATGGGAATAATGAGATTCTGCTGACGCAACACTGTGGTCAGGGTACATGCAGTATATGCTACGTCCAACCTCGTTTGCTTGCTCGGCTGTATGTTTGAGCGAGCAGATGTGTGTACATACTTAATCATTTATATATATATATATATATGCCATTTGATTTGTCAGGGTAGACCTGTTTAAGAGGTTAAATGGTTTGATTTGCTCTGTGCTCCTGTGAAATTGCTGTTGTGCCTGTTCTCTAATTTAAAAAAAAAGCTTGGATGTCATGATTGCATATTTCCTACAACAGCTTTATAAAAAAACATTATGCCAAATCAAACTAATCTACATGAAAGGGGTTTTGATAGTAAAGGGTACGGTACACATATTTAGCCATTTCCTATCATTAAAAGTTCTGCTGTGTTTCATTTCCCCATTGTGCAAATGTTCCATTAATCAGAAGTATACACTTCATAAATAATAGACGTAACCACCATCACACGAAAACATGTTAGTTTTCTGGGGCCAAAAAGTACCATGTTGCTAGAGTTGAACTGGAAAGGAGGGAGGGGTTGACAAACAAAACACAATAACCCTCATGGCTGATTCTTTAGTTGGTGAATGAGATGAAATGCTTACTCCATATTAAGAATGTAATATGTGATGATGGCTGTCCAAAGCAGCTGTTTGTTCAATTGGAGAAGTCAAGAAAGCTTATGGAATCTGAAGGACCTGCCACTGGTCTGCTTGTCATCAATATATAGATCAAACATGCCAGGCAGAGTGCTTTAGCCTATACTTACTACGAAGGTTCTGAAATCTCAATGCAATGATTGAAATAAAGCTTGGGCCCAGGCTTCTTGGATGGCCATTAATACACCATAAAGACAGACATATTCATCTAATATATGAATTTACAAAATGTCAAAATTGGAAGGTTTCAATTCATAAAACTGGTGAATTTTGAAAATATACATTTACAGTTGTCACGAATAGTACCAATCTGGAAACATCCTTTGTTTCTCCTGTTAAGGTTGGCTTTATCAATCAGAGGCCTTATGACTTTTGGAGCCAGCCTCAAACACATCTGGATTGGCATCAAGTGACTAACACTGTTTTCTGCAACTAATTATAACCCCTGAGTCCTATGTGCATGGGGATTATGAAGGAACATTCTTCGGATATGAATGTAGTACACTACCTCCATTGTGATTAATTTGTGAGGAAAAAAGGCCATTTAAGCCATAAGAATGTAATTTCAACACTAGTTTTGCATCTGCTAACCCCAAACAATCCCCCATGTAGAGAACAAAAAAGGTTGTGAAAGGAGTAAATCCAACTAGTTTGTGTTCAGTGTTACCACATAGTGTTGACAGATGCAGCTCTGTTTGACTGCGTTCCTCTCAGACTTTAGATCACAGTGGGTTGTCTGGGCTGGATTGGTTACCGTTGTAAATCAAACAAGACAGAACTGTGGATTTGGATTTAATTTGATTCATTGTGATTAATTTAAGCCATACTCCATGTGGCTCTGAGCTAAACTCAGATAGCAGCTGGTGAGACTTCTAGCAAGGTCAGAGAAAAATACTCAGAGACTTTAAATTGTTTCCCAGAATAAACAAAGACGAGCAAACGTGAAACAAAGCACAATTAAAGGAAAACATCTACAGTATAAAGCCTCCAAAGGGATTCACAAAAAAGAGCTGCAGAATATGGCAAAGTTTAACAACGGTGACTGGACTTACATTGTTAAAATTTGTAAATCAATGAAAAATAGATGACTTCAGACAAAATAACTAAATTAAATTGCTAAATTTCTTGAATTTCCCTCGGGATCAATAAAGTATCTATCTATCTATCTATCTATCTATCTATCTATCTATCTATCTATCTATCTATCTATCTATCTATCTATCTATCTATCTATCTATCTATCTATCTATCTATCTATCTATCTATCTATCTATCTAAATAAACATTACAGGCAAAATCGCAGCTTTTTGTTTTTGAATTTGTTTAAGTCTCAAATGCACTTTATGGGGAAAGTGATGGTTAATATACATTTGATTATCAGAGATTAATGTTGAGTGTCTTACAAAAAAGAGGTTGCTACAGTGAAGGTTTTTAACACATGACATGTGTATTAAGTTTAATGGGGCTCGCCCTCTGAGAAAGTAATGACGGAGTGGGACCGTTCTTGGTCCAGATCTCCGCCTTCTTCAAATGAGGCATCAGATCCGAACCATTAGCTCTGTGCTAACTCATGACATTTTTAATGTGCGACATGATGGGGGTTAAAGAAAAGTGAGCTGACTGTCATGTGCTAAGTATGAAAATGTTATGTTGAGAAAACAAATGGTGTTTCAAACGTAATGACATTTTGATGCCTCAGTGCAGCTCTAATGTTCAGCAGATGAAAAACAATTCCAGTGAGTTTAAGATGGTTTGTCAGGGCGCAGAGCAATGTTCAAAAGTAGATTGATTTGCAATGGCAAATCTCTTACAATTTATATGGAAAAAAAGTATCTTAAGTTTACCATGACTTTAAAAAGTGCAGAACAACTCACACACTGTGTGAATAAGAAACTAAAATATGAAGAACCCTCTTTAAAATGGGTGTGAAAAGGCAGGTATTCACACAAGAACAGAGAAGAATTCAGCTCTCCTCAAGCGGCACACCTCCAACCCCTTTTTCACTCGTGTTCGTACAAAGGAGTTATGAATTAGAATGCACCATAATTAAGCACCATGAAGTGCAAGAAGCGGACAAAATAGTCCTTTGATAGAGCTGCAATTCCCATGAGCCTGCATTGTTGTGTTAGCACGATAATGTTAGCACTCTTTGGTTAACTCGTAGCGTCATGATGCTCATGAATTGACATCGAATGACCGTGATCTAAAGACATGTAGGTGAAATCCAAATAAACTGTTTTTTTATTCTTCTTTTATCTGGTCCTTGAATAAAACAGCTTTTTACACCAGGTCGCCCCGTCCATGTAAACATGATGTAAACACGGCTTAAACAACAATACAGCTGGCAGGACTCATACTTCTAACTCATTGTAGACAGTCATGACTCAGAGACATGTACAGAGGATATCTTTGATTCTGCTGTACTTATGTGTAAGGTGTAACACATTCTGCCTTTGAAGACTTTAAATGTGCTTTTGTTCCTCTCTTTCTTTTTTCATCAACAGCTTAATTTAAATAAAACCTGTCCTTTGTCTATTTTTTCCCTAAAGTTCACTTATCATATAAGTTTGAAAGATATAATGAAAAATGATGAGCTCTTTGGGAGTTTTCAGTAGAGACAGTTATATTAATCACATTAAACAGGTTCCTTGGATTTTACTAGTTTTTCATTTTTTACAAGACATGTCATTTTTATATCTTCAGGGCAGTGATGCAGATCATAAACATTGCCTGAATGCTTTTTTTTTCCATGACTCATGCCTTTTGGTGACAATATTAAATGCATGAAAAGCATTAACAGTGCAGGCATTTGGAAAAAGAAAAAAAAAGCCTGAGGCTCTGGGCTTCGAGAAGCACATTTTGTATGTGACACATCAGCAAAATATATGAACACTGAATATCTACATCTTTATGGGCAGCTTGAGATTTAATCATATGGTTTCCAACGTGTAAAGCTGCCTCATATGTATCAGTTCAAATAAGTGACTCTTTTCACAATAACTACTTTGAACAAAACATGTTCCAGACATGGAATTATGTCAAGGTCTCTGAAGTTCTGGAGGTTCAAACTAAAATTGGTGACATCCTGTATGAGTCTTTGAGCACTTGAAACTCATAAAAAAGCACTTTCTGCTTGATGCAGTGTTGCCTAGGAAATGAAACATCTAAAAGTAGTGTCTGGTCATTTACAGGCAGTCAGACGCAGAAGAGAAAATGAGATTAGACCTTTTGCAGGCTGCAATCACTCAAGGGATCGACCTGGATTTGGCTGTCAACAATTTACTAAAGCCTTGGTAGCAGCTATAAAGTGATTGAAATCTCACTACGCCTCTGTATGGTGTGGTGTTAGTGAGGAGTGGGAGTGACCCCAAAATGGTGTGAAATAGTGATTACTTTAGCAGTGTACACTACTCCCTGTAGCGCTCCCTCACCCTGCTTTACTGTCTGAAAAACAAAAGCATTGGGATTTGATTCAGGGACAGATTAGATTTCTGTGTGTATGTGTTTTCGTGTGAGTATTTATGTGTTGCTGTGCCCACATGTTTGTGGCTATTGTGTCCGTGTGTTTTTGTGAGTGTGTGTGTGTGTGTGTCCCTGCACATACTTTTTTATGTGCGGATGTGTTGCACTGAGATGGAGGGATGGAAACATCTTTTACAAGGAGCTCTTGTGTCAGGGAGCCATTGTCTGCGGGGCGAGATGACAGGCGAGTAGTCCCGGCGATGGATGGTGCCCCGCAGATGAAAAAAATAAATAAAACTGGAGCCATTGTTTCAGAGGCCATGAGCGGAATATCTGCAGGGGTCTGAGGCCAAAGCGCTGCTCGTAATAGCTTGTCTATAGGGAAACACATTTGTCACATTTGTCTCTTGGCAAAATGAAAACCAAAATGGCTCCACAAGACAAAACTGATTCTGCACGAAATGTATGGTCAAAGATTCCCATCACCAACATGAATTAATAATAAGTCCACTAACATATTTTGAGAGTTTGACTTTAAGAGTATGAATCATCAAAAAAATGATTATTCTATGAGTATGAATAAATCTGGAAGACCTGCACTGAACAAACGTAAGTGCTATAGCAACATTTGGTCTGCATCTACAAGCTTACACAAAATGTGCAGAAGAATGTGCGCAAAAAGTAAAATGTTACATTTTTTCTTCAAAAACACAGCAATAGTTTTTCAGAACAAACTTTGCAAAGTGCAAAGTAGTGAAAATATTTCCCTCCTTTAAAAAGATGTTGATTATGAGTTAGAGCTTTCATCATTGTTTTTCCATCTAGACAAACAGTTTGAATGCTCCTTTTCATTTACCCAAGCTTAAACACCTTTAGGACACAGCACCGACTGCAAAAAAAAAAAAGGAATTTACGAAGACTTCCAGAGGAACTCTCAAGCATTATTGATGTAATTGAATCTATTTTGCCAGAGTTTCTAAATCACAATGTCAAGGCTGATAGCTTTTACAGGATCTAAAAAGTTGCTTTCAATCTAGTGTGGTGAAAAATATCTTAGACATATTTTGCTTTGATGTTATTTCTGTATTAAACTCTGTTGGACTATTTATTGGCACTGGTAACCCAATCCTTACAGTAAAGTCAATAAAATCACTCCGACTTTTAAAATGTTGTCTTTCTATGCAAATGACATAATTCTATTATATCAGACCTAAACGCCTAACCAGGGACAAGGGCGGCTAATGAACCATGGCTAGAAGTCCAATATGCATTGCATTGATTGCACTTAGTAGGTGTAACAGTGCCTAAATGCATAGTCCCATATATCCCCAAGGGACGTTGCAAATGAGTTTAAAAGGGCAGGTACAGCACTCAAGTGCTTAAGGATTTCTAAATATGCTGTAATTCCCACCTTTCATATTCTATCAAAATGCTTCCCCTCAATAAAAGATTGTTTCACCTGTCCTTCAACATAAAATGATAAATAAATACACTTGAAACATTCCAGTGGGATGGATGAGTCAGACACTTTTCAGATGTAGAAATGAATACACAACGTCAAGCATTAGTGTCATAATCATGTCAAGTTTAGGTATGGAGATGATTCTCACTTCCCACAATGTGTGTGTCCAAAGATGAAAATAAAACAGAGATAACATAGCTTCTTTTGGGGTACAAATGCGGCAGATGTACATGTATTTGTAAGGAGACATGACTTGCTCTATTTCGAGACAGTTCAGATTGGAGTGCATGATATAAAAAGTACGACCTCTCAAATCTGACCAAAGACTATTTGGTTTGAGGGACAAGAGGCGCTTTTAATCTGTTCCATCTGTCACTGCAGGATGACATGGCATCAGAGAAACAGATAATCTGTCATTATACTGTCGGAAAGTGTTCATAGACTGGCATCTATTTGGGAATTTAATCTGCTTTATCACCCTTTGGTATTTTGATTCCTTTTTTTCCAACTTTGTTTTCCACATTCAAACGTCAACATGAAGCTGTTTTCCTGACCTGTGAGGTGTCTAACAGGACACACTTGAATGATATAATTAAACTGTATATAATAAAGAAGTACACAACAAACTAACATTTGAGATTTTTTGTATAAACTGATGGAGATGGCATGAAAGTGTTTTTGTGTGCAACCACAATGATATTTGTTTGTCAGATTGGTGGAACTCATCCTTGCCTCCTCTTGAAGTTGAAGGACAGCATCATTGTCCCCAAAATTGAGAATTTTGTGCACTGAACATTGCGGAAAAAAAACTGGCGATAACACAAAATACAAGAAGGCAAATTGCAGAGGATTATACGTTCTCATTTGGGCCTCAGTGATGGATGATGCCCCAGCATTCAAAGACATTGTGTTTTCTTCAAGGGTGGAAGTGACTTTGCCAAGACATTACGAGATAAGAAGCTAACTGTTATTAGTTTAATGGGAATGATAGTCTGCCCAAAGCACTGTGTGCAAGTGGCATGGGAGCACCATTTTTCTTCACAGGCTTTCTTGCACAGAGAGTAGTAGGACAAGAGTATAAGCCTGCCAATTGCATTGTGGGAAATCTAAGACAAAGCGTTGCTCATATGACTACTGGCCTTACAGGGCGAGGTAGAATTTGCTGCAATTGGTGTGAATATGCCTCTTCTTGTCCTTCAGAAACTGGCAATAGAGTTTCATAAAAGTCTCTTGTGAAGTATTCATTCTTCAATATATTGTGGTTACAAAAAAATCCATAAATCATATGTCAGGAACTTGGCAGAAAATATAACTCACCTATAATGATAATGATATAATATAATGATCTTGAGGGCTTTTTGTCAACAATGATGGGTACTTGAATTCTGTCTAGTTTGTGATTTAAAAAAAAATCTTTGATGTCATGGTTTGGAAACCTCTCTGTGAAGAACAAAACTCCCTGAAGAAGATAGTGAGGTGGTCCAGTAAACTGAGCGGAGAGTAAGAGCTGAGTCTAGAGACTTTGTACACCAAGCAGTTGGTGTGGATAACTGACTCAATTTTAAAAGATGCATTGTGGGATTCAGCTCATTCTTTCTGGAAGAAGTTCCAAAGTGAACGAGCAAAGAGCTATAGGAGCAGCTTTGTCCCAGCAGCCATTATAGAACAGAACAAGTATTTGTGTATCATGCATTGTTTTTTCTCTTCACCTTTTTCCTCTAGATGTAGTTGTTGTAATTTCATAAAGGTCTTGTATGGAGGGACAGAGATAGCAGGCTGAGAAGCTGATGTCATGCTTGTACATCACATCAGTTTTACAGCTTTATCAATTGCAAGGTTGGACCCCGTGCATATTTGACTCGGGTACCATGCATTTGCACAATGTTTGTTTTCGGTACTTTTTAGGTATTTCATTAGATCTATGTGACTCTCCCTGTCAAGTCACCGTAGCTGCACATTTCCCACACTTCTCCATCTTTAGAACTATAAAACTGTGCTCTGGTGTCTCAAACAGATTTTGAGTAATCTCAAAGACTGTCATTATCATGTCAGTTCAGCACCTTTGCAACATTACTGCTTTGACCTACCTGTCAGTAAAATAGCTTTCATCTAAAGATTCTAAAGAAAGAAAACATAAATGACCTCCTCTTAACCCTTTGCAACCCCCTCAATAATACCCTTTGCAGTATGACAGGATGCTATTAGTGTCTATGAATAGGACTGGGAATCTTTTAATGCATAGGTTATGCATTTGAAAGGATAAAATCAGATGTTAGCAATGCCATATCTAATTCACAGCACATTTGGTTTGAGCATGCAAACCCATATTACAATACTTATTCAGGATCTTGGCAATTCAAAGCCCAGCGAGGCTAGTTTTTCCCTCCAGCCTCACAAAATACCCTGCTGTCTGTTTTCACAGGATCGGGCGTTTCACATAGCAGCACAATAATGAAAGTCAGGGCAAATGAGTGAGTGTGAGGGTGAGTGACGAGTGAATCAATATGTGTGTGTGTGTGTGTGTGTGTTGATTATACATGTGTGAGAGTGAGTGACAGAGAAAATGAGGCAGAGAGAGAGAGAGAGAGAGCGTGGGTCTGTTTGTAAGGATTTATGCATATTTTTTTTCTGCAACAGCTACTGGACCTGTTGACTTCAAGAGTGAAATACTCTTCAAATAATACAATATTTACATTCTTAGACATAGAAATAGATCCTTATGCATATTTGAACATCTTGATTTCAACTATATAAAATAAAATAGGAAAGAAATGTGTCGCTGTGCTCCCCCAAAAGCTGCTCCCCTCACTTACATGTACTAGCGCCATTGGTCCAGGAGAGGATGTCAGCTCATGCTTTGAGTGTGGGCTCATGCACGAATGGGGTTGAGAGGCTCGATTGGTTTATGAAGTGTGGTCAAGTGCCGATATTGGTCGAAATTTTTACATCTTTACATCTTTACAGGTGCTACAGATGACAGATTTGTTTTGTTTCTTTTTCAGAGCACATGAGTTCCTAATTACTGTAAGGACCCAGAGACAATTTAAACCAAAACCTTAAAAAGTGTATCTGGAGAAAATGACCTACCCTGCCTTTAAAAGAAGCTGCTGTTAAAGTAACATCTTAGAGACACATTCATTCATCTGTCTTCCTTGAAGGAGACATCTTTTATTGTATGCGTTGAACTAATTTAAAGAAATCGAATCACAATAAGATTTCTACATGTTTGCATAACTAACCCTGTCAAAGGTTTACTCTTTAACACGCCTCGATACCAAATTTGTTCAAACTCCCTATCAAAATAATATGACAAACCAATGAGAACATGTACAAAAATGTAAAGAGAAAAACCCATTATAGTTGAAGTTGCCCACCTTTGTTTTCAGTGCGAGTTATAGTGATGCTACAAGGCCATATTAGCAATGTTCCTTTGAACATGGGCTACTCAAAAAGCCTTGTTTTAATTAATTAGCCATTCTTTGTATATCAGTGTGCCACCTGAAAACCACATGTGGAAGTGATAGACTAAATGCAAAGAATGAGTCACACAGAGAACCTGCTCGAGTGTATTTGTTCCCGCAGTAGCAGTAAAGTGCTGTAGACTCTATGTGTGGAGTTTTGGAGTCCAGTGGTTCAGAAATGTAATAAAAAGCTTGTGTCACTAAAGTATATTCAGTTTAAAGGTCAGAGGTATAGGCGTGGTGCAGGAGAGGGGTAAAACAGAGGCTTTTAAGGAGTCACTGCTGAAAAGGTGAAGAGGGATAGAGCACAGAAAGATTGATTGGTATCGCTGTGGCAATGCTTGGGATGCTGGTGCAACCTCCTTTCAACTCAGATATTCATGTACACCTTGAATAGACTGGGGATAAAACAAAACTGGGCAAATTCAGCATGCTCCTTTTTTTAAGAACTTGCAGCAATGCAACACATGTTCAAAACAGCTGTCACAGCTGAACACTTGTTGATTTCCAAACAACTAAAAAAAAAAAGTAGTAATAAGCTTGAAATATGAACCCTGGATTGAGTCGATGAGCCAGAGCCAGAAGCCTGATTGTAACTTTGACATCCATCTGTCACGCAGGAATCTCTTTCAACCTTGTTGACCTCAGAAAATGATCAAAAATATTGACATGACCTCGCAGGCCGAACGCTCTCACACGGAGAATTAGAGCATCTGGATTTCCGTGCTGTCGCAGAAAGAGAGGCTGTCCTGGTTGTAGCACAGAATACATAAAGAGCAGGGTGGCAAATAATTTAGTTTTTCTGTATTGAGGTTATGTGTCTGCGCGCTGCTATGAAAAAGAGAACATGACATTGGCGTGGCTGTGGAGCTTTCTGCCTCGTTCTGGCTCTGTCAATGGTGCTGAACGGAGTTAAAAGCAGGTCTATGATTGTGCTGCTCAGCCCTGAATCACAGTGACTGGAGCTCTCCATGGTGCTGAAATCACACAGCAAAAAGAGGAAGCCTAAATCTGGCTGAGTACAGGAGCTGTACATGCCCACATCACACTCACATCCCCTGAAGGAAAATCTGTGATTTGTGATATTGGGTGTATAAATAAACAGTCTGTGGTAATGCTGTTGGGGGTGCTCAATTAAGAGCGTAGAGACTGATTTTGAAATGCAGCTGAAAATGCTAAATATTTAACCAAAAATACTCAATTTTTTTGTTCAACAAGTTGTAATAGTCATTTTGTAAAAACGACCGGTCCAGTAGAGCAGATTTCGAGTTATCTGTTTTCAGCAGGAGGGTTTGGCCAACTTCCTCTCTTATCAGGAGCTCTCCAAAATCCTGTGCTGAGAGGAAAAACTGAACAAGTTTGGTGTGCTGCTGTCAGCATGATGCAAACTGTTGTTTGGACTTAAAAAAAAGACTTTGGGCATTTGTATAATACAAAAAAAAAGTCATATTCTGATAAGCGACATTGCGCAGCTTCAGCTCAAAAAGGAAAAAGACAGTAAGACATTCTCTCCCACAGAAACATGAAACGTAACAAATCTTAGCTCGCTCTTTTGTCAACACCTTCATACATATCTTTGCTCTTGAAATATGTCAGCTTGACTTTGGAGTGTTTATTATCTCGATACACCATAAACTACTATACTATAAAATGGTCAAGTGCAGCCAGGTGGAAAGCAACAATGTCTGCTGTACTTTGAATTCAGTAGTGCCAACTATGCCTCTCCTGGATGTCATTTCTGCACCAAAGTCCTTCTCCTTTTTAACCGTCATTGTCTTTGCAATTCATTTTCTCATTTAGTATTAACACATACAGATAATAGAAACTATCCCACATTTGTGCCTAATCAAATGCAATCGGAAAATTAATTTGAAGCGTCTGTTTTTATTACAAATTAGTCTGCCGTGTCGTCTTGCGAAGGTTATCGAAGAGGCAAAGGATGGTAATAAAGCAATGTCCCTCTTGTGAATCTGGCTCTCACTTCACTGTGAGGAAACACGACGAAACACTGTGAGGATTTCACTCTTAAATTTCCATACTGAGGGGAGAAACTCATTCCGAACACCAGAATTTAATTTGGCTGAGAGAAAATGAATTAAGGTGGAGTGGAAGCTCCACGAAGTCGCAGACACATTTCAAGATGCTGGTTAAAAAAAAAGGTCTGCGCCTCTACAGAAGAATGGCAGCTCTATGATGATGATGCCATGAAAACGCATTTGTGTCTAAAAAGCATTGTTGCTCATTAAAATGTAAAGCTTATCAATGAAGTTAAATTGCAAAATGAATGACAGCCTTGCAGGTTGGTATGCTAGTCCACTTCCCTGCTGAACAAAAGGGGGGAATGATTCTATCGTGACAGTGAAATGGTTATTTTATCATCTCATCATGGAGCCATTTATCTTTTAGAGGAGAGAGTGGCCATGTGACAGACACCCCTCACACCCAGAAGAACAAAAGATTAAGGACAAGCATGCGTGCCGGTGTGGAGAAACACAGCAGAACAAATGAATTATTGATGGGATGCTTTGAAAGCCCATGGCGTCACTAGGTATCCATTGTTACCTCTGTTGTTGTTTGCAGCTCTTAGCAGGACAGAGAGGATGGAGAGCAGGCAGGCGGGGATAAAGACCATGAACTTAGCCTCTCTCTCCCCCATGAAGTGCATCCTGCCAAAGCTAATTTTCTCTTTTTTCATCTCATTTTTTTCGGGTGTTATTCATCCAGTAGACACATTTGTGCTGATAAACTGCAACTAATAGGTGGGTTATTCATTATACGCCATCAAGGACAATCAGTAGTGTTCACATGTAGACAAAAGACAAGGCATCATCATTTCAAATGTATTCATTGAATCATTAATGTACAGTGGACAACAAGGTCAAACATGCCACAACAGCTCAACTTTTTTTTTTTTTTTAAGAGAAACGGGGAGAAAATTCAGCAACAATGCAAGATTATCAAGATACAGACACAAGTGCATTAACAGCAAACACACTGCAAATACATGAACAATGCACAGTCTAAAAAATAATTAATGAACAAAAGAAAGAAGATCCCGACTAATCTAGTCATCACTGTTGAAGTGCTCCAGGCCTGCAGGCGGGGCTTTGGGGAATAACTTTCGAGAGAGCAATGATTTGATTGATAATCTGACGGAAAACTCTGACAGTGTCAGAAAAAGTCTGAGACAAAACCCACAGAACCATAGTCTCTGACTAGTCTAGACGAGTCTCTGAAACAGGATCAAATTTCACAGTTCAATGACTTCTGATTTACAAATAGCTCTTCTAAATTAAGTCCTGCTGTGTAGCTTGTGTTAGCTGCATATTTTAGTTGTGATTCTATTAGTTGACTTTGCCCACGTTATTGTATTATTATAATTATTATTATTATAATATCTTAGAGTGAGGGTGCTTCAAACAGCGAATGCTCCAGTTTGGGGGTTTGGTGCCTTGCTCAGGGGCACCTCGACTGTGCTCAGGAAGTAGACTGGCAACTCTCCAGTTACCAGGCCAATTTCCAGACTTGGTCCATGCCAGGACTTGAATAGGCAACCCTCCAGTTCCCATCCCAAGTCCCTACAGACTGAGCTACTGCCGCTATGATGCTTACTCCTCTTTGTGACTTTGCTTCACATGTTCAGAAGATAATAATGCCCTCTTTTTGGTTTGGACTTGGAGGTGGAATGTTTTTTTTTGTTTTGTTTTTTTAACTCATATCCTTTCTGCTAATCATTGGAATTGCACCAAATGGAAATGTTGTGGGACTTTGCAGGGCATTTGTCCTCTCTAGCCACTAAATAAATGTCATATCTTTAGGGATGTAGAGTTTCCTGGAGTAGCTCTGAGTTACTTCTGCAGCCAACTTCATAGTCAGGTCTTGTGTACTGAACTGCAATGGAAAGAAGCCTGTGTCCCCCCCTTAAGGAATGGTTTCACAGCCCGGCACTGGGTAACAGCTCTAAAAAACAGAGAAAATACCCTGTATCTTAGCCAGGGTGCCTTGGCCATGCGTGAACTGATGCTGATGACATTCACATGTAGCTGAGATGCCTGAGTGGCTTAAGATGCTCTGAGGGTCTGTGCAGAAAAAGCTGTAGGATGCAAGAGGGACAGAGGCACATTTCAACACTGACGGACAAATACTTTAATGGTTTTTCTCTCTGCTTAGGGCATTGAGAGTTTGACAGGAGTATGCACGCAATGAGCGGGCTTGGTGATGCCGGGGCGGGCGGGTGAGACACACATTTGGGCTTTGATATCTGAGTTCTGTCATTTTTCGACCCATATTGAAACACAGTAATTACTTTATTTTCAGCACATGTTAAGTATGGATGCGAGGTTGTTGACAACATTTCAGGAAGTCAAAACACTTCTTCATGTTCAGTCAAAAGGAAGCTATCTGACAATTATGATCTTCAGTTTAATTAGAGGGGGAAAAAACCCCATGCGAACTAAACACGTCAGACTCTTATCGGCGTCGGCGGTGACGGAAACACAGCAATTATTGAATGCCTGTGTGACGACAGCCGTGGTCTCACTTAAAATATTCACACTCTTTGTTTTAAGAGTTAGCCCTCTCACATCATCCATCTCTTTTAGTTCCTATGGTAGGATGTCTGGCCCTACATTTTGATAAAGCATCGAAATACATCTAAGATCAGGAGGATAATATGCATATTTTACATCATATTTATATTGAAATGTATTATTTTTTTAATTAAAGCACAGATTGAAAAAATCATATTGTCAATATCTAAAAATACACTGAGACTCTGAGGAAGCGCATTGAAATGATTTTCCTTTGCACCTAAAACAATTTGCCTGAAGCGATTTGTGTGCTGCAGCACTTTCTTGGGATCCTGTCTGAGAGAAGGAGTCCACTGAATGATTATAGAAGTCTCAGGTCCTTCTCTGAGAGTACCGACTTCCATTTGTGGAATGGCTGAAGCGTAAGAGTTTCTTTCAACCATCCAAAAAAATCTCATTTAAAGTCTGACATTAATGTATGTAGCTTTAGTAAGAGAGAAAAGGACCCGCTTAAAGCAACAAATGGTGTTAAGATGGTGCTGTTTCTAGGGTTCAGGTAGCGTAGTGGTTAATGAGTGTTCCATGTACAGACGCCATACTGTAGTCCTCCAAGCCACTTGTGGCTCCTTTCCTGTCTGTCATCCCCCACTCTCTCTCTCCCTCTGAGTTCTATTGTCTACAATAAAGGCACAAAAAGCCCCAAAATAAATCTTAAAAAAAAGAAAAGAAAACATGTTTCCAAAATGTTTTAACATGTGCGGTATCTCAGACATCTTCAGTTCATATAAGCATCGTCTGTATTGATTTATTCTTTATGAGGCAAACTAAAATATCTACCCATAATCAAAGATACCTGAACACAACTTTTGCTAACATTCGATGCAGTACAATTCCGATTCTGTGAAGAGTTCAATCAAAAAGCAAGAAAAAGAGCTTACTCTTTGTGACGTTTCGTCTCCAAACAGCAAAGAAAACAATTTACTCATTGTTGTAGTATCTACAATTACTCAACATTAACACCATCATGAGCACGAGGAAAACATTAAGTGACAGTGGAAAGTAAAACAAGGTCCTTAAAGTGGCTGAAACTCAAACAGAACCAGAATCATGATGAACAGCCATCAGCAGAAAGAGAGTTGGGCTTGAAAAGAGGAAGATGTAGGAAGAAGGATAAAGACAAACAGAACAACAGCAACAGACAGACATAGCTCCAATGTTAGTACTTTTAACATAGCGACTATAGTGATGATGTAACAGGAAGGACTACACAACATAGCTGGGAGATATGTTGCATTACACCTCTCATTGATGACATCAACATGATAATGATGAAGATGAATAGAGTACATGTTACTGTAGAGGAAACTCCATGTTCGTTTCGACTCTGTGAAACATTGAATGAGTGAAGAAAGCCTCGGGCAGTCGTTGATGCTCTTTGTTAAGTCCTGTTGTCTCGGTTTCTTGGCAGAGCTCACCATTGACAATTATTATAACTGTGTTTTCATGCCAGCTTTCTGTTACTACTCCTAAACAGGAACAAACCCAGTTTCCTGTGTTGATTTTGTTCAAGTTAAAATCACTTACTGTGTGTATCCACAGGCCTTCAATTCTGATTTATGTCATGTTGTCCCTTCAGTTATCTAGAGAACCCCATGAACAAAAAAAAAAAACCCACTCAGTCGTCAGTGAAGTGTTAAAGTGTGAATCCAATGTGTTGCCCTTCTATAAACCTACAATCAATACAGGACATGAAATGAGTCCTATCAGCCAGCTGGGAAAATTGACAGAAAATGCAACTAAAACGGACATAATTGTTTATATATTGATCCCAGAAGGGCAAAGTAGAGCCAGTGATGCTTTTCTCTCATTATCATATACTTTGGAAGATGTGATCTTCTTCCACTTTGGCATGGCATTAAAGAGGTTGAAATGAGAGCAGTAGACGGGACAAGATAACAATTTGCTTCTATAAAACATTCACTCCTGCTGCTTTTATTTTTTTAATAAACACCACCATCTTTGACTGATTGTGAGTGGGATTTGCTCCTTAGAAATCACAGTTGATAGACAAAGGATCTATATGTATGAGACAAAACACTCCTTCCTAAAAAAAAAAAAAAAAGCCTGTGTTGTGCATGTGTGTTTGTGTTGCACTATCTGAAGCCCACAGTGCCATCAGGCTCTCAAAAAAGGAACTGCTACCTCAAATCCACTCCAGAATCAGGATCTGATATTATTTCGGTATTTGTAAGCAGACTGGAGGGGGAATATTTGCATGTGGCAAGGGTAATGAGAGCTTACATTGTTTTAATTCAACCCCAGAGGATGTTTAGAAACGTGTCCTTTGCGCGTGTCCTTGTGCGTAAACATGTAGCGCACAGGGGAGGCTGAAATCTGGACAGATGAATCCGGAAAGATAAGGCTATAGTTAACAAAACTGCCACACAGTATTATTAAAAGAGCTACAAATGAAAAGACTGCATGCGTGTTGTTATCAAAAATATAGGCGAACACCCCCCCCCCCCCCCCCCCCCCCCCCCCCCCCCCCCCACACACACACACACACACACACACACACACACACACATACATATACTTCTACCACACACTCACACTTTAGTAGGACACCGGGCAGAGTGCGTTCCGCCGATCATCTCCGTCCCTCCCTCCTCCAGCAGGCAGATTGCCTGTGCCACTGACGACAGCCAGCAGTCACACACACACACACACGTACACACAAAGACACACAGACAGACGCACTGCTCTACTGTGTGAGTGTGTGGCTGTGTGGAGAGAGACTGCATCAAGGAGAGAGAACTGTGCGTGCTCGCATCGGGAGCGGTGCGTGGGAGTTGTTCTCTCTCTCTCTCTCTCTCTCTCTCTCTCCCTCTCCCTCTCTTTCTCTACCTGCCATTTGCATCTCTTCTTTATCTCCACACTCATCCTCGGACGACTTCGAGCGCACAGGGAGTCCCATTAAACCCAGGGAGGATCGCGCTGTGTCTCTGCTAGGTGCGCGTGTGTTAATGTTGTGTGTGGGTTGCCTGTTTTAACTACAGCTGTCATCTTTAAAGCCGCGGTGCTGCCGCGGAGGAGAAACTCATTGGGAATCTGCAAGGAAACGGCTGGCTGCTGTGTTTTTTCCTCTCCCTTTCTTCGGTCTCTGTTTTCTTTTTCTTTCCGAGAGCTGTCTTTCAAGGCGATGGACTTGAGATAGTGCGTCTCAATTTGAGTGTTGGTGACTGGGAGTTGCCGTCGGGGAGATATGCGAAAGGATGCTTGGATTCAGTGAAGCCTACAGCAGGTGAGTATCCGATAAAAAGCGATAAAATGAGGATCTTTTAAGGCAAATACGTTTTTTGGGGACTATGCTCAGTGTACTTGGGTCGATGCAGTTTAATGTGGGCTATAAGGCCAAGATTTTTAGAGGGATGGATTTTCCAGAATGCAGCTAAACCTCGGGTCTCTCTGGGCTACTTTGAAGAAAACATCCCTCAAATATGTGGATTCTAGTGCGCCAGTGGCGAAATCAGCGCACTCCGGAGGCTTTTCTAAAACTCCTCGGATCTCATGTCGATGTCAAATCGGTTAATATATTACGATGATTAAGGGGCAGAAGCGGTTGACAGGACAGCAAAGACAGGGAGGAGGGGGGGGGGGGGGGGGGGTCTGTAGTGTGGTTAGGCGCGTCCTCTGCAGGTAAAAGACGCGTCTAATCCACTCAGATTGGAAATTAATTCATAGATTTGTTATCCGTCCACATATTCGACAGAGTAATCTCCTTTTCTGGTAATTTCTCTGCGTATGTGTGCCTGTCTGGGAGGACGGAGGCTTAAGCCATTAATCAAATGTAATTGTCCCGCGAATGTGAGTGTGTGTATGTGTGTGTGTGAGTGTGTAAGAGAGAGAGGGGAGGGGGGTATGTGTGTGTGTGTGTGTGTGTGTGTGTGTGTGTGTGTGTGGTTGAATAGAAAAATGTTATCTTAATCTAGTCTTTCTTTGGCCACTGCTGAGAAAACATTTCTGTATGTGGGCAAGTGTGAAGCAGTCGTGATCCTGCCCATATGCCATTTGATTCATCTGCAAAGATGGCTATCTGTTAAATGGGCACAGGATGAAAAGCAGAGCAGGCTCCTGCTGCAACGGACTCCTGCGTTTTTTATTGATCCTCAGGAGCCACTTTTGGAATTTTTTTCGGGTGGGTTTTCAACAACACAACATTCCTGGGATCTATATATAGCTCACAGTGCGACTACACAGGACACAGGATTGGAAGTTGTGTGTTGATGCTGCCACACGCCTTCTGTTGTTTGTTATTCCAGGCAGCATATGCAGGGAATATAGGCTATGACAGTTCCCCCCCCCCTCCCATCAAAGTGTCACCCTCTTGCACTGCCTCTCCTAATGACACAACAAAAAACAATGTGCGGCAGAGGATCAGAAGACTGTGTGATGCTGAGCCTGCGGACATTCATAAAGTGCTGTAGCTCTATTGGTTATAAATAGCCGGAGGGAGCGGACTGCCAGATAGAGCAGGAGCAGCCTCAGCACAGCCCTCTCTGCCTTTATCTGGGTTCACAATCCGGCATGATAGATGGCTGATACACTCTGCGATATCACACAGGCACACGGGCAAGGGTGTGGCAAAAAAGGTCTTCATAGGTGCATTACAGCTTTATCTGAGTTCATTGTTTCCCTCAGAGTGGTATGTGCTCTGAAATCGCTTTAGTTTCCTCCGGTGTTTGGTCTCTTAGTGACACCAGAATGACCTTGTAACACCAAAACTTACAGGCTGAAAAATCCAGTGTTGAATTGTTTTGCACTTCTCTACTTCTCCTTCATGATTGGTAGGGATACTGCTGACTCAATCATGGCTGCCTCGCAACAGCTAAGACGCTGCCCAAGTGTGTGATCCGCTTCGTCCAGACGACCTGGCTGCCTTCATTAAACAAATGTGCGGGCCACTGACCTTGGCAATCTCCCAGTTGTCGATAGGATTCACCTCTCTAACCCTGCAATAGGCTTTAGGACACATGTAACAAAGACGCACTCCCTCGATCTCTCCCTCCTCTCCTCCAACATTATGCTGCTGTTGACATGCTATATTGAATTACAAGACGTTGATCAATGTTTGCAATAAGCTGAACCACAGTATGCTGGCTGCTGCGATTCTACAGAGTATCCAGTGCCATGATAAAAAAAAAAAAAAAAAAACACTGCTCCACATAACAGCATTATGTCTGTTTGAAGTATGGTATCATTTGGTGGGTTTGTACTTTAAAATGAGAGCAGAGAGCATTTGAATCACTCGTGAAAGAGATCATCTCCAGCACGGATTCGTCAGCAGAGCGAGGCAGAGGAGCAGCCGAGACGGAGTGGGCGGTGAAGGTGTGGACCGTGATGTCAGCAGCGTGATGACTGACCCGCCTTCTCACAGTGCACAAAATGACCAACAGTGTTAGTGAGCGGGCTAATGCTGGCTTATGACGTGCTGCCGTGTCTCTTGGAGACATCCATCCTGGGTGTAAAACTGACACCTTATGCATCTACAAGGTGTTTATTAGCTCCCAGTTGTGAGGCCACCATGCCTACTCCATGTTAGGATGACACTGAGGAGTTTTCCACCCGGGACGGCAATTATGTTGTTTTTCATAAGTCCGGGCCTGCCAGTCCACTTGATGCCACTGCCTTGATATATCAGTGCCTGAGGCTGTATGGCATGTTTATAAAAAAGCCTGCGGTGGTATCATAGTGGCTGTCTGATGAGTGGGGGATGGGGGTGTCAGTGTTGTCCTTGGTGGATGTCTTTAGAAAAAGATAAGCAGAAAAAGCAGCAGCACACGCTCCCTGAAAGCCATAAGAATTGTTGGTCTTTTTTTAATCTAAGACGTCGTCCTACAGTCCTCCCTGATAATGTTGTGTCAAAGACAATGTGGCAACTAATAAACTAATATGCATTTCACTTATCTCCAAATGTCACTCTGACGTTGTTACTGTATGTTTTTAAGAAAGTATCTGATTGTCTTGAAATGTAATCAGTTTTTCACAGATGTAGTCTGTTATTGACTGTATGAGAAGTTGACTGAGCCTCTGATTTTAGAAGTTAATTAAATCTTGAAATGCCTACCGTTCAGCTGATTGTTACAACATTTAACCATTTCCTAATAACTCGATGGTTTCAATATCTTGATTCAAGTCTACTTTATTACAGCATAACATTGTTTCTAAGGGTAATAGTTTCAATGAAAATGAAAGGACAAAGCAGAGAATGACTGAATGCATACTGACAAGACACAGCCAGATTGGTGTTTCAACGCAGACCGAGGAGTAGCAATGTTTAGCAACTCTATTGTCCCGTGGTGGTCATTTTTGGCTCCAGAAAAATTAAGATGGCAAGTGCCAAAATGATAAACTCAGGGCTACAAAAGGAGATTCAGAAGGAAAAAAATGCTCTCCATTCTAACCAATTCATCCTGCTTTAACAAAGCTCTGTTCAATAATTTCATTCAGTCAGGTTTATATTCAACGCTGCAGTGATTACTCACATTTATGCATGTAAAGCATTTGTTGATCTCCACTGTACCTTCATTAGAGTGATCGTGGCTTCCACTGATTCATTTGTGAAATCAAATTTGTTGAAGTGTGACTGCATTGGCCTTAATCTTTTCCTGTCGGACACATTACCATAATTATTATATATGCTTATCCAGAATTTACACAAATTGGTAACCTTGTGTTTATCACGTCCATGATACTGGTCTCAAAGCTGGTTCCCTATATATGGGCAAAGCTGCCTGCCAGTAAATGAAATGTACTGCTTCTCAGAAGCAGAAAACAAATGGAAGGATCTCTGAAAGGAATATCTACGGTATGCTTATAGCCTCATTACTGTTTGAATGAATGCTTCATTGAAATGTCATTGAACAGTACAGCCTTGTTAGAGGCATGTCAAAGACACATATAAATGCCAGGTATTCACATTAGCCTGTAGGGTCCATTCACCTTTAAAGGATCTGTGTTGGAAAAGCTGACACAAATGCAACTAATTCTGATCTGCCTCACAGTGTTATGAAACATGTCTTTTCTTTTTTTGTTTGCAAAGGTGCATTGAGAAACTGATTTCACCTTGTGTGTTTGTGTGAAAAGGAGTCCATAAAAGAAAAGCTGGACTACCACATTTTTAAATGGCAAATGGATCCGTGGCTAAAGAATGCATACATGACTGTAGCAGCCCCCACAAGCCTTGACCCGATGCAGCCGGCACACGAATGGAGCATCCATATAGATTTTATTCCAATAGCACTTGACATGTGCCTGCAATTTGATCATCCCTTAAATGTGCTTTCAATGCCATTCCCTTACACATTATTTACATTACATACATGCAAACTAATCATGGCAAGAGTTGAGGTAACATCCTGCTATAAACCAGCTTCGGTATATCTGAGTATAGATCATTAAAACAAGGCTTATATGGTAGATGAGGTTGGGGGTCAGCAGCCCTCTGAAGAGGACATTTGTATTCACTGCATAGGGACTAATCAGTCCAATGATGGTTCCCCTGTTGCCAGGCAGACTTAAACGTGGACACCCATCTTTTAGATGATTGTATGAATGACACTTATATCACCCTACTAAGCTGCTAGTGGGCCGTAAACTCCATTTCCTGAGGCAGTGGATGGCCTCAGATTTGCAGCTGGGGATAGAAGAGTAGAGCTAAAACATCTGCATGGAGCTGCTGAAGGAAGTTGATAAAAGGCTCACTTGAATTCCCTGTCTGCTTCGGTTATCAATATCCACATGGTCCTGTCATTGACGCAGAGAGTAGTCAATTTATTTGGCTATAGTTCAGGTGTATAACCACAAGTTTCCTGACAACTGACAAGCCAAATGTGATATTTTTGGATATGGATTCCAATGACATTGTTATTTACAATGTACTCCCTTCCCAATCCATCTGTAGACAATGAATATTATTGTCTCCTTTGATAAACACACATGGATTTATAACCAGAGACTGAATAAATTGTTTTGCGCCGGTGATGATAAGTATTGTGCAGCAAAATTACAATATGTTCCATCTGTTCTACTGAAAGCATTTATTCAAGCAGTGCTATTCATCGGTGACGAGAAACCCAATTTTGGGACAATAGGAGCCCCACTTGTACAGCCACTCAACAATGGAGTATATTTTCCATAAGTGGGAACAAGTTTGTGTTTTTACCCCACCTTGCTCTTATAATAGCTGTTAAAATACCTCATTGAGAGCCAGAGTTCACAGAGTTCGATGTTTTGGTACAGTACTAGCACTCTCCACTCTCTCTCCTTTTGTCTAGTGCGCCGGCCGAGGCTCTACTTAGGAGTGAAGTTGTCATCTACACCTGGTCTGCTACAGGACTCCTCCATATGAATTAATCATTTTGGATATCTTTTTGGTCCTAATTCAGGGACAAACCTGCTTATGTTTTAGCTGACCAACAAGCAGTTCCTTTCTTTGAATTGGGCTAATTCATTTTGACGAAGGCTTGAACATGTCTCAGAACTTGTTTTGTTGCTGTTGATATTTCGTGCCACTCATAAGAGCCATTAGCAGCCAGTAATCCCATTAGAATTCATTAAGAACATGAGCACCCCTGTTCAAGTGCTGCCTCAGTACAGGCAGGCTACTCTCTGTGATAGTTGGATTAAAGCGTTCTTTGATAATTCCAATATTTTAATGTGCCTCAAGCACATTATCCTCTTCTTTTTGGTCAGATAACTTTCATTGCTTTTTATCCATTGACGGTCTGTTCCTATTCATCATGTGATTCGAGACAACAGGACCGAGCTTTGAGGTACAAAGGGGCAGAGGCTTTTAGTTCCCTAAAAGCTCCCTTTTCTCCATCTGTTTGGTGCTCTTCCTCATTCTTGCTTTTACTTTTTAACATCCCTTAAACATGTCTCTCTCTCTCTCTCTCTCTCTCTCTCTCTGTCACTGTTTGCTTGTCTCCCTCGCTTTCACCCCTTCTTACCGCACACTGGCTTTTCTTTCACCCACTCGCTGTCACTGCTGGGAGAAGGAAAAGCAATGACAGAACATTGGAACAAAGAACTGCTAATACTGTCAATGGAGGCGAGCGAAAGTGCAGAGAGGGAACAAGAGTTCAGATTTCAGGTTATCGACCAGACAGGGTGGCATGAGAAGATGTTGGTTTGTCAGACGTGAAGGAGCTGGAAAAAAAATCATTGATATGAAAGACAGCATCTATCAATTCTTGTACATATGTCTTTCCCCTGAATGTGTTTCCATCCTTCGTAACAATCATATTGTAACCATGCTGATCTACTTCTGTATTCAAGCGTTGTACTGTTTATAGTCAAAGACATGTCTATGTGTATTGATTGTGTCAGCAAGGATATGATCCATGCATACATAAGCCACCCTTTAAATACAATACATAATACCATTCAGCACTGATGAATCTAAAATATGATCAAAAGTTTAAACACCGCAAACTTGGAGAAAGCCAGGGTGAGTCAGTGCTGCCTATTAAAATTATTTTAATTCCTGTTTTTTTTTTTTACATCTTTAGCCCAGCATTATTTTAAAATTGACAAATTCTCATCGCAAGTTTTCCCGGCCAAAAAAAAAAGTGTCAACAATGCTTATTAAATCTGACGAGCAGCCAAAAACCCCCAAAGTGCTTTACTAATAATGCTCTGAAAACAAGCAAGACAAGCTAAAGAAGAACATTAAAACATATCATATGTATTTTACCTGTAAATGGTTAAAGCATTAACCATTGATATAAAGTGGATCAAATTTTAAATTGAATATTTTATGATCAATGTCTAATGAGCACATTAAATCATTCAACATGGTTTAACATGGACATCATTTATTGAAACTATAGATAGACAAACTGAAAACAGCAATCCAAGTATCCGAGTGTTTATAGCGGGTGGTAATTTGCAACACTTGTCCCTAAAAGGGCTTTTGTGAAAATCAATAATAAAAAAACATCATTTAATGTAATGCTGTTTCTTAAAGGCATGACTGTTCGATGTGTGTCAAATTGTTTCAAATGATTTCTTTTGCAATTATTTTAATAATTAATTGTTATCAGTAATTCCAGGATCTTAATGGAGAAGCTCCAATATTAAAAAAAATAATTTTCGGTTTACATTATATTGGGTCCTCGCAGGGTTAATTTACATGTTGTAAGGTCCATTGGGCCAACTGTATTTCACACATTTAAACATGTAGCTATTAAGCTGGACAGCATAAAGACTAAGATGATATAAATAGTAAAGACACTTTTGGGAGTGGTGGGTTATGGTTTTTTTTTTTGGCTTAAAGGTGTATTCATTAGGCTCCAAATCATATATTTTGTTCTTTTGGTAAATTACTAAAGTGCTGTGGTTTCGGCATTGTAGCTCGTGTTTGGTGTTTGTGGTTATTCTGTGATTTTTGTGGGGGGGAAAAAACTCACACAATTCAGCCTCCTTTCTAAGCAGGCCTTCCCAGCGTGTGTGTGTGTGTGTGTGTGTAGGGGGGATTTTGCAGGGAGACAGATGGAGGTTCTCATTTAGTCAAAGTGTTTCTGCTTTCATTTGGAAAAGCAGAATGCACAAAGCTTCACCCAAGGACAGAAGAAGCAGAATTACTGGTGGAGGGCTTTGAGATTTATGCATGCCACTCTTAAATTCACAATGTGCTCTGTTTGGATTATATTCCTCATCATGTCTAAAAGCAACGCATAGCTTTGACTTCATGAGTTTGTCAAGATGAAGTTGATCGATTGCTTATGTATTTCCTCTGGACAGACATATTTTAACTGCGGCTTCTGCCCGTTGCATCCTCTAAAGCTGCAGGGGGATGAGTGAGGGCAGTTAAACCGGTGAAATGGCGGCGTGTGGGTGGACAGGGAGGGTGGGCCTGATGAAAGAGCCAGGCAGCGATCAAAGGCGAGAAAATGAAATGGCATTTGACCTTGCTGGACGCTGGCAAGTGACGTGCCGCCACAGAAGTGCAAAGTAGTTTGAGAACCTGTGGGAAACTGAAGGAGAGACAGAGATCAGGTCTGCAGGGTGCTGAAGATGGTCCAGGCAATTTAACCCTTCCACCTCATAACTGATTTAGCAAAGGTCGAAGGTGCAGAGGTGGGGAAAGTTATAACAAAGATGAAAATGAATCAATATCAAGTGAAAAAAATATAATCTTGCTTACAGTGTGACGTAATGGGCTCTAAAAACGTCCCCTATACTCTTAAAAAAGAAACCCCTGGAGGCTTCTACCTCTGTAACATAATCTACCCTCACCATGGTCCCCAACCTGTGGTAGATATGCAAATGTCAAATAAATTATTCAGCATTTTTGTGTTTTTTTTTCCACCTGCTGCTGCCATGTTGGTAATAATGAGTCAAACAGTGATATATTAACCATGGTATGTGAGGCTTATGATAGAGTGTTTTAAGACACATCGTCGCCATAACAGTTTCATGATAGATAGATAAATAAAAAAATGTAAAGTTACAAAAAAAATATTTTGGTTTTCTATTTATTAATCAATTATGAGAAGTCAACTATTATTTAATTTAGCATCAAACGGCATCATGATTTCCAATGGTCCATTGTGTCTCTGCCATGGCCTCAGTGTAAAACCAATACTAGTTTTGGCGACGCAGAGAGAGAAAAACTGCATTTTCTTTCATAAAATTGTTTGTGTCCTGACTATTTCATTCAGCATGTTTGCTTGAAAAACAAACTGAAAAAATACATTGAACACATTTACCAGTTTTTTGGCACTGCTGACTTATTACTAGGTACACCACAATGTGCCTAACATGATGAGACTCCAGAGAGAGAACTCTAAAAAGTCTGTCCACTGGCAAATCATCTGGCTGTCAGCGGGCTGCGACAAAGACACAGTTCTTTTCGGGGCGGGTGAAAACAAAGGAAAAAGACAGCCACATTCTCATTGATTCATTAGAGCGGAAGAGGCAGAATGGCTCACTTCCTCACTCAGAAAACTGAGGCTGGATGGACTGTGATATGAGTTGCACTGAGAATGTAATGAGGTTTTTCTCAGAGGTATTAATCCACCCTTAAATGCACCATTCTTCAACGCAGTGTTTCTTGATAAAGTAAAGTTCTACAGTAATACCTTTTTCTGTGACTTCTTTTAAAGTGTGCACAAGTGTTGACAAGGGATTTGTGGTGTCTCTGCCAACCTTAAAGCCATCTGGTATTACTATACGGGGTCACCTTGTCATTGATCCATGTGTAGCATGTGAAATACCTAGATTGTCTTTCTAAAAGGGAGATTCTACTCCCTCTCGTACCCCCTAGGATTAGCAGCGCAAGTGAGATGTGATTCTTTTCTTCGCACTATCTTTATGACCTCGTCTCATACTACAGGGAACCAGAGATAGGGAACGGGAGGATACAAGGACAGCTTAGACAAGTAATTTTGCCTTTAATTGCTCGAACCTCCCATGAGTGCTATTGCTTAAGTACTCCAAAAACTGTTGTTGTTTTCCTCCACATAATCTTTGATTATATGAAGGTCAGCATTTTTCTCTAAGCTTCTTATGAGAGATTTTTTTTTTCTGCAGGTGGATTGCTCAGAAAGATGAGACAATGCTCCCACGTTGAAATTAAGAGTCAGAGTGAAGAGCCACTTTTTTTTCTGCCCACTGCAGTTACTGTGCTAACCTCTCGCCTCGGCCATCTAATATATGATGCTCTTTTTTTCTTCTCTTTTTAGTCCTGCTTAGACCTCATTTCCGAGTCTATATCAATAGCGTCATTATGTAGGGTTTTATCTAGCTAATTAAGGCTTCATCTTTCTGGGCGATCTCTCAGAGGACATGGATTAGGTTCCCCTATCTCTGCACTCGAGCCACGTTGGGGTCGACAAGGCTTGCTAATTTTGGTGTATGGTGTGTGTGGGTGTGTGTGTGGGGGGGGGGGGGGGGGGGGGGGGGGGGGGGTGCATTGACAATAGGTTGTTTTGGTGAAATTGTACTTTTTAAAAAAGGTTGGATGATTACATTTTGGACGCTGACTGGAGGAATCAAAGGAGTATTGCAGTACTGTGCACAGTAGACTCAGGTTTTGGAGAAAGAATTCTTGGAACCCTCAAGGTGCCCAGGATTGTTTTTGTTTTTGATGGAAGCCTTGTGAAAGCTTATACAGCAGCTTATAGTGCAAATCCAACCATAACCTACATAGCATACATTGTATTTATGTGCCAATCACCCCCCTAGTTTATCAGCAGAAAGCCATTGAAATCGATTACCTAGCCAACCATTGCCTCTGAACAATTCATTTACAATGAGTTTGCATGCCTCAACAGGCGCTATTGCATTTGCATCTACAATCAGGTGATTCATTTGAGCTGGAGAAGGACTCCTGAGTCACTGTTTGCCCATGCGAGAGCAGATCTGTATGAATTTTAAATGCAGTGTTCTGGCTCTGCTGTCATTGTATTTTTTTGTGCTGAAAGTCACCACGCACAGCCTCGGTCAGCACGCATACACGTTTACTCTTGCCATAAAAATGGAGGTTGGCCTCGGCGATACACAGCAGACCTGTCACTGGTTGTATAGAAGGTGTTTATCTCCCTTTTCACTTCTTGTATTGCAGTGGAGAGGAAAGAAGAAAATTGTTTAGTTTGGTGCAGAAACACAATCGGCCACAGAGCTTTGGCTGGCTCATGCCATGTATATAATGCATCTCCGTTTTTTTGATAAAGCACTTATGAGACAGTGTTTCTGTCTGAGCCCTCTCCATTAACGGAGATAAATCCTTAATGGGTAAACTGAAGTGACTCTGCTGAGGCAGTTTTATACACAAGTCCATACATTTGGGATCCATAAATCAAAAACAGTATAGGGAGTAGAAAAATATTTGTACTTTTTTTATAAATTTTTTCCGGATGAAATTGTTTCTTGGATCTTGCACTCTGTCACCTTGCTGAAGGTGTGGTTACTCAAGCACCCATTATACCTCAATGAAATGCTGTCTTTTCAGTCTCCAAATTGAGTTCACCTTCATGGGTATCCTACAAAAACAAGTCTTTGAAAGAACTATGTCGTTTAAAAGATGAGAAAAATGACCCAAGGTTGAAGCTAGGACATTTTTACATTGCTTATTTTCTTTTTCTTTGTGGTGAATATCTGATAGTGAGATGTGAAGTGGTACATTTAGAGGTTTCTTGAACATAGGAGTATATAATTACATACTGAACGAGACATTTAAATGATAAAATAAATTGTATGGATACAAAAGATACCAGGGCCGGATCAGGGACCAATAATAGTGACAGTTAAGTTTAGTGGAAGGTTAAAATATAATGCAGTACACATTTTGTTGTCTTTTTCCTTTTACAAATTCAGATTTGTAATTTATCTCTCATTTTATGACACTGAAGAATCTGTTTGACCCATTAATCAATGGCAAAATAAATGCAAACATTTGTTCAACATTTCTAGTGGACATTTTTATGAGAAAACACTTTTATGTATCATTGAGATTACAAACAAATTAATTCTTATTACATCAGATTCCCTTTGTTAACGGTCAACACACAAAGTCAACCCTGAATAATGCTCTTCAGGAATTTTGGAATGAAAGGGATAGTTGAGAGGGAAGTTTTAACACATCAAAATAAATCTATATATAGACTTTGTTTTGACAAATCTTTGACAAGGATCAGAGAAAAAGAATGAGGAAGGTACGTTTTCACACATTTAAGTCATATAAAAGAAAATTGCTATCAGCGCCATCTAGTGGACAGAATGTAAATGAAGCTGGGGTTTCTTTACTCCTTGCAGCTCATTTTGGAGATTTTGGGAAAATGTCTTAAGAAGTAAAATAGTTAACAACGATCAGTCAATCATTACTTGTATAGCGCCAATTCATAATAAGTGTTATCTGGAGACACAAAATGCAGGAATGATTCCTCCTTTGTATTCCTCATGTTTCTGTTGTCCACACTTCCTTGTCACTAAGAGGGGGGGGGACTAACATATCTGCTAAGCTATCCGGCACCCCTGTACCAAAGCTTTGGGTTCATTTTTTTTACTATCAATGCAAAGTCTCACAAATAGTTTTCTATTTTTCTGCTTGTATGGATATTGACAAACTATGATGAATGTCCAAAACAATCACTACATTGTTGGAGCTCCCTGTTGCACCACAGTGTTTTCCTTTAATCTATTCTACTCTGTGCTTCAGACAGCAGCCGCAGTATTCTCCAGCGTCTGATTGCACTGCATTAACATGGCATTTTCTGCAATCGAGGTCACCTCTCTATCAACTAATTACAGCTCATTTCCCTTTAAAGACCTCATTGCGAGCTGCAGGGTCCGCCAAGCATCAGGGACATTTTCTTCAGCACACTGGGAGGAAAGCCTGTAGATGCCAGTCACAATTAAAGTCAATATGGCCCCGAGCTGCTCCACACTGTGCCCATCACAAACACTAGCAGCCAATAAGATACAGGCTAAATTATTCATTATGAAATGAAGGCATGTTTCCGTGTTGACTCCCTTAATTGAGGAACCAGCGTAGCTTGCGGTACAGTCGAAGCTATTAGGACTATATCCTACAGATGTGTAGAGATGAGTTTGGTTGTTCCATGAGCTAGCAAAAAAGCAAACCTAAGTAAAAGTCCAAGTTGAGGGTCAACGTTGCCAAATCCGCTCTTTTCATTCGAGGGAAACATTTATTCCCTCAGAGGTGGAGTAATATGTTCAGCCTCCACCCTTCCAAAATGGTCACTCATCCTCTGAGCCTTCACATGTGGAATTGAATATGGCCACAATTCAAAACGTTCCTCATAGTACTTCTCACTGCTGCCATTCTCAAGTTAAATCTGACAGTCTTTTTCATACATATGTGCAGTATAGGAAGAGTTAGCTTGCATAACTCTTAAGTCAGAGCCTCATATGTGATTAATTTCCTTGAATTTCCCTCAGGATCAATAAAGTATCTATCTATCTATCTATCTATCTATCTATCTATCTATCTATCTATCTATCTATCTATCTATCTATCTATCTATCTATCTATCTATCTATCTATCTATCTATCTATCTATCTATCTATCTATCTAATTCTGAACACAAACATGGATTATTCAAATATGTTTCGATGCTTTGGCAATTCTTTGAGAGAGCTAACAAGGACTTTGTTTGTTTTTCATTTTACATGTCCTCCAGCTTGGGGTGATGAATGATGAGTCTGGACTGGCAGAATCTTTTTTTCTTAAATGTTTCTGAATTGGGCCAAACAAGAAGATGTTGTAGGTGAGGAAAAGATAGGTGATTACTTTATGAAATGTATGGCTCCTGATCAAAGCAGCATTCGAGGGAAACCTGTTTATTTTCTTGTGAATTCATTACAATCGTAACAGTGAGGAATCAGTGTTTCTTCCTGATTAGGTGCTTGTGGCAATATCATGCTAGAGAAGGAAAAGGTTTCTTAATTAGGGATTCAAAGGAATTGAATTACACTGTTCACAAAAGAGTGTGTATCTTAAAGCTCCCATGAGTAACTTCTTGTGTCGTTTTGCTGCTTCCCATATTGTCCCATTTGGAAAAAGAGGTTATTGTTTGCTGATGTTGTCCTTCTATAGGAAAAGTATTTTTTATTCTATAAATGATCACTTTTCTGTTGTTTATTTTTCAAACCATTCATTAATGGTTGTTGTAAATATATAAAAAAGTTGTTTCTGCAGCATGTCGTAACTCATGCTGTCTGACACCCCTATCAGCAGTTTCCAACACAAGAAGTAACAATATAGAAACCATCAGTCTGGATGCTGATGGGCTTATCTGCTTTTTTCAGGTTATAAAGAGGCATCAGCCATAATTCAGTCCATTTCATAAACCTCCTTAAAAAAAACTCCTGTGAAGAGCTTTCAGGTTATCTGAACTGTACTGTGAGCCTTGTCATGTAAAATAAGTTCTAACTTTTTTTGGGGTATATGCAAAGCGTCTTTGAAGAATGAGAGGTATATTCAGGGCTATTTGTATGGAAGCTTTAATACTGCTGCCGGGTCTGTTCTGTGCACTGAAGATCTAAAACACAACACAAGTAGCATAAAACATCGATTTGAATCTGTATCTGCTGCAAAGTGAATGGAAGTGGATTAATTTCCTTTGCAGAGCAGCAAACTAGTTTTTGTTGTATCTGCATGATTAAGCTTAGACACAGTATTAGTACCTTTGTGTGTGGCCATGTTATATTAGAGTGTCTGATTAGTGTTGATAGTAAATAGTTAGTTAATAGAAACATTAGATTTCTGAAACTTTGCTATACTGATACAGAATGTTAAGTCCTCTTGCTCAAAGAGCCATGATGTCATTGTCTGTACCTTTTCCAACTGGCAAGCAGCTGCAGCATCTTCCTCAGTCTGTTGCGTAGCTTTCATTGCACTCTTCCATGCATAACCACCACCATATTAGTTGTGACTGACCCAACCCGAATTAGGTTGGATAGAAATCTGTCCGTACAGGAGGATGACAAGACATATTTGCCAAAGCAAACAAAATGTGCGAACAGATTTTCTGGTTCCCATGCTCTTCTTCTCTTAAGTATCTCTAACTTAAGGATAATTTGTCACATTTAATGTCTTAAAATTGTAAAAAAAAAATAAAAATAAAAAAACAACCCTTGAACAACTATCTTTGTTTGACTCATATCCCAAAAATCCAACATATTTCATTTTAGTGACACAACCCCCCCCCCCCCCAAAAAAAAAAATAAAAAATAAAAAAATAACATATTTGATACAGGAATAAGGATAAGAGAATAGCTGATATATTTGTTTGGAAATTGATTTATAACCAAGCACATCAGGCATTCTGACATGTTAGCCTTTTATTGACCTCACAGAAGTCATTGAAACTAAGTTTGTAGCGAGCACATGTTATAAAATAGTGTGAGTGGACCAGCTGAGTGAATTAAAAAAATAATCTCTTTGGCCCTTTGCTTGAAACAGACTGTCTTAAAGCGCCTCATGGGGCCGTGTTAGTGCTGGCCTTTCTATCCTGCAAAGTAAACAAACTAGAACAAGCCAGGCTTCTTCCCACACGCTGCAAAACTCATCCAAGACCACTATCCAGTAAAAAAAATCACAAGTATAAGCCCTGTGACCTTCATCATACATTACTTAGTTACCACGGCCGCAGTGTTTTTCTGTTCAGCCGGTGTAGCAGCAAGTGTTTGCTCCGGAGCACTTTAGTTTGGCATATCCTGTGGTGTTCAGAGAAGAATCCATGTGTAACCGTGTGCCCCCCCCCCCGGACATAATCGGCTCATGTCTTGACAGCTCTGTCAGCAAGTTGTCCTCTGCCAAAAGTTCAGGCCTCAGAGGGAGGGGTGTCTCTTTTTTTTTTGGGGGGGGGGAGACAGGAAAAGTGAGATGCAACTCATGATTCATTCTCAAAGACTGGGTACAGAATTGTTCATGCATAGTAGTTATTGAGAAAAGAAAAGTAGTTCAGCATTAACACATCACTATTGCCTTATTATAGAACATCTGTCAATGTATGTGTATTCATAGTATCCCCGTAACACCTTTAAAGACTCAGTCTCAATCAGAGGAGAGGCCATCTCAGCAGCTCGCTCTCTGTCTCTCAGTCTCTCCTGGAAAGCTCAATCTTTCACAATATACTGTAGCTGTTCTTTTTACTTTCTCCTTCCTCTAAATGTACTGCAGCTGCTGCAATACCTACTTCTCATGTTTACCTTGTCAATACTTATGAGTTGCAGACAGTAGTTTTTAACTTTTTCTTGTTTGCCATTTAATTTTAGATTTTGATTCTTCACCATGAAACACTATTTTGTATGTTGTAGTTCGTTAATTTTTCAATATGTTGGGATTTAAAAACCACAATTGGAGATTTTTTCCCACTAGGGTTGTGTTGAATATCTGATTTTAAAGTTTGGGGTTGGTGATCCTCTGACCTCTCCTCTCTAGCGCCAATATCAGAATTTAAGTTTGTTCAGTGCTTTGCTTTAAAGACCTGCAAAGCTGATAACATCTAATCAGCTGTTCTTTGTCTGTAGTACTGATGAGCAACTGTTGGCAGGCTACTATTGTTTGGGAATATGGGACACAGTGTACCTGTGGAAGATCCGCATTTAACCCTGTTGTATACTTTATCCTGTATTACTGACGTTAGCATTAAGCCAGTGGCACAGGTGTTCCTTTTATACATGCAAGGTCTCAGAAATTCTCAAGCTGTTGGGTTTTGGTTGTTCAAAATCTGCACTAAATTAAAAAAAACAAGATTGCATCGATAAGAATATGCTCTTTTAGAATTCAGATCCAGACAATTTATTAATCCCAGAAGGGCAATTCAGTTTTACAGACTACTGAGTCATTTAACATCTAGGCTGCTGGGTCGCACACAGTGGAGTACCACCTGCACTAGTAATTACTTTAGTATGTGTATTTGATGGTTACTGTTTGGAATTGCTGGAAGATCGCTTTTGATACTAATATACTTGGGAGGCCAGAAAAAAGAAAACATTAAAGCGCAACAAAAATAATCTTTACATCAGTTAAAACAAAGCTCAAAGCAACTTTATAGAATATTGTTGAAGGCTCTTTAAGAAAAGGTGATTGATGGATGTTTGGATGGACAGTATGGATGGAGGGATTTATGTGAATGTGCCCCCGAGCTCTCATTTTATGCAGAGCTCATGTTTTCTTCTTTTTTTTTTTTTCTTGAGATCATTCCAGTTAGTTTAGGTGCCATATCATAATGGTTTTAAAAATAACTTCACCATACAGTTGTTTTACCTTCTAAACAGCAATATACTGTCAATTCTACTCACTGAAGTGGTGCTTAAACATATAATTGTTAGTATTTTTTGTCAAATTACAAAACATCCTCAGAACCTGCATGTCATCCTAATCGTCCTCTGATCAGGAATTAATGAAAGATGTTTGTATCTTCTCTCTGTATGAAGTATTGGCAGGCACTGATTTATTTTCTTTTGGATGTAAGAGGAGTTTGGTTCCTCATTAGTGAGTTCTGATTGGGGTTCCTCCAAAATTGTAGGTTTTCTTTAGAAAAGTTGGACATTCTTGAGGCCATTTCTCTTTGAAAACGAAACTCCTCAGAAGCGCCAATTAATGGTGATTCTCAGAACAGAGCTGGAGAGATGAGCCTAATGAGCTGAATAATGATGGAAAAATTACATACAGAAGACATACAGTCTCCTTCTCTCAAGCACGGCAACCAACTTTCTGTTAAAAAAGTTGCCAAATTAGGAGCCTGGCTGATCTACCGAGTTGACCGAGTTTGATCAACCGACATGAGTAAACTGCTGAACTCTGCACCCTTTTGGAAATATCAGGCATCATTACTTACAGTTTGTTGGTTTTATTTTGGAACTCAAATGACTAGTAAACACATCCTCAAGAAGGACAAAAATGCACCAATTGTTGTCCAATTGGTGCATTTAAGGTAAGAAAATAATTAAAGAAAAACACGAAAAATGCATACAACATTGCATTTAAACCTGTGACCATAACAACAACGATAACACAATTGATTTTTCACCACTTCCACCTACATCACTCGATAAGGTCAGAGTGAAAAGTCGACAGCCCCTAAAAGCTTTTCAAAAGGAATTCAATCCCTAAAGGCTCAAGTACCCTTAAATAATAGTGGAGTAACAATAGAGTGCCTGATTATCTTAAGAAACAAAAGATAAACTTAAGAGAGAAAATGTACATATACTGTTTAGAAAGAGAAGAGTTTTTTTAGTCACCGTTAAGTAGTTTTGCCGAGATATCAGTTCTAGTTTCCACTTGGGCATGCTTAAGGTGAATTACTTTGATGCCTTCTTTGTGAACTCACAAGATCTGTGTTCTAAGCTGTATCTGTAAGGACAGCACTTACACAGAATCCATCAACGACCCCTTGAGGAGGTGAAGTTCAGAAGGTACAGACAGAAAATGACCTTTTTAGTAGGTGAAGTTCAGGAGGGCAATGTTGACAGGTTTTATGGCAAAGTTTTCATCGGGGCAACAGCTGGACACTGTTGGAATTCTGCACCTTGTTGCACCTACCATCTTCTTCGCCCGGATTAGGGCTTTGCTGTCCATCTGTCGGGCGTCAGCTTACATTTAAGCCCTGCCATTTCACAGGCCCCAGCTCCAGCCAGCAATCCCACCAGGCAGCTTAGCTTCTCAATGACACAAGAGTAACCTTTCTTTGCAAATTCAGCTGGGTGACATTATAGCACTGTGAAAGTGATCTTACTATGGGAGCTAAAGGTCACACTATCCTGGTTAAGATGGATATATTCAAAATATGGCTGTCGATATACATGGTCTGTACTATAAATCAGACACATCTTAAGAATCATGTGTGCTTTTATTCATCTCTTAGCCTTGGCTGTTGAATTTACTTTAAATGACAAGAAATGAAAAAAAAATATATATCCAAAAGTGATTCCGAAAATGACAATCTTCCCCCCAAAATCATGTGCTACACTGTGATCAGTAAGACATTGGCAATTGTGGTCTCTGCTTATTCTAAATTTAAGTATTGACTATTGTCATAATGCAAATAGCCCATAAAATACAATTGTGCATATCATGCCCATTCATGATGAGCCCGGCTGCTTTAGAGAGGACTGGGTTAAAAAGGCTTTCAACACTTCTTACTGCAGATAACGTCAGAATCCTCACATGGATTTCCTAGCAGCTTACAGGTATTTAACAATGGTATTTAATGAGGCTCAGGAATGATGTTGTGTGACAGGTAAAACTAAAGCTTTGGGCCACAGTTGAGTCTTAACAATGGCTCTCCCTGTGCACGCTTGATTGTACTTACTGTGGTGAAGTTAATGAAGGCTGACAGTCTCATTCAGAGACATGGAACAAGATCCAGAGTGTTGATAGCATGTTATTTAAAAAGGCTACATGTGGAAAGAAATAATTAAACAACTTAGTACACATAGTAAAACCTGTTTAAAGTAGAGCTTCAGGGTTTAATTACAGTAACTATGTAGTAGCTTTCGAGAAATGTAATTCTGACTGACTCAGGGTTATACAGAAATTGTGGCCTCTTGTGGTTCTTTAAGTCTCTTGTGGTTCTTTAAGTCTGAAGTTAAAATAAAGTTAAAAGTCACTTTAAGAAATTATGATTTTCTCCTCATTCAAACCAGCAAAACCATTGAACAGAGAGGGAGCATTATGGAGAGTAAAATAAAACAGAGGACACTGTTGAGCAGCTGAAGTCTTACCTTATAAGAATGGTCGAATATGCCTTTCAAAGTTATAGAAACTGGTCTCATCCATTCAAAAATCTAGCAGGGTGGTTGGTATGACCTGATCAAAGAGAGTTAGGTATCTACCCCAGACAGCTGTTTGTATCAGGGAACATAAAAAAGCGCTCTTATTCTCCATTCAATTGAGATTGTACATGAGACTGATGAGATGGCTACTTGTACAAAACGTAGTTGTAAAAAGAGCACAAGGCACAACACACTTCCTAATATGAGGCAACATCTTCATTGTCCCCATGGATTCTGTTATAAATGCATTAATCTCAGCATTCATTGATCCAGTCATTACTGGTCTTGGACATGCAGGTCCTCATTTATTGAGCGCCGTTGTCTTGTGTTTTCCTCAGCCACATTTAATTCTTTGGGAAGCATGCCCCTTCTCACTCCACCTCAATTAATGTAATTCTCCAGGAGCCCACTGGAGTGCTGATGGGAATACGAACTGCATTCAGACTACATGCCTGTGAGAGGACGATAAGAACGGATCATTAACAAAACAAAGCTGTAAATGTTTACCCCATGGATGGCATTCTTCATCTTAATGTGTCCCTGTCATAACAGTTTGTCCCCCCCTGCATATTTGCTGCAGAAGCCATTTGCAATAAATGTTGAAGCTACTCTGTAATGAAAGAAACATGGGCACACATTTAGAAAAAAATGGCTCTTAAAGCTTCAGTAACATTCTCTCTTCATAATGGGCCTTGAATAATATTCAGATGTAGTTTGATTGAGTAATCAAGTGCTTTGTTATGTCGTGGGTATTTAGACCCTGTGTAAAGGAGTGCAAGGAAGCATTTAGAAGCCTGAGTGATATCCATAACATGCTGAAGTTGCAGTCATGGAGCTTTACCAGCTGGGGATTATGATGTGATCACTTTCCTGATTGGGTTTCAGTGTCACTGGTAATAGATTTGGACATAATAGCATCTCATTGACTGATATCCAATATGCAATAGCCACATGATAGAGGGTGACAGATGGAATTGAGCTGGTGATAAGACCACTCCTTCTTCTAAGGTGTCTTAGTCCCACACCACTCCATCTCATCGTGCATCGTGGCTTGATCAATGTGGGTTAAGGAGTAAGAATGACTAAGTAAGTCTGGAGGCGGTAAGAAGTACATCAGGCTTGAGTGCAGGTCTGTGATCTCAGATATATACTTGCCAACATCCATGCCTGTTTTGAAATCACTTGGTTTCACTTGATTACAGATGGTATCATCAAATCCCCAATCTGATCTTTGGCCTTGAAGGGAATAAATGAAATTGAGTTCAATAACTCTTGCCCATAAACCCCCTTTTTTGATGAGTCTGATGTCCAGTTGTCTATTGGATGGGAATAAGTTATTAGTGGTGGCCACAATGGCGGTAACATGTCACCCTCGTAATTAACTGTCAACCATAATATCACAGACCCCCCCCCCCCCCACACACACACACACACACACACACACACACACATTCACGCTCTTCTCTACAGTCTCAATCTGTCACATGTAATATGGTCCATAGAATGTGCCCGAAAGCACAAAAGAGTGCCCTACCTTCTTTCAACAACCTTGTGGAGATCAGGAGAAATCACCACATGACCAGAGAGCAATCAACTGGGGGGACAAATTTAGAGCATGAGATGAAACTGCATACCACTGGCAGAATTCTATGGTTTTTGACAGCCATCATACAAAGAAAAGAGTCTCCAAGAGACAAGCCTTGATGAGGCGTAATTAGATGTGAAGGATTTGTATCTGTGATTTTTTTTCTTCCTCGCACATTTCACCATGAAAGAACATTACAATCCAACTGCATGTGGTGGAAATTAAGACTTTTAGCATCCATTTTCATGATGTATTTGAACCTTTTGTCTTCAAGTCCACTCACCTTTGTTGTACTGGACAACATTAATAAGTTGCATGAATACTGCTGTCATGTTCAATCCACCCTTGAATTAAAATGCTGCCACCATGACTGTTTGCATACAACTGAAAATCTAAGATAAAATGATCATTTTTTAATTGCATTGTCAGATAGAAGGGAGGAGTTCTGCAAAGAAATAGAATTTAAATTAAACATTGTGAGGCTTCATTTGCGCTAAAGCCATGTATTCATCTCTCACCATCCAATTACCTGCTTATTTATGGTCTATATTTTATCCAAAAAGATTGCGTGAGCTGAGTGTCAGCCACAGCACATACATCAACCTCGCCACCATCCATCTTAGATTGTGTCTTCCTGCTTCTGCTGCTACACCCCTACTATCCTTTTTTTACACACAAAAGAAAAAAAAACAGGCTGGAGATTGGAAGAAATGAGAGGAAGAGGGGAAGAGATGGTACCAGAACAAACCATACAAAAGCTCAGTCTATCACGCAGCATTATTTGGATTACAATCTGAAAAATGGTGTTAATTCCTCTTGGAGCTGTGCCCCTTCACTCTTTATCTGAAAAAATGATTGTCCACAAGGTATCCTATGAAAATGGTATTCAGCTTTCTGCAGAACACACAATGAGGTTTTAGTGCAAAAGGTATACAGATAATACTTTTTTTTTTCCTTTGACCTTTGAAGCAAGGATCAGTTTGGCCCTTTTAATGTCAAGACTAGGTTTGATAGAAGGCTGTGCATTCACAGCAGCTTCTTGCATTGAAAACAGCCTTTAAACTCTCTGCAGAGAGTGAATGATGCAGAATTCAAAAGTGTTAGCACACTCAGTTATGCAAGCACATACCTTATTCCTTGTAACCACCCACCTCTATTCATCTTGAGTCTGTGTCATGAATATTGCAACACAATTCATATTCCTCTGTTCTGGTAGGAACTGTGTCACACAGTAATGACTTCCTTTTAGCACTTAGAATTGTTGAATTTACTATCTGGTTGAAACACAGTTACTAAACTATGTACTTTAACTGAGCTTTATACTTCATTGATTTCACACTGATGTCTCAGTTCTTGTCTTTTGATGTGAAGCAGACAAATTGACCAGGGACCAATAGACCATGCCATCCAACTTGATTGAAGTTTTACTGTTGATGTTTGGGATGATGCATTTTAATGTTTTTCAATCTGCACTGATTTCCAACTATATAAAGAAAAAAGCAGAACACTTGCAATATATGGGGAAGCTGAAAAACTTTGTGTGTCAGTTTTGTAGGTTCCACATTCCAACTAAACATTTTCTCTTGTTTTCTTGTCTCCCCAGGTAACCGATAAGATGGTGGCCAGGGAAGCGACTGGGCACAGCTACCTGGTGGTTTGCTGGCAGCCCATACTGATCCTGATGCTGGGCACCGTGCTGTCTGGGTCCACCACAGGCTGTCCATCCCGCTGTGAGTGCAATGTTCAAGAGCGCTCTGTGTTGTGCCACCGCAAGAAGCTCATGACAGTTCCTGAGGGCATTCCTGCAGAGACAAAACTGCTAGACCTCAGCAAGAACCGCATAAGAACCATCAACCCAGACGAGTTTTCTACCTTTCCAAACCTTGAACACCTGGAGCTCAGTGAAAACACAATCTCCACAATTGAACCTGGAGCCTTCAACAATCTTTACGGCTTGCGGACATTGGGACTGCGTAGCAACAAGCTTAAGTTGATCCAGCTTGGTGTGTTTACTGGCCTGAGCAATCTCACACAACTGGACATAAGTGAGAATAAAATTGTGATCCTGTTGGACTATATGTTCCAGGATTTGTACAACCTCCGGTCTTTAGAGGTGGGTGATAACGATCTGGTCTTTATCTCCCATCGGGCTTTTCATGGTCTAAGTAGCCTTGAGCACCTGAGTCTTGAGAAGTGCAACTTGTCCTCTGTGCCAACAGAGGCTTTTACCCACCTCCACAGTTTGATCACTCTCAGGCTACGTCTCCTTAATATCAATGTTATACGGGATTACTCCTTTAAACGTCTCTATCGACTGAAAGTATTGGAAATAGCCAATTGGCCTTATTTGGATACCATGACCCCAAATTGCTTGTATGGATTAAATCTCACTTCCCTGACCATAGCTAACGCCAACCTGACCACAATTCCTTATGTAGCCCTAAGGCACTTGGTTTATTTGCGCTTTCTTAATCTGTCCTATAACCCTATTCATACCATTGAGGGGAATAAGCTCCATGATCTTCTGCGTCTGCAGGAATTTCACCTGGTTGGGGGCAGATTGGCAATGATTGAGCCCTACTCTTTCCGTGGCCTAAACTACCTGAAGATTCTAAATGTATCTGGAAACTCTTTGAGCACTTTGGAGGAGTCTGCTTTCCACTCAGTTGGAAACCTTGAAACCCTTGCTCTGTATGATAACCCCCTCGCCTGTGACTGCCGACTGTTATGGGTTTTCAGGCGGCGCTGGAGACTGAACTTCAACAGACAGCAGCCTACCTGTGCTTCCCCTGAGTTTGTCCAAGGCAAAGAGTTTAAGGACTTCCCAGATGTTCTTCAGCCTAACTACTTCACGTGTCGCAAATCCAGGATTAGGGATCGCAAACCCCAGCAGAAATTTGTTGACGAGGGAGCCATTGTTCATTTTGCTTGCCAGGCAGATGGAGATCCTGCTCCTGTTATTATGTGGCTATCTCCACAGAAAAAGTTTATCACCACCAAGACCATTGGAAGGCTCTCTGTGTTGCCAGATGGTACCCTTGAGGTGCGCTATGCTCAGATCCAGGACAATGGTACATATGTTTGTATAGCTAGTAATGCTGGTGGAAATGACACCTCTCTTGCTCACCTGCACATTCACAGCTACTCACCTGACTGGCCACACCAACCCAACAAGACTTTTGCTTTCATCTCCAACCAGCCCACAGAAAATGGTTCTAATGGTACAAGAGCAAATGTTCCTTTTCCCTTTGATATTAAGACATTGATCATTGCCACCACCATGGGCTTCATTTCTTTTCTGGGCGTTGTCTTGTTTTGTCTGGTACTGCTCTTCCTTTGGAGCAGAGGAAAAGGCAACACTAAGCACAACATCGAGATCGAGTATGTGCCACGGAAATCAGACGCTGGCATGAGCAGCAGCACAGTGGATGCTCCTCGCAAGTTTAACATGAAAATGATCTAAGGGAGCCGTGGAATTTCTGAATTGTGAACTGAAAAATAAGACAAATGGAAAAGAAGACATTTTCTTTCCTCTCTTACAAACCTGTGGATCCTGGTCTGTTAACATAGAGTAAACTGTTTTTTTCCTGCCTGAAGCACTAGAGAATAAGGGTAGTAGTATGGACTTTCACAAGTGAGAGCACACCCAGTGCGACAGGGCATTGATGGTTTCAACAAGGCCTGTTAGGGCATTCATTGAAAGTCAGATTTGTCATAAGCAGTTCATATTCCTGTGGATTTATAATGGGAAAAATATAGTAGAAAAGAAAAACACTTTGCCACCAGATTCAAGGGGCAGATCATATTTTGGCCATTGCTGTTTTATGTCTGTATTTTTTTATTTTGTGTTCTTTTTTTATTTTTCAGGGTTAGATCAAGTTATGAATAAAATGTGTATGGGTTGATGAGCACATTTATACAGCATTGATGCATTTCAAGAACATCATCAATACATCAGTGTTATAATGTGAATGCTACATATGGTCTTCTCTTGCTTTCCAACAGTGATAATTGTTCCGTAATTCATTCAATGTCAATCTGTTTCACGATACATGATGCAATTGGTGGACAAAATAGGCCTTGGAAATGAGCAGACATAAAGTACATAGCATATCATACACAGCATCATTTTATCATGCAAAAGAACAAATGTCCGAGCAGCTACTTCTTTGTCATTCTCTTGACTGAGAAATTTTAGTAAATGGTACTTTTACATAGTTTACATTGGTCATTAAGTGACCCTAAAAGAAAGAATGATATTTAAATGGAAGTGCTCAAAACAAAAATGGTTCAGTGATATAGGGGTACTTCGGTACAGTTCAGAATATTAATACCAATTGGCAGCAATGCATTGTAAAACATAGATAATTAAAAATTGCATTTGTAGAAAGATAAATAGAAGATTATTTTGTGTTGAAAAGTAGAGAAGCCTGTTGGCAAGTGTGGCTCTTTATGTGGGATTTTAGCTTTTGGGGAAATGCTTCGATAGAGCTTTATGAGCCCAGTAAACGATATCAGTATCAGTGTCATTCATCCCTAATTTTCAGATGGAAGCCAGACAGTGCACAGATGGATTGAGGGGATGATACAGAAGGGAATGTGGGATGTAGTTGATATGATGCTCTGTACCAAAAATAAACACAGCATCTATCCCCCTGGCTCCTCCATCAAACAGAATGGTTAGTATTGGCACCTTGATGTGATACGCGCTTATCCCAGACTTTTTTTAATCACATTTCAAAAACTGTTATGTAACGGTATTATTTTGTGCTCAACAAGATTGTGAGAAATCAAACTGTGGTGCTCATGTTTTTGGATACAATGTGCTCCTCAAGCTGTAGAATATTACTTTCATTGTTGATTATGTTTCTTGGTTGTTTTATAAAATCAATGATTTATTCATGCCGATGCCCCCCCACCCCCTCCCATTAAAGCCATGGAAATATTCAGATCCAGGATCATTAACAGGTTTGCTATCCCACAAGAAATGTGCAGTGTTTGTCAGGGGGGGAAAGAACTGTGCTTATTATGCTCGCCAGTTGACCTGCATATAAAATCTGAGGTTACAGCCTTACCTTTCAAAGTACACACCGTGGACAGCTGGGCTTTACAAACGTGTGTGAGGAGAAAGGCTAAGTTATTTATGATGGATGACATTACAGACAGCAACAGAGTAATGGGCTGAAAGTATGGACAGAATATGCAGATGGTTGGAGTGACACAGATGGTTTCACCCATGGAGCAATCTGAAGCAGCTTTGGTGTAATCCGTTTTGCATAAAGGAAAAAAAAAACACTGGATATGGCTCATGGTTCTCCCTCTTGCTGAATATGAATGCTCTCTTTGTTCAAAGTGTGGCTACTGTACCTAGCCTTTTTTGGTCCCGAGTGAGCCCGGGATTCTGTTTTTCATTTCTGTTGTTCCTTTTTTTTTTCACCCTGGACTATATTGACTATGTAGTCCAAGCCAACTTTTTACTAAAAAAAAAGGTACTAAAAAATAAATCTATGGAAAATACATTCAAATTGTTCTGTGCAATAAAGGTAATATGCAGATTTTTTTTTAATTAACAAAATTTTGTTGATGTTGAATTGTTGAGAATATGGTATGTTGTATTAAACAATCTATGGACTTTTTTAAACACATGATGGTCTTATCTTGATTTTCAATGAATGGTTATTGAGTTTTAATGTAAAGAACAAAATAAATAAATAAAAACGATAGCCTTGTAGTCAGGGTTTGGATAAAATTGGTTCACGCCATTGACAGGTGATTCCCGATCCACCTTAGCACTTAACCTAAATATACCTATAAACTCAAGTCTGCCTTAAACTTAGTGTACATTTGTTGGTGTACAATATCTGTGTCCAAATGAGAAATGTAACGCACTTCCCCCCTATGATTTCTTTGATTCACTATAACATTAATGAGGATGCAGGCTGCAAGTGAATTTAACGTCACATGTTTCAGCACTAATGACTTGTTTGTTAGGGCATTAGTAGTTCACTTTTTCACTTGCCTGGCTTCTAACTATCATTAATTGACCACCATTAGTAAAGGATCAAACACATTAGGATAAATAAAGGGGAGGTTGTTAATGTATGCTTCACATTTCTAATCTCTAAATTGGCCAATGCTAAAGTAATTAGTATGTAAACCTCAAATGAAAGAATAGCATCACCATTTAATGCTAAATCAAACGTTTTATTCTGGGATGTCTCTATGTGAAATATGGGACAATTAGGTTGCCCTTTAAAGGTTATGGGAAGTGACCAAGGATACAAATAGGACAGCCTGGTTTCAAATATATGCTCCTATTCTGCATTAGGTTTGGATCTCTGTCCCAATCGTTTTTATTCCACATCTTTGCTTCTTTGGTTAGGACTCCATGGGGACTTTTGACATTATTTCTTTTTCGCCTCAAGCTGTATCAAAGAATGCTCATTTATCTTCTGAATTGAAAATAGACAGGCAGAAAAGAAGAGGCGAGAAGCTGTTCTTGAGGCCTCAGAGCCCTGGGGAGTAATGGAGACATCCATTCTTTTCACTCCTTTAGATATTAGAACTGTGCTTAGGATTCTAGGTCAGGAAAAGGCTGATGGATTCTGACAATGCGCGACAAGTCGCCTCTCCTCAACCAAGCGTGAAAACATCAACACACCTCTGGGTGTTCCTTGCGCTCATCCAAATCCATGTGCTTAATGACATCTGGGAAACACTGCGTGTAAGCAAACAAAAGTGTAAATTTGCTGTTGGCGGTGTCTCAGTCACACAATAGAAGCTTCAGATGCCTAAAATAAAAAGACAGTCATTTGGGATTTGTGTTTGGATGTTGAATCCAAACTCGTGGCTGGGAGGCTGTTTCTCATATCCATATCATATCCATATCAAAGGGTCCAATTTAAGCACTGTTCACAAAGTCTCCATATCATATCTAGTGTTTGTTAATTTACCTATTTTTGTATCTGTCAGTCACGTAGCACATTTTAGCACTCTTTGAATTGGTGTATTTACTAGCTAACCTCATTAGTTAACTAACAGAAGACAAACAAGTGCTGACCTAAAATAAATGTATTTTAAAGATTATTTCAAATGTAAATTATCTTATTTACCAATCCATACAAGTAACTTGTATTACTGTAGGTAGTGTTGTAGTCAAGACAACACAAACAGTGAACAAGACATAAGCCTACTGGAGACCAGAATGGCCCTGAGACTGAGATGACACCAAGACAATCAGGGATCGGGACCAGGACCAAGGCAGGACAGCCAAGTCAAGACCAAGACCATAAATATTTAAGAAAATCCTCATTTTATGTGCAGCAGGCATGTTCATTGCTTAAACCACAACACTGGGGCGCTTTCAGCCGTAATGGGGGGATAAAAATTAAATCATCAATGAAGGGGCGTTTTCCATCTAATCAAAGTAATGACGCAGGGAAAAAAGCCAGTCAGTGGTGGTCTTAACTGATTTACAATCTGGAGTCTGCCCAGTTTGAGACCAACATAGGATTGAGTAAAAACGCTTTCATTTAGATCATATTCAACTACTGATTGATTTATAAATATTCTCAGAAAATGTGTATCTTTAGACTTAAATCCAAATTTGCCTTTTAACTGTCCTTATGAGACTAATTAATCTAAAAACGGCTTTGACTAAATTTGTAGATAATTTGCTGAAACCAAGCAGCAACCTCCTGTGTTGAAAAATTAAGCCAATGCCTGAGTGCTAAAACCTGCAGTTCGTCAAGGGTCCTCTTGACACTCGCTCCAAGAGCCCAAAAAGCCACAGATTGCACACCCATTAAAAAATGCTAGTTTTTAAAGCAGAAATAAACCTGGTTAAAAGAAAGGATATTGGTCTGATTAATCATTGTCTTCATTGGCACGCACTGAGGATATATATATATATATATATATATATATATTTATTTATTTTATTTTTATTTTTTTCAGAATTTACAGTATAAGAGTTATGCATACGCCTGACTGATAGGTGGGTAAACGTAATGACATGTCAAGAGGCTTAAAACCTGCTCTCCAGCTCTCAGCTTGTCATTAGGTTGACTGAAAGTGAAGTTGAGAAAGGATTTCCAACGTGTCAACCGCCACCAACGGGCTTCCAAAAGCCCTTCAGTAAAAGATGGGTGACGTCCCTAAGGCTTTGACCATTGATATTAAAAGTCTGTGACTGAAACAGACCAAATTAATGCTATATGCCAGCTCTTGATGTTTTTGCACTGGTAGATAAACGGAAAAGACTTTACAATTCAAAGCTTACATGACAGAAGTAGAAGAAGGTAGTTTAGAAGAGTGATGTATTTGTGCTGTTTACCATTACGGAACTTTTGCTGATTTTGGAAGTAGTTTATAATGGGTACATTTATATATACCTGCTTCATTACTTTGTATTTTAAGGATTGAAATGCTCACTTCAAAAACCAGTCTGAAGATGTGATGGAATGAATTCAGCTTTGAGGGATAGAATTTATCATGCACTTCTCAGACTGACTGTTTTTGAGACTTTATTGCTTCACTGTTGTAAAACTTCATCTGCTGCGAATAGTCATTTTCACGCACCATTAAGGCAAAATGGGATAAAGACGCAAACTGAAATTTAAAAAAAAAAAACTGTGCTAATTCTGACATCCCCAGAAAGATTTCCATAAAGAAATCATAACAATAAATCAACTGATAATATTGTGTTTACATTGATGGCCTTTATTCTTTAGCACAACCCTTGACCATTTTAATATACCAGTCTGGAAAATGTGTCTTTTCTGTACTTAATGCAACGTTTGCTTTTCAGTATTTTTGCTAAGTGCTGAAAGTCCTTGGGGGATTAAATAAAAAGATGTCTTCATGTCAGATACCCTCTATGAGTCTATGAGCTGTTAATACATAGATTTGACTGACTAATGTGCCAAATGCATTAAAGTTATACCACAGAAAAAGGAAAAAGCAAATATGTAATGTAGAATTTCTTACATTACAAGACACAGTTTGTGTTTAACAAACTCATACATACAGATTTGATTCAAAATAAACACTCGCTGCATTATTTTAGCTTTGTTCTGTATATGATACATAGCTTCTTGCTACTTTGGACAAACCCAGAAGGATGTAGACTCTGCAACTGTTCAAAGTGGACTGGACACACAAAAAAAGAAGTGTCTCGTCTTGTTTCAGTAAAAGTCAAAATCAAAGCAGAAGCCTCCTTTGTTCAGGAGTGAAACGCAACGTGTCGGGTTTCTGGAGGCTGTTGACTGAATTTCTCCCTTCAGGATTGTTGGAAAACTGGACATGACAGTTTATTGTGTTACCACCTTATACTGACTGAATGATGAAGGGAAGAGGCTACTATAGAAGACAGACAGCATCAAACTTGTTTTTCCTTTGTAGCAAGCTGAGCTTAATGGATAAAGGCACAGACCTTTTATAATAGTCATTAGATCAAAGTTAAAAAGTCCAAATTGAAAATGACTTAGACTCTCACTGGAGAAAAGGATGCTTGAAAATGTTGAGAAAGAACATAAAATATGAAATGAACCAAAAAAAAAGAAAAAAGAAAATAGATACATAAATGGAGAGATTTTCATAAATATAAAAACTAATGTTAAAGTTAACATATTATCATAACCTATAAACCCCTATCTTTAGCCCTGCTGTGAACAGGCGGTTTCTTTGTCTGGAGCTTTAAATGCAAATTAGTTGGGGTTTTTTTTAACCACGCCCGTCCATGAAAGGTGAAGTAACTCAGGCTGGAGCAGGCAAGAAACAGATGGATTTTCTCATAATTGGGGAGTTTGAAGACATGCTAGAGACACATAATGTTAGAGAAACATGGTGAAGTGTAATCTGCACCTGACCTGATCACAAAATCGAAGCTATTAAACTTACCGGAGGAAAAAAAAAAAAAAAAAAACTGTTGAAAGTTGCGGTACATTTTTTCCAAAATACCCACAAAATACCCACATTAATTATCATACATAGATGTTAGTTTTGTATTTACAAGTGTGACATAATTATTTGAATCTTTATTTCTATTTAAAATGCTTTCAGTTGAATAGTGTGCAAGACTTTGATCCTTCTGGGTTCAGGGGTTTATGTCTGCTGTGGCTCCCACGTGGGGACTTACACTTCCACTCACCCCGCTGCTACACACAAAAAACCTTACTCCTCTCTATTACTTGCTTTTTGACTGCCTTGCTATTGTTTTACTGTCTTGGCTGGATTGTCGCTATCTCACATGCACCAGGATGGCGTCCAAGAAGGCGATCTGTTGAGGCCCATTTTTGCCTGGGCCATATGCCACAACCCTCTGTCTCTGTAGGCAACTCAATCTACCCTCCTTATTTATTTAACAACCCCATGAAAGAGTCATGAGATCCCAATTCGTACAATGTGTCAGCCAAAAGACTGCATCTGTCTGCCATTAAAACCATCTTTTTGGCAGGCTGCGTAAACGGACTCACGGTGGCACGAGTGTCGATACTAAACCAATGAGTTGTGCCCAGGTTAGGGGACAGCTGGGTGTTTGCAGGCCGATATATTACCAAGGTGATCTCGGCAGTATTATCAAGGTAAATAGGTAAACAGGTAAGAGGCCAATCCATCCTGTTGTTGTGTTCTATTTCTTATTCCCCCGTGTAAGGCCTGAATATGCCATTGTGAAATAATTGAGAGATCAGTTGTGGTTTCACCTTGAGGTAGTTAAGCGGCCCGTAAATAATTTGGCTTCTGCATACATCGCCGCAAGGACAGCAGGCTACAGAAATGTGATGGTGCAGCAGAGGCAGGTGCCGCTGTGAGACAGACGATGGGATCTGATGAAAACAGCACAAGCAGGCTGCTGCTCCCATTTGTCAGCATTGTTCCCAGATATGTGCAGGTGAGTGTGGGCTTCATTTTTCATTATTTTCTCCATCTACCTTGTGATAGTGTTTGTGTGTTTTTGTCTGGCTGGCTTGTTTTGCAGAGGTCCCACTATCATGTTCATCTCAGAGATGTTGAGAGGTCAGCATATTGGACAAGACTATAACTCAACGCTGACACAGATTGTGTTATATTTTTCTTGTTTAACTTTAAATTCAAGATGAAAGTATGATTTTGTTGATGATGAGAAGATGATAGAGAAAAGATGGAAAACCTGAGTAAAATAAGCTTTAAAGGAAAGATATGTTACTCTGACACATAGCGTTTTAAATTGGTACTGCAGTTCAAAATCAAAATAGTTAGGAGACATGTCTCCCCATGCTCTCTCCTTCCTAGAGTCGATGTACTCGCCAGTTGCCATGTCACACACTTGGCTTTCTTCGCCTTTGTTAAATAGGACAGCTGAAAAGACAGGACACCTTGGGATTAGACAGTCAGCAAAGGGCTGATGCTAGATTTGAACCCACCGTTTCTGTGACGACGACTAAAACCTCTGTATACGGAGTGTGACATAACCGCTGGACTATTTGGTGCACCATGCGTTCTCAAATCTTAAAAAGTTCAAGCTTTTATCCACGTACAACACCACACCCCTCTCTCTCACACGCCCGTTCGTTCTGTTCATATAAAGTGGGGTACGCTACAAGATAATCGGACCCATTCAAGCTCAAGCCAACACCTTTGCTCCCATCAGAAGTTACCCTTCAAATGTTAAGACAGTCCCCTTTAATCACAGGCTTACTTAGTCTTAGTTCACTCTCTTTAGCAACTAATGGATAAATCCAGTCTATTGACTGACTTGGACGTTCTGTAACCAACATTCCCAGGTGAATTACAGCACCGCAGTAGTAGAAGCAATAATCAAGTGAACGGAGCTGTTGGTGATCTTTTAACACTTTGGCCTTAGGTCAATATTGAGAGTCTTTATGTACTTGGGTGCCCCAGTTTTAATCCTATTTTTAAGTTTCTTAAGTTTTTTTGTGTTTTTGTAAATATATCCTGGTTTCAGAAACCCCTTATCTTGATTTTTTTGGAAACCTGATTGTACTACCTGGAGAAATCCAAAAGGATATTACTGGATACTGTGGCATTTATACACATTACCATTATTGACTGTTGCTTCCTGTTTAAGCATTGCCTTAGCCAAGTGACATATCTTTAAAAAGAACATGGTGGTGGCGACAAGAGCATCCCACTTCTGGAGTTTTCTCTGTTTCTAATGTAAGAGTTACACATTGTTGGAAGTATACAGGTTTAGGAGTAACCATTGACATGTTGACCTGTACGATAATAGTTTGCCATCTAATATTCTGAAGCAAGTCGGGTCATAATCACAAGCGCCTGTGCAAGCAAGATACAGTAATCAGAAACCAGGATACTAGTATTCATCACATCTGCAAAGATGTTTACCGTATAACCAGGTTTAAGACGAATATGATCAAAACTGAGATAAAGCTCATAGGAGGTACTCAGGGCCATGTTATTGCACACACTGAACATTTGGGCAATGATCTCATTTAAAGATCAATTACTAGGGTTCTTAGTCACCTGGCGGTTGCTGCATGCATGGAGGCTATGGTCCTTTCAGGTAGGCCGCCTGGCTCGGATCAGACCTGTGGCTCCCTTTCCTTGTCATTTCCCACACTCTCTCTCTCTCTCCCCAATGTCGGACTCTATCTCAAAAAAAAAAAAAAAAAGGCTCAAGAAGCCAAAATAAAACCTTTAAACAAAGTCCCCCTGACAACAATTCCAAATGTGTTTTGTTCACATTTCAGAGAAATATGCAGTTGGGGAGTGTTAGTGAGGAAGGTCAGAACATTGCATTTTTAGTCATATTTAAAGTGTGAATTAAAAAGTGCAACTTTCATAACATGGGGGAAAAAAAGTTAAACATATCATAAAGAGGAGTACCAAAACAACTTATAAAGATCACAGTATATTATTGACAGGGCGGGTTAAACACCTCGTTGAACATCTGATATGAGCGCCTGATTCACTGAAGGCTCAAACAGAAATCCTTCCCAAAACACAGCTGGGCCTAATCTAAGGCATGTTTTCAAAAAGGAGCACATTCTGACATTCATTATAATAATGATGGGCTATATTCCAATTCAAATTCTGTCATCCCCATGATCAACTGTGCTCCATATACTAGAGGTGTCTATAACTATGATTCACACAGAAGTGAAAGTACACCATATTGACTGATGTTAATTACAGGCTGTTCTCAAAAAGTACAGAGCTAATTAAATCCGCTCGAAATTGACAAGAGCATAATTATTCTATGAAGTGCGCTTGATCACATATAGCAATTTTCAAAAGGCACTAGCTAATTTTCTATAGAGGTAATAAGTATATGACAGGGGAACTTCAGCAGATCATTTGATGTCCTAAAGTTCTAATGGAGACAGACTTAACAGCAGGGAAAGGTTTTGTGATCAGCAGCCATTCTCTGAGGCCAAAATCCCCTTGAAGTGAAATAGTGTCGATGTCAGAAACCAGTTGAATGCCTCAGCAATGACTTTCTCTCTGCAAAGCCCCAGGGATGAGCAATACAACAATAGACGAAGGCACCACACAGCTGTAGAGATATTACATAGCTAAGCTGTTTTGGCTTTTTTCAACAGTCTCGCTACCGGAGCCCACAGTAGACATTTTTCTCTCATTCTGTGGGACAGAATTGCCCGGCTTTAGTCAGCTTTCAGTTATTATAAAAAGGAGTCACAAGAAGGGAAGCGAGGGTGAGAAAGTCTGGGTTCTCCCACATTAAAAAGGGAAGACTAGATGCCTCACTTGTCTAATATAATTCAAAGTGCTCCCTTATTCTGCTTTTTTATACTTAGTTCCTAACTTCAGTCATTCTTTGACTGTAGAATAGCTTATTGTATTAAAGATCACATGTTCCCTTTTCAACAGGTTTAAACAGGTCTCAAAGTTCCACAAAACATGTCTGTGAGGTTTTTGTTACAATCTGATCCTGTATATGATCATGCCTCTAAACCCCTCTATTTCAGCCCTGTTTTCATAATGTGATAGTTTTTTTTAACTGTGTTGCAAGAAAAAAAGTAATTCTAGACCATGTTTTCGGCTTGTTCATGTATATTATTGTGGACAGAGGCAGAGACGCCAATATGAGTGAGTATTTTGTTCTTTTTCCAATGCAAGATAGGTACAGCCTATATCATTCTTCAAAGCTTTTGTTTGTTGTTGTTTGTGTTTTTTTGTGGTTTTTTTTTACATATGAACCAAAGACAGAAGGCAATTTGAAATTATTACTTAAGCTTCAGAAGCCAGAATTACTATCTAAATTGGTCGACATTGAACAATTAAATTGACATTTTTACACAGACATCAGGGACTTTTTAAAACATGTTGCGGAATCATTCACACAGGCAGATACAGAAAAATAGCTCAGCTAATTAGGGCAAGATAAGTTAACTTAAACTCTCTAGACGGTTATATTCCTTGTTTATAAGAGTTGCAGTGCTTTGTCATGTCTAGCAGAATTGGGATACAAAAACAAGCCAAAAAAACATTTTTAGAAAAAAAAAAAAACCTTGTTAAGGGTGTCGAATCTTAAGAGCAGACAGAACTGTTATGCTTGTGTCCGAAAAAGCACAACAAAAATCTCCAATTAGGCCAAGGTTTTCTTCAATGAACTAACTTATAGTTGTGATACTTACATTTTTCTCATGAACACATTTGCTATGTATTGTTTGTCTTTGATTCAGGGGTTTATCAACATTCTGCCAATAACTGACATATTGGCAAAGATCAAATGGTGACTTGCCTATTCACACCCATTCACACACTGATGGCAGAGGGTGATCTGGAAAGTGGCCCTCAGAAGTAACTAATCCCGTTTCCACACATTCATACACCACTCGGGGTTAAGAGTGTTGCCCAAATACACATCAGGCATGTTGCAGGAGCTGGGGATCGAACTCCCAACCTTTCGGTTGAGACACGACAAACTCTACCAGCTGATTCACAGCTGCTATGAAACACTGATGGACTTGCAAGCAAAGAACAGGAGTAAGGAGTTAATTTGTGTTTTTGCTTTTATAAGTATAGGTAATCAGAAGCTCAAACTGCATTATCCAGGCAAAGCAACTTCACAGCCAGAGGGTGTAAATGACCATATATGTTTGCACACAAGAGGAATATTTACATACCACAGAGCACAACCTGAGCTGAGGTTTCTAAGGAAACACAAAGGCAGCTTTGGCAGGTTAATTCTGCATGTTGCACAAATACAATACAAGCCTCTAGCCTGTCCTAAGACTCAATGCAATACTAAAAACAAATATCCCCTTCTTCTGCTTCCCATAATTGTTTTTTTGTTGAGTCTGCATTATCAGAAAGGAAAACATTAGGCGTAGAAACAAACTTGATTTTGCATTTGCCAATTCTGCAGGTACATCACAGAATACATATGCAGCTCTCTTCAATATACTGAATAAACAGGCACTTATATTTGCTTAGCGAGAGGGTCTTAGAGCACTCTGTTCTTATGCAGCAACAGCCTGACTAATTTAGATCGACTACATCCACAGCTGTTGGGCTGCCTACATCCAGTCATCTGCTCCTGGGCTGAATCACATGAAAAAAACAAAACTACATCTTGAGAAACTTTAATTTTCACTTTCATGTCACTTTTGCCCCTGGAATCCTAATACTCGACAAGAGGTTGAGGGGAACCAGCTGTTGTTGTTTCCTAAAATGATAGCCTGCTTTCAACAAAAAGCCTGAACGTTTGATTGTAACAGCTGCTTATAGGTAAACAGAACACCTCTTTCCAGCTGGGACTTTAGGGTGGATAACCATTAATGGGAGAAGAAAGATTAGAAATGCATGCCTTGAAACCAAGTGACAACTTGCAGTGTTGAAGAATGAAGCCAATAAAGCACCTAGAGACTGCTGCAAAATCCAGGGCCTTCCCATTACATCCATTATTGAAATACCAGATTGAAAAACTGAAATGAAAATGTTTGCATCCCGGCGTCAAATATTTCTTTGAAATAACTAATGTGGATTTATGAAGGCTAAGTTTGTTTTTGTTATACTTTTTCTTAATTAGGGGCGCGGCTAAGTTGACTGACAGTTGAGTGTGTAAAGACTTTACTTGATCATGACCAAGTCACATACATGTACGCATGCAGAATTATTAGGTTATATAACATTAAGTAAATCACATTATTTTGTTCTATGTCTAAACACAGTCAATGGTGTATTTACTGACAGTGCAACCATTGCAGTGCACCAGGCCTTAGCACTTTGATTGGCCCATAACAACTGTCAATTGAATGAAAATTATTACTGATGGTGAACGAGTGTTTGTCTGTGCTCTGTAAAGAGTCAGTTATGAAATACATCATACTCCTTTTGTGATTACTATTAATTTAAATATCATCAATACTTAATGTAAGCTGCTTATTGGACTTATTCTCAGAAGGTAGCTCACAAAAAGAAAAACAGGCTGAGCTGGTTTGAGATACGCGTGTCGCTCCGGCTGTTGTCCGTGGTGCTGATCAGAGGCTGGTTTGAACAGTTTCAGGGTGTTTTCCTGCATGGTGACACAACTGTTTGGTGTAAGGGAGAGGACCAAAATACATTTTCACTGGGACCCAGTACAAGTACAGTATGTTAAGCTGCTTGACACAGTTTAAATGAAATCTCAAGACGATTTAGAAAAATAGATGTTTGATCTATTAACCTTTTATCTGCTTACTGTGTAAATGTATTTCTAGGTAACATTTACATGCTTCAAAATGTAATATTTAGAAATGATTGCTGATGGTCTAATTGTTTTCTTTTGTATTTCGTATCGAGGCACGAGGTGTATTTATTTCCTTCTTTTTCATAACAGCTTTAAAACTCCTCACACAAGTAGACTTCAGTATTCCACTTAGAGCTTTGATGTATTGGAAAAACTTCTTGTCATCATGTTTTTTGTTTTTTTTGTATCCCAATTTTGTGTTGCTTCTCAAACTTCATGCGAGGAGCCTTTGGGCCTTCTTCAGGCTCAGTTATTTGTGCGAATCTGCTCAGTGGTGAAGTGTGGATGAGTAAGTGTTTGTGCGTGAAGCACGAGTTCACCCACAGCAAAACACTGTGTGGGAACCTTCAAAGTTTTAGAAAAAAAAAAGAAAAACTGTGTCTAATTGATGATGACCAATACAGCAGAGATGTAACTTTTGATCCTGTTAAGGATGTGAGCAGCATGAACTGGAAGTCTGAGCGGCACGACTTCGCCCCCGGAGACTAAAGATGTGACTGTACACCTGCTGGCTGGTTATCTCAGGCTCAGCATTCTGACACAATGGGACACGTCGGGGAGGAAAGAATCTGTTGACTAATCCCAAAAACCTTTGTTCTGACAGCATCTGTGACACATCCAACTGCAGAGACCAAAGGCTCCTGGGGTGAATTTACCTGAGGACTAGTTTCTCTGACACACTGAAGATACTTAAAGCTTTATGATCTCTGAAAGCATTGAAGAAGTAAAAGCCAACGCTTGCTACTCTTGAAAGTACAGTGGAAAACAGATGTGTTGTTACGCTAAAGCTTGGCACTTTATCCCACTTCTGACACATGCTCAGTTGTTCAGTCTGTCGGGACTTGGGTTGGGAACCTGAGTGTCACCGGCTCAATTCCTGATGCCTACAAGGTCTGGACGTTGATGTGAAAAGGTGCCAGGTTACTTCATGAGCACTGCCAATGTGCCCTTGAGCAAGGCACAGACCGAGGAGTGCTCGTTGTGGGCATAACCCTGACTCTGACATCTCTCCATCAGTGCATGTCCACAGCATCCTGGATGTGCTTCTGTGTGTATTTCAGCCTGTGTGTTTGTCCTCTTCTGAAACAGATTCAGATTGAGGTGTAGTGGAAATAAATAAGTCTTGTTGCAGTTAAATATGTTCAAGGTATTAATTTCTATATGATGCTGAAGAGAAGCAGATGTGCTTGCATGTTTAATACATGAGAGTTGCAGAGTTGAACACTCACTGATGAAAGAAGATTCAACACAAAATAATACAGCTTATAAAGGAGGTAGAAACACTGGAGTTGCATGCAGCCAAGTGTTCCATAAAAATGTATATTTGGGACAGGTGGGCAGTTTTGAAGCAGTGTTTTCCAAATTGCTGAGTTAACAGCCATGGTTTTGTGACATTTCAAATAAAGTTGGGTGGATATCTAGGCTTCTCACTTTCAAATAAATGAGAGAAGACATTATAGGCATCCTTGGAAAGAGATAAACCTGGTTGTTAAAAAAAAACATGTTACACAAACTTGTTATGTGTTCCATGGTTAAGCATGCTGTTGTATTGGGTTACCTGGTTGGAAAAGGGTAGCTTTTTGGAGTGCAAAGAAATGTTTTTGAATAAAGCTCTGTCAGTGCTACTGAGAGTACAATGAACATAGAAGAATACAAAGAATGTTTGTGAAAGACATTTCTTTGAGAGGAGCTCTTGGAAAAAGCTTAATAAAGAGGGTTGGTAGGGCTTTTGTAAAGTTTATTAGCCATTAACTTTTCTTTGTTAATGGTTATAAAATAAATTGATTTTGTTTGTACGATTTTTAATAAAGCTTATATTCATCATTTTTTCACATGTGGTAGATTGACTTAAATTATTCCTAAAGTTATTTTGAAAAGAATGCATAGCTAAAAATGGCTTTATGTTACACCATTGATTTATTTCCAAAAGCCCAAGGTTTATTTTTCACACCATACCTGTTATAATAAAGTGGCGTCCAAGTTAGCATGGTTTGTTTTGGCTGTTGTGAAAGCTGTCAATCAAACCCTGATGCGGCCTAAACTGTACTGAGAGCTCTTCAAAAGATGGAAGATAATCTTTTGATATCATGCACTTGGAGTCCTCTAGTAATATATTCTAGTTCAAGTAACCGTTTGCCTCCTGTATAATGTGTCATTTATTGTATATGTCACTATTGACGTCTGAGTCTCCCATCCCTTTTTAGAGCAGGGTGTGTTTTGTGGGTGTCTTTGAGTAACAGCTGCCCATTCTTCCTTGTTCTCAAGGCATGCATTGAACATGACAATCCCCTTTCAGTGCCAGGTTTTCCTTTTCTTTAGCTCTTTGTTGTCTATTTTCATGGATACTGTATACAGTGATTACGAGAAATGGATGGGCTACACCAGAAGGATACAGGCAGGCTTTCATTGGTGCTGTTGCTCTTGTTAATGAGCTCTGTACAGCAGAACCTCTTACTGCCTTCACTTCTAGATTCAGATACATAGGGTTTTGCAGATTTTCTTTGTCCAAAACCAAAGACTTTAATAATATCCATGTGAAGCATGGCATCACATTGCGTTCTAAAGTCATAATATGCAGTTTTTGAAATGTTAAGTGTGAGATGGCCGGGACTGCACTTGTGACACTCAACCTCACCACAATACACTCTGATAAACTATGTTCCATACGTTACATTACAAAATAACTATATCACTTTCTAAGACATACATTTTGTAAATGGTTGAATTTAAATAGGACCAAACTAAAGTGTTAGTCTGATTTCAGTCTATATAGCGTTGCTTAGAATGGTAGTCTCCTTTAAAGTTTTTTTTTGGGTGTGCTTTTCTCCTTTATTTGACAGGACAGTACATAGAGCAGGAAGCAGGGGGAGAGAGTGGGGAATGACATGAGGGAAAGGAACCTGAGCAGGCCAGACTTAAAGCCTGGCTACCCACAGAGTGCACTTAGTACATGGGCGGGCTAACATAACAGTAGCACATCTTCACCTCAAGGATATACATTTTAGTATGTTGTTAACAGTGCATTAACTGTCATGTGAGTCTGCAGTATGCAACACAGGGATGACCGTTATACATGGTCTAGCAGGGCTAAGCCCTCCTGTTCTTATACAATAAAGAGGAGAAGGCTATGTGTAAAGAAAAATGAAACTGAATGTTTGAATTGCAGTTGAACATAGGGAAACAACTGAATTCAATAACTACAAAATATTTGATAGCCCCAAATGGGCCTTTTACTATTACAGCCCAAATCCTGAAGCATCCTCTAATTCATTTCAGAGGTACAAATGAGTGACAGGTGTCATGACACACACCCTTGATTAGCTGTCCATTTTGGCTAAATTCATTCAGCCAACAGGTCATCAATGTTTGGACAAATCACACAGTTGTAGTTACTCACTGAGCATTTCTTAACCTGACATGTTACTCAGCATTGTTGAGTAAAATAAATGGTCTCTTAAGTTCAAATGATTGCGGTGGCAATTCTTATGTTGTCCCATTTTTTGAATCTTCTAAGGAAGAAATGAAGAAAACTTTTAGAGGTGATGTGGTGTCACACTGCCATACTGTATGAATTGTCTGAGAGACTTAGATGTGTTGAAAGGCAGCTGATGGCACATCATTGGATGGCAGATGGAAGAACTAATTATTTTTATAGTCTTGTTTATTTCTGCCTTATTATATTTGGTTAAATATTCAGACTCATGGCGCCAAACCTGAAAAGTGTTTGAAGTGATGTCTGACGTGCATGCTGCCACTGCACCACCAGCGCCCCCCTGTCTGTGTTTTTAGGTTGCTCTCAGCGTCTTGTAAAAGTATCAAGCTAAATGCTAATGATAGAGGACTTGAATTCAATGAGGACAACAGTATGAATGACAATAAATAAGGTATAAAATTGTGTTCATCATGTTCAACAGCTTGTGCTAGGCTTTCACCTGCACTATGGGGTGGTGAGCTTGTGGAGTAAATGCAGATTAGCATACCTACCTAGTATCTTGCATCTGTCTAATCCCAAACACCATATTGTGATGTTCAGAAATAAACCCAGTAATTGTGGAGAACCAGCTTAATGGGACCAGCAGTCAAAACACCAACTGTTACTATTTCCTTCCGGACGTACCAGCTGATTCTCCGGGCAGATAAGCAGGCTCATAAGATTAGTTTCCAGCAACCATGAACTTGATTAGTAAGGTAAACTTGCTAATCGAGGATAAATAGATAGCTCAATTACATCCTTTCAGCTTGTAGTGATGGAAGACTTCATGCCACCTGCTTCTGGTCCCTGTCCAGAAATTCAGGTTAGTGTAATTTGCCCCGGCTGCACGTGTGTAGTGGATTTCGGATTCCATGAAAGGTTAGAGGCCCTGACTCAGTTTGCAATACTTAAAACTCCCATCTGCATGATTGTTCGGCTGTATGTTGTCTTGATCTGTGTCCTTCCCCCCTTCTGTTGTGTTTCACACTGTGAGTAATTCCGCTTTAAAGATTCGACTGTATTTTAAGCATGGGAAGAGTTCTTGTTTTAGTTGGTGGCACAGTGATAGTCAAAGCTGTATTGACCAATGCACATCAGCTGGCTTTGTGAAGAGAAACAGTCAGTGTGGATGGCAAAAAAACAGGCAGAACATATTGCTTGATGCCCCAGCTCTGATTGTCTCTTTAACAAGATATCTGCATAGAGTGCATTGAAGGTCAAACATTTCTACTTGCCTCTGTGTTATTAAAGACATGACTACCTGAAATGCTGAAGAAATGATTGATCTGACATCCATCAAACAAAGATTTTAAAAGTTGTTTTCGTCCTCTCTTGAGGACAGACCTTTAAGAGTTTGACATTTTACTTTTTACAAATCTGCTTCATCATGTTATCTCTGAAAACGTCAATGCCTTTTCATGTTAATCAAATCAAATTAGTTTCTTTTTCATGCTCATATCGACGAATTGAAACAGGGTAAAGCCGCCGCAAAAAGTCATATTCCATCGTTGAACTGAGACTCAACAGGTGAACAGCGGCTGCGGCTCAGTTTGTAGAGTCAGTCGTCTCTCAACAGGAAGGTTCAATCCCCGGCTCCTGCAGCTACATGTGTCCGGTGGCAAGACACACAAACCCCAAGTTGTTTTCTGCCTCTTTGGCAGCCGCGTATGCATGTGTATAAATGGGATTAGTTACTTCTCATGGTCACAAACATAGCAGCATCTGTCATCGGGGCAAAATAGCAGAGTAGTCAGAAGACTAGAGAATTTGGCCTCAATGCAAGATTGTCTTGCATTGAGGCCGTTTAACACTACCAGCTGGTTTAAGTGAACTACAGAGAACTTGGCATACTTTCCTAGAGGCATTTATTGTCTATCAGATAATGATAGATGATCATTGATGGGTTTCTGAGATTGCCTTGCAGGTGAATCAAATCATTGCTCAACAAGGTTCACCTGGACTGAGTCTCTTGAAAGACCAGTCCTGCCCTCAGAGAATGGAGGCCTTTGGAGTGGGGAGTGCTGCATCTCGTCCCATCAGGAGATTTCTGTCTCTTTGTGTCATCTTATGTTTCTGTTTGGGTTTCATAGAATTAATCACTAAATTTTGAGTTATTTTGAAGGTGTCTTGTGTGATTTCATTGGTTCAACTTGTGATTACTTGTTTTGCCCTTTAGGGTCACCTTAGAGTGGGGTGTAACAATAACGTGTAATAAATTACAATTTTATGCAAGTGTCACCTTCCCAGATTTGACCTCTTACACAGCCATATTGTTCATTAACATGTGTCATGTGTCAGTGGTCAATGACAGCCAATGATAGCAACCTCTTACACCCGAGAAGAATAATCTGTTTATATATTCAAATAGCAATAACATGTTCAAAATAGCCACCCTGTCTGAAAAGTTGTGTTATATTTGTATTGTTTTTCTGAAATAAAAAAAGTCATGACTTGGATGAGGAAGGGAAGGGGGTTCAATTGAATCTCAAACCTTTGTTTTAAGCCTGGTCAACTCCATACTTACAGTATGTGTACAGCAATGTGCATTATGAGCATTCATTGTAACTTTTTTGAACTGGGACCACATCCAAGTAACCTCTGGGTTTGTATCTGCAGGGTGATTTTAATCTACTTCTACACTTCTGCATATGGTACAGATTTATTTCATTGTATTTACTGACGTGTTCAACCTTTAGTGCACACACTGGTTTTTTTTTTAAACAGGTTAATTACAATTAATCACGTCAGCCTCAGTGGATAATTTTCTTTTCATTCTAATCAAAACAAAACACCACAGCAAACTTCATTCTCTGCATTTCCATAAATGACACAATTCATTTACTCGCCTTCAGCAACCAACCTTGTATCCAACACAGTTTAATGAATTTATGAGGAATGGACCTTGTTACTCACCAGATATGCAGAGCCTTACTTTGCCATTAAAGATAATTAAACTTGCCCTAAGAAATGAGTCGTGGGGAGCTACCGGAGAAGGTCTGATTGCCTAGACCTTATATTATATATAGTTTAATTCGAAACTAATCTGCACTAGGTAAATGCATTTGCTCTGAACTTGAGGGCAAAAGAAAGATGCATACTACCATCAATTATGCTCATCCAACAACAAGGCCTATGCAATGAGGATGTAGTAAATGCTAAATTAATAGGAAAAGGAGGAATGTGTTTCAAACAGCAGGGATGTTTGAAATGACGGTACAAAAACATCAAAACCCAGAGATTAAACTGGAAACTATGGGCTTCAATGTTCTGTATTAATATTTCCCTGAAAGTAGACAGCTGCTCCACAGGTAGTAAACAATACCGTCACGTAACTTTATTATTTAAAGTATCAATGTCCCTTTCATGTTTCTTTTTTACCCTTCAAGGTCACATTTGAAGGAACACTTGAATCAGAAACGACCCATGAAAAATGTGTTCATCAAATGCGCCGTCGGATGGGAACTCAGCTACGCTTTCAGTTCTGTTCTTGATGGTCACAGAAGGAGAAAGTTGATCTTCTCAAATATTTATTAAAGAAGGGAAAAAAGATAATTTTTCCCAAAATGTAAAGAAGACTTCCAACATGATCAAACTCACAAAGCATTAGTAGAGGCAAAGGTGCCCAAACTGAACTCAGAATGATCAACACAGGTTATGCATCTCTTGCAGATTAGTTTTATAAAACTGCAGCACCTATTTATAATTCATGCAGAGAGACCACACAATATTAACCTTGATCTGTCCTCGAACAATGCATCACTGTATTGCACAAATGTCTAATATGAGAAACATTAGAAAACAAATTTGTTTGATTTCACAGCTCAAAAAACAGCACAGATCCACAGACAGTGCGTCAGGAGAATTAAATAAGAAGTCGTGAGGAGTCTGTGTAGGTGGTTGTTTATATAAGAGATGCATTATAAGCATTCCTGCATGTATTGTGGGCTGGAGGAATGAATGGGTGGGTTCAGTAAAGGAAATGCAAATAAAGGATGAATTGTGTCTGGCTCTTTTAGCCAGAGATAGACATCTTCATCACATCCATAAATTTGTGTTGGAGAAATTATCCCTCAGACCACAAATGGACCCAATTATATCAATATAATGTATGCAGAAAAGAGACTGCCATTATTCAAAACAAATGTGTTCAGGCAATTTGGAATAAAACCTGACTGAGAAAACATCAAGAGGCCTAAATGTGTGTGCTATCACACAGTCTTCCTTAGATGGGTGTGACATAATAGCTCAAAAATGAGCCATCTATGGAGAAGACAAATGGGATTTTTACTTCCTGAACCTCATTGTTGAGCTGTGTAGTAGTTATGCAAAACTGTCTCCTGTTCAGCAAGCATACACAAAGATAATAATTAAAGAAATGAAACTTCAATATGAAACATCTCATGGCATTTAACGATGAGTTAATTGAGCCCAACCAGTGGATATACTGTACTGTCTCAATTATTCCATAAAGTAGACTCAATGAGCCAATCCAGCTGTGCTCCCCTCCTTAACATCAACTAACAGAAACACTGAAAGGTCCTTGGGGAACTTGGTTCTTGTGCTTCTTACTTGGGGCCCTTCTTATAGTTGGAAAAACAGCTCCTATAGAAAAAAAACATTAACATCCACTTACTGCCCCACAACTTTGTTGAAAGCTGCTGACAAGCATTCATCTGCTCAAGAGCCTTTGGTGAGAAGATTCACTGCGTCTGCAACATCTGGTATTTCTCCTCTGTGAAAGCTCCGTGTGTCAGACAGTCAATATCAGTCATTGAGTCTGCACTTGCACTTAGTGCCAGAGTGAAAAGCTGGAGAACGAACAGCCAGAAACGAAAATTAATTCTGACAAAACGCAGATTGTACTTTTGATGAATGTTGTTTAATTGGTTCAAAAGGAATATCCAATGTAATTATAGAAATACTTTTTCAGCCTTTTAGGCCCCATGATGAAGCATTCTGAACTCATCATCAAAAGCATCATGACAAAAGGGAAGAAATGCATTATGGTCAATGGTAAAGGCACTTGAGCTTAGATAGCACTTTTCTTCTCAAAGTGCTATAACACAGCACTCACAAATACACATTCACAAACTGAAGGCAGAGGCTGCTATGTACAGTAAAGTGTCCATCAACCTTCGGGTTGAGAGAAGACTAACTGAGCCACAGCTGCCACCATTATAAGAGTAAATACAAATAATGCTTAAACAGAATTTGAGTATAATACAACATCAAATATAGAGTAAAAGTTACAGTGCAGTGAGATTTGTTGTTCTTTCTATTATATCAGACAAAATTGCCCAGCTCTAAATAGACTACGAGAGAGGGCTTTGTATAACATTCTCCAATTGATGAAGCAACTGGCACCTCTCCAGCTATACCAAACCAATTTCCGGACTTGGTCCGTGCCAAGACTTGAACCAGAAACTCTCCGGCTCCCAACCCAAATCCCTACAGATTGAGCTGCTGCCGCCCCAAATCTACATGGTACCAAAAGATAAAACAACCTTCAGAGATTTGAGTGAAACGTATTGGTCGCCTTTTGGCAGGTGTAGCTGTATTCATTACAGTTTTAGATGCCAATACTTGGGGAAAGATTTTTCCATTCATGAATACGGAAATCATTTCTATATTCACCTAACAATGATTTAAACTGTGTGTTCCTCTGCTCAGCTTGCTTCAGGACACAATCAGCTCAAACACCATCTGCTTTTACTCCCCTGTTGAATCAGCCGCAGAAGTCATATGTCCGTGTAATGGATCTTAACAGAGTATAAAGACACTCCTAATGAAGCTTTAGGCTTTTATCAGTTGTTCTAAGTTGTCATTGTGTCCTTTGAGATGTAGCTGTTTGATCGATGAGCCTTACAAGTCAACATGTGAACATGTCAGACACTGTAATGCAGCAATAGCAGCAAAAAGTAAACATATGGCTCGCCCCTATCTAAACCATTAATCAGTTTTAGAAGCGAGTGAACACATAGAGTGCATGATAAATAAGGGAGGGTATTGTTGACATTTAAGTGCAGAGTAAATGTGCATACAACACCATAATGATATGATCATTATGTGACTGTATTGTGTCATACTACAGTGTCAACTACTACTCTAAAAAGACAATGTTCATAAATTATTTAGTATAAATTATCCATTTAAACATGTTTTCTAAACTCTGGCATTAAAATAAGTATTTGTTATAAATAATGTAAGAAAAGCTACTGACAGTGTTTCTGATGAACAAAACAACAAGTCATTCATGTCTTGTAAATTATACGAGTCGTTGTAGGCTATACCAGTGAAACATGACAATCTCCTTCATATTGTAAATGTCTATAGTGTGCAAATGATTAACCTATGTGTCTCGTAAATTGTAGCCATGTTTTGTTTGTGATTTATTCTTTGCATATATTGTGCAGCTTTTGCTATTTCTAAATAAAACTTTTTGTAAAAAAAATACTACTGTATGTTGTAATTTTAGCTGTTTAACCACATGTATAGTGCTTTACAAAACAGATAGGTGAATAACACTGTTTTGAGCATATCTTCCTTAAAAGGTACAGTTCAAAGTTATGACATATTAGTTTAACTGTAGCCATATGTATTCACGAGGTATTGTAGAGTTCACAGGCTTCTTGGGAGCAACTGCTCTTTTCTCACCACGGAAATTGAAGACACGGAACATTTCTCATGGATCTGCCTGAGGCACTGCTTTAATTTTTGCGGCTGGATGGTGCGTGTTTCTCACCCTCCTGAGTGATCACAGACACCTTATCTGTCACTAATATCTGTGAAAAGAGGATGACATGAAATCGAATGTGGTAAAATGCTATCCCTCTGGAAGTGCACAGACAAACATGCAGAAGTGTAGAAATTATACAGCAGATTAAAAGCTGATTTTAATTTCCAGAATGGGGGGGGGGGGGGAAATAAAATGATAAACTGGAGCATAGCTTTCCTTAAAAGCTTTGAAATAATTTCTGCTTCAAAAGAAAGTCTCCAGTTGTTGGCTGTGGCTCAAATCTGTCTGAAAAAAAAAAGAAATAAAAGAGATGGCTGGTTTAGCTGCTGCTTACAAACCCAAAGAGAGCTAACTCATTAAAGTGTGAGACGTGACGTGAATGTGTGCTGCATGCCAAACTGAAAAAGGAAAAATCAACAAGACAAATGTCAGCTTCCTTTAATGCATCTTGGTTCACAAGGAATTATTTCTAATGTATGCCTCAACCAATGACAAATCAGCCCTTCTTTAACAGTAAGAAAATTATGGATTTTTTTGTTGGTAGTTGGCACAACCACATGACAGTTTGAAAACACTTTAAATTAAGGTCAGAACATTTGTCACTAAGTAGTGGCTTATTAGCATGCTAATTAGCAGAATGCTTATATGTTAGGAAGTTGTTAATACTTAGTATAGCCCTTATAAAGGTAGAAGTAAGCACATACATATTAGATCATGATGACATACCCGCAGCCAGAATGCTGCTAATTAGCATGCTAATAAACAACTACTTAAATAAGAATAGGCTATTGTGACGTTAATTTAAAGTAATAGCGACACTTCAAACTGTTATACTTATAGTTTATGAAGCCTATTGGACGGGGGTGGTAATATATCAATATTTACCATTAACTGGATCTAAATAGCACAAATTTCAGGTGGCAGAGCCAAGAGCAAGTAATGACACCCAGGGAGGAGGATAGGATTGGGTGAGATGAACAAGCAAAGCTTTTACCAGGAAGACCCGGTAGATAATTCCCTGTAAAAACATTACAAAGTTATGTGATTTATATTGCACTAGTCTACCTGCATTAAAAAAAACAATGTCAGTCTAAAACATTCAGTCTAAATGACTGTAAAGCTGCAGTTTAACTCATTGTGATTTCTTGCAAACCAGTTTGTTTTTTGCTAGCTTAAACCCAACCAAACTGCAACTGTCTTACCTGGTATTGTTACCATGAAGTTACTTATATGATCCTGCACATCCAAAGTCTCACAAAACAAGACACACAAGACAAGAAAGTGCGCAGACGGCACCCTGACTTCATTGGTGAATCACATCTTAAACTTTAATTTACTGCCAAACAGCCCAAAATCTGTCTTACTTCAAACTTTACCATCTACGCCTGGCTAGAGTGGCGAGTCAGTGCCTGATTCATATAATTCTGTTTTATAAAGCCTGTTCCTTTGAATTCCATAGACATTTTGTTGTGGGATCACACCTGGTTTCTATCTGTGATACAGAATGATGTGCCATTTCTGATGTGTCAGCAATAGCAGTCATCATCGTTTTCTCTCTTGAGCCTCAGCCCCAGAACAGACCACTGAATCGAACAAAACAAGAGCGGTGGAAGAATACATTGAGGTAAAGCATGATAAAATAATGATGAGCTGTTCATAAAAGTTAGCTCTTTATTTTGTACTTTATGTTTGCTTGCAGTTAACAAAGGCTTCTTTTTGTTGGTGGAATTCAGACTGAAAACAGTTGTGTGGTCAAAATGTGATGATCTAGGAAATCCAGTTTTAGTAATAAATACATTTATCTCAAAGTTTATCATATGGTAAGACACATTTCCATATTGGCTTTTGATACATGACAGAGAATGTTTGTTGTTTTTTTTCCGCTAAGTTAACTTTTTGGCTATTCAAATAATATATGTAACAAGGATTACAATTAAAATAGATATGCAGCTTATTGTTGTTGTTATTGTTATTATTATTATTATTATTATTATTATTACTATTATTATTATTATTATTATTATCATCATTTGTGATAGTGATGTAGAACCATATCTGAAAGGTTGAATACTGAGATGTGGTTGGTAAGGGCTGGAGGCAGGCTCCTGAGGTGGAGGACGTGTGGTCAGTCATTTCAGTCTGCTTTCCCAATCAATAAATGTATTTAAACTGTCGAACAGGCATATAGAAAGCTATTGGCTTGTCGCCTCAGCCAAAAATGTCATTTTAAACAGCTTTAAAGCAGTCACAACAAATGCATTTGCAAACAAAGCAAGCTTTGAAGAGAAATCCTCTTTGAATGCTGTGGAAATGCACTGAAAATTGTTCTATTTCTGGAGTAATTGTCTATTTCCATGACAGTGAAGTAAGAGAGAGGACAGCAGGACACAGGAGGGTAGCGGGGGAAAACGGCTGAACTGTCTGGTCGGGTATAACAGAGCAGTTGCTGGCCCGGGAGGCTCATTCACTGTCCTCCAACGTCATGCCTGAATTCCTCAGACTGATATTCTGTGAATGTGTCCTCAGTCCTCTGTGCCTCTCCTTCATTCTGGATGGGGTGAGTCACTCAGTCACGGAAATTGTCCGGTTTTAAAAAAAGTGAAACATGGAATTCCACTTCCTGAATTTGAAAAGTGGGTAAACTGAAGTGTGCAACTGAGAGCATGCTTGCTAAAATATTAAAATGATGACGCTGGTGTCGGTTGTGATGCAACAGAAATGGGAGCCAGTGACTGGAAAGAGGCTAACATTACACAAACTCTCCATCATTGTCAAAATGACTTTGAGCAAGGCACCAGATGTCAGGCTATTCCAAGGTCAGTGCACTAAGCAGAGTGTATTTATGTGCAAATGGAGCATGAAGTACTATTCCAGTCTAATGCAGCACAGTTAGCATCAGACAGTGAGGCTGATGCATGGCTCAAAGCTGGCGAGGCCAATGAGGAGTGCGGCAAACATTATTGTATTTGACCAGACGCAGGCCCTTCTAGACTGTTTAGACATTATCTTATACAAGCCAAAGACTCGAGGAGAATGTTCTGGAAGAACTATCTGTGTCACCTTGTAGCAGCGTAGGAGGACTCAGCAGCAGCTCATGCCAGACTGAGGATTACTACCTCCACTCCAAACACGCACTAATTCACAGCTCACAAGCTCTCTATTAGATTAAAAACCACTTTCTGTGCCATCACGAGCCAGATTGGAGGGGTTGTTGTGTGTATGTTTTTTTTTTGTTTTTTTTAAACATTAATTTTTGCTGACCAGATCTTCACTTGAAATCCCAATGTATGCTGCATTTTCTGTCCAGTGCTTTGGAGAAATGATTCCTGAGCCACCGGTGCATCAGAAACTGACGGGTAAGTCTAAGTTATGTGAACTGAATCAAATACATGTGTGTCCAGATGGATGACTTTTTACAGTCAGAAGTTGACGCTGCACCTGATACAGCATTTCTGAAATGAGAAAAAAATGTGGGACTTTGAATTCTGCATGGTTGTTGGAGTCAGACTCGCTGGTCTGAGTATATTAGAAACTGTGGATCTACTGGGATTTACACAAATGGCAGCCAGTGGAGTTTCCAGAAAATCGTCAGAAAAAGAGAAAAAAAATATTGAGTTGCAATCACCTTGGACAAAATGCCTGCTTCATGGTAAAGGTCAGAGGACAATAGCTAGATTGTTTTGAGTTGACAGAAAGCCAGCAGGAACTAAAATAACCACAATCCAGGTGTGAGGATGAGCTTCAGGGGACAGAAGAGCAATCTGTCAGCTCGCAATGGAACGCTTGAGTTATGGGCTTAAGGGTTAACCATAGAGTAAGCAGAAAAAGTGCCTGTTCTTTTGAGTGTTTTGATTTCTGCTATGATAAAGGCACTAGTGAATCAATTCAGAAGACCCACCGTCAAATATTGGACCCATCATTGTTGTCAAGTTTCAAAGGGTCATGCCACTGGCGTAAAAACATGGGGGATATTTTATGAGGGTTTAACAGACCTGACTTAGTATACCTCATTTCAGTTGAGTAGAGTGAATCCATTTCACCTCATGTCTTCTTCCAGCAGGAGACCCCAACCTCCCATCCCACCCAACATGGCACACGACAGAAGTCAACTTCAACTTGTTTCTTAAACAAGACAAAAATGTGCATGTAAGGAAATGGTGAAAAAACTCAGATTTCAGTAACTGAAGTAAAATGTTTATGGTAAAAGGGGGCTTTTTTCACTTAATGATGTACAGCTATAAATCCAGAACATAAAAGCTCCTGTGAGGAGTTTGTAGCTGGCTATGCAAAAGACTAAACTTTACATATAACTCAAAGGACTCTATGTTCCCCCCCATCACCTCCTCCTGTTATACCAAAGCATCGTCCAGCCCATCCTGCTCTACTGTTCCTCCTGCTTCTTTAACTTACTCACAGTCAAAAACCGTGCCAAACTCACCCGTGTCACAAACATTGCAGCCAAACTTATCAGTCTCCCCACTCCCACCCTGTCAGAACTCAATTCAAAGGCCATCACACGCATCGCACACACAATAGCACTGGACATCACCCACTCTCTCAACTGCCACCTCTCCATCATGCCCTCCGGGCGCAGATACAGGTTCCTGTTGTGCAGGAGGGCGCGATACGGCAGAAGCCTGGTGCCTGCAGTCATTTCAGCCCTCAATAAAAATCCACTTCAGTCCCAATCCCCGGTCCCCCCATAACCATATGCACTGTATGTCCTGTTGTCCCACATGTATGTTCCTGTGTTCACCCTTTGTCGGCGCGCAGCCCTTAAGACTGTACTATGTTGGTGAAAAAGAATTTCCCCTCTGGGACAATAAAATAAAAGTCTAAAGTCATATTGCTGCCTTTTAATGAACTACACATTTAATTGAGACCATCAGCAACACAATTACATTGTTGTCCAGTTCTGTACAGTTATTTTGAATGCCTTTAAATGTTGCCACTGGGTAGGTGCAGCTAGGTAAAAGCATATCGCAATACAACCATTTTTCACAAGTTCCACTGTTAAGCTTCAAAGTTTGTGATACATTTGATCATTAACAGAAAGCATGTTTATTTTAGTCAAAAAACACTAGCTAATGCTAGTTTCATAGCAGAACACAATAAGCCTGCCACAATATAGCAAATAATTTCTCCGTTCTGACCACTTTTGATCATAAAATATTAGTTAACACAGTTTGTTATTCTCTTACAAAATGCTTGAAATTGCAGACAAAGTGGTCAGAAAAAGTGAAACAAAAAACATTTACCGAGTTGCAATCACTTTGAACAAAATGCCTGATTTTTTTTAGACATCTCTAAATCAGAACATCTCAAAATCAGAACAGCTCAAAAGGCTTTGGAATAAATAAACTAGTAAATGTGAGGAACCATTTTCTTCTAGTCTTTCCTGTTTTGAAATCTGGCTCCAAGTATTCACTTGCTGACATTTTCAGAGTAGCTTTAGCTCTGTGGTGGCAGTGAGGATGCTGGGGCATAACATTTGAACTTTAGTATCTGGTTATGTAAGCGACAAGGCGGCTGTTGAAGTTATTACTTGTTACTGTCAAGTTTGTTCGTTTTTTTTTTTGTTCCCCATTTCATTGCAGCAACGCAGCAGTGGTGAAAAGTTAAACACATTTAATACCATACTGTCTCCTCACCTGTTAGATTAAAAATGGCAGCCATGCCTTTAAGACTGTCATCACATCTGTAAACAACATTACTGAATAGGATTACATAAAACCCAGAGAAAGATAAACACACACACTCTAGTAAACAACAAGTTATTCGGCAAGCGAAACACAATTTGGGCCTTTTAATCACCTTGTTCTTCATATTCACAACAATGTTTGTTTGCAGAGCAGATCTATTTGTGCGGTATGAAACAACACAGCAGCAAATGCTCAAAGTTGTAAATCAGTCTTATACGTGATTTGAGCTCTAAACCCTGTACTGTGTAAGTACTCCACTGGTAATACTGGGGCGCTGATGAGGAGTTTGGATTTTCCTCTCTCATAAATGCTGCTGGCAGCTATCTGCCTCAGCTTGTTTTCAAGCTGCCATGTCTGGGGCCTTTAGTTGTATTTGTTTTCCCTGTTGTAGCACTAGGGCACACATACAACAATGAACTGATGAATGGTTTTGTTCTAGTTTTGTTGTTGAAAATGTTCCCCACAAGTCTGGTCATTATCAACTGGATAGACATAATTATACTTTCTGTCTGACACGTTTTGCCCACCAAGGGATTCTCACCAGTGTTCTAGAGGATCCAAAGGAACTCAGCTGAGAAGGACATTGACTATCTTTAGAGCCAATCCTTAGATTGTTAATAGTCTGGCTTACATCATTCTCAGCTGACATATGCAAGAGGCTGATACACCATGGAAAAGACAAGAAGCTGACACATACAAACAACTATTCACTCTGACATTCAAAGCTGCAGGAACGAATAAGGGTTGACAATTAACCTAGCATGCGTGTCTTTCTCTCCGAGCTCCCAGATAAAACTCACACAGGAATAGTGAGAACATGCAAACTCAAAACAGAAACTCCCCAGGAGTGCAGCATGTAGTGTAATTATTCATTTTACTGAATTCATTTAGAGGATCTAAACAGCCTTGATTGAGTAAATTGTGTTTTCTATTCAAGCACAATTGATTGCATGGTGTGTTAACAGCTGTTTCAGTGTGCTATAGGCTTCAAACTTCAGGGCTTACTCCAACTACATTTGTAGGGAATTACAAAACTCTCATGACAGTATCATCCTTAGTGTTCAGTCAGAAGGTAAAGCATCAGGGTTTGGATTAGTTGACATCCTTTTTTCCTCATGTATTACAGGTGTATACAGGCAGGATTATTAGGTCACACCTACAGCTACACATATTCACACACTGAGGTTGTTATGTAAAGTTTCCATCCGTATTCATACATTTTGATCAGCTGCCAACAAAGCAGCAGGAGCAACTTGGGGTTAAGTGTCTTGCCCATGGACACATCAGACATCTAGCTGCAGGAGCTGGGGATTGAACCCCCAACTTCCCACTACCACTGGGTCACAGGTTAGGTACTACCACTGTGTCCCCGTGGTAGTGGAAAGAGGTGATACAATCTTGTCATTAATTATTACAATGCAGTTTATTATGATGTGATATTTAATGAAAAAATAAGGTGAAGAGTACTGAGGAAGAGTATAATTAAATCTAAACAATACGAAAATGCAGAACAAAAGACTTTGAATTCTCTCAACTTCAAAGTTTAGATTAACCATTATGATAATGACCACATCCATCAATTAGAGAGAGAGAGAGAGGTCTTCAGAGAGAAGATTGGAATCAATTTTGTACTGATGAGGGCCGAGGAGGTTGGCACCCTTGGCAAAGCAAACTAAGAAAAAAGGAGACCTGTCATCAACACAGGCATCCTTGTCAAACACAGGGAGACTCAAAGAACTCAGTCCTCAGAAGAATTACAGCTTCAACGGAATAATGCTAATTTGGACTGAATAGCCACTTTAAATCTGGATGCGCCCTTAGATGACAGACTGGCGGCATTTATCTAGAGCCCAGATTCTTAGTCAGAGCCTCCTGTCCTCCCCTGTGATTTTCTCCTTCCCGTCTCCCAGTTAATAATGCTGCACATTATTTCCCATGCAGATAGCCATAGAGCGTGAAATCAATTTAAAAGCAGAGGAGTGTGAGAACAAACTCAACTGGAGAGGAATGTCGGAATTTCAATATTTTCTCATTTAATAAAGCGTTCATGTGCTATGTGATTTAATAAACAGTGCACAGGAAGCTGAGGGGAGGGCACAAGGAAGAGGAGAGGGAGAGACATCCTTCTTGACATTTAAGGTTGTAGTAAATTAGGTAAGAGAAATAGGAAAAAAAAATAAAGGATCCAATATACCTGCTTTAATGCAGAGCCTTCCTGCGTTTACTTAAAACTTTCAGTTTGAAAGAATCCCAATCAGCTTTATACCATACCATACCACATATATTTATATAGCACTTTAAATACAACCAACATTGTGCCAAAGCGCTTTATAATATACAAATACAACAATCGTCCAAGATCAATCAAACAAGATACAAAGCCAAAATACTCATCATGAAACTGTTTATTAGCGACATGCTAACACAGAAAAGAAATTTGATTTCAATAGACTGTGCTCCCTATGTACAAAAGTTTACAATTTAATATTACACTATAAACAAACAAACACAAATGTGTATGTATGAAACTAGGGACAATAGTGCAATGTTTAACACTACTTATGCTACTAACGATTAGACTTCATGAATAATATAACAGGGTTAGAGTAAGTTTTTTCTTTGAAGGTTGAGTCAGTAGCCTTTTTTATTGGAGCTTGTAAACAAAACATTCAAACTGTGCCCCTCCTCCAGGGATCATAGCCACCAGAAGTGCACACTCGCTACAGGAAATAGTGTGTATGAGTACTGCTTGTACCTGTACTCCACAAGCTACCCAGTGTTAGGAAAAGCTAACCACCAGTGTTTGGCACCTAATAGAAAGAAGAAAAACTCTGTGTCCACGGATGAAAGCCAACACAAGGCTCACCCTCCTTTTTTTTAGAACAAACTTTAAAAGATTGGTGTTTCACCTCACAATGATTATATTTCTCTCCTTTGACAATCCATCACATTTACCAATTGGAGTTACAATCGCACATTTCGTATCTACTCCTAAACTCACATGAGCTGTCAATGGCTGGGACAACACAGTAGAAACACCCAATGTCAACCCAAACAAACCAAAACTTTAAAATTCAACAAACACAGTCGCCATTATACATGTATGGAGGCCCAGATTTGATTGAGCCGCATTACTTTTGTATTAGCCTATATTTGATGATTAAAGCTACTGACTTTATTGTTAAACACTACTACTGTATTTTCACACATGTACAGTTGAAAGTACTGCTTACACAAAAAAACAACAAATGTTGCATTGTAACAATCAAATCAAAGTTTCAGACACTAATCATAACACTATAGAAATAAAATAAAACATGGAACAGAAAAGACACATTTTTAAGAGGAACAACAAATAGAGACATGGAAGCTGATGTGTTCAGGTCTGTATACTAGCATGTCATCAATTGTTTGTTTTTGTACAAAAAAAAGAGCTTTCTTAAGGTAACCAGTTAATTTTAACGACCAAACACCTAGAGCTTAATTGAGCAATGCACCATACTTGGCAGACATGCTAACAGAGATTAGGTCATTTTAAACCGTTTGTTCCAATAGATGTATTTGTTGTAATTGTAAAGCCCACAACAGTTAATCTGACAACATTCATGTGCTAATGTTACATGCTAACTGAACGTAAGCTGTCCTTTACATAGATAATAAAATATCCAAATATGTGATCGACATAGGCAAACTTCCACTTTCAGGCAGTGAAAGTCTGGGAATAAGAGCTATGATGCAAGATGGTGGACTCAGCCTGTTGGACAAATATTTAACACTGCAACCTTACCGTTCAGAGGGGTCAACAACAGATCAGTTTGAGATGAATGAAATGTAATGAAAAAGCATTCAGGGAATCTGCCAGACGTTTCAGCTTCTAGCATGCTAACTACATTTTAGCTATTTGTTCCAAGTAAATCATTATAGATCCAATTGCGTTTTTGGTATGTTATTGAACACAGGAGGAATCACCTCTGGCAGGCAGTGACAGTGTGAGTAGGAGTAAGGAGAGTCGAGATGCAAAATGGTGGAGGTGGGTCGACAGGCCATCGAGTCACTGAGCTGTGCTCACAATAGGATCTGCACACCAACCATAAATAAACCACCTTGACACGACAGCATCATTTGTCAACATTAGGCTCTTGTGAAGCGAAACCAGATAGTCGAGCCGACAGTCGTTTAAAGGAAATGTCTGCTGAGGGGCTGGAATAAATCTTATATATTTGTGTTCCCTAGAATTTAATACAAGCTTTGTTTTTATTTCATGAAAATGTGCAGCCCACAAAGAGGAGACTGAGTTAAGGACTGAGACACTTTGACTTTGGAGTCAAGGATTATCAGTAAAGTTTACCCACAGAGTGTGCTGTTAGATGAGATTATTAATGAGATGATGAGAGTTTAATCCTTGGTGTTGTATTCGTCCCTTTCTTACATCTATGAATAGTACTCTACTATACTACACGCATGGACACTTGCACTACAATGTTGCTTTGGCATTACAACGATAAAACAAGCACTGCATATGATGTAAGAACAGCTAACAGTACAACAAAGGCTTTGCTGCTGTTACTTTTTCATCATGTTATTAAAGCCCAGCCTTTAGTCTAGAGGAAAACAAATTGAAATAGTCAACGAGAGTGCATCAAAAAAGTGAATCCAGATGAACCAAACCTAGCAAAGAAAAAAGCTGCGTGATATTAAACGTGCATGAGCATGAGCAAAACAAGGTAACTATCTTTCATCATCTGGGAAATTGATTATTTTGCTAAGAACAGCTGGCCTATTTACGAAAACTCTACTGGCCCAAAATTACATTTTCCTTTCGCTTTGATTGGATTAGCCTGCAATGCACTGTGCAGTCAATACTTTACATGGAATCCACAGGTAGAGTGTGATCAATCCTCTTTGTTCCTTTCTTAAACTGATTGGATTTGGAGCTCAGTCCTTGGTAGCTCCCCCCTGGATTTGGACTGTACTGAAAACTTTGCTGCTCAACTCTGGGAAGGGAGGTTTATGGCGCAAATGCTGAACATCCCACAGCCTGGGTAACAGCCCATTACAAGTGTGGGTATACTGTAGCTCTGGCAGTATAATGCCTTGAAGGGTTTCTCTGTTTGCGAGGTAGTTAGCTGTCAATAGGCAGGAACCAGTTAACACTTTATTACAGCAGAGCTGCAACATTTCAGAGGCTTTAGTATCACTGCTGTGCTTTTAATTATTATTTCATGACTGTGACATTATGGAGGGTGACAAATTTCACCATCTGGGAAATTGATTATTTTGCTACAATAATCCCCACACACACACACACACACACACACACACACACACACACACACAAACGTGAAATGACACACTTACTCTTGTGCCATTTGGATTCTAATATTGAGAAAAGTGTATTTCATTATTACTAATATTTATAATCACATTATCCATACATACATTATCATACCGCTTTTTTTCATGGTCATGGAGGGGCTTTCAACTGAATGCCAGTCCATCACAGGGTTAGAATATTCAAACAGGCAACCAGCCACACTCACAAGTACACCTCCTGATTAACCCAACGTGCATGTCTTTGGACTGTGGGAGGAAGTGGGACGACCGGAAAGAACCCACACATGCACAGGGAGAACATGCACAGAAAGCTTCCTGTCTGGAGAGGATTCAAACCATGAAACTTCTTGCTGTCATGAAACAGCACTAACCACTGCTCTGGGGACTTTTTAAAAAAGGAACTATCCACGAGAGAGTTACCTGAGAACTGCATTTACATTGCATCTACTTTGAAGCAGGAGCTAAACAGGTTTCTCTAAAGAGGGTTCTAGAAACAAAAGTAGTTCATAGTTCCTGCAGTGAGAAATTAAAAAGAAAAATGAGGAGGGCTCTTGCCGTTCCAAGAACTTTAAAATTGTTCATGTCATTTCACTATAATGTCTGTTAATCTCGAGTGACTCAAGCATACGTAATGCCATACTAGTACGTTTCATTTGAAGATAACTACAAGCTTTTAATCAGTTGATGTTTAGAATAATTGTATGTCACAACACAATAAAGGTGTGTTTCTATAGCAGTAATATAATTATTTTAATCATGTTAAGTGTGTGGTGTTTTGTTTAGAAGACACTGTTGGTCTTACGTTTAACTTTGAAACTTAAGTTTAGGAAAAAGAAAACATCTCTAAACAATCAATCGATGTCAGACATGATTTCCACACCTTCTCTGAAACTCAAACCTTTCAGGCTAAAAGGTTGTCAAGATGGACGCCTGCCCTCTGAATCAGACTCAAAAACAATGGAGAGATGGGTTTCACTGCATTTCACTTTAAAATGGGACACCTGGGGAACAGGGCTGCTCTTGTTTCCCAGCAGCATTAGAGAGTGGGAGTTCATGGGCGGGATTCTTTGGCTGCACAGTAGTTTTAAAAAAAAGTGAGAGAGAGCGAGAGAGAGAGAGAGCGAGAGAGAGACAGAGAGAGAAAGAAAAAAGACTGCTGGATCCCACCAGCAAGCTGTGTTCAGATGCAACTTGTGTGGTTTCATTTGGACAGATTTGACAGCTGGACTGTTTTTGCAGTCCATCTTTTCAGCCATAAATAGCCAATAGCCTTGTTCCCTGACAGCACTGACGTTTGATGTAATAACACACATCCGGTATGTGAGGAGTGTTTGTCTGTGTTTGTGTGACAGTCCAGACAGACAGATTTCAAACTCAGCTCTACTTGTTATTTTCCTCCACTACGGGCCATCTCAGTTTCATTCCCACTCTGTTTAAACATTAAGAAAGTGCACTCTATAAAACTCTGGATGACTGAGATGACTTTTAGTTGGAACAGACTGGAAAAGGTTGTTACCTGGTTTCAGCATCAATCGCCACCTGTTTATGCCACAATAAAAAAAATGTATTTATCTTCATATTGTTCCACATGTCCAATAGGTGTCAGGTCAGGATTGCAGAGAGGCTAGTTTAACACCTAATCTCTTTGATTATGGTATAGCATTAATAGTGCCCTTTAAAATAGGCACAAAAAAATGTTGTTTTTTCTGATGTTCCATATGCAGAGATTTTGCAATTTAACATTTGTCAGCTGATGCAGAAATTTAAACATGCAGTTTATTTTTATTTTTTTTACCAGATTTCAGTTCAAAATAGTCTTTACTATTGAGTCAAAGAATTGCCAAAATTGCAGTGCATTTTTTTGCATTCTTTTGTATTCCATTATCTGTCTGATAAGAGATCATTGTAGACAGTGAGTGGCTCAATGGTTTTGCTGAAACAGTGAAACACTATTCATCCACCTACTTCATAATTGGTCACTTTGTCTTACATAACGACCTCATTTCCATGCATTAAACATCCATTTACATTTTAACAACTTGAAACTGGTCACAATTATGTGAAAATTAAACAATTAATACACGTCATGCCATGTGTCATTGTCTACAAATACCCTTCAATAATCTGATAATTCGTTTTTCACTGCACATTTGAAAATGTTGACAAATGGGGATGTTTACTCATGATCGTGGATACGAGATTCAAAATGTATAATCCATGAAGATGTCTCTCACAAGTAATCATTTTACAAATAGATCACAAATGGCTAATGTTGAATTTGATTTTTTTTTTTTTAAGAATTCTACATTATTCTACATTATGTATACATTTCATGAAAGTGTGACATTGTCTGCAACAGACTCCTCAAGATCTTCTACCAGTCTGTGGTGGCCAGCGCACTTTTCTTTGCGGTGGTGTGCTGGTGGGGTGGCATCAAGACTGGTGAGGCAAACAGGATCAATAAAGTGGTCAAGAAGGCCCGCTCTGTTGTTGGCCTAGAAATGGAGACAGTGGCTGAGAGGAGGATGAAGGACAAAAACCATATCCATCCTGGATAACTCCTCGCACCCTCTCCACGACAAGCTGTGGCAGATGAGCAGCTCTTAAACCAATGCCTCATCCCACCCAGGAGCAAAACAGAGCGCTTCAGACGCTCCTTTGTTCCAACAGCCATCAGGCTGTACAACAGCAGGAGCTAGTTTGTTTTTTCATCATGAACACCAACCATGCCAGACCATGTTGCTCATAGTATCGTGTGTGTGTATGTGCTCTCGCTCTCTCTCTCTCTCTCTCTCTCTCTCTCTCGATATATATATATATATATATATATATTCATTGCACCATAGTATATAATATTACAAGGTTATCATGCTATTTTTATTATATCATATCTATACTTATTTATATTATATTATATATTATATTAAATTATATTCTTGTACCTATATATCAATACTCTAGTCAAAACTGCACTATATTTATTATACTTTATAACTGTCAATACTGTTTACATAACCCTCTGATCACACGTCACTTTAAACAAATATTCAGTGGTCACTTTAACATGCCATTCACTGCACATTATTTTATTTTTTTCATTGTCCTATTGAGTCCACCACATTATAGTCCTCTGTATATATCCCCCCTTACTACTTGGAATTGTATTTTTGTTTATGTCCCTATTTTATTCGGTTTTTGACTTTTTTTATTTTATTTTGTACTGCTGCTGCTGCTGTAATGCCCGAATTTCCCCTTTGGGGATCAATAAAGTTATATCCTATCCTATCCTACATTGTGGTCCGCCTTTACTCAGTGATTTATATTTGAATGTTGAAAGAAATTATATCATGCATAAATGTGTATAAATGTTCAGTGCAACTAGTTTTTTTTTTTTACAAACAAAATTATTTTAATAACAGACACCAGACTGAAACATCAACCAACTGTTTTTTAATTTGCTTCTCATGCCCCAAAAATTAACGCAAAGATAACAGAATAAATTATTGATGAGAAGGTGGGAAAAATAAAACTAATAAACAGCTGAATACAGCACAAGCACTTCAAGTTGTGGGCAAATGAAGAAGCCATATGTATCAGCACAGTGTTCCTCACTGTTGCTCTTTTTACTGTATGTTTTATTTCAAAGATGTATAAATGCTTGAAATGTATTTTGGGCACTTTTCCTGTATGTCCAACAGGCTAGAAGCCTCTCAGAAGGTTGAGCATTGATTAGTTTAGCTGGCGGATATCAAATAGCCTCACCAAAGTCTACACCACTGACCTTTACTCCAGAATGAACCCTGCAGCTGCAGCAGAAACTGATGTTGAATGTGCAATGATGGAAAAAGTAATAATTCTACAAGGTATATGCTGAGTTATATTGCAAATTACTGAATGAACGATTTTTGATTTGTAGTTCTCTAAAATAAATGTTTTGAGGCTCAACAGTAGTTTTTTTTTCCAGAATAGTTTTTTTCTTCCAAAACACGAGAGACAGATAGGTGTTGCCTCTTGAATATGTAGATCTAACCTTCACCATTACTGTTTGGATTCAGTGAACAACTGACATGTGTCAACATGATTGACCCGGGAACTCTGACATGCTGTGTATTCACCTTCGATTTGTTCAACATGAATAAGTCAGCTCCAGTCTCCCCCATCTTATCATCAGCGGTTAAGTGATGGAATAGAGGTCAGTCTGTGCAGCAAGCAGGACGTGAGATGTTTCTATGCCAAAGGATAATAAGCACAGGCAATTGAGTCCCAATGTTGTCCGGGAGTCACTATCTGCCTTCCGCCGGATAACAAGAGGGGATCAGACCACCGCTTTCCCCTAGGCGGCAAGGGAGGTGAGTTTAATGTCACTCTCCAAAAGCTATTTCCAAGAGCTCACCTAACATGTCCTCTTCAAGGTCAGAAGACGAGAGGATATGACTGTGATGCTTTCATGGGCTAATTGCCAACACCAATCCAATTTCCTCACATTCAGTCAGGGCCTAATACATAGTCCGGAAAAGTGCATTTAATTTCACCTGATTTTCTCAATCTCTGGCCTGTTAATCCTTTGATATTATAGATTGTCTTGTGAAAATTATAATAAAACAAGTTAATTGTATTGTTTATGTTTTTTTAAGACAGACATGGATCAATTGGAGCAACAGAGCAAAAATGTACCATGTAAATGTATGAAAATAACATCAAGATTGTCAACATTAATTTCACCATTCATATGGCCTAACCAGGTGTATTCAATAGGATTTATTTGTCCTTTCTGTGTTGGTTTGGTTATTTCAGGTTTGGTTTTTAGATTAGCTGTATTGCCACTCCTCAGAGAAATCATTCAGTCTGGCAATGCGAAATTATAAATTAACTTAAGTACCACTTAAATATGGAGTTCCACAGTGTTCTGTTCCGTGTTCTAACATTTTTCAATTTACAGGGTACTTCTTGGCCATATTATTAAAAAAGACAATATCAGTGACCATTTCTATAGTTCTCCTGTGACAGTCAAGATATCAATTAGTTAAATAACTTTCATACATGCTTTGAAGATATAAATAATGTCGGCTAATTTTCCATAATTAAACTCAAAACTCAGGTTCATTTTTCTCCATATAGCAACAGTAATTAATGTATTCTTTCTGTCCTGGGTAGATTTCTGCAATTCACTTCACTCTGTCACACACAACACAACTTCAACAAACTTAAGCTGATCCTAAATGTTGCAGCCATACTCATAACCAGGGCTGAAAGGAAATAACACATCACAGGTTTTTAAAGCACTTCGCTGGCACTGGCTATGTATATATTTTTTAAATTATTTAATCAACTATTGATTATTGGCTTTTCATTTTTATGTAAAGTGATTTGTAACTTTAAAAAAAAAAAAAAGAAGTGGCATAGGCAATTATCTGCTTTCACAAAAATGTTGTATTCCTGTGTAATAAAAGATATTGTAAAGTTTAAACAAAAGGAAACTTGCTACAATGATATGCAAAGAAAGGGACTAGCAACCTGTTGCAACATAGCTCAAATAGTTGATTTTAAAATAGCCAGAAGAAAGGACTTTTGCTCGGTACCTTGGGTGGCCAAATTTTGCCAACACCACTGGCTGGGCCAACTCCTTATCATGTTTCGCCACCCTACAGTGGGGCCCCACAATTTGAGTAGCACTGAGTTAAAGCAACAGGAGCACCCTGTATGTGGATCTAAAGTAGGCTCATAGAATTGAATGTAAATCATTTGGCTGACAAGGATTGTAAATGTAATGAATCCATTAATGCATTACAGTTTCAGTTTAAAAAAAATAAAAAGGTTTGCTTTTGATGGTGTTGTGAAAATTAATCATCAATTTTAACAATTTAAAGAAATAAAACAGTTCAAAACAGCATAGATTAAATAATGGATACAGGCAAAAGAGAAGAAGAAAATAATAATAGGAAGTTACTTTGACTGCAACAAAGCTGAAAAAAGAAAAACAAAGTCATATCACCTTTAGTCTGTTACCTGAGGAAGAGTCAGCAGTGAGGACCTTTAGCTCATAAGGAATAAGAGGGTAGAGAGATTGCTAAAGACGGAGAAATGCAAAGCCTTTAAAATAATCAGAAAATTGAATCCTATAATGAACAGGCTCTGGAGAGAAACTAAATCGAGCAGAAATATTCTGCCGTCTGCAAGGTTTGTTGAAAAGCATCATTGAATTTGATTTTTCTTATATTCCATTCTTTAACTTATCTTGGACATTCGTAATTGAAACAAGCCTTTTAAAGATGAATTTAACTTTATTTCATTATTCAATAATAATAGACAACCTTGTATACGATTTCTTTATTAGATCGGAAAGGACAGGAAATGCTGGGAGGAGAGAGAATTGAATGACATGCAGCAAATGGCTGAGGTGGGATTTGAAACCCACAACCGCTGCGATAAGGACTGTAGCCTATGTACATAGATGTGCAACATAACAGCCAGGCAATGGGCGCCCCAAACTTGTATACTTATCACAAAATCTGCATTTTTTCCCCAGCCATCCCATCTCTTTATTGTCAGATTGAGGCAATGAATCAAGCTTTGACGAGTGCCTCATTCTGTCTGAGCAGGTGCTTTGTATTCAGTCAAACATTTATTCTCTTTGTTCTCCTCCTGCAGCTAATACATTTCATATGAGCAAATGCCTTGCTTGCTAGCCAGTGTATATGGCAGATGAAAAGAAATAAATATGTAAGACGTATTTGCAAAACAAATAATGTGGAAAAAATGTTGAAAAATGTCAAAACAGATGCAGGGGAGAAAGCTTTCGTTATGGAGGCTGTATCACTTCTTTGTGCTTGAGGCCAGCAGGCATTAGCTCAGTATCACAGCGACGTGTGTGTCATTACTCCTCAGAGTCACAAATGAGCTCTAAGCACGGCGCTGCCAGCAGCTGGAGGCAGGGACATGGAAATGAATATTGATATCTCTCCCCCTCAAGAGCACAGGTAGACTGTCAATAACATACTTGCACCGATTTATATTCCTTTCTTGTATTATTTTACCTGAAAGTGCATCTCAAAGAAGTGTAGAAAATAATAACGGTACATGTAAACAACCTGAGAAAAGCAAGTGAGAAGCTTGAATTGATCACCGTTGCGGCTCCATCCACTGTGTCCATCACTCCGCTGCAGGCACTAAAGAATGGTTGTACATCTGTTACCTTTTCTCTGTGCTCAGAGCAACCTATGTAACACATTGGTTTAACATGCCATGGGGCGCTACAGCTCTATAGCATTATATGTTTCCAGTGAATGCACTCTTAGCATACTGTGACCACCTACCAACATCTTCTCCTTCAGCAGATAAACATGGATGTATCTGTGCAGGGCTCCTGCAGGTAAGCCTACAGCATTAAAGTTCTGCTCCAATAGGCTACACCTATGTCTATGTATAGCAATAGTTGCATGCTTGTTGTTGCTTACAGAGAGTATGTAGACTAGTATAGATAAGATGGGTTACTGTATATGTTTTTACAGGGGGAAAAAGCTCATGTGTAGCATATGCAGGATCTGCAGCTGGATAAGCTATAGTTGTGCTTGCAATTCAATTCCACATACATCAACCTGATTCACTTATTGGTGTGTGAAGTGGAGGGGAACTTGTTATTATTCTTCAATTCATTGAAATTCCGCTCGGGGCATGCAAAGATCTATGGCCACCAATGAATTATGTGCATAATCTGAACACATATAGAAGCTGCAGAGGTCTAAAAAAATGCTGTGAGCACAGTTTATGATTACACTGCATGATCAAGACAAGACACGATTCACAGAGACGAGTATTTGTCGTTTCATTTGTTAGATGTGAGGAAAAGATTCCTTTAATAGTGAAAAAAGAAAACAATGTTGGAGCAAATGCAGGCAGCATCTCCTCTCCAAAAGGAGTGTGAAGTTGTAGTGCTGTCGCCGTGCGGATCAGCACTACGGACAGCGACAATAATATGCAGCCCTGGAGCTAACAGACCTGTGTTTAATCACTCATCTGCTGTCCGCAGGGCTCTTCACATAGGGACGGGAGAAGGTTGAGCTTACAGTCAGCCGTTCTCACAGTGGGTAGTTTGATACATAAAACACAGGTGTAACTAATCATATTCATTAAGACTGTGATCGATTAACTGTTACAGTGGGAGAGCTCTGGTAATGCGGCATACTAACTCACCTCAACCTGTGCATTTCTTGCATACAACTTTTGTATGCATTCTTATTCATTCAAGTGAACAGTTACAGTATTCAAATTGGTTGTAAAAATGAAAATGAAAAATCCCCAAAGATCTCATGCAGCCGGGGCTTCATTTGTTCATGTCAGTTCAAATTTGAAGAAACTCAGCTAATGTTTGTTCAGCTCTATTTTGTTTGTTTGTTTATGCTTTTATGGGTTTGTTCTGGGAGCAAAACAATACGACTAGCTGAAATAAGGCAGCAAGGCTGTAAAACAGCTGGAATTCCCTGTAATGAGTGAAGCAGAGGCACAATGACAATGGCCTCCGGCTGTCCTCTTATTTGAACATTGGTATTTTCCTGTAATGCTGTAACTTTTTTTACACACCAAAAAGAGCTTCTGTTTCATCTTTATGTACCAAGTATTGAAAAAGGTTTTGTTTTTTTGTTTTTTTTTCTGTCATAACTTCATACCACGTTGATTCAGATAAAAATGAAATACATCCTTTCAATTTTTAAATAGCGGCTGACAGAACTACACAAAACACTTTTTTGGGGGCATTTCTCCCTGCGTGTTATGTGTCTGTTTCGGGCAACCACGCGTGCGTTAACTTGCATATTGCATTCTTGCCTGCAAGGAAATATTCAAGACTGCAAATATATTTTTGTTCCTGAATGTCGACACATAACACACCTGGGTGATCTTACTCTTGGGACAGCTAACAATAGGGCGGTGGACTATGCCTAAAGCGAATTAAACCAGTCCATTAATTCACAACCCCCAAGTGATAGAAATTCACTTTTAGTGACATCTTGCAGGGCTGTTCACCGTAAAGTGTGTCAGAGCAAGTGAGAATTTTAAGGTTAAATGTCTTAAATGTTAACCTACATAACATGGTGCCAGACTCCAACTTGTGTAAAACTAGGTTAACGTTATTTTTATTCATTTTAAAGGGAAAAGTTGACTTAAGATTTCCAACTTTCTTAAAATGATTTGATAAAATAAAACACCCAGTGTGAGAAGTGTGATGTTTTTTTTTTATTTACATTATCACACATCAACTCCAGCTTATCCCTTTTGCCATTTGCCTCCCCAAATGTAATGTGCATCCTCTCACAGCTTCAATTACTGTAGAAAATCCCCTCTGCAGGTGAGAGCTATATTGGAGATCCTCGTCATGTAGCCAGTGTGCATTGGTCATTAGCTTCCCACCGGGTGCAGCAGCACGCATGGCCTCCGAAGCAATCAGACGACTCCACATCCTCCATCCCTCGATAAGCACCTCTTCACCCACCATGGAAATATCCCACAGGACTCATGCAATAAACCCGGTGTACAAATCAGAAGAGAAAAACCTAAGCCTTGATTAATTTCCTGCTAAGGTTGGAACATTTTAGCACCAAAACAGGGTGTTAAATAGATGTTACTGCTGTTTCCAACAGTAAGAAAAGAAATGTAACACCTCTCCACTTCTGTGCAGCACTTTGATGGAATTTGGAATACATTTTCCCCCTGCCAGTTGGCTCCCTGGTGTTATCTGAAATTCCAGGCCAAAGATTGCATCAGCATATTCAACAAAACTTGGGATTGTGGGAAAGAAGGTCCGCACGAGGTTTAAACCGACTTTCCTGTGAAGTGAAGTTTGATTTAATATAATCTTTATTCTGTCAAGAGGGAGGTCAGCGGTGAGTATCCTCCTTCGGCAGCTAAATAGACCTAACCTTGATTTTTTTTTTTTTTTTGTCTCTTGAAGAAGTGGAAAAGCATTTGAGGTGGAGGAGCAGCAGGAGTGCCGCTCTTCACCATGACACCTTCCAATTTGATTCCATTCTCACTCGGCTGGAGAGTTGCCAGGGGAATTTGATTAATATTCATTCTCATTTGATATTCATGGCGAGGATCAACATTGCGTTTGTCGGAAATTCAGGAGGGAGAGCTGAACATACAAAACAACAATGCAAAATTAGGGCAACACAATGTGAGCAATGCACAGTGTTCATAACAAAAAATACAATTTATTTTGGCTTCTTGGACGCTTTGCTTTATGATAAAAAGAATATAATTATGAATCATACATGGCCAGCCTTGGGCATGGGAGACAGAGATATGAGGACTATTTGAATATGTTTTCATTACATAGCGTTTTCATGACATGCACATGTTAAGACATGACTGCACTCAAATGTGTCTAAGCCACTAAGTCCTTATTGTGATTCGTTAATCAGTGTAAATGTATTGTCAGTACATTATAAAACAACTCAGTACAAAAACAAGTAAAGGAGGGTGAAGGTAATACAACTGTTTGTCTTTCCATGATTGCATGTTTGATAAAACATTTTCCATGGCAGTGAAAATCCCAATTTGGAAAGGTGATGAATTCATGTAAAAAGGAAAATACTGGAAATTAGGTCTGGAAATCTTAGGGTGACTCACGATTCTGGATTCATGGATCCATGGATTCACAGTCTATTTTTGAATGAGTACATTCTAGTGGCTGTATTTCTTGCTGATCCGTTTCACATTCTTCTGAGTGACAGAGCGAGCCTTAACACTTAGCAGCGAGTGAGTGATCAGCCCAAACAAATAGATTTTTGTAAGTTATGAATCAAACTAAAACCTCAGAACATAAGAGTCTTCATTTTTAGTCATTTTTATCAAGTCTATTCTGGAAAGAGTATAATCCATAGCTCTTTGTAGACATGAAGAAATAGAGCAGTGGTAGTATTCGGTGTCACAGAGAAGGCAGAGAACTTCAGACCCAAAGAAGAGACACACTCGAGGCTGTTTCTTAAAAGCTTTGATTTCAAGTTATGATGATTTAAAGAGACAGACCATCACTTTTTCTTCCTGATTAAAGTGTGTGTCACGCTTGTTTTTCCAGAGCATCTTGCTTTAATGTTGAATCAAATTAAGAATCTTTTCACTACAACGTGCATGAGTGTGTTGTACCAACCTTTGAGGTCATGACCTCTTCAAAATCTTTGCTTCTGTCAACTCTTGCACAATTTGACTTCTTCATACCTCAAAAGAATCTTGGAATAAATCAGAGATCCGGGGTATTTCTCCAATCAGCATTTGAAATGAATACCCTTTATGAGATTTAATGTCAGGGAAAATCAGCATTGCTGCTAAATAACACAGCAAAGGCCACACATTTAATGAGCGAGTGAACTATTGATAACACAGGGAGAAGCTCTGGGATCTGTCTGATTCAGCTCAGCAGGTGATTGATTCTTTGACGGATCACATCTGTAATTAATCACAGCAGCTTGACGTAATGTTTGGAAGAAGAAATCCTTTGCAGTGTGGACTCAATCAAACATACAGCTCAATTAGAAACTATCAGGAGAAACGTACCACTATGTTCCTGGATAAATAAAAGGTAAAACAGCCATGAATAAATGGTGGACCAAATCCCTTCATACCTTTGTCTGAGGCTCTTTATTAAATAGCAACAAAAATACAAGATAAAGAAATGCTGACATCTTTCTACCCTGGCAACCTACTGGTTTTGAATGCGTCTCTGTGTGCATGTTCTCCTTGTGCATGTGTGGGTTCTATCTAGGTACTCAGGCTTCCATCCAAAATCCAAAACTATGCTCGTTAGGGCCATGTTGGTGACGCATATTCGCCACCAAAATGATCTCTTACAAAACAAAAACGGTTTCAACAACATCACCCAGTGTCGCTGGCTGTGTGTCTGTGACTGACTGACGACCAATCCAGGGTGTAGCACGACTCTAGTCCAATGACAGCTGGGATCTCCAGCTCCCTGGGACCCTGAACGGTAAATACGGTATAGATAATGGATGGACGGTTTATGTTGGCCCCAATTTCTAAACCAATTAGCTATTGTCTGCTGATGAACAATTTCCCAGGTGTCCAGTAGTTAACCAGGTATGCAATTAAGGATTTTTGGAATTGATATGGACTTTAGAGACATTCTAAGCCCTGACTGACTACTACTAAATACTTTAATGCAGTCTGTTCACAGAGATCCTGTAAACCCAAACTGTGATCTTATCAAGTATTTTTGTTGGCAAACCTTACACTCCCTGTTAAGTTTTAAAATGATAGTTATCGTGGAAATACTGCATCATGTAAACTAGTGTAGAACATACATCGTGTAATTAATGTCACTGAAAATAAACAGTGAGAATGTGTGTCCTGTACACACATTTTTTTCTGTTTGACTCATCCATAGTCTAAGGCAGACAGCTCGAACACTTTGTAGCTCTTTATGTAATACCACCTAACTACTTCCAGGTAGTTTAATGTTGCATTCACAAAATGAACTTCGAGTTTCAGAACTTTGGACATTTCTGCTGGCTTACATATAAAACATAGTTGTGGGCCCATACAGTATAAAACTATTTGGAGACTGAGTGCCCATAAAGATATAAAACAGATGATTATGGATTACAGGAAGATAACTTAAAAGGGCATTCACTATCCTTAAGGGTGATTGGTTTTTGGAGGGTGAAAAAAAAACAACACTGCAGTTTAGCTTCAAAAGCTAAGGAAACACCCATTGGATCCTCAAATGTTTTTGAACTGAATAGATAATTTCTTTATTTGTAAAAACTGTAACTTTTTAAATTTTATTCTATTTAGGAGTTTGTCATCAATTTGCACAGGGACATGATGTGACTGATAGGTGTGCACTGAAGCAATGTGTCTGCAGTAAGAGTAAGAAGGGATTACAACACTGTTTGAACAATGTACTGTAAAAATATTAAGATTAGGTTGTGTCATCTAAGAACTTAACAGCATTTCATTGTAACCCATTGTCATTTAGAATGTATTAAAAGCTTTGGTTTCTGCTCTTGTTCTTTAGTTTCTCTTGAGTGGAATCCTTTTGTTATAAACGAAGGAGGCTCATATTTGTCTACCCTGTAAAGCTTCAGGCGAGTTGGATTTTATAGCCTCTCTTCCTCCCCTATGAGGAGATCAAAACACTGTGAGAACACAAGATATTTCCCGCAGTGTGCACTTCCAAGTTCGGCACACCAACCAAACTGTGGAGGAACTATCAGTCCCCCTGAACAGAAGAACCATGGGACGTTTTTGCTGTTTCATTGATTTGTTTCAGAATGTGTGATAATATTAATGAAACTGTCACCTCTGGGCTCATAATATTGTTGGTTCATATCACAGATTTTAATAGGCTGGTTGTTTTTTGTGTATCCAATAAGTAGAATCAGCCATTTGCTGGATGTGCCACAGCCTGGAGCTAGATGTGCTGTATAAACAACAGCTGAATGAGGAACATCTGCTGTGGAGTGCCTGCACCTCAGCCCCATAGATTACAAGGTGGTAAAAGAAAACCAATCAGTGAAATGTTATTAACTTCTATGCCTCTCATACTTTCATTTACCACATGTTGAATTTTCCTTTCGGTGAAATAACAGATGCACACAAATGTTGTTTGTAAATGTACTGTAATATGAGTTTACACATAAAGGTTTTGTCTTCCTGACTTTCTTATTTCTCGAAGGTTTAGTGTCAGTATGACAATATTGATGCAATGCAAATGTAGAACAGAAGTCATTTCTTACAATACTCCATCTGTTACTAAAACATGTTGTAAATTTATATTGAGGTTGTGAGAAGGATTGTGTATCCCCAGAGCTGTCTTATTGGAGAAAGACTAAATATTTAGTCATACTACAAAACCTAGTCTGAAAAACGGCATATTTCTTTCTTTTTTTTTGTCAATTTTGAAGACAATTGCAAAGCATGTTTTAATTGAAATTATCCTGGCCTTACAGATGACATTGGCTCTATTTTAGTCAATGGTAAAATGTATTTGAGCTCTTATTGCACTAGACTACTTAAAAGCACATTTACACCACGTCACAGCTACACATTCACACTCTTTCACACAGTAATGGCAGAGGTTGCTATGTAGAGAGACCATCAGAGGTAACTAACGCCATCCATGACCAATGACCAAACATTGGGAGGAATTCCGGGTTGAGTGTCCTGAAACATAGCCCTGGGTTTTAGAGAAGCTGCAAGAACCCCCTCCCCCCATCTTATCTCTGACTCTAAGGCTGATTAACTTTGTATAATACTGGTGGAGCTGAGATAAGCTAAAAGGAGATGGCTAAAGGAGCTGAGAATCGAACCCCTGGCCTTCCAGTTTAGGGCCGAAGACTCTACCAACTGAGCCACAGGCGTCTTATTACTGCTGATTTTTTTTTGTTTTTCCTAGTATTTGTTTGGCCTTTATAAGCTACAGACAGGGGACAGAGTCAGAAATGTGTGTGTGAGAGAGAGAGAGAGAGAGAGAGAGAGAGAGAGCGGCCGCAGGCCGGAGTCGAACCCAGGCCGCCCGCGTTGAAGACTGTAGCCTCTATACAGCACACAAACCATTTCTTCATGTGGGGTTTGGTGCCTTGCTCAAGGGCACCTCGGCAGTACTCTCGAAGTGACATGGCACCTCTTCATTTAGATAAACGTAAATGTTAAGATAAACTGAGTCATGCATTTCTTAGAGGAACTTTAATATGCTCTGTATTTGAATTAAAGGAGTAACTCCTGTTTGTGAAACATTGTTTTAAGTTTGCATCTACTAATAACACAAAGTCCTTGTATTGAGTTAGGTCATTATTAATGTGCACGCACTGGCAGCAGTTAATAACATACCTCCAACCTGTTCTCAAGTGATTACATTTCCACCCTGCAAAAGCACGAGGCATACATTCATTTCACTGCCTATGTGATGGCAGTCATCCAGTGCCGCACTATAATACTGCACTGCTTCATTTAATATGGGTGTATTAGGAGCAGAGATATCAACAGGAGTGACTGTGAGCAGATCCACAAAGACTTCACACCAAGGTGATGGGCAATTTCCCATTAGTTTCTTTTCGAACACCTCCAGCACAAAACAAATGCTGTGTGTCAGTGAGAATGGCAGATTGATTCGATGCCAGGACAAAACAATCCATTAATGGCAGTCATAAATGCTGAGCGCTGGAGTGAAACTACTCTGTAAATGGAAAAAAAAAACAAAGGGGGGGGGGAAAGGGGAGATGCTGAGGTCCATGAGGTTTTTTTTTTGATCTGAGATAAAGAATTCATGACAATGTGTTGAAATGCTGCAAAGCTGTTTGTATATACAACGTAATCACTCAATCAATGTAGTTTCAGTTGAACTTTACTGAATTCTGAGGACTTTGACAAGTCACACTCTTTGACTGTATATATAATGGACAATAATTACTGTAATGTCACCAATTGTTGCCTTGACTGCATATATGAAGCCATCTGTTCAGTATTGACTGCCACCATGACATGTTTGACGCAGCGGACTCACCTGCTTGAATCTCCTGCTTAATTTTATCGTTACAATCTGATGTAACTTTTTTGGGAAAATCCACAAATAATCCTGAGTTCTATGTCGTAGTTTACCAAGACCATAAATTTAGCTTGACAAACTCTGCACCAACAACATAAAACAGTGGAGAGACTGAGTTCACTGACTGAGTTGTCTATGTTTATGGTCTGTATGACATGGAGATATAGCTGGATGCCCTTTAGTGACCTCACCATTTTTTTAAAAGATTTATCATGGGGCTTTGATAGGGTAGTGAATGGAGTAGCAAAATAAGGAGAGAAAGTGGGGAATGGCATGCATAATTATCAGGCATTAAACTTGTTTGACTTTTCGGGCTTACCTGCCTAAACTGGACACTGAAGGAACTGCAGATGTTTTATGTCGTCTTTTTTGGGCACTTCTGCATTGCATTGGAGACCGTCGCTTGGTCATACCTTGAGAATAATTCAAACTTTTATTATCATATTTACTGCATCCCTGATTTTCCTGCAACAAAGTTGAATTAATGTGCTCTAAAAATGCACATAAACTTGCACTTAATGGATGTATTTATTGTCTTGCATTGCTTTAGCCTCACATAACCTTATGTCAGTGCTCTAACTTCTCTACACTTGGCTCACTTTATGTTGCACGTTCCTGGAAGTGTTTACCCCCCACTGCTGAATCCAGGTAAGGGAAGAAATTGAAAACTTCTCAAGCAGAATTCACAACTAAACATCCTCCTCCCCACGCAGACGAGCCACAAGTCGACCTCAGTTTCTCCAGTGAACCTCTGAATGGATCTGGAAACCTTAAGTCCCTTGTTTGACCCTTCCATGGTACTGTAACAGGAGTTTCCTCTTTTAACAGTCATTATAGCAGTGTTGAATAAGGCAAACATCGTGAACTCAAAATATTTCAGGGTCATTTCACCCAAGTAAACACACATTTCCATGAATATATTGCATGTGAATTTGTAATCATTTCAGGCAGGAAAGAATAAAAATTCTGTTTGATGAGAATCCACAGCAGACGATGCACATAAACACATAATCTGGCAATCTTACAGGAAACTCGCGCTATTTTTAGATCTACCCTTCGTTAATTTTTCATAAATTGTTTGCTATGGGTGTTTTCTGGTTTCCAGTTACTTGTGGTGAAAACACTCTGATCAGTGCATGGACAGAAAAAAGACCTATATTTGAGACCGGAAAACCCATCAGTCACACGTGTGTGTGTTTCAAACCGACTGGTATTAAATTATTTTTTCACTTGATGTCACTATACCGTAAATTCCGTACTATTGAGCGCACCTGGATATAAGCCGCACCGGCTAAAAATAAGTAAATAAATGTATTTGTACATATATAAGCCGCACTTGATTATAAGCCGCAGGTGTCCACGCTATAACAAGAGCTATTTACACAGACGTAGGCTACCGGTAACATCCGCAAATACTGTAGCGTCCATACGGACGTTAAAGGACAACGAGAGCGTTCAAATAATAACTTTTAATAACCCGATCACTGTCGGCCGTGACCACGCCGTTTACAGCAGAGAGCAACACATAACTTGCCGTAACAATCCAACTCTCTCCCCCAGCGTTCTCTCATACAGCCACTCAACACGTTCTCGCTGGTGCATTCACTGACTCTCCACATAATCGGAATTATGAACACATTATCAACTACTGACTTTACAACATGAACCGTTACAATACGAAGCCTAGCCGACGGTGTCTGTAACACGGCTGATGAAAAAGATGACCGTAATATATTTCACAAGAAAAAGTCCATCCATTCACTGCCTCAGAATGACTTCATTACTCACTTCCTCAGTCTCTGTTGTCGCTGTCAGTGTCATCTTAACGTGCAGCAGCTCTATTAGCTTCTTTGACAGCCAGGTCGATCGCCTTTAACTTGAAAGCTGCATCATATGTATTTCTCCGTGTGTTTTCCATCATGAGGGTGCGTGCATGAAGCGCAAAATGACTGATATTAAGATCCGACGTGACGAAGTCAAATGTTTTTGCGGCAGAAGCTCATTGTCCCCCATAAAAAATCCATGCATTAGCCGCACCGGAGTAGAAGCCGCAGTGCTCGAAGTGTGAGAAAAAAGTAGCGGCTTATAGTCCGGAATTTACGGTACTCATGGTTCAGTACAGGATTACTGACCTGACGTACAACAATGACAAGAATTTCTAACATTAACACTTTCTCCTTTATGATATTATAAGGCACATACATTATGATGAACAGTTAATTATTCAGCTAATTTAACTGGTTTATATTGGTACTTCAATTTGGAGGGGTGGTCTTGCTGTTAAAAGTGTAGTTTCGTGTTTGAGTGGTAAGGTCATATGTCATATGAAGTACTAAGTACTAGTAAGTGTCTTAGCCACGGGAGAAGCTGGTCAGCTCAGCCCCTTTAATGGAGTGCCAGCAAGGAAGCTAGGCTGTACAAATGTTTTAGGCAGGGCCATTCGTACTAATGATGTGGGTTAATTTTCATAAAATATGACCAAATATTCACTGATAATGTACATGTATATGTTCAGAAATGTTTCAGTGCTTTAGTTTGTAAGCTTCTTTGTTTTAGCACTACTTCGGTAACCACACGTGGAGCTCATAGCTTTTACCATGCAGACAAAGTATAGTACTGAGTTGTATCTATTTGCATTATGTAACCACATATACAATTGTCAACCAATCTGCGCTGCACCATGGAAACAGAAACAGTGTAAGTGTTTTTAGCTTATCACAGGAAAGATTATCTCCTGATTATCATCTTGGTGTTGCAGGGTGGCAGGCAAAGGACTGCGTGACTCTTGATACTTAAATTGTGACTCGACAAGCACTGTTTTATCCTTTAATGTTAATCCTTTACAGGTCAAATGCACAAAGTGCTTCATGCAGTCTTCTGGTTATTTTAGCAGAAAGAGTGGGAAGTGATTTGCTCAAGCACATAGTTTAATAAAAGTTAAACGACAGAGATGACATAAATCGTTACAACAGCCAAAGATGATTCTTGTCAAGTTTATCAGTATATTAAGCCATTACAATAATATAAATCAGCATCATGAAAAGCTTAAAAATTAAAGCAGATTGTTCAACAACAGTGAGCATGAGAAAAACAACAATCATAATCACACATCCAAAGTAAGAACTAAAAAGTCATGAAATTGGGCAGTTGAAAGAAAAAAATCCAGACACAGAGGCTAATTGGAGCGTCACATAATGTTGGCAGAAAATCAGCAGTGCAGCTGTCACTGGCGCAGAGTTCAGAATACCTGGCTCCTTTCCAGCTGAGTCTGTACCATCATCAGATGTGAGATACGTTCAGAGGATATGTACAGCTGCAGCTTTGCAGTACAAGACAGAAGGCACTGAGCAGTAATGCACAGATGTAGGCGTGTTTGTCCCCAGGTTCCTAAGACCACCATCCTGGTTGGAAAGTAGGCCATTAAAAAAAAAGAAAATTAAAAAAAAAAGAGGCCAACAGCTGACTAGCCTGTGGCTGAACATCAAGCACACGGTGGGACTGCTCTTTGTGCTGCAGGAGGAGGGACAGAGGGAGCAGAACGGCACAATGTGCCAAGTGATGTTCAGTTTGATTTCCTGGATTTGTGCTATGATTAAAAAAAAAAAAGAAACACATGATGACTCACTCGCTTGCACACATGAGCAATACATTCATTCCAACCCTGTTTAATGAACTATGTGTAAATTTGGCATAAAAGAGAAGAGGAAGGAGATTTCTAGATGGGTAGTTTGCCATTAATTGTGATAAGGTCGGAAGAAGCATATATTAAAGAGAAAAAAAGGCACAAATATGTCCACCATGCATAGCTTTAGACACATATTTAAAAATATTTTCTGGAAGAGGCTAATGAAATACCTTGGCGGTTAACATAAACACAAGGCCAAGGTTAGGGCAAGGTTAGAACCCCAACTGGAGCCATGATTAATACACAGGTGACATGAATGTGTGTGCACACATTCTTAAATGACCAAATTAAGTCACCATACAGTTGATCCATTCCCCTGTTGCTTTTTATGAGCCCAGGTCTGCTGAAGATTTCTGCCTGTTAAAGGGAAGTTTTTTCTTGCCACGCTATGACGGATTAAGCTGGGCTCTTGTAATATAGCCATAAGTAAGGTCCTTTACCTGCTTTTTGTAAACATAATGATGAGCACGGTCTTGTTACCTGCTCTTTTGTTAATGTTAACAGACAAATAGTAAGGTCCTTTACCTGCTTTTGTAAAGTGTTTCGAGATAACACCTGTTATGAATTTGATTGATTGATTGAATATTGTTTGTTTGATTTTTAAGATTTATTATTTGGGCTTTGTGGGCCTTTATTTGAGAGATAGGGCAGTGGATAAAGTGGATCAAGAACCTGGGCCTCCATTTGGGACATGTGCACTAACCGCATCCCATTCCCCTGTAACTTTTGCTGTAAAAATATGTCACAACAGATTAAAAAAAGTAGAGAAATATGAATAATTCATCCTTCATTCATTAATATTTAAAAACCACAATGTTTCTCCAAAAGACATGCTCACCAAAAAAAGCATCATGAGATCTGTTGAAGAAACCCAAATATGTTGTTTGAACTTAAACGTTGAGCCGCTGACTGGGCAGAAAGACAGTCGTAGTTACTATGGCTACCTTACTGACTGTGTATAAAAATGGAAAACACTTCTCCACTAGTCAAGATTGGCTCGTGGACCTGAGATAGTCAAGCCCGACCCCCTCCTCTAACAAAAACACACATGTAACAAATCTAAAGTAACAACAACATGGTAGAGCTTCCTCAGGTCAGTACAGTCTCCTCTTTATTTCATCTCCCCCAACACAATACCAAGCAGGCTGAGATGGGGACGAACAACAGATTTTTTAAATCCTTGAAAGGAGGAGAGAAAAAATCCCACATGATGTGTTTTTCCTTTCAGAAGATGTTGGCAGGTTTACATAGCGCCATTAAAACAAGAGAATCAAAAAGGAAATGAAGAGACTGGTTAAAGGTAGTATCCGTGGAAAAAGGGATAAATGGTTTGGGAGTAACCGGAAAGAAACTGAAATACACTGATTGGTTTGGGAACTAACACAGGAGGAAGGGGAATAAACCAATACAGTGAAGTGCTTTAGGGGTATAAACCCTTTGTTATATGAGCTAAGGCAAACTGGGCTTCCTGGTTTAACTTCCACTCTACAGTAGCTCTGTTTGCTTGGATTGCATTTAGCCACAACCTGCTCTCACTCGGCTGACGGAATATCTTAATGTTTGCCATTCCTGAGATTTAGAAATCACACACGCCGCTGGTGAGTGGGCGAGGATTAAATCCATCCTTGTATTTATCATAATCCATTACATGTCAGGCATACCAGCTGCAGCAGTCTCTCAGTCAGCAGGGTGACTGTCTTGCCTACCTAATTTGTAACATTTCTATAATTGAGTTGTTCAATTTTCTTTAAGAAATGTTTTTAGAATGAAATTGTAGCTAATGACAAAAAATGTTAAGTTTTCTTAGTGAGAACTTTTTTAGGGTAAGTAATATTCTGATTTGCACTGATGTTCAATTAATAATTAAGATCCAATACCTTGTTTGGTAAGAGGAACCACAGGCAGTGGCGATTCTAGAGTCTGTTGGGACACCAGGCAAAAACTAATTGGCGCCCCTCCCTCGAGCGCTCATCCTCACCACGTCTGCCAGTTCCCCAATGCTTATACTCTTCTTCCTTTTCATTTTCTTTACTCCCAGACAGATCATTCTTCATTCTCCTTCAGTGATTTTCATTGATCAACTTTGGTTTTCACAGGAATAATGCATGCCGCACTAAGAATGGCAACGAGATGGAGTGCTGTTAGATGGGGTCTCCACTAGGAGGTTTCCTGTCATTGCAAAACAATGCACATTTTGAGCAACTGCTCTAGTTTAAAGTTTGCTAGCACTTAGGGCCTGGGATCCCAAGCAGTTTCCTACCATGCCTGTTGAAAAACAACACATATAACCACAGGGTAAGTTGTGCACACACTATTGGCTGTCACGTGGAACAAAACAATAGCTAATTGGAATGAAAGCTGACTAAAGAATGAAGCATAACACTACAAAAAATCAAATTTTCCTCATCTCCAGCCTGTGCTTCTCACCTTCTCCACAAATATATCCAAAGATTCCAAAGACCAAATCTTAACCTGCATACATGTTTTGGTGTGATGTGCTATTTCGGTCAAATTGTTGCTGCCCGTACACTATAGGAACAAAATGTTATCTGCCATTACTCGTTCTTAAGTGTGGGTTCAGTCAACTTTTTAACAATTTCAACAAAACTCTCTGACAATAAATTTTTGGATGATATTATGTTGAGATACTAAAGTGTGATCAGCTCTTGCATGCAAGCAGGACTGAAGACAAGCATCAGTGATGAGCCTATTGCGTAAAACTATTGGGAAAAGAGAAAAGTTATTAAGACACAGTACTAATTTGGATGTTAAAGGCCCTACCTAGAACCATTACCGGTCGTTACTTTATGAGCAGCAGTTACAATAATATTTAAATGCTCTTTTGATAGCTTTTAACGCCGCTCCTCAAAGGATGTTCATTGTGTTGTTACTCTCAAGACAAAAGATAAATATGAACATGAGTAATGTCTGCAAAGTGGAAAAAAAAATATCCAGTCTTTTATTGGATCTATTCTCATGGTACGATGCCATCTCTGCTGATGTGCCATTTTTTTTTAAATTCATCTTTCTTTCTCTCTTTCACTCATTTTTGGGGTCCCACAAGGTTCAATCCTTGGACCTGTTCTGTTTTAATTGTACATTAAAGAAAAATGCTGTGCCATGAAGGAAACTAGAAAAAATGTCCCCAACCAAATAATCTTTACTTTGTCAGAGCGAGCCAGGTAAAACATACTGACTGTCAGCAGTCTTACATCTGTCATTATTCTAAATACATGCTTTCTCTTTACTTTAAATTCAGTTAGTCACTGTTGGACTTTATTTAAAAAAAACATACTGATGAACAATTTAAAGTCAGAGTGTGCAACATTTTACTTTACATATAAATAGAGCAGAAAACAAGTATATCATATGTAAATGTCTCTCTGAGTCATGACTGTCCACAATGAGTGAGAAACGTCAGTCTTGCCAGCTTTTCTGTTGTCAGAGCTGTTTACGTCAATGGTTTACGTCATGTTTACATGGATGATACGGCGTCGTGTATAAATCGGTTTTAGTCAAGGACCATTTGGATATCACATCAGCGTGTTGAGATCAGGGTCATTTTATGACACTTTATGTAAAATATGAAGCTTTGAGTTTACCAAAGTGTGCTAACATTAGCCTGCTCATATAAAATGCAGGACACAGGTGATTGTAACTCATGCAAAAGACAGTTTTGTCCACTGCTTGTGCTTAATGGTGCTTGATCATGGTGTGTTGTCATTCATTCCTCCTTTGCGCGTATGCGGGCAGAGAAGGGTTGGCGGTGTGTTGACAGGATAGTGGAGACTTCATAGTGGAGAAAAGTGGAGATGTCACACACCAGTTTGTTTCAGTTTCATGCTAGTGCTCAAGAGTGACATCAACTAAATAAAAAGGGCACACATTCTTCCTTTAACTATGAATAAGAATAAGCATTAAATTGTTTATCTTATCTCAGAGAGTTCAGATAAAGAGTTATCAAATAGATATAGATACTTTTACGTCTTACCTTTTTTTTTTTCCAGGCCTTTATATCTCCTCTCCAACACAAGCTTTTTTCTTTTATATTTTAAAGACGTATTTGTATTCACACATCATCCTCAGTTGATCTGAAGAACTGAGGCTCAAAATGCTTCATGTGTGATATCTTCAAAAGAGTGCACATAAAAGTCTGTTAAAATCTCTCTTTAAGCTTTCAAACAATGATGTAAGTTGCCATTTTTGCATTCAAGTTTATTAATATATCATTGCTTTATCATATACTATTGCAGAGGAACTGCCTGAACGTTACTGTCATTTCTAGATTTCTTTTTAATAATCAGACAAACGAGGACTACATATCAACGTCTTTTTCTACCGTTTTGACCCAAAAAGAAACAAGTCACTATGGTCTTTGATCCATTATTTATGTTTAGATTAATCAATACACTGTTTTTGATGTCTCTTCTGTTGGCATGTAAAGGCACATCAAAATGGAAACATAAATAAGGCCATGGTGAAACAGGCTTAAAAAAGCAGGAGGCCTGACACCTTGATGGATATGTATTATGTTTACCGCTCGTTCAAACTGGCAGGTTTGAAAAGTAGTAACTTGAAATGTTTGAATCTGAGTTGAATGTGTGACTGGCAGTAACCATGCATTAGTGAGCTGTATTGTTGAGCTTTCCTTCTGGGTTTTACTGAGATGTGTGTCACAACAGAAAAAATTGACATTTGCCAAATCCTGAAAAGCTCAGGGATTTTTCCATGATTAGAAGGGCGCCACAACCACATTTTAACAAAAAAACAGGAAACATGAAACATACTTCTTTTTATTTTTGCTGCCAGAAGTCAAAAGGAATAGATGACTCAAGGTTTAAACCTGAAGGTCATAAGTATTTTGGTTGAGGTTTTAGAGGAGTGCTGGTATACTTATTCCTCTCTTTGAAGTGCAGTTTAGGCAAGGCTTGTTTATTTGTAGAGCTCCATTCATACATGCAATGTGCAATGTGTGTATATATATATATGTATATGTGTATATATATATATATATGTATATATGTATATATATGTGTGTATATATATATATGTATGTATGTATGTCATAATCCTGCATGTGATCTATTTATTTAATATAACCTGAGGAAAATTCTATTATCTGTATCCTTGAAACGTGTCTGATTAAGAAAAGCACAAAGATTTTGATCGAGCTCAAAGTCATATTTATTAATCCACTGAAAATGATCCCTTCACCACTAAAACACATTCCTTGGATCAGATGGATGAACACAAGCTGTTCTCATCATCACATGATTCAGGTAAACAGACTCCACTGTCTGCGTTGTCATTCAAACGGAGAAGGACAATAGCTTTCTGTCAGATTAGTGTCCTTACCTTTAAACACAAGAAAAAAAACAACTGCTGTCAGCTCGGCAGGCAGAGACAGACTGCGCCTCCTTACAAGTGATTCTCTGAAATGTTGTCGACACACTAAGTAATGATTTCTAACATTTCCGCTTAAATGCTGCCTGTGACTTTAACATGGATTGACATGACACTATATATCGACTCAAGCAAGCAAGGGTGGTTTGTTTGGAATAAATATAGGAAGTGTTAGGATGAGAAGACAGTGAAAATGGCTGAACAGACAAAGAATCAAGCAGTACCTTTTCAGCTGCACAAAATGACTCACTTGGATACAAAACTGACAAGACTGGCAGCCGGTTTGATTTTACAAAAGCTGAAGTTTTACATACTCATGTAATCACTGCATTCAATTCACAGAGCTGAGCATTCATTTTTTAGGAACAGAAATAAACTCAGAACGAGGTATGACAACTAACTGATTTGAACTGAACAGCCACACCATCTAACAATGTTTGAAAAGAAAAGTGCAATGTTACGATTTTTTTTTTTTTTTTTTTTTTTTTTTAATGACCTCAAACATATTGAGAATAATAATTTATATTTTCAATATTGGTTATGTTTACAATAAGTTCATGAAAAAAGGAAAAGATTCAGCAACCGCTGCATTTCTATTTTTAGTGAACATTTCTATTTCCAAAATGAGATGAAAGTCACATAATGTGGAAAATGCACTTTACCGTGTTTTTCTTTTTAACACCTAACTATGTCCCTAGCCTGCCCCAATTATGATAAAAACATTCTATCTTTCACCTCATCCACTTTTCAGAAAAAGTGTGCTCAATCAGGCATTTGGAGATTTGCTTTGTGACATCACAAAGGGAAGTAACCCCTCTCCCTGGTGGGTGACACCCCTTTTGCTAGTGCCCACTGAGTCTGCCTTCTCACCATAAACATCAAGAGCCCCCATCAAGAGGGGTGGAGTCAGACACGGCTTAGTTGCATTTAACGCTACAGAAACAGCAGCAGGGCTGGGACAGAGAGAGCAAATCAGAGTGGACTGATAATAAGAAGCTTCCCAGGCATGTTTTTGGGGAGCTGTGAGACTTATTTAAACTTGTTGAAAAATTACAATAATATGGGACCTTTCGGAAAACAGGTTGCAAAAAGGTTTGGTTGTACAAAAGAATCATCTGAAAATGTGTTTTTCAGCTCTACAACTGTAATGGGTGACATGAACAAACTGTAAATGGATGTGAAAATTGGTTTAACAAATACTCCAAAAAACTTCTATTTCAGCAACATGCAACACTTTGTTAAGCACGGAAATATAGGCTGAATAGCCAGGGTATGGAGGGACATGGAAATAAATCACCTTTACATGTCCCCAAGATGATTAAGATGTATGCCTTAGGTTCAGGTTAAGTGGTGCTGCAAGCTAAATCTACTGCTTTTGTAAAAGCACTGTACTGTATCTGAGCGTCTGTGTCCAGTTTTTATTTTTGCAGTCACTTAAAGTAGTAGATGTTTCCACAAAATAAGGCTCAGCTTTCATGTGTGACGAACATCCATGGTATGTTGTTGAGAAAAGCATCCTATTATTTGTGTATAAACTGTACAGTCTCTTCAGACTCTAAACTCTCCAGACTAATGCTCAATTTATTTTCCACTTTCTTCATACCAAAGAAAAAACAATGGAATTGTGTGCAGTTGTTAATCTCATCTGCATGCAGAGCAGAACAGTTCCATTTCTCTATTACAGAGGTATAAATTTCATTTAAATTCCGATTAAAGGAGTGGCTGTGGCATGATAATTCTGAGTACCACAGTGCAATAAACCCAGGATATTAACTGTACTCATTTACTGTAAAAGTATGCATTGAACAAACAAGTCTCTGGAGACACATTTCTGTACATGCTCTTAGAAAACTTTATTTTTTCAGATACAGTACATCTTCCACTGACCCAAACATTAGCTTTAGGATAAGTTTAATAATTGAACAATCAGAGTGAATAATGCTGCTACATAAACCATATCCTTCGAGTGAGACAAACACTGCTTTAATGGGAAAACCAAGCTAATAAGCATGAGTACCTCCTTTCTGTAGCCTTAAGGTACATCTGCATATGTAAATATTTTCTGTCATCGACATGAAACCTTTGCAGTACATCTGACTTTAACGTTGCTGCAGAAAAACAGCATCAATCAAAATGGAAACAGTGAGGAGCATGGCAGCTCTATGGTACCACAGGTTATCGAGTCAGTGAACGCAGCGCGGTTGATGAACTTTGGGACTGCTGTTGGCAAACTCCATCAGTCATAGTAATATATACAATATGTTCATATTCCAATTCTGATTATGAAATGCATTATTCAAACTCAAATATCAGCTGAATTATTTGCATAACCTCCCACTGTTCCCTCTGAGCAGGAACATAATCTGTTTTGTTTGTAGGAGAAATGTAACTTATAATCAGGCCAGTATAGCAAATACTTTTTTTCTTGTGTGGCTTAATTCATATTTTTGGTTAAGTGTTTTCATGTTTTCCTGACTGGCAGACACTTAAGCACCTTAACTTTGCTGAGGCAATTTAGCAGCATTATAAGTTTGCATAAACCTTGAATAATTCTACTGGGTGGAGGGGTGTGTGGTGCATCTGTGGGTGCAGGGAAGGGAGCTGAAATTGAAGACCACATAATACCTTTGGATTTGGCATTACAGCACTGGATGTTTGGTGTGGCCTTAGGCAGTGAAATGCTGCTATATGATTGAATCTACAACCACTGATCGTGTACGCTTAATGGCGTCAGAGGCCTTGATATATAAAGCATTAATAATGCTTCTAAGCTAAAGGTTCACTTTAAAGAAAAAAAAAAACTATCAGCACGTGTGTTTAAATAATTTGTTTCGCAAACAACTAATGCAATATTTCTTGGGTATTTGAATATGGCCCTGGAAGTTTGTCCTTCATAATCCCTTTTATCTGCCTCAGCTCCCACAGTATGCATGCTCTGTTCCAATAAGGCCTCCTGCATTAAGAATCCAGTTTTTTTTATTTAATAAAATTGATTAAATATAATATTATTAAGTTTTTCAAACTACTTTCCATAACTCATTCTTTTATTGTTAATTTCTCTGAACTATTTGGATTAGAAACTAACTGAGCTAAGAGCTGCCACAAAGCTCCACTGTGGTGCTTTTACTTACACATGAAGATGTATGTACCGTGGTGCTCAAGGGTTTATGTGGTGATGCTGATGAAAAAAGAAATATGAAAAAAAATGTTAAAGCTTCATTGACTCTGCCTCTTACTGAGATACAACTGGAACACACAGCTTGAACAAATTCATTTTTTATGATAGGCTGCTGTGTGGTTAATCAATGCATCCACATACTGTTTTGCTTTATAATAAATTCATTCAGTCTCTTCGGAGAAAACTAATACCTGCCACATATCTATAGAACAGGATGTACATCTGTAGCAGTAACTCATCTGTGCCGACTAATATACAGCTTTGTCTTTTCCGCTTGCTGAGCTCCCTTTACCTCATTCTGTCCACCTCACAAGTTGAAGTGAAAGATTTAGCTGCAACTTTCTCAATTTCAGCCAGTTTCTGGGCATGCATTATTTTGATATGTGTCATTGGCCGCCTTGTTTAATTGGGAGCTGTCTCAACAAATATAGGCCCGGGAAAGAAGAATGACTTGACAGCAAAACAACATTTCCCAGCGGAGAGCAAAAGACTGCCACTAATAAAAGACGTGATAGGCTCTTTGTGTGTTTTCATAAGACAGTCCATTAGGAGGAAGGGTATCTGGGCTCAGGATGGACAAGCAGATCTATACATTCTGTAATGGTTTAATTGGCCTCTTCAGCAACATGCTGGGCAAGTTGGGCTATATTTTGGAGAGAGTAAAGCTAGCCTACATGCTAAATTGACAACCCAGTCTATTCAGAACATATTGCCTGTCTTTACTTACTGACATATTAATCCGATCTTTAAATCAAAACTGTACGCCATACGGTCAACATCAGCCAACAGGAAGTATCAGTCACAGTTCTTTAACGTCATCTATATTTCAACATCACAGGTTTAATAATCCAAATGGCTGTGAAGGTCAGTGGCGATGGATCAACGGCTGACTTAATCCACATTGGAGTCTCCTATAAAGGCCTACCATCGTGTGTGAGAAAGGCCCCCTGGAGACCATCAGCTCCACTGTGATTAATTGCACTATTAAAAGCAGCAATTTTCTTTCATAAATTTGAATTCAGCATTAGCATAATTGGATTCATACATATTCTGAACTTTAAATAACGGGGTAGCAGATTTGGATTATCACAAGTGATGTCCTTTGATGCAGATAATATTGAATTAGTATTAAGTCTTTTGCATTCCTATTCTATTAAAGAACTACATTGAACATTGCGGTTAATCTAAGAAAATGTTCTCCCTAATTGTTTCTAATTAATTTAACCACTGTGAATATCAGTCTTATTTAGAAGCCACAACAGCTCTTTAAATGACATTCATTACAGCTATCAACTGTTTTCCTTTATCAGTATTTTTGGTCTCTTAGTTTAAAATGAAGAGGTTTTTTGTTTTCTTTTTCTTTTTTTAAACTTTTGCATTGGTTTTGTTTTACAAGTTTTTAGCCAACGAATGTAATTTTTGACCAGTCAAACCAATCCATCTGGGAGATGTTTGCAGAATTTGCCATAGTGGTGGCACAAGAGCAAAGGTCAGGCATCTCCAAACAGATTAATCCTCAGGGCAAAATGGCTCACTGTGCCAAATATCATAAAAATCTAGCCAATATTTGTGAAGTTATTTCACTAAAGGTCAAAAAGGCCATCTCCGGGGTCGCCGGTGGCGCAGCGGCAGTGCGCGCGACCCCATGTATCGAGGCGCAGTCCTCACGCGCGGGCGGCCCGGGTTCGCGTCCGGCCTGTGGCCCATTTCCCGCATGTCTCTCCCCACTCTCTCTCCCTGATTTCCGACTCTATCCACTGTCCTCCCTCTATCATTAAAGGCAAAAAGGCCAAAAACAAATCTTTAAAAAAAAAAAAAAAAAAAAGGCCATCTCCTTCTGCTGCTGGCAGAAAAGTCTCAGTGTTGCCTGTCCAGTAGGATTTTCATGACAACCATTAAATATTTGTTGAGATATTTCAGTGTTGTCAAGAAGGCTATCTCCTATAACCAAGACGTACGCATGGTTAAGAATCCTCTTGTTGCATTAAGACCATTTAGGGATTATAATTGGCTATATCCTTTTAAGTAATCAGCAGTGCACACTCAGCATAAAATCCAATTCCACTGAGGCCTTACATGCAGAAGATGAGATGATCATTTCACTGCCTCAGCATAACTCATCCGCTCTTGCTGTGCAGGGTCTGTAATACTGGAAGTGTAATGTAGAATAAGAGCGTTATCGTCCTAGAGATTCTAAAGGTCTGGTTTCAAGTTGGACTTGCCCAGCATGAGTTAGATTTTCTGCTGAAGACTGTTATTCCTAGATTTGGTGTGAAACTGTGATCAAAACATATTGTCCTTTGTTCATTGCTGTCTGAGCCATTAGAATGTTTTATAGATCAATGAGATGTATGTCATCTTGTGGAATTTATTCCAAGGGGAAATTCAGTCACGTGTTATGATATACAACACGTTCCTGATCTCAAATTACAAAAGGTGCCTAAATTATTTTACTGCCTGGATGGCTGACTGAGATTTCTAATTTGCATAGGCAACATCACTGATGATACTAACGTAGCCCAGAGAGTGCTTTGATGTATACAAAATTAGTTTCTCATTCATAGGCAACATTGCATGGATAACAGCAATGGTGACAGGCTTTGTTGTGTGTACAGAGAAAAATAGAAGGCAATTTTCCTATTTTAAAAAAAAATGTACGCACATAGGTAGTTTGTTCTTCCCGCTCATTGTCCATACTATGCCTCCACAACAGCAGTCCCTCATCAAAAATTTAAATGACTCATCGAGGGTGTGAAATAAAGATTATGGCCTTGAAAGCCCAGAGCAGCTGGTCTACCCAGAACAAGCCATATGGACCACTAGGGTTGGTGTTATTTTTTGCATTCAGTCCTGTCGAACATGCTAGGTGAAATTAGAGTTCAACCTGCATGTCTGTCTGCAGATGAGTCCACCTAGCTCTGATTCAGGACAGAAATTTATCCTGGCTGTAGTCATGGCAACAAACTAGTTCTAATGTGTGCTTGAAATGACCAGGAAGCAATTTATTGGCAAGCACTTTCTCACACTTCTTGCTCATGAGCCTGTGAGGGGGAAACATCGATATATGTATCTTCACAAGTACAAACAAATTTCCATAACAGTTAAAGTTTATTACAGACAGACAGACAGACAGACAGACAGACAGACAGACAGACAGACAGACAGACAGACAGACAGACAGACAGACAGACAAAATTTGAATTGATCAACACTGGATCCATAGAGTTTTGTTTCCAGCATGACTTTGACATTAAAAAGTACACATCCGACAGAGAGGTTGAGAGGTGCATCAAGGGAAATATTGTTGCTGGAAGTTAATAAGCAGTATCCCTCCTCTCTCAACAACTACTATGCAGACATTTCCGAATAAGGACTTAACTCATTCGTTCAAAACTGTAAACTCAAGCCTCTGCATGAACACAAAGCTGATGTGGAGGATTTTAGGCTTTAAAGGGGATATATTCGCCACCCGGGGACTCCACTCCCAGCCATGAGCAAAACTTTTACGTAGGTCTGCCATTTTTTTTTCTCGCTACCGAGGAGTGATGTCTAAAACTCGGGGCTCATTGCATTTATAGAGACACACACCAACAAGAAGTGTTCTGAGAGCTTGATTTATGTCACATTTTGACAAAAGCACAGCACAGATGTATAATTTAGACCGCAGGTGTAATAATGTGTTCTCTGAAAAGGGTTTGAGAAATAGACAAATGGAGACAAAAAGCTGCATCCTCAAGAAAAAAAACTGATTCAGCACCCTTGATGTGAAAAGGCTGAGTTCTTTATGGCCAAAAGCACCCACCTGCTGAGTTTTTGTAATGCTTATATTCCCAGTATCCCTCCATGTACTATACCAGGAATAAAGAGGGTTCAGGGGATGCCAGGCCATTCAGGGACAAAGAGGTGAGGGTGGGTTTATGTTGAGAAAGTAAGAAATTGTCAATTCTTTCAAACTATATTTTAAATTCCAAATATATTATTGGGATGAGATTTATGGGATCATCACCCCTGTTGAATAAACATCGAGTCCCTTAAATGTAATCCGTCAAAGTTCTGCTTATTTATAATGACAAAGAGAATCTGTGTCAACAATGGTTGGGTTAAATAACCTTAACCTTAGGAAACCCACATAACACCAAGTATTGGAAAACTACTACAAACTCAAGAGCTTTCTAGAAGAGATCGAGGATGTGGAGTTTACCCCAAAGCAAGTCCTGAAAGACAACAATGGTATATGCTTTAATCTGTGTATTAAATTATTTTAAGTTCAATCTTTTCTCGAAAGTATTCCAAAGGGAACCCTTTTTTAAATTTGTTAATGATACATTTATACAAAGAAATGCAATGCTGTGCAAATTCTGTTTTGCTGACAAAAGGTGGTCATTTATGTATCTAGTCAGTCTTGAAATTCCTCATTTTGAATGTACCTGTAAAATGATCAATCTATTGCTGGTGTATGCCAAAAGATCTTATCTTTTAATACATCCATTAGTTAGGAATATAGCACTGTCCAACTTCTTATGGTTACTGTAGAACTCAGCACTTGGTTAGATGCTGTGGTTTTCCTTAATGCAAAAAACAAATGTCCATCGTGACAAAAAAAAAAACATTGAACACTTTAGGTCAGACTCCAATCTGTTCTGTTCATCCATTTCATTTGTTGCCAAAATGAGCCTCAACCAGGTCATAATTATTTTTTGTCACATTGGCTTGTAATACAGTTGGGCTTTGGACCTTTGTTATCTTCTTGGTTTGGTTTAAAAAGTCTAAATTCATCACAAAACATTTGACGTCAACTTAACCTTAGGGCTTAATGGCTTGTTTGTCTTTGCTTTATGTTTGTCCAGCAGATTTTTAGCCAAGTGATCACAAATGTTAAGCCAATATTTATCAACAGAGTTGAAGTTAAGACAATGACAGTTGGGTGTGGATTTTGAGCAGGATTCATATTCTGATATTAAACCAATGACCAACTAATGTTGAGGATACTGGGGACTGTACTTTTCTCACCTCATTCTTCACGTGTACGATCACCCTACCCACAACTGAAGCCCTCTGAAATGTAATACATCGTTTACATTCTGGGAAACCTTTCTGAAATTTCAAGGTAACATGACACAATCTATATTCTCTAAAAGGTTTTAATATCTGACATTCCTTTTGAGTGTGGCTGTTCGGTCCTGGTTGTGAATAAAACAATGTTTGAGTGGCTCAGGAAGAAGCAGAGATCTTTGCAAAAATGAAGTAGTGGATTTATTAACCAACATGTCTTTCTCCTGTCGCCCCCTACTGGTAGAACAAACTACACTATTATACAAAGCAAATAAACTAAATCATCTGAAAGAATCACAGCTTCAAGGTAACTGTTAAGTAAATGGTTGACTCATTTTATAGCTTTCTCGGCCCCTCTATTAATTGAAGCAGACTATTGCATGGGTAATGAAATTGTTAAGCTAAGAATTAAGAAAAAAATATGAGATGTAAAAAGATAATGAGATGTACTGTGATTTGCCCCTCTCACCCTCTCCGCAATCCATGTTGATCCCATTTACCTGCTGTGTTGTATTGCACGTGTGACAAAATCACATTTGTACTGACGTATGCGGCTGCGGCTTTGCACAACCAAACATGTTGAATGAGGCATACGTACTCTGACGCACACATAGCAACTAGCATGTTGGCATGCCAAATGCTTAATGGAAAGAGCAGGAGTTACAATTTGCACTTTATTTGTCATTCTCAATAATTGCAAATTATGTGTATTCAGCATGTCAACATGATTGGGTGTTGTTGGATGGAGACACTGGATATCTTGTGCGCTATATTTGTCCAAACTTTCACCTTTAAAAGTAGCTCAAAAGACTTGGTTGTCCATGTTTTCTAGCCCTCTGAATAGTTTAGAATATAAACATGTAGAAGTACAAGGAAACACGGTCCACAGTCAGGGTAAGAAGGAAAGAAAAACAGCTTTGAAGCCCATTCATAGCGGTACATGTTGATTGTGTTATTTTAGAAGTGGGATAGAGAGCTTATTTATTTATTTATTTGAACAGGGGCAGCGTACAATATACATTAACCTTAGAAAGGAGAGATGCATTGTACCAGGTTGTAGCACTTGTGCTAATTTCCACCTGCAGTCCCTGGGCAGGCTGTTGTTAACCTACAGAGTAAAGCATGTAGGCTTAAGTCAGTTCCAGTGATGCACCTTCGGCTCCGTATTCCATAACAAAGATTCCAACATTTTTAGCCATGTTGTCTTAATATAGTGTTGCCATCTTAACATAGATAACAGTGCGAGTGTGAATCTAATGCCCTCTTACAGTATTCTGAGTTTATTATAATGCAACAGGTTTCAGAAAAAACAAAACATGACCTAACAAGAGGCCATCGATTTGTTCACATAACGTTTCTTCAAATGAGTATTTCTGTTGTGTGTGTGTGTGTGTGGTTTTTTTTTTTTCAAATGCTGAATATTCTGTCAAGGCTATTTTTGAAATATCTATTTTTCATGTTGACTCAATGCCTGCCAAAATCCTAGACATCAAACAGCAGTGGCCTATTGATTAGAGCAGTCATACTCAGATGAAAACAAGGAAGCTGAATTGTTTTTTTTTTTTTTTAGCTATTTCAACTTGGGAGACCTCTGCACTCGTGTTTTTTAGCTCACAGCTTGCTTAGGGGTGGCCGGGAGGCTCTGTCTTTTTGAATTGAAATCAGCAACAATTAACGAGGCAGTCTGAGGGTCAGGACAAATAGTTTCGAAGTGAGAAATAGTTATCATTCAGCAGTATCATACCTTAAGTATAGTCTGTGCATCAAAGTTAATTAGCTCTACAGTTAATAGATTACAAGAGATGTTAGCTAATATCTATTATCTTCAACATCATAATTAAAGCACTCTTTAAGTCTCAAGTCATTTAAGTTTTGTTTTTATAGGTAGGAAACCAAATGTTAAAATATACTACCATAGTGAATACGTCCGGGCAAGTATATGTTTACCGACGATGTATCCATGTAGAATTTACATGACGTTTTTATCACAGCAGCACATTCAGCAGAGAGTATGGTATCTTTAAGTAACAATTCCCACTTCATTACATACTAGTCTTTGACATAACATCCAGTGTTTCCACGGCAACAACAAACACAAGTCTTTCATGGTGGCAGTCACAACAAGACATGTCCCATCACAACTATAAAATTATGGATTTCTCTGGCTTTAATAACTGTTGAGAATATTTCAGGAAATGTAAGCTCTCATCAACAACAAAATATATATGTAAGTTTAGTCAATTTTACATTCTTGTAAAATTCTACATATTTAACTCATATGTACAAGTTTAAAATGAGGACATTTGTAATCAATAGTCAGAATGTTAAGCACCAAGAGTGAAGTGTGGTTCATGTGTTACATCATAGTTGCAAAGCCTTCATTGCACCCTTTAAGCTTCCTCTGGGAAACACATGTGCACCAAGCGTAAGCTGGAAATAATCACATCCTGTGAAATCAAAGCTTGAACCTGTCACAGCTGCCTTCATGTTGCACCTGTTTTACAAACTCCATATGGTACCTCATTTTATAATGCATTTCTTTATGAACTAATTATTAGTTTTGCATCCTTTCATGCATTCATGCAACTTCTGCTACCATTTATCTCGTTCACAGCTGCAGAAGGCTGGAGACAATCCCAGCATGCCGTGGGTGCGAGGCAACATACAGCATGGACAGGCTGCCAGACTGTCACAGGACTAACACATTCAAACCTAGCAGCAGCGTAGAGATTCCAGGACTTCTAACCTGCATGTATGTGCACCATGGGAGGAAGCCAGAGGACCTTGAGACATGTGAAGAACATGAAAAGCACACCGAAAGAGCAGTGGTACTTCTGGTGTGAATCAGCAGTGCTAACCTCTAAACCACTTTGCTGCAAAGCATCACACTATCTCTGCCAAAAATAATTTATCTGTAAAGAGTGTTTATCATCTCCCTCTAAAAATAAAGATGCTTAGCTCTTTATCGTTGCAAAATAGCAACAAGAGTAAATGAAATATATATATATATATATATATATATATATATTTCATTTACTCTTGTTATCAACAACAACAACTAAGAGCTTTTAAAATATATTCGCTTCAAAAACCATTTTTTCCTCTGAGCTGCAAGTTAGATGTGGAAGTAGAAGGAGGGATGTTTTTGGCGTCTCAGAAATAACAAAAACATCCACAGTTAGCGTGATGGACTCATCCTGCAAGTGGTTGCCATGGTTCCTTCTTTATTTTTATTTTTGATTTATTTGCAAAATCAACAGCAGTATGTGCAGACTGCCACCTGCTTTATCGGATTTTGTACATATATGTGTTATCGTGCACGGAACAATGTTACTTATGTGAACGCTGACCAGCGGGGGGAAATCGGTGGCGAGAGCTATAGTGCTTGGGCACAGTTCAAAACAATTGTGCCTAATGTAAAAAAAACTCCTGAATAACAACTTAAGAAAAAAAATGAAGTAAAATGGACTGAAAATAATTAGTAAATGTTAACATCTTGAATGGAGCGTACAATGCCTCTTTAAGCTGTAGGGTTTAAACTTTAAGGATGTGAAGCTGATATACATGGGAGCGCACAACACTGACTGCATGATTAAAGATCCCTGAATCCCTCTTATCCCCTGTAGTCAAGTGTAACCCACCATGTGCTCTAGCACGTGCAGCTGCGTGTCATCAGAGCCACAGTGTTAGGATGACTCACCACATATGCACTCGCTCACTGCCAGATCTTCAGCGAGGCCTTGCCTGCAGGTGCGCACACACAGAGACAACACTGACTGCAATGCTGCTGCCTGGAGACAAATGTCTGTCCAAATACTCCACCAAGTGCACAGCAAGATAATTAGGAAATAATGCACTGACGCAGAAAAAAAGAAGCAAAAGGAACTTTTGGGAATCACTGGCAATTACCAGCTCTGTTTACACGACACATTCATTGCTTTCATAATGACTCTATACTATACACAAGCTGGTCCTGGTGAGAAACACATGGGGTGGCTGATTTTTAGTGGGAATCTCTGCGTAGTGTTGATGCTAGTATTATGCAACTTCTTTCAGCTTTTAGTTGATTGTTGGCATGTTGGCTTTGCTATTGAGCGAACTGACATTTTAAAGTTTGATCTCTTCTAACTATTCTTTCTGAAGTGTGGCTCAGTTGGTAGAGTCCTTTTCTCTCAAGCAGAAGGTCAAGGGTTTGATCCCCAGCTCCTGTAACAATATGTACGATGTGTCCTGGGCCAAGACACTGTCCTGAATTGCTTCCTGTACTTTTTTGGCAGTGTATGAATAAGATTATTTGAGATGGTCTCACTATATAGCAACCTCTGCCATCAGTGTGTATATGTGTCCTGTAGTGTAAAAGCGCTTTGAGTTGTCAGAAGTTCAAGGGCGATCTACTACTGGATCAAAAAGGCACACATTCTTCCTTTAAATTATAGTATCTCAGTATCTTAAACCCAGGGTGTAAAAACTCTAAATTTACAATTTAACCATCCCTGTCCGGAAACTGATCCATTGGAGCAAAACAAATATATATTTTGTTTATTTTAAACAAAGGGTATACAATACAAATAAAACTTTTTTTGGCCATTCAAAATAAACAGAGCTACAAATGAAGGATGTGCTTGTTGGTAAGCTCTGCCCCAAAGTTCATGGATGCTCACTGCATAGAGCAACTACTCTTAAAATCAACCATGAATAAGCAATTTTGCATAATCTAGGGCCTCTGTCACCATTGGTTGAGTTACCTAGGTTAGTAGCGGTAAGGGGTTATATTGCTAACACAGTGCAGGGCCAATTCCCAACAATTGATGCTAATCCACTAATGCTACAATACCCATTTTTCCATTTACAGAGCCTTGGCTACATTTTGTATTACCAATAAAATAAAGTCAATGAGGGGGATAAACTGAATGAAGAAACAAATGAACTGGTTAGTCCTAAATACTCACACTTTTCTTATCTATCTTTCTTAAGACTTCCTGCCCATGGATGACAGATGTAATTTAGCTCTAAAGCCAAACAGCTGTGTCTTGACTAGCCCCTGTGAAATAAACCAATTCACTAAAACTTCACAATCTTGATTCACCTATGGGAAAACACTAGACTCAAGAATATGGGTTTGTTAACCGTCTACAATAAATGTAAGAATCCAGTTTCTCCTGTTTTTTTATTTTGTTATATTTTTTTTATGAAAACCCTCTCTCAAACCAACACTTCAAAACAATGATATATAATTCAAGTGTGTTATTTCTGTCATTTGATCAAATTGGTGGCAGTATTATTAAAACTTATCTCATATTGAAAAGATGATAAAGGATTATGAAGATAAATACACCCTATTGACTGCACCAGCTAAGCTCTGAGTTGGCCTAATTACACCGACACCAGCTCTAAAAAACCCAGCCGAGGCCTCTTCGTCTTCATAATGCATTCATGATGGGGTGATTCATTGTGCTATGCAAGAGCTTCTGCCAGTCTGATACTGAATCTGTCTAATATTGTTCAAACAGGTGTTTAATGAGAAGTCCCAGCTCCCTGAGAACAGATGGAATTAATGGACATTTCCCTGCATGTTTTGTCAAGAAAACAGAGCTCAGAAGCTCAAATACACTCAATTTATTCAGCCAAATGCTTTGAAGTGTTGTCCTACCTGGTGGAAATAGATTCCTTACGTGACCACCAATTAATCAGACTTTGCCGTTTGACCAAAGACAATGTTCCATGAAAGAGGAGGACAGACAGCAGACTGAGGCAGAGCGACAAAAAGTTATTTCTATTTGAACACAATTTCAGCTATCGTACGTAAGCAGGCGTAGAACTAAAGACTTGTTTCTTTTTTTCCGAAAATGACACAATTTCCCCTACAATACACATGTCCAAGACATTAAATTAAGGCTGCTTGTTTGAGATATGAAAGGGCTTGTGAAAGACTGAGGCAACTTCTGAACAGAACATTGTACGACATGAAAAGAGGATGGTCGTTCAGCTTTAAATAGGTTTGAATTCTGTAGACTGGAACCTACTTTGTAATGTTGGAGCTGTGTATTTTTTCTCATCGGGCAGAGATCAGTCAATGTCTTCATTTAAGTTGACAAGAACATTAAGCTCAAAGCCTGCTCACAATACCTATAGGGGTTCCATGTTTATTCTCTGATAGTCCTATTTATTTCCCTTTGTAGGAATTGATGCGTTCATGCAGGGAGTCAATCAGTTTGCATGTTCTTCACTCTCCCTGTTCTCTTGCATGTTGTGTTGTATCAAAATGTTCTAAAAGGAGAATGATTGATGTATTCAGACCCTATACTTTTACCCTCACTCTCCCCCAAACAGATCTCATTGATTTTCTGAAATGTGGTTGGGAATCACAATCATTCTTGAGAAAGAAAAAGCCCTGAACATGTCAGATGGGTGAAACGAAGTCTGCCTGCCTCTGCTGAGTTGAGCTCACCGGGGAGCCGAAACCAGTATACAGAAGGTTGCTTCGATTAAAAACAAAGCCAGAGGAGGAAATGTGAAGTGTTTCAGTACAGAGACGAGAAAGTGGGTTGTTACCTTGGACAACCAATGGTGGCTGCATGGGGTTGATAGCAATATAACCTTCAGGTCAGCATCACGGTGCTTAAAAAGCCCCTTTGAGGATACAGCAGGGATGAAGCTGTAAGCGAGATGCATTTTGTTCTGGACATTTGTGTCAAACGGCACTGCTTGTGTGTATTAATGAAAAAACGTGGATAATTTCTGTAATAACCCTGCCATGTAAACAGGTTTTCAACTATTTGTCTCAATGGGCCAATAAAAACAGCCCTTCTTGTACAAGTCGCTCCAACTCACATCCTGTATTTAGTCATACTACATCCACCATGAACATTTTTAATAGTTATTACTAATTCTATTATCACACAAGGATGTGTGCGACGCTCCCAGGCCTATTGTGCCAACTGGAGCGAGTATACAAATTACAGTGCAGGATGCAAGATATCCTATGAAACTGGGGTAATCTGATGTCATAAAATAATGATCAAGATGCTTTTTAAAAAAAGACCATGGCATGTCAAAAGGGAGATTCTGTCTTTGGCTTCTGATGCCGCAGGGGTCGTTTACTTATGATCCCTCTAAATCTCCAAATCATTATGAATGATCCCAATGGCTTTTCCCTCCCCCTCTCTCGCTCTCTCGTTCCATCTCCCACTCCCCTCCCTGTGTGATAAATTAACTAAGTGGTAACGATGTCTCTCTTGTGGAATGGACAGTGCAAATCGTTGTAGGTTCTAAGCCAGCCAGCCAGCCGAGACAGGCCTGGCTGGCTGGCAGAGTGATAGATTAGGGATTTTTAAATACTCCTCCTGGTGAGGTCTGCTGCAGCCAAAAGAGCAGCTGGGGTTTTTTTCCTCCCTCTGCAAAAGGGAGGGGTGGCGGGGGTGGAGAAGGGCCACAGATGGCCACAGGCCCTGCAGGTCAACACTACTCAAAGATGCATCCTCCAGTGTAGGAGTGCGTAAATTAATCGAAGTCTGTGGATGCAGTGGAATTTACTGCGCTGTGTTCTGCACTGATGAAGCTTGCATCTTTAAATCCATATTATATATGACACATAAGCCATAAAGTCGACTCCACAGAACTTTAACAGCTCTGCCAAGCTCAGACGAACATTATTGTTGCTTATTGATTGGAAGATACATTTTACTTTGCCCTGAGTATGAAGAATAATAATGTATACACTTTAACTTTGGAATAACTACAGGACTCCTTAAAAACACTGCCAATAAAAAAGTAGCTCTTTCTAGGCCTAGGGGAGGTAATTAAATCACCATTACTACAGTATATGCATTTCTGCCATATCCCTGTTGGCTAAATCAGTTTTTCTACTCTGTACTTTGTTGTAGCAGTTTCTTTGGGGCATACACAGGTGGTTTAAAAACTTCTCAATAAGGATTTAAAAAAAACTAATTTTATATCTGACGAAAGAAACTTAATGGCGGTGAACCTTACATGACCCAACATTGTAGCAGTGTCACTGAAAATAAATGAATTCAGAATTAATGTGCTTTCACAAGAAGTAGTCACATTATGGACTATTTCACCTGTCTTTCTCTGCTATTATAAAAGGAAACGAGGGGGATGTAAAACTCTTTCTGGCTTTTGTTCCATAGAAAAAAACTTTTTTTTAAGCAATTTGTTGAAGGATTGTAAAATGTGATTGTGGCCATAAGGCCAACATTTCAAATATTGAAAGAATTTGATTTCTGATTGTGGATAAGTGCTAAATGTAAACATCAACTGCCTGAAGTTTGTCCCTCATGCTCATGAGTTTTGCTGCGACTCTCCCTAACAGGCTGTCAAATTGTCCCCTAGTCAGCTAAAGTGCACACTGAAGTGGCCATTATATAGCTGAATAGTGGACAAACATTGTGCATCCAAAAAGGTGCTACTTCCAAACAATCCTTTTGGTTGCATTGCAACTTGTGCCAATGTAAACAATTTATGCATGTGCACCTTATCTCCCAGTAAGCACATGGACACGACATCCTATCTGAAAGCCCTTTCAGGCTTCTTGAATGTTCTCCGTTGTTTACTACCACTTGAAGTTGGGGAACTAGTTGAGTTGATGTATACAACAACACATTAAGTTCATATTTTAATTTAAGTTCGGGAGCTGGACTGCGCCCAAATCACACCTTCAGTCACTTGAAAAGCCTACTTACTAATACGTACTTACGTGCTGAGCCACCCCACTCCATTCTGTTTGAGATGGAACCCCCATCCTGCGTCTCCCTCTGCCATGCAGTCAGCCCATAATGTTGCACTGAATATTAAGACAGCTCTGAGCTTTACATCCACTTGGCCCGCAGAAGAATCAAAATCACTCCCTCCTATGTGATACTGCTTACTCATACATGAAATCCAGAACATCCCAAGACAATTTTCAGATGATTATCTCCCCTATACACAAGCCATGACATGTTCTCAACTTGAAAGATTTGTTTAAGAGAAGGTGGCAGTACAAAGTCCACTTAAGAGTCCCAGTTAACAGATATAGATTTGCATTGCCACATACAGCCGTACAGCCCATTTATTTTTTCAGTCAAAAGATTGGGCTGATCTAATGGGGGCAGGGGGTGGTGGATTGTTTTAAAGTCTGGCAGGCTGTATAGCCAACAGGTTGTGAGGATGAACCAGCTGGCGGCTCAGTAGTGTAAGGATTAAGTAGCTTGGAAATATAGGCAAGAGTTAAGCTAATTGAAGTGCTTTATATGTGATTAAAAGAATCTTAAAAGCAATCTTCAGCTGCATGGGTCACAGAATGGAATGAATGGAAGGGAGAGATGCCCACTCAGTGATAACTGGATTTTCTCATTAAAACATAAGCAACCACTTTCAGATCTCATAAAACACACCTTCCTGAGCTCTCTGAAGTCCTGTCTGTCTTAATCACATTAGAAGTGTCCGGCTTGTAGGCTTGAGTACTTACAGGTATAAAGAGGGTGAGGCAACATTTAAACACACGCACACACATACATCCATTTCAGGGAGATTAAATATCTGGCCTAACCTGTACATAAGCAGACTAGTGGGTCACGCAAATCTGGGTTTATGCCAAAGGATCTTTCTAAACAGGCTTGGCTGACACTCAAGGTGTGAATCTGACCTGGATTATTGAGGTTATTCACAGCATGCTGCTGTGGTGGTGGTGGTGGGGGGGGTTACCTGTGTTAAAGAAGCTTGGCCAATAATCACTCTCTTTCCCTATACACTTAAAACAAATACAGATTTTTTTTCTTCCTTTCCCAAAAGTTTTATCAAGCACATATGGGGAAATATTTCTGGCTTGATATAATGAAATAGAATTTTCAAGAAGTCGAGTTTTCTTTTTTTTTTCATTTCAACTACAAATATTATGATTATCAGGGGGAAACAAATCTACTCAAACTACTCTGTTTGTTTTTTATGTCCCATTTGTCCACTATCCTATTATCAAAGCTACAGAATGGCAGCTTTTAGTCGCAGTTCCCATTTCCTTAAGCTGTCTTTGACATAACCTTTAGTGTTGCCACAGCAACTATAAACATGCTGCATCTCTCTTGGCGGTTGTGTCACGGCGACTGTCATGCCAACACACTTCCTGTGATAGCTGTAAAGTGACAGATTTCTCTGGCTTTGATACATGCTGAAAATATGTGAAGTAATGTAAGTACTCAAAAAAAACAACACAGGTTTAGTCCATTTATAATTAATTTAGATATTTTAGTGTACAAGTCTGATAAAACTCTCATCAAAGATTAAGATCAAGATTAACAACATTTTGTAGATTTCACATCTACAGTATGAGTTGTTAATTCATGAAACTAAAACAGAAGATGCAATTAACCTTTAAGTAACCTTTGTGACAGTGTGTGGGCAAATTGTATGGTTGTAGTGTAGCCTGTGTTATCATGGCCAGAATTCCCTCTATAACATTTCCCAAAAGCAACACCTTAAAAACACCGACACCTTTAGCACTCTTCGTCCTCTGAATTGTACCCTGTCATCTCTGTCATATCCTTCTTTTCATGTCAAAATAACCAGACTTTTGTTTTCCAAATACTTCACTGCATGACACTACAGGGGAGCGCGCGAGGAAGGGCCCACGAGTGCTCAAATATTAAACGTCCCTCTGGGGCTTTGATGTGTCAACTGATTTCTGGGGGAGGAGGCACAGAGGGATTTACAGTAGCAGAGATATGATCAAATGCATCAGGAGACAATACATCTGGCTGTGCAGCGAAAGCAGCGCCTGTTCATGTCAAGAGGAGGAAAGAGAAGAAGATGCAGAGGATTTTACCTCAGGCAAAGTGTCAACTCAGCTGATTTGATGTTTTCCACTCAAGTTTCCTCTTGTAAAAGTGTCTCAGTACTGTTAGTTTACTACTTTAAAGGGTAAACATAGTGACAATGTACTTGTACTGAAGTTTTCCTCGTACAAAACCAAACTGATGTTTGAATGTTACAGAATGCATTCAAGGTAAAGCATTAAACCCATGGCGTAACATAACTGTGATAAGTGTGATCCATCGGTCCCAGGATAACACTTAGTAAATCCACAAAGGTTGCACACTCCCACGCATATTAATCGATTGATCCCACAGCAACATATGTGACTGAGAGGTAAGTGGACACCAAGTAAGCAGACCCAATATGCAAATCATGGACTCAGCAGTTCGTATGAGGAGATTCTGGTTGTGTGTGACTATTTGGAGGTCACAGTGACATGGCTCCTTTCAGTGATCACATTGTTTCCCCCGTTAAAGTGGCCCCCATATCTGTGTTAAAATCAATGTAGAAATAGTAACAGTGTCCTAGTTTCACATATCGATTTTTAAACGATCAATGTCCACTGTGTTGAACGGATGTTTAGAATATCTATCAGGTATCATTTGAACCATGTACATGGATATGTTACGTGCTCGAGCATCCGGAAGGTAGCACTGAGAGTTTCAGACAGCTTGTTCCTGTAAAAACAGTGCACAACATTTAGAAAATACGTTTTCTTTTGTCTCAAATAGTCTTCAAAGGTGATGTAAAAAGTATAAGTAGTGTGAAAAAAGTAGATAGCGTGGTTGATACACCATGAACATGTTAATATAACCATGTGGATACATGTGTTGTGTTTGCACAAGTTGTTCATTTGAGGCTGGTATACCGTTTATTATGATGATTGGTCATGTGACAATCTTTTTTTTTAACGCACCTGTGAATGCACTGGGAATGTGCTGGGCAAACCTGAGGAAGCCAGGCGAAAAGTGTTTTTCAATCACAATAAAATATAGTATTATATAGTTATTTTCAGTGTGCCACAGACTTCCTTTTTTTTTTTTTTTCATGTTCCTGCAACCGTGTACACGTGAGACTGTGTTCAGGCTGTACTTTTTATATTCAAAGTAATTAACTGTTAAAATTGCTTAAAGACTCCCGCCAGAGTAAACAATTAGAGTTTCTGTTTACATTCAGGGATACTCACCACAATGTACTGTGTGTCCTTGAGGTCTAAACATCTGTGATAAATGAATTCCCTTGCTAGTAAAACCTTTAGCCCATTTCTTGGTGTACTGCTTCAATAGGATGGATTGAAACCAACAGTGTGCAGAACATACATGTGTGTACGGTGTGTATGCCTACCTTGTTCACAATCATGACAACAAAGCCAGCCCCGAAAAATGGTCCGTTAAGCAACACCTATTCCCTCTAATTCTACGGTATTGAAGTTTCTGATTTCAGGAAAGCACCATGGAAACCATTAAAACAAGGTGTGCATGGTGGCGCCGATAGCGCAGCGGCATCGCGCGCGCACCATGTTGTGAGGCTTTGCTCCTCGCGCGGGCGGCCCGGGTTCGCGTCCGGCCTGTGGCCACTTTCCCGCATGTCTCTCCCCACTCTCCCCTGTGCATAAAATCTTTCTAATCAATTACAAAGAGAGAATTACAACAAAATTTATATTATCCTCAAAAACATCATAAAAGGTATAAATGATTGTGTGCATTACTTGCCTAAACTTATCTGAATGTACTCAAAGACAGTTCTGTTGACTCGACCTAAGTCTGTACAGTAAATAGAGATATTCATAGAAAAAACAACCACCAATCAAACAGCAATGATATTTAACCAGTTCAAGGCCAAAAGTGTTTTAAGACATACTGAAAGTGGAAGTTTGTCTGTGGTCTTTCATCATCAAATAAGTCTTCCTTGTTTAAAGGCATAATATATATTTTTGTAAAGACCTTAAGCATTCAAAATAAGTGCTGAGTTTTAACAACTTGGCTAGCACAGTGTTTATCATAAGTGTAGGATGATCAAAAGCAAGACTGACACTGTAGTCAATCACCTAACCTAAGGCAAGTTCAAATGTATCTGCACTATAGAAGGGAAATATGAGAGACAGCCTTAATGATATTTTGAAAGTTAATTTGGGAGCCTATAAGAGGATAAAAAAAGAACATTTAGAAAGGACAATCAGGGAGTTGTAGCTTAGAACAAGACGGAGAAGTCAGAGACAGGCAGCTATCTCCCTGGTGTTGAAACCAAACTCTACACGATAGACTTATTGATTAAATGTTCTCTTAAAAGGGCAGTTGGATGGAGAAGGTCACACCAAGGTTTTCACTACAGCAGGATGGAGACACATCTGACCTGTCAGCTGAGGATCAGCTTTGAGTGGTTATACAGCCTTTCTGTGGTAGAAAAAAGGCACAGAAATCTTCTTAAATGGTGCGGAAATGCTTTGGGTTCAACCCCCATGGACTGAGGTAAAGTGCTGAATTGTCTGTGTCAAGCCTTTCAAGAGTTTACTACCTAGAAATGTTTTGAGGCCATGGACGGCTATCATATCCTTTGAGTTGTCTTTATATCTGCTATTATGTAATGGTTTAAACATTATTGTATGAGCTCCAATGATGGTGACCTTTAGAGAGGAATAGTTTGAGCTAACTAATCAGAGAGCACCATTGTGAGTACACTCATTATTTCAAGAGTCTTTGAAAAGGTTGAAGTTAAAATAATTTGGGTGAACAGTTTTTAATAACGAGCCAACAATAAAGCAACAGTAGAGCACCAACAAATTAACCTTGATACTTTTGGTAATTATTATTGTGTAATATTTAGTCCAAAACGTCCATAGTTTTTTTTATTTAATAAAATATGGTGTATTTCATAAAATACACCATGCACATGGTGTATTTTAAAAAAAGATCCATGGAAATATGGTGTAAGTGGACTGCTTTTGGAAAAAAACAACAAAAAAAGCCAAAGGAAGAGATACCCTAAAAAAAAATTCTGCCAAAGAGTTGACAGAAACTACAAACTTCATTGATAATTCTCAGTATTTTCAACACCATGAGTACGTTTTCATATTGGATGGCTCAGTGGTGTAGTGCGCAATTTACTGGACAGTTACGGTGAAGCTTAAGCCAAGCTAAAGCAGAACCTTTTAACATGCACAATGAAACACCATTAAAAAATGTAATGGTAATGAGCTTTGGGACAACACCAAAACACAACTGAAGACACAAGCGGTCCAGATTTGGTTCATCTAAAGTTTGACTGGGTCCCATCTGGAGAGTAAGGAGCTCTGACATATAAAGAGAGCTCAGAAGAGTTGAGGAAATTCTCCTGAGACAGTTAAGGGTTTGGGTATAAGATCACTAGGTCTTCTTGACTGTCTTCCTCAAGAGGTATTCTGTGCAGGCCCACTCACAAGATTTCAGGAAAGTGTTGGGACCTCTTGGATGACCTTGAAAAGGCTATTGGCAAGAGATTTATCAGGACTACAATCTATTTAACAGTATGTGGCAGAAGATGGGAAGATACATGTACTGCATAAAAAGACAGACAATATCACAATACCTCTTGAATACCAAGAACTGAGAGAGGAATCAGGCCTTTTATAGGCTAGCATTAGTACAGCAATAGTACAGCAATGGAAGAGTAGTTAAGATGGAAGATGAAAACATGTTGTGAGTTTCCAATTCACAGTGGCCAAGATTTGGCGCATTAAAATCTTTGAGGACTGCAAACATCTGGAAAACACACAAACCACCTACATACTGTACACATCTGTATTCCCCCCAAAAACAACTTTCATTCCTTTGCATTATATATTTGCAAGAACACAATAGAACAATTACAAATCCATGACAAAGACTGTACAAATATTCCACATTAAAGGTTACTGTCCTTAAAGCTGCTGCTGTTGAATCATTGGAACGCTACAAATTGCATGCCTGAAAATAATGATCGTTTTAATGAGACAGACGTTGTGATACCTGTGCATAGTTAATGTTTGAGAAGAGGTTTGTTTTTCTCTTACCTAATGAACAGCCTGGTACAGTTGATTGTAAGAACTGAATAATAGTATTAACATTTTCTTAAATAGATTCTTAAAAAAATGTCTGCTTACAAGAATCATAGCTTGATTTGTAAAAAAAAAAATAATAATGGTAATAATGTGACCAAACTTTAAGATCACCTCAACACTGCTTGCTGGTTTTTGACCTTATTTTGATTTGATGAAATGCATGTTGAATTATTAATATGTGTCCTGTGTTATTGCAACCCACTGTTTATCCTGGTAGAAAATAGTTCAAAATGAAAGTATGTAGAAAGCATGAAAGCTTCTCACTGAAATATGACATTCACTTAAACACACTGCACACTGCCATTTTCATGCACGTCAGTAACACTTTTGAACGTTGCAGTGCAAAGAACAAACATCTACATGTAATTTGTTCTCTTATAGGTCAAAATTTGCGTCTCAACTCAATAATTTTCAGGATGAAACAGGTGAAACTACAGTAATCCTTTCGATGTGCATGCTTTTCAGTGAGTGTTAGTGAAAGGCTAACACATAGTTGGTCCTTATTTACCCACCTGTTGCTGTACATTGAATTAATTCAAGCCTACACACCCTCAGTACTCCTGGCCTCCCAGCAGCATAAGTGGTGGAGGATTAGTTCATTTTATATGCTTCCACAAATCCTTTTTCTTTTTCTATATCTGTTCTCCTGAGGACTTAAATCTTGAAGCGTGCCCAGTCTAAACATTTGTCCTTACAGCGAGTTATCAGATTTTATTGGGATTTGCTTTTTAATTAGATATGGAAGTACAGTTACAGGCTTAGTTATGCTGACCCAGCAGAAGCATTTATTAAATGTCTATGGCCGTTGGACCTTCATGAAATCCCCAGGGATCATATTGTCACCTGGGCTCCCAAACGCCCTTGGCACTTAATTAATCAATTGATGTGATTGAGTGGCCTGTGTGTGTTTGAGAGAGAGACATAATGAGCTCCTGATTAAAATCATTACAACAAAACCGGTAGACTGTCATAGCTCTCAGGGTCTCACAGGGTTGGTAAGCTTGAAATCACTACAATGGGCATGATTTATATCAGTAAATGATTGCAGATATACTGTTAAATGTTTGTAACCTCAGTATACCTCAAATCCCTTTATTGTCCTTGTGGTTGATGACTACCAATATGTAAAGTTCTATAATATTGTTTATTGAAAATAAAGACTCGTGTGAAAAGACAATTTATTCAACCATATATCCATCCAGCCATTCATCAGTGTGGCTATAGTTTCCTCTAAGCAATAAGTTGAAAATCCAAATATGTGGGTGACCATATTTTGATTTCCAAAAAAGAGGACACTCGGGACAGCCATGAGACACAAATTCAGACAGGCTTCTCAGAGGTCTATGATCATGATTTATTATGCCTCATAGGTGCAAATGTAACTTCTGTAATGAAATCAAATGAAATATGAAACTACCTGTAACAAAATAATAGCTCTCTTTTCAAACAAGTAATGTGAAAATATGAACGGTTTGTGTTAGAAAATCCAACTTTTAATATATCCCTTTTCAAGGTAGCAAGATAAATAATAAATTAGAAAAAATGCCTGTCTTATTCATCCTGCTTTTCTCCTTCATCCTCCTTGTCTGCCCATCCATATTTTCTGCAGAACTGGTCTATTTTTACAGTCTAGGAGAGACAGTGAACCCCGGACATTTTCATAATTTTATAAAAAAAATACCCTGGACGCCCCGGACGGGACGTAAAAAGTGGACATGTCCGGGCAAAAGAGGACGTTTGGTCACCCTACAAATATGTATTGACAGACCTGTGCCAAAAGCTCACACAAGATGAATAATGGTACAAAATCATAAAAGATGCCAATGTACTCAATATACACTTTGTGAATTTTTTAAGTTGGTCTTGAACCACAAACTCTGTGACTCAATTTAGTTTTAATTAAAGCCTACTCAGTAAAGATAAGCCTGTGGGATTAGTGCCAGAAGTGAAAGCATGGAAACTGAATACAAGACTGAATTCATCTCCTCTTAGGACAGTTCAAATCTGTACACAAACACACCTAAGCCAAATCTCACAGCACACATGCAGTTATCAGGTGGCAGTTTCTTTCTACAGATGATTGACTCCAGCTTTCAGCCCAGATCGAAAGAGGACAGAGATGAGGAAATAAAAGACTCATTTTGCTTAAAGTAAAGTGTTTCGTGAAAGTATTGATAACATATTGGCTGACTCATGACAATACTGAGCTTGTCAAACAAAGATACTTATTGTTCGCTGTATTAGATGCTTCCCTCATAATCTTAGGAGTTAAAATTGCTGGACACTGTATGAGTTATACAATCAACATAAATATTCTGGTACAGATAAGTCTCATGTTCAGGTTTCATCATTAGAAAGATTGAAGCTCCAGTGCTGATAGCCTTGCTGTTAGTGCAGAATCAACGACCGTCCCAATAGACTGAAATAGTGATGGTGTATTTTTGAAGGCCAACCCGGAAGTAACTCCACCGGTGGTTCCTACGAGAATTCACTGACAGTATGGGATTTTTGCATTGGATTTTGGATCATTGCAGAAAATAAGCTCTGTGTCGAATACACATTTCTGATGCTCAGATGTTTTGTGTAGCAGGATAATCTTTATAGAGGAATACCATTTGTATGAAGTTTGAAGAGTTGATGCAGTCAGGAGAAGTAAAAAGCTAATGTTATGCTCTAGCAAACTACGCCACAGTTGGTTTATTAGGACGTCACAATCATTATGCTTCATCGTTTTAATAAGCGGTTTTGGCAAGCTAGTGAAACTGTAGCTTAATAAATTGTTTATTAACCTAAGAGCACTGAAAAACATGACTAGAGGCTGTAAGGAGGGTTAGTGAGAGAGCTCCTGGCGATTAAAGTAAAGTCTGCAACAACCACTGTAGCTTCAGTTACTACTCGTTAGCAACCGCCGTTTAAAGTACGCAAAAAATTTAAAATTCACAAGTGGGGGTCTTAGCTGACATACCGTAAATTCCGGACTATAAGCCGCTACTTTTTTCTCACACTTCGAGCACTGCGGCTTCTACTCCGGTGCGGCTAATGCATGGATTTTTTTTATGGGGGACAATGAGCTTCTGCCGCAAAAACATTTGACTTCGTCACGTCGGATCTTAATATCAGTCATTTTGCGCTTCATGCACGCACCCTCATGATGGAAAACACACGGAGAAATACATATGATGCAGCTTTCAAGTTAAAGGCGATCGACCTGGCTGTCAAAGAAGCTAACAGAGCTGCTGCACGTTAAGATGACACTGACAGTGACAACAGAGACTGAGGAAGTGAGTAATGAAGTCATTCTGAGGCAGTGAATGGATGGACTTGTGTGATTACTTGTGAAATATATTACGGTCATCTTTTTCATCAGCCGTGTTACAGACACCGTCGGCTAGGCTTCGTATTGTAACGGTTCATGTTGTAAAGTCAGTAGTTGATAATGTGTTCATAATTCCGATTATGTGGAGAGTCAGTGAATGCACCAGCGAGAACGTGTTGAGTGGCTGTATGAGAGAACGCTGGGGGAGAGAGTTGGATTGTTACGGCAGGTTATGTGTTGCTCTCTGCTGTAAACGGCGTGGTCACGGCCGACAGTGATCGGGTTATTAAAAGTTATTATTTGAACGCTCTCGTCGTCCTTTAACGTCCGTACGGACGCTACAGTATTTGCGGATGTTACCGGTAGCCTACGTCTGTGTAAATAGCTCTTGTTATAGCGTGGACACCTGCGGCTTATAATCAAGTGCGGCTTATATATGTACAAATACATTTATTTACTTATTTTTAGCCGGTGCGGCTTATATCCAGGTGCGCTCAATAGTACGGAATTTACGGTAGTTTATCTGGTCTAACAAAACATCAACATCTCTTAAGCTAGTGTTAAACACAGACCATATTTCAGGCATCTAACCACAAACCCATTCCACGTTGACTTTTAGAGTTAGAAACCCAAAATGCTAAAATGCCAGCTCACTCTCGGGTTTTAGGACTCATTCCTGTGCCTGTCTATTACTCTAAATTTAACTACGGTAATAAGGATTAAAAAAAGTGTAAAGGCTACAAAAAAATTTAATCGTAGAATAACACATTTTCTAAGCAATACAAAGTTATCAGTACATTGGATTAAATATGTTTAATGATGGGAAATAAATAATTTGCTTCAATCTTTATCACACAAGATTGTATTTTCTTAAACTGGTTGAGGTGGATTGGAAGAAACTTGTGTCATTTTCTTCTTTATGTATTTAATGCAGAATTTTTGTTTCATGCATGGCATACTTTAGATGTGCTGGAAGAAAAAAACTGATAATGTGGATAAAATCCTCAGTGGGCTTAAAAATGGCCACGTAGAGAAAACAATTGCTATTCACTATATGTCACGACTACCTGACATGTAGCTGAGGGCTGAGCTGGGTAAGCCACTGGGACAAAACCTCAGTGTTCTTGAACTAACCTTACTTATAGCTCCAGAACTCAGAGCACAGAAATCCAACATAGAAATGATACTCTTTAATGAAGCCACCAAGGCGGCCTCCAGGGGACACTTCTCCAAAACTGTTTCTGTTGAGCCTGACATCTTTCCAATAGCCTGGCTTCAGTCCATATATTTCTGCGTGGGTCATTGCCCACAGACTACATCAAGCTCCATCAGTTAAAAAAGTGACTCCCTTGAAAACTTTGAGGTACTATATTAAAAAAAAAAAAAAAAGATTTTCAAGAAATGTGGTGGAAATGCAGACATGAAATCCCTCTCCTCCTCTGGCTTAATTTGAGACTAATGGTCACACGGAAGAAGAAATGGAGGGCACAGTTTCAAGTTTATAATGTGCCTAAAGAGCCATTTATAATCTCACAATATCCTGCTCAAACGGATCAGACTTTTATTCTTTTATTGTCTCTGAGCTCAAGGGAAATGAAAAAAAGAGTGCATATTGCTGTAAAACAAGCAGACCTTGCATTATAAATGGGATATGTTTAGATTGAATTGGTAGCTGAGCGATGTTTGAAAATGGATAACTTTATATTAATGACATTTTAAAGAATACTCTAATCAAGGATTCTCTTATCTCCTTTTTAAAAAAAATGCACTGCCAAGGCTTCTTCTTTTGGTTTAATTTTAGTTCAGATATTTGCGTAAGATACTTTTAGTCTCATGTGTTCAATTGAATAAGCATCAGATTCGAACTCTGCAGAATGTGACGCTGCATCTTTAAGTGTCAGTTCCACATAAAATGTTTGAAGTTATTTTCATTACTTTTATCTCTGTTAAAAATGACTACTGAGTTGAATGTATACGTAGAGTTTAAGGGGAAAAAGTTTTAAGATGATAAGACTTCATGGCTTTGCACGATTAATCATTCTGGTTAATTATATAACATATACATTATATTTCAATAAGTTACACACTTTTTTGCATACTTTATCAAACTCCTTTACTCTGTTATTTTAGAGACATGCTTACATAGGCCTGAAATGCACAAATGGACAAACAGCACCAGTGGACATGCATGAGTGGAGAGATATCAGAGAAGGACTGCTAAACACTGCTACATAGAGTACACGAGCTGTTGAGGGTTCAGTGCCTTGCTCTAGGGTACCTTTGCAGTGCTCCAGCTACTGTATACCAGACCAACTTTGGTCCAAACCAGGGCTTGAACCGATGGCCCTCCTGTTCCTATGTCAAGACACAAGACACTTAACTACAGCCGCCCCGAATATTAAATCCTCTGGGAAAAGTAAACAAGATGACTGTGTGGACAGTCAACTGTAGATTCATTTCATGAGATGAGATTCAACTTTATAGTCATTACACATATACATGTACTGGAGTAACGAAATGAGGTTTGGCATCTCACCAGAAGTGCAATAAGCAGATAATGCAATATGTACAAAAGTAATACAGAATTTACAGATATTTTGAATTGAATAAACATTATGTTTATTACAGTACAAGTATGTTCTACAGATTATGATATCATATTATATCATAACAACTAATATAGGAGTACAGATAGATCAGTGGATATCATATTTTCTTGTAACCATGGCAACATCCACTGACATTGAAAAATTCTGCATATTAGATAAACTAATGCACATTAAGGCAATATAACTTTTTCTTATTTTTCTTATCTTTGAAAAGGGATATATTGTTTAAGAAACACTTTTTAAAGAAGGTTTTCTTTATTATTCATAACTATAATAAATCTTATTAGGTCATGGAGACGTCAATGACCTCTGCTCAATTGTAAGTCACCTTAATTAAGTGTTGATACGTTTGCTATTAAGGAGGTGTGCATTCCTTTCACTCATCATGTCAATATAACAATAGGTCTGTTGTGGCCACAGATGGCCTAGCGGTTAGGTAGCGCCCCATGTAGCGTTTGTTTATTATTGTTTCCAGGTAATGTGTGATGTCACTAGTGCGCCCCATAATGCATCTTCTAGAACAGCACAATTCACATTGCACACCTGATCGTCATTGAAGTCTTTGTGGATTTAGAGTTTCAGGCTTAAGGGTGGAAATTACTGGAATTGGGCATATATGGATCAGTCTGTATTGGTTATAGGAATGGTAAATGGACCTGAGCTTGTGTAGTGCTTTTATTCTTCTGATTACTCAAAGTGCTTTTACACCACATGTCACACCTACGCATTCACACACTAATGGTAGAAGCTGCTAAGTAAAGTGACCATAAGATCAAACTAACCCCATTCATACACATTCATTCAAAGCAGCGGGAGCAAATTGGGTCGATGTTGCTGCAGGAGCTGACGATCCAACCCCCAAACTTCCTGTTGAGAGACAACCAAATCTACCAATTGAGCCAACCCCATAGAGAAAGCTGTATGGAGAGACTGTTTTGTCATGGTTCTTTTTTTTACCATGTGTCTACATCGGATCTTTGGAAATACACAATTAATTTTGTGTTCATGTGGTCCCCCTGAATACACCATGTTCACATGAGAACTAAAAAAAAACCATATACATATACACATGCTTTTCCATCCTTGACACAAGCACTGCCTGCCATCCACAAGCACAACAGATATGACATGTCAAATAGAAGAAAGGATTAAGTCGAGAAAGGCAAGTCAGTTTGAAAACACGGAGCCGGTGACGTATTTTCATAATTTTCCTCTATCTATTTTAGTAAGCTCCTCACATTACCCCGCATCACGTCTCCCTGTCACATGTCACCTGTCACAACAGAGATGTGCATTTACCCCCTATCTCCCCCCGCTGTCATTTGCCTGAATGCATTTTCAACCCTTTGACTTGCTCTAACATACCATTACGGATGAGGAGGAAAAAAAAGACGATTTCTGAAGTGAATAGTGTCAAAACTGTTTGCTTTTAGCTCCATCAAGAAAAAAGCCTAGGAGCAGCTTCTTGTGCTACCAGCTGACATCTTTACCACATTATAGTTCATGGGTCGTTTAAAGGTTGTCTCGAGCAGACTTATCAGGAGGTATCAGAGTAAACCAAGGCCCTTCTCTTTATCTACACGTTGCAGCTTTTCATCCCTTACTGGCAAAAGTAAAAAATAAATAAATAAAAAAAGAACACAACCCCCTAACGTTTCAAGCAGTTGCAATATCAGCAAAAAAGAGCTGAAGTAAATATACTGTGGTATTGATCGGTCATGCATTAGCATTTCAGTAGATTAAGCTGGAAACTGTGGGGGTGTTCAGGTTTTGCCATACTGCTGTCAAAGTGTCAGTCATCAATCTCTTTGCATGCGTGCACACATGCACTTCCTGTGAGGTATCTCTGCAGAAGAAAACAATTAACTTTCAAAAACAACCGGTCAATCTGATATTATAATCTTTGTGGTAGAATGATGGCATTAATTTGCCTTTATTGGAAGAATAAGACCACATTTAGGTGGTATTTAAAGCTCAGGTCAACATGGCATTGATAACTGCGACTGCAAGGAGGCCACCGTGAAAAATCCTGCTGAATGTCCCATGGGCATTTTTATAGCTGGGAGGATAAATTGAGGAAATTGAAGATGTCAATGGAGGTATATAGTCCGTCTGAATACAGACACAGCAATATTTGTACATACAAAAACAAATCCAGAAAAAAATATGATACACCATGGGAAATCTCTCCCACTTTTGTGATGGCAACACAGTAATCTGAAATGTTAATCAAACACTTGTTTTGACACAATAATACTGTTAAAAACAATATGTTTAACAGTATTATTTCCAAAGTTAACTTAAAAAAGGAATTATGTTTTTTCATTTATTTAATTAATTACAAAGCATGTAATTATTGACTATAAGGGTGTCAAACAATTAATTTACAATATGTTACCACCAATCATTAATTTAAAAGCTGAACGTTTGAAATCTTGTTATTCTGCATTTTTAAGCATTTTTTTAAAATTCTTTTATTTTGTATTTTGTACTGTTTTTTACTTTACTTCCTGTCCTACACACATGCTTTATAGACCTTTAACTTCCTATAGATCAAAAGTTACGCCATCACCCAACAAAAAAGGTACTCGCTACAGATTAGAAAAGTAAAAAAAAAAGGAAACCTATAATGGTAGAAATTCATTGAAATGAGGCGTTGCACCTGTATTGTTATTTATTATTATGTCACTATGGGTGCAGACAGATGCTGCAGTAATTGCAGATCTCAATTGCAATTAATGCCTTAAGCCTTTGCCAATAAAAACATGATTTAAACCTGATTTATAACTACCTAAATTAAGACAGTACTAGTTATGAGAATAGTACAGTATTAATCCAACCAAAACAAGAAGATAGTCAGTTCACCAATAACAAACACAGCCAGCATTTATAATAATTTTGTTATTAAAAGCCCAGCAACAGTCCTTCAGAACTAAATGAGGTTTATTGGTGCGGCAATTGCAGAAAACGATTATGCAGTTTAGATAAAACTTTCCCAATAGGACACTCCTTCACGCTCATCTGAGAACAATCTCAGCATTTCAATGCAGTACTTCACCTTCTTTTCATTTGTTAACTGACCATCATTGAAAACCCCACAACAAAGATGCTTTAATGAGATCCATTGGGAGAGCAGAAGGTTAGCACAGGATCAACCTTGACCCAATTCTAGAAAAAGACAGCCATTATGAATGAGAGCATCCAAGGAGAAAACAAACATGCAAAACACTTCAGATGCTCTGGAGGTTATTTTGGTGAAAGATTCGTTCAAATAGAAACAAAAATAAAGTTATTGTTGAAGTGGTGTACCACAGTAAACGTATGCCAATGAATGGGTGCTTTTTATAAAAATAAAAGTAAATCTGTCATATTATGCACAGTACTTCAAATACTCTACAATACATTTCAGGGACTCACCCACCATCATTTGGATGCAATGTCAACGTTTATTCACCCGTGTTCCAATGGGATTTCCATTTATATCAAGATTAATCAACCAACTAAACCCAGATGATTCTTCAATAGTATTGGAGAAAGATGTTTGTGACCAGAACCATTTCAGGAAGTTGTTCCTTTATGTAACTTTTGTTTTATTTCTTTTTACTCTCCGCAAGTCCTAAAATTGTTACTTAAGTGTCACTGTTCCCGTTCATTGCATCCAATATGAACAAAAAAAGAGTTGTGCTGATTGGTATAACAGAAAATCAATAGTTGGAGAAGGATGAAGGCTGCTAATCTGTACACTATTCCCATAGCAAGAAGCAAAAAGTGACTGGAGAACATAAACACATACCTAAAGAAATGACATAACCTTTTTCAGGTTATATTTGCCATCATTACAAAAAGGCAACAAATGCTGCTAAAATGAGCTTTTGATGCTTTTTTTGTTTGTTTGTTTTTTTAAAAAGCTTAATCTGCAGAGCAACATTTATAAAGTGATTTCCATAAAACTTAAAACAATACAACAGGGATTTAAAAACAAACAATTAAAATACAACAAATAAAGCTAATGTAGGTCATATTTAGACAAGTACAACTAAAACCACATTAGCCGTCAGTGATTTTAACTTCAAATAAGCAATATGTAACTGACACCGAGAGTTTCAAATAGGTAGGCCTACTGCTGTCAAAATGCAAAACACTGAAGAGAGCCACCGCCCCCTTCTCCCTGGAGTCCATTTGATAACGTCTTAATTTTTCAACAGCAATTTCAAAACTCCAATACGGTTTGTGGTATAGCCCAATTTCCCCTTGCATACTGTTCCACAGTCCGAAGAGGGAAGTTACAGTCAATTTTTGAAAAATCAAAAGGGCCTTAACAGAGGCGGTTTGACTGCGAGTCGACTCATGTTGTCATTGGACATGATCTTGGATTTTGCAAAATGATCTAATTATGTGTTGTTATGGAAAATGGAATTAAATTCTTAAAAATGAGCCATTGTTTCTGACGCACTGTGTTAAAGAATCTAAAAAGATGATGTGGTATGTTGAATAGCAGTGCACAATAGACACTGATTGCCTTCAAACCAAGCACCTCAAGCTCTCTTTGAGGGGCTGCTGATTCTTTATTTCCACATGTGGGTGTTACTGTCATGGTATGGATCAATCTTCTGTTATAAAGAGCCATGTAACACTGACTTTCACACCCTTCTACGACAGATATCCTTGGACCTGCCACCATCATTTGCATGCTACATAGAGCACTGTAATGACATCTCTGAGTTATGACAGACAGTACAGTGGGCATTCCTGGTAAAAGTGACACAATATTCTGCTGTCTGAGGTTTTAATGGAATCTCAGCAATCAGATTCCTTTGATGTCTCCACAAGGCCTGTAGCCAGTGAGACTGGAGGAAGAGCACCTTAAAAATGAATGAACTTGAAAATGAGAAGGTTAACATGATTTATGCTGAGACCTAGCAGGGGGAAAGCTCATTGAAATGATGAGGAGCGCCCTTGGAATTCATTTGTTCTGAGTGACGTACGGCAGGGCGGGATGCCATTCATCTTCATCGTTCATCATCCGTCTATTGTCTTCCAATCTGTGGATGACAGGAGAGCCACCGCCTTTTGTATGCTTAGAATGTTCCTTCCTGTATCATGGACTGACACATGTGAAGCAATTTTCTGTCAAATGGAAACCTAGAAAGTCTAATGGCCGTGATTATGAATGGGCATCTTCGCTTCAGCTGGAGAACAATGTTAGCAGTGATTGAGGAACATTTTTGACTTGTGGTAATTGGCAATTTTTTTTGACATGGCTGCACAGGCAAACCATGTTTGGCCATTTAAGCATAACCTCGATCAGTTCATAGTCCAGATTGTGCAAACATACTGAATACCATTGTTTGGCTTTTTTGTCAATGCTCATGCAGGAAAGATTTGCTGAGCAAGCATGTACTTTTGGAACAATCACCTTGTTCAACATATACATTTATTCCTATTCTCTCCTGGGAGATGAGCTGTACGACCACAGGCCTTTACTCCTAACTGAGTACTAGTCCACAGCTACTGTAAGTGCTTAGTTTTAGAGTATTCAAGAGTATTTGGAATCTGCATGCCAGGGTTATTCAAAGTGGGTCAAGGATGTAGTTATTACATACCAGACCACAGTTTAGTTTGGAGATACTTATCAAATCATACAATGTAAAACCCTACTTGTTTTCTTTTGGCATTTCTTAGTCAAGATTCCAATCTTGGAGTTGTAATGCCACACTATTGTTTGTTGAGATCAAATAACCAATTTAAAAGGCTTTTTCACATGCACTCCTGAAAGTTCCAAGAAAAGTATCAATGATGAAGTGGTAAAGAACATGATTGCAGGTGCGACAATGCAGTTTCGGTAAAAGCACAATGATCACATTTGTTACCCCCAGATTATTTAAACGTAAAAAAACATTCTATTCCTATTATTTCTGAAAACATTTCCTGCTGTATCTACACATTCGCTCTCTCAGACTTCATGCAGAAAATGTGGATGTGTAAAAATGCTAAAAGAGATGTCCACTGCTCTTTATGGTGTGGCTTTCAGACAACAATGACAATGTTAGGTTGAAATAAAATAATGTTTATTGTATAAAGGTCACTTCAAAAGAGAGACATATATTAAATAAAACAGATGTACAGTATTTACACTGCACAAGAACTGGGTTGGTATTTCAATGCCTGATATATCCATTTGAACAACAAACAAAATCAGAAAACTTTTACATTAAAATGTATTAAACAGAAACTTTCCAGGCACAAAGACCAACATGTGGCACTCAGTCACATTGCTTTTGTGTAATCTTGACTTTGATTTTGCTTCAAACAGAGTGACCTTGTCATAAGTCCCATGTGCCACATACAAGCAAATGCTCCATCTGGCGTTCTGTGAAAGCAAGACAGTACTTGCAATGCATGCTCAACACTTTAGGTCCATTGGCAGAATGCCATTTTCTCAAGTCAACCAATTACTGAACCTGTCAATCAAAAGCAACGCCCAAGAAAGCCCCGAGGAATTACTCTGCCATCTCTATTTATGTGGGATGATCAACAAAACAACAAACCCTTATTATTTTTATATTACACAATATTCTTTTAAAAATTTAATAATTAATCCGCCATGCCAGCTATTGGCTAGTGAGTTCACAATAAGGTGGTTTCAACTAGTTAAAGTGGGACGCATTCTGAAACTACAGTGTTTTCCTGTGTGTGCCAGCTGGGAGAGAGGAACAATAACCCCAGTCTGTAAACTAACCAATCCATTGCTATCAGGAGGACAAGCAGTGAATTGGCCAAGCTTGGCTGAATGTGCAAATTCAGTACCAGTCACTATATCAACAAACCCCTCTTTGTCGACATCTGCACTTAATCCTCTGCTAGTTTATTATGAACAAAGTGGCTTTTGATGGTGACTTCTTTTCGAGGCACAGAGAAGGAAGGCAAAATAACTGATCTAGCGAGACAGAAATGATTATTAAAAGAGATCTTGCAAGAGTGAAAGAAAACGCAACACTGTTAGATGAATTATTTCTTCTATTTCAATTATTTGTTGAATAATGAATTACCCTGTTGTTCTGGATGGCATCAGCAAAAACATTCATTTTTATTATAATGAGTCTGAATTATAGGCTGCGACTTTAATAAACTTAGATCTCCAACTCATACTTACAGTTTTGCTGACTTTTCTCATTTTCTGAAGACTCTTCATCACGCTTTCTTTTCGAGATAGTTCTCTGCACTGAGAGCCCATTTTCCTCACACTCAATACATCTTTCAAAGCTTTGGCACCTTTATGTGGAATGGCCTTGGATAACATGCAATTGACTCAATAACACAGGAACTAGACAATAAAGCTGCAGGATCTGACTTCATTCAATGTGCTCTTGTACGCAGAGAGCGTAACAATTCTATTTGACTCATTAGATCACAGATAAGGGTTGATAATGTATTTTTCCCATTTCTACAGCGGTCTGCTTGCAACACTGAATTAGAGATTAATATTTACCTAGTCATGTGTTCAGGATGAAACTAAGTTCATGTATTCGAGGATAGATGTGAAAATACCAATATTGTTTGGAAAGCATTCAACTCCAAAGCAAAAAGAAATCTATTACACTTGTATAAGTAATGGATGGTATTCATAAAAATCATATTATTTTACCTTTTGAACCTAAGTTTAAGTAACAGGGGTTCATTTGTTTCTGTTTGCAAAACTGATTCCACTATTTTATAAAATGTGGTTTACACTGACATCTTGCTGCCCAAAGCCATTATAATCTCCCTATGCTATTTAGCTTTTTCTCACTAAAACTGCACGGTTAGCATTAAAATGCCTTTTTGCATATTATCTTCATCCAAATCATCAAGTATCAACTTTCTATTTCTATTTTTCACTGTCAATAACACTACACTTTAATAACAACTCATCATCTTGTTATGAAATATTGACAGCAATGTTTTTTTTCTCATAACCCAAATAAAGTTGTTCCATCCATCGCTCCCACGCTAATAAAATGGAATAACAGCAAAGAGACCTCTTTTTATTTTCATTTTAATGCTTTAGTTCCGTTCATAGAGTAAAAAACCCACGTTCAAATCCAGCTCAAATAAGACAAGTTTAGCGAGCAACTGTCTACTGCAATAAAAAGCAAAAGGAGGAACACAACTGGTAATCATCAAAAAACAATTCAGCTTTATAAATCTTTTGAGAAAGACATTGTTATGTAAGCCTAGCTAACGCTGTACTTTTAGACAACATCCCTCAACTCCAACTACATTCTTACTTTTCTTAGACTGGGTGATATACATGTGAATAATGAATTATTATTTTATTGATCACTGCTGGCTACACCAGAAGCAGTGAAAACTTGGCTGTCATTCCAAAAGACAATATCCTCATTAGACAATACCCAATGATTTCTAAGGTTGCTAGTCACCACATCAAAGTGTTGAGAACGCTGAAAGAACACAAACATGTGGTTTGGATAGTTCTTGAGGTTTTGCCTATCTAAAGAAGAAAAAGTATTGAAGTGATTGGTGAAAGAAACAAAATGTATCTTTATGAACCTTTGGTCTTCACTATAAAGAGGAGAGGCCAACATACTGTATGTATTAGCTTAAATCTGGTGGTCACATTAAACCAGCAGTTAACTTGAATACACCGTCAAACCATAAAGGTCAAACTCCTGACAATCGCACATCAATATTCTCTGGTCTTCACAGTCAGCAGCCATCAAATCTGTGAAGATGAGCATGAAATATAGGTCCAGGCTTGGGGATTTGTGGGCCTGTGATTGTGGACAGGTCACTGTATTTCCCTCAGTACATGTGACTGAATTACGACCAGGGTCACATATGGATGGTTATACAGGTCATGTACAGTATGAGCTGTTCCTCATGGCCCGGTTGAGCGTATAACTGCACTGCATGCGTGTGCACCAATGGAACAAAGACTGGTACAGATTATGTCCTCAAAGTCTCACACATGCTTGAGTTCTTGTCCTGAATGATGGCCAGATGTGATCCTATATGGATCAAATAAGATGAATGAATGACTTTGATTGACGGGTGTTCAGGGACGACCCTTTTAATGTGCTTTAAAAAAAAAACATTGAGATGCGCATCAGTGATGGGGAGCGTATGATATATGGTTGACCTCTATTGGAAGTCATGAGGATGTATGTGCTGTGAAGGCAGATTTATTTTGAACTCTAACCTAAACGTCATTTATGTTATACAATCAAGTTATCAAGCCTCTGCAATCTTTGGCAAAGTTGTGTTTGTTTGTGTGAGTATTACAACACTGCTTCTTCATAGAAAGTGCAACATAAAAGTTTTCCAGTAATGCTTCAAGATCAAAACAAAGCAATGTGCCTCTTTGCAACATTAGCAGTTATGGGATTTTAATTTCCTCAGATCCTAAACAGAGCCTGCTAAAGCAAGACTAGAATTTGTATGCATTGCTTTCATCGGTCGCCTGAGAAGAATGTTTCTTCCCATTCCTTGATGCCTCACAGAGGGATCCTCATAAATCAGCGTGTTAACAGCTTGAGAAGTGTTGAAAGATCAGCTGTGTCTAGAGGAAAGTCTCAAATGCTGAGAACGATTTGAGTTTGCATAAGCATAGAAAAAAAGCATATTGAATAAAAAGAAACTCTCAGTGAGCCTTCTTTGATGTGTATTAACCATTTAAGAGAAATGTCTGATCACAACTGAAGCTTGCAGATCATTAAATTTAAGCATTTAAATGACCTTGGTCAACTTCTCATACTTAAATTCTAAATGATTATTCATATTTTGTGAAGGCGGAGCTTATGTGGGTGGCAAGGTCAGACGTTTTAACTGCAATCGAGTCTCAAAGGAAGTTTTAAAAGCTGCCTGACTTTGATAGTATCACATCATCTATTGAGTAAATGCTAATATTTTCCAAATGGATAACTCATAACTCTGATATTCTCCTTCGGTTAAGTCTACTATATGGTATCTTACAAGCAGACAGTCGGCGAACAGTTATTTTTAAAGAAGACCCAGCAGGGGGAGCAGAAGAATTCTGCCCATTTCATGGGAAACAATCCCAAGGAGCTTCAAGGCCCTTGTGGCCCAGCGGTAGAGACCAATTCTGTCTCACACCCTCAGGGCTGTTACAGCACAGTATAACCGATGAACTTGTGTTGTGATATTCCTGCGTTGTGTTGTGCTTTTCATTGACCATGTTTATTCTGTGGCAAAATCCAAGTCCCCTCCCTCCAGATCCTCTCCCAATGAGATATATATACTGTATATATACACGTTTAGGTGGGACAAGCAGATGACTACCAAGACTGATTCTGACAGGTTCTTTGTTAACCCTATGATGTATCAATCCATTTGGAGTATTTTGTTGCATTAAGAAGAATAAAATGATCTTCAACATGTTGTGAAATTAACATGGCTACATTGGAAACCTTAGCGAGGGAAGCATTATTCCATGAGTTTTTCCTATAAAGATCTGAATCCCCCCTTTCTTCTGCTTCCATCTAATTCATAGATAATAAAGATTGAACTAGATTTGACCAAAAAAATCATGGCTCTGCTGGAACATCATGCATTAAAAACAAGTGAAATATGGTTTCCAAACGTGCAGATATTTTCAGTTCAACTTTCTGTAAAAAGCATTTCATGTCAGCATTATTCATTTAGCTTGTACACTGAGCAAATTATTTTAATTCCATGTGGAAATCCTTCAATAATGCTGTCGGCAACAGCAGACGAAATATCATCTGTTTTTATTGCAACTTGGCAGATGGTTCTTGTCTGCGGGAAAGATAAAGCCCAAATTTGAATTGAATGTGACTTTTTCTATTCACTCACTTGACAAAAGCTCTTTCAACACCCTCTCTGGAGAGACTGAGCATAAACCAACCGCAAGCATCAATCTTCAGCATTTATTGGTAGCTTTTTACGTGATTATCCATGTCAGTGAGCTTAATGGCTTGTCATGGATGCCACGAAGACATGGTATTGTGAAAGTGCTGTCAATGCAGACGGGCAATGACTGCAACTGCGCGAAAGTGTTCTCAATTTGTTAAAGTGGCAACTGACAGTTCGATTACAGAGCACTAAAAGCATTGTCACAACAATGAAACACAAGTGGTTAAAGATGCACTTACCAAAGGGTAGAGCAAGAAACTCCTAATATGGTGAAAACCAATGGGATGATCATGGAACCGCAGTATACTGTATGTCTTAGAAGCTTTTTAAAATAAGAGCTGTCAGTATTGTCATGAGTGTCAGTCAGTTTTGTTCTGTACTTCTTAGTTTGACCCAGTTTTATTGAAATCTTTAGAGACCTTTCTCAGTATCCAGTTAGAAAGAAATAAAAAAACATGTTAATTGATTGATTTTGCGAACTATTAGCTGTTGGGAATCTCACACAGCCAGAGAGGTTCTGTAGTTCTGTCTCTCTCTTAAATCCCACAGTGGAAACAAGTCGACAAACAAAAAGAGAAATCAATGGACTTTCTTTGGCAGCTTTGAGAGAGGTGCTTAGCATCACACAGTGTTTGCCTGAGGTGAACATCCCAGAGTGTATTATGCTGTTGCTCCATTGCCCTGTTCACATCCGCAAGCTGTTCTCAACCCATTTGAAGTGAAGCACACAGGGTTTTAACAACTATCAGTACTAGTGTGAATAGCCTCCTAGGGCCCTCTCGCTCTATTTGGCCGTTGAAATGGCTTCTCTTCTCAGTTGAGCATCCATATATTCCAGTGTGAGTGTTTTAAGAGTGTTTATGTTAAAGAAAGGTGCTTCATCCAGGACTACAAACTGAAGAACCATTTGAAAAGTCTACAGTTTCCAATTCATCCCTTTATCATGAACACATTTTCCGTGGTCTATCGATCATCATTTTGGATTGGAACAATCATTGCTGAGTGGAAAAATCACATCAAAGATGATGCTGTTAGTATTTTCTTCCTCTCTCTTTTCCTTTGCTTTTATTACTTAATCTCACCACTGACAGAAACCCCAAACTTTCATTGTCGCCCCGGGTTTAACTGAGACTTAAACAGTCTTCCTCCAAGTGATTGAGGAGCCTCATAAACCTCACACATCTTGGATACATCCCTTTGGTGCTTTCGGAAACCTTGCCTCCTCTGGAGGATGGTGAAGGGTGTAATTCACTTTACAATATAAAATGATCACTGCTTGTGATTCTTGTCTCCTGGCTAACTTGTCGGGCATGAGTTTATGGCTTTTAAAAGCAGAGGTGAGCAGTGAGAAGGAGAGCATCCCCAGATGTGTCCTGAAGGGAGATGAGGCCCAAAGTGAAGCTTTGCCTCCAGGTCATTGAGCAATAATGAGTGTTATCAAGCAAGCGCCAGAAGACAAGTAACGCTGGTGGAATTTATGAGAGGCCTTGCAGGATGACCCTAAGCAGGACCAGTCATTCTTCACCGAGACAGGGCTAAGGCTAGGAGAAGACTAATATGGCAGGATTGTGATTAAATAGACCCTTGATTTTATAGGCTTTGGCACCAACAAGCGAGTCGGTATTTATTGGCATAGAAATAAATTGTAAAAAGTCAACACCTCACTGATTACAGTACTCAAGGTGATCTCCATTGGGGGGAAAAATATCTATTTCTTGAACACAGTCACATTGGAATAGCTGTTATTTTAATGCTGCAGTGTGCTGCAATAAAATATAATAAGAAATCATTGATGTTCGTCATACCCACTCACATGCGCTCTCCACAGCCGAGCCCAAACTGTATCAAATTTTAGCCAGCAACTGTTTTTATCTCTGATTGCTTATGTAGTTTTGGTTGTACTAAATCACATATGACTTACATTATCTTTATTTCTTTATATATCCCAGTTGTTTTTTTTGTCTTGTATTTTATGTAAAGCACATTGTAAACTTAGCCTGCTCTACAAATAAAGTTATAATTATTAATATTACCTTAAAGCATATTTATAACATTATGTTTACAAGAGCAACCAAATGTTTTCTGTTCTTGATCCATGTGTTACTCTGTCATTGAAAGACTTTCTTACTTGTCCATTTCCACTCCTGCTCGAAGGCTGCGATGCCATCTTTAAGTGCTGTCTATGAATCATCACCCTAACAAGAGGGTATAGGCTCCTTTGAAATTCAAATCAATGTTTTAAATAACAATGCCGTGATGTGCTGCATCTTTGGTTGTTTACACAATTCAACTTGTTATGTGTAAAGTAAGAGCAGTGGGCTTTATATGAGGAGAGGTGGAGCGCAGATTAAGTTAGGGGAGAGATCTAACAGTGTCAACCCCAAGATCTTTGCAAGGTGTCAGTCTTCAGGGAACTCTTTTTTTTTATCAATTTGGCTTACTGCTCAATTAAATAACTTCAGTGTGCTATCTTAGTATTTGTGTAGCTACAATACCAGAAAACAAGGTTGTTATTGATGTTCTCCACCAAGCACAATTGATACAAAAGCCCTATTCACACAAACAAAACTCCAGAAAATGTAACCAAATGTTCTGAGCCAGCTGCAAGTGGGAAGACAAACAATTCTCTGAACACCATGTAATACATGTCTCATATACTGTAAAACACATGGACATTGTCTCAATGACGTCTTAAAATAGTTTATGAAGCAATATGACGCTTTTTGCGTCACATGAAGAAAACTTTCAAGCAAAGAAAAACACATTTTTCTCATCTCAGGGCAAAATGAGGGTTGGATTCTTGACCATTCAACACTACTACCATGTTTCTAATGATACAACACTTCATGTAAATGGGTGAAGTATCCCTTTAAGCCAACTGACAAACTGTAACTACTGATTGACCTTCAGGGCAACTCAGTCTGCACCTAATTACACAAACTAAGGCTTAGCCTAGAGATAATCAAAAGAGATGAGTTATTTTTTTTTTAAAAAGCACCCATACAGTGTGTTGAGCATGAGCTACATTGTTTTTACCTTTTTGTAGCAGGTGTTAAACATGTATTTCTGGCTTTTTTACCATGGGTCTTATATAGTCGATCATTCAAGACTTTGGGAGACAGCCTCAAGTGGACACATAAGGACATGCAGTTTTTTGCAATTCAATGTTGGTTTAATAATTCAACAGCAGAAGCTGCCATTTGGTGTGTCTGTACAGAATTTAACAGCACTTCATTCCAGGTTGTCAAAATAGTTTACTATGGAGTCCTATGAGCTACGGCACTAATAGTATTACTTAAACTTTACATCTAACTTGCTCCAATATCCAGAAAGCTAGCCATGTTCTTTAAAAGTACACACTATAACATTGAAGATGTTCTTTATCTCTTGTGCTCTCTGTCAAAAGTAACCCCTAAATCAAATAAAAAATAGCTAATGCTGAGAGGTTAATGGTCTCAACTTTAATCGGGCTCTCTAAATGTGTTTCTGTACTCATGATTTCCCAAAGATAGACTCTCTGACTTCTCTATTGTTGATTGTGGCTGTTTGCTTAATAAAACAAGTGCATTTGCTCAGTGTTGCCTTAAATCGTTTTCCCTGCAGTTTAAGGTTCTCAGTTTAATGGAGAAAGCACAGCTGCCACTAAAACAGTTTGTGTTCTTGGATAAATTGTTTCTCATCTCACAGTTTTTAACATTTGGCTTGGGAATTGAGAGTTCAGTCAACTGCTGATTTTATGAATAAAAACCCAGTTGTGGCGATGAAACTGGGGCCTCTTTGTTTAAAAGAGCACTTCCCACACAAATTGTTTACCTCTCTAAATCACCTTGTTTTAAGTTGATGTGCATATGGCCAGGCAAGGTTGGTGTGTTTTAACGTAACGCTTCTTATTGGAAGGGGTGTAAATTCAAAGCAGGAGATTAGACTTCAAGTTCACAGCGAGATGTGAGGACTACTTGTGCATGAATTAACAAGGTGACATGTGGTGATTAAGATAGCAAAATAAAACGCGGAATTATTGTAAACCCAGCTAATAAGAATTTTCTCAATTACACCAAAAGAGTAAGCACAAAACATCTAAATGTCAATTCTTTACTGATCCTTTCATGTTTAAGTGCCTTCCTTTTTAATGTATCGTGGCCCTAATTTAGTGGAAATGTTAATATGTGTTTTCACTGAGTTTCCAATTTGTTTTTATCTGACTATAGAAAACATAAATGTGTTTTGCTTACACGTAATTTCTTCTGTATCTTCATGGAAGATAAGACCATAGGCTTCTGCTTTTGCCGCTATGTTGATTGGATTTATGATCCCATTTGGCTTTGTGAATGTAAGTGTAGATGAGGAACATTTATTCCCTTTATTCCAGCCAACCATAATCTGCACTGAATATTTGTAGGTTTGCCAATGTCCAGTCAGAGGTATTGTGGTGATAACAATGGCCTGATAGTCTCCAGCTTCAACAGGCATGTACCGTGTCTGCCGCATTGTTTTCGACTATCAACGACCACAGCTCTCCCTTTTAATTGGGATTGAAGTAATGAGCAGTCAGCAAAGTTTCTAAGACACGTTTGACAGTCACTGTTCATTATCAAACTGGAGCTTGCAACACCATTTAGCTCTTTCGCAGCTGACGGACCAAACACTGGCATATTATTCACAGCATGACAAAGTACGGAGGGATACTGTCATGACTGTTTAAGATATCCATTATCTTTTAGCCCCAAGATGACGCACAGACTAACTGAGTCATTGAGCTGCTGGAGAGCATTCAGTTGACTTTGATGTTCGCCTTGAATGCAAAACTTTTTAACAAAATCAGGGACTTCATATGACGCTTGTTTGACACATATTTGGTATTTTTGGCTGCCACAACGCACCGATTTTCTGAGGTGTGACTCCATCCCAGTACAATGTATAGTAATTAAAAGTTTATCTCCATATTCATGCTGTAAAAAGAGGCCGATGTGATAGATTAGATGTCTCACACCAGGTGGCCTGTATTCTTATTCACAATGATTAACAGCTGCCATGCAACACAGGAGACCTGAGTGACACTTGACTTGCAGATGAGCTGTTAAACAATGTTTGTTCTCGTATCTCATTGGGGAGGCAACATGATCAGGATATGACTCAGGGGACAGGAAACATGATGGTTTCCATTTGTAGTTCAAACAAAATGGAAAATTATAGATTGGACAGTTGTTGGACAAGCAAGCCTACTAACATTTGAATGAAGTGATTGTTCTCAGTGGAGGCTTTTGCTTATTTTATGCCAGAAATAACTCAACATTTACCCCTACCAAGCAAAAAATTGTAAGCATAGGCAACCGTCAGGGATAAAGTCATTTATTTGTGTGGCAATACAGAAAAACTTGTCAGTACATTTATTACTTGTGCGGCAATTCGGTTTTTTTAACCAGACTGCCCATTAGGTGTATTTTCAAGAACAATGGAAAATGTTCATATTCCACCTTTGTCATTTTCCACAATGGCTCCATGTCAAATTTAAAATATCATTTATAATTTCTCTTTCACCTACAAAGCTCTTGTCATAGAGAACTCGTGCATCCCTGTTTACCGTTAGAGCATTGTGGTTCCATCATGTATGCCTGGTTCTCCAAAAGGATAGCAGTCTCTCTGCTCTTTTTTGTAGGTAGGGATGCTGAAGCTGTATTAATGTCATTAAGCTGGTTTATGAAGTGGCTTTTTTCAATTGATGTCATTGTACCTACATGAGATTACTTTTATTTGGTACAACTAAAACAATATTGACTGGTTTGACTGAAAATTGTTTGAGCCAGGGACTCCAATAGTCTTATGGTTATGATGGGTACCCTATGTACAGAGGCTATAAACCTTGCTGCGAAGGCCAAATGTTGGGATCCACCCCCCCCCCCCCCCCCCCCCCACCACCCCAACATGGCACAGAAAAAAAGAAAAGAAAATGACCATTGATTAAGCCAAACTCTGTTCTGAAGGCAGAGCTCTCTGAAAGACCATTATCACCATCCTAGCACTTCAGTGAAGTTACTGATGAAACAGATCTCTTGTTTTTACCATACATGGCATGCGTACAAAAGGTCTGTGTGTGACATCCTCCCTAAACTGGGAAGACTAATCTGTAAACACTGCCAGCCTCTTCATCCACTGGGATGCTTTCAGCCACTGTGCCAACCCAGGGTGCAGGAAACTAAGCAATCTATGCACAAGAGGAGCCCAGGAGTGTCACATCTGCTAATTACAGCAGTGGCATCCACTGAAATGGGTACACACGTTAGCAGACATTACACTACAGGGACAAACACAAGCACTCACCTCCTCCACTCTAATTCTTGATCAAGGCATAATCAGTAATCAGCCCAGCAAAATGTTTCCTTTCGACAGGTGGTGCAGTCTTGTCTGTATTGTATTTAACAGTCCAATTTGTTGAACATGGAGCCAGCTCATGATAATTAAATCACCTCCTGACCTTCTTGCTGGACATTACAGCATACAGCATGCATTCTGTAAAACCGCATGCTAATTACACTAACAGGTTTGTATTAAATAAAATGATACAAAACTGGGATTTACTCTTATCTGGAGTTGTAGGTTTTATTTTTGATTGATAGCTGCTAAAATGTCATGCTGTCTTGACCCATGTCTGTTACCATGGCAGAAATAACTAGAACTGGTTGTCCCTACGTGACCCAAACCAAACTTCCAAAGTTGCCCTACACAAGAAAAAAACCAAGGCTTTTTTTTCTTAATTGAAGAAATACAAGATACATAAGGCCTGCATCTTCAAAACAGAATGTTTTCTCAGGAGGTCGGTGGATCGTTCAGTGAAAAGTTAAGGTCGAATAAGAGGCTACAACTTTCGATTGCAAAGTCAGGTAACGCTTCATTATACAAATGAAAGAGTCAGTGAATATAGATTTTTTTTATAACAACGGGAGTAAAAAAATGATTTATCTGTATTCGATACGTTACATCTCTTTTGACGGAAGGTTAATTGTGCCTAACCTCTAACTTTGTACACTGAATCGGTAGCAGCACAGTATCTTATTAGAAGCTACATCATTTCTTTGATGTCTGTGCACCGAACCACTTTTATACCTTCATTTCTACTTTCTATTTCAAACTATTGGTGAGTTTTCATGCACTTTCAATCGGTCAAAAGAGACCCGTAAAATAATAAAGACAACGGGAAAAAGAAAAATTGTCAGAATTACAATAGGGTCCTAAACACTTGGCAGTGCTTCGGGCCCTAATTGAAATCTGTCTTCATATCAAAAGCTTGGACTTCCTTCTTTAAATGCAAAAAAACTGCTTCAAACACATGGTGATATGTGTTTTAAAAAACTGCAAACTCTGAGATTGACCACAAAATATCTAAACTACAAGACTAAGGACTCTGTTTTCTTTCTTTGATCTAGTCCATTCCTGCTCAGAACAAGTCCTTCTTGGCTGAATGTCACAGCACTCATTTACCCAAGCTGCTCTGCTGCGGCAAGGACAAGCTGACCTCGTCAGGTCATTTGGTTAGGATCACAGCTGTTCGTGTAGAGAACCAGCATCCGGTGTGCTGAACCTATATGTTGCCTGTAGCTAAACAGCAGGTGGTGGGTCACACACGCATACAGGGACGGGTCCTGTCAAACATGAGTGTTCATGTCAGCATGTAGTTTCCTTTAAGATCTGCCTTCTTTGCGGATGTGATCAAAGCGTGGGCGAGTTCAGTGTTACAGCCAAGCACTGAGCAGAGAGAGCAAGGATTTTGTCGTTGATGGACCCTTTCTCTGGATCCTTAATGATGTCCGAGGTTGTTGACATAGAAGAGGATAGACAGAGGGTACAGTGTGTGTAGGTGTGTATGTGACATTCTGCTGACAGAGGAGGACAAAAGCGGTCATTGCCAACAACAAACCTGACATTTACCTGGCCATTTAAGTCTGTTGTTTTTGTCGATCAAAGTGCTGTGAGATAGGGAGCTGGGTGACTCACTGCAATTTTAATGGACTTGACAACTGCATGAGAAAGCTCATGTTTTCCTATTAAAAACTAGCTTTTATTCTAGTGCAATGACTACATCTTTATTCCAAATGTTTCATTTCTGAACAATATTCTTTTCCTAAATCTATAGATTTGTTTTACCCCCAGAAAGTGTAACGCATTGTGTAAGTTCTTATTGAATCTGAAGAAAGTCGAGCCATGTTGTGCTTATTTTTTATGCTTCAATGTGAGAGGCTTTACATGTTCTATGTTAATCCACATGTAGCTGCAGCATTATCCGTTGCCTTTGCATGAGAATGTTTCAGGCACAGGGCTTAGCCGCACATGTCTCGACAGTGACTGGGAAAACATTGATATGATTCATGATACCGTCTAATCCTACATCCATCATCCATGGAGTAAAATGCGAGAGAGGAGCATAAATGCACCTCCACTTCCATGGATCATTTGAGAAAAGTTTGTCGTGCCCATAATTCAGGCTTTAGATACAACCTGCAGAGATTTTTAGAATGATGGGCATGACTGTCATGACAGCAATATCAATAAAGTTGAACAGGGAATTATTTTTACATTTATCAGGTTTAGGTATTTGGAGTGTTTTTTCACTCAAGTTCAAGGTTATACCATTGGTTTTGGGGTTCTCAAGCATTATCAATTGAACTAAAGAAAAAAATATGAATTATATGAATTGATAAAGGAATCACGACTCAATTTATCAAAGCACTTTTGCTGTTGTCTCTCCTGAAAAATTTAACAGATCATCTCGGACTGCCGAAGAAAGCTGCCTCAACATTGGTCTGTTGCTTGTTTTATTGAAAAGTCAAAAGGCAGCTGGAAAAAAAACAAACATGTAATCAAAGGGGAGATTTGAGCAATCTGACCTGCCATTCTGGGAGACAGCGTTAAAAGTCTGAAGCATGTGAGCCGTCAGGTGGAGTTTCCAATCTGTTTGCACCAACAGCTCACGTCAGGCTGAAGTCTGACTCCTCTCTGAACCCTCTTTGAACTTCCCTGACAGCTTGTGTGATGTGAAGTGCTCCCCTCCCACCCATCCAGAACTTTTGTCATGCTTCACAAAGCGGCTGGCTTTTGATGGAGACCATGTTGTTCTCTGGTATGTGACGAGAGATATTTGGGATCAGCTGGTTAGATGCTGCAGGTATTGCTGGATATTCCTATTGGATTGGATTGCAGTTCATTATAAAGCAGCCAGGAACTACTGGTATGTGGATTCTGCTACTGAAAAAGGTCTGCAGGCTTCCAACATCCATGTATCGTCACAAATAAATCACAAATGGCAATATTCCAAATAATCTAATGGGACCAATCAAGTGTAGTGACACAGAGACATTAAAGCCCCTGTCAGAAGTTTTAAGCTGGTTATGAAACATACTCATATTAATACTGATTCTGTACCTCTGTGTGACCTATAAAAGCAAAGGATGACTGATCATTTCTATGCATGAGTTTGACATGCATGTCACCCTTCTGAGGGGTCAGTGTCAGAAAAATTAGATAACAGTCGGCTACAGAAAACCCTGTCTTGAAATGTTCCATTCCAAATATTTATTGTAAGTTACACATTGAACATTTTAAGGAAAGCAGAGTTAGGTGTTAGTTGGTAGGACTGACAACTTGGACATACAGAATGAGATCAACTAAAAGATATGGGCTCTTTGCCCATAGGGGGCGCCAAAAGCAACATAATCTGAAAGTTCCTCAAAACAAGTTTTAAAATGGTCTGTGTTACCTTGGATTGATGACTCTGTGAATGCAACTTTGACTTTTATGTTGTAAAAAGAAGAACAAGAAATGACAGTATCTGACAGGATCATAGATGCCAAACTAACATACATCTGTGCAGTTCCATTTAAGCTTTATTCAGCTTTGTGTTTCGGTTTTCTTTACTACTGCCAAACTCAGTTTGATTTAATGTAGTGTTGCTTCAAGGTGCAGCACACAGCTATTTCCTGTATTAGCACTGATTGAACAAGTCATGACATTTCCAACACCAAACAGCAGACATACACTGAAGAAACTAATTATTTATATTATTTTACTTGTTTTCATCCGAACGAGAAGATTTAATCGTTTAGGAATTTTCATTGACATGACACTGCACTGAGCCTGCAGTAAAATAGTCAAACATGTTCCTTAATACTAATTCTCTGCAAACTCAGCTGCTGATAATTTCATTTATTCTGATTGGCTTTTGGCCAAATCCCAATCAGTAGGGATTGAAAACTAAACTGGAAAAAAATTGATTTTTTTTTATATATTGTGGATTAAATGTGTAAAAAAAAAATATGACCAAACCTCATACAATTTTAGCAATGGGAGATAATATTCAGATTCCTTCCTGAAGTCCTCGATTGGCTCTGGGTTTTGTTTTTCCCTTTTTTCAGCCTCCTTCCTTGAGTTTGTTGTTGCTGAATTATGATCTTCAACTTATTTGAACCCCATCCCGGTGCTCTTCTTGAATACTGTCCTGCGATGAATTCATGCATCTCCCAAGTTGCTGTTCATCGCGCTCCATCAGCCAGCAGTGCTGCTCAGCCTCTCTACGTGGAGCCAAATGTAGGCTTGGCTCAAACAGAGGGGACACACTCCATCAGGCAGTTCTCTCCACTCCCCCTCTATGCTTCCACTCCTCTCCTGCTAATGATTAACATCATAAATCACACTACACTCTTTTCCCCCACGATGCCAGCAATGAAGAGTGCAGCCCCACAATGACCCTGCACACTCTAGAGGAACGGGGGGGCTACTTGTGTAATACTTGTGAAACTGGGTTTTTGGGTCGGTTTTTGTCACTTTTTAGGTTGGAATTAATTTTTCCATCAATTCACCCTAGTCCTAATGATGCACTGACCATTAGATTGGTAGCTGACCCCCTCCCAAAGTCAACATAATACTGACCAAAATGAATCCCTCCCTATTTATATCACGTGTTCATTGTACTATTCACACAAATTACTGTTCAGACCACATTGTGTGTATAAAAGGCCGAGATAAAAAGCAGAATGTTCATACATTTCTTACCATGTATCTATCATTAAAAATGAGCCCACCACTCGCGTATAGTGCTTCATGTACTCCAAGCAGGCGTCCCAGGTCCAAGTTCAACCTGTGGATCCTGTCACGGATGTCATTCCCCAATTTCTCTCTCCCCATTTCTGACTCTACCCACACCCTGTCTCAGAAGTCGAGGCATACAAAACCCCAAAACAAACCTTAAAAAGACAGAAAATTAGTCCCAGAAATTCTGATATCTTCTTACATTTTAACTTAATTGACTTAATAAAGAAAGAAATGTTTGACCACAAGTCTTTTTTAACAAATACTTTGAAGACAGTAAATCTTTCAAGCTCCTACAATCATTTTTTAAACTGTGATATAATTAATCTGAGTTTCTTGTTTTCTCACGAAAGATTTATAAAAGTTGCTTTCATGAATTACTCACAAGTAAGTAATTGGTTTAAAAGTGAAAACAATGTTATTTTTGATTAATTATGCACGTCTCAACATTCATGAGAAATGATTTAAAAATGTGTAGAAATTCGACGACTTTTTATTACAATCAACTTTATGAATGCGGAGTGTCTTTTTTTTTTTTTACAAATGATTAGATATCAGTGAAAATTTCCACTTCCTTCAACAATTGAAATTGCGGTAACGTTTTTGTTTTTGTGGAGATTTAAGATGTGAAAACAATGTTCATTTTTGGCAATGCTTTTTTTATGCGTCACATTCCATGTTTGACATGGTTTCTCACTGCAGTTTTTCCGATGTGTACTTCTCTAACCTTGACAATAAACTTTTGTTAATGTCCCGTCTCTCACCATCAGGCTAAAACTGGTGTCTGTAACTCTCAGACATATTACTGTCCTGTGGCCTTTAATAAAAGTGGTTTTGTCCTCTCTGGCAAGTGCAACAAAAAGAAATAGTAGAGAAATGCTCTCCTGACTCCCATTCGACTGACGCTGAAGTGTACAATAAATTTCGCTGACATTTATATCATGATGGCTGGAGATTTCTTTTAAAGACGACTTCCAGATTTCAACACTTTCACACCTGTGAGGTTTATTGAGGATATCTGGTGACAGCTGTCTACCTGGAGGGGAAGGACTGTGATTCTGTGGATTCAACTGTTGGACCTTTTTGTCTTGATCTTGATGGGCCCACTGCTGCACCCTATTTCTCACCCATGTAAAGTCAGCGGATCTTCCTCAGCGTCCACACTCAGATCACTCTCAATATTTAAACAGTTCAACACATCAACATCTTTCCAGTTTCACCACAGTTTCCACTTGAATGCCACTGAGCATGAGGGGCTAAAGTGGACTTTTTAACCGCTGAGATATAACAGTCGAGGGTAGAAAAGCATCACTTCTCACAAGTTCACTTTTCAAATCATCTGAGTTCCATCTGTTCCGATGAGTCAAGCTGGAGATGCTCTGATAGCCAACATGTTTTTACACTATAAATATCCAAGTGGGATAAGTGCATGTACTCCATGACACAATACGCTCTGGTTTGTTTTCATCTTCTCAGGGGCTCATTTGACCGATTATTACTCGAGAGGTAAAGATCCTGACATCTTAATTTTCAGTCTTTCTCATCAATGTATCAGCAGCAATGTCTTAATAAACATTGTGCTGTTTAACTAATCTTCCATGAATTTCTCCGCAAATACACACGATGCTGGAAGAACTTGAATGATTGTAGAACTTTATAGATTCATATCAGACCTAATACCAACTGTGAACTGAAAAGAAGATGTAAGTAGCTGATGACGTATTCTCAAATCAATTTAAATCCTTATTGGAAAAGAACAAAAGTTATGCTATCACACTATAATGTCTTCAACACTGACAGCCTAGAATTAGAAATACAACAAGAATTTTTTTTTTAGTTTTCTTAATTCTCCTTGTGAGGAGTTTTTAGCTGGATATGAAAAAAAAAAACAAGTTGAGACAAAGGGATTAACAGCACACTTCAGAGAAAGTAAAGAATTATTTTGTGTTTTCCATGCCAATGATTTTACTTGTTTAAAAAACAAACAAACAGCTTACACGTGTACAGGACAGAATAAACAAAAGATATCAACACAAAGCTAAAGTCCCTCACAGAAACATTAGGCTCATTAACTGGACTGAAACCTTCTCAGAAACTGAGAACTGTACACGACAAATCGCTAACTGTTTCAATTCCCTCGTGTCTCTGCGTTGTCTTTTTTATAATGTACATGTTTAGTTTACTGACATACTTTCACATACTTACACTTATTGAGTGGCATGCTTCTCATACATATTGTCCTGAAACAGACATGCACAAACATGAGCTGAGGACGTGCATTAGTGAAGAGCTGTCAAAGTGGGGCTGCTACAAGGGGAGCGTGCTGCGGCTGTTGGCTGATAAGTGTCTTGCCCAAGGGCATCTCGGCAGTACTCAGGAAGTGACCTGGCTCCTCTCGAACTAAACCAACTTCCATACTTTAGTCCATACCTGGACTCCAATCAGCAACCTTCTGGTTCCCAACCCAAGTCCTTACAGACTGACTTACTGCCGCCCCAACGCATTTGATGTCTTATCAAATTGTATGAGCTTCTTTGAAAAACTGAACATGGCTTTTTTTTTTTAAATGAAATGGAAGAACCAGTCAATCCTTTCTGCATGGTGTGAGCTTAGAACACTGATTTACATTTAAAATTAGCACATTATTTACACCGTATTCATGGACCTTTTTCTTAAATGGTGGAAAGATCATCTCTGAACAAGCCGCAGCACACTAACAATCCCCGACTCTGGGAAACGTGGCGGTAATGGATGGCTTAGGGACAAACTGTTAGAAATATTAAAGTGTAAGGCCAACCTGAACCTCTGCTGTTATGACTGAGCCCTCACTTTTAATTATTGATGTAAACATCCACTTTGACACTTTCTCTGCCAGTGATGACAACCCAACCGCCTGCCTGACACATGAAAGAGTAATGATGCACTGCTAACCTTGCCATCGGTGGGGTTCAGAGGATTAGCCACAAATTTGCTGTCCAAGCACAAGTGCACATGGTTTTTTATTTCCCCTTTTTCAACGTCCCCACAGTCTTTTTCTGATAGGGCACATTTTTAACACGAGGTAGGAAACTTGAAAGACAGAGGATGAGAGATCAAAGTGACCCATACGGCTGATGCTCTCGGGAACAAGCTGAGGGCATGAAAATGTCTCTGCCATTCATAAAAGTAAGGCCGGAAAAGAACCTAACCGTTATCCTCTGGGGCATGAAAATATTTAAAGTCAGCTAATAACAGACTCAAAGGAATTACAAATGGAAAGTGTAGAATTTTAAATAAGCTGAAACTCAACCTTTAGATTATGTAGACTAGAGTACAAAAAGCTGGCTTTCAGAATAGTGGCACAGCTCTAGATTATGTAAGAACTGATTAAGCCGACACCAGGTCTCGACCATTTTCTGAATAATACAGTCAGGTACTGCAGCTCCTGACTGCCTGTATCACTGCTGCTCAGTCAGAGTTGAGCAGAAACTTTGAGACTGGCACTGCCAATCACACTGACCCTGATCTGACCTGATTCAATCTAATGCAATATACGGAAATGATCAGGACTGTCTTATGCAATGTTCAGACAGAGAATCATCTCCTTTTTTTTTTTTTTTTTAAAAAGCGACATCCACTTCCAGCTAATTACTTTTTTTTTCATTTATTTTTTTAGGTCTGAGACATAGTTTAATTCAATTGGACAAAAATGAATCATGATTGAAATATTACTCAACTTGTACTACTGAAGGTGCAACGCAGAGAAGACAGGATTCTTACCAAGCTGTTGAAACAAAGACAACCTCATAGATAACCTCAGACAACAGTATTAGGGGTAACCCTGTCATGATTCTCATCAGGGCCTCTTCTCCATTTGTGTGTTGTTTGTCTTTCCCTGTCTGTCTAATCCTCATGTATCTCTCCTTCGTCTGTTCGAGAGTGGTGGGCGTGGCTTTCTCCTCTCAGGCAGCACCAGGTGTATCGCATCCATTAATCAACGCTCTCAATTAAGACTCCTCTCTGCCCTCTACTCGATGCCTGATTCTTCCGTCTACTCTCGTGTATTGTTTTAACCTCAGCTCCTCAGTGTAATTATACCTTTGTTTATTTATGTTACACTGCAAAGCTAACACCTGTGTTCTCTGTCTGCTTCAGATTACCTGCCTCTCTCCCTCTTGTGCATCGCTTTGGATTCATGGACACTGCACTGTCACTACTCACTGGCTACATTGGATCTTGAGGCTTCACACTCGCCCTCCCGTTTGCACCTTTTTCAGTCACATTGTTAAGAAATTCCTGTTCCCTTATCCAATATGTTTCCGGCATGCTTTTGGGTCTAGATCGAGACTATCCTTAACAAACTTTTCTGTACAAGCAACTCCTCAGTGGTCGTACCGTAACTGGCATGTGTTTCGAAGCTTTGCGTCATGTCTTAGCTTTTGTCCTTTTGCACATTTTGAAAAAGTAATGTGAAGAGACTAACTGAAGGTCAGATGGAAAAAAGCTTGGTAATTACACAAGCATGCCCGCTTAGTGGAGAGCGTGAGGGACAAAGGAGGCTGCTGACAATCCCTGACAACCTTTTATACTGTACATTCAAGCCACAACAAAATACTTCATTTGTGGGATAAGTAGTTGTTTTGACACATGTATCATCATTATGTTGCTTTACTGTAAAGATATCAATAAATGTGCTCATATAGCTTGATTGTTCCTGAGAAAATAAAGGTTTTTATATCCAGTATAAGCCAAAGACTCTGTTCTGCTGGAGAACCGCGGCAAATCAAAAAGTTACATTAGCAGAAAATTTTCCAGAGTGTAAAGTAATTGGCAACTTTCTGTCATCAAACCACCAGTTATTCTCCGTTTGAACTGTAGATACATTCAGCAGCACAGAAATACCTTTAAAGTGAAAGAAAGTGCTTTGGAGACTCTGATGTGGAGTATTGATTTTTGTCCTGTGATTTGCAATGTAGCAGTCAACTGAAATTCCACTGATGACATTGCCTCGGCAGGCAGCCGTATAAAACTGACACGCATACCTTTTTGCAGGGAATTACACACGAGCTGCTTCAGGCTCTCAGTCCTGCAAGGGTGAAGTGAAAGACTTAGTGGAATCTTCAGTCGTGGCACACTGCCAGAGTTTCTGTCACAGACGATCAGCTGGAGCCTCCTGCCAAATGATGCTGAGGTGGAAAACTTACAGAGTTTTTATGGGTCATGATGTGATGGATTTTTTTATTTCTAAGAGGACACAGGTTTCTCTGTCTACGAACTCATCTTTCCATCAAAACACTGGGTTAAAGAAAGCTTGGAAAATAGTCAATTATACTAAAAACTCTATTTATTGAAGGATTTAAAGTCTCTGTGAGGAGTCCTTAGTTAGCAATAAAAAGTTGATAACTATGAGCTTCAAAAGTAAAAAGGACCATCAGAGAAAAGATGGACTATTTATTTTAAGTAATTATAGATCTGGCACAGGTGTGCTGCAATAAAATCACATTTTTCCACATTGAAGATTCATTGTGAGTTGCACAGTAGATATTGAAAATAAAACAGGAAAAGTATTTTTGTCAGAAAACACAACCAACACATGTACAGGACGAGTTGAAGTGTACTATTTTGTCCATAGGGGTCGCCAAAATCAACTCAACAGCAAATGCATTTATTCAGGAGCTTTAAACTGAAAACTTTACTCAACAGAAATAAAAATCTCACCTGAAAAATATAGACCATTTTCTTCATGGATCATCCTTGTAAGGGCTCCAAAGTGGTGACTTACAGTGTTGGCGTAAATTGGTCCATGTTCATTTTTTCTCTTTTCATGATGTTACTAATTATGAGTAATTAAAGCAAAGAGACAACGACTTGAACGCTGTGCGTTTCAAGCACACCTGCTCTTCATCAGAAGGAGTTTTGTGCTTTCAAAAAAGTCAAATCACAAGAACTGAGTTTTAAGAAATCTTGAGAAAAAGATCATAACAGAATTTGCTAAATGTGAAATGTGTCACTGGCATATACGTTATTAAACATGTTGTGTTTGATGTCATGCTGTAACATTAAGGCACAAAACCACACCGTGTTTTGTTGCCAGTTCAAATCCATATGATTTGTAAAACACTACTGCGAATCAGCCGTAACAATGTCAAATGAAAGTATAATGGAACTCTTTATAATACCAAGAGACTACATTTGATTGCAGTCATTTCTGCCTAGTTGCTTTCAAGGGCACTAATAATAGAGAGAAAATAATAAGAATATTTACAATAGTAGTAGTGTGGGTTGCCTTTCAGGCAACCACCCTAATAAGGACAGAACACTTTTTGAACACACAAATCTCTTTTTATTCCTGGAAATTACAACGTGGATGACCAGCATTAGGGATCAGATTGGAAGTTATATTAGATTTGCCTGCCGTCAGAACACAGATTTGCCATGGCCTGTGCCATATCGGTGTCTCATGAGAAACAATCCATTTCCCCCAATGTTTGTATCGTGGATATGCTTTTGAAAATTCATGAATGGATTATTTATCATTTTACTGCATATCAGAGGACAATCTTTGAACATTAGGGTTCAACGCTGATTCTTCAACTGAAGCTTCACCCAAAGGCCTAAGCTCCTGCAATTACTCTCTGTTATTTATTCTGAAAGGAACGGTGCTTGTTCTTGGCAGTGTCACAGCAGGTTAACAGTGTTTCTGAAGCACATGGAGAAGTTTGAACTCAAAGCGATTCTTTGAACAGACTTTTAACTTGAGCTATTTAAAGATTTGTGATTTTTCTTGGTAGAGGAGCCAACACGTTACCTTGAAAGAAAGCACGAAACCTTCCTTTGAAAGGAATATTCTTATATTTGAAAAAGTATTTTGTGACTCGTGCAGTTGGGGTTGAGGTTTGGATGTCTTGTTTTGAATATAATTTCCTTGTTTTCCTGTTTTTTGGTTGTAAGTCAACCTCGGTTCTGGTTGTTTGGATGTCTGACACACAAATTGATGAAAAAGCACATCAATGTTCCCACCTGTCAAGGGTTTTGATTCAGACTTATTCTTATTCATTCTGATTCTCAAAAACTTTTGTGAATTCCTACTGCATTTTTTACATCACAAAAATAGAAAACACCCTCTTCACTTGAATAATGTATTTCTTTTTTCCATCAGGATAACAGGCTTTGTCCCAGATTACTGTGGATTTGAATGGAGTTTTAATCAACACACTCACAGATTCAATGCCCCCTTATGACATCTCTGGGAAATGAAATTCAAACTCATTGACTCACAAAGCACCACTATGGGACAGGGCAACATTCTCCGTTAGAAGACTCTGGGGTCTTAGAGGGAGGTGTTAATCCTCATTGCTAAAGAATCCCAAATACATGCTGCAAATTATTCCAGTGCACGTCAAGAGTTCACCTTCTCAGCATACGACTCAAAGGAGATTCCATAAATAGAAGAGATCCCACCCTGTACAAAGCAGCTGGACAATCTGCAATCCTGATTTTGTCTTTAAGGGACAGGCCTCCATTGTTACAGCAGGTTGCCTGTATGGGACAAAAAAAGTAATGTATGCAGGATTCAATATTTAAAGTTGCATGACAGGATAAAGGGCAAGGGTGATCTGATGATAACCATACCATGATAACTGTGGTGGATCTTCCTTTTTTCTGCAGTTAGTTAGATGTCTTGTCCTGCACCTGCATGCATTTAGCCTGGATGTGCACACACTGATTTTCTGTAATTGCTACTAGACAACTCATTTAATAACCAAATAAATCACAGATGTATTTTTTAATTATTATTTAAAACTATAACCAAGAATAGTGGAGTTTTTAAAATGAAAGTATTTTTTGAAACAAGACTGCTGATATTGCTTACCGTTACTATTAGAATAGGAGCAGACAAGCGTCCAAATGTTTTATTTGCTCCCTATCCCGTGATAATAGCACAGGACAGAGTTTTCTCAAGATTGCTACAACAAAGCTGTTTTTTTTACCATATAACAGATATATTTATTATCTCATTGTTTGGGGATAACAAAGCTACTTATTATTGTGATAATTAGATATTTTCTGGTGAGCTCGGAAACAAAACATTTGAGTCACATAAGAGACCAGAACACGACATGCCATGCTGCCTTTACCCTCACTAATGAGGTAATTTAAGCCTTTTAATATGTTTGTTTTGTGCTTTTGCAACTGTCGGGAAAGAGGATAAATACAGTAGAAACAAATTACATCAAAATCTAAAATGGAAAGTGTCCACTTCAAGAGAAAAGTGAGTCCAGTGTAAGATTTAAAAATGAATTTAATTAATACATTTGAGTTACTTCATGTATTTAAGTTTAACTTTAAAGTAAAAGTATCAAGACTTTCAAAAAACAGTGACAGCAGGAAACCTCCCTAAGGGGGCCGAATCAGACAGCAGTGACTCCAGCTGAGAGTTGCATGCCTTCAAGCTGTGAAAACCAAAGTTTATCAATAACAGTCAACAAAGAATGAGGAAATGGAATAATCGGTTTATAGGAGAAAAAAAAAAACAGGAATAAGTGTGGGGACACTGGCACACATCATGGGGATGAATGCGGTTGGCAGGCCCCCTGACTGATTTTTGCCTAGTGCCCCAATAGACTATAGTTGTTGCTGGTCACTGTTGCTGCACCCATTTTTATCTCAAATGCACCTCAAGTCATTTTGTTCCAGAACTGCTTCAAGGTCTTACAGAGCTTTAGGAAATGATTAAATCAGAAATGTAATCCTAACTCTATGTTTTATGCGGTGACGAGTAAAACTGTGTTTACAAGGGGAAAAAAAGTTTCTTCCAAAGTTTCTTCAACACCTTGGGTCCAGGGCTATATAGGATTTTTTCCTAAATCAATTGCATGAGAGCATCAGGCCCCTCTATGCGTTTCTGTTTGTGGTTTTACAGAATCAGTCACGGCTGAATGAAAGGAAACCCAGAAGTAAACCCAGAATGTGTTAGATGCATTGGATAGTCCCTAAAAGAAATATGAGAAGTTGCCATTGAAAAGGACAGTTTGGATACTTCCCTTTTTCAGGGATAGGGTTAATTTTCAATGCAATCTTTACCAAGATAAATACAAACATAAAATGTTTACAAAGACAAATGAATACAATTTACTTCTTGTCAATTTGTTTTAGTCTATGTGAGACATCAAATTAAAATACGAGACTTTCAAAGTGCTCTTACATCACATCATACTTTCATCGAATGGAGTTCTGAATTATCTGGTCCCATGTGCGTCTGATTTCTTCCTATGAGTTAAAGTGCTTGGCATCCCACAAATAACATTTTTGTCATTTGTATGCCAGCGCATGATATTGTTTAAATGAATTACAATAATGTTTATATCCTAATCCTCTTAGTGCTGCAGATGTAATATTTGGCAAATCTGCTGCCTAGAGACTTTGTTTCCAGGCAGCTGTAATGATATGATTTATGGTTTGAGGTAGCATGCTTTCAGACTTTGGAAGCTATTTCTTCTTTAGTGAGTTAATGTAATCCATGAGCCTGATAATATAAGAAAGTGCAATAAATCAGCATGCAATTAATCTTGGATACACAAGTGAGTACGATGGAGGAAATAATAACTAGTCTTGTATCTTCTTTGGGCAACAATTGAAGAATCTGCAACATAAATCTGTTTTTCACTCCACCAAACCTAAAATGGGAACAATGTGACCCTTTGTGATCATGCAAACCCATTGTGAATGTGACATTGTGTATGCATTCAATTCTCTGGCTGGAGAGTAGAATTGTATTAGCCCGGGCTTGCAGTGTATAGGAGGGAAATAAGTATACTGCTGCAAAGTCTAGACATAATGATGTTTTGGACAGATTTACAATGTTTTCATCATTTCTCAAATAAGATTCATTGAGAACACATCCAGCTATTCATGAGCTTATAACGTTGGATTTTTTGGTCCATTTTTAAGAGGAGTTTGCATTCTTAGAAGTCAGTATTAGAATTGATTTGTCTTGACAAGAGAGTTGATGAGGACAACCAACCCTCATCCAAACATTACAATTTCAATCATCAATCAATTAATCCTTATTTGTATAGTGCCAATTGATAACAAGTGTTATCTCTAGACACTACAAAAGAGCATATGGAATAAATTATGCAGGCAGGATTTCTCCTTTCTCCAAGGATTATATTAATAGTGAAAGTGTGGAGTGAAAGGCCTCTAATACGCCAACTTGCCATCTTAGAACCCATTGAACATTGTCTTAAGACAATAGAGTATCCTCCAGTGATGGGATACAGTTTTCAAGCTCCCCTTAGGCATTCCCAGGTTATCACCGGCCAGACAGGATAGACTATCCTTGCACTCCCAACTGGGAGTGCAAGGAAAACCTTATTAATTCACAGCATTTGAGAAGCAGGAAATGGAGTTTGCGTTGAGAGACACAATGTAAGAGCCAAAGTCATTGTTTGATGATCTCCAATGCATTCTAATAGATGTCACCCACTGGTTTCTACAGCACATTTTGAAGCCCAACAATGGTGGCCAAAAACTTTGTTGTACCAAGCTGTAAAGATGTTTAGTTCAGCTGTTAAATTGGTACATTAATATGTGCTATAATCTGACTGCTAGGCTTTTTGAGTTAACGTCAAGTGAATGCTCGAGGAACTACAGTTTCCACCCTTCTGTGTTCGACTTATCTTTCAAAATCAGAAAAAAATCTGACACGCCAATAAGTTTTCACTGACATGCATATATCTGTTAATAAAAACGAATCAACTTCAAAGTCAGTCAAAGTTTGGCCTTATGTGCTGGACATACAGAAAAAACATTTATATATTTTACAAGTGTAATCATTGTTTAGTAAAATCGTGCTATTAGCTTGCAGCCCAAAGGTTCTCGCTGTGTTTGTTGTTTTGCATTTTAACATCGGCCACCGATGAGAGCTGTTTCAGTGCAAAGCTGCCATTTCCATGTATGGCTTACTGCAACTAAATTACTCAATGGTTTGAGTCCAATTGTGAAGACCTAAAAATCCTTAAATGTCATTTTGATACACAACACAGCTGCCAGTGCTCCACAAGGAAATGCAAAGGCTTTGCTCCAAGTCCAACTTCCACAGAGATCAAGTCACTTGAAATCAACGTTATCTTAAGGAGCACTAATAGTATATGATTGTATGCCTGAATGGGTTATGGTTTAGGTTGAGGACGTTGCTATAAATAGCAACAGGGTTCAAGTCTTTTCATCAGTAGAACAGGCTCCCTGGCATGCACCACAAAGGTTTACCAGATATGCTTGAGGGCACTTACATTCTCGTTGGCACCTGGGGTTTTCCGTTGCACACTTGACATACACTCCCATCTGAGACTGCTTGTGTCACACTTTGGCCCGAGGGTTAAAAGCAGGCCAGAGGAGCAAGGGAGTCAGCCTGTGTGCCTCGCCTCCCTGAAGAACTGAGCACATGTGCACTGTGAGCATGAACTGAGTAGGTTTGTCACGACGACCTCCACCACACATACCCCTCCCATCTTTTCCCCTTTTCTCTCCTGCGCTGTGGTGCACAACCTCTGCATCAGCTCTTCTGTCACCATCTGAAGTATGGCTTCAAGTGCACTGTGAAACTCAAATGTAAAAAGACAGCTGAAGGAAAGCAATAAGCGCTGAAGACAAATTCTTTTGTGCTGGCTGTCTGCAAAGCTCACTTTCCCAGTGTTTCGCTCTTGTTTTTTGTAAATTGAATCTTGCTACACATGTAAAAAAAATTCCTAATTTCTGTGAAATTGCAGGACTAACTGGAGGACTAACATATCTATATTACAATAGTGAAGGATTAACAAATTGATCAATATGAGTGACCATTAAATTTGAATAATAATTTAAAAGCTTATTTGTTTATCCTTTTGAGTAATATTTTAAGAGGGAAAAGTCACATTTCTTAGATGTGAATATTTTCTGGTAATGTTGGTTAAGGAAATAGAATGAGGCACATAAATAAAATAAAAAATAAAAAGCAAAGTAAAATGGATGTGATATGCAAAATGCATAAAATACCATCTGTGTTTTGACATTTTGTAGACTAAACCAATGCATTACAGAAAATAATCAATGGATGAGAAGACAATGAAACAACTTCCGTTTCAGCTTTGTGTGACATAAATGCTTCATTCTTCCTCTGAATGATCTCAAGTCGCATGAAGTCCACTGCACAGAAATCACAGTGAGTTGACTGAGGGCTGTATTGTATATGAGCTCTACCTCCTACTGGTTAGGAGGTCATGTCATAAAGCAAAGGTTTATCAGGCTGAAGGGATGACTGAATACACGGTCTGCACAGCTGTTGTTCGGTATATGTTTCCATTTTGCTGGATAAGATGGTCAAAAATTATCATTACAGGATCAACCAATGACTGAAAGACTTAAGTTGCACGTGTTCAACTGATTACCACAGGAGGAAAGAATAAGTTTAGTTTTCATCAGAACAAACACCAATATTAAAAAAAAGAACCTAGATAAATAACTTTTTTCATTTCCATCACTTTAAAAGCAGAAGCACAAATGTTTTTGCAAGCAGTCTTTTTGCGTTTTTCATTTACTTGCTTTTTTGTCTTTAAACTGTCATTTTATGGGCAACTGAGGCTCAGTGGCAGAGTTGGTCAAAACTGGACAGTTAGGGGTTCAATCCCCAGCCCGTTCAGCCACATGTCCTTGGCCAAGTATAGTAGAAAAAAAATAGAGTTATTTAATGCGAGGTTGCAATGAATCTTCTGAAACAATCATCTGACTCTCTGCGCTCTTAATTCTAGCAAGAAGGAGCAAACAATACAGAGTCATACAGAGAAAGTTCAAAGGAGGCAAAGGGAAAGACTTTTATACATTGTATTTAAAAGGGGAGGGGTGGAAAAAGACAAACTCTGTTGAAGGGCAGATTAAGCGTTTGTCGGAGACAGTTTCTGCACCTTCATTCAAAGAAAAGCAGACGTTCTTGTTAAGGTTTCCTGTTAAAGCAGGGGGTCATGCAGAGGCCGTCGGTTAACAGGATATGTGTGGGCTACAGGTGCAACATTTCCCACTTGACAAGGTGCTACTGCTTCTTCCTCGGCGCTGTATGAATGTGCATAAATTGGATTAGTAAATACTGATGGTTACTTTAAATGGCAGCCTAGCATCAGCGTGTGAATGTGTAGGTGTGGTCCATTTACTCCTTACTTATGGTTGTGTTATTTGTATTTTTTGCCTTTGCCAAAAAAGTTAAGAACTCCCTCCACAGGGAGAATGGTAATTCTTTTAAATAGTTTAGTAACTTCATAGTAAGACAAAAGTGTTGTCATAAAAAGTAGGATGATATATCCTATGTAAATAAAAAGAAAAGTGTTGAGCATGTGTGCTTCCTTGTGGAAAGGTTTATGCATTTACTCAAACATAATCATTTTGGAAATTGATGTATGATACCGAGCCAGCAACACTTCCACGCTGAAATGCTAAACAGAGATCTGATTTCATATTCATAATTCAATGGTGTTCAAGTTTTGCTGTCTTAAACTTGTGTACGCAGATCAAACCAGCAACACAAAGAGTCTATTTCTGGTCCTGAAATAGACGTGTGTTGTAAAATAAATGCTCAAACTCATTTGACTTTCCTGAAGCAGCCGCGTCACCGTGTTCGACACGGAAGCTTAATGGATTCTGTTCTACTTTTAGCTCTCTCTATCTCTCCTGTTTGCAGAAATCAAAGGAAAGAGGAACAGTCAAAATAAAACGACTTTTTTTTTTTTTGCATAGAGAGTGTAACATCACCAAAGAGCAGCAATGTGTTATTCATGAGAGCAGCAACCCTGAAGTTGTTCTGTAACTTCTTTTTTATAGAGCATGTTGTATGTAGGCTACTGTACAGACTATATAATCCTGCAAACACTAATTTACCCTGACACTCTTTTTCCATTTTCTCATAACATCATTGAGTATTTAGAATGCAAGAACGTCATCTGAAAGTATGAATATGTATGACAACAGTGTTTGATAAATGATGATAGGACACGCAACACTGCTGCATTACACTTCTGCTTGTACCCCCTTCTTTGCAGATTACACTTTACCTAAAATGACTAAGTCTTTGATGTAATATGAAGCAAAATAGAAAAAAAAGAAAAAACTTTAATGGCATGATTTGCATGATGTGATTAAGAGCAGACTAACCTGAGGGTTTTATCCTCTGGTGAAGTAAGACTCGAGTCAGAGCATCCCTCAGCTTCAACAAATGGTAAACTGCATATTCTGAGTAATGTAGATGATTCAAGACAAACGTGTCCATATTCCCCCGTTCACAGAGAGGACACTGACACAGGTTGAGGTACAAGGGAAACAGTTTGGTTGCACACTTAAGTACTGGGTGCAGAACAAAAAAAGTACAGAGAAAAAAAACCAAGGATAAACAAATAGTGAGTGTGTTCTAGACTTGTGTGACACATTGCTGTGCTTATTTATTTTTGTCAGATTTCTTTATCCGTCACTTTTTCTGCATTATATTATATTGGTCGGTCCTTGTTTTTACATGTCATTACGTTGGTTTCTACTGATGCTTTACAATCATGCAAAGTTATTCTGGTAATCCTCTGGTTACTGCAGGTTGATTCCTGCTGAAGTTTTCATTTGTATTACTGTAAAAACATATTTGTAGTGTCTGTGCATAGGTCCTGTAATCCTTCAATTTGAATTTCTTGCACAGCTTATATTGTGTATTTTTCTTGGTTTTGGACCACATGACCTGTCAGGTGACTTGGGGGGGTTGCATATTTGGAAGTGTGTTCTTTTACTAGTTTATGTCTGATGAAGGGCAAGGGCCTGAAACGTTACAGATGCAGATATTTCCATTAAATTTTATTTAATTGGAGCTGCTTCTGGTGTGCAAAAATACTAAGTATTTTTCTAGTTCAATGGATTATTGAATCAAATTTGCACAATTACATTAAATAACTTTGGAAATAACCGGAGTACAATTATTGTATTCGACAGTATAATCCTGGCAATTTCAAAATGTAACACGGCACATGATTATGTGCAGTCCTGATGTGCAGTAGGATATTAACAGGACATAGATAAGTCACAATAACTTTGATTTATCCCGTGCAATTGTTCATTTTTGTCTGTAACACCTCGTTTGTGAAACATGCTGTTCTTATTTGTTTGCCTCCAGTTTTCCAATTTAGAGGTTTTCTTTTTTCTTCGTGCAGGTCATGGATTAGGATTGTTGCGTTTGTCATCTTTTTTTTTTTTTTGTTGAGAACTATTTGGTTTTCAACAAATTACTCTATCAACTCTCCCCAACATGTCACAGAGACGAGAGTTAAATCATCACGAATCTTCTAAAAATAAGAGTAAAAATGGACATCTCTTCCACATGACCACATGCAATGTACATTGACAAAACACTATTAATGTATCTCCTGATCCAGCGGATCAGTTAATGTTTTATTTATTTGTCATGAGATAAAGTGTGGATGATGGCCGATTTGTTTCACTAAAACAAAAAATACTTTTTGGAAAAACATCTGCTTTGTGACAGCTGTGTTTGCATTATATCCAATTACGTCTCAAAACATTTGACATCTTATCACTTACGAGTCCTGATATGACACTACATGACAGGAGGGGGCTAAAAAAAGCGGATGGGGACGCACTAATTAATTTCCTTGATTTGAGAGTTCTGGCACTTGTCACTCAGGGCTTGGATATGAACGACTCTTCTCTGACTCCTCTCTGAGATTTCCATTCTCATTTAGCTGGAGGGCAGCAACTTTCTCTTCAACTCCGAGTAATAAAGCCTTTTCTTGCTCAGGTCCAACTTTGGAGTGATTCAAATGGGGTTTCTGAAAGTTTGACAGACACTTCTCACAATGCAAACCCTGCAGCATCCCAAGCGGAGCCAGCCAGCCAGACGGACAGTCAGAGAGCAGTGGAGACTCCCTCCCTCATTCTCTCATCCCCTGTTAAACATCACCGGTAAAGTTTCCATGTAATACTTCTTGTCATGTACTTTGATAACCCCCTGATTGCATGCATTCCTTGCTTGATTGAGTTAACACAGTTTGAAAGCCACTCGGATATACACATGGGCATCCATGCTTCCTCATTCTCCATCTCTCCCCCTCCTGCTACATCTGTGCCTGGGTTACTGACGCTTTTTTCCTACCCATGGGCTTTTATTTGAACGGATATTCCGCACTGTGAGTGGTGCCATCTCCAAGAGAACTATGACTCTGTGAATTATGCCACTGACCTTCTTCACAGAGCTCCAAACCTCCCCTCGTCAACATGATCTTTGAAAGAAGAAGAAGGAGGAGAAGAAGAAGAAGAAGAAGCAGCAGCCCGGGCTCTAATCAAGTACAAGTTCTTTATATTGATTTTTTAAAAAGTTGTCTTTTATTGCAGAAAAGTTCCAGCGAAAGAGAGTTTGCCCTGTGCCTTGTCATTTGGGTTTATTGGTCTTCGCAGTCACAGCCGAGGGGTCTGTGATGGGGCGATTGTTCTCGTTAGATTTCATCACGGAAAGTTTTTACACTGTCTGCCTAAATGAGAAAGTGTCAGACTTTCTCGGCAAGGCTGAAAGGGACAAATGACAGACGGCACCCCCCCCCCCCCCGTCTCACTCAGTTAATTTTTTAGTTTCTTTTCGTTTCTTTTCCGTGGAGTGCCAATATATGAAAAGCCAGCAAGAAGAAAAACACTCAACACTGACTTCCTGTAAGAGACATAATCAAATTAACAATCAAGTTGAATGTGTCTGCAATAGTGAAGGAGGCTACACATATGCAGGGTTGAAAAATTGAAAAAATGTTCTATAAAAAGGTAAAAGTCCTCTCTGCTGCCTGATTAAATCAAGCTTGTAATTTCTCTGTGAGGAAAAAAAAGAAGAAATATTTGCGATTCCAGCTTAATGACATGTAATTTCATTTGTTTAGCACTATCGAAAATATGTTTTAAGTGTCTAATGTGTTCATGCATTGGTTGATTGAGTCGGAATAAATTGATTTAACCCTCGTCTTGTGTTAGCTTTCTGTTACCATCTCTTATGTTAACGGGTCGGTTTTGACCCGTGTCTTAAATCAGCTGTAAAATACACTGAAAACAATTATCTATCATCCAATTTGTTTCTCATCTCTTGGTTACCTTGTTAGGCTTCCTTATCCATGAAAATATTGGTTTTAATATTTTTGTTGTGGGCCATTGGGCCTTTTTTTTGTCAGTATACCCCTCGATTTCAATTTAAAAAAATGGTAAAATGAACCTCAAGAGAATTGTATAAATAAATAAAAGGTTGTTGTGTTACCTGACTATTACTGAGGGGTATTAGAACACATCTCTTAAATAAATTTGTTTTATTTATTTTTTCATTTTAATAATTTTAACTATAGTAACATCTATGGTGTTACGGGTCAATTTCGACCCATGTATATTTACTATTATTTTTCCATTACTTGGTGGATGTGGGTCCACAACACAAATGCATTATATGCAGATACATCGAGGATGTTGTAAAACACAACACCTATGGCCCTGGGTTGAACATCAGTGGAAGAAGCTGCACTCATGTGTCCCAGACATCCCTGATAGGGGCAAGCTTGTCAGATCTTGCTCTGGTTGTCAAATCTGAGGACTCTTGATATCATATGAAAGGTCTGAAGTGACATTGTTGCCTGGAAAATATTTCTACCTGTCGATGCATCCCAGAGACTATCAGTGGCCTTATTGCAGGATCTGTACACTCCAGCAAAAAAAAGAACACCAATATAAGCATCCAGGTATTCCTCATCCATGTCTTTCCACATGTCGCCATGGACTTTTTTTCCTTCAAGGTTTGTCATAGCAATGATGACTCTTTTTAGTGACAATGGCATAAATAGCTCAAAACATGTCTTGATGTCAGTGACTCTCGTCACAGCAAACCTTGAGATTCCAGGGGTCATTTTGATGACATTTGCAGCAGCTACCCTGCCATGTAAATCATGATGTAATGAGCTCCAACAGATCTCACCATTTTTGGACTTGAATCTTTCAGCAGGAGTAGCTTCACCACCGGTGACCTCCTCATCAGACTCATCAGATGTGTCTGTGTCTTCTGGATGATACTCCACATTGTCTTTCTCCTCAGAAACCTGTTCATCCGTATCACTATGCTGCTCTGTGTCCACTCCCTCATTTTCAGCAAAAATATTATCCAGAACTTCTTTCACTGTAAATCTTTTTTTCATTTTTGCATGCTGCAAATTGGAGAGTCAGTATAGAGTCACCAACTCTATACTGAATTGACCTCACATGTCTGGAAATGCCTGTCGTTGTTTGTTTTGTTTTTGTACTGGATAACAAGGTAAAATGAGAATCCCCTAAAGCTCACATGATTGGGAGAGGAGCTGGCTGTCAGTGTGTGTTCAATTTTGGCTCTAATTATTGCTTTATAATCTTATTTTTATAACTGGGTCAAAACCGACCCTAACAACACCAAGGTCATAATTTTAACCAGAGCATTTTACAATTTAGTGAAAACCAAAAAAAATGTTTTATTTTGTTGAAATAGAGATTCCTGACAAAGTCAAAAAGCCTTGATGCAAAAAAAAAAAGTTACGTGGTTCTTTTATGCATTTAAAAACTAAAACGGGTCGGTGCCGACCCTAACACAAGACGAAGGTTAATGAGATGAACACATCAGCTAGAGGGTAGCAGATTTGCAGTGTAATTGGACGTTGCTTGTTAACTTTTCCCGAGTACAGACAGAAAATGTAATGAATTAGGACAATTCAAAGTCTCCTCTTCATACACACAGGCTATATTTCCTTCCATAGGTTATATTTCACCTTCACTAATAGGTGGCTTTATTTCACATCACCTGGTATAATGTGCAGATTATAATAAGTGGTTGTACCGCATACAATTCACCCCTTTCCACAGTATGTGGTCCAGGTGTTTAACTGTATTTAACAGCTGAAGAACAGAATCACTTACAATCTAAATGAGTCATAGTAGTAAAGAAATGATAAGAATCTGATTACCTCATCAGGCAAGGCTACATCAATCTGTGATGCATTTACCATTGGGCAAACACACAGCAGCTCCTGAATGGTAAACAAGTTCAGCCCACTGTGAAATGTAATTTTGTAATTGCAACAGTTTAAAGTCATAGTGTTATATCACCATCTATCACAAAAAGACTCAAAGGAAAACCCTACCTTTTATTTCAAGTATTGTATGGCTTTACAGTTCAAATTTTCTACTTTCACATCCATCCTTATATATTGATTCAGGCCACATTCCTCATGGCATAAGGAATCATCTGTTATTGTGTTATTGTACACGTGTCTACATGTATTTACAATAAAGTTCATTTGTCAGTTTAACAAACACTTGGCTAAATTGCCTCTCCTTCTCCATGTCTGCCTATTTACAATGAGGAAGTCTCTTATCTCAAGGATTAGGAGCAATACAGGCCCAATTATTGTTCTCAATTCATGACGACCCAGACACACCTACTGGCACCTGAAACACAGACTGCACAAACGGCAAAGCAAGCAACCTGCAGGGTGGTCACATAAGTGATACCAAAGAGCTACTGCTAATGTTCCTAAAGTGAACTTGAATGTTCATGTTGCTGTCTTCTGCAAGGGACAACTCACAGTCCAATAAGGCCATGATATTTCCTTTGACTTTCTCTGGTAAACTGGATGTTGTCTGGATTTTTTAGGTGTACTGTGAAAGCTTCAACTTATTTAGGCCAATTAGTCTTCAACCAAAGTTAGCACACATTACGCACAATCTCACATAACTCATTCTGAAAACTGACAAGTTCTGGGACACTAATATTGAAATCTTCTTGATATGTTAGATAATGAGTGGCTTATTTGTTTACATCATCCACTGTAGTTGTGTTCGCTCAGTATTAGCAAGTATTTAGCTTTAGTGGTGTAATTTTATTACGTTTAGAACAATTTGAGGGTCATTTTAAAAGCCTGTGTAATGGGAAGAAAAGATTTTAATAATTGGTCCAAATGCAATTTATATCAATTTGTGTGGACGAATAAAAAAAAAAAAAAAAAATCTTTCAGCAACATTACAATTAAAAACTACTAATACAAACTACAGCCTCCAGACTGAACAATAAGTCCAATTATTGATTGATTGATCTTTTTCTCGTCAGAGATGGTCTGACATTTGTCTGGCACCACTGCAGCCTCATATGCGACATAAAGATACAAACGGTGACACAACAGTCACACACCAAACAAACAGTCAGAGGCCTTAAACATGCTTTGATCTGGGATTCAGCTCCACGTTTAGTTTTAGAACTGAAAAGTGAACAAAAGAGTATTTCAGTCTGACCTTACTAAACTTACTTAGTGTAATTGGTCTGGCACTTCACTTTACTAGGTGAACAGACTACTAAACCTGGCCCCAGACCTCAGGAATACTGGACATTTTAACATGCAGGATGATTGTCATCCAAGTTTCAATGGAGCTCAAGTCTCTGAAATAGCCACTATGAAATTCATGTACATCAACGGTGTAGTCTCATATCATGACTGAATCATCATGTGCAGTATTACAATAAAAAGACATTTCTTTTCTTCTTGAACAGCTCTCAACAGAAGTCCTTTAATTCAGTTAAGATTAAAAATGGCCTAGTCTTTACAACACTTTAACTGTCAAACCATTGAAATCTTAGCTTAGCAGCAGAACTTGATGGAATCCCTCTATATTTCAAATGCTCATTTTATTCAGTCTTGGTTTGTCAGATCCAATAGACTGAACTGTCTGGGGATACTGACCATTCTCTGCATACAAGCCTGCTGCACATTTCAACAGAGACTCCAAAATCACCATACTGGGCAAACTATGAAACCAGAGAGCCAAACATCCAGACCTTCAATAATCTACCGTAAATTCCGGACTATAAGCCGCTACTTTTTTCTCACACTTCGAGCACTGCGGCTTCTACTCCGGTGCGGCTAATGCATGGATTTTTCTTGGGGGACAATGAGCTTCTGCCGCAAAAACATTTGACTTCGTCACGTCGGATCTTAATATCAGTCATTTTGCGCTTCATGCACGCACCCTCATGATGGAAAACACACGGAGAAATACATATGATGCAGCTTTCAAGTTAAAGGCGATCGACCTGGCTGTCAAAGAAGCTAACAGAGCTGCTGCACGTTAAGATGACACTGACAGCGACAACAGAGACTGAGGAAGTGAGTAATGAAGTCATTCTGAGGCAGTGAATGGATGGACTTTTTCTTGTGAAATATATTACGGTCATCTTTTTCATCAGCCGTGTTACAGACACCGTCGGCTAGGCTTCGTATTGTAACGGTTCATGTTGTAAAGTCAGTAGTTGATAATGTGTTCATAATTCCGATTATGTGGAGAGTCAGTGAATGCACCAGCGAGAACGTGTTGAGTGGCTGTATGAGAGAACGCTGGGGGAGAGAGTTGGATTGTTACGGCAAGTTATGTGTTGCTCTCTGCTGTAAACGGCGTGGTCACGGCCGACAGTGATCGGGTTATTAAAAGTTATTATTTGTTATTATTCGTCGTCCTTTAACGTCCGTACGGACGCTACAATATTTGCGGATGTTACCGGTAGCCTACGTCTGTGTAAATAGCTCTTGTTATAGCGTGGACACCTGCGGCTTATAATCAAGTGCGGCTTATATATGTACAAATACATTTATTCACTTATTTTTAGCCGGTGCGGCTTATATCCAGGTGCGCTCAATAGTACGGAATTTACGGTATATAGTTTTACCAGAGTTTTCTGAAAAATTATTGGGATTGTTTAAAAGTCTAAATTATTCTACAAAAACAAAGCTGGAGAGTTGAGGCCATTCACACACTCTCTGCACTATTGAAAATGTGTCGACATTTCTCTTTACTGTCCGTCTTAATTGTTAGTCGTATGTCTTCTATTGTTGTCCTTGCTATGCGCTTTGCAGAAACCACCATGTACTTGTGTCATTATATCATCATTTTGGAATACTCTGACTCTGCTTTGGAGTAAGGTAATTACTGCAGAAAAAAGCAAATACGGACAATTTCAGGTCTGAATCTCAGGAACTTTCTATGTCTAGAGTTCACGTTTTGATTCTTTCATACAATAGTGATATTCTTATACCTAAAACATGCTCGATCAGCAATATGTGGAATAATGTTGCAAACTTTGACTTCTGTCAACAAAACTTTTGTAAACAAGCATAGCTCCAATCTTACCATGCTGTTACCTTTTTTAAAGTTTTTTCTTACCATATTGTGTACCGATCGATGTGATGTTTGCCACACTTAGTCAGGAAACATCATCTTTGTAATCATATACTACAGTCTGTTCACCTCAGGTACATCCACTCAAACTGTGATAATCTCATCCTTGGTCCGTGCCAATACTTGTATGCAAGTGTGAGTCCTGCAGTTTGAGCCTGGCCTACAGTCATATAATCATCAAAAGCGGCCCCCTCATGCATCTCTGTATGGTTATCAGGTTTCTCAGGACAGAGCCGGGCGGATGTCTGCTGCTGGTGGCTCTGCGGGATTCCTCTAACCCATTAACATTAGCCATCTAATCCTCCGGCCGGCTGCAACCGGAAGGATCTGACAGCAGAGTTTTGTCTCCGGCTCCAGTGTCTGAAATCTGCCCTTTGCTGAAGGTGAGAGTGAAATTCGTCCCCCAGACTTTTTAATCTCAGAGGTCCTGTCAGGCAGGCAGTTTAATTATGACTGATACAGCTGTGTGTGTCTGTTTGATCTGCTGTGTCTATAGAAAATCAGTGGCAGCGTGTGTGTGCCGCTGCCAGTATGTGTGGGGCATGGAGGGCAGGCGGGTGGGGGGAACCCAGCTTTTCAATTAAGAAGCCAGTATGACGGACATGAACTGAGCCCTGTTCTGCACTACACTCATCTTCTCAAAAATAAAAAAAATCATGTTTTTTCTATGAGGCAAGGCTTAATCCGTCTATCCAAAGACCCTTCCATGGGGGATTAGCTAACACTGTGGCTGTGCATGTGTTTGTACACATGTAAATGAGTACTTTTTTTCTCGTGAAACTTTTGCGCCCTATGACCTTTCGCAAGAGAAAAACATCCAATTTCAGATTTTTCCTTCTTCCCTTGGTCTGTGCTCTTTCCCCTAACAAGTGTTTTGTTGAACCATGTCTGAGAGACGAGTCGTCTTTTTCTCTGAAAGGCCAGACTTTCAGGTGAGAAAACAAGCAGCCACACAGCAAGGTGAGGATTATAAATAGCGAGAAGTTACATGTCAGGCTTTAGCAGACTTAAAGGCACACAATTTAAGATACAGGAATTATGGTTGGACTTAAACCTTCTGTTAGACAAAGAGTGGGTGGGGAGATTTACAGACATGAAAATTTAGCGAGCAAAATTTCAGAGATCATGAGTCTTAGTTTGTCATCAGTTATCAGTTAGTCTGAGACCATAATATCAAACCAATAACTTGTTTGAGTGGACTTTTGAGTTGTATGATCTCGTCATATGCAATGTATCCAAAATAAAAAAAATGTTTTAAACTTTTACATAGGCGCTGATGTTTTCATTTCATTTGATGCACATACTGCATTTAATGAAGGCTGAACTCTGGGTTAGAGCCTGATAACACTGACCCACAAGAGAGTGGCACTGATTTAATTTTGATGAGAAAAAGGTTGTATATTTTAAACTCATGTTTCTATAAGAGGGTCCACAGAAAAGCTAACCATGTGCATTAAAATGCAAGCTAACATATATATATATGTTGTGTTATTAATATTTTAGTTGTATGAATAGCATTATAATGAATCGTGTTTATTAGTTATACAGAAAGGCATCCATTCCCCCACCCATTTGTCTGCTTTGCGCCTCACTTAATATACTGAAAGAACTCCAGGAGGATTGTAAATCTAAAGTGTAGTATCTTGAAAAGCACAATTAGTTGAAATATTCATTGTATTTATTACAGTGTAATAGAAAATGTTTGATTTAGCTTGATTCAGAGGTGACTGAACTTTTGCAGGTTAGTAACATTAAGGAAGTCTGTTGAGTTTTTTTTTTTTTTTAAATCTTTTCTTGTGTTATGCCGAGGTATAGGGAGCTGTGCACTGTTTTTGTTTTTGTTTTGTTTTGTTTGTTTGTTTTTTTCTGGTGATTCAGTATTCTGAGATTATCTCTTTTTGTAATTTGGTCTAGGTGTTTGGGTCATTATTTTGGCCTTGGAGACCCTGAAGCCTTTATGTTTAAAGATGATACAGTTGTAAGTTACAGAGGCAATGCACATTCATAACATTTATGTAATGCAAGAGTTCAGCAATCAGGACTACTATTCAACTGTAGTCCTTTGTCAGGTGAATAGAAATGGTAAATACTACTCAAGGCACTTGTACACCTCAGGTCTTCCCATAAAAATTCATGCACATTCACACTCCGCAGGGTGACTCGGGGTTAAGTGTCTTGCCCAAGGACACAGTGAACATGAGGCTGCAGGAGCTAGGGATCGTACCCCCAACTTTATAGTGAAGAGAAGACCGAATCTACCACTGAGACACAGCTGCCCCATCCATTCAGTGTCCTGAATGACAGGACACTAGACATACAAGGTAGGTTGCAGAGGAGGAATACTGTACACTACGCAGGTACAGGAAAGCAATAAAACAGACTCTTAATCACTTATCTCTACATTGAAATTCTGTATATACTTCCGTAATCTGTATATACTTCTGTAATATTTCCGCAATCTTTACTTTTTTCCCCCATTTCAACAAAGGCTAAACTTCCCTGGCCTCACACAGAAGACAGCAATGATGACTTAAGAACTGACCATGGCTTCAGCGAGAAAGACTGAAGCTGATGTAATCTATAAATCTTGGCGGATTTTATGTGTAGATTAAGAAATCTGTAAGGTACGCTAACCCAGACAAACAGACTTATAATGCAACATTCTGCTGGAATGTTAATAGCTCTGTTTTGCACAGGTGCTAATTATTCTCTGTTGACTTTTTTTTCCCGAATGTGTGAATTCCAACAGAGCATCAGTTTCAACGCTTTAATTGTCCTGTAATGGAAAAAAAAAAATACGAACATTTTACTTGTGGGGTAGGTGTTATATTCACAGTATTTTTGAGCTGTTGCCCCTAACTTTCTCATTATCCTTTTATGATGAAAGTCTTTTTAAATGATGAGTCTGACACTTACACTACTGTGATAGTGCTGCCAGCATTCATCCTCATGCCAGCATTTAAATGAGAGCAGGATGCACAGGAGAAACTGAATGCAACTACTTTGTAGGAGGGGGTTTGTGTGTGTGTGTGTGTGTGTGTGTGTGTGTGTGTGTGTGTGTGTGTGTGTGTGTGTGTGTTGGTTGAATCCCTCCTCCTCTTTCCCATTTGCAGGCTGTGAAAAGTTCAATAAGGTACAAACATAATTTACTGTAGAGTGAATTCACGCTCAATTCTTGTAGAAGCCTTGTGATTGAAAGCCTCAGATGTATGCATTGTGAGAGGTTAATTTGAAACCAAGCGTATCGCAACAGCTGCATTAGGTCTGTGGAAATATGGCCAATGTTCTTTAGGATTAGCCAAAGTGGATTTAACTGGAGAGCAACTAATAAAGAAGCCTGCTTCATTAGACAAATGCCTCTCCACATGAACATATTATTAGCCGGGGAAATGGCAGGCTTTTCTTTTTATTTTATGAGTTGACTTTATTAGCAGTTCCAATGGTTGAGGTCTTAGAGGTTGTACAGCCATAAAAAAAAAAAAAACAGGGAAAAAAAAAACCTTTTTTTCTGACAATAGGCTACTTTCGCCTTTAGCTCTTAAATTGACTTTCTTAGTACTTGTTGAGGTCAGGTCACCGTAATAAGTGGGGAAGAGGTTGATCCCCGTTGCTAATTACACGCCACATGGCATTGTTATTCATGGCTAATTGCATGCTGTGAGATGCAGAAGACGCCTTTGCCTTGGAGAATTTTTAATCTATGTATTTAGCCCATGAATTTGGCATCAACACTGCAGGCTCACTCGCATTCAAAAACATCATTGCTGTATTGTCAATCTACTAAAAATGAGTGGGTGGAGGGTTTTTTTGCATCATTTCTATTAATCACTGAAACAAAAATTTATATTTTTTTGGAAAAAAAGCACATGCAGGTAACAATGGCTCTGAAAGGGAGAGATGTAACACACAGTCCTTCAAAACAATTTGCATATAATGCGGGCATATTGCAGAGGAATGTCTCCATGGGTTTAAGCATATGCCTGTCATCAGTTGTTATTTTCAGTTTGGTGTGTTTACAGTAATTGCATAACACTCATCAGTATGTGCCTAGAAGAAGACAAATCAGCCTCCTACATTTGTGGGAACTCTTGTGTTTGGATGCTGGTGCCTCTTCTGAATGGCAAAAATGTGATTTATTTTATTTTGAAGAAGTGTCCTTTACCCTGGCTGTTGATTTGGCGGAGATGCTTTAGTCTTATATATCTATATATTTCTGTCATTTTTCATTCCTCATTATATTTCTACATTTGTATTTATCCCTCTATCATTACTGAGCCCAGAAATACCTAAGACATCCATGTGTACTTTGGAGGGTTAATGTATGCAAATTCCCCCCCCCCCCAGTCTGTTTCTGAACAAATAGTGATTTAGTCAGGAGGAGAAAAAAGAACAAATGACAAAATGGAAAGTGCATCAATGTCAGCCAAGTAGTGATGGACATATTACTCAGCAGCAAATCCTTGAAAACAGCTTTAATAGCTACAATTTGGACTGCCAAAATTTCACATTTTCAAGCATGATGTCATCTAAGACGCTTGCGGTTTTTGAAGGGCAAGTGTTTCCCCCATGTCAACAATTTCCACAACCCAGCAGCTTGACAGAAACAAAACTTTTTTAGTGGAAATATGACTTACTGATGCAGCAGTTGCTGCATCAGTAAGTATATCCATACAACACGATTTGGCAGAAAAGTGAGATGCAGGCTGCAGGTGAAGTTGCAAAAAACAAAATTTATTCTATCTCTAAACCTCAATGCTCAGGGTCTTCTGTGCTGATTTGTCTGTACGTGTGTGGGTGTGCATGTGTGGCGTGCACTACACACATTTAATAAGATGGGGATGTGTGAATGTGCGCAAAATGTCTAGATTTATGGGAACATGTCAAACAAGTCAGCTGAATCACTGGAAGAAGATGAGAAAGGTGTCAACTGTAATACTTCTCACCACTCAGTCGGAAGTGTTGATGCCACAGCTGAGGCAATTAAAATATCCTCTTGCTATAATTTGGGGGGGGTCATAAGGATAAAAAAAAAAATGTCTTAGACACTTGGGCTATGCAAGCATCCATTTTACATTACATTGATAGTTGGAATTGATGCAAATTAGTTATGGTTTCCATGTGTTGTCAATAAAGAGGACATTTTCTGTCTAGTCCTTCTGACAGCAAACAGGCTGAGCATCACTTGTTACTCTTGTCCGTTTGATAAAAAGCAGCACCCTTCTATTTTTGCTAAGTTTTTGGCTTATTCGACATGGAAATACAGAAACACTGATGCTGTAACATTTAAACATGCACAAGTCCCCCGTTGTCCCTTACATGTTTTAGTAGTTTTTCTGTCATACATTCTCATCTTTTATATTGATATCCTATGTGCAATTTACAATGAATCTCTGTTGTGTACAATTGTACACAACATGATGACCGCATGCTGAGAGGTGACAAATAAAGTAGGGACTTAGAGATGATCATTTACATCTTAGTCTTTTTTTTATTTATTTTTTTATTTTTATTTTTTTTGGGGGGGGGGTGTCTTATCAAGATATCAAGATATCAATATCAATTTCAGTCTCACCAATAGCCATAAAACTACTGACAGGAGCTTTAACTAATCAGCCAAGCAACACTGGCACCACATGAGCCAAGCTGCTAGTTTGGCTTTTATCATTTTATGAATTTGACACCAAACCCAGAACAGACTGAGCCCTGACATCTGTATGATTTCTCCTCCTGTCCCACAAAGATACAGCCCTGCATGCTCTGGACATTTTTAAAAGCATGTTCCATCTCCTTGCCTGGCTCAGTCCATGCTTTATGTGATCTCATCTCTGCCAGCTGGCTCCAGTCTCCAGACAACGCCATCAACAGGTCTCTCTCTCTAACCTGGCTCTGTCATGTTGTGAGGTGACAACAACCCTAATGAATTCTCCTTAATAACAAGCACTCTGTCTCAAGACCAACTAAGTGTGGAGCGTGTGTTATGTGTTTTGTTGTGTCTGTGCCCTTTGGCTGTCACTACTGTTGACTTAGCTGACAAAAAGCTAGACATTTTATCTCACATTAATCTGCTCGCAGTATGTGCGTGCATGGGTGTGCATGCATGAGTGTATCTATTCTGAAACATGCCACAGTCTGTCTGTGTGTGCATGCACAGCCATGTCAAAAGAGGGATTTCTTTTTTGATGTTGAGATAGGTCAGAGAGATCTGTGTGCATCTGTGCATGTGTGTGTGTGTCTGGGGAGATATGTGCGGCGCAAACAAGAATTAGATTTCAAGTCACGTTGCAATACTAACAGGAATGACATTTTTCTGTTCTCATCATGACATTTTATCACAGTTATTTCTTTGACCTGAGGGCACTGGAGAGAGAATCGGGAGAATGGCTGACAGTGAACAAGTGGAGGAGGCTACATATTTTATGCTGCATAAAAAAAGCCTTTATCTAATTGGAATCTTGTGTATTGTCTGTGGATGAGTCTTTTTCCAGTTACAGTTGACTGAGTGACGTTCCCGGTACACACAAGATAATGATTTTTATTTTATTTTATTTTTTTATTGATATTTGTGGTTTTGGCCTTGTCACAGTCTCACATTTGAATTCTGGATTCATTTTTTTAAGCTCATAGTTTAATTTAGTCTGGTCCGCTTTGTTTGAAAGATTTAACAGTAAAGTGTTGTGCTGCTGCAAGCATGGGCGAATGGACTCATTCACCTCAGCTCACACTGATGCTACATTCATAATTAACTTGTAGGAATCAAGGAAAAAGGAATCGCTAAAATGAACACACACAAATGCACACTAAACAGGCATTATGTTGAGTAAACTGAGGATGCAGTGCACATGATCTATTATATTCGACATGAAGATTGTGCAAATATCAGGTCTTAGTTTTCAGGTTGAGGCTTTTATCAAACATTTCAAGTTTGGGGCAGTTTGGTGAAACTGAGTTACAACAAAAATGTAACTCACAAAAATGCAAAGACCACTTAAAAATGACAAGACATGAAAAGATGCATCTTTTAAGCAAATCCAAAGGAAAAGGAATTCAAGTATGTATAAGGTTTGATTTACAAAGTGGCTGTGTGGGGGATAGCCAAACATGTGGAGGCAGAGCTTTGGCAATGCTACTGTAAAGGCTAGGTTGCCTCTAAGCTTCAACCTTGATCTTGGGACAGTCGGAACCAACTGATTGGTGGATCTGAGTGTCTCTTTTAAAATACAAGGTAACTGTAAGATCAAAAGGAATATTGACTTCTGCTTTCACTTCCAATGCTGTTTTAGCTTCACTGCAGGAGACTAAAAATGATCCATAACAGTAAATGTTTTTTTTCTCCAAATTAGCCCCTTGTGTCTTTTCATATTTGAAGACAAAATAGTCTCACAATTATTTTTTCATTAATTTTCCATTTCCTCTTGCTGACAACACCACAGTGGTCATTTCTTTTCTGTGAGTGACTAAAACTGCAAAATGAGTTTAAATGTAAAACCCTACAAGCTGTCAATAAGTCGTCAGGTTTGCTTTCTATTTTCATAGCCCACTAATAAAAAAAGTGTCCTAAATTGACATGTCTGCAGGAAAAAAACAATACTTCACCTAACTTCAATGACAGCTCATCAATATGGTTAAAGTTGTCTGAAATTAAGGTGGGGAAAGAACTTTAAAAAATAAATTAAATGTAAAGTTGAAGCTCGGATGACAAGATAAGATTTCCATTAATTTCATGCTTGATGTCTTCCCAATTTTATATGGCTCTTAGTTATCCACATCATGACTTGAGCTTTTAAAAACTGCTGAGAAAAACCAAAGGGGTGTATTAAATGGCATGAACGCTTTTGATAGATTGACTGAATGTATTTGATTTTACTTTTTAAAATTCAGATCATGGTAAAGCATTGGTAAAAAATGATCGTGACAAGTTAAAGTTATTCCTGTTCTGCTGTGTGGGCAGCAGTGTGTTTGCAGACTCCTTTAACATCACTTGTATATCTTCTTAAAATGCCTCATCAATGCTCTGAAAGAGGATACAAATAATAGAATCTGTTAACTGCCTACGCCTTTATTATTTGACCCCCGCTAATAACTTAAAGTGTAAGAAAACCTTGACAGCCTCAAGCGATTTGTCTCTTTAGTTTTATACTCGAGCTGAATAGGAAGAAATTAACCTGGACTCAAAAGCAGCCTCTCCTTTTTATTGGGTGACATCTGTGTCTCTGCTTTTATTTGACCTCTGCAATACATAATATGTGACTCCCACTCCTTCTTTGTGTACTGCTCAAACGAAACCTGTGCTCTTCTGTCTCGCAAGTCCATGCCATTATAAGCATCATGCCCACTTGGCAAACGACTGCTTGGCAAGGACACATACTGGCATTTCACGAATTTGCAGCATTTACTTCAAGCACCCACACATGAAGGCATGAGTAATAGTTCCTTTAAAGATGCGATTGTCATTTCTACGATCACGACAGCAATTGTACTTTTGGTGCAGCCCAAACCCGTGCTGGCTCATGTTGTTTCCACAAGCCCCTCTGTGAAATGAGCTCAAGTATGATAGGGCTGATGGATATCCCTTCAGCGTTTGTTGATATCGCTGGTCATGGTGTTTAGGGACCATTTTCAATATAATCAAGTCCCTTCAAATCCACGATTCTGTTTTGTCTTCAGGCCTGTTCATTTAATGCCGCCACAGGCTTATAATGAGGGACACATTGTAGAGAAAAGCAAGTAGCGATGGGATTTTAATAGGCTCACTATGGTCCACTGGCAAGGGAAAACAGTCATTGCATTAGTTCTCTTGGAGCGGATAATTTAAGTAAGCGAATGAGAGATTGGGATGTTGTCCCCTCATCAGAGTGCAGTCTTATAGAGGAGCTGTGTCGACGAGATGGCATGTCGTCTTTCAATGTAGATAAGGTGTTTGGAATACATTAACCTTTTTCTCATTTATTTTGTGTGTGTACCCTTTTTGTTCCACCATGAAATGAAAAGCCTTTCCTGCTACGGGGCAAAATCAAGAGCTCACACGGGGGCTCACGAGGCAGAGGCATGTGACACCTGAATATTAGCTTTCAACAGAAATGAGAAAAGATGAGGGGAGAGGAGAGAAGCTGGGGGGGGAGACAAGAGATGGAGAGGAGACCAGATGAAGGGAGGTGGGGGTAAGCAGCAGCAGTCTGCTCAGGGTTTGGGTATTTCTCGTCTCCCTCACTCATTCTCTTTCTTTTCATTCTCTGTCTCTGACCGTTACAGCTTGGTACCTCGGGCGCTGCAATTATTGGTAGGGTAAAAGATGAAAGGTCACAACTGTTAGCAAAGGAGAAGGAAGTGACAGAATGATGGGGGGGGGCATTCCAACTTTCTAAAGTGGTCAGGCTTCAAGGAGGAAAATGATGTGATAATGGTTGTCAAAAGTGCCGTTTATTGACTATTTAGTGTGACAGTTCCTGACCGTTATCCTGTTGCAGTCAAAAACTGACCATTTTAAGAAAATAAAAACCCCAATTCAAGCTAGTTTTTCATCCTCTATCAAAGACCATTTTTCCCAAGTAAGTAATGTTTTAATTTCATTTACCTGGAAAGTACTTAAGTGAGAGTTAGACAGGCAAATGTTCCTAATGTGTTGTTAATTCAAGGTAGGATATTTAAGCCTCGGTTATACCTCATCTGCAATGTGTAACACATGAAATCGTGAGTTTGTCTGAACCACCATTGAAGGTAATGAAAGGTGTAAGGAAGAGAAGTTGGCAATGTGTAATGTCAGAATCACCTGGGACGATGGGACAGTGATGTTCGTGTGTGCATGTCTGAATGCAATTGGAAATCACACACTGGGACAACAAAATTAAAGTGTTGTAGTTGCACTGTGTTCATACCACAGCATAATAACAGTGGAAATGTGTCACAGCACTATTGCAGAATTGCATTTTGTACAGGAATACTGGATGTCTTTTGTTCCTTTTGCCCTAGTGGTAAACTGGCTGAAAAAATAAACAGCCAGAAAAAAAATCTGGCACTTACAGATTGTTCAGGGACCATATGGAGAATAGTATTCATTAATCATAAAATATTGATAAGTTCAAGTAAGTGAAGAGACAAAATAGTGGTTAAAGTAAACAAATTCAGTGACCCCAAGTTGTTGAGTATTGACATTTGGCATTTTACCAACCAGAATACAAGAGTGTAGGGGTGAAACGTGGAGAAAAATGTTTTCTTTGATTTTTTTAATAAGCAAAATCCAGAGATATACATGTCTCATTGTCTTGAAAACAACCAGAGAGGAGTACTGGGTAAATAGATGATTAAAAAAAGAAGAAGAAACAGGGATAAACAATGTACCTATCTCTCTACTGTAGTCCTTTATTATGCAGGGAGCTGTTTGGTTCAGTTGGGGACCAGATTGATTTTCAATATAAAGAAGACAACCTTTCAGTATGCCTGCTCTGCATTCTGTCTGAATGCAGATCATTGGTCTGATTTTTGTCTTTATATCCTCTTAATGAAACTGTAATTCAAGAAGGAATCCAACTGAGATTACTTTATTTAACTTTATTACATTGTAAGAACTACATTAACGCAAGACATAGTCAGATTACAATATGATCAGGTTAACATATACCTGATTTAATCCTCTCGGCAATCAAGGGAGTCATCTGTTCGTAAGTAACTGCAGTTCCAACATCTTGCATGAAACTTTTTGGAAGCAGCAACTACACTGTCCATCAGCCTCAATTTCCAATCCTGTGCTGCTTTGTGAAGAGCTAATATACGGTATTGTGATGCAAAGTACTGTAATTATGGTCATTATGATGGTCATTTTCTTTTTTGGCGTGAGACCGGGGCTCATTAGCCTTCATGACTGAGATATCCTGTGGTGCTGGTCACTGCACTCCATTGTTGACCAGCTAAAGAAAGAAAGAAAGAAAGAAAGAAAGAAAGAAAGAAAGAAAGAAAGAAAGAAAGAAAGAAAGAAAGAAAGAAAACCATGCAAACAACAACCTTTTTTTATTAAACAAAAAAACAAATAGAATTGTTCCTATTCTTTTTGCTATTCTTTGAGTCCCTAAGAGGGATGCAGCATCCCCAGAGATTTCAGACTCCCTGTTCACAGCAAAGACATGGGATAAGGACAAGGTGAGCACACGAGTGTGAGGAAAAAAGGATGGATTTGGGTTGTAACTGCCCAGGCAATTGGGTAGTAAGGGGAAGATGAAAGACAGGGACTGCAGGCAGAGAAATAAGCAGAAAGACCATCAGAGTGTAAGAGACAGCAAATGAGGAAATTGGAGGGAAGGTGAAATTAAGCGGGGAACGGAAGAGAGAGGCAAAAGGGAGTCTGGGAGACCTATATGCCAGGGGAAGAGTGTTGTATTTGAGGCCCAGTGCCTTTGTGCCATTTGAATCACTGCAGGTTTCTCTTGCCCCAGGCTCTTCTATATAAAGCTCAGACAGCTGCTGGATTTTCCACATTACTGCCATGGAATTGGATTAATACAATGCCCATCCATGTTTTTCCCGTCATCAGGCAGCATCCGGAGGGACCTGCTCTCCCAAGTCACTGGCCACCTGTCTCCTCTTGCTTATGGGGAATATTAGCTGGTATGGGTAATGTATTGCATTCCGCATGTAAAACAGTACATCGTTAAGAAACAAGTTTATCATTCAATATTGTGTTCCCCTAAGAGGCCATATCCAAAGAGTTTATGATCCGTCTCTTGACTCATATCCTTATTTGTGAAGGTTTTTCCACTGAGATTTGTTGAGGGATTTAGAACGGAGATTAATCTGCGTAATGCTTTTTTCAGAGCATGGCTTGATGCATTACACTCACAGAAGGTTCCAACCAATTTACACCAGTGGAGGTAGACAAATAAAACTTAGGACAGCCTGAGTGTGCTGCACTCCGACAAGGTAAAAGCGTCTACGATGTAAAACCTGCAAACGTAAATCATAATGCATGTTGTTATTTTTATTTGTTTTATATTGATCCAGAAAAGTAGTAGTTTTCCAAGTGTATCCAAGCAAAACCCAAACTATTCATGATGACTGGATTGTACTCTGTTTAAATTACTAATGGCTGCCACTGGAGGCTTAAGAAAAATAATATTATATTTCAAAATAAAATACAATCATAGCCATTGTTACAAAAACTAAATGCAATAATGCACATTTTGTTCAGGTGAAAGGCTGACTGATTGCTTTCCTGAATTGCTCCTATCATCTTCCAATGAAAATTCAATCCAAGGTTTGAAAAGACACTCATCTGAATGTAAGTAGCATATAAGAACTAGTGCATGCGAGCCCTCATTTCTTAAAAATCATCGTAATTCGGCATGTGCTTGAAGCCTGTCATTTCTTATAAACCTTGCATTTCTTTTTGCCAGCAGTGTGAAGTATCAAGTCATCTGACCAGGGTCACATCACACAGCTCATATCAAGACAGCCTTCAGCTGCTGTGGAAAACCTCAATTACCACATTTCCATCAAAACTTTCCCCATATGTACTGTTTCACATCAGCTGAAGTGTCTCCTGAACTATTTTATGAATTGTTAGGTCTTGGTGAAAGCACTCCATATAAAGTGCTAACAGGGAACGGGCAGAAATTGATGAACGTCTAATCAGCAGGGGATACCTTTTATAAAGACACTGCTAAGGTGAACACTCTGCTACACACAATATCAATGCACTTTCCAACCCCACTTTGGCACTTTTTAGAAGATACCTCTTTTGTGGTCTCACATAGTCTCTTTTCTGGTGAGGTTCAACTAAAAATTCTGGACCACAGTCTCGACATCTGCTAAACTTCAGAGGGACCACCAATTTCATTTTCATGCTTCCTCTCCATCCCTCTTAGGGATGGCAAAGCGGGGTAGACAGTATGAAGCAAAATAAAGTACGATGTTTTTCTTTTTCTTTTTGGCAATCTGGTTTCCATTTCTTTCACTGTATCCCTGAGTATTTGCATAGCCTTCAGACATCCTTCAGCCTTTGGCTTATCTGGGTCCAGTAGGTAGTTCTTTTTAAAGGAGTGAGAAAGTAGAAGAAATCTTTGGCACTTCAATTTGCCCCATCCAGCCTACTCCTGGGTGCTGGAGAGTTGTGAAAGCTGATAGGAAAACATTCAAACATTCAATAGCTTTCTCAGAAGTCTGGGTCATTTCGTTTTGGACAAACAAAATCTCAAATAACCTCAACCCTATCGCTGTTTGCCAGGCGATCACCAAAAGAAACCAGCCTGGCTGAGCTGCACTTTCAGCCGAGTACCACGGGAAAAGATTGCCTTTGTGGGTCAGATCACTGGCACACTTGGAGCTGAGTTAAGCCACACTCCAAGGTGCTTGTTGTTTCATTTTGGGCCTAAATGGAACTACAACTCGACATGAAGAATTGAGATGATCATTTTTGAATAAAAATGACAATCATACATAGAAAGCAAATGATATGACATGTGAATTTCTTGTTTAGAGTTTTCTACTACAGAAGTGACATCAACATGCTGTGAAGTCCAAACCATTTCTAGGCAGGTTGGTCCATGATTGGGTGGTTATCCAGTGAAAACATATGGACAGTGGCAGACTGTGGCTGTCAGAGGGGGCAAGGGCATAAGGGATTAAAAGGGCACCAGCTGTATGCCGTGGGGCACCAGAGCGCAGAAAGAAGTGATGCATATGTTGTGCTTTTCTGTGTGACTGAGACTTAGTGTAGAACTATAGATCAGGGATGGGAAACTTTGGTTACCAAGGAGGCCACTTTGAATTTCTTATTACTGCCAGAGGGCCAAATTGTTATACATTGCAGGGAACTCCTAAATAGACAAAATTAGACAATTAAAATTTGTTATAATTTAATGAATGGAACAAGTGCATTCCTTTCATCATAATTTAATATGACAACATTAATATAATGATATCTCTGTGTGGACTTTGGTTGGGAACTGGAGGCACCTTGCTTTAAGTCCCGGCATAGACCAAGTCTAATAATTGGTCTGTAGAGGTGCCAGTTTACCATCAGAGTACTGCCAAAGTGCCTTTAGGTGAGGCACTCAACGGCAACTACTCAGGACAACAATCCCTGCGCCGCCCTTGTCCAGTTAAGTTCCTTAAGCAATACATGAAGAATTTTTAAAGAAACCATTACAGCCAGTACAATTTGCTTAATTATGTTTTCTATTTTAGACTGTTATAGAAAGTTTTCATGCTATAATGCATTTGGTATTTGGGCGAAAGACCAAATGGACGAAATGCCATATCATTTTTATGTACAACAGGTCACTTTGTTTAATTTTTACAAACTTCATGGTTTAGGGGGATTGCTTTCTTTAGACGTTTTTTGTTTGTTTTCTCCAATAATGCTTTGATTGAGATATTAGTTTTAGACTACATGTGACGTGGTAACAGATTATTTGTAAATTATAGTGAGCATTTTCACACGTTTCAATCTTTAAATACTTAGGGGGGGTCAGTAAAATGAAGTAGAAGAAAATTAAAACTCAGTCTTTTTTTAACACCACTGATTCCAATCCTAGTAGCTTGTTTGTGTGTGTGTGTGTGTGTGTGTGTAGGTGTGTGTGTGTAGGTGTAGGTGTGTGTGTGTGTGTGTGATTAAAATCTAGAGGCTATTACTGGTCACAGTCCTGACACAGGTTAGGTCCTTGATGTCACATCGCTTATACAGTGTGTTTCAGCCACAGTGTGACTAGAAGAAAAGGTCAGCTAATTATGCCCTGTCCCAGCCAGTGTCATGTCCAGTGTAAATGAAGGTCATACACCATTAGACGTTCTTACATTCTGCTTTGTCCTTTCTCGTGTCTTCTCCTGTGCAACAGTGTGTGCCCTGTAACTATTATACCGTGACAAGATGCCTTCTTTTATTATGTCCGCATGTGCAATGTTGTAAATTAAGTTGTATTAAAAGGAGCAACAATTGCTCATACGTTTGGTAGAATTAAGCCTTAAAAGAGCTTTGGGATGTTAAACAAGGTACTGTGCTGCCATTTGTGTTATAGCATACAGTTCAGTTACGGCTCGATAGCCAGCAAAGATGCAGAATTAAACAGGATAGAGCACTCCACAGAAGATGGGACAAAAGACCGATCATCAATCTCTTAAAATGTATAAACAAACTCGTTTGGATTTTGTAAGTAACAAACAACATTCTTATCATCTAGTCGCTAAAATGTATATCACCTTCCAAGCTTCTAATTAATTTCTCAACCCTTGTAAAACATGTTTGTCTTATCTCATCTCATTGATTTAACTAGTTCATTTTATACTGCCAATACAACTTTAACTTTCTAGTGTGTTATTGATTTTGTCATTACACATTTTCTCATTACAAGACTGAGGATGCTCAATACAAAACAGTTTTGTGTGTCCATTTGAACTAAAGCCTAAATTAGTTTGGTTTTTTTTTTTAATCCATAACAGATTTTACATCCTTACGAGGCCTTTTGTCTACAAACTGACCTTCTGATTCAAGTAATGTCTATTCTAGGTCCATATTATTACCCGAGGAAAACCCTCTGAGAAAGTTGTAAACTACAAAATGATTAAATTGAAGAAATGACTTTGCTTGCACACTAGTTCTGTTAATCCCTTCGGATGGAATAAAGGGACTAATACTTGAGGTCGAGAGATAACAGTTAAAAAGACAAGACATTTTTCATTGTTGTGATCCTCTTGTGATTCTGCATCATTCATTCAATGCTGATGCATTGTGCAACTGATTTTTTTATTTTTTTTCAAGATATGGCAAGAAACTGTTGAATGCCAGTGTATCTGTGGGTTGTTTTGGGATGTCTGCCGTGTTGAATGTCAGAAAGACATCAAAAATTTCGAGTTTACTCCAACTGTAAGTTGTGTATGCATATGCTCCATTTAGGGACTTATTTCTATATAGGGATCAAATTTGTCTAAGATAGAAAAAAAATGGAAAGTTGAAGACAACCCAGGAGAGCACATCACTGAATTTAATCCTTCTGACTCGTTTTATCAGTGGGAGAAACGTACACAAACACAGGGTGAATATTAAACTGTCCACACAGACACTGAACCTTGTTGCTGTGAAGTGACAGTGCCAACCGCTGAGCCACCACGCCACCTCCATACTGGTGGGTAAGAATGTGAATGCTTGGCAAAGAATCTGTCACGTTCAGACTGAAAGGGTAAATGTTTTGCATGCAAGCGGAGCCATCTGGTGTGTGGTAGAGACACCAGCTGGGAGGCAGGAAGACGGGTTCAACGGGCCTGTAAGAAAATGGCAGGAGCGAAAGGGTGAGTGCTCTGAATCAGGTGGTTTTTCACAAACCAGGGCGAGAGGTCCGGTGATTCACTGTTGAAGTTCATAGCACCTGCTCAATGCTGATGCTTAAATCTCCTACTGGGTGCTAGGGTGAGTGCAAGCACGAATCAAGTTCAACTTTTGAACTTTTGTTGTTTCTCCTAAAATAAAGGACCACTGACAAACAAGAAAGTCAAAGTCGCTGCAAAACTTTGAACCATAGCAGCCACCCAAAATTTGCAAATTTACAATGACAGTCGGAAACCTCCCCAATGGGGCCCCATCTGACAGCATTGCAGGTTTCTTGCTGAACGCTGGTGGCAGAGCCCCTCGCTAACGTTGCCCAAGACCCCGACAGACTCTGGAACCGCCACTAAAATTATGCAACATGGCCCTTTAAGAAGCATTATCTTTCTGACTAAACGTTCATAACAATGTCAATTATGTCAAAAAGTAAATGTTGCCTAACACTGTTTAACTCAAATAGTTTGATCAGATTTCATACTTCAATGCTCTCCCTTTATTGCTCTCCCTCCCCCCTCGGTCTGTTCTTCAAAGTGCGAAGCAACAAATCCACAATCATCCTCACAGCAGACTTCTTGTCAATGTGAAATTGAGATGTGGGAAAAGTTTTTCTTGCCCGCGGCTATCGACTCATCCAATAAGAAGGCTCCTACATGGGTGCATTTACTGGCTTGTTGTTCAGGCTGAGTGTTTTGGCAGGAGCTGCTGGAAGCTGCCATTGAAGATTTATCCAGCCAAAACCCAGAATGCACTGAACCCCCACCCCCTCCTACACACACTTGCCCATACCCATGCCCTCCATCACTGCCACCAGTTGACACATGCTCACTGTGACATCTTGACTGATTGCCTCATTGCCACAGAAGCAGAGGGCCATGACTGATGTGTCACATGCGCTGTCTAGAGAGGGCTCTATGAAACATGGATGACATGTTGAGAACACTGCAGATTTATTTAGTTTAACGTCTTATTGAGTTTATATGAACTATTACAACCACTGGATTTTGAAATGCGAAATCTACATCAGAAGTTTAACTGCCATCGAGAATGTGTATGTTCACATCTCCAAGCACCTAAAAAAATACTTTCATTGCAAACTTAATGTATGATCATTTAAGTTTTTTGTATTGGTTTGAAATTGAAAATTGTGATTAATTTGTTTGGTTGATACAGTACAAACTTGAAAGAGCAAACATTTAGAGTTTAATTCATAGCATTTTGAAAATAAATGCTGGAAGCAACAAAATAAATGACTTAAATCGAAGCATTTCATTGATTACCATTCAGCGAGTAACTGAAATCACTGTTAACCTGTTGGCAGGGCTTCCATTTTCCTTTACGGGTCGTACTATGCCACTCAAATATACCAATCAGGGCATCCCTAAGTTCAAGTGAATTCATATGGAACCTGGCAGATGTCAATAAAATATGACATGCTATCTTCCTGTGATGACCAGAACAGGGAACTTGGGTTTTACCTATTCTTAGTTGTCTAAGAGTTGTTTCCTTCATTTCTGTAGATGTGCAATTACACAGTCTACTCCTATCAGGTTGGCATTATTACTGGTTCAAGGCCAATTTAAAGGGTCTTTAAGGTTGGGACAAAAAGCGGACTATATCACTCTGACTAATGAAAAATAAAGCCCCTCTGCACAGACTCCCTGCATCACCACTGCATGATCCTCACAGTTGTCCTTATGTTATGAATGTGGTTTATTGGTCAGAGAAGAAAACAATATGATTAAAGAAAACAGAACAACAACATGGTGGAATAATGTCAGCCAATGGTGGAAGGGAGTATGAAGAAGAAGTGTGGTTCAAGTTGAAAATGATACTGATTCATTAAAACACTACACTTTACCTTTTTTAGGGGCATTTTATATTTTTCAGGTAATCACATATTGTGATATCATTGAACAATTATCTTGCAATATATCAGTTATTTCATCCTGATGTCAATATTCTGGGTCATGTGTGATATTGTCTTTTACCCTGTGAATCTCACTCTAAGGATTAAGTAAGGATTTTTCCACTGTTCATATTAATGGACTTATTTCTAAGGACTCAGGAAGGTTACACTTCATAATATAGTGTGAGTACAAGTCAGCAAATTCTCCATACCACCTACCATTCACTGAAGGCAAATTGGAAGGGGTCAAGGGGCAAAAGCGACACTGCTTTCGAGGTCTCTACATCAATACATGGCAGAGGAACTAGCCAGAGGCAGCAATGGGTCCTGAGAGGGGGAGGTGAGGGCGGCCATCATTTATCAGCTCTGGAGGTAGCAGCAGCAGTGACTGGGACACCAATGCATCAATAAGCTAAGGGCGCACACATACTGATACCCGCATGCACGATGGTACTAATGAGGTCCAATGGAAAAGGTTACAGCTCAGAGTGGGGAGTAGGGGCACAACCATGTGGTGGATGGCGAATTCCCTATCCTATGTAATTCCCTCCTTCACGAATCTCCCTGTCTTCAATCTGTATGGTAAAGAGCTTCAGAGTAAGCACTGTGAACGAGGGATCCTGGCAAGAGATAAAGGGCACCCAGAGTAGAAAACAGCAATTGAAGAAGAGCAGCCAAACTCCTCAAGACAACCTTCTTGGAAGCTGAGGGAATTTTCTATCCACCCTGCAAATATTGATTTTTGTCTTTACTGCCCTTTCCATCAATGCTTCAAACTAACCCCGCCATTCCCAGCCCCCCACCACCGCCTCCTTGCTGCCGCTCTGGCAAAGGGCTGGTAATGTCCTGGGTGGTTTTTATAAAAGTAGCACACCAAAGTCATGATGTGGTTCACTCGCTCTTAACGACAGTACAATCTCCAGTGCCTTCTGCGTTGAACTGTATCATCTCAGTGCCTCAAAAGGTTTTTCTATCAAAGTCAGTCTGAGGCAGAAGAGGATTGTTTAGCTCTGGGCTGCACAAATCATCTGGATAGCTGCACATTGTACTGTGTTTGATTATTGTGCGTATCAAAGCACTTGTAGAATCAATTTAAGACCACTTGTGCAAAACTAAATATCCCACCCCATGAACACGATCATTGCTGCTGAAGTGTTGTGCTGTGTAATAGAACAACACACAAATAAAATTACACTACCAGCCACACAATCATTAAAGCAGGACTTTTTTCTGAGATGCTCTCACAAATGCTCTTTTATACTCCACTGCATGCACAGTGTAATGCAAGTATACAGTATGGCTGCTAAAATGGAGATATGAGCCTAATGTTATTAGTAAGGTACAACAAACACTGCTTCCTCTATACAGAACATAATGACAGGTGGATGTTTATTTTCACGTGGTGTTGTCAAAAGCAGGCAACCTGGTGAGACAACAGCAGAGCTAACAAACATGTTTCCCCGTGTTACACTCTGAAAGTTGATTTAGTCAGAACATTTAAGTGCATGGTTTCTATCAAATTTCTCTTTAAAACACGTCATAGTTGCAGCATTGCACTCTGGTTACAGGCACAGAATTCAAATAACTCTTTCAGTTGGTTGACAAAAAAGTTGTATTGATTATAATTATGCCTTTAAAAGACACCACTGCAAATCTAACATTCACTGTTCACAATACCATCCGTTAGAGGTGTAACGGTATTTGCATTTGTGTGCAGTCACATGAAAAATAGGTGTGAGTGGAGAGAAAAAAGGCAATCACACATGGAAGCAACCACTCCCCAGTCCAGGAGGCGTTAATGCTCGAAACAATTTGCTAACTTCTGTTACACAACAAACACAAACACAAGCAAGAGGACACTGCGGAGCTGCAACCCGTTAATCAATTCTGTTCGGAAACTTCAAGTTCACAATTTGGGATTTCATTAGAAAACATATTTCACATGCAAATTGATATTACTGTCGGCAGCATTACCTAGACGTGTGAAAAAAAGGCAAAAGAAAATGGGTGTCCTACCACTTACTCCTGCTATTTGTATAAAGATTCTGGATGTTAAAGCAAATGGTTGAATACATTAGTTCAGCTAGTTGCCTTTACACTTTTAAGCAATAGCTCTAAACTAAAAACATAACAATAAACATTAAGTTGTACAATGTACTCTTTATTGCACCCAGACTGATTGCTAATCATATCATGAAGTCAGTCTCATTTATAAGATGGATATAAATGTTTCAGGTTGAAAGAGCGAGGAATTGGAGCTTAAGCCCATTTTTTTTAATAGGACAAACTACCATTTCCAAAAGCAAGAAATAACCTCCAAGACAACAATTTATCTCAATCGGGACCACTGGAGTTATCAACTGTGTTGGCACAGATTACTATTGGATGACTTTAATATTGGATTTATTTCTCAATCAAAGGCACCACAACTCACATCTCATTGTATATTCCTTTAAGTATTAAATCAAACATGAATGCATTGTTAAGATACTACAGCAAGTCTACAATTTTAGAAAGCAAGTGTTAAAGGGGACATAAATTGGTATATGTGGAAGATAGTGTCGAGCAAAAGGGTTAACAATAAAGATTAAAAGATCATCATCTAACATAAAAAGGACACAGACTGTCGAGTTAAAGTAGCAGGAGCTTGAGAAAACACAAAGCGTTTCCTTTCCAACAGCCTGTTTTATTTAATCATCATACACATCCAGATTCCTACATTACTCATGCATGTGTACTATGGGACTAGACCGTATGGCATCTACAGCACCGCCACGGTATCTGCCTCAGTCTGTGCAGATCTCTGTTTTTGAGCAGGTGAACAGGTAGTGAACGCTTCCTGTCCTCCAAGAGAGGCAACCGTCTGAGAAGTACTGATGGACTTTTTTCTGTTGACTTGTAGCAACGTTGGCCCATTTTTATCTGCACTGTCACTTCAGGTCACCCTGTTTTGCAACACATAACCTCATGGCAATACTCAGAGTAATTTGTTTGCGTCACAGGTGTTCAGTGGAGGGACACCTTAGAAAGATAGTTGTCAAAGTGCAACCCCAAGTTTAGCTTTTTGGAAACATTGGCGAGAGTTTCAAGGGGCCTAAGATGAATAATTGAGAGCCATTTGGGGCGTTGCATGATTTCCCCCCCCCCCCCCCCCCCCCCCACACACACACACCAACATTTAATACTCCACTGGAAATGTAAGATTCCTTTTATCCAAACATGGCCCTCAAAACAGAAGTTGTTGTTGAGAAACGGGACTGATGTTGCTGCCGCTGCTTTTCAAATGCTGCTCTGTGTCATCTCAGACTGATGGAAACATCTCACAAAGTCAGACTACTCTTGGGATCCACTTGCTGTCAGAAATGCACCACTAAGTGTAAAGTTACACTTGTGCCTGTGGCAATCTTGCTACACTATAATACTTTGTGGCAAGTGGGTCTGTGTTTGTGCCAATACTTCCACAGGAGATATTAAGATTGCAGATATTTTGCCAACTCAGTGTTCAGCATGACAAATAGAAGGGGCAAAAATAACATCTAAGCACTTCTTTTCTGTTTCTGAGCATTTTTTAACTTTAATAATATAAGTAAGAGTATTAATAAAAAGACTTCTCCAATTTCTGAGAAAACAAAACAACCCATTTGGCTGCACATAATGTGGTTGTTTTTTCACTGTGTTTTGCTTGGCAATTAAGGAACTCAATGACAGGTTTGCTCAAAAGAAATCTGCTGTTTGTATATTCCAGGATTATTATAAAAGCCTAACATGTTTAGACCCCCCCGCCCCCCATCCCTCCCCCACCCACACACACACGCACCTATATCTACACAGCCAACAAATTAAAGTTGGGCCTGTATGGATACATTAAAAATGGGCTTCAGCAGAGCTCATATATTTGAAATGGGTTAGCCTAGGGCAAGGCTATACTTATAGGCAACCAAGAATAGTTTACATGGGTTGGGAATGGGAACACCATGTGAAGAGTGTGAGAGGGAAGTGTATGAAGTTCGCTATAACATCCTGCTCAACAAATAAATTAATTTTGGACTCAATAGACACTGATTACAATTTGTCTGTCGCTCAGGTAGGTTTTCATTGGGGACGCCACATGGCTGTGCTGGCTGGACAACAGATATACAAAAAAACAAAAGACGTAAAGTATAGTCCATCAAGAGAGTTCTCCATATAGGTACTGCAGCAGTAGATGAGAGACAAAATGCTGAGTTTTGAAAGTTTTGTGTGATTGCATTTAAGCAGTCTTTGGTTGTATGTGTGCAGGAAAAGTGACAGGTGTGTTACACATTGGCTGTACTGCAATCCCGATTAGTGGTATCGGACAACAACTTTTAATTAATGATACAAAACAAAATAAATATAATAATAATTATAATATATATATCTATATATATATATATATTATATATATATATCCAGTTTCAAGTATTGTAAGTATTAAGACTGTAATTAAACATAAATTTAAAGCCAAAAGATGTTTGCCAAGTAGTGCCAAGATTGGACCTGCATGTGGTAATCACAGCACTCCTCAACTCACAGAGAATAATGCAAAAAACTGTATTTAAAGCATTCGTTTGGGGGGAAAATATACACATCCACAACAAATTCTAGTGATATCTATAGGCCGGTAATCTGATGAAAGGGTTGTGAAGAAAATACTGGGGTTAGTTGAGATTTGGTTAACAGCAAGGTGTAGTAATACAATAAAGCATTGTCGTGCATGTCGTCTTTATGTAGATTCAAGGCACAAATACCTGTATAATGTCCTGCCCACATTTCTGTAAGAAAAAACTGGGAAGCTGTACATCTAATCTTGAAAGTCAGACAGCAATATGTGGTGTAAACATCATTTACCTAATGTGAGAATACTAGAAAAAGTACATTTGTAATAGTTCATTTCTGTTTTCAGCATTGAGGCCTGCGAAAATTCAGCTTCTATGTGAACAAAAGCCAACCGTTCTCCTCCATCTCATGCATTAATTCAGCAGCAGGGGAATCTCTGCCAACTGCTAGGTGTCATAAAACACTTAAAATAAAGGCAGACTAACAATGAGACAGATGCTTGAGGCTACAGATTTTGTGAAAGCTTCTGCAATCTAAGTTGAAAGTCTGCAAGAGTCATACAAACACTCTGGCTGACGCTGCTGCATTATGGATGGAAACAAAATAGGCAAGGCTGAGTTATCATTAGCTCCTCTGTAAGAATGAGAGATCAATGCCATCCCTGATCTTACCTGTCAACTGAGCTTCATCCTGGACAGTCTGAACTTTCAAACTTCGTTAGGGTACAGCTGTGATGGAGATAGCGCTGTAGATGGCTTTGTTGCAATATTGATGGCATAAAATGTAATGTAACAGACACACAATTGTAGGAAGTAAAAGTTTGTACTAGTGCCAAAACTTCGCAGCACCGGCTAGAGCTGACTGTCCAATAAAAAAATAAAATTAAAAAGCTAAAAAATCAGCTTGATACAATATGCAGACAATTTTGTAAAGATTCCATGGTGAGTTGTATGTGTTAAAGAGTAGTGGGATAAATGACTTGGTAAAGTGAGGCAGCAGCATTGGTATGCAATTTGTTCTTTCATGATGAAAATCATAAATTCCCAACCAATGAAGGAGAGGGCTTTACATGATCGACGTGTAATCAATTTACAGTGAACAGACACGATTATAAGCCCAAGGTTAGTTCAGGTCTCGATGCAGGGACCATGAAAGTTGTCGAAAAAGTTAAACAGAACCTCTCCAAGTTTAATGGCCCGTGTGCCGTGAACGGAACTTTGCTATTTTCACCCCAAACACGTCTTAGGTGGCTTTTTCCTGCACACCATTTACATTTGATTAATTCACAGCTGCATAATAAATAGAATCAATTCCAGTTGAGGCATTAAATTACCTGTAATTAAGCCATTGATTGAATGTTCGGATCTAGGTAATTGATTTTATTGTCCATTAATTTAAACCAAAATCTTCAGTGAGGGGATGAGATTCAGTGGCTGCTGCCAACCTGAAGAGAGAGCTATTCGTCTTGCCTGGTCTGATATGGAACATCTTTAATGTGGATGCAGCAATGTCAATCGAGTTATCACTTAGTATCTAGATGTTTCTGCAGTGGAAAAACCATTTTGAAATACTTCCAGGATGAGTTAAAGCGAAGAGGACAAGCATTAAATGAGTGCCGTCTGTCTTCATGAATCTACCGCGAATAAAATGCCCACTTTAGAAAAATGGAAGGTTAGACGGAACAATACAATTACAGTGTTACAAAAGCAGACGCTGTATAGCCTTTAGCCTGGAAGTAGCCATTTTCAGCTATTTTAATGAATTCAGCTTGAGACATTTTAGTGGCATAATAGTTCAGATAGTCTGCAGATTTAATGTTTTTAAGACTACATAAAAGTCCCCGTCTCTCCTCTGTATATTTTTTTTTCTCACCTTCCACCCTTTTGAATTCAGTTTAGGTTCCATTATGGAAATATTGCTGCTCAGTTATGCATGCAACCTCCCGTTCTTACCAAAACTACATGACATTCCTTCACGGAAACACTGAAGATGAATAATTAAAGGGCGCAATTTTGTTTTAATGCATTTAATTATAATGTTGTCATGATAAAATAAATTATTCATGATGGACGTTTTATTTATTTTTTGCTTTATACCAAGCATCTAAAATTCTGATGCATTCATTATATTTTTTTTTTACATTTAAGGTTCATAGAGTTTTCTATGACCGAGGACAGGGACCAGCTCTTTAATAACCGTGGGCCCATGATGAAATTGAAACCTCCTTAAAATGGCCTCTTTCCTAGAAACCACATGAAGGACCCATGTTTATTTGATTGCTTCTATGGACTGACTAAAGAGTGCAGGGAGAAAGAAACACTGGTTAATTTTGTGGCTGTTACATAATGTAGCTTTCTTTGTTCGCACACTGACAGCAAGACTCAGAGCATATAAATCTTTAAAGTTGGCCATGAAATAACCTTTTTTTTCCTGCTAATTATGAGACCAACATGATTCCTTTTCCTTTGTCCCTGGCAGCAAATTTCCAATCCAGCTATCTTTCAATTTGTGAGAGAGAGAAGTTGTGATTGGTCCATTTTAAGGATCAAAGCAGCATTAATAAGCAGGATATAAAACAATTTAAAGCATTTGTTCCCCATTGAAAATATATCATACCATAGACAACCAATTAATCATGTGTTTAAACAAATCATTGAATAAATTAATGGATAAATGGTTAATAAAAACTTGGCATGGAAATGAAAAATACACAAGAATGCAAGAAGACAGCAGCTACACTTTGCGTAATCAAATAAACTGCAGCCTTAATCTTAGTCTATAAGTCTTAGAGTCTTAGTCTATAAGTAATTCGCTGATGGTTGAGAAACTGTGATATGTATTGTGTTTGACAGTTGAAATATAAAGTTATGTTTGACTTTAACCTGAAAAAGAAGGCAGTGTTCCCAAAGGTGTTTTGGGAACCTTCAGAAGCACATCTTGGGCTTTGACAACTAGATTAAGCTTTACATTGTTTCATTGGGATGATTCATGTGAAAGCAAGGATACTTTTCCACCTCAAACAAAATGATTCAAAAGGTCCTTTTAATAGCACAATAGCTTTCAACAGGGAGAGCTTTGTCTCTTCCATGTCAGCCTTCAGTAATAAAGGGAGACCAGTTAGCCTCTTAGTCTCTGCAGGTTTGTTGCAATGGCTGTGACTATGAGTAAGAGCATCACGTGCATCATTCAATATACTGAGGGGTCCAAAGATATGCAGCCATGCTAAGCTTATGTGCAGGTGTTTCTGCATTTCCAGTTGAGAAAATATACTGAAATATAACAGACAGATGAACAGGTGTAACAGATGGACTACGAGTCATGCAATGAAGTCAAAGTTTAGCCAGTGAGTTGATGAATTTGTCCCATTCTGCTCGCAGAGAAGTCAGTACTGTAACAACCTGCTATGTTTATATGTTGAAATGCAGGAAATTGGCAAAAAAATATCTGTTACTGTTGGATAGTGATAAGAATTTGTCAGATGTTAATATTTTCAGAGTGTGATCAAGGATCACAGTTAAAGCATATATTCCATTCAGTACATTTTGCATGATGTAACCGCAATAAATTGAGATGCTTTTGTTTCTGTAAATCCAAGAGGTCAAGAACATTGTATTATAAAACCCATGGATGTCTGGAAGCCCAAGTATTCAGCACTGTGTAAAATCTGAGTTTTTGTCAACGAAAGATGGGTCATGAAGCGTGCAGACAAGATATCTTATAAATGTAGCGAAACCTAAACACTTAACGGTTGAGTCCCACTTAAACAGGCACAGAAACACTTCACATTAGGAACAGGAGAGACTAGTGGAGACGAGTAAAGCCCAGACACATCTTAGCAATGTGACATGGTAACTTGAGGGAAGCAATCATGCTGAAGTGTGTTTTGCAGAGAGAAGACTGAAAAGCATTATACGTAAATCAAGTCATCAGATGAACTAGAAAGCATCCAGTCAACATTATTCGTGCAAATTTGTTGCAGAAGCAACTCATGTCTTTGGTTTTCTGTTAGTGAGTTATTTGAACCGCATACTAACCCTGCTCCACTGTGGATTTCGTTTCTTCAAACGACAAACACTTGAATGGATATGACACGCCAGAGACAAAAGCTGAAGAGTTGTGAAAATGTAATGACACACTTTCTTTTGAGAGGCTGCTAATGTAGCACAGGACTCTTTGTTAGCACTCAACACAGCTACGACTTTCTCTCTCTTTTCTTCTTTAAATAGTGCCATGCTTGCCACTCGCTAATCTCTGCTGCCCCAGAAGCAATGTCACAGGGTCAGAGTCAAAGGTTTGCGTGCTCTCGCTGTACCACTGTGCCCTGGAGAACTCTGCTTACAGAAAGTTAAGAAGACGGCTAAATTGGTCCATGAAATATTTCAAAATACACACACATTAAACCGTTTAATTGCTTCTAATCGCATGTATCAGCAAGGGGATTCTTACTAATGGAGCCAACAGAATGTTTAATTGTGCACAAATAATTGCTTTTATTACCACATAAGCACTCATGAAATTAACTGCAAAAGGCCGCCCTAATATTACGCTTTAATAAACAACACACAAACACAGCTTTTGTCCCTTTTCTCAGCTCATACTAGGGTGAAACTGCATCTCAGGTCTTTCTCATCCTCTCTCTCCAAGCCTGCAGTAGCTTAGGTGAGAACTTCGTCTGTACTCCCACCTTCAGCGTTTCCTCAAAGTCCCAATCCAAATCCCAACCAGGATAATCTCATCCCTCCACTCTGATGTACTTCCATTTATCCTTGCCTTGTACTACTGCCAGCTCAGCCCCGTGTTAGCGAGAAGGAGAAAGAGGATTTCTTCTGCTTTCCCCTTGCTCGGGTACTTCACTGAGGTAGTAAGTCTGCATCGCCTCGGAGCTCCGCAGAATCTGTTCAATGTCACCCCTGCAACGCCTCAGGACAGAACGGCCACATGCGTGTTATCATGCTACTTCCAGCCTTGTGTACATCTGAGAGACTTAAATACCAGAAAGAAATTCTGTACAGTATTGGAAACCAGAAAAAGTCCAGCAGTACAATAATGTAACAATGGTAGCCTCCATCAAAGGCCTGCTACATATCTTGCATCAGCAGAATTGGAAGATAGAGCGGATAGGAGTATGCAAGCAGTCACAGAAAGGCTCTAAGGAAAATGTTTAGCTGAATATGAAGTCTGCAGGAAAATGGAAATGTGACATCCTATCTTCTCAGTCTGTTTTTTTTTTTTTTTTTTTTTGGTTTCCATTTTGCTAATAGCACAAGAAAGAAAATATGACAGTCAGCTGTGTGCAAGAAATGTCTCAGGGACTAAAGCTAATACAATATCACACTGTTCAAGAGAAACCAATGAGTAACCATTGGGCCATGAAAATAGCCCTTTAACTGTAAGCACCCATAAACACTCCACAAGTGGAACATGTAACTCAAAATCATGAGGTCTCATATTTCACCAAGTCAAGAAAAACAATCTTCAGCAACCACCCGACCAATTCAAACAACAGAAGCTTCTCTATAATGGTGCATTTGTTCGAAATTAAAAATCAGTGCACAGTCCACACATGAGTATCAGCTCATTTCATACACAACAGCAATAAGATGCTGATCTTTAAATTTCAGATCCACAAACGATGGATGTAGCTGATGGGTCATTTGATATACTATTGACAAACATGAGTTGACAGCAACAAGCTTAATGAAAGCAACAAAACTAAAGGCAGGCAAAAATATATTAGCGCATGCTGCACATTGCATAGAAGAAATAAGCAAGCGGACGAAAAAGCATAAAACAGCAAAGAAGGGTCAGCAGCGACAATATTGTAAAGGCATAAATACTATGACTGGACACAAGCCCAAGAGTGTCACTGATGACAAATATTAATGTAAGCACAAAATCAATCACAGAGGTAATATGCAACAAAAAACCACAAGCTTTAAAACGTCACCAACATAATGAAAGCATGGCGCAGCTTTGATAACCTAATTTAAAATGACAACTATTCCACATTCTGCACAAATGTGATAGAATTACAGTAGCACTGAAAAGCACACATCAGTATCAGCATCAAATCACTTCATGCACATTGGCTAAAGAAGCAAGCAGGCGATTGCTTTCATAAACGGTTGACTAACATGAGTAGCCAATATTTTGCATGGATAAGCCGAATGAAAGCTTCACAAAAGCAAGCCATATAAAAGCTCAAATGATGCAAGACAAATCAATGCTTTTGAATATTTTGCACATACACGACAGCAGAATTAATAAGCAACTCTAAAATAGCATGAAACAGCAAAGCAAACCCAGCAGCAACACAATCTGTACAAAGTCAATGTGGCTAATAGGAAATGGACTGAAGTGTAAGACTGCCACTGGCAACAAAACATTAATGCAAGCCTTAGATGAATACAAAGTTCGTTGAGGAATTGAAGGTGAACATGAAAGTAAACTTGACTTCTGTTTTGTAATTATGCACTCCTTAAGTCTCTAAAAAAAAGGTTCCCTGATAGTTTTAAGACATTTTCCACCACTTCCAATGTCAGTTTCAAGAAAATTAAACCACATAGTCAAAACAAAAAGTGTATTCATACGTCAATTCTGCACATACCAATCATATGAAAGTATCAGAAAGCAAGTAAACAACAGCAAAGGGGAAAGCCAAAACAATGAAACAAACCATGTGACGGCAGCAGAGATAAGCAGCAAGCAAGCAATCATAAAGAAGACAGCGTACAAAAAGACAGAAAAATGAGAAAGTAGGCCCTTACCTTGTTGAAGTGAGGCGCTGATATCCAAGCGATCTCTTTGGAGTCCCAAGCAGCAAATGCAGTAACTCTGGCCTGAAGCAACTTTTGCCATTTTGCAACAATTTTAAAGTGTTGCCAGTGTGTGTGTTTGTGGATACATAGTGAATATTTGCACCTTACCTTGTCTGTGACAAAAGCTGTATCGTGTTTCCCTTGAAGCCAATATTTCAGGGACATTATTTGAATTGGATGTGTACAATCATGACCACAATCACAAAAAGAGTATTCATATTTCACAAGGATGTAAATCAGCAGCTTAAAGCATTACATCGCAAGTCAAACAGCAACCCAAACAAAGCAAAATATACAGCATTGCACAAAGCAGATAGCAGCAGCAGCAGCAAGTAGAGAAGCAAAAAACACGGATAAAACACTGAGCTAATATGTCCCTCAGTGTAAAGATGTAATAATAAAAGTGACAACAAAAGGGCAGGAGAGAAAATGTGTAAAAAAATATGCCAAGCTAGCGTGTGTGAAACAAAAACCAGAGGTAACTTTATAATCTCAACTTTCAGGTCAAAGCAGATTTGAAGGTCAACTCCCAAAACCTACTGTACATCTCTACACTTTTAAAAAGACAACACTTTTAACAACTATCTGTGTGCGATCATTATGGATACAAGCACCATTAACACACAAGTAATCCATGTAAGAAGCCACCAGGGGAAACAACAGGATCAGAAACCATTGAACCACGTAGGGCTGTAACTGTAAGCACTCAATACAAACTACATCCAGTTGATTTAAAATTAAAACCACTGCACAAATATGAGAGCCAAAGCATTGCCAAGCACACATCAGCACAATCATCAAGTCATAACAGGCACATTTACAGAGCAGAGGAAATAGGCACTTACCTTGGTGTTGCAGATGCATGTTGAAGATATCAAACTCAGGAAAGTGTAGCTGATGGAGAATGTTATGAACAGCTAGCAAACATGATTTGTCAGTATTTCACTTAATGAGCTTTATAAAAGCAGGAGCAAGGAATCTAACACTGTTACACAGCAGGAAATAAGCAAGAAGCAAAGAATAAAACAGTACAGGGGGCCCAGGAGCAAAACTTTGAAGCACCAATCACTTTCTGAACGAAGACAAGGTAATTGTCAGGAAATTGCTCAACTTAACCATGAGTATTGAGATGTTAAAGCTACATAATTATGAGGTATAAAGGCGTAAAACACACCCAATCAGTAACAGCAATCAGCAGAAATCAATAAAAAAAAACTCTAACCTTTGTGAGGAAAAGCAGGAAACAACATGAAATGAAATTATAGGTGTTTCGCAGCCATGGATCGGGGCCAAGCACTTTTTAGAATGAAAAAGGAAAAAGCAAAAAGTGCACTGTTAGGCTCATGGAGGGTGAAGAAAACTGCAAAAGACTTGTAAAATGTTAAAGTGAAATATTGGTCCACAGAAGCCCCAGGGGTCAAACCACACACTCGGGCCAAACCAATAGAAACTACGGAACAATTCGGGGTGCATTGCCTTGCTCAAGGACACATGGGCAGACAAGGGCACCATATATGTAACCCTGGTGAAAAAGCTAGTTGGTAGAGCTTAGTGCCAGTCCAGGAGACATCAATGGGGGAGTGCACATTGAAACACAGGATCCCATGCAGCTTGATTTTAAGGTGTTTATTTGGTGACCAGGTGGATGTTGTTGTAGAGGTGGAGGATTTTTTATATCACAACAAAGAAGTGAACACATTAAACTCAATATATTATAATACTAAACAAACAGAATAATCCAAATAATATTATTATCTCTGGTAAATCAGACATACATCAATAATACAAATGGTTTGTCGGTTCTTTTATTTCTGTTGTTGTTGTTTTTTTTTGTTTGCTGCCTAATTGTTCGACTGACCATACAGAACATGTTCTGTTATTGTTGGGAAAAGTTTTCCACAACCCTGCAGCGTGTGCATCTTCTTTTGTAAGTCAATTAGAATCCTATCCACACATTGACTTCAGAGCATAAACTTTTTTTGAAGATGTGGGGTGGCTAAACACAACACACAGATTTTTCTTCCTGTTTTTTTCCCCTCAGTTTAAAGAGGCCTGATTGTGACTTTAATGTCTCAATTCTAATCAGTCTGGGGCAAGTGTTTGCATTCACACAGCTCTGCGCACCAACTTATCTAACAGTCCCCAAATTTGTTTTCTGACATTGATGCACTGCATGTTGGAGTCTGGATGTTGGCTTTATCGTGATGGATTTCTTTTCTGATGTGAAATGAATCATTTGAAGCCTCAAATAAAGTCTAATCTGAACCCCTGGGTGGAAGCTTTTGTTGTTTGTCAATGATAAGTAATGAATTAAGTTATGACTTCTTCTTTTCAGTAAGCTTTTTACACAGACTGAACGAGGAACATGATACATAGCTCTGTAGTGAAGTGATTGCAGGGTATTAAAAGAAAGAAAAATTTACATGATTTATATTTCATGTTTTTTTGGGGGCAATTTCCATGCTACAACATCAGTATATTCTCAGCAAGACAGGGTTAAAATGTTTTCTGTCATTTACAGAAAGAACTTTTCAAAGATAACTACCACCTCAACATTATATGCACAATACAGTACAAAAGAAAATGCACTGCAAAACAAGCGAGCAGTCAAAAAGAGGTCTGGTTTGGTTCAGTACAGTTTGGTAGAATCTGGAACAGTAGATACTGATCTAGCGTTTCCACAGTTAACGGTACCCTTACTTGGTAAGTGAGATGTAAAATGTGAATAATAGCATCACTGCAGTGTGTAACAACCACCCTTTACGGTCGGATCAGTGTGCTTGGCTCCCCAACAGAAGAGAAGCAAAAAAGTAGGACAGGACTGAACAGTAATTTTGGTAAAATTCCCAACTTTTGTCAGTAGAAATGCCAATAAACGTGTACAGTACCAAATTGAACAGGACCGTTCGATGGTAACAGGGCTGTAGTCAGACAGTTCTCTATTGGAAGCTCTTTTTTGAATTTTGTATTCAAAGGCTCACCAGAGGATACATTTAGCACCACCAAGTTGAGATTTGTGGGTTTTAAACATATATGATTTAAAAAAAATAATAATTTTAAAAATTGGCTTGACTGTCTTGGCTTAAACCTTTCTTCTTCTCCACAGGATTTTAATACATTGAAATGAAGTCCAATTTAGTTATTTAGTTAAAATGGTGCCAACAGCTTCTGTATCACTGTCAATGACTAAGTTTGAGTTAGTGGAGTGTGTGTGGTGAAATCACCGATGGCACAAGCTGTCAGTGACTCAACCTGCCGATGTCAGCTGTCATGCACATGGAGCAGCACCCGCTGACATGGGAGGCCTGAGGCAGCTGTCCTGTATGCGTGTAGACATGCATGGCCATGCAGTTGGTTGAGAGATCAGCTGCATCCCAAACGCACGCACTGATGCTGCCACTGTCATGTTATCACTTGATCCAGAGATTTACAAGGTCGCACACTGATACACTAGATGCATATTAGTTGTGGGGAAAAAAAGGATTTAATGATGTCCGCTGATTTTTCTCTGCTTACAATGTTTTTGTGTTCACTTTTACTCGATTCAAATATGTAAAGAAATGCATCCACCTTTCTCAGCACTCCCAAAACAACATTATGAGACTTTAATCCAGCAGTTTTACATATTTTATCCTTGAGTATCTAATATGAAAACCTAGTGCAGGGTAGTTTATGGCAGAACGAAATTGGGACACAGTGTGAACATTTTCCCAATTTATAGCAAATGTTGACAGGGCCTTCCTTTCCTTGTATGTGTTGTCTGTGATCCTCATGTTTCTTTCCCCTGACAGCCAGGGTCAATCAACCCTTGCTGTATATAACCCACAGATTTCTTCTGCCTCGTCTCCAGATTGCTCTGTCACAACGGTGTGGTACAAGTAATTTTTGGATCGTGGCTATAGTTGTTTATTAGATTGGTTAAACTTGGTTTTCTAACTCCTCTGTGTGCTCTTCCACTGTATATCTCCCCTTCTCGTTTACTCACATGTGCCACCGTCTACCTACCTGCTCCACTGACAGCTTCTGCAATTCATGAGACACCGAGGGAGGCACTACACGCCGGGATTTTGGGACACTTGTCACGCTCAGACCGAGCGTAACTCATTACAACTGCAGGTTCCTTGGACACGTCAACCCTTCCCCCTCACAAACACTGTTTTTCTCTGACCTTCATTAAAGACACCTGATTGCAAGTGGAATCTGGAGTTTTTGCTTTTGGGTTTTATCCCGTAGAGTTCGTAACAGTTGAAGTCCAAATAGGCAGCTGCATGTTATTTTCAGTTGAGTTTTCTAAAAAGTTCAATTAAATTTGCTTTCCTACTAAATGAGTTATAATGTACAGTGTGAAACCCTGCAACATTGTGAATTCTAACATAGCACATTTTTCCCAGCTGTTTGTTTGTATTACAGTTTGTGCATGTTTAAATGTGTTGTAAAATCAAAAGTGACATCTCACGTGTCATAATAATAGGCCTTGTTGTGATTTATCGACTTGATGAAGGTGAACTAATGGTGCACAATAAGATTTGTGCTGATGTTGGATTGAAATGGTTAACGGTTGTTTGTTTGGTAGCTGTAGAAAAAGCAGAAGAATTAGAAGCTCAGCATAAATTACAGTAGGTAAACCAACTTCATTGTAAAACTAATTGTTGATCAAAACTTCAAAGGCTTCAGAGTCCAATTAGTGTGGAGAAAAAAAACATGGTGTTCCACATAGGAACCTATCTATTCTAGATTAAAGGTATTTAAATATTTTTCACTCTGTTTTGAGTACATATGACTAATGGGTCAAGATTTCTAAAATTGGTGCCTTAAACATTTAAAAAGTCTTTCTACTTTTGTTTTTCTCCTGAGATGTGAATGTAATACCAAAAAGAAATAAATATGGATTTAATGACAAGGAGATTATGAAGAGAAATAATAAAAAGCAGCAATAACGACAGCACCATCCACCTACACTTATTTTATATGTTATGCATTCCTAATATCAATGTTGCACACATATTCCAGGAACTCTGGCAGCTTACATGAAAAAGTATGATTCTTAATGACATGTTTTGGTGTCAAACTCTGAGTCCTTTGACTGTACTTGTGAATCTCCGTCATAGGAATATATCAGCATAAATCCATATTGCCGGCTCGTTAGTTGAGCACACCCCATATTGTTTCGCTGCTCATTGTCACTTTGCTCTTTCTGTTATTAATTACCTCAGACTAATACGAGAGGATTTCTCATTTTCGTCGGTCATTAGAAACACATTACTGCACCGCTGATGCGACGTGACTTATTTACTCCACAACAATTTCCTCTGCCGTGTTGCCTCAAAGGCTCTACAATGAGCCTGGGAAAAGAAAGGACAAGCCCGGGTGACACTGCAGAGAAAACACACCAGATTTTTTTGTCATAGCAAACCAGGCACGTCAATGCTGCTGTGTGCAGCTTGAGCAGCAAGAAATGGATTTCTGAGTTTGCCTTTGCAGCCCTCAGCAGGGCACTAACAGTATATTATTGGCTGTTAGCAGCTTTCAAGTTTTTCTATTACCTTGGTCTGTGACTTGACATCACTGTTAAATAGCAGCACAACATGTGCCTTCCAGCTTGTTCAATTGTTCTGACCCCATGAACCCTCTGGACCGAGGGAAATGGAGCTGGAGAAAGAAGGTTGGAGGAGGAGAGGTCAATGCCAAGGTGATTGGCCTTTAAGAAGGAAAAGTGTGTCTGTGCCTGCATCTGTGCGTGTTTGTGTTGTGTGTGGTATTGCTGTTATAGTTTTCATCCCATTTTAAACACAAAAGTCTGCCGCCTGGGTAGATGTTGAGGCAATCTGGCCCTCTGTGTTATTGAAAGTGCATTGATAGTTGCTCAGGCTTTTCTGTATGATGAATGGCTGAGAGCTGTGTGGACAGCTGAAACAAATAGCTCTCCCTGCTCTAACTATGCTCCGCTGTCTGAGAGTGCCTCAATAGCGAGCTGCCTTTAGCCCCTTTCAGTCCAAACAACAATAAGTATTCTGCTCTTTGGGTGCACAGTGCAGTAAGCAAACTTATCTTGTTGTCTGTTTGCCCATTTTTCTGAAGAGTGTGACAATTTTAAGAAGGGGGCGACTGAAGTATCATGGGTGATAAACGTGTTCTGGCCCTCAGTAAAACCTGCACTCTGCCTGGAGATAAGGACAGTGGTCCAGTTAAAGGCTTCAAATAAAACTCTTTAACGCACTGGATGGACACAAACACTTCAGCAATATGTTCCTTTTAGTGTCAGTCAGGTTGTTTACATGCAGTGGTGCATGCTCCACAGTCCTAAGCCATACTGTGATCCAGAGGTTGAACAGCATAAATAAAGGTGTAGCATAGCGGAAAAGATCTTGTTTGGCTGCATATATCATCATACGCCAAAAGAAATGTGTGCATCCTTTAGTACCAATATTAAAGCAGAGAGTATATCTTGAACATACAGAGCTCTATAGTTGCTTTAAAGTTTGCCGCTTGCTAACTTGTTCGTAAGGTCAACCAGGAGAAGGTCCATATGGGTACCCTGGAAGTCAAGTCAGACATCAGTCAATAAATCAATTCTCCCTTTCTGCTTGTACACTGGGACAAGGACAGTGGTCCAGTTAAATGACCCAATCGAGCTTTAACTGTAGCTTGACTAAACTGTGCATGTAATGTAATGACTGATTTTGAACGAGATGAGAGACACTGCATGAGCATCCTTCATGCAGTGTCTCAAAGCACTGTAGTACTGTCAGTGTTACATGTTCATCTAAGCATGCACAAAAACTACATACTTACTGGGTCACTCAAATAGTGTACAACTGCTGTCAGTCTTTGCTGTGGCGATGGTTGGGTAAAGTAGGCTAAGGTACAGATATTGGCGACCTTCCAATGCCTTGGACTTATACTCCACCTGTGAAAACCCCATCCGATGGATGTACAGATACAACTGAGTCAGTAACTATTAATATTATAGCAACCTAAATAAGCTTCTTTTTTTTTTCTGCATTCTGCATCATCCAAAGTCAAGTTTAGCTGTACATCAATCAAAATCCAATATAGTTCACATTGGACAAACAATCTTTCATGGGTTTAAAACTTCCAGTACTGATATATTTACACATAAGGGTTTGTTATCGATCAAGGCGTAGGCTGTGATAGCAGGAGACTTCTCTGTTATCAGTGTGCCAAAGGCCTGACCTGAGGATTTTCTCTCCAGATTCTAAATACATCCCAGCCTACTCATGCCAAAAATTCTACAACTACATACTACTATTTACAACACAAACATACCAAAGACAAGGCACAGATGAAAAGTTTCAAACAACAGTGTCATACTTTACTCTTGTTAAGGTAGTTTATTCCATGTCTTGTTTCAAAGTTGTTGTTTCTTTCGTTTGTTTGTTTCCCATGTGAGTATTGTTTTTTTTATAAATGTTTAGTCGTTAGTGTTTTCTGATTTGTTTTTAAATTTCATATCCTTGTGTTTCTTTGTGTCATGTGCATATCGTCACTGTTACATTCTTGAGTTCTCTTTTTGTCTTTAGTGTTTTCAGTGTTTTGTGTCTTGTCTTACTTACTTTGTCCGATTTTCCTCTCTTCTCATTGCCCTGATTGTGTCCACCTGTGTTGTTAGTCTCACATGTGTCTGATTACCCCAGTGTCTGTTTAGCCTTCTTATTTCTTCTTACCCATGTTCTGTATGATGTTACCTTTGAACTGCTTTTTTATATGTTGGATTTTTACTGGACCTTTTTTTAAACTTGTGAAGTTACCAACTCAAGTTCTTCTTTACCTTTTTCTTTTTATCTGCACTTGGGTCCTCATCATTGTTTTTCTACCACACATGACAAAGAGATGTCATCCCTCAGCCAAGAAACCCCAACAGCATTTTATCTTTTCTGAATTTTCAGCATTTTTTTTTTTAACTGAAATTGAAGCATTTGACCACAAATGATTGTGGGTGTCTGGCCCTTTTTTTGTCCCTTTAAATGTGGAATTTCCACTATATTAAACCCCGTGCTCAGATGTGCTGCTCAGTCTGTTGAGTAAAGTGATTCAACTCGATGAGCATGTTTTTCATGAAAAAATCTCGAGACTGCAATTCGACGAGCGTCCGATTGAAGCTTGCTTGACACGTTATCCATGCTGGTATCGGCTTAAAACTTGCCTCAGCTTCAGCTCTCAGCCTGTACGTAGCTTGACTGAAAGTTAGGCTGAGGAGGGATTTTTCAGCATGGTGGCAGCTGCCAAGAGACTTCAGAGCCTCCTGCCGTGACAGATGGGTGACGTATCTCAGACTTCATCCAATAATATTTGTAGTCTGAGGTCAGCACCTGTGTCCAATTGGACTAAATTGGACTGTTCGTTTGCACTTACTGATATTGTTTCTTCTTCTCTTGATACAAAAAGGGGTGTTTCCTGTTCATTTCCAACCATAATAAGGGACTAATGTTTATCTCACTTTTGTGTTTTCAAAGCTATGTGACACTGACAGATGCAGTGGTGAAAGGATAGCACCACCAAACAAAAATGACATGATTCAGGATTCGCTAACAGTTGGGGGAAGTTGGTAATTGACAGGAACATGCAGGACTTACAGGGAGGTCTTCTGTGACAAAAAGGGTGAAAATAAAATCTTGTGGTCTCTTACAAAGCAAAGGTTGATCTGAAACCATAAATCGTGCAGATAACATTACCACAAGCATTCTTTGGTTTCAATGAGCAATGACAGTTGGTGAGTGGGCGTGTATACATATACACAATGGCCAAAGCCCTCAGCCAATTCCTACATTCTTTATTTTTATGTGGATATGTGAAACCTCTGTGGTACTGACTTGATTACCACGAAAAGGAGCTCACACCATTTCTTTAAATGGAAAGAGGAAGACTCATCTGTTTCAGCACTCTGAACTACTTTTTTGCCTACAGAATTCAATTTACATCTAAGGTAATTCAGTGACCTGCATCAAGGCATAACAAAGAAAGTTCAGTAAAGCCTGAACAAAAAGACTTTTTCTTCATCTGTGGAGCTGCTTGAATGACCGAGACTTCTGCAAAACCCTAAAAAAAAAAAGATACCAGTACCCCTGTGAATGTTGGATAATGCAATGTAAATTTACTGCGCCTTGAATTGATTTGTCTTCAGAGTGAAATTCCTCATGAGCGTAAATCAGAATATGTTCGGTCTGAACTAAGCCACACTGTCAGTCACCTTCAGAAAGAGGGACGCTGAGGGTTTTCCTTTACTACCTCGGGCGAGGGTGCTGCATGCATACCACATTAATACATGCGCTCCTGAGTGGGCAAGAAAATCCCTGCTCAGGGCTGTGGGTATAATGCCTCGTACCGCTGGTTTGATGCCGCTGAAAGGTGCACTTAAAAGCTTCCTTTTAGGTCTGTTGTGTCCCAGCAGCTGACTACAGACGCTACATTTGACATGTCAGAGCAGCCGTGGTTGATTCCAATCTGTGAGCTGCTCATGAGATATTAATAACTCACCTGTGTGTGTGTGTGTGTGTGTGTAGGTGTGTGTGTGTGTCTGTGTGTGTGTGTGTGGGGGGGGGGGGGGTTCTTACGTCTGTGTGTGTGTCAATGTTTATGTGCCGTCAAAGGAGGCAGGAAGTCTGAGTGTGGATGCTAAACACCCACAGCTCCCTCTAGCTTCTTTACAGTGAACAACTGTGCCACATTGAGAGGGTGTGCAGAAGTGTATGTGTATGTGCATGGGTGTGCTTGTGCGTGTGTGTGTATGCATCCAGTATCAACCAGTTACGAGCTCATTTGTCCTGATTTAAGACAGTGACTGTAGACTGGAATAAAACAAGACCTGCATCAACGACCAATTTGCCCCACTGGTTTCTATCACATCTTTAGAAACAAAGTTATAATGCTGCAAATCACCAAACACCAAACAGTTTAGAAGCAGCAATTTTCACCAAATTATTAACAGTGTACCAGCAATTCCCTCCCAAAATCTTTAATTTACTCACTCTTTCAAAAATAACCTTTCTTTTGTAATGCTGCAGGCAGAGAGAGCAAACAACGATGTGAAACATTCTGGGAGCCGGACCACACGAGTCTCAGCCAATGAGCTGATAGAGAGAGGCAATGAGGGTCTGAGCGGGTGAAGAACAGACGAGACGAGAATGAAATAGAAAAGTTTGGATGAGGAGTTACACTGATGGATTTACTTGGAAGCGAAGTTTGAGTGCACAGTGAGGAGAACTGATAAACACTCGACAAAGAGAGGTGCTGTTGTAGCTCTTAGACATATACTGTATGAAATGAGACAAGAAATTCACATCAGTGTTGAGGCAACTGGAGAAATAGTGTTTTTGTTATTGTAAATGTTTATCTGTAGATCACTGTAATAATCATACTGAAGAACTACTTCTTGACTATGAAATCCTCTTTGTCTGTACTAATACAAAGTAATTCATTCATTCAAAATGAATCAATCTTTAAGGAGGACACAGGCAGAAAGTAGGACAGTACAGTGAAATATGCTGTAAATCTCAATGTACAAGACGTAATTTCTCGATCTCCAAAAGCGCAAAATGTTCAACAATGTTCTCCAAAAGGCAGCGCTCCAGCTTCCGCGGCTCCGTTTAAAACAGGCACCTTCAGCTATCCTCCAATGATTAGCAGGCAGGCGACATCAGCTTCCACTCAATAAATGACTGTCGCGCTATGTAAGCTTTTTCCCAATCCAAAATGGGCAACGTGCAGCGCAGCACAAAGACAGACAGACAGATGCAAAAACAAGAAAAGAGCACAAAGCCCCACAAAGGCTTTATCCAATAATAACACTGTTTTATACGCAGTCATATCAGTGCAGATTGTGTACTGTAATATTTCTGTAGTATATATGGGTATAAATCTATCTGAAACAAAAAAGTTGTAGCCTCATTTTTGACACTATGCAACAACACAACATTGGAAATTGCATTCTTTTAAATTCTCTAAGGGGCAAGTCCTGGCTGAAATACTCACCAAGACAGTCGGGAGGTTTTTGTTTGCAAAAAAAATCACACACATTTTCTTTTCTGGTTTGGCTCCTGCTTGCCCTGATGCCAAACCTCCCTCGGGCTCCACTCATTTCAAAATCACCTGTCCTGTCCTGAACTCGTTGTTTTCTCCCTGAAGTTATGTTTCATATCTCCTCTGTAGTGTGATGCTCTTTTGACAAACTGGCTTTTGTTTGTTCGGCCCATTGCCTTTGCCCTTCTGTCCAACCCCACAACTTTGTGTTGCCCATTTCTGCACCATTATTTATCATCATTTACCATGGGTTTGATCTCTGACCCCACTGTATTTCTTGCACTTATGGTAATTCAAATCAAATTTCTATTCACTGATTGACAATGTGAATTCTCTTGCTAAGTTGTTTTTTATTATAAAAGTACCACTTTCATTTTGAAAACAAAGAGGTGTTTCATTTTTACTGCTTTTTCTTTTCCCCATCACATTCATCATTGGCTCCAAATGTTCCTATTAATGTTTCTGCTAATGTTGACGATGCCAGTTGGATTCCAATAAAGATTTATAGCTTTTAAAAACAACTAAGTGCACTTTAATATAACCTTCCATCAGTCAATGTCAGCTATAAAAACCTCTAGTGCTACATAGGCAGCTCACTATTCCTTCTGCATGAATCTGAAGGAGGGTAATGAAATCAAAAGTGCATGTGTAAAAACAAGGCCATCTATACATCCACAGTATATCCTTACGTGTGCTGTTCTTACTCTCTAATGTACGTCATTTTGGATAAAAGTGTTGGCTATATGGGGCGGCAGTAGCTCAGTCTGTAGGGACTTGGGTTGGGAACCGGAGGGTCGCCGGTTCAAGTCCCGGCACGGACCAAGTCCGGAAACTGGTCTGGTAGCTGGAGAGGTGCCAGTCCATTTCCTGAGCACTGCCGAGGTGCCCCTGAGCAAGGCACTGAACCCCAAAACTGCTCTGGAGCGCTCGCTGTGGGCAGCCCCCTCACTCTGAGACCTCTCCATTAATGCATGTCACTAGAACCCTGTTTGTGCATGAGTGTGTATCTCGGCCTATGTGTGTGTTAGACAGAGTGTAAACCGAATTTCCCCTCGTGGGATTAATAAAGTGTAAATTATTATTATTATATGAGTTGTAGACTTTGATCAAATTTTGTTGGTGCTTCATGTATGAATCTGAATTGGATTAGAATGGAAAAGAAAGATGGTAGTTTGGTTTAGAATAAGTTATTACAATATGAGTGTGCATCAATATGCATACATCCCCAGATGGTTTTCCTGTGATCGCTAAACGGGTACAAAAATGTTGCTTTTACCCTCCCACATTAGGATCACGCCACCTCACACAGGATGAGGTGCAAAGCTAGTGAGAGAGGCTGTCAGGTTGTGTGCCTTCTGGCATTCGATGGTGGTCTGGCAGCCCGGTACAGGATGTGATGGTGGCACGTTATCAAAGCAAAAGTGAGGCTGACTTACCGAGTCTATGTTTTGTTTTTTTGAAAAATTCACAGAAGAATGGAGAGGAATGATGGTCGGGGATTGAAATCATCTGTAATCTGTAATTGTGTTGCTGACTGTTAGCCGTGCTGAAGCCTCCAAGCCCTCTGGCAGATCCGTCCTCCCCTTTTAGACAGGAGGTTTACAGAACTAGCCTCATTGAAAGAAATGGAACAAATATGTAACCATTGGTAATAGACATTTTTGTACTTTTGAAAAGCTGACGGGAAAATCTGTCAAGTTGAATACGATGATCAAAGGTTAATTAAGCAGTGTGTGATACAGGAGTCATTTAATGTATGTTCATGTTTTGTAACAGTGACAAAAGAAGTAAAAGTAACAAAGAAGGGTGTCAGGAAAGAATTAAAGGAATTTAATTTATCATTAACTAGTCTGATAAATCATGAATGCAATTTATGGATGAGTGGAGTGTAAAGTGAAAAGAAAACCAAACCAGCTGATGGAGGCCTGGGTGGAAGAGGGGAGAGACAGAAGTTAGAGTGGAAGCAATACACTTCAATAAGCTGAGGCCGGATTACCTCATCTGTACACAATATACGATGGCCTTATCGCCTAAGCCTATTGGCTGCTGAGCCAGGAAGTCAAACCAAACCAACCACATACAGGCAGAGAGGGCATAACAACACATGTAGAAAAATAAGTTTAACTCAAACATGAAATATTAATATATATCTATAAGGCTCGAAAGAAAAACTGACCACCTGAAAAAGACCTCTGGCCGTAACGTTGTGATTAATTAAAACATTTTGTGGCAGTTGAGCAGAGTGCCGGTCTAACTTTTTCCTTAAATGTAATTATTCTCCATAATGCATGCATGACTGACTTTCCAGTCGTGTAACATAAAGGCAAGAAATACCAACAAGTGATGGTTACTTACATATGGAAAAACAGACATCTGCTATAAATAAATACATTAACACATTCATGCACTTGCAAGATTTTCCACATGTAACATTGGTATAGTATGTACATTTCTGTATGTCTAAAGCCTGATTTGTTTTGAATGTTAATAAATCCTTCTTTTTTTAATTTCTCTAGAAGTTGGATCCGCTCCAGTAAAGGTTATTGCTTCCTTAGTTACAGATTCAAACTCTGAGCTCAAACCGCAGGTGGGATGAGAGAGAAGAGGGAGCAGAAGATGGGGGGGCAGTGGAGGGTTCTGTTCAGGTCAATTGGCCTTGAAATAGAGGCAGGCTTTCACCTCTGGTGAGAACGGGCTCCTTTTCCCCTCAAAATATTCATGAAGCAATTATAATTCATGTGATTAACAGGGGGGAACACAGAGACACTGTGATGAGCATTGTAATTATGGGATTTGTGCAGTATTTGACAGATAAGGGTGTTTGTTTTCCTTGTGTTGATGTATGTGTGAGTGTGTGTATGCTTTGACATGCGTGTAAAGTTTAATTGACTTGATGAGAAAGGAAGAAAAGCAGGATATCCTTGGGTTCCTGCTCCCAAACAACTGGTTTGGATTCCCTATCATCAATATGAATGAACCAGATCTGTAGCAGGTCTGTGTCCAACAGCTAAAGTGTAATCAGTCAAAACAATATAAAGTGTTTATTGGTCATAACTACGGTTCTTTGCTGTCCTTATCTCAGAGAGGATTAATATCAAGGAGCAAGAGGAAACACGTCTTTCTGTCATGCAGATGGTGTGTTTTTTTTTTTTTTCCTCCTTTCCAAATCTCAGCTGTTGGCTCAGATTATACCGCTGTTAAATGAGGAGAAGGAGAAACACACCTTCTGTCTATCTCTCTCTCTCCACCCACTGACTGTCTTCCCAGATGCACCCAACATCTCCCTATATCTGGTGACTGTACTGTTGTTTTTGTCTCTGCCTGAAAGCTGTTTCTTTGCTTCATAGAAAGCTGAACATGAGTGCTTGAGGTCATCAAATACAGTCTGTTGCTTCCTGCTGAGACTAAAGAGTGTGTGAACAGGCGTTTTGGAGTGTTTTGGAGTGTGTGTGTGTGTGTGTGTGTGTGTGTGTGTGTGTGTGTGTGTGCGCGCGCACAAATGCTAAAGGTTTGTTTGTGTGTGTATGCATGTAGGTGTGTGTCTGCGTGCATTGGCACATAGGAGTTTTGCAATCCATCATAGGGCTGAAGGTTGCTATAGAAACACACTCCCCCAGACACACTGCTGCTGACACTGGGTTGCATTTAATCCATACAGGAATGAGCTTGGATCTTTAGAAAGGGCACTAAACTTTTTTGCAGAGTCCTTTATGGTATGTACGGCGAAGGTGCTTTATGGTGATATTCTTACAAAATGTGTGTGCTTGTAAGAAATCAGGCTTGTTGCAGAATTTGTCCAAGAGCATCCTTTCTGATTTACTAGTATTACATAGTGTAGCACAATGCAGCATGGCAACAATACATGATGTGTACAGATTGAAAACTTAACAGCAAGCATCAGACCAGTCTGTGAGTGTTCTGTTTCCCACAATTCAAAGCATCAGGTCAGAGATTGAAATGCATGCATACAACATTCTACTGATGGAGGCAGACTGTCCTTATAGTATTTAGTAGGCGGTATCGAAAAACAGCCTCCCTTCTGTGTTCCCTCCCTTCTGTGCCAGTTCGTCTCGTCCTCCGTCTCTGTGTTCCAGCTTGAATCCCCGGTGTGACTTATCTTAGATGATCTTGTGCGCATAGACTTGGACTTTGTGCCTCTTGTTTTTTGTTTCCTCTTCCTGAGAGTTTCTGGCCTTTTTGTTTGCTGACCTTTGTCTAATTAATAGTGTCTTTCATTGTAAATGTTGTTAAATTATCTGATTCAAACAGATAAATTGGAGCAATTTGGAACTCTTATCTTATGGTTTCATTTCTTATTGTATTGTGTTATATCATAATGTATTGTATCATGTATTTTTGTGCCACATCGTATTATCTCTTATTGAATCATACTATATCTTATAGCATCATATCATATCATACGTCACACCTTATCTTATCGTATTGAATCACACAATTTCACTTGTCTCTTTTGAAGCATTTCTGATTGGCTCATCATTTTGTATAACCATCTGTGGTGCATTACAACAACATGTCATATATCTTATTGTATCATATCTAACCATACCTAATGGTGTGGTATCTTATTGTACCGCTGTTGTTCCTTCATACCTTATCTTGTTTTATCATTATTATCCTTTTGAATTGTGTCGTTTTTTTTATCTTCTTGTATGTTGTTTTGCTTTTTATTGTATTTTATTTTACTATAAACAAGGGCAACCAACTGGCTAAGAAAAGAAAATGCTTCACCAGATGAGAATAAAAGCAATCATGTCATAATTAAAGTGATTTCAGAAATTCCTAATTATCGAGACAAGCATGTGAAGGATTCAATGAGCCTGTGCATGCGGCTAAGCCCCAAATCAATGCTCAGTATTGCCTGCAAAAGCGTCCTTTTGTGTATTTGAATCAGAGATATAATAGTTTGCGTCTTCTTCACAAACTCACAAAGCTTTTTAATCCAGTTGTTGTCCGTTTCTTGCACGTTCTGTTTAGTAGAACAGAAATTCTCGCAAAGAAAACATTTGGAAATGTATAATTTATGATTGCATGATATTAAAACATGTTTTTGCTCACAAACTTTAGTCCCAAAGTCTCTAAGCAACATGAGCCAATGCTGTAGATAGGTTCACTTCTCCCAGACTTCATCTGTTGTCCCGGCAGCTCCATGGGAACAGGTAATCAAGTTTGGTGAGCTATTGTCTTGGAACGGCAGCGACCTGCCTGGTAATTGGAAATGAGTGAGTGTGATGCGGAAAGACTGTTGCAAGATTTAGCTCGGATGAGACAGACAGGAGAGAAAGTGAGACAGGTTTCTGAAGTGTGTGTGCTTGTGTGTTTCCAGCCAGCTTGTCAGGGAGAGAGATGCCAGCATGGGCAGCGCCAGTGGAAGCTCGCTGTCCCCCTGGATTCCTACGCAGTGATGGCTATTGGTGTCTGTCCTCCCCGAGGGACAGCTGCTCTGTCATCTCTCTCACACAGAGAATCATTCACACACATGCCCCCACACACATAATCCTCAGAAACAGCATCCTGCCTCCCAGGTATTCGTCTGTGTTTTTTGGAATACACACACTCCCACAATCCTCCACAGCTGCAATAGTTCTTCTTTGTGTGAGTTTGTGTGAGATATGCACACAAACAATAGCTTGCAAGCTTCCGCCTTTATCACTCTGCAGAATCCATTATTGCCTGGCACAATGGCAACAAGGTCATGCCTCGAGGAAATCTGCATTTTGTCAAAACTGACATCCCTGTTGCCGATGTCATTGCCTCCACCGCTCATCTCTGGGATTCATGCTTCACTCATAGGTTGTTCATTCTTGACAAATTCAGTTCAGTAGGTGGGAAGGAATCTGTGTGCAGCAAAACATTGCTCTTTTGAAAGCTTGACATCCATTCATAGCTTTCATGTGTTGTGTTGTGATGTGTTTGTTACAGTATGCAGATGGAGAAGCAATACTCTTACATTAAGCAAGTTTAGGACGAATGGCACTTAAATGTTTTGGCATAGTGAAAGGTGTGTAGATATCAAGTACCAATGTGCGATACAACAACGTTTACAGAGGCTGATCTCAGCTGTATGAACAGAGGTGCTGCTTGTCAACAGACAAGGCAGGCAACTGCTTGGGCCCCCTGGCCAGTAAGTGGCCCAACCAAGGATTTACAAACCATACAGTATGTAGCAGTAACTCAGTGAGGAAACCTCTCACAGTAATGATGTTTGACTGCAAAGTGTTCCAATGTTGCTGTGAACACTTAAAAGTGCTATATATAACTTTCAAAAATACTGTATCGCTACATTATTCGTTTGTAGAGATTTTCACAGAAATATACAGGCAACACAGACTAAAACACCAACTTTTTCACATCAGTTAAACGTTTATTAGTAGTCGATAAAAAAAAATTATTCATACATGTAAAAGTTGGTGAAAAACAAAAACCAACCGTTCTGCACCAGAATTTATTCTAAAGCCAACATCAAAGCTGTCCTCATTATTATTGATCCATACATTCAAATAACGTTTTAACCATTAATAGAGATTGGATTATAAATTGAGTCCAATGGTTCAACATTCAAAACAGAAACTATTTGATATGATGGATATTTCTACAGCCATTTGCCTCCTCAGTAAAAAAGAAGTCAATACTAAATCCTAAACAGCTCATCTGCAGAGAGAAACGGCCTGAAGGAAAGTGCTAATTAATGGTAAAAAAATTCTATCATTAACCGTCACATTCAGAGTTATGTACGTGAAGAGAGTGAAATAAATGACAGCTGGTGAGGCTGCTCAGCAGAGGGATTTGGCAACTGTGGAGCGTCTTCCTCCTTCCCACAGAGATCCGTCCGGCTGAGACCCACAAACACAAAGAGTTGTGTTTTGGATCAGGGCATCGCTTATTACTGAGGCACAGAGAGGGAGATGGGAGGGGGTTTCGCGGGAGGAGAGAAGGGAGAGATTGGGGGCAAAGAGAAAGCCAGGAAAGGATGAGTGCCAGCTCTGCCTCCAGTGTCCACCTCAGATCCCTCCATCCTCCCTTCATCCTCTCCCTCCATCCTGTGGCTCCCTCCACCTCCCCAGCAGCTGGCCGGTTTCTACCCCAGCAGAGAAAGAGCTCTGTGATGGTGCGGACTGAGACACCAGTGTGTGCTTGAACTAACAACAGAGTCTCTCTCTAAACTCTCCATGAATTCACACACGCTGCCTCCTCTTTTTCTCTTTCACATCATCCTCTCTGGACCTTCCACCGCTCCTTTCCTCCCCTTTTTTCATCCTTAAACTCTTCTTCATACACCTGCCTGCTCTCCCTAATTCTCCGATCTTTTCTTCCTTATGTATTTTCTTTCTCCCCTTTCCTCTCCCTCCCTCCCTGACTCCAGCTGTCACTCCTATCTCCGGTCTCTTTGGACCGGCCTTCCAGTCCACTTTTAATTGACTCGGAGTGACATGCAGCTGAGACGATAGATGCGGTCCTCCTGGGGAGCTCGATACGTACAGATATGGAGCGCCTCCAGCACCAATTGGACTCCACAGAGTCAACAGAGGCTGGCTGCAGGGTATAAGGAGCAGGGGCATTTGCTGGTCATTCTAAGTCATGTGACAGAAATGAGGACATGAACATAATACTCTGATATGATAGCACCAATAATTGAAAAAAATAATCATTTAAAAACAGCCTGAGTTTGAGATACTTGTTGCGCTTGTTAAGTACATGCTATTTTCATCCAAAAAGCTTTCTAAAAATATATTCTAATTGTACCCCAACACCCCCCCCCCCCTTCTATTGTTTGCATCTTAGAACTTATCGAGTTCTAAGAACTTTACGAGTTTTCAGATTTTAAGGATTTTACTGATCTTTATCATAGGATTACAAAAAGGGGAATCTGTATTAGACCAAACTGCTATTTTGGTTAATCATCAAAATCACAACATGTTCTTTGAGGATCAGGATTAAGTCAGCATATGAAAGTGTTAAAAGAAAGCCAATAATCATTGAAAGAGAAATGCAGTGACGTTGGTGCCCATGCATGGGTTAATTCGATTTAATTACCTGTGTCTGGAAGCAGGTGTGCAGGATTTTCACTCTAGCAAACATTGTCGACACTCCTTTTCACTTGTGATACATATTTAATTCTGAAGCTCTGGCACGGAAAGCCACAGCGACCTCGACACACCACACAGTTAAATAATGCATCGGAAGGTACTCATACAGTGAACATCTCTAGAGGAAAGAGGAGGGCAGAAGTTAATCTCCCAGAGGTTTTGTAATTAAAATTTGAATTTAATAAAGATGAAATGATGTATTAAGTCTGTATGTGTCACAAGAACATGTGGAAGCTTGAGCTCTTATGTTGTGTGAACATTTCAGTACATTTCTTTATTTTAATCCAATTAAAGGCTGAGTAAAGAATAACTGTTCTGGCATAAAATGGTTCTATTAAATTTTCACTTTTAGCACATACAAGGACGTTTATGTGATCCAATATGTCTGTCATGTTTCATTAACTGCCTTACAAGCAAACAACACAACAGGAAATGCTAGCTTTTTGCAAGCAGCGACCAGAACTATGGAGATCTTATGAAAATGTTTGCGAGAACAAAATGTTTGAGAACAATGTGAATGTGATTAAACAGCTCTCGCTGACGGATTTGTCTCAAGGGACATTTAGTTATTCCTTTCCTTCGGTGTGTTCCAGCGAGTCATATTATTTCTAATGGGGGAAAACGTTTGTGGTGTAGCTCTTTAGCCACACTTGCATGGTACTCCTACTCTTGTAAAGTGATCATTATTTTCATCGTTTTATCATCTAGGCCTAACCTTAGGTACATGAAAAATAAACCGACACATGAGTTAAGTGGACCACTTCGTCTACAGGAGGCACCAAAACCAACGGCAACTAAAAGTTGATGGAGCTTTAAATCAAATTAACAGGATCAATGTTGAACTTTTCTTTAACTTGCAAAAAAAACAAAAGTCAATATTAGAAGGAAAAGTGTCGTTAAAAGGCACTTTGCTTCAAAGAACCCTTCAAAAGGTGGAGGTGAGCGGGACATCCAACAATTTGCTGTAACAACCTTGGCCTTGTGCAGAGGCAGAATGTCAGTCCTCTAACAGCGCCCAGCAGGTGGAAGACCCAAATGGATGACCGGAAAAAAATGTGGAAAAAAAAAAAAAACAGGACCTATCATGAGGTCACATACCATGTGACCCTTTTCTGTACAGTTCCAAACACATCCCTTTGAGAACAGTCAGTATTTGAAGGCAACAATGCACCTGTGATGGAAAAACATCAGGGGGTGATGGACAGCAAGTCTGGAGGTTTGTTCACTTCCCGTCATGTTTGCTGATGATGGAAGCTGCTCTTTAGAGTCTAAAATAGTCTTAAATTTAAATCTTATTTTTGACCCTTAGAAACAACTACTGTTTGCTTTTCACATGCATTTTTTAAAGCCTCTCTTAACTTCACTTGAAATATAAAAAAATCCATCTTAAATCTCATCACATGAAATTGAATGTATCATTAAGGATGAGTGAAAATTAACATAATTTTCAAAACGTCATTCAAAAACAGCTTATTTTGCATGTTCCTTTGCCAATTTATCAGGACTGTGTGGTCGTGGCAGCACACGTGTGTCAATCAAAATTTTCCACCAGTCATTGTGTTTTGCAACCCTCCGACTCTGTTATTTGTACATCGCGAACATTATTGATTATTGTGTTCCTTTCTCTCCATTCCTTCCAAATTCTTTAAAAATGTCATAGCTTGACATTGGAATTCAATTTTCAAAGTTTGCTATTGATTAACTTCATCTGATCTTATTTTAAAAGATAAGACTCAATGCATGTTTACTGATCTCCTATGGGAATGAATTTGGTTGTTACAAAAGTTCAAAATAGAATAAATAAGTTAAAAACACTTATTGAAAATAAGAAGAACGATATAGAGAATATAGAATATATTATATAGATAGATAGATAGATAGATAGATAGATAGATAGATAGATAGATAGATAGATAGATAGATAGATAGATAGATAGATAGATAGATAGATAGATAGATAGATAGATAGATAGATAGATAGATAGATAGATATAGCATATATTGATGATGGTGATCATTATGATACAGTCAGTTAAACATTTGTCAAAAATATTAGATAAAATGTCACTCTATGGAAGAAGTATGAGACTGTTCATCCTGTTATTGCAGGGATTCAGTGAAGGTGAAGCAGCATTTTCATCCTCTTTTTGTATTGTGTTTTGAAATGCAGAGGCAAACCATTTGCTGTCAGGCCTGCACAAGCAGCTTTCTAACCTGCAACACAAATGGCACAAAGTACCCCGGACAGGACAGAAGTCGGGAAAATATTTCAACTGCAAAACATAGTTTGTTTTTATTGTTGTACTTTTTATGATCATTACTGGACACAGAATGTTTTTTCTGTTGTGAACGATTTTGCATAAACACCCTGCTTTCCAAAACTTCCAACACAGAAATGTTTAAAGGGCTCCAAGTATATACCAGTTGTAATCAACAGCTGACAGGATATTTATGCGGACCCAAGCTGTTTCCTGCTGATGCACTTCCAAGGAAAGCACTATAAAGACTTTCTATATGTGCTAATACAAAGCACAAAGATGGTTTGGAGCTTAATTTATTCCAATTTCAGAAAAAAAACATCTTCATTTGCAACATAATTCTGTCCCGCAGTCAACAGTTTCTGAAAAATAATCCCATGCAGCAGGCAGAAGAATCATGCCTTAGGAAGAGCACAGAGCTGCAAAATCACTACATACTGTATCTGCATGTTCGATTGCCTTCTGTTCAACTCTGTGTGATTCTATTTATTTACATACACCAGCGCAGTTCGTACTTTTGGCATGCATTTGGTGTCCCATTTTTCATTATGAGGATTCTCACATATTAATTGATCAAAGTGAACATTGTCTGTGTGTGTGTGTGTGTGTGTGTGTGTGTGTGTGTGTGTGTGTGTGTGTGTGTGTGTGTGTGCACTTGAATGGCTGACTGTGTGCTGTATCTTTAGAGAGATTCATTAACTTTGCTCAACTCATTAACTCCTGAATGGGTTTGCTTTATCAGGAGAGCTATGCTCGTGAGTCGTTCCATATATTGCATCCACACGCAGTGATCCTTATGGAGCAACTCAACGAAAAGAATATCTAATTAAATAATCAGAGTTGCATTTCTCTACGTACTTGATGCCAGGTCATGCATACTGTTGACGCTGGGAGGAGAGGATTTTGTGCACAGCAGTAAAGAAAAATGTACGTTTCCTTTCATCTCCTCTGCCTTCTCTCTCTCTCTCTCTCTCTCTCTCTCTCTCTCTCTCTCTCTCTCTCTCTCTCTCTATCACTCTTTCTGTGTTTTTAATGCTCCTGTTTAAATAAAAATTATTTACAGACCCTAACAAAGCCCATCCACTCCCTCGGCCATTGTAAGAAATATGAAGAATAATCAGAATATCTGCCTAGGCACATGTTGTGCTCCTATCACCTCTAATTATGCTGGAAAGAATTCAGTTTTCTGTCTCGTTGTCACTGCTGTTTGTGTCACAACAGATGGAAAGCTAGAGTGTCCTTCTTTTTTTTATTTAACCATAAAGAGAGGCTGTTCCTTCTTGTTGTGATTCACCCAGGCTGTAAAAATGTCTACATGATGTCCACTGTTGAAACCATTAAACAAGCAAAGATATCAGGGTTTCATGTTGCTTTTTTCTGAAAGATCTTTACTGCAAGGGCTAAAAGGAATAATGGGGGTTCCTTTTTGCATGTTCAAAGGCAGGAAGGGTTTTGATTATTTTATGTAAATCAATATATGGAATTGATCTATTTTAATTATAGGACGAGAGAACTGTTTTTAAGTTTTTGTCCTTTTGACTTTCTTCAATAGGACAGTGGGGTTGATATGCACCAGGCACCCTGACACGCCTATAACCAACTTAGCTCAGCCAGCACCTTGGAATTTGTTTGTTTCCTATTGGCAGCTGCTACATGTTCAGCATATGTGTGTTTAGATTGGTTTCAGATAAACCTAGTAATATTTATCATATTCATTTAAGTTTATATGATTGCATTTTTATTTCCCACAGTCATTGTTTGTCTTTACATGTGGTTGCAATAAAAATGTGAGACGTTATAAAGAGCTGAATCTATAACATAAAAAATATATATACATATTGAAAAAAAAATATTCATAATGAAAAAAGTACACTGAGACATGTCCCATTGGTTTGTTTATCCCTTTTTAAAAACTTGAGTTTGCAATTTTGAAGCTACCTATGTTGGAAATTAAACAAAGAGTGACCATTTTCAGACAGATTGTATAAAACGTGGTGGTATTCTCAGTGACATTGCTTGAGATTTGTTATCTCTAACAATGGTGGTTAGCAGGTTGGAAATGCTACTTCAACCTAACTTTCCATCAATCTATAAAAAGGCAAAGAGGTGGAGAGACTGTTCTTGAGCCTCCTGGCAAACGGCTTCAACTCATCCAACAGTCAGTCGATTCAGCCACATCTCCAATTGTGAAAATGTTTTGATAACTCATAAGCTTAAAAAGAATTGAAAGGGCTGTGCTGTACAGTTTTTCAACAATGGAACTCATGGGGATTCATTGCAATCAGCCTCACTCAAGAAATTGCAAGAAACTAATTTTATTAGATTTCTATAATAACTTTGAGACACCAAAAATACAAAGACAAATGTATGTGTAAGCCTTCTTAGAAATGAAATCTGATTCCGAATTGATTTCGGGGGGTTTTTTATACAGACCTTTTTTGTGCAACTACTGGAAGCTCTCCCTGCTGGCAATGCTGGTTTCTGAACAATATGTTTTAAGACAAGCTATGATAATAACTACAAAGAAACTGGAAAAACTCATTGTTGCAAAAAATGTTTGCAATTTGGATTGCTCTCTGATTTTAACAGTAATGGTTTTTATATTAAACACATTTTATCTGTTTTTTTAACCCCAATATGACAAACATTAGGTCTACTTTGGAAAATGAAAAAAGAGGTGCTGTGATTTAAATATATTTAGTACACAGAGGAATTTGCTTCGAAAGAAAAGAACAATCTGATCATGAGGGGGATTGTGGACTCAGATCTAAATGTCAGGTCCAAAGGTAATCCGGATAAAGCTCATCCAGACACAATCCAGATAAGACATGCATGAGGCTTACACACTGGTCACCGTGACAGCCACAACAATGGTCTGTGGGGACAAAACACGTGAGCAGGTGAGCAACTGTAATTGCCTGGTGAGTAAGCCTTCCTAAGTATTGGAAATGTTGACTAGCACTCAGTAACCTTCAGTAGAGATCACTCACTCAGTGATACAGCAGACTGACATTCAAACGCATCCTGCTGCTGCACAAATCTCATTACCTCAGTTGGATTATCTTCCTGTCTTCATATTATTGGATGTGAAAGAGTGTGGTGTTTTCTCATAATTGTCTCATGCAGCTGAAATCTTTCTGAATCCAGTATTGTTACTGTAAGACATTTGGCCCAGTCAATGTTTCTATCTGAACTTTTGATCGGAATGATGTATTGGACAAGCATTACTTAGCTGCCCTTTTACAGATTGTGTCAGCTAAATTATTCAATCCATATATTTGTCCATGCTTTTGTTCACGCCAACAAAATGTCAATGCTCGACATGTTTGAGTTTGGTTTTGAAAGCCTTACAATGTGAGTCTCAAGTTTGTTTTGTTTTTAGATTCAGCACCTGTTCTGGTTTTTCGCTCAGTTTATTTAAGTTTGAAGTAAGTTTAGGAATATTTATCTGGGAAAAAAAACAATTATCAGTTTATCCCGGTTGTCACTGGGCGCGGAGAGGTCAAATTAATTCAGAGGTTATATCCAAAAGTGTAAACATGTCACAGCCAGAAAAGTGAGAAGACAATGTTATTTTTTGTGTGTATTTATCTCTTTTTTTTATCTTCTGCAAACTTCAGTGGAAAATAAAATTAACACATCTGTCAAATGTTTAGTACTACAACTTTGAGAACTTTTGAGATAACTGAACCTCAGAGATGGAGAAGGACAAAACACAACCTCGAGTCTCCTCAAGGCCAGTCCTCTGATTTCAGTTTAGGTCATGGGAGTGGTAAATTAAGCTATTTCTAATAGCACCATTAAGAGGAGTTAACTGTTTGCTTATCCAATGTTGTACATGTAACATTTACTAAATGAAATGTCTTTATCAAAGGTACGGACGGGTTAAAGGCAGCAGAAACAGGACTTTTTGGTTTAGAGGGAAATCAGCGTTTCAGTTAAAACAACGACTTTGTTTGTTTACTTTGTTCATCATTCAGAGAAACCAGCACTGACTGTCAGGGGAGAACTAAAAAAGGCCCAACCAAGAACTTCGTCCTGTGGCAAAGTCGCATCTTTTGTTGACCCAGCCATCCGGCCCGAACCCTTCCTGTGTGAGTCATGACACAGAAATAATTAAATAGTAACCCTGCATTGTCCTTTTCAGATCATTAGTCTTCACACTGTGACTGCCAAAGGTCTAATATATAAACACAGATGTCTTTTTGAGACATTTTCTCAGAAGGACAGGCTCGTTTGATAAGTAAAGTATGTTTAATGAAGTTGAACTGACTCATTCAGATATGATTTATACATGATTGAGTGGTTTAATTTGGAAAAATCTGGTTAATTACAAGGCACCATCCTAATGATGAAACACCTAGAAAGTTGTATTACACTTCTAATTCTAATTGATGCATTTTTAATTATTCTTGGCCTACTGCTGTGTTACATGTTAATCTTTTATAGGCTTTTCTGTGCAAGAAACTTTTAAAACTGACTTTACTGTTGCATTACTTTACATTATTTCTAAACCATATTGTGTCCTATCGCATGGTCTATAGTAACCTGTTATTGCCTACAAATCATACTGTACTGATAGGGGAATGTCTGCACGGCTCCTAACGGACCGTCTGTAGCTTAACATCTGCCCCCGAGTGCAGATGTGAAACCAAGACCACTAACCACAGGGCCAAAGCGCCACGTTCAAAACAAGACAGCATTGGCCAATACTGGGGGCAATCAATTATTAATGCTCTCATGCATGAGTGTTATGTATATAACAGTCGGGGAGTGGGAGAGAACTCGATATAACCCTCCCAACATAAATAAAAGTGCCTCCGGCAGAAATACAACACTGGGGAAGGGTCCGTGTGCGGCGGTCCTCTCATCTGCATAAGAATCACAGATCTCTTCTCATCGTTCTGTGTGGAAAAGCATGCTGTCGCTGGAAGCCATGCCCACAGATGAGGTGTAACATTAACGCATGAGGAGGCCTATCTCAGTCCCATGTGATCCCGTATCATGCCGGGAGAGAAGACTCTGATTGCTACACAAAGTGCAAGAAACTACACAAAGACACAGAGGTGCCTTTGAGCCTTCTGAATCTAGATGATCTGGATGAGGAGTGAATTTAAAAGTAGTAATTATTTCTCTTTGTAAAACAAGTGGGCCCTTGAACTCAGATTAAATGTTTATGGCTCTCCGCGGGTTATGCTTATTCTATCACATCTAAAGAGTTGGATTTCTCGAGGCTACTTTGGAAGAGCTTTGAATTCATTTATCATTGACAATCAAATGCAAGATCATTGGACAGTGTCTGTCTTTTTGAACTGTATTTTTTGATCAAGACTGCACTTTATCTGCAAACCAACTTGCACATTTTAATTGTTGTTTGCTCTAAACTTATTGTTTGTGAACTTATGACCTGTGCTGCTGCTGCTGCCTTCTCGGCCAGGTCGCCCTTGTGAAAGAGATGTTAATCTCAAATGGTTAATTACATGGATAAAATATAGATTCAATTAAACAGTCAATCATGGCATTTGACCAATTGTTATGCCATCAAATAACTCTTTAATAGTAACCAAGACAAAGGAACAATTGTACATATTCATTCACATGATCAGAACTAAGCTTAACTGCAAAAACCAGAGGAACTTGTATTTGTCCTGTATCTTCATTTTATCAACCGACCCATGTCCCATGTCTGTTCATCTAGAGGAGGCAGAGTTTATGACCGATATGACTGTACAGCCAGTCACTAGGGAGAGTTTCAAATAGATTTGCTTTACTTTCAGGGAGCTGTAAAAGTCGACCACTTTTTAATACAATCTAAGTCATTCACCTAAAATCAAAAAACACAAAAAATCTATCTCAATACAAAAAAAAAAAGACGAGGTCTGGATCATACTTATTGTTGTTTTATTTTGGCATAGCGAGCACCAATCCATCATGAGAAAAACTTCCTCTAAACAGACAGAGACCTCAGGGCCAAACCAGACAGCCTTCTGCTTAAAGAAAATGTGATGGAGAAGGTCGAAAAAGAGAGGTAATATATTTCCTACAAAGTACATTGATTTTTAAACGGTATGACACCGTGAGAAAAAAGGAAGTTACAGACAGGCTATTGGTAACAATAAAACTGTAACAGGAAAAAGCAAGAGTAAGCCTGGCTTCCGCTTTTATAAATTAATAATGTATGGTACAAATATACACTTCAGGGCCTCAGCATATATTTAGATTCAATGTATAAATGTTTCAGGATTGAAAATGAAATCGGAGAAATGCTACAGACCCAAGTAACCAAAGTAATTGCCTTGAACATGAAGAACACTGCTGCTAAGCGCACTGTATGTTGAATATTAAAGGTGAAAATAGCAGAGTCATGTGGTCTTAGCTTTGTCAGACGACAATTCAACAAGACACGAAGGAAGTATTTTGAAAGAAGAAATGAAGAGAATACGCCGTGCAATTTGGCGTAGGATTAAATGAAAGAGAGGCTCAGAACAAAATAGCACAAACAAGGGATCAGCAAAGTTCAAAATTATTTATAGTCATACTGAATGGCTACTCTCCAAGGCAGGGCAAAATGTGAGGGACAGGATACGGAAAGCATACAACTGGGTCACACAAATACAAACTCTTCTTGAAGGCATGTATTGCGTTGCACTTGTTTATATACAGGATGTTCTGTGCTTGTGTAATAAATTTGAAAACCGAATGAGAAGTTTAAATCCGGCTTACTTTTTCAACTTTGAGAAAACCAGGCAATTTCTGCTGCCTGAAGTGTGTGTGTGCTTGACGTTTTTTTTTTAGTTTTGCACACTTGCTAATAAAGTCCCAAGCAGCTCCATCTCTGATCCTGACATTGGTGTCGTTCCAGAAGTCGTTAGGTGGAAGGAAAGAATGATTTGGTGGGCTTACATGTTAAAGGGGGAATCAAAGGTTGATGGAATTACCTTGTCAATTTTCTTCCTTTGATTACTCTAAGAGTCCTCTATTTTCTGCCTCTGACTGAAAGTTGAATAAAAGATCATTTTGGACCTCTTAGATTGAACCTGAACACAACCTTCACTTTGTTATGAGATTTTATTATTATTCAATCTCTAACGAACGCTTTAATTGTCTGTGAGTTTAATATCTTCTTCAGAAGCGTCAACATCCATTTTCAGATGGACCTGGTGCCAATCCATTCAGCACACAATGTTTCAGCTCCCTTATTGGTCTAAAGTGGTGGTAGCAGATGATGACAGTTGGGTGCATTACACCGTGGGATGACTTTGGAAAAAGAGAGACAAAAAGTGACAAGACAACAGCTGACTCTAACATTTGTCCTCCGCAAATGTTAGACTCCCTCGCTGAAGCAAACAAGCCACTTTATTCTAACCTGTAACTGAAGCTCCAGTTATTATTATTATTATTATTTAAAGAGGTGATGGATTGTGAGGAAACAAATTCAACCAAAGCCCAAACTGTGATGACAAAAGCTGGAGGGTAACTCAACACAGAAACCAATTAAAAAAGATCAATATGTATTAATAAAAAGTATGGAGAAGGTAACTGAGTCAAATTTAGACTATTAGTCTCAGCTGCAGAGTAAGTAAAACAGATCCAATGAAAAAATAAGATTGAATGCTCGTAGTTGTAATGTGGGTGGACAAAGACAAATGGATGCCACAAACTAAGTCTCTTTGAGACAATTTGGGTTAAGGACAGACATTGTGTAAAGTTAAAAACATGATAATTTATTCATACTGTCTTCAAACATTAGTTTAGTGAAGTTTGCCACTTGCACATGGTCAGAGGTGGGATGTAATAAAGCACAAATACAATAAAAGGAAAACTCATTGCTGTAATGAGTGGCTGAGTGTCTGTGTTCATTACCAACAAGCCAACATAGCTGATGAAGTCTGAGACGATCCAGAGCAGCAGAACATCCAACGGACTGACGAGAACACATTGGAGGAGAAGAGTCATTGTTGTTTTTCAGTGTCTTGCATATCTTTTTGAATAATTAAATTTTCGGCTTGAATTATTTATTTGTATTTTTATGCGAAATGTGATGGAAGGTACTGCACAAAGAAGAAAGCAGAAATTCCCTTCATAGAATTATTTTCACTTTAATCAGTTTAGGGCCTGTACGTTTCCACGTTTATGCCATTAAAAAAAGTTTAATCAACAAGTATATGTTATTTTACTAAGCAAAGAATGTGAGTACCACATTAAACTTCATCTCAACGATGAAATCCTTGGTTTCATTTTGGAATAAGTAACATATTTTATATAAAACACTATGTAACGGGACGTCTGACGAAATGAAGCAAACAAGAAATAGGAATTGTTAGTTAATATCTTTTACTTTTTGATTCAGCTGGTACAAGAAAAAAACACTGTACACTTCATAATGTAGTTCAGTTCTCTGTCTACAAGCGGTTTGAGTTTCTGCACAGGACTGTAGTCTTGGGTTGGGTGAGCTAAACTGGGAGATACGTACGGTAGGTGTATGTGGACAGGTGGTGGCACAAACACACATGTGCAACAATATGGGCAACATTAATATGAAAGAGCACAGGTTCCAAATCCAGGTAAGGACTCAGGTGGAGCCAACAGCCAGCATTGAGTGAGCAGATATTAAGTCTAGGCCAAGCTAACCACAGGATGCTCCCACAGAGATAACTGTGGCAACACTAAGGGCCAGATTTACTAAGATCTCAATTAAAGAGTACTAAATTGCGTGTTCACCGCAAAAGTTTGCACGTTTGGCTTAAGGGCGTTTTGCGGGTGATTTACTAAGAACATTTGCGTGAATGACGTCAGGTGCAAACCTTGTGGAGGCGGTAGTACTTCTGTCAGGCTTTTGCGCGTTCTACTGGTTTACGTCACAGAGAGTTTGGACGGAAAGCTGGACGACTGCAGGCGCAAAATAGATATTAGTTAGAGGCAAATGAACGTCCAGTATTTTCAGGTAATAGCATATAAATGTGAATATAACAAAAGGAAAAAGGGGGGGGGGCTGTAGAGTGAAGAGACGAGCGTGCTCTGGAGAAGCGCTCCGGAACGCAATAGAGACGCGTAACCCGAGAAAAGGAAATGCCCAGTTTAAAATGTAATGTTGGCGAGAAGAGGGAAATAGGACGACATAATGTCAATGTTGAAATTCTTTAGAATGCAGACACAGTGAATGTTCAGTTACAGTTTAATGATGGCGTTTCTTTTAAACTATTATTGAAGCAAGATACAAAATAAATGCTTACCATTTATTTTTCTGTCATTTAAACATGTAAACACGTCTTTTATTGTGCCTATGTCTCCTCCTAACTGCAGCGCGTAACACTGGGGCTCTTGGATTAGCACGTTCTTTTCACAACCACCGCAATTTTTGTCTGGCTTGGTATATCACATTGCGTGTACTAACTTAGCTTCTTTGCATTTTCTCCTCCCAGTATTTTGCGCACTTGAGCAGAAACGCCTCGTTTTGCATATTCATTAAGGCAAACGTACTAAATGAACAGTGCGTGTTGTTTTGCTCATATGAAAGACGCAATCCTCACTGCACGCTGTTAGTAAATCAGATTGCACATTTTTTGCTGGTGGTATCAAGTTTGCACACGTTTTAATACACGCAAACCTTTAGTAAATCTTTAGTAAAAAGTGTATTGATATCCCTGACACCTCTCTGTTTACTGTAAACTCTCTTGCAGCTATATCAGAGTGTTGTGCGTTACTGCGAAGTAAACACTTCCGACTGCCACTGCTTTACATTTAAACCAGTCAAGTCAAAGTAGAGCTGCAGGCAACAAGCTGCACACCTGCATCCTCTCAGTAAGGCAAACATTTCCTGTTACTGGTATTATGCTTTGCTTCTGTGTTGAACACAAGTCACACTGTGCACAGTGTGAAATCTGATTGCAGTGGCAATTATATTGACTGGCTTCTTTATTTTTGAATTTCTGTTGTTGCACTATCAACAGATATAACAGTTGGTCCTCTGTTGTACTTTATCAAAGTAGCTGCTGGAGGAGTGTTTGCCACAATATTAAACCAATTCTTCTGTAACCGAGGTAACCAAAGAGTTTTCTAAATAAACATGTCTCAAAATGAAAGACTTTAACTTTCTATTGTGTCAGTTTTGGCAGCCACTGTAGACATACTTCTATTATTTGATTCTGCACTCTTTGTGTCGAGCATTGTTCTCTGTTAAAAAAAAATCAAAATCTACTGCTGATTGTTTCAGTGATAACTGTATTCTGAAAACAGATTCCATCCATTATTCTGGTTAAATTAAATGTGTGTACGAAATATGTGTGTAAAAAAGTAAAGTAAACATGCCATTAGTAAAAATTGTTACAGTGACAAATTCTGCAACAGTGTCTTTTAGCCCCTTTCACACATGCACTACACACATGGAAGTCTCCTAAATGTTTCAGGGTGAACACAAGCAGCTGAATGATTGACCATGACCTTTTTGGACCAGTAGTTCAGTAAAGGCTGGTTCACACGGCAGGATTTTAAAATTATCGGCCGATATCCCAAACTTTAGAGACCACACACACGGCGATAAATAATCGGAGGTTTTACAGTTTCGGTCGTACAGTGCGTGGTGTGCAGCCACACGGCAACATCAACACACCACGCACGGACCGATTTCACTCGCGAACGTCCCCCGATCAGACGGGAAATCTCGCGAAACCTCTCGAGATCAAACGTGATTCCAGAGTCAACAAACGGACGAAGAGGATGTAACAGGAATCGTTTGTGCTGTTTTTAGCTGAAAAACACGTTTTAAAAAGAGGCGTCGGTCAAAGGAGCGGAGACAACGGGAGCATGAACTGTACTTGCTACATGATATGGAGGTGAGTAGTTGTTTTGCTCCCGGTGTTTTCGCTACTACGTCACCTCGCTTTCTGATTGGCTATGCGTCACAGTCAACAGGCTCGTGCTCGTTTTCTCCTCGGGGGACACCACACATGATGAGAGATCGGGCCAAAACAATCCAACATGTTGAATATCCCCGATTTGAGATCGGAGCGGTCCCGACATTCTTCCGACCAGATGAGAACGGTCTGAACACACACCACACGGCAGGATGATCTTATAAGATTATTTTATGATGTATCGGGGCGTCCTTAAGATTATCGGAAGGGGAGAATCTGGGCCAAAATCGGCGTAATTATCCTGCCGTGTGAACCAGGCTTAAGAATCAGAATTAGAATCTAAATCAGATTTATTACCAAGTACATTTACATATATTAGGAATTTGTCTTGGTGTATTAGTGCAAAAACAGTTAACATGGGAAAGAAGGCTAAAATAGTACTTAAATGAAATCAAATAGAATATAAGAAGCAATTACCAATATCTTAAATTTAATTTAACAGATTTCAAATATAAAGAATAATAAAAAACAAAAGAAGTGCTGAAGTGTTTGCCACTTTATGAACTTTGTGTACGTAATGCTGCTTCATTTTCTCTTATCATATTTCCAATTACATCTTGGATTGATGTAAAGGTTAAAAAAAAAAATGTCATCACATTATAAGCACGTGTGAAAGGGTAACCCTGGAAAATGTTACAGGCAGGAACAAAATTTCCACACAGATTTAGAGAGGTCTGAAAAGGTGCATCTGTAAAGCTTGGTTTCAGCTGTATTTGTTACCTATAGGCACCACTCTATATTTACTGGTTGATCTACATTGCTTTTAAAAGAGCAGTAAGTTCCAGAGCTTACAATATGCACGAGGATTTTTGTTTGTTTGTTGACATATTTTGAACAATTCTGTCTCTGCGGTGCCCCGTGGCGAGAAATATCTGTAAGGTCCAATCAAGATTAACATAAGTGTCATCCCTGCAAGATCCGGTTTTGATGTTGGTTTAAAATCTTTCATCAATGAGTGCACAAACAATCCATTTGGAGAAAAAGCATGTGCGTTCTAAAGAGACGGCAGACGTGAGTGATATTATTGGAAACCACGAGAGGAATCTTACATAAAAACACAAACCCTCGGCTGGGCGGCTGGGATGAGCACTGGGCGGGCCGGGTGTCACATTTCAGCCGGGCACAAGCAATTTTTGCTGTCGGGTATAAAATGGGGCGAATGAGCTCAACAAATTCTTGTGCCACATTAAATGTCGCTTCTCGCTTTTGCCAGGGTGACCTCTGTGGCCAATTATAGGGGAGGCTAATGCTTTGGCTGACATATCTATTTGAATGGATGAGATGTTTTTCTCATACGCTGACACAGGAGATCACACGCCTATTATCATCACAATGGCCGTATACACAAGCTTATGTAAATGGCTTCTCACGCGGTAGTCACTGTCAGGGCTGCCGCATATTAGCTTTGTGTTTGGAAGAATGGCGAGTTTGGAGAGAATAGGAGGGATAAATTCAGGGTTGCTCAGATATCACTGTCTGAGCTGTGAGGGCTTCACACCCACAGATAACAAAGTATTTTTTCCAGTGCTGTATCATATTATTTAATTAGTTTGTTTGAACTGATTTAGAGAGTGCATGGACTTGCTCGGGGCAATATAGCTCTCCAGGGCATTTGCTTCGACAGCGAAGTCACCAATTAAGTTGACATTTGTTGCCAGAGTATCAAGAGATTTTAAGACCCTGAACTGATGATACACTTCTGAAGAGCTAATAAAATAATTCTTCCTTGATCAAATCTATTTGCAGAAGTCCAAGAGGGCTGACTGCTAACATATATTAAATGTCTTACAAGTAGCAAGAGTGTGTCCTCCAGGCTTGCCCGTACACTTTCAGCAGGCGGACAGCACCTTGTGCAATGAAGTAAGGAAGCATGAAGGCCTAAGGCAGAGAAAAGAAATGGAAACCAGCAGCCTGGCTGAATATTAGGCTGGACAAATAATACAGCTAGACTAGCTGACTCTCCAAGGAAACAACCCTTAATTAGGCCCTTCATGTTCATCTGTGCCAGCACCTGAAGAAAAGGCAGGGAGGAGAAAGGCTCCAGTGGGGTTTTTGGGGTGCTGGCAGAGATGTTATCTGTTGTACCATTTTGTGACTTCATTTCTGTTGGCTGGCAATATCCTCTGCTGCCTGCTTCATTGTCTCCCCCCCCCCCCCCCCGGATGAAGTGGACTTCCTCATCAGTCCCTAATTAGTCGCATGCATGGTGAAGGACTACACTGTCAGGAATGTATGCGTGTGAGCGAGCACTGTGGGGTTGTTTTGTGTGTGTGTTTGCATTGAGGCAGTGAGCTGCTGTCAGTAGTCATCCCATCTGGGGGAAAAGTCAACTGATTTGCCTTGTGCTCTCCCATGTTTGATCCCACTGCTTGCTCAGCCGTGAGCTTGTTTGGTAACCTTTGACATGCAGATGATGGGACCATATTGATGAGCATGCATTCATGACAGGTGTTTACAGAATCTGGATATAAACAAAGCACCCACACACACAAACCCTCGCAGAAACTCGTGTCTATCCATATCATTTTAAACAGCATGCCGTGCTCATTCGTGTTTTATTTTTGTATTGTTTGTGGTGAATGCTTAGGTTGTTCTTGCATATAATCAGAACACAGCATCTTCATTTCAAATCAGTCCAAACCTTTCTCTCCAGGCCACCAGTTTGATTAGAGAACAATCTAAGAGCATGTGGAGAGAGGGGGTGGGGGGGCGAGTGGGGAGCGGGAAAGGGGAGGCAGTCGGGGAATGACAAAATACTGACTGCTATGCTTGTACATACACACTGAGGCATCTGTCTCTGTCTTTCTGTGCACCTTTAAAGAACCCTCGGTATCCAAAAGTGCACGAGTCCAGTCTTATTTGCCACCGTTCATTCTGTCAAGTGGCAGCCCCTCTTTTTTAATGACCCTCATGCTGCGCCCCCACTTCTTTGAAAAGTTCAATCCGGCTCCCCTCACGCACTGTCAGCTTGTCTCTGGCTGTGATAATTGAAGCCCCTCATCTTTCGAAATAGGGCTAATTTGCCGTCTTTGTGCCATTTGTTCTACTTTCTTTTAAGGACATTATTCGCTCCACCTGTCATATTTCAGGACTCCTTGATGTCCTACAGACCGTGCTGCCCTTCATCTGGACGGCTCTGACAGTAATGTGCTGCCACTACTGTCAGCTACTGTCCTCTGCTGGTCTCATCAGGTATTGCATCGGTTTTAATACATACAGAATGCAGAGTCTCTATAAACAGTTTTTATGTAATGGTTGATTTAGTAGAAATGGTTTGGTATTTATTTGGCTGTTATCTCTAATGTTGCCTTTGTACGACGCGATCCTACTTTATTAGTGAATATTTTATAAGCGACACAAAAAAGCAATAATTTGGCAGAACATCCTCAAGAGGCCAAAAGCATGTGAAGTAGATGCAATTCTCACATAGTGTGCTGCTGCTTATCATTCTGAATTGGCTCATTTCTCTTCATATTGTCATACTCAGCAATGTTCACCATATTCCCACATCGGCCATTTCCTCAGATTTTATGTTTGGTGAGGGAAGCTCAAATGGTGCAATCATGCTGTACCGCTGTGTTCAAAAATTTCAAACACTATAAACTTCGGATATTGGGCTAACTTCAATTGCAATGCTTCTCCATTTATCAGCAGCTGGATAATTAGTGGGTTGAGAAAACCCAGAAGGACGTGGGGTTGTATTTGAAGGCAAAACAATATATTTGACACCAATGACAACAGGTAATGTTAGCATTTTAGCACTTATAGCTAACAACGGTTTGATGAACCGCACAACAAAAATACAAGAAAATTTAATTTGCAAACCTAGAATACAGCAGTTCAACAATGTAACACCAATCTACCTTTTTACCGTGTTGTGACACCAAGGTAACTGGCCACCATGTTGAACAACACAAGGTCTTAAATAAAGAGGCATAGTTTGTGTTCCCTCCAGATATTAAGCTCTGTATACTAAAGACTAAAATGAAACATCCAAAAATTAACTAATTAAAAGCCACAATGGGAACATTGTTGTTATTGTATTAAAGTTTTTCTATTTTTGAGAATGTGCTGCAACAGTGACTACTGAGTCTCCTGAGAAAGTTTGGGCACACGTACCTTCACAAGCACACGTTTTTCCTCACAACTTGACAGGCCCTGCCCAGAGACCTGGCGTGGGAATGCAGGCCAGAGAACGACTTTGCTTCTCTGTGTCAGCAGCGGCCCCCCAGAACAGAGGTGTAGGATGAAGGAGGGGCTGCTTCTACCCTTTGCTTGAGTGCTACTAATAAGAACAGGAAGCCCAGATAAAGGGCTCTCTTTCATGCTGTACCCACAACCATAATGAGGCCTGGCATCTGATGGATTACCCAGACTTATTTTGCAAAGGCTGCCTCATTTTTCCAGTTGCCCTCCGCTAAGCTCAGCTCTCCCCATTGGTTGAACAATGGCGGTTCTTTTTAGTCGCTTAATGCTTTCAATAGAACAGCCATCAGGTGCGTCTGGACTTTGTATGTCTAGCTCATTAATTGTTCAGTGATAAGGCTGACACTATTCCTTGGAGCAACAGAAAAACCTGCAAATTCTTGGTGGTACTATAGTGGACATAAAGAGACTTTGTAACTGACGTTCCCAGGGAATTTTCATAGCACATCTGTGTTGAAGTCATCACAATGTAGTTTCTTTCAAAGTCATGATGTACAAAAACTATCAATATTTAATGTCAAATTTCCATCTCCTTGTCAACAATCTCTGCTGTATAACAAAGAAAATTATGTTCATTTTCAGGTTTACCTTTGAATGTTTTTATGGTTTCGTCAAAAGCAGTTTGGGTCGATACTTTTCTCCAACCATCCTTTTATTTTTACATAAGATGGTAAGATAAGTTTAGATAAAGTTTAGATAGATGGTAAGAGATAAGTTTATTTTGAGTTGCAACATACTTACATTCATTGGGCGGATAATACCTAAAACTGCTATAACTGATTTTGTCAGCTATTCATAGGCAGATCATGTGAGTAGTTAACCTAACATTAACACCTCTTTACCTTAAGTTGACATTGAACTTTTTAGGTAAAAGTTGATCATTGAAGTCATACAAAACATGATTACAGAGCAACATGTTGGTCCAAAATTCATTCTAATAGTCATTCTTCTTTTAGCTCGGATTTTGGTCTACACCAACCTTTTGGTCTTCTAGCTCCACTTTGTTCCCCTGGTAGCTCGTGGCATCAAAGTTCTTTTTAGTCCTGAGAAGTGCTAGAGCTTCTTTCTGCTTAGTTTTCGCTAAGCAGTTGACAGGAAAGTTCTGGATAGAAAAATGTAGTTGCAGATAGGTGAAAATTATCTGTTACAAGACAGCTGACAAACCACAGTGTTGCCTGAAAATGCGCACATTTTGCAATGACAGTAGGAAACCTCTCTAATGGGACCCCATCTGACTGCACTTACTCTCAGTGCCCTGCTAAGGGATGCATGCACTATTGCTGTGAAATTAATAATGGACGCTGGTGGAGGGGCCCCCAATGAATGTTTGCCTAGGGCCCCAACAGAGACTAGAAGTGCCCCTGGCTGCCAGTCATTTGTTGGACACTTCTACACAGAGAACCAACAGACTCTGGGATGACGGACTAATCTGAAGGCCAGTGTCCTCCACTGCGTTACTTTGGGGCGTACATGAGTGTTAATACAGAATTCATGAGCCACATATTCAGAGGAAATTATTTGATGTGCTGCTACGTGGTACAAAAAAAGAAGAGTGCTTACAACATGAGTCATCGTCATTACTAATTCACTTAAAAAGAAGGATTTAAAAAAGAAACAGTCATCCTCAAAGAAAAATATCTGATGTATGAAAAAAAAAAGCCTTTGAAGGACTGCTCACCTCTGAAAATCCTCTCTGTTCAGCAGGAAGTGAAAAAACAAGGCCAGACCAGCTGGGTCCTTGGACTTCTTTGACAAACCACGTCTGTTGCACGTGTATGGCCGCAAACACGTCTTTTTGCATTTGCGTGTGTGTGTGGGCTTATTGAAGTCGACTCTGTGTTCTCTCCCTGGTGCTTTCTGGTCCTCTGCCAAAGCTAAAGCCCTGTAACAGGAGATAAAGCTCGTCTGTTACCAAGACAGGAGGAAATGGAGCTTGGCTTTGAGAGGGCCACTCACAACTGTATTTACATCATTTTTGAAGGGAGCATGGCCACGTTAAAACTCGTGTGCGCTCATCAGTGAAGTGTTGCATCTGCACAGTGGTTTGTTTAGAGAGATCTCCCTATAGGCGTAAACAGAAAAGGGAGGCGGTCTTATAATTGCGGGGGGTAATTTATCGCCTGACTTGCTAATTAAAATTGCGTTATCAACCAGCCTGCGAAACACAACGACTGCACAAAGCCAGGACTCGAGCAGAGCGTGGAGTGGAAGGACTTTGCCGCAGGCGAGAGGAGACAGGGGGGAAGACAAAGAGAGGGGATGAGGGGAAACAGGGTTGAAGAAGAGAGGAAGGCAAGCCTGGCAGCGAGGTCAAACAAAGGAAAGAGAGGAAAAAGGGAGCGAAATGTTGAAGGGAGACCAAAAACATGCCCTACTGAATAACATCACTAAACCTACTGTTGTGCTGCCACAAGTTACAAAAGTGACGGGTGTTCTTATGCACATGTAAGCTCCAATTATAGTTACACATGGTTGGAAAAAAGGCGCAGCAATGGGACACATTTAAAATCATTCTCTTTTAAAAAGTAGTCTAGCCTATCAAGACTTGCTCCAGGCAAGATATTTGTCTTTGCATTTGTGACTCTTGATAGTTTTCTGATTGTACCAATAAGTTACTTTTGAAACACACATAAAAGTAAAGCAACGTCACTGTAGTGTTTTTTTCTCTAGAGTTGTGAACTACACGACTGCACACTCGTGTGCAGGGGTCAGTGCACTCGTTGCACTTCAAACAGTGTGGCATGCATTTCAGTGTGTTTGTTGTGTGACCAGGTCAGGCAGTAAAAGGACACATCTTGCTGTCCCATGCCCATCACGTACATTAAAGGACATGATAGACAACTATTCCCCCGAGCCACGAGAATGTTTGCTCCGGTGCGGGCAGTACAAATGCATACAACACAGCCAAGTGCAGATACATGTACAACTGAGGCGTTGCAAAAATCCAAACATTACCAGTCCATCAGTTTCACCCAAGGGAGAGGAGAGAGTGAGGACATCCTCATGTAAGGATACATTCATTTTGCGCGACTCCATCATGCAGCGTGAAAAATTCCTTTGATGTGATTGCTCGCCATCATGGAATCAGGAACATACTCGACTGTCACACTTCAGGATATGTTGTTGTTCAAGGGATCGCACACACAAATAAACACTAATGGAAAAGGCCCTATAAATGTAATGATGTATTTGATGCAACACGACATCCATGACTGGAATTTGTCACAGACACAATGAACAGCTTGTTGCTTCGCAAACAAACCAAAAAAAATGTGTTTCTCTAAGAATGTCATGGATTCATTCAACTAAAACTGTTTCACGCTAGTCCATTCTCAAGAGAGGCTTGTATGATTTATATGAAACACAATTATCAAAGGTTACTCATTGAATTTAATCGTGGTATTATGTTCACTTTTGACCTGCTTGAATTCCTTTTATGAAAAAAAAAGCATTGTGACATGCTTTTGGTCGGCTCTTGATATGTATGTATATCTCCAGCTCATCTCTTTTACACATGGTGCTAAAAAAAATTAAAATTGAAGAGTCTGTCAAAAAACAATGTTTTTAACACTGCCCTGCCGAGGTCCACACAGTCTGGTCATGTTGGGATTAAATGATAGAATCAGATCTTTTTCTATCATTATTAGTCACTTCAAAATACCCTGTTGAATTAAGTTGTCAACACAACTGAAAACCTACTGCAGGTGGGGACATGAAAGAATACTTTGGTCTCTTCACATAAAATCTATTATCTCAATGGGCCCCACAAAGGACAGTATGAGAAAGCTTTAAATCTTTACAATTAGCTTTATTATTCATTGTACCTTTAGGTTTCTCAGCGACAACAGTTTTATTCCAAGGTCTGTAGATCTTCTAAAGTCTTGATTTATGCCCAACATGATCCTTGATCTTAAATTTTCAAATAAAGCAGGCCAGCTTTGCAAGGAAACTGCACTGTAAAATATAAATTTGACTTGCTGTAGGTAAGCCATCTAAAAGCTGCTGGAAAATTAATTCATGTTTGTGATAGAATTCAGTGATGGTAAATGAAGGCGTTGAAACCATATCTACTGACCTGTGCTTAAGATGACAGGTGGAGGAGTTAAGCTACCTAGCAAGAAGACGTTTCCAGACATTAGTCTTTTGTGTTTAAGTAAGTAACTCGCTTCAACGATAAGTTTGATGCAGGAGTTAGAGGTGCCCAGCAAGTCATTTTGCCCATGACCCAGTAAGCGTGTTATTACAGCCATGAAATGCTGAACATCAACGTTATAATTTTAAGTTTGTTTGTTCCTCCAATTAAGTTGCTGCACTCATTGTCCCTCTATTGATTCATGTAATAAAATGTTTATAAATTAATTTTCTGTCTTCCAAATGATGCTACTGGCTTAAAAAGACACAACTTTGCAAAAGTAAAAGAATATTTTCAGTTGTTCTAAATTCTTTCTCTTGTTGTTTGACCAACACCTAATGCAAATAACCAAATAAAACGCTTCATAAACCCTTTCAACAAGACCTATGACCATCTTCTGCAAAGTCAATACAGTGTGAATGGAAAGGGAGTGCATTCGTCAGCGCTTGTTGCCATCCCCTCGTGGTTCTTTCAGTAAGATTTTCTTACTTATTGATTCTCTTTTGACCATTATCTGCCAGGCACTGAAACGTAAATGATAAACGTGACATGGATGGGGACAACGTCATTGTGTATGAATTTAGATAAGACATTTAAAGCTCGGTACTGAGGGATCATACATCAAGTGATTATCTACTGTCACCTCCTTTCTCCACTGTAGCCCTGTACAAAGGGCAGTCTTGTCGCATTTGAGCAGTCACTTGAAAATGGGTTTCCCCTGCATTAAAGCTTTGATCTGTTTATCTAATCTGCCTCTGGTGTGACTTTCAGTGCAAACATATACGGTGGCTGGTAGGGGTCAAACACTCGGCAACTGATGAAATGAGAAACATTTAGAAGAACGCGCAGCATATTCAGAAACGCTGCACATTCAAAAGCAAATGCAAACTCCCGAAAAAAAATGCAAAAGAGACAAACGCGCTTCAAAACAAACACAAACGTGCTGCAAAACAAACAAACGCTCCGCAGAAAGGCCAAACAACATAAACATCAAACACGCTGCAAGTACAGAGGCCAAACTTCAGATTCAGAAAACCACAGCAAATACAGAAACATACTACATGTGACTGTATTTACATTTATGTTATTGAAAAATAGTTATATTTAAAATCACAGTGGGTGCTTGATAACAAGGTTACAGATATTTCACATTGACAGGTCTGGCACTGTGACTGTCAGTGTTCATCACAGTGACAGCCTGGGGGCTGAAACTATTCTTATGACGGGTTGTTTTGGTCGGAACATTTATAATGCCATATGACTTGAAAGTCATTCCCATGAAGTCAGCTGTGTTTGCCTTTTGCTTTGTTTTTTTGTCTCTATCTTCACTTCAGAATGGCATCCCCAATGGACCTGACTTGATGTAGAGAACGTGTGTCAGTGCAGACTGTTTGTAACAGGACTGTAGGACAGTAAGATATTTGGGAAAAATGGAGCCAAACGCCAGAGTGGATCACGATTTATCCACATGAGACACAGAAGCACCAATATCCACCCATCAACCCTCATTAGTCATCTGTAATCTTTAGTTCACTTCCTGGATTGGATCAGTCCACAGCGACCCGGGTCAGTACACAAAGACGTCTCCTGCATGCAGTATGGAAGCTTGTTGATCCTCGTCCTTCAGTGAAGAACTAGAGAGACAGAAAATGAGCTTTCTAAATAGTTGTTTTGTGTGGCAGCTGCCGTGTTGTGTTGCCTGTCAAATAAATAGATAGATAAGATAGCAGATTTAAATATTTTTGATTTATTGTCCATCCTAAAGTGCACAAGATGCAAATATGAGAGCTTCAAAAAATATTAAAGGGGATCATGCAGGTCTGTGAATAACAAGAAATTTACATTTCAATCAGTAGCGTTTTCTCGTTAAAGGTCAGATAGCAGCAGGTAGTTGCAGACCCATATTGAGTACAGGTAATTGGTGCATCTTGTTCTGAGTCTTATAAAGGATTCACACAGGGTCGTCCGCAGGCTGCTGGAAGGCTTTCATGAGGACGGTAAAAGGTGTTTTCACCATTCAAATGATGCAAAACTGCTGACAATATCCGGAAACATTTTAGTAGTGAGCTGCACATGTGAACAGAGACACGTTGTTTACCGAGGCAGTGCCTTGACTTTTGTCTGCCAAAAACTACCTATCATTGTGAAGTCAGGGGAAGCTGTTGTGTGAACACAGCAGGTAAAAGTCAGGGAAAGTTGGAAACAGGCGAGCAGGAGGGCGTGTCAGCTTTTAATCATATCCAGCAACAAGAGAAACTGGTGTTATTGTAACGTGAGGGTCCAATGTGTGGTGGATGGATGACTCTACTGAAGAGAAACAGAAGAATGGAGACGAATAACTTTCTTTTTACCGCTACACAACAACACTTCCCTGTGACTCATCACATGTCCTGTCGTTAGCCAATCAGAGGCTAGGAAGATTTTATGACAACCACACAAGTCAATTCAATATCATTTGGTCACAGTTACTAGGTGCTACTGTAAATATTAGAACATGTAAATCTATCAATATTAACTTAAACTCTGAAAGGTAAATAGGTCACTGCATAAATGTTACCTTATTTTTTATATAAACTTAAATATATGAATTAACTCAAATACAGGAATTTACTTTACTCATCTCACATGATACATTTACATAACAGAACTATACTGTGGATATTTGTAATTTATGAGCAGCCCTTTGTTCAGCTTTGTGACCTTAATAATTTAACATTAACATGACTTCATTGCATATTATTTTATTTTTTTACACTTTGTAAAAATGACAAAGCTCTTCTGAATCGGTCAGAGGAAGGCTGGTGCGATTACTATATACTATACTAAAATGCCCCACTTGAGCTGAATATTATTTTTAAATCCTGTTTTCTAAAAATTTGATTTGATGATTTTCAACACATCACGAATCACATCATGAAAGTAAATCTCTAAACGTTATTTTTGTGATATCCCAAGTCTTATCTTCAATCAAAACCTAACATAGTGATTGATTTATGTCAACTAATATATATATATATATATATATATATATATATATATATACATATATATATATATATATATATATATATATATATATATATATATATTTAGATTTAGATTTAGATATAAATATGTAAATGTATCTGTGTGAGATGAATAAAGGATTATCTTATCTTATAGTATTTAATGTCACTCATTCTTAACTCAGCACAAAATATTGTATCAATAAAAAGTGAACAATGCCTGTTACAATTCCCACAACCTAAGCAGATCAAATCAAGTGTAAAGCAGTAGATTACACAACTTTTACATAAAAATCAACACTACAGTGTCAAGTGGGTCAAATTATCAACTCATTACTGCATATTTTTTTCCAAACCATAGCCTGAGAAGAACCTTTTCTCTCATGAAAAAACAAAGTATGTTTAACGTGGAGGCTCGTCCTCCTTCTCCTTCATCTCCTCCTTTTGGAAGACATTTCCATCGGGCTGCTGCCTCCAGCTCAGTTGGATGTTTTCATTCAGTCCCTCGTCAATCAGCTTCTGTTTGATCTGGGATACAAAAAAAAAACACCAACAATATCAACAATATTCAGAAATGCGCTGCTATCATTTTAGATTTTTCATACCTTATCACCAGAATGGAGCTCTGTTAAAGCAACACTATAATTGTCTGTAAGTTCAGTCCTACACAATGTTTGTCCTTAAGAGGGTGGAGTGCTTTTCTTCATTATTTTTTTTTTTTTACTGCAATTCATATTTTACACAGTATCCATATTTGTATGCACAATGTTGGCTTGTACTGCTCAGGTAGTCAGCTTTGGAAATTCAGCCAAAAGAAAGGCAGGGCTGGCTCAAAAACAAAAACATGGCACGCACAAGTTAAATTAAGTTTGAGCTTTTGAAAGAAAAACTACCACTTTAAATTTAAAGGTCCAATATCTAAGATATTTGCTAAATGAAAGCCTAAAATGATCTTACTATGTCATCTGACGTTAAGGAAACAAGCTATGCTGAAGCGTTGAGCTCTCTGACAACATAACTTTTATTTTGACCAGAGAAGGAGGTGGTTTAAAGGCACCCACCCACAGCTGATGGGATGCCCTAAACTTACTCACTGACCATCGAACAACTCTGCCATAACACAGCACAGAGTGTTCGATTCTGCCTCCTAAACAATTCTCTAATTGTGTAATTTATAAAAGAATTGTAGTGTGTTCAAACAACCCCGTCTAAAATAGAAATTTAACTCCATGTTTTTATCATTGTAAATCCCTCTGTTTGCGTCCTACCTCTTCAGGCTGTTTCCTGTGCTGCTTGTCATTTGAATGTATCTTCAGGGGACACATTCAAATATGATTTTCATTTTAAATTTGCTTCTGAGAGTCATTTGGTTATTTTTTATTTATTTATTTTTTTGCATAAAATCAGAAAGGTCATCCATGGTTTACCTGCTCTAAGATGTCGTCCATGGCAGCCAAGTCGTTTAAATCCAGATAGGAGTTCTTGTTCTGCATACTCAGTCTGAACACCTGTTTTGTTATCCCTGTAAAAAAACAACCAGAAAAGACTTCTCACTTAAGACTACTTAATTCTGTTATTTCATTGGTTTCAATGTAAAGTTTATATCCTCTAGAATATTTATATTTGAAGCACTAAGTCAACAAGCCATGGTGAAAAAATGTCATTCAAATGATTAACACCAACTTAATCAGAATACAATCTGAAACTATCTGAATCATTACCACTCACCTAAAGTGTAACAGGTGAATGACCTTGTATCTTTGCACGGCCAGTCTTCCCATTTCCCATTATCAGCATAGCTTGCTGCTACACAAGACTCCTCTGAAAAAAAATTATTAGGCTCTCCCCACTTCCAGTTTGTAAATGTGACATTACTCCCATCCGTCCACTTCCAGGACTCTCTGGAGAGGCCAATCCAGACATCATGGAATATAGGTATCAGCTGCCGTATCTCCTCGTTCTCTTCCATGTTTCTCACACTGGCCAGGTCTGTGTAGTGTTCTCTGCAGTAGCTCTGTGCTTCAGTCCATGTCATGAGGTTGCGGATGAAGGAAAATGTCACATTACGACCTGAAGAAAGACCATAATGAGACATCAAAGAAAAGGTAGAGCTGATAATCAATACTGATTCTGTGGCAGTGCTTATGCCATTATGAATCCACTCCGGTTTCTGTATTTAAATGTGCTAGAAATACAGAAAAATGTCAACAAATCTATAAAGACGCAATGTCCCATGTGTTAAAAAACTTCTCTAAACAAAACATCCAGGTAAGGCATAACAGTTGTTTTACAGCTGTCTCCTACGTTGAGTCAATCCCCAATGAGCCCCATGTTAAAATTTTACATTATTTTATGTCGCCTCTGTTCAAATTATAATAAGGCTTGTGTTTATCAGTGTTTTATAAACTAAGTAGTTATCCTCACCTGTGACATTACCGCAGACTGGCTTGAATGTTTTTGTACACTTTTGATCACTCCATTTCCCATTCCTACCCATGGCTATGCACAGTCTGTCATTGTGTGGTTTGTCGTTATCAAACCTTCTGAACTCCGCCTCTCCGAGTCCGTAGAAATCTGGGTCTGAAAGTGACCAGCTCCAGCTGTCCACGTCGTCATACAGACCTATCCAGGCTCTCTGAAAGCAACATGTGATTGTTAGATCCAAAGACTTAAAAACCTAACTCACCTTGAAAAGCAACTCAAGAAAAGATGTTTACCTCATTGATATTAATGAAGTCTGACACTCTAACATCTCCAATCAGTGTTTTACTTAATTAGGTACTAATCTGTACATTGGAAAGGTATACCATCTTGTAATAGAGCCTCATGTTTATATAGTACAAAAGCACTTAATTCTCCTCTTGATTTGAAAGGATATTTTAATCAAGGCAGACAAGTGCAAATCTCTCGCAACTTCCCAGAAAGTTTCCATGATGAGACATGTCTGCATTATGACAAGTTACAGTTTAAACAACACGTGCAAAAATGCAGGACATCAATTAGTATGAAGGATCATTTTAATGAACTAAATGTGATTTTTATTTTTTATAAAACAACTCTGTATATTAAGCCCCATCTTTATCAGGGCAAAATGCCAACTTGATATGTCATGAAGTACTAGTACAAGTGGCATTCAATGAAAAAACTAAAATGAAACACAAGCAGGAGCATGTCCAGATGGATGGCCATGGGTTGCATGGGTCCCCTAGAAATTAGATTGGATACCCCAAATGCCACCCCAAGAAATCTATAAGCTCCTAAACTTTTATCGGCTATTTGCCCTGTCGGAAGCGGGACTTAAGTTAAAGCCAAGTATTAGGTCTTCCTTTTGCAAAGGTTGCTAATATTATTAGAAATATCTATTTCATGAGAAAAGTTATTGAGAAAGTAATGCACTCTGTCTTGTTTTTAATTAACTAACTGCTAATGCATTTTTGTAAATAGTGTCTTTCAATGTCATGTATTTTTGCAAGTTAGACTGTGCAGGAGTTTGCATGCAAATCTTAAAATTTTGACTTCAACATACATGTTCTTTTTGTGTCATTGAAAATTAAGCTAATGTATCCATTATATTATTTTGTGAAATAAATGGGATTGGAGAAGTTAAAAAGGGTAGATATGAGATATTTATCTTTTTTTATATTTGTGTTTTTACATCACATCTGGTCTGGACACACCCCTGATCACCCTCAAAATTCTAAATCATCTACTTTCTTTCCAGCACTATAGGTACAACTTCAACTCTGCGGCTCACTTCATTTTTTGTTCAAATGTCTGTAAATGAGAGAAATAATTCAACTTACAGCTGGAAAGAAAAGTTGCCACATTCTCCAATAATCCGCCATCTCGTTCAAGGCGTTCACATTGTCCATGCTGTCTATGATGGCCAGGTCTGTGTGTTTTTCTCTGCAGTATTCAAGGGCGTCAGCCATGTTCTTGTGGTCATAATAAAAAAAGTACCGGCGTCTCACATGGGATGAGACGGCACACAGTCCTGTAATGACATACATCAATCACATTTAAATGTTCTCTGGTCAACAGACTGTACTCATATATGGGGTTATTTATAGAGGTTTTTATTTTTATTTTTTCTAGTCATCTGAACAGTCAAAGCACTTTTGCTCTACACCCACTCAGACTCACATTCAAACTAATGTCAGAGGACACTACATAAAGCGTCTAAAATGAGTCTTTACATTTCCAAGTGAGTTTGAATGAAACATTTAAATGGACTTAGATTCCTCTTTCATTCATGATTTCTTTCATGTTCTTGTTCCCTTTGTATTGACGCCATGGATAAACTAATTTAAATTAATACATCATCAAAACCCCCAGGCTGTCCCTCTGATGAACGCTAAACGGTCACAGACCTCAAGTGAAATAACCCTGAAACCAAAGACGCACTGTGAATGTACGTATAATTTATAATTCAATCCATGCAGAATGCTTTAATGTAAAAACTGTCCAAACTCTCTACCTCGTTTGAATTAACCCATCTGTACCATTATTATTTCACATTCTGTGATCATGTTCTTATCAAATGTTGTGCTATTCACCACTGCACTGTTGTCTTATTCCCCCCTGTACACATATTTAGTGATAATATTTAATGTTGTACTTTCGTTCAATGAAAGTACAGTTCATCAAAGTCAAATTTCTCGTGTGTGAGCATAACTCAACAAAGCTGATTCTGATGTTTAGCTTGTATTAGTTTGTACTTCAGTTTTAATTCAACTAAAGTAAATCATTATTGTGTTTAAAAGTACTGTACTCAGAAAGTTACACAAATGTACTGTAAAAGGAATATTAACATGTAAACAAATAATAGTAAAAGATGAAATCATTCTAAAAATACTGGCCTAATGACGCAATGATGAGCAGAAGAAGCAGTGTGTCCATCTTTGTCCGATCTCTGTTTGTTCCCATTTGAGACTTCAGACTCACAGCTGTTGATTTTTTCTTTCTTATATGTCACATAAACCGCCTTCAGAAACTCAGTATCATTTGACTTCATGGAACTTGATGAGTCAAAAATTATTTGAATTTTAGGCAAATATGCAAATATTCAAATAATTCAGACGTGCTTTTTAAAATAGCATGTCTGATATCATTTTACTGGACAGCAGCCACAGACAGACACTGTAGTATCAGGCTGTGATATATCAATCACATCACATACACATATGCACATTTTCATGCTTGAAATGGTTTATTGTATTGAATTCCAAGATGCAGGAATGAAACAAAAACATATACCAGTCAAAAACTTTTCAGCTGCTGGCTTTGAGATTAGTTCAGTCATTTCAACATTAGTATGTGTCTCAGTGGCTTTAGGTCTGCCAGACAAAACAGATAAAAGTAATTAGCCTCTAGCTAACATTTGTGTTATTTGTGCAAATTGTGTGCTGTCGCTTTAGAGAATAAACAATGAATAATGAACATTATATGAAATTCCTTTCACATAGGACTACAGAGAATTATCACCTGTAAAAACTTTACAAGAGACTGTTTTCTTGTTGCCTTTAAAGTATAAAATGTAAAAAAAGCATAGATTGAACCCATTCCTTCTTCATATTATATTAATATAAATATATTGCATATTAACCTTCTGTATCATTTAGAATAGGACCGTCCCTTTCTAAGGCTTATTGTCCTAAGTCCCAACAAATACCTATAAAACACTAATTTTTCCTGTTTTTGAAGAGTCCCTGTCCTAGTTTTAACCAGTTGAAATACCAAAGTAATACACCATACTTGCAACACTGATGTGCCTGTATATACTGTATATGTCAATCAATGTCGATATATTAGCCAGCATTCATATGGAATATAAAAATAAAATCTGAAGCTATTGTTCAACAGAGTGAAAAGAAAGTTTTCTTTAATTTCTTTTAAACCTATAAAGGCTGAAAGAAGAATCAAACTGCCCTGATGAAACAAATCAGGGACGACGATAAAGAGGGTGTAGAGATCTTTTAGCGTCACCCATTGTGGTCTTGATTACATTTGACATTTTTTGGGGATCTGGACCTGTCTGGGTATTTTCACTGATGAGCGTCAACCAAAGAACAGGTGCTAATCACTGAAATCACCTGCTGGGTTTGATTGGTGTGAAATCTTGCACACTCTCTGCTGCAACGCTTCTCATCCCTCATCCCCTCCAAGGCTTCCCATCAGGAAAAGTAGCCACATCCATCCATCCTTCGTTATCCCCATTCTCATTATCAGCATTGTATAGCCCTGTGATTCCTCAGTTTGGTTGCCTAAGACTAATTAGAAAGTTGCATAGCAACAAGATGATGCAACAGTCCTTGAGCCCTTTGTGCACTCATCCTCTCTCACAGTGCTTTGTGTTTGTGCTTAAGAACAGAGGCACTCGAGCTACCTGATATCCTGCCTGATCGCCATCATACACTGAGCCTTTACCAGTTATGCTGATGAGGTCATTAAATAAGCTAATGCATGCGTTATGCACCATATGATGGCATGCTTGTTTTCAAACAACACAAGCTGGTATTCATATTAATCACCTTTCTTTAAGCACAGGGGCATAGAGGAGCTGCAGTACATTTATTTTCATCAATATCCTAATGTATGCAGCTGGATTCAGAAAAATCTAAGCCAATTATGGACTCTACGGGGATTTGCTGCAGTGCAGGTATGACCTTTCCAACCTTATGTTTGTCTTACTTAATGAACATGCCATCTGTGCGTCTACATACAGGAGCCTGTGCATACATGTCAAATTTATGATATTATATATGCTAATATATCCGCTCTTAGCCTCACATGTGCTTGTTGTTTTCTTTCCAGTGTAGTGCAGTGCAATAGAAAAGCAAACACAACTTTAAAACAAGTGCAGTACTGGTGGGTGTCTTAACACCGTCAATAATTTTGTTTGTACGTTCTGTTGATATAACTGCTTTTGAAGTTCTTAGTTTTTTTGCATTATAAAGTTATCAAGGAGTTTGTTTTTACACTCAGGAAATTGTTGTAGTTGACTCACAGCTGTTACATGATGTGTACTGTGTCTGAATCAGTGAGAATTAACTGTTGTATGTTCTAATTTCAGTGTAAATCAAAGTCATTTATCTATATCTATATCATTTATAGTCATTTATCTATATCTATATCATCTTTTTCAGTGATCCGAGCCACCTCTCCACGCTCTTTTCAGCCGACTGGCACATCATGTGACATTACCACCCTTTATGTCCTGAGGCGTGTGGACAGTTTGATGCCTGCAGTTTTGCCTCTTCCCAGGCCACCCAAGCAGACTGGCAAGGACATATGGCTGGCCCACAGAGGGTCAGCGGCTGCAAAAACCTTTCCTCTGCACTAAACTTCTCAGGCTGACACCAGATGATGCAACGCGGCGTGACAGGTGGAGAACAGTACAGGGGACAGCTGGATGCTGTGCCCCGCAGGCCTACAGGGATCTAAAAAAGACTCTGGTCCAAAGCTGACTAAACCTGGCTTCCAAGGTTTGGTTGTTTGCTGTGACACACTAGTCTCCATGCACTGGCCACTAATACTGAATGGTTTGGCAAAAAAAAAAAAACAACAACTAGACACCGAGCCAGACTTGCTCCTGCTGGGAGTTGAACAGTTGGCCTCCATCAATTCTGGGAGCTAATTAGTGACAAACCAGATTCCACAAGCAAAGCTACCTCTTATTAATTCATGACTGTTAGAGTACTGGAATATGAGATGTCTGCTGGTAGGGATTGCCATATTATTGGCAGATGCTCTCTTCAGCTCAGATTAACCACAGCTAATTGATGTACCTGTTGTTGTAATTATCAGAAAGTTACCTTGGGAAACATGTTCACAGCCTTATAGAAAACCTTGAGGAAACAGCTTTGAGTTGCATTGCAGTAAATGCGTTATTTGAATCTTTTAAAAAGTTAAATGGGACATTTTCAATTTGTTTCTGGCAGAAATCTTTCCAGCAAACATCAAAACCAAATGTCAGGCTTTGGTGTGAGTCGGCTGGACTCGCTGTTTTTCTTTCATGTTCAGTGATGTCTTGCAGGGAGAATTGCATTGTAGAAAACCCAAAGATGTCCGTTTTTTTTTCCCCCCACTGACAGACATCTTTGAATGCATCACAGTTACAAGACATTTGAAAAAGAGCCTTTATACTGAGCTTTAAATCCGATGGGAAAATCGTACTTTTCACTCATGCAGTATCACCTCCAGCATAGATGGGTAACAGTATAATGAAGGCAAGTTCAGACGAATTCTTGAAAAAGTTTTTGAAAGGTGCTCTTGGAAATGTAGGACATGTGGACGTCAGGGAGAAGAGGACAAAACAGTTTATATGAAGAGTAGTGTTTGGTTATTTGCAGATGTTTTTTTTAATGGGCAAATCATAACAAACTCATGCTGTGCTGCCAAAAAGGACTTTAATAGCAAGTCAAAACGTTTACAGAATTGTATATACATTTCTATTACATTATTATAAAACATAGCATCTGATGGAAATGTCCTACCATAACCACATCCAACGGTTGTGCAGGCTCATGAGGATTATTGTGTGTGACACCGTCAGAAAACATGGATTCACATTTTCCATGCTGTAAATACTTAAGAGGAGGAAGAGAAAAAAATGGAGGTTAATCATTCAGTTACATAAACAGAGACATCTTTTGGCCTGAAATGTTGATACTGAAAGGTTTAGTCCTTAAGCGACTTTTTCAGAGAAAAAGTGTTTGACCATTCATTCTCACTCTGTCGTAAAAGTACCACTGGTGACAGGCAGGGTTCCTCTTGTGGTGCTCTTTTTATAAAGCCGTGCTAATCAAATGGTTGACAAGCTCAGAGACAAGCTGAGGAAGCAAATGTGACTGTGAAAATGTTTTACATATGTGGCTCTAAACGAGAAGAATCAGAATGAAAAGAGCAGCGCCAGTGAAGCTTTTGCACCCGCCACTAACACACGACACAGAACTGCACAGAATATGACAAGACTGGATTTATTTCGGGGAGGCAAAGAGAATGAGCCCAAGCTGGCCTTCTGTGTCAACTCTATGAAGCTCAATAGACCTCTGCTACTGCATTTTAATGTTGGCCATAATGGTGGAACTTCAAGAGCCAAATATTTTCAGCTATTGTACTCATTGTGAAAAGTTTAAAAACCACTGTGTTGGACTATTGTGGAAAATGTTCTTTTATTAATATCTCAAGCAATTGATTCGACTCGCTTTAAGCTAAAGGAAAATCTGAGGACATTCAGGGTTCAATGTCTCGATTTTGTCTGTGACTTTTTCTCTAAACACTCCATGTACCAGACCTGTATAATGAGCCTGAGAATTGGGTCGGATTAACGCTGGATAATTACGATGAGATTGCAATCAAAGTTTCAATTAGACTGCAGCTACAGTATTCCCACCAGAGTGTTGATTTGCAATCTGTTAATTTGGAATTAAAGTATTAGTCTTCTCACACGCTCTCATTTTCTATCTGTAAAGTTAGACAAGTTCTTCAGGGCTGGGAGCTTCATTATTAATCTGGTGTAGCCTGTCACCAAAAGGACAGTAATGTGATAGTGAATTTTCTGTTTGGACAGACTATATTAGCCCACTGAGACAAAGCTGTGGAGAGGGGCACTTTCCACCGGCATTAAAGCAGAGTTTGTACATTTTTCTCATATGAATACAATTATTTACCAATGTATTGGGGATACTCAGAGCAATATGAGGATCTGATTGCTTGCAGAAGTTGATTGTACCCTTGGGTTTCCAGCAGCACTATTGCTGTTTGTGTACCTGTGTGTGTGTGTGTGTGGGGGGGGGGGGGTGAGTGTGTGTGTGTGTGTGTGTGTGTGTGTGTGTGTGTGTGTGTGCAACTTGCAGAACTTAAACACTCACTCTAAAGTTTCAAAGAGAGGAGGACAGGGAAATAAGACTCGATGACAGAATTACAAGTTGAAACTGCAAAGGTATTAAGGAATGCCTCACAAACTGCAAAGACACGTGAAAGCTTACCAGTTCTGCTTATGGTCTGAGTGACCAACAAAAAGTCAAGGCAGATGATAATATTTCCTCAGCCATTTTTTTTACAGTGTGGTACTTATTCTATATGTCTGATAACTAAAGCAGGAAATGTCTCAAGAGGCTTTACTGAAAACGTTCCAAATAAAAATCGGTATTGTTATACCTGACACGAACAGTAGAGGGAGACAGCACCCTTAAAGACACTGGAATAAACACACGAAGAAAACAGTCACTGGGGATGGGTCACAGAATCAGATGATGTAGAGCATGTTAATCGTAATGGGCATTCAATTAAACGCATTTTTTGTACTGGTGGTTTGATTTCTCAGAAGTTTTAAAATAATACACTGTGTTGTTTGCTTCTATGACACTCTGCATGTGGTTTGAATAAATAGTCGCTTAAATGTATCCGTTTACGATATATACATGATGTTTATTTGTGTATAATGCATATTTTTGATATTTATTTTTGTCTTTGAATACTTTAATCACCGTTGACATGTGATAAAAAAAAGAAAAACACTACTCCAATCATATATTGAAAGAAATTACAGGGGGTATTCGACTTTTTGCAAGGCAATGCAACGCGTTGCCATTCTATCTGGCACGATTCTATGACTGGCCGCTGTATTGTTTTGATTGGGAAAAAATCCTTTTGGATAACAGCAACGGATAACGTTTCTTACAGGTTAGTTTTCAGTGGACTATTACATTTTACAAAACTTAAACAAAGTATTCAATTACTTAATATCAGACACATCTTCTAAAGTCTGTAAATGAACGAACAACGCTCGTCGGCCTTCTTACAGCTAACAGCTAGCAGAGTGCTAACGTTAGCTAACGGCAAAGGTCTGATGCTACCTGTTTTCTGCTCATGATAAAACAATTACATCCATGTTATTATTGTTTTAATTATCGTTCATCGACAAATAAAGCAGACGCTTTCAGGTCGTTTAGCTGTAGGTGGATGTGCTTTCGCAGACTGCAGATCTGCGTCAATTCGCAGAACAGACGCTAGCCCTTAAAGCTGTGGTTCATTTGATTGCAGAGCCGATTTAACACATTTAATCAACATCTCTTTTTAACGTCCCATATTAAAAAAAACATTCTCACTCCTCCTTTGACAACTAGATGATATGCGAAAACGTGCTGTGAACCAACACGCTGACTTTCATTGATACAACTGGACGATGTGACATGTTACCAGACACTTCCTACACTGTGCACATTATCTCCCATGTCATGTTAACAATGTACAGATGAGGCTAAATTACATTTAAAAACGTCTATTGTGGTATATATAACGTTCAGACATTTGTTTGCGTTGTACATGTTGGATTAAGCTGTAGCATGTCTGTGTTGGCTGTCTGTTGTGTTAAATTTGGCTTTGTTTGTTGTTTGTGCGATTTAATTCAAAAACAGAATCAGAATCCGGTTTTATTGTCAACATACAGTGAATCTATCTTGGTGGATTGACGCAAAAAACAGTTAACAAGGTTAAACAAAGGGCAAAACACAGACCATTTAATGTCCATTAATGTATAAATAAACAAATGAAAAGATGTGCTCCTCCATGTCTAGGTTCGGATTGGACACTTTGTCACACTAAATAAAGCGTAGGTAGGACAGAAGAGAAATAAACATCCTCTCAGTGTCATTGATTTGCCCGCTGTGTGCTTTTATCCAGCAGGGGGCGCTATTGCATAGTTTTTAATTCGTCATCTTTCGGATGAAGGACACAGAGACTGCAGCACTTTAGATGTTCACAGGGAAGCTTCAGCATCTTTAAAATCATCATCTACAAGTGAAGAGCTTTTACTCAGGTTGACTCATAAAGCTTCACAGAGTTAAAGAGACATGTGGGGGGTTTTATAGATGTTAGGAGAAAGTGACTCCACGCGTTGTGAGGATGAAAGATGAAAACTCCTTTCTGGCTGTAACTGTATCAGGGATTTTCCCTGCATGCCCTCTGTCGTTTGTTTTTTTTTTCGTGGTGGTTGACTGGTTTATTCCTCCGACTTTTCCCACAGTGTTTAGTGTCAGGGGGGCAGAAACCACATCCAGGATACAGAGGCTCACTTCCCACGCAGTCATTAAGACGAGGTCAGAGTTGAAACACAATGATATTGTTCCTATTTCTAGAGATTAACCAGTCTATGTTATTTCCCCTCAAGAGCTCTTAACCATCATATTTTTTTCATTAGATTAATGAGGACTTTTTTTTCCTTTCACACAAATACGGGTTTTATTGTTTTAATAGTCAAAAGTCTTTATTGAAAAGATCAGAAGTTCACCAAGAGATCGATTCTTAATGAAGGTTTTTTTTTAGTTTCTTTTCTCTCATAATGAGACAGTACCACAGGGTGACTTCTTCCTGTTGAAAACAGGCAACATTTGCGTCTCTGTGGCGAGGGTTATTCGATTTTTTTTTTTCTATTCCTTTCTCAAAAGTGATGGATTGCAGCGTGACATTTCTATTAGAGGAGATGTGGTTGGCCATGAGGAGTTTTAGGGCCAAGACAGGGTGGAGTTTAGACGGGAAGAAAAGGTAATACAGCTGCAGAAAGAAAGTCTGCTGTTTGTTTTTCTGGCTCGGCTGTGTGTCTGTCTCAGTCTGAGTCCTGTCTCCAAATGCTTAGCCAGCCTTCATGTGGCAGCATCTAGCTCGGTTTGTTGCTTCTACTGTTTCCTGTTCTAACATGTCCTCCTGTTGCCCTCTAGATCTCACAGGTTGTCGAAGAAGACATGGATGAGCAGACTGGCTCTCCTGCAGCAAACGCTGACAACAACGGCCAGAGGAACGGAGATGAGGTCAATCTTGAACAAACTGATAACAAATAAAAAAACATTTTCAATTTTGCCCTGTCAGTGTGCATCATGAAGGAAGGCTGTCTAACCCCCCTGTTTTTTTTTTGTTTTGTTTTTTCCCCCATATCTCTGCAGAAGCCCAGACGCGGTAGCTGGACCAAGGGGAGGAAGAGGAAGAAGCCGATGAAGGACAGCAACGCACCGAAAGCCCCGCTAACGGGCTACGTTCGCTTCATGAACGACAGACGGGAGCAGCTACGCGCAGAGCGTCCAGACGTGCCCTTCCCGGAGATCACCAGGATGCTGGGCAACGAGTGGAGCAAGCTGCCCCCCGAGGAGAAGCAGGTCAGTGAGGAAGGTCCAGACAAGTAAGAGTCCAGCATTATTTTTCCCCAAGCACTCTGTGCTGCTATGCATTGCAAGTATTCATAGAGATTACTGAGCAGCTACAATGATCCAGGTTTTAAGTCGCATTAAAGAAAAAAGAAGAGGCAAGCAAAGGGAGAGGCAGGCAGCGACATCTGTTCTGGTTCTTGATCAAGTATTTTAATTGTCATTTTCTTCAGTTGCTGCACTGAAGGTGCCCCAAAGGACTGGACGAAAATCTCCATCTGCAACATGCTAACACTTCAAACTGTCCCCCGCCAGATCCGAACACTCCCTCAAACCAGCAGAGACTTCAGTCTAATTTTACACAGAGCCCAACAGGAGAGTCAGAACTGAAGCCTGCACAACCAGTCGTCTCTGCTTCATTTGTCCCAGTTCATCTGAACCTGACTAAGATGCAAAAAGATGTCAAGATGGTTCAAACTGCTGTCTTGAATAAATGTTAAAAATAAACTTTATCCTATACAGCGTCATACATCTATCTGAAAGGAGTCACATGTACAGTATCCTGATGTAAAACTTGTGTTTTTTGACTGCACATTAAATGAGCTCATATAAACACATGAACGCCATCCTCGCTCATCAGCAACACAATAACTACTGAGCTCGACGAATAATGAGTATTTTTTCTTTTCTTACGTTAGTGGCGATTGTCGGCTGTAACGCAGCCGCCCACCACTAGTTGGTGCTGTTGTCGCTTCAATTATTGGTTACTGCTATAATAGTCTACCCACCTGGGTGTAAAGCAGCACAGTGGGCGAAAAGCATCTTCTATCACAGAAGAGTCAGGCAGCGTTTTGTTCTTGAAAATGGTGATGAAGTCAAACTGGATTATTGACAGGAGGAATGTTTAACCTCATGCAGCACAGGCAGGTGGGCCTTTGCCTGCAGAGGACTGAAGGCTGGAGGTGGAAGCGCTGCTAACACTTGGCAAAACAACTTGACGTTTTTTTTACCCACAGACGCTGTGATCCTGAGTTTAGCTGTGACAGGGAAGTTAGCTGCCAGGAACATCCCGCATAGGTACCAGACACTGATGCAGCTTAAATTGTAGAACAGGCTTTGTCTTGACCTTGAAGATCTGAGAAATCTGAACATGTTTTGTCTTCCGTGGATGGCTTCACTTCTCATTTGTTAAACAGGTTAAAAAACAGAGGTCGATAGTCCTGGATCCTGGGATGACGTCTGCATGATATCATAAAATAATTCCTTCACCAGATTTGTTTTTCATTACAGGCTTTGCTTCAATGTCGGTTATTAATTTTCGAAATGTGCAGTCTTTATCTTTACAAAGTAACTAATCCTGATGAGGAATGATTACTCCTGGTCCTAGTGCCATTTCAACCCCAAATCTTCCTTCATCCTGATCTCAACAAATCTCATTTTCCTCCTCATTTGTTTCTTGAGTCCTCTCACAGCTCTTCTCACCTCTCTCTCTCTCTCTCTCTCTCTCTCTCTCTCTCTCTCTCTCTCTCTCTCTCTCTCTCTTGTTCTTCTCCCTGCAGCGTTATTTGGACGAGGCAGAGAAAGATAAGGAGCGCTACATGCGGGAGCTGGAGAAGTACCAGAAGACGGAGGCCTACAAACACTTCACCAGGAAGGTCCAGGAGAAGCAGAAGGGCAAGCGGCACAGGGGAGGTGAGATACGGTTAAAAACAAACACAAGTAACAGGATGGACAACCTCTGAAAGCAGTGATTATTTTTTAGCTACTATTAGTAAAAGGTAAGGCAGATATTTCACTTGTTTGTTAGCGAATATCTAAACACCTGACAAGCATGGATGCATGATTTTACATAAAGATGCCAACAAACAAAGCACCAGAGCACATACTGATCTAGAATATTGAGTTCACGACTTAAAGGAGAACAAACAGGTTTTGTTGAGTCTTAAAGGAAATCAGCTGCAAAAACTGACCGCTCTTTCACCTTCGAAGGTTTGACTTAAAGTCCATCGTGCGGTGTAGGATCTCAGAACTCATTATTTCCTTTGCTCAGTCAATGGAACTGTGACAGGGAAAATGGATACTTGAGAAATTGAAGTAGTGTTAGTAGTTGAGGTTACGAGTTCACCTTGAGATTAAGGAGCTGTTACCGACACGACACATGGTCTCACTTAAATATTTCTCTTTTATTACAGTGGAGAAATCTCTGTTTAAATATAAAAACATGTTGATGTCATAAACAGTTCTGCCTCTGAAAAGGTGATCAGAGGAACACAAAAAGTAGATATGTTCCACAGTTCAGCTGATTCACTGTAAAGGGATTGCTGACATTAGATGAGTTTTTTTTCTGTGATTCATTCTATCACTTCATGATGGAGCAAAAGGCACGCTGCATCAGGGGGAAACATGAGTCATCTGCTCTGTTCATTTTTTTCTAAATTCTTTCCTTCCTTTCCAGATGTTGGGCATCAGGTAGCAAACGAGGCTCTGCATGAGGTCAGTAACTCTTCCCTGTCTGACAACACTTACAGTCGACTTGGCTTAACAAGTCTATATCACATTTACAACATGTCCTATCGTTGTTCCAGAATGCCTGACAGTCACAAAAGGCCCTTTCACACACCTGGCAATACAATACTATGCTCTGTTGTCTCCCAGGGGTGAATTTGTTGTCACCGTTTGCACAGTTGGTGCACAGGTATACATATGCAGAAAATATACAAACAAACAGGAAGAAAGACAAAGCTAATAAAATAGGCCAGTCAGCGTGGAAGCTTAGAGCTTCAGTAAGTGAGGGGACAAAGCTCTTCCTAAAGCGTCCTGTATCTCCGACCTGATGGCAGAAAAGAAGAGAGTGGATTGAGTTGGTGAGAGGGGTCCTGGGTTACTGATAACTTCTGACTTTGAGGCATTGTGTTTGTGCAAATAGATAGAATTTGTTCATCCTGACTGACTTTATGCAGAACGATTTGTGTGTATTATGTTTTTTCTACTTGTTTGTTTGTAATGTGGACACATCCTCAAACATGTTATATCGATATTTACCCTGAAAATTTTTTCCATAGAATCTGTGTTTTCACACATGCACAACACCTCTGAGTGCATGTGTGAAAGCAGCTAAAACTCTTGCTGCCAGGTACATGATTTTAAGGCCCTGAACGTCCTAAATTCTCTAGAATAAAAAAAATATTTAAAAAAATATTTTAGGATTTGAGGGTTGAAAGGGCCAAAAAGAAAGTGCACACATTCTCTGATTACACATACAAATAAATTAACACTGTTGTTGCAGGCATATAGGAGCACATTCTGAATAACATAAGCTCATGTAACGTTGTGTTTAGCATGTCAGTGAAGTGCAGAATCACATCTTGGTTTAAAGCACCTGGAAAAATGTTAATCTAAAATGTGCCATTTAGTGCTTTCACACTTGCAGAAAAGTTCTGAAAAACTCGCGATGTTTCCAGGAGGAGCAGCAAGAGTGAATGCCAAGCAGTCCTCCTGAAATGTTCTAGATGTTTTCAGGAGTGCACATGTGAATAGAATTTATTGCATTCATGTGAGTTTTTGCAGCCGTGGTCAGAACACCTTAAATCTGTTTTTCCTCTCCCTTCGCTCCACACAAGTGCTCACAGTTGCATCAGTGAAGCTGGTTTAATCCTCTTTGCTGCTGCGTTTGTGTTTGTGATCCAAACACTTTGGCTTTTGCTCAGTGTGTAATTCATGCTTATTAAATTCTGCATGTAATTAAGAGGTTTCCTTCGGAAGTGAGTCTTAAAGCTGAATGAGAAGGTGACTTTGTTGAGTCAGCGATCCCGTTGTTTCCCGTCTAGCATTCAAAGGCGATGAAATCATAAAGAAAAGAGGGCGGAGCTTTCAGAGGAAGGAAGTAAACAATTATAACCTGCATTGTAAGACGTGCTGCTGTGGTGAATATTGATTTATTTTTTGCCAACCATTTCTTCGCCTTTGATTTCATAGCAGCGCCGCTGATGAAATTACTTCTCCTCCTCATTTCTGAAACTGTATCGCTGTATTTCCCCCCGTGGCCAGGTTTGAAATCAATTAACCACCCACCCACCCACAGCCCGACAAGATAAATGACCTCCTCTCGCTGTCAGTGTGTGTGACCAAAGGTTTGCCCAGCTCAGCTTATCTCCTGCTGCCTCCTAACTGTTTATTGCATCCAACAGAAAGATGCAGAAGGGAAGGACAGAACTGTGTTTGACATACCGATCTTCACCGAGGAGTTTCTCAACCACAGCAAAGGTAAAGAGCTGCAGCTGTCTTCTTGAGAAATACTTCGGTGGTGCTGAGACTTTTTTGGAAACCTCCATTTGTTTAAGTGTTTTTAAACACACTTCTCTGCTGCCTCGAGAGAACTTTGAGCTCCCGTGTCCAAGAATAGTTTGACAGTCTCCAGAACTCAGCAATACCCGAACCTTAAAAAAACCACACACACTTCTTTAGTGAATAAATAATTGATTATGGCACCAACTGCTCCTGTTGGCTGTTTCTTTCCCCTCTCTGTCCGTGCACTATTGTCTCAGTCTCTCCCCTGTGTTCCTGTTTTTTTTCTTCCTCTCCAGCACGTGAAGCTGAGATGAGGCAGCTGCGTAAGACCAACATGGAGTACGAGGAGCGGAACGCTGCGCTGCAGAAACACGTGGAGAGCATGCGCGGGGCGGTGGATAGGCTGGAAGGGGACGTGATGCAAGAGAGGGGACGAAACGGCCTCCTCCATCAGCACCTGGAGACCCTGCGCCAGGCGCTCGCCTCCAGCTTCTCCTCCGTACCTCTACCAGGTGACAATGAATATCCGCTCCTTCACTTGGACTTCAACTTCCAAAGACCTATCACAATGTCCATGAAACACTTAAATTAGCCTGAAATTCTTATTTTCCAGATGATTTTTTTTAGGCTGTTTTCACCTGTTTATATTCTAGTACTGATTGTTCCACTGGCGCTCATTTTACCTCGTGAAAAACTCCTGAGATTTATTGTTTTAGATAAATGACCCAACTCAACCATTTCTGCTGCTCTGTTATTTTGCGAACTGGAAGTTTTCCGTCTCATCAAGCCTGGCGAGCAAAGATATGACCGACCCAAAAAAAAAAAAAACACACCACTCACCAACAGACTGCATTCACCAACAAGCAGAGGCGAAATCTCTCCCAGTCAAACGCAACTTCAGGATACCATGGTGGACAAGTGGAGAGCAGACGGGAAGAACCGGCGATAGTTTTTCTGCACAGAACAGATCATAAACCCAGATTATTTTGTAGCGTAGGGATTTAAAATCTTGAGGATTACTTCATTAAAGGATCTGCCAGACGTCAGGAGTAATGGCGACTGGCGGGTAAATGCAACCTGTACGGGTGCGCTGGCCATTTCTTCACGCAATCTCCAGTTTCATAGTTTACATAAGGTGCAAGATGTAATCCAGGCAGGTATAAAATGTAATCTTATACGTGTATACGCTACGTGTATAGTCCTGTAGTCTGTGACGTGCCATCATTTTCATATCATGTAGTGTGTGAGCATGCTTCAGATTATAGAGAAGAATATCTGTTAAGATTCTCCCGATGTGAGCAGGATTTTAAATGTGACCTGAAGTCTTAGCCAAGCTTTACACCACAGGAAAATGTGTCAAGATATGAAACATCCAAAAAAAACAGGACTTATTTTCGGATTGTAGGGAGGGGAGAATCAGGCCCCAAACCAGCCTGATTATCTTGTAAGCAGCTTCAGTTCCGACAAGAAAGGCTTCGAAACTTTTCAAAAATGGAAGAAAAAAAAGTCCTCTCTTTTTTTTTTAATCATCATTGTGCTGTCGGTATAAAGAGAAAAAAAAAGTTCCCCTGTCAGTTCTTAAAGACTGTAATTTAACTCGTTGTCTCATATTGATCGTTGCACTTTATAAAGTTACCCATAGCAGTAATCCATCCCCAGACACAAACACTGTAGCAGGATATTAGCTGCACAGTCGCAGTTTACCTCGTTGAGACATAAATAATGATGTAGGAGTGTTCGTGCTCCCACTGTGTGTTTACTGTGCTCTGAACTCCAGCGTCTCCTGCAGAGTTACACCCTTCAAACCCTCGCTGTTCTTTGTAAGACTCCCCATGCAAGGCTGGGAATCCTTCTTAATTGACATCTTTTCAATATGCAAATTTAAGGAATGCTGTTGTCTTTTGTTCACACTTGTTTTGTGCACACACACACACACACTGGAAAAAAAAACCCATGCTGAGCTGACACCCACACGTTTTTCTCTTGCAGTTTTCTCCACGCCTGTTTGAATACCGGTCTCACACAGTAGAAACTCTGACTCTGCAAACAGCATAAATATAAACACACAGCAGCACTGGGAGGATTTCGTGAGAGCAATGAAAAGTGATTGCAAAATCCTCTTACAGCGGGCCTCAGGGAAGCTCAGTGGCACTTTCTTGTTGAGGAGTGAAACTGTCAATAAGTGAATAACGAGAAACATCAAAGCTCGTGGGCATATTTTACCCTGATTTCATTGATGCTTTGAATTGTTCAGTTTTCATTCATGAATTCACTCTTATGTATGTCAATAACAATTGAGATATAAAAGATTCAATATTTGCACACATTTTAATCTGATATGTACGATTTTTTTAAGTTTTGAAACATAGCCTTGCTGCTTGCGTTTGCAATGTCTTGACGCACACTTGAACTATGACAAGACAGAAATATCCTGTCAGGCTGATGATAGCTGTTTCCCTCTGCCTGTTGGACCCAATGACCCAGTCTGGGGACATCCTTTGATGCCGCTCGCAGCACAAACAACAGCATGACAACTAGTGGCTTGTGTTCTTGTGCCTCTTGATTGGTGTCGTCATCGAGACATTTCTGCCCTTCAGTCGTCGTCTCTTAGTTTATGTCAACAACGTAAAACCTTTGTGGTCTATTTAAGAAGTAGTTTATAATAGTAGTATATATAATTGCATGTTAATGTTTACATTAAAACATTAAATTAAAAATGGACTAAACCAATGTTACATATATTTTTAGTTGAGTACTTACGTCACCTCAAATATTTCCAAAATTGATCAAAGCCAGAAAAATCTGTAATTTATAGTCGTTTTTACTCTCATGATACACCACAAGCCTCAACGTCATCTTTTGTTCTTGTTTTAATTGAGAGCCCCCTAGAGGCAGATTTTACATGATGTATGTTTAAACAAGAAAAACATGCTATTATAATTTGCTTCATGGTTAAAAGTGACATGTTAAGTTCATAAGAATCTATGTATTTAAAGCTTCAGCGAGGAATGTAGTGTTGATTTTGGCGCCCCCCTTTGGGGAAAAAAAGTAGCAGGTCTGAAATATTTCCTGCTTTCTTTTAACAGTCAAATGTATTCTCTTATGTGCTGTAAATCCTCTCATCTGACACCTACCTCCTCGCAGCTCTTACAGGCATGAAAAGTTAGAATATAGAAATATTCAATCTTAACACTGTTTTATTTGCTTTCGTAGGTCATAAAGTGGCTTCACGATTGTCATTTTCACAAGTGTTTTATCAAATCCTCACAGGGGCTTTAAGAAACACAGCTAACAGCACGTTACTTATGTCACTCAGGTAGTGGAGAGACACCCTCACTTGACACCATCGACTCCTACATGAAGAAGCTTCACAGCATCATCGTCAGCAACCCGCAAGACAACGAGAATCTCATCAACACTGTGAGGGACGTGGTCAACCGTTTGGACAGGTAAGGGCTCATCTGTTTGAAAGCTGGGCTATTTCATCATTCATTATCACATGTTTGATTATCAACAATGGAAACTACAAATCACATGTTAACAGGGTTTTTAAAGGAGGCTGTAATGTGTGTACATTAATGTGACTCACATTTCAAACTATCAAAAGAGAAATCAATCCAACTCATTGACAATTTCACCCTGAGGTCTTTTCATTCAAGAGCATGTTTAAATGATTCATCAGTTGTCAAACTATTGGTGTTTTTTCTATCCTTTTACCTAGATAATTGGACCGGGTCCAGCTGGTTTGATGGATTGAGATTCACGGTGACATTCAGTGGATTTTGCTTCCTGGCTGCGAATCTTTGTCGATCTGTGGTCCCAAATGGATTTTAAATGATCTTTTATCACTCTTCTAAACTGGCGTAGCTGAAGGTGATGTAGCGTATGTTATTTATTATTTTTTACATCTTTTTAAACACTTGATTATAAATAGACGTAGTTTGTTTTATAAAAAAAAAAAAAAAACACAGGCTGGGATGACATGAAACTGTGGCTGTCGCTCCTGTTCTGTCTTCACCATCCATTTATAGCAGATGCTTCCACAGCGACATCTGAAACATAATCAAACAAGTTCTGATCAAACACAAATGTGTCAGTAGGTTTGTATTTACCATATCCAAGAGAGATTGTTTTTGTTTGTCATGCTCTGTTGAAGAAAAAAAAAACGTGCCATTTCCTTTTTTTTTTCTGTGTGGAAAAAGTGTTTGTGTTTTCAATAAACGTATTTACTTCAAGCTGTCTCTTTGTTTCGCTTGGGTTCATGGAAATATGTTTGCACTGAAGAGAAACTTAAAGTCTGACACCGTAGGAACCAGATCCCAATGTGTCCTAACTTCATCTCGTTCAGAAAAAAATGGCAAAGTAAGAGTACTTTACAGTAGAGAAACTGTTTAGTGCTTTAATGAACTCCTGTGGATGGTGTGTATTAACTTTGTCATTTGTCACACTAATAAGAACTGTTGACTTTAACAGCCCAGCTTTAAGGCGGCCCACTTTAATAAGTCGAGGTTTGTGGCTAATCTGTTGTAATACTTCACTCTTTGGAACTGTGCTCAGTCTAAACTCATTCACTAATGGTAGATGTGGAGTTAATACAATGTGGATTGGTTAAGCTCATTGAGCCGCTCTGCTATAATTTACAGGAATGTGGAAAAGAGACATAATTGAGTTTGTGGCTCATTTAGAGCCACTGAGCTGCACACAGCTTTGAGAAACAATAACCTACTGTATTATGTTTGAAGATAGTCCCACTCATGGTCTAGTTAGTCTGAAAGAGAGTCTGAATAAGAAACAGAAGTAACTGAAGACGCCTCTTTAAATCAGATTTATGTTAAGGTCAGCTTGGAGAGATCAAACTATAATGGTGCTAGCATAGCAGTGTATTACCCTCTGAGCCTTTCCTGTTTCCATTTACTGATGCCGGTTTCCTCTCTGCCAGCTGAGCCTTCCTGTCCACAATGGCCCCCGCATGTGTCAGTTATGCATCCAAAAATGTCACTAACAGATGTTCTGTTCCCACAGGACAGTGTGTTGGTTTGTATAAGCCTTATATAAGTTACACAGAAATTGCTGAGTCATGATGCTGATTAGTTTGCTAAAGATGTAAAAGGTGAAAGTCCAGCACTTAAAAGACATGTTGAAGAGGTGACTTTACAGCTCACTTTCAAAGTTTGAAATTTTACAACATGATCAGATTAAATGATGTTTCTTTTTTTGTATGTAATGTAATAAATGATTATTGCAACAGGAAAAGTCTGTATCTCTGTGAAAGAGCCACAGAAATGCTCTGAGCTAAATGCTAACTAATATTAGCATAAATGACATTGTCCCAGTGACAAAGGAAACATCATGATGTTAAATAGTTAATGGACTTGAGCTTGTAAAGCGCTTCTCTATTCTTCTCCAACTGTAGGTCACATCTACCCATTCACACACTGATGGCTGAAGGCTGAGGCTGATCTGCAAAGTGAGCATCAGAAGGAAAGAATCTCATTCACACATTTATATGCCGCAGACGTAGCAGCAAGAGCAACTTGGGGATAGGCGTCTTTCCCAAGGACACAAGAGACATGTGGCTAGAGGAGCTAGGGATCGAACCAATCCTGTTGAGTGACAACCAACTCTACCAACTGAGCCCACCCCCCCACCCCACCCCGGATGATGTCTTGCAGAAAGCCTTACAGTGTTTCCTCGTTGAAAATGTTGTGTATTAGTTTGTTGATTTTTGCTGTCACGCTTGTAGTTGATTGTGGTGCTGGATCAATAATAAAGTTATTGAACTTTATTCAGATTCGTTTCATACTAATCCATCCTGAAGTTTTTGTGACATATCAGTCAAAATCAAAAAGGATTCATCTGCTGGGAACCATGAATGTACGTGCTTATCAGGTTGATGCCGAGCCATTTTAATGGATAAGTGCAAACTTTGATCTGCAGGTGGTAAGACATGAAGAAAGGATCACAAAGCCATTTGTTTATCCTCTTGGATGCACATGTGGTTCAATTTTCAAGCAGTAATTATTAAGACACCATTAAACAAAACAAACAAACAATCCTTTTGAAAGAGCTGACCAAATGGTTTATAATCTGTTGACCATGAATGTTTACATTTTAGCCAAGTCATCCAAAGAGTTAAGTCGTTTTAGTCCAGACCAATGTTGTTGACCTATGCACATTTCCATCCCCAGAGCCATGTTGCTGGTGTTACTAAAAATAAAATATATAAAGAACCCTGAGCTCTCCAGTTTGTTGGATTAACTTTGAGACATAAAACATCCTACTGAGCTCCTGTGACCAGAGAGACACTCGTACCTTATTAGGGTTGTTTACCTTTTAACTTCTGGGATCATCTTCCACGTTCGCCGCTTGGCGTGTGCAGGAGGGCCACACTGCTCATTTGAGCTTAGGAAGAGCTGTCTTTGCTTTGATGTTGGCCCAAACCTATAAAACAACATAGAAAAAAAGAGGGCAAAAGGATGAACAGTGGAGAGTCATGGCTCATGCCTTGTTATTAAAATTTACCTTCAGTTTAACTTCTGACACTGACCTCCTTCACCCGATTCCAAGCAACCAATCTGTCTCCTGAAATCAGTTTTCAAACTCCACTGAATTGTTGGAATGAAGAAGCACACTGACTTGGCTCCAGGCCTTTAGTTTGCCCACTACTTGCCACACTGTCATCATACCCGGTCTTTGTCTTCACAAAGAAAGGCTTGTTGGAATAAAATCTGCCTCTTCTTCCTCAGTAGGGCCGTGTCTGCATCTTCGTCTGGCCTCCTGCCCGTGGTGCGTCGGGGTTGACATTAGGAGAGAGAAGCCAGGTCCAGCAGAGAGCCACAGATCCTGGACCATGAGGAGGGGAGGGAGTGACTCAGAGCACAGAGGATGAGTCAGGCGTCATGTGCTGAATTGGCACTCAGCAGTCCCAATGTCCCGAATGGTTTCTGTTAGCACCATTATGGTCAATATGATAATAATATCTTCTTTTTAGCACTGAGGCAAAGCAGTTGGCAGTGAGGCTTTGCCTTGATTATGCTTTCCAATAAGCAATCATGGAAATCTTTTTTTACCATCCATAGCAAAATACACTGTTATCTAACAGCACAAATTACTTTAACAACATATTCAGTTCAATGAATCTTTGCAGTAGATGACTATTTTCTGTGACTTTTTATGTTTTTGTTTTTTTTTCAGGTTTACCCATATTCTGTTCTTCTAGCCCTGTTCAGATGGTTTCAAGTAATTCATACTGCACCATCAGGAAGTTGTAGCCTGCTTTCCAGAGAGGCTAAATAGAGAAACAGAGATTCAGTGTAATTGTTTTTATGATTCTCTGTTCTATTTCCAAACAGGACATTGCAGTCAGCTGCAGAACAGCTTCTCTGCAGATGGTGTCTTGGTTTTCTTCAATGGCCGACTTAAGGATACTCAACAACACCATAAATGCGTAAGTGCTTGTTGTAATGGAAATGCATTCATATGAAGGGAAGAGGATTTGAAGAAATCACATAGTGAATGTTCTGTTATATGCAGAAACATACAGAATAGTGAGCTCTGTCAGCTTCTTCTTTATCAATAATAATGAGAAGTAACGTTTATTGTTTGCTGACAAACCAATTCCTTCATTCCACATGGGACGATATTGGTTTAGTCAACATCATTGCTGAATGTTAGTCAGTCCAGAATTTACTGATTCTGCTCCAGCTGGCTCTGACTCATGCTGCCCTGCCACTCTCTCACTCTCTCAGACTTATGGTAGGAGAAGTCCACCTAAGACATGCATCAGGGGTTTTTTTTGTGTGAAGAAGTGTGCTCTTGTAATAAAAGCATCAACAGTAGTGGTAAAATGGTATGGTGTTTTGTTTTGTCTTGTCTTTTGTTTATTTTTCACAACACTAGGCTCAAATTTCAGAACACTGCTGCCAGAGTTTCTGAACTTCATGGCAGGAGAGAGAGGAAAAAAAATCGACATATGACATGAGCTCCAAGAAAGGAAAGTATTGCTTCATGCATTTAGCATATTTACTAACTCGTTACTACCACAGTCAATGATCTTTTGGGAAACCTCGGAATATGTTTAGTATCATAAAATGCTTGTTTGTGATTATTGAGTGTTTGAAAAATACACAATGACAATCAAGGTCTATTTGATCCAAACTGTGTTCGATTTGTTGTGTTTTACTTGTTTTGACTTCTTTAGTAAAGCGAGATTCTTTCCACTCTCTGTGTCTATTAATCCCTTCTTATCTCAACCACTTCCAATTCAACCATATAGTACTCCCATGCAGCTGAGGGATGCAGGCAATCATAGCATCGAGAGAAACCTCAGAACTTTACCAGAATGCGCCTCTGACTCGTATTTATTCAGCTGGAGAAAGGGGGAATATTTCTCTTAAAAAGGTTGAAAGAGGAAAAAGCGAGTCATCCTTCCTCTTCCTGAGATCCATCATCCGTTCCCATCTCCCCCAGCCCTGGAAAATCCTTGGCCTTAGTGCCCGGGACTGGTGCAGGGAGGAGGAGGAGGAGGAGGAGGAGGAAACAATGCTTGGAATGTGTAAAAAAACTTGAGTCATTCCCACACGTCAACCGTCTCAGCTCCACCTCCTGCTCCTCTTCCTTAATGCATGGTGCCTTCAGGTTATCCTCATAAACTCCTTTATCACAGTCTTAGAGCTGTTTTGTCACGTCTAAACAGAATATTGCTACTATTTCATGAATTTTCAATCTTGTAAAATATTCCACAGATGCACACGTAAAAGCTTGCAGAAAGTGGGTGCAATCCACATCAAATATTTGATGCACAACATATAAGCTATTGTAACCGAAATATCTTCCACATGGGAGTCATGGCATTATAGTTTTCCTACTTCTCTATTTTATCCGAGTCAATAGCTTTTCAAAATGATAAGCACATTTTTCCCAACAGCACAAAGGCATCAGCAGAGCAGGGGATTTGATCTCCAGGTTCATTATCCCTTATGAGAGGAACCATGTCATTAAAAGACACACCCGCTGCTCTCAACGCTTCTCAATAAGGGTTACATGCGCACACTCACTGTGGCTTTGTGCTGCACATCTGGTCGCCTCTTCCTGATACCAGCTGTCTTTTCCATACACACTTGGTTTACAGTAATGAGATTGATTTGAAATCACAGTTTTTTTTTTGGAGAGGGGAGTCATCATTCATATCAACAGTGAATGCAGCTTTTTACAGGCACCAGATGAAACATAATGTGTGTAATGTGTGTATACTACAATGCTTTTAAAATGACAAGATTGAAGTACTGATATATTAGTTCCACAATGTAAGAATATTACAGTAATATTACAGCCAACTCAGAAAGATATCAATATTGAGAACTTGATGAATATTTTCATATTTCAATGACTACTGAAAACAAATCTCTGAAAAGGACAAGACATTTAAAGGTTGTTGCACAGATTCCTTATTTATAAGTCTGCATTCACTGCTATCAAAATCGTCTTGTAGTAAGTTATTACAGATAAAGTTGTTAGTGCAAACTAATTTTGAATTCCATGCAAAGAAAAAAAAAACCCTGTTTTTTCTGTGAATTGGTACATACAGACTGGTTTGGGCGCCTTGTAAATTGCGCGTTCACGCGGTTCCTTTTGCCTGCCCAGTCTCCCAGTGCGCGCGTTCCCGCTGAAGGCTTGTGGAAAAAAAACTGCAGCGGCTGTTACCGGAGCCACGCAGAGAGAGAGAGAGAGAGACAGAGAGAGAGAGAGAGAGAGAGAGAGAAAGAGGGAGAGAGAGAGGGGAGCTGAGTGCGAAAAATCACTGGCTCTGGCAAGAGTTGAGCCGTACACACTTGGATTTTCGTTATTCCTGCCGAGGACGACCTTGTCAAAACCGGGATTCACGGCTGCCAAGAAGTGGTAGTGTCGACGGGGAGAATTTTTGGCGTCTAAAAAGGTATGGAAAAGTTAGCTTAAGGGGTTCCTTTTTCTCAAATTGAAAGTGTCTCAGCCACAAGTCTCTTCAGTTTCCTTCGGCTGCCAACTTCCAGTTTCTACAGTGTCAGGGGAATGTCGTGTCTTCAGGCGAACCAGCTCTTTTTTTTGCAGTCAATGTTACCGCTTAATGTGAAATGTACGCAGTTGTCCTCCACTGAGATGCAGAGACAGAAGTTGGTTCGTTTTAATCGAATTGCATGATAGCTCCTTTTTTTTTTTTTTACCCTTCTGCGTGCTGACTTCATATCGCTGCAACATAACTAGCCTCTGCTGTCATAACTTCAGAGAGGGCTAACATTTACTGGGCGACTTTTTGGTGCTGCTTGTCTTTTCTTTGGCTCTAAGTTAGTTAGGTTAGTTTAAAGGCGTACAGCTGGACTTTAAAAAAGTAGCCACCTTTTTTTTCCCCTCCCCAAAACAGTCAACTTTTCTCAATGTTTACTACACGGCGTACTTTACCGCTCGAGCCCAAAAGCAGCGGTGCACGAGACCACCAGCGGAACCAGTAGGAGCCGGTTTCACTTTGGCGATATTAAACCACCTTATAATTGCGCTTGTAATAAAGTAATAAACGGACACAAGTGGGACGACACAGACAGCTTTCAAGTGATGCCAGCATTGTTGCCCTCCTACCTGCAGTACAGATATTTACTGCTGTGCCAGGTCATACAGAACAACAATAAAGTTATTAAAAAGGGATTTCTTCCACCACATGGGACTCTTTGAGGATAAAGTGCCCTTTAGAGCATTGCAGATTGGGCAATTAAAACAATAAATTATAAACAAAAATCCCCTACTCACAGTGAAACATCTATGGGTTAGTGTAACCCCCCCTCCTTTCCCCTCCACACCCCAAATTTGGACATTTTGAACAGGTGTATAGGACATGCTTTCTTTTTCTTGTTTTCCTGTCTGAAACCTATACTTCCTTACATAAGGCTGTGACAGTTATAGGATCACCTCTGTTTTCATGCATACAATCAGTTCAAAGCATGGTGTGTTTTAGCTTACAACACGTGAGCTGTGGCTGTCTGTGCAACAGCAGGAATTCATAGCAATAATCATTTCATCAAAGGCATGTCTCTCTCTGCCTTTGTAAATCAAACAGAGATTTAGATTATACAGCCCAAGGCTCGCACAGTAACACCCAGAATCAGTAATGTGTTGAATTTTCAATAACAAATAACTCCTTTAAATTAATGCCTGTATCCATGGTCTAAAAAAAGGACTGAGCGCTACACCTCTGACAAGTGATGAAGGCCATGTTTACTGAATGCTGGCGTGTTAATGAGCAAATTGTTGGTTGTTGGATGAGATTTGAACTTTTTTTTTTTTTGTCTTTCAAGGTGATAATTTCACCTGTCAACGTCTGTGGTCTAAGGTGGGCGCTGAACTGTCTACGACATGTTTGATGTGACAGTGAGCTGCATCTAGGGCTCCAGAATAAATGTGACAATTTAATGAGGATTTGTGTCATTTTAAATGTTGTTTTTAACTGTCATTATTTAGATATCATAACCGGGCTGCATTTAGGATTAGACTTGAAATTAATGCTGCCAGGAGCAAAATAGAAAAAGGTAGATAACTGTGAAAAAGTTAAGATGTTTAAGACATGTCTTCAGAAAACATTTCCAGCCTGTATAGTCCCAAACCCACTTTTTTACTTTGTTGCAGGACATAGTTTGAAGAAATCACCAAAATCCTATACATTTGTAAAGCTTGGTCTGAATTATTTTCTGCTCATTTGGACGCTCTGTCATCATTTTTTAGTCAGGCTCAGATCTCAGATGCATTGACTGTAAAAGTCCCTTGAATAGAGCATTTCGTAAGAGAATTGACACAGTATGCACTTCACTGGAAAGTCCTCAGTAAAATGCTAAAAAACATCAGTCTTTGTTGCATTTCTCCTTAAAGCCTCTGTCATTAGATAGATAGATAGATAGATAGATAGATAGATAGATACTTTATTGATCCCGAGGGAAATTCAAGGCATCCAGTAGCAGTATACAGACAGGCAGGACACAAGACATTAGTCATTTACTCCTGTGGAGCAATAATAAGCGCTCTTTGTGTTCGAAGAAGGTGTTGGTGAAAGTGAAACATTCTTCAGTTTCAGTGTCACAAGTTCAGGCTGCAGTGAAAGTTGAAGCGAGTTAGAACTGCAAACCTCAACCCATTCAAAACAGAAGCAGGGCCTCAGATAAATGAGGTCGTCTTTGTGTGTTCACATGAGACCATATTTGTCACTTCTTGTTTTTACTTGCTCTGTGCTTTTATTATGATTAGCGCTCAGGACAGTGTAAACAAAGGCAGACGTCTGACGTTGTCACTTCTTCACCTATTTAGAGCGGATGGGGAGGCGGATTTGCGGAGATGTCAGATTGTTTTGTTCTGATAAGTGCCCTGCGGATGTCTGTACCAAAAGAATGTGGGACAAATATTTGTTGAATTGTTTCCTACGTTTCATACCTGACATTCTTTTGGGGGGGGAAGAAACTGGAAGAGTTTGTGCTGATGTTGATCTTTCTATATCTTCAGGGCTACAAAAAGTTCAGTGTCTGTTTGAGTGATGGAGGTAAAGGCTGACAGTCGTTGGTTGTATGCCTAAATAAACACGATGTTTGTTGACATTTGTTTTTGCATGGCATCTGCTCAACCGTCTGAGCTATTGTTTGTGGATCTTAATCATTAAGTTGTGGTGTTGTGACATAAATTCCCATTTCAGTTGCAAAAAGCCGTCTTTGCATCATAAAGGTATAACGATGAGTCACTTGCCCTGAGGCTTATCGTGAAATGGAGGCGCAGTGACTTGTTAAAAAACAATCCGAATCATCAACATTGTTCGGTTTGTGTTTGCCAGCAGAATCAATGACCCAGAGCGAATATTAAAGAGAGGCAAGTCAGTATCTGTCCATTAAATAGATAGACATGCTGGTTTAGGAAGCAGATCCTGCAAACAGTTATTGATAGAAAAGTATGTCTTTGCTTTTGAGTGATTGATCAGAAGCTCGCTGTGCATTTGTCTTATGAAAACAAAATGTTTGCCACTATGTTTGATGAGCTAAAGCTGTTTGTGTGAACGTCTTTTTTTTTTTTCTTTTCAGGACAACTCATCTTGAAAGCTTTGAACATTACAGACACTTTTCTTGTATTGAAACACATCATGTTGCTTGTTGATTTTGAGACACGAGCTCTGGATGTAATGAGATAGTCATCTCACATTATGAGGCAATTTGTCTTGTTTGGTTCACAAACTCTATTTTGTGTAGGTTGTTTGTAACCCACTAACAAACATGTTTTAAAGTGAAGGAATGCATAACTGCTCATCTTGTTTTTATTCCCCTACATTCCCTTTTTTTTTTATTTGTTATCATTCTTTGTTTTTAACCTGTACTGTAGCACTTTAAGATCTCTTGATGAAAAGGGCATTATAAATAAAATGTATTACTTTTATTATTATAAGCACTTCCACTAGATCGCGAGGTCAATGGAGTGAAATAAAAGAACTAAAAGAATGATGAAAAGTAAAAAAAAAAACAACAATCTTGAATACATTAGGACCGTCTGCAGCGGCATCAGCTCTTATGTTCTTGTGATGTTGCTTTTTGCATCTCTCTCTCTTTCTTGAACTTGCAAAGCATCTGTGGAGTCACACAAAGGAGGAGGGCTGTAACGATTCACTCAACTCATGATGCCGTTCACCATGCTGGGTTCACAATACGATTCTCTCCCGATTTATTTTCAGAGGATCAGGAGCTGATTGGATCATCATGTTGGTTGTGTTTTTGTGTAGTCCCCTCTCTTGTTGCAATATTTGCACACTGTTTTTGTCTTGTCTTTGTCCTCTCAACTCTTTCATTTTCTGTCTGGGGAAGCAATAACGCTTCCACTGCCATGATAACGCCTGCTTATTACAACTAACTGCCTCCGCTCTACACCTGCGGATGCTCATGGTATGACAGCAATTCAGAGTACTGATTAAAACCTTGAGATCTTTGAATCGATTTGTTGCTGCCTCTTGGTTAATCTTTACCTCCCTACAAAAGACAGAGAGATTCTTTGCTAGTTTTTAGCGTCCAGATAGCGATCCAACAAAAGAAGTCAAAGGCAGATGGTGTTCTTTGCTGTTTAAAAAGTTGAATCTCAGTTGATATATAGCTCTGGCTCGTTCGCAGCAGTGTGTTGCCGCTTCACTCTGATATCTCTCCACTAATGCACAAGTCCTGTTTGAGCATGTGTTTATTTCTGTCTGACGTGTGTGACAAGCATTTCTCTGAAAAACATAGTGTTAACCCAAATGTGCCTCAAGGATTAATAAAGCATGTACAATGATAAAAAGATAGAATAATGAGCCCTTTAAGACACGAACACACAACACTCATGCTTTGAATGATTATTTCTGCATAGACCAACTCTTGAATTTCAAGTAACATGTTTCTTTTGTCCTGAGGGATAAAAGTATTTTAGGACTCTGAATTATGTATGAGGAACAACTTAAGTCACTTCAGAGATGAACAATTATTCAGTCCTTCCAACTGTAAATGCCCCAAACCTCACCTGAATGACAGTGTTTTTTTTAATTGTGATTGTGAGAAAAAAAAAAAAAATTCAGAGGGAATTATCACCTTCAAAAACAGGTTTTAATGTGGTGTTTGTGCTTATATTTTACATAAAGGCTCTTGAGGTTTGCAATCACTAAGCACTTTTCAAGATGCTAGATAAATGAAATAAACGTATAAACACTTCCAAACAATTCTGCTGGCAAATATCAACCTCCCACTTGTTGGAGGAGGTAAAGTGACATAAATAACGGGTCATTTTCTTGGTTGACAGAATGCGTGTGTTATGTGGGGGCTCGGAAACAGGTCTGTGAATGAAGTTTCATTTGACACCATGACCTTTGACCTCTCCCCTTTGCCCAGAGCTGAGGCTTGAGCTGGGTAACAGGTGTGACCCAGAGGTTAAGGAGCACACACACACACACACACACACACACACACACACACACACACACACACACACACACACACACTTACTTTTTACTTTGATTTTTTTGAACAAACATTCAACTGGCCTAATTAATCTGTTCCTTAGCTCTGAATTTGTTAATTCAGCTGTGGAAATGGTAAGCAAAGTAATCTAAACTACTTCTTTTACTCTATTTCTGGGTGAGGAAGCACTTTGCTATTTTTCAATATCCTCTCTCAGTTACGCATGAATAAAAATCAAAATGAGCAGAACTGACCTGAAAATGAGGCTCTCTCTAAATGCTTGTTTTTCTGTTTTCAAACACACATTTTAAAGTGTTCGTCTTACTCACCAGCTTAAGCTTGAACATGTAGGTCTTCAACTCCACTCTTCCTCCGTCTTCTTTTCTTTCCAAATGTCACACTCTTAGTGATAAACAACATTGTTCCTATTTCACCCCATCCCAACTTTTCCATGTATTCACTCCTTAAACAAAACTCTCCAGGTTTTAGAAGGTCAGTGGAGCCTGATAAAGTGCAGTTTGGGCTGGAAGCCATGTCTACTGACTTTGGCTCTGCCTAGATTGAAGGCAGAGCTGGAGCCCAGTTTTGTTTTGGATCCGTGGTCTTGATATAATTCATGTTGGCAGCTCCCGGTCGTTGCTTATACCGAGTACATTTTGAAGCGATCAGGCAAAAACATTGCACCTTCCAAAAGTCAGTGTAATGTCATCTGAGTCATCCAGGTGAGGAGATGCCTCAACAAATTAAAGTGATCCTCTGGTCTCAACAGTCACTCAGATAAACCTGAATCATTTCTTAGTTCAATAAGTTGACGACGTACAAAGGTATTATCTAAAGCAATTTTAGATGAATTAGAAGCTTTGCTGTAAAGTTGAAGTGCATCTTTTATGAAATCAAACATTACTGCTTGTGTTTGTCTTTTCTTTAATCTTTGGAAAAAAATGAAAATCACATTTTCAGTCCATAACGTTTCTCCTGACTTGCTGCATGTGACATGACTAAAAACAGGCCAACCAGGCTCTGTTATAAGTCGTCTTTGTTTTTCTTGTGCTAGAGGTAAGATGTTGGATGATAAAGGAGCGAACCACAGTGACACTGAGATCAAGCCAGGAGGCGTCTGCTCCTGTCCCGTGTTTGATATGTCTCGCCAGCATTCTTGCCTGCTGTGCTCTTGTCTGTGTTTGTCTCTGTGGGGACAAGTCACACAAAGGTTCGAGATGTGGTTAAACGTGTTCATCTGAAGTAGCACACTAGTATCAACGCTTCAATCTCTGCAAAGGTTTGTTCCTGTAAATATCATGTTCCCAAACTATCAGTTTGATTTACCATTCAAAGATGATTATTTTTAGACTAAGATTAAGATGTTTTTGGGATTAGACATATTTATTAGTCATCTGAATATTCAGGATGTTGAATGTTTTAAGAGGAATCTCAGCCTTACAACATTGGCTTTGGTTTGATGTCACTGGACGTTTGTTTACTGTTGCAAGAGAGCGTACACATTTGAAATAGTTTGAAATAATTGTGTCTGACCTTTTAAAGGAATGCTGACTTTTTAAACATCAGTGATTATGTCTGGAACTCAAGGTTATGGCTTTGCTGATAAGCTATCGGCCAGAATGTTGACCTTGAAAATGCAACTCAAATTGAGGTTACACCACTGCATATGAAGACCGTTGAATTACTTAACCAGTGAAACAATTTGCTGCCTCTAATTAGTCTACTTTTATCTAGCCTTTTCCTTATTTAATATGTAGATGCACCCTGATGGCAAATATTGCAGTTTCTTCTTAATTAATGTGTTGAATTCATTTAGTCCTCTGCGCTACCTGCTTTAAATACTGATGAGGACAATTAGTGACCTGAATGACTTGACTCTGGTGGAAAGCTGTGGGCTGCTGCTCACCCCTTGTTAAACTTTGTCCTTTCACCAAAGCGTGTGATTTAAAAGTATGTCCCCTCCTTACAGGGCACACAGAGTTCAGCTATTCAACATTTTCCAAACCGTCTTAATGGGCTGAAGCTGTGGAACTTAGTGATTTAATGGTGTCAGTTCTTTTCTTTTTGAACTGCATATTAGGCGTAGGATACTCTGCTCTTACCACCATCACCCTTCCTGTGGTGGTCCATAAAACAAAGCCTGATCCAGAGCCAGGGATGATGTCAGGACTTTTTATTGTTGATGTCTTCCAGATCTCTCACCTGTTTCTCCCCCCCCCCCCCCACACACACACACACACACATTGTAAAAAGCACCAATATGTCTTGTTAATGGCTGAGTGATGTGGGTCATGTCAGACATTGCATCGCTTTTGGCACATCAATGGAAGCTTAACGGATGATAGCTTGGCAGAATGCATAATAAATGATCTGTCATCAGAGCCTCGTTGTAAAACCACTTAGAGGCCTTCAGTTTGGATATTTTTCTCATAATAGTAACACTGAAAAGATCCTTCACTTCATAAATGTGTTTTCTTTGCGCACAACATTCCCACACTGTACACGCTGGCCTCTCGTAGACTCTGTGACCTTAAAACCGAAGGCGTCTTTTTGGAGATTCTTTCAAGGGTCCGTTCCAGCTGCATGCGTTCCAAGCACTATATGATCTGTTATTCCTCAGGCTCCCTCTTCTCAACACAGCAGAAGATGAAGTGATAAGAGAAATAAACTAAAGGGAAGTAAATACAAACAACTTACTGCACTTCCATTGGTTGAAGAAGAACCAGAGCCAATGAAAGCTGTCGCTAGGGGACACTCAACTTGGTGGCATTAAGAAGTTGTCGGAAGGAATTTTAGAAAATCTGTTTTGAACTTTAGTAGTGCTGTTTGAATAAATCTTTGCTGACAAAAGACTAAATGACATGGAGCTGTTGTCCCGTAAAACAAGAAAATACAAAACTAAAAACATTAGCCTAAAAGATGCCCTAGCATTACTTGATGGTATCTAATGATGATTAAGGGTTCTTATTTTTGAAGAAACCTGGCTTTCAAAGAATGCTCAGGTTAAGGTCCGTTCTTTCTTTTATAATTCTACAACCCATTTAGCAGATGCTTTTGTCCATAGCAACTTACAACACGAGTCCAACACGAGCAAACAGTGATTTGCTAATAAACACAGGGGCTGACAGGTAGTGTGCAGGCAATGCACTGTGTATTTTGTCATTTTTTAAAAATGTGTTTTTTTTTCTCACTGTCATTAGCAGCAAAAAAAAAAGCTGCTACTCTTGAGAAAAGGCTCTTCACCATCATCAATCAAACGTGTGTCGAAATATTCTTTCCCAGTGTGCTTCAATCCCCGCTCCAAATACCTCTCTCAGTTGGAGAACTAACACAGCATGCACCCGGAGGCTGCGATGAGAGATGGCCAATAAAGATCTAACAATATGTGGTGGGAGATCAAAATCCCAGGATGAATCTGGTTTCCAATTTCATTTAGAGGTAAAAATGTCTTTAGGCTCAGTCCCACAGTTCTGCATGTTTTGCTGATGAAATCGGGCTGTGTGATGGATATGAGCTAAAGCAAATAACTCTGAGATACAAATAAAAGTCCCTGGGGACACTGAGAAGAAAGGGACATAGTCACATGCTTTGAGACCACCAAGCAGTATTTTCAATAGTACCATGATGATGCCTTGAAATCTGCAGAAACACAACATAATAAATATAGCTTTTATATTCATTTAGCACCAGTTGGACCTATTGGCTGCATTTTCAGGAATTTTTTCTGTGTGACCTGACTGTTTTACACTTAACATCAGACAAATGCCCAAAAAACAGGGAGACCAAATCTCCTGACAAACCTGCCTCTCTGTACAATCTTTAGTATGTTTAAAAAAAAAAAAAAAAATCAAAAATATTTGTGGCTCAGTTGTTGTTTTTGTTTTCAATTTTGGATTAAGCTTCAAGCTGTGCAAACAGAGAAACAGAAACTGTGTGATCTGATCGCTAACTTTTTTACTGCCTAGATTCTCTGTTGTAGTCCATATATGGAAGGATAATCCTCGCTCTCAGGATCTGTGGTGATCTATCTACACAAGTATTTGTTTGGGTTAGACAATGCCTTCATGTGACTGGCTGTTGCCCTGGCTGGACCAAAACAATTCTGCTTTACTCTGATTTGCTGAGAGCCCAGTGGGGTTCTTGCATTTGGCCAAGTTTTGACCTCACTTACTCTGCCGGACTCTGCCTGCATCTTAAAATAACACGCTACGTGTTGTGCTGAAATCTCTCGGACATAGCTTGCTGCAGCTGGACTTGTTTACAGAGCTGAACCTGAGCTCTGCTTGCTGTCAGAGATTACAGTCGTGGATTGGGGCCACTTGCATGCCTGAATACTATCTCTTACATCAATCTGAAGCTTTCCAGGATGAACTATGGTAGGTTTTTTTGGAGGTGGCCTGTGTTTGCGTTTGTCATCTATCAGACTGTCAGTTCTGCCTGCAAATAGTTTTTGTACCTGGGTTCTGCAGTTTCCAATAATGGTGTGAGTAGTTAACCTTGTATTGGGTCTAAATATTACGTACAGCTCTTCATTTGCATCTCAACATAGCTCAGAGAAATAGAGAAGTCTCCTGAATTACAGATGAGATGGATGGGGGTTGGTGGGTGTGGCCCTTTTTGCTGATCTACACTTATTAATGGCACTGCAAAAAAATCTTCACACTTCTGAATGCTAAAGTAGGTCATTATGACTCACTTATTTCTATCCATAAAAGCTTTCCCTCTAATTTCCTGTTATTACAATAGGACCCCATTTCTATCTTTTTTTTTTTTAATGACATCTTTCTATATTTCTAATCTCATCCTTCTTTTTCTTCTCATTCTGTGATGGACAGGGATAACTTACATATCTCTGTACCTCAGCTTTGGCTGAGGTGAGTTTTTGAGAACCTTTAGTTTAGTGCTGTCTTGAGCCTCTGCAAGCTGACAGAAATATATCACATTGCATGGACCATCAAGCACAATGTAATGACATCCAAATCCGACTTCTACTTTACATTAACTGTAAGACACTGTCAGCAATCCTGAAATATTTTCAGGAAGAGTAATCCTTCATTTGTATTTAGACAATACACTAATTAGGTCACCAGAAGCAATTAGAGAAGAGGGAGCACAGCTAATATCTTAGTTTAATGAGAATTTTAATTAGTATCATTATATATGAAGAAACACATTTATTTTTGTATAAAACAGCAAACTAAAGCTGGATGAGCTCCTGACAGGAGGGCTTTACGCTTGTCAAATGTTTATCCCTACTCTCTGAAAGCAACACGAGGCTGATGTATTGTTCATGCTCACACCTAATCCCAGTTCACCAAAGTGTGTTTACACTGTTTCTTTTACTTTGTGATGCTGGAGTTTCTGTTGTTACTTTGTTGAAGAAAAAGCTGCGATAAGCGATGAGCAGCTTTCTTGGGCATTAAAGAAAAGGGCCGGGGAATTAAATCATATTTGATCCATCATAATAAACACTCATGCATGCCAGAGAGGCTCGGGGACGCAATGATGTGCATACGTACACAGGAACGCCAGCAGTCCCAGACAAACGTCTACACTGAGTGCAATGGAAGTGAAACACAGTCAATGATCTGTTCAGATGAAGTTTTTATTGTTGGGATACATACACATACGTGATTCAACTTTTTCTGTTCACTCTCACTATGTCAGTATTTATCAACGATCAGCGATGATTCAAACAATATGGAACAGACTGCTGTAGTCTGCAGACACATCCACACGGACTCTGTTAAACAGGCGCTGCGTTAAATCCAAACACTGAAGATACAGAGCACACTGAACGCATGCTCCCTGTTTCACTCACAACACACCGCAGGAGTCAGTGATACACCACTGATACACACACACCTACACGAAATGAATGGTCTGCTTACATGTTCAACTTTGTCAAAGCTTCATCTGGGAAATAAACTGTTTTTGTAGATTAAAAAAAAAATGGGAACAGCTGTGCCTTTCAAATGGCAACAGCTCGAACAGGGCTGCACTCGTTCATATCAGCACAACAGACATGTTGAAGGAAATTTAGGCACAATCATTCCAAACAGCATTTGTCACTTGGTATTTCTAGCTGCAGTGGTTAAGACATAATGCAACCTTCACAGTGCAAAAATGCATCCTAGCATTCATCGTCTCTCTTCTTGTAAACAGGCATTTGCTGTCTGACATTGCATGACAAAGCAACACTCATTGCTGCAAATAATCCTGTTGGTGCTGCTCAAAGTAATTCTGCAGACTCACCGAATGTTCAGGTCAGCCAGCTGAGTGAGGGTACATCTCAAATGACCTGTTTAACCCTTCAGCCTCATATACACACGTACACATTCAGACCCTCCACACTGTCATCTTATTAGCAGTATCAGTGGATGCCATGTCTCTTTAAAGAGACCCCCCCCCCCCCCCCCCCCACACACACACACACACACACACAGACACACACACACACACACACACACACACCACAGGTTGTGAAAGTGCTTGTTGTTTGGTGCGTGACATGATCTGTATCACATGAAGATCAGAAAACAAACACTCTCATTCCTTCAGACTGGCCCACACCCGGGGCCCATACCACGGCTATATCAGGCTGGCAGGCTGACGGGGGGCTCGTTTGTAGGGGATGAGACGAATGTGTGACGTGTCTGTCTGAGAATGGTGTCAAAGAGAGCACAGAGGAAAAAAAGAAACGGAAGTCTTTATTTGGAAGTCTATATTCAGGCATACAAGTTTGAGGATTTGGTGTTGAATCTGACTGCTTGCATGTGAAACTTCTGTTTGCGTGAGCGTGTCATTGTGATAGCAAGTTGGTGTCCTGCCCAGTTACTGGCATTTAGCCACCAGATCTGGGCCATGGAAGGAGGAAGAGGAGGAGTTGGACGTGCTATGATCCAGAGGACTGTTGACTGACAGGAACAGTGGCTGTGCGCAAACTAGCCAGTGATCTTGAGGCTGGCAAACAAGACCACAGCACAACAAGCTCCGGCATTCAGATCATTGCATACGTCCGCACTCAGTTGTGAGGCAGTGAATCGCATGTTCAAAGTGAAAATGAGGTATTCAAACACATGGATTGCTTTCTCTGACAGTTTCATTAAGTCTGAAATGTTGAAAGTGCGTTTGTTGTCTTTGCCGAAGAAGAAGAAATGTAGATAGGGAAACTTGCATTTCTTATGGCAGGCATTTTTCTCCCCAGTGCCAGCACTTATTCTTCCCCCCGGGCGAGTGCTCAAGTATGATAACACCTGCACCGACACGTGATGGGGACTCGGCATAAATCAGAGCAAACCTTTTCTGTTTGTTTCTTTTAGCGTCAGAAAAAGCAGGCTGAGGTGGAGCAATATGAAAGATGAAACAGCTTATTGTAAAGTTAATGTCCCTGCTTGTGCCATCACCCCTGCTTAATGTGCCAGAGAAAATGTAGAATGGCACATTCTGTTGTTAAGAGGTGTAAACAATACTTTATAGTGGAAGAGGCAGTTTTTCTTACTACAGAGTATGATGTTGACAGTGGTCAGCATTTGTAATCCTGTCCTGAATGTACGATCATATTTATCATCTCATTCAAAATCAGATTTAGCTTTCAACAAAATGTCTCGTATATGTGTTCCTTTGGTTTCAGTTCAGTGCCTGTATCAGACTATGGGACTCTTGTTGTTTCACTGCAAACAAAGGTTTTGAGATTTGTTCTTGCAGCTTGTCCTGCTGTTGTTTCTTCATGATGCTGCAAAATACAGATTTAGAGATTCAACAGGCAAAATGTTTATTAACCCTGGTTGTTCTCTCTGCTGATGATTCAAACTATTGACAGTCCTTCAATTGTGTAAAAGACTCATCACACACGTTTAACATACTTGCAGGTTTTCGTACATCAAACAATCAAGTTAACTATTTCTAAAAGCATTTTATAGATACATAAATGAAGATGTATTAAAGTCCTTTTTTAATGGACACACATTAGTTTTCTCTAAGCCCTGTTAACTTTATGCAATAATCATTTATATTAATGTCTATATGGGGTATTTACACAAAGAAGTGTTAGGAGTTTAAATGTGAGGATTATGTAGAAACTCAAATACTTTGATATAACTCGCGCTTACCCCACATCTGATTGTTTCCTTTTTTTGTTTTATTTACAAACTGTCTTATTTTCACATCAGCTCAAGAGTCCCCCATTACATCTCCGCTAGTTGAACCAGAGAAGTTAATTTACTTGTACTGTATAAGCAATAATTAGTCCCGTGTGAAAGCATGACATACATAATTATCAGGATGACTTTCTTCATCCAGGGCTTTAATTCCTCAGTTTTGTCACAGTCGTTCTATTATACAGTAAAGGACATAAAAGGTTCATCAGTTTAGTCATGTAGGGTAAATGCTTCAGTGTTTGTCGTTCAACATTACCTCAAAGTAATAATAATCATTATTTTATAATAATGATTATCTTTATTTTTATGATTTTTCCATAATCAAGCAGCCCTACAAACCTGCTTTTGTTCTGCGTTGTTCCATAGTAACATTAGGTTATCTCTTTATTCTTTATTTCTTATTTCACCATATTGTGGGTGAAGGTATCATTTGTTACATCTTTCACAGTCCTTTCCTTTTATATGAAGTGTACTGCCCCTGACAAACAATGACAATGGTTATGGTATCTGCTGATTGGCTTTCAGCCAGAATCATTTGGCAGCTACTTGGCGTTGCATAACCTAAAAGCTTCCAACCAGCACAGAGCAAAAAGGGAAGTGAAACACACTGATGTTTAATTAAGAAGTGGCCTGCACTATCTGGAAATTAATTTTCAATGGATTGCATTTTGGTTTTCATCTATATTATTCTGATTTCTGAATTTGTTAAGCTCACACCTGCAACACTTTTATTCAGTTCATACATGGACCTATCAGCATAAAGCCATTCATCTTTAACAGGCTTTAGAGCAAGTCCATGGGCTTCCCATTATGTTGATTTTTTTTTTTTTTTTTTAACATATAGGACCTCATCTTTGTTATTCGTCTTCAACTTTCCAGTCAGGGCTTTGTGGGAAATAGACAGTAGTCAAACTGCTGTCTGGCAGTCATAAACATGGGAGCATAAAACTACGAGCCCAGACAGTAGGGAAGTATATGACACACAAACTGAAGGTTCTGTTACTACACCAAAGCAGTTTTGTGAAAATGTGTGTAATGATTATTCATGTTTTAAGGTGTAACTTCAAACCCAAATCTTTGTAAAACCTGAACGCCCCTGAAAACAGGACACTTAGCTCAATCCCAAAACTGTCAACCGTTTCAGATGAGTCACAAGCTGAGCATGTCCTTCAGTCGTCACGCTCTGATCGATTGCTGTTTTATGCTGAATGTCATAAACTAGAGGTAATTAGAAGTAATGTATTATCATAATCTCAGCCCTTCCTGCAGTCCCCATGAAACACAACGAAGAGGGTTTGAATTGGCTCTGTCTGGATGTATTTCCTGCTGAAACAGGATAGAACCAATCACAAGATAGAAGGTGGAGCTTGTTGTTGGTTTTATTGCCTTGACAAAGATTTTTGATTGGTTAGACATTTGTAAACGTCCCATTTTAATGTAAAACCCCTCAGCCACAGTTGGCAGGTAATGACAGCTAAATGAAAATTAAACACAGGAACACTAGATTAAAACCATAAAAAACGTGGTTGTATTTGCTTTCAATAGCTGCCACTACTTTCTCAATATCCTTCTTTGTGCAGAAGATCAAACCCTTTGGTTTATAAAAATACTCTTTCTCTGCTGCTATGATTGCATGTAAAGGAAGAAGAAACATTATTAGGGTGAATAAGGTGGTTGTCTTAATGAGTAGCTTGGCTACAGCCTTGAGTTGGATTTGATTCTACACATGTATACATACATACTCCATGCTGAATACATCAGTCCTCAGGGTAGCAGTAAAACTTCAACAGCTTGCCCCTTGCAGAAGTTAATAGGCTTCCCTGTGGAGTGTGAGTCTGATCCTGAGTGATGTCTTTAAGCCCTCCTATTGAGATGACATCACTCCATCTTTTATCTGGCTTGCTCCGAGTGGAGATGGTTTAAATGGTGGGTCTATGTTTACTGTACTTTTGTTCAAACCATTGCTATAGTTTTTTTTTCCTGTCAGCTGAAGTTTCTGGAGCTTGATGAGTTTGACGATCTGTAATTAGTGCCAACCATAAACAACCGGATTCCCTGCTGAGCTCTGCCACGGGTGGCTGCCCTCACCGCGACAATCTGGAGTTTCCCTTTTGTCCTGTGATGTGTGTGATGCCGAGCCAGCTGCCTGCCCTGGGAGTTGAGCAGTGGGACTGCAGTATGGATAATAGGGAAGAGAAAGATGCAAAAACACTAACTTGTGTCCAGGAGAGTTCAGAGCCCTTTCCTATCTAATCTGCAGAATCATTTTTAAATATAGACAGTGATGCTATCGAAATACAATTGAAGTCCCAGCCTCTCGGACCAGCTCTGATGCTTTTTCTGCCCTGGCTCAGACATGCACAATAATAATGACATCATGGTCCATGTACCTCATGGTCACTCTTTATTCCAGTCGTTTGGTTTACATGTGTATTCTAACACAAACATTATATCCACTCACTTGTCAGAGGCTTCCCAGGGTGCACTTTTTTAAATTGAGATGCTTGAATCATGAATTGTTTTACCATGTCGTCAGAGCGGCTGGCTGACGTTGGGTTATGTTGGAATAGACTTCTTTGAGTCGGTTGTTGATTGGCTCTTTTGCACTTTGTTGGAGATGATGATTCAGTTAATTATCCAGACTGAATCACAAACTATCTTCAAAAACTTTCTAAGTTTATATCTCTATTTGATTGGCCAACTTTCCACTCTGCTTTAAAGGTCTTGGTGAACTCCTGGTTGTTGTTGTTGTCTTGGAAACGGAGTCTGGGCCTGAAGACACGCTCCATGGACCATTGCAAACAGTCGTCTGCCCCTCCTTTGGCTCCAGCCCACTAATTCTTCACACACAACCAATGCAGGCACATGACTCTGAGGAGGAAACATCTGTGTGTTGCATGCAGACACCACAACGTTTTGTGAACATGAAGGAAGGAGTGCACTCTTCCTGTCTGTCACTGTTATTTGAATTCCGAGCAGATGCTGTGTACTGCTTGCAACAAAAGCTGAAACTAAATTGAATCTTGTTAAATAGATTTCACTTAAACACAATTTATAAACAATTCAGTTTTTTAGAGGCAATATATATATATATTTTTACCATCTTTTTAACCGTAATCCCTTTTAGCTTTGTTCACTTGCTGTGATCCCTCTGGCGTACACATGAGCAGACATAATATCCACATCTTTGAAACTTTCTTTTGCTTTTCACATTTCCTGCCAAGAGCAACAATGTCATATGTGGTTTGAGGGCTCGTGTCATGCATGCAAAGTCTTTGATTCTTGTTGTGTTGAGCCTGGCATGTTTCCCTCCCATTGGGACCTCTTAGTCTTACTTTGAGTCAAAGATCAAAGACTCCATGCATCTTTATATTTAAGCTCCTTCTCTCTTGGCTGAAGTAGCGCAGCAGGTTGACTCACGCTCATAGTGATCATTTCCAAAGTTTAATCAATTAAACATGTGCATTAAAAACAGCAGATTGTAAATAAATAGTACCTGTTGGATGCATGGAAACACTTTGCGTCAGAGCAGCAGTAGTGCGATGTGCTCTGCTCTAAAGCGGTCCTGATTGCAGTTGCTTAACTCTCATTAAGGGACATATGGAGCCGTTTAGCTATAAGCCTTGTTAGAAATACTGTCGAGCAATGTCAATTAGATTTAGAGGAAGGAAGTGGTCATGGACAAAATGAGAACTTAATATAGAATCCCAGGGGAGAATTGGCCTGCCTCTGGTTATGCATCTCTTTTTAAGTCAGGACTCTGCAGTTGATACTTGATCGTGTTCTTAATCTCATGGGAATGTACGTTTTTTAGCATCCATTACGTCTTATTTATTATAATAATAATTATTATTATATATTGATATTACAGCCAGCTTTATTCATTCCCCCCCCAAAAAAACCTACCCAAATATGGCCATATTCACAGCTCTCACACCTGCATGTTCACACAAACATTCCCCCATCCTCTGCCCGCTGGCAGTCAATATTAGTGTTGGATTACACCTGAAAGCCCTGAGTCATGTTTAGAAAGTGGACCCTCTTAAAACAAAAAAATAAAAAGGCTCTCAGAGTAAACAGACTCCCAACATCTAAACCCTTGGCTCTTAATAGTTTCGAGCCGCAACACTAACAATTCCTTATATAGTTGTGTTTCTTGCCTGAGCACACTGTCATATAGAGAGGGCCAAAGCAGAATGCCATGCCTGCAGGGATGAATTTAGGGTAAGGGAGTGGTTCATGACTAATTTCTGTTGACTCATGGCTCTAATGAGAATTGGGACGTGACAGTGTTGCAGAGTTGAACTGGTTCATTTGTCCGTTGACACTATTAATGCACACATACACAGAGGCTTTTTATGATGTGAACATTTATTAAGATTAGCCTGCATCAAGTGGGAACAGGTTCTTTTTCGTAATCGCAGCATGAAGATGCATGCCGATAGGTGTTTATTTTTAACTTTGTCTCACTTCTGCACAAATTATTGGACACTTTGAACAGGTGATGTGATGTTCTCTGTTTAAAGTTGGAATTTCTCTCTTCATTTTATCACCTCTGGCCAAACGTTTTGGTCAAAAACATGTGCTGTGCTTTTGTGATTAGCGACAGTTACCAGTTTGTGATCATTTTAAATTGCTTAATCAAGCTCAGCAGAGAGAAAGACAGGTGCTAAACGGGTCACTGAGCTATAGAGGTTTGTTTTCTAGAAATTAAGATAATTGGAAAGCTTACTCTTCAGAACCTTTTCAGCGCTCAGCCCTGCCACCTCTTAAACCATAACTCATTTTCTTTTAGCATTCTCCTGGTAATGAACCTGCCAATCTTTTGCCACTGCTCACTTCACTTTACAATTTGGTGTGCACGTTTACGTTCAGCTTCACGTTTGTTTGTTTAATTAACTCTGATTAGCTTGTATCTTTGACTTCTCATAAACTGCGACACCAGGAGCAGTTGTTTGGGAAATGAAGCTGGCATCTTACCTCTCCTCTCTTGTTCTTTTGTCCTCAGGGAAATAAGCTCAAGTCCTCGGATGACCAGCGTATGAATCATCAAGTTCTGGAGCTTTCACACCTTTAATACTCAAGACGACAGGGAGCAGCATTTGCTGGCTGGTAGGCAAAGTCCCAGCTTCTTTTCTCTATACAAAAAGACTGCACAGTTCACCATTTAAAAACCGCTCTTTCCATTTGGACATCTCTGTCGACATGAAAGTTGATTTATTCATTTTTATTTGCTTTGTGATCCACTTAGTTAAATTGGCCACTTAGCCAAACAGTACATTAAAAAAAAAGGATTCAGGATTTTACCCCTCTTTTCTTCTTTAAGGTCATGGGTGGGTTGAGAGGTGGTCCTGATGTGGGCCGGTAAAAGCTACTGATACATGACTAACATTGAGTTGTACAAATGATGTGCAGCACCACAGGGTAACATAACACACATAAATCAAAAGTATAAAATCACCTACAATGTCAGCACAATGAGGCGAAGAACAAGCCATTGGCTGGCTGCCTTTAATGCATTATTCATTCTTAAAGGTAGGACTTTAGTTTTATTCAAAGTAGACTCAGGGTTAGTCATCTCCGCGCAGGGAGACCGAGTGGCTGTATTGATTTCTGCACTGGCTGCCTGTTTGTTAGTTCTTTGTATACGCGCCTGCAGAGCTATAAATCTTTCTTTTTATAACCAGTATTCTCATGCTTTGGCACAGAAGGAACGCTACAAAGGAGTCAAATTTGTCAAAGTGCTCAGCAACCCCACCCTGTCCATTCTTTAGGGTTGGATGTAACTTTGAGTAGGTTTATCCACAACAAGGTTTGTGTGTGATTAGTACTCAAGACCAAGGGGAGGCAAAGGTCGTAACCATGTGAAGGGTTGTTCCCAGCATTCCTGGTTCCCACAGTGCTGTTCAATTCTTTCGTTATATTTAACTCAAGTTCAAATGATTCAGCAGGAATGCTGTGTTTGTTCTATGATACACTCATCGTGTCTTGCTGGGAAATGATTTCCTCCCTCCTGACTTCATGAAATGGTATTTGAAAAGTGTAATTTCATGTCACCTTCAGAACTCAGCAGCTATTTTTGGCCATGTTTTGTTTTTCTTCTGTTTTGGTGCTTATTACCTTTTGTACTCTGAAACTGACACTGCTTAGCTGTGTTGTCCCAGCACGTTCCTCTGTATTAAACATGGATGTCATTTCTGTTCTATTTAAGAGTCGCATCGCATATTTCTATTTTTTTCTCTCCTCCCCACTGACACGTTTAATCTGTTTCTTGTGTAGTCGTGTCTTGGAAACATTTTATGCTGTTTTTGTCCACTGTTTGAACTGGGTATGCGCACTGTGAGGACATACATATGATGTTTAATCAGCAATATGTCTGATCATAATTAGACTGGACTCTGGGTGGGGGGGGGATCTTAGAGGATGTGATTTAAGTGAGTTGTTTCTTGACATAATTATCTCTTAAATGCTGATTCACTGATAGTGGAGTCATTAGCTTGAATGTGCTCAAGAGGGTGCAAGAATGCGACACCCATTTCTCCTGATTACCTCTGGGACACTCAATTATTTAGATAGGCGGGGGGGCATGATGCAACAGTTGTGAAGTCGGAGCTTTGTTACTTCTCTTAAAGTCTAAACATGTGCTGTCATCCAAAGAACTAGTTTATTGTTAATATTAATTCTGTTTATTTACATAAAATCGCCACTGTGAAGTCTTAATCTGCGCCAGGAAATGCTTTCAGTGTTTGGAAAGAACCACTTGCAAGTTAAAATGTTGTTTTTTCTTCTTTCTTTATTTTCACTGAATTGTCATAATAGCAACATCCTGTTGTAAAACGTTACTGAATAATTTATGATGCTATATAAGATTTCCGTTGTTTATGCTTGAACAGTTGTTCATGTTTACTTGCTGATGTTTTTCCTGCAGAGTTCAAGTGTAGTGGTTGAGTCCCTCCATGGTGTCCGACCACTCTAAAAGCCCATTTATATTGACTTTCTGTATGAGTATAGATCCATCAAGATTACACATTGTTGACTCATGGAAGCTCTTTAAGTTACTCTCTTTATTGACTGCTGCATTTCCCCGCTGTGATTGTCCTTGATAAATAGATAAAGGGTGTTTCCTGTACTCTATACCTCTAAGCACTTATGAGTGCTCACTCAAAGTGTCCTTGCTATCTTGCTCCAACAGTAAACAGTGTAAAGTTTTCCCATTAGGACCCAATAGATAAGGTTTGAATCAATGAAGCTCCAGAATGTATCTAGCTTCCAGGAGTTGCAGTGTGAAAGTGGGGAACGATGAACCTTGGGTGCTTGTCCGTCCTTCAAGCCCATCATGTCAATGGAGCCAAGGTCAGAGAAGATCAATAAGTGAGTGTGTGTCAGGCACATGTATTCCCATCACACTCCTGCTCTAACACACCCCCTCTCAATACCAGACTTTCCCTAAAGGCCCCGCTAAGTGGACTGTGGAAACCAGCAGCTGTCAGAGTTCTCATCAGAGGGAGACATGAGTGAATTTCAGGGAGGGAGTCACGGAAGTCTGAAACATCGATATCAAATGATCCATGGGTCAGCTCTCCACTGCTTTCCTTTAACCATTAGTCAGAGGGAACCTCAGAGAGATTGAGTCCCACACCACGACTCACCAGTTCATCAGTGACCCTTTTTTATTGCTGTTGTATAGTTGCTGTCTAGTCTTTATTTTTACAAACACATGTTTTTACAAATGTTGCTTTTTATAAACGTATACAAATATTCAAAAGACATGATGGAGGCTGAAGACTCTCAATAAGCGACAAGGACAACTTCTTACATATGCAGTATGTTTAAGGGTTGTCAAAATGCCATCATTTGAACCTAATACCAGTAAAAAATCAAATAGTGTTGACAAATACAAATTACAAGCCCTAGGTACCAGATCCAGGACATTTAGCTTTATTTATGACTAAAACATGAAGGCAAACTCCTGCAAACTGTCTGAAATGTACAAATATGTAGCACAAAACGATGTGGTTGTTTTAAGATAGTTTTAGTACTTTTAGATACCCTCGATCACATCAATAATGGAGATGGTATTGTTTGAAAACATGGTATCAATAAGTGTTTTGAGAACCTCAGTTCACTAAGCACATGATAGATTTAACTGTTATACGTTTGATGACGACTGACTGTGCCGATGACAGGGCACTTTAAACATTCTCAGCTCTCACTCTGAAGACATTCAGACTGAACTGTAAGAAATATCCACAAATCATATCCATGACAACGTTCAGACGACATTGAACAACTATTTCAAGGTCATGAAAAGTACAACTCTTACACTACAGTATTTAATTTGAAACTTGACTGTTGTTGCAGCTTGGTGTTTGTATGTGAAGCCAGCACAATGCAACGCAGAACCGGGTTTACTACAGCTTTGTGTGGCCTTAAACATACTACCAACGACAACAACAATACAAATATTGGAATCAATATTGGTATATAGTAATCAGATCTTAGTAATCAGATCTGAAGTGAAACAATTTGGATCGGTTCACCTCCTATAAAGAGCTTATTGTTCAAATGTTTCCTCTGGCGTTCGCCCCAAAAACAACCGACCTCATGTTAAAATGATGGTCCTATTTCCCCTTGCCATCACCAGCTAATGGAAGAAAGGTCATGAGGTCAAAGGAAATCAGTTTGACAGCATAGCTTAATTTGGTGGAAGCCTTTTTCGAAAGCATTAGGAGATTGGCAGTCTCCCCTAAATTCCACCAAGCTGTGACCCCCGTCCCCTCCATGCTGCTTGCTATAGTTATCCCAGGCCTGTTTCTGCTTAGTTATGGCAGGAATGTGCCATAGCATGAGAAGAGGTCATCGTTCTTCACAACCTGCCATGGCTCTTCCCCAGTCCTTAGTCAATGCTGCCAAGATATGGACATGCTTTCCCACGCATGCAGCCCCCTCCCATTCATCAAAGAAGAACGTGATATTTATTATGCAGGGAGCTTTGCTTTTCACAGGCTATTTACAGGAAATATCTGTTTTGTATGTTTCTTTGAAGCTCTTCTTACTCATACAGTCTGCTTTATAAATAAATCCATTCTCAAGATTATGTTGTCATGAGTTGAGGAATGACTTCAATTTGAATCGGCCTCAAATTCCCAGTGCTCAAATTGTCTTATTGAATATGATTATTTCAGATTGTCTTTTGTATTGCCAGTGGAATGATTTGGTGGACTGTTATATCTGTCAGTCTGACCACCAATCTCCACATAATGATTTAATAAATTGCCACAAAACTTCCAAGTATTAATATTCCCCTGCAGGATGAAATCTTTAGGCTTTGGTAAAAACCTGAATTTCTTAAACCAGCCACATGAGATTAACATTGGAGTGTGAAACAGCTTCAGAGCTATCAGACAGATGGGGATTGCCTTGCACTTTCAACAAAGTGGTACTGAGAAGATTCAATTTATTGTGTACTGTGTATTATGCCTTTTTTAACTTTTGTTTTATTGTACAGCACTTTGGTCAGCTGTGGTTGTTTTAAAGTGCTTAATTAAATAAAGTTGGATTGGATTGGATTGGATTCATCATTACGTCGTTGTTGATCCTCTGAGTATTATTCTGAGGCAACCAGGAGGTAATAGTCTCTGATATTTCCTGTTACATATCTAAAGTTTTGCTACACAGAAAGGGACAACAAATAGGATAGCTAGAAAGTGTGCAGTTTTTATTTCATTAACTTTTTTTTTTTAACCTGGAGAGAAATATTGACAACTTTTTCCAGAGTGTCCTGACAAGGCAGACAAGACATACAGACAACAAAGTTCCTGTCACATAATGAGCACATGTGCCTTAACCCTTTATAGGGCACGTGACTATTTTTGGTCATTTCCGCAAACATTACATATGGTCACCCTTATGCACCTCAGTAAGGTCAAGAAGCATGTGATCCTCACTCAGCCAATCAAAAGAGATCCCCTTATGTCACTGATCCTGCTGTTGTGGCATTTGAAACAAATATGGTAACTTTCTCAATGTTTATTACAATACAATTTTTCGAAAAATGTTTTAACAGAAATAAAGTTCCTGAATAACACTATGAGGTTGAATTTTTGAATTTCTAAGTATTACAATGAGTGCCCTGTAAAGGGTTAATAAAGTTTACATTTAAGTTCTTATTGAAACATGTCAACAAATATTGAGGGATCTACAGTATTATTAAATCCGTCAGATTTTGCCTGAACCTACACAGTGAGCACAAGTGCTGTGAAATAGAATTATTAGTAAGTTAGCATGCTGATGAGCGCATTAAGCTTCATAAAGCCTTGCAAGTCGAGGCCTGACTTTACACTCTTAGCCATATTTTAAGTGTTTCTTTGTGGCTCTCAGAAGCCTACTGATGCTGCTCCTATGAAATGTTAATCATCCCTCCTCAGTGTATTGCACTGTTACCACAGAAACCTCATTTAAGCTGCTTTCCCACATGCATCTTAACCCCCTAAATGCACTGGCAAGTTTCTGTGTCTCCCATCATGTGGGATTAGGAGCTGGAGTCGGTTTTCTGTTTGAGATGCTCGGAGTAATTATCCAGCTCATGACATTCCGACATCATTTGCCCGACGAAGAACGAAAGCAGCAACTCTCATCTTTGAAGCATGTGAAGGTCAATGGCATTTTTGCATTAGTGAACATGGTGCTCTTTTTATAATAGAAAAACATTCATGTTTTTATAGTTAAAGAATTACCTTGAGATTACACAGAATGGTTCATCATTTTGTTCTTGTGCACAGGAAAGACATTGGTGATTTTACTGATTTCATGTTACCTTGGTAACTGTATGTTTCCTGACTGAAGTTTGGAGCTGGTATGTTGCCTGTAGTTCCAGTAGGATGAATGATGGCTGCTATAGATTGGTTGAACATTGGCTGTTGAAAGGGCCCATTTCTCTGAACACACAACCGTTTTTCAGAGAAGATTTTTCCGATCATGCGTTCATCACATGGAGTGCAGATAAACTTGATGAAAAATAAAGTGATACTAATGCATCATTAACAATGCTTGCATTGCTGCATTTGCCAACCTTGAAAGAGCACTCAAGGGTATTGCAGAGTGGGAAGTCCCGACTTTGAAAATAGATCTAGTTTCTTAACATGCCGTCACTTAATCTGTGCCTCAGATTTATTGGACACCAGTCTGCCCAAAGACTTTCAACTTGATCTGCGACAAGCCCTTTAGTCTGACCACCTATTGTTTCACTGTTTAGTCAACCTTGTCGAGCGAGTCTCTTCAAACAAGCTGAAGTTTCAGCTGTTTCAGCCTCTGCCCCCTTGGAAGGTTTGGGCTTTGAAGATCAAATGAGAAATACACATTCTACATACTTTGTAGTTGATATTAAAAATGAGAACATTTCTAAAACAAGTATCAGGTTTTTTTTCTTCTTAATAAGATTCCTCGGGCTATCTTCTTGAATTACACAGAGCTCAGCAGTCAAGTCATCTGACCATGAAAACATAAACTTGTTTCAAGGCTTCACAGCCAACATGGTGTCTGATAGACAAACATTTGATCATCGTATTAATATCTTTTATTTTTTTAAAGCCTAAAGAATGGTTGTCCAAATCTGACTTCAGTTTTCTCTGGTTTCCAACTGTCCAGTAGTGTTTCAAAACTCCAGCTGCAATGATTGATCTGTTGCTTTCAAGCTAATATCTGTCTCTGATACACAGGCACACTTTGTTATTACTGTTGGCAGAGCTAAGTCAGACTGCCACCAAGAAACGTTCAAGTATATGATAGAAGAAGTTAAGTATGCATAAAAGTTCTGTGAAAGATGTTGAACAGGCCGATCAGCAGGCTCTTACTTTTATCAGAGCACGTGAGCACACAGGCTAATGCACGAGTGATGTCACTCTGTACTGGGGATGATGTGCGAGGCCAGATAAAGAAGTGATAGAACGTTGCCTTGAAGGGATTTATCATCCTGTGAATTTTTACAGGGATTTAGCTGCTATAAGAATCACATTATATCTGAGAGTAGAACCTCAGCATGTATCACGTCTTACCAGACTTATTGACAACCCAGGAGTTACTCCACTGCATGCAACTTCTTTCACTGGAGGGAAGAAAGGTGTGAGGGGGAAGCAGCGCTAGAAATATGTTTCATATTCACTACATTAGCTCTGAGAAAAAAGTGTTATGTCCTTTAGTATTTTATAGAAAGGTAGGTCAAGGAAAATGGCTCTCTCCCCCCCCCCCCCCCCAAGTCTAAGATTTATTACATAATCCATCCGTGACATCTTATTAAGCCTTTATCATTTGGACAGACTGGCTTGGACCAGTGCAACTTCTGACTATTGTCATGTGGGTGGATGTTATGGGTGAGGAGAGTTGAGTTTCTCTGCTCAGTATAATGTTATCAGGCCTTGTTGTGACTCCTCCACGCCCGGCCAGACCCCGTTCCTCCCACCCTCTGCAGCATGTTTTGTCAGCTGTGTTTACATGCCAGCTCTCTGAGACTTGAAGGGAGGAGTGAATGCCTTCCTCTGTGCCAGACCTCTGACATCTGTCTGGATGGAACATCGTTCATATTTTTCTATTGGTGTTATATGACACATAAATGCGAGGTTAAAGCCTGTGTACACATCGCAAACACTTTGATGTTAAAGAAAAATATGGTTTTCATCGTACTTCTCCCGCTCATGTCAAACAAACAAACTTACCTTAAGAAGTAGCTGAATACATTCACTTTAAAACTGAGACCAATATTAACAGGAGAAATGATTTCTGACTGTGAAAACACAACGTAAAGTATTATGGTTGACTTGTGTGTTAAATGTAAATGATTTAATCAAAATATTTTTAGTTTCACCTTTTGCAGGATTGAAATCTAAAAGTCTTTAATGTGTTTTTTTTTTTTTTTTGTCTAGCCAAACGCCAACCATGTGCCACCTAAATGTGAAAGATATAACTTGTTGTTTCAGACATTTGTCTTGACATTAACATATTAACCTGCACAGATGTACCAGACGACTGTTGTTAGCTCATGTAAAAAGTTTGGTCGGTAAAGGAAAGTCGGAACTGCACTCAGAGACTTTTACCCCCCTTCCACTAAGAACAGATTTCCTTTATGGAAAATAATGCAAACCAATCAGTCATTTAGCTGGAATGAAAGCATTTATACATTATTGATGAGCACTGAGCGAATAGGCAATCTTTCATCTGTGGTATAGAGAACATTAGGTACCCCGGATCATTGAGAGTCCAATCCCTGACCCTCTCCCTGCACTCCTGCTCTGGTATTGATCATTTGTGCTCTCATTCAGCCCATTTCATCCAGAATAATGTGCAATATAGATGCTTCTATAGCACCAAAAAGACCTGGGAATAAGAGATCAAGGCAATAGGCTTTATGGGATCACCTCAAGTAGACATCAGCAAAGTAGCTCTCCTTCTTCAATTTAGTTTCAGCCATTTAGTCCCCATATACAATCCTGATGACAAACACATTACATAATAAATACAATTATTGACAAATTCAATCCAACATAACTCAAGTTCTTTTATTTTGTTCTGATCCTTTTCATCGTTGTTTATTTACAATTCAATCACTGCAGTTCATTTAAAGGAAAGAGGTGCAACAATCACTTTGTCAATCGTTTGGTTTGGAGCTTCACATGCACAGTTATTGATCAAGAATGAGAATTGAAAAGAGTGTATGTATTGATGCATGTGCTGTATAGTTACATGCTTGCATGTATTGATTACCAGCACTGAAGTAACTGAGGATAGATCTGGAGTATTCAGTGAATTAATGTCAGTGCATGAGTCGAGTCTTTTATGGAATTGATGGTGCATTATTCAGGCTCCCTGTTAAAACACAGTGTCTGATCAATGTTACAGCCAAAAAAGAAACACATCAGGTTATGTCTCTTTATCAATCACATGTTGATGCTTTAATCAGGTTCAAGCAACCATGACAAGACTGGCTCTAAATAGTGTCGAATAATGAGTGTGCCTCTGACAAAGGCAGAAACCAGACGGGGACTGGAGCTGGTAATGTCATTCAGATGTTAACAGTGAAGCTATGTCACTGAGAAAGAATGAGAAATGATTAAGACAGCATGATTATCCAGGAAACCTTTAAGGGGACATGTACTTTCTTTGTATTCTTTACAATGAGGACATCTCTCGACAATGAACTTATTGTTTTTTTTTAACCTGTCACTCAAAGAAGATTCTCTGTTGCCAACAGTTTCTTTTCTAAGCTCATCACAGCTCAGTAAGTCTGTGTCTTTCCTCACATGTACAAAGCAGTGAGTCTTTTCGGTTGATTATTAAAATAAGTTCAAATTCAGCTGCATTTAGTGGAAATAATAAGCATGTTATTGAATGCATGAGAGCGGGTCCAGTGAAGAGAACAGCCAGAGGCAGACTTGATTATCTAAATTGAATGTATTTTTAACTGGTGCCAGTTTGTGACTATAAAAGCAAAGAAAAAGGTTGCACTACTTCGTCACATATCGACATGAAACCTTAAGATAACGCACGGTTCAAAGAAAACTTTTGTTTCTTAAGGGATGACAAATCGTCTTTGAAAATGTCACAGAAAACCACGATGCTGAGGCTCCACATTTCAAGCAAAGATTAGGATTTGTTTCTTCCAGGGTCTCAAAGTAATGACTTCATATCCATGGATTGATAATCTGTCTCTTTTCTTTGGAAACTTTTCATGTCACCTCCTGCCAGAAGGCTCGCTGAGCCAGACCTGTCTGCAGATGCCAAACGGCTGAAGTCAAATTCAATTTCAGAGAACTCGGCAGGGGATGGGAAGAAATAAAAACATATATATATATATATGTATGGTGAGAATGTGTGTGTGTGTGTGTGTGTGTGTGTGTGTGTGTATATATATATATATATATATATATATCTCATCAAGGTGAAAGAGAGACTCAGTGCAGAGTAAGATGAGTCACTAATGAAGAATAATATCCAGTGTGGGAGTTCTTGATTGTGCTGCAGCTGTGCAGAACAGTGTAAATCTGCTTTAAGACATCAGCTGATTAGAACAAGACAAATCATGACAGTGTTAAGCACTAAAATAACCAGTTTACAGTGTGTTCTATAGATGCTTTTGTTTTAATACGCCGCATACTGCAGTCCTCTTTATGGATAATTAAAACAAACACATGACTCCTGTGGGAAAACAAGAACTACAGAATATAAGATGTTGACTGACATCACCAGCCTTTTATTGTGTGACTTCTTGACATGGCTGTTCAATATAAATCTCCATTGCCCTTTGTTCATCTTTTTCTAGAGAAACTATTGCATCTGACTCCTGTGATATCTTTCCCCTCCTCATGGAAGTCAAATCTGTTCAAGGATCATTAGCTGCACTTCTGTGCTGCAGGGTGCAGCAGCCTTGTTTCTTCATCTCGTGTCACACAAAACCATTAGGTAGTGATATAAGCATTTCTTGCTCTGAGGACATTGAGGCTTTTATTTTATATATAAAACCTCTCCTCCAATCTAATGTATTCCCTTTTTAAAAAGTCTGATTCCCATCCCATAAGAGGTTGGTTTCATGTAACATGGCAGACTGTGCTGTTTAAAGCTCCTCATTATATTTGAAAGAGTGAAATACACAGCAGTCCAGAACTGCATTGTTATAAATCCCCGAACGCTGTCAGGTTGCAACGTGATACAGCTCTTAAAGCCTTCATCGCCTCATCCATGGTCGCGGCTGTGTCGTGGCATCCTGTTGGTGCACGTCTCTCACAAGCTCAGCTGTTGCTGGAATGCAAGGCTGGTAGAGTTGGAGTATTTCTTGGCCGGCTGGCACAGATGTGTGAGCATCACAACACATCACTTCAGGCCCGAGAAAAGCCGCCAAGCATTCCTAGGAAAGCTTTACAGGTTATCTAAAAAGCCAAACAGAAAGTATGCACAAGTTGTGATTACAGTTGGCAATGCTTTAGGATCATACGGGGAGGATTCTCGCCATAAATGTACGTTTTCATCTTTGGTTATCTCATGGTCATTTTGAACCTTAAAGTGGTAGTAACATGTGGAACAGTAACTCTCAGTTCAATGAGGAGAAAAATGACCCATCTGGTGTCTTTCCTTCAGTGCAAACAATGGAGCTGTACAGTTTCAGGTGAACTGGTTTTGATGATGATTCATAATAGTATCTGAGAATGTGCAAGGCATTTGACTGATTCACAATCTGAAATAGTCTTTTCACTTCTCTCAAGAACAACAGAATAAAACACAAACAGTCTATAAGATCCAAAGTTTACAACATATGGTCGTGTGTCTGAGCAGTTTGCTTCAAAGTTGAAGGAAATCTGGAATCATGACGTTCCTTCTAGTTTGAGTGGAAGAGTCTGACCTCTGACATTTGGATAACTTTCACTTTAGCAACAGAATAATGTTTAGTTTGATGAAATGTAATATCTGGGATCAGTTCATGTTTGGGGACTCGTTAGTTCTGGTGTTGGGCGAGCTTTGACTGTCATACCTTTTCTTGTTCTGGAGTTTGCTGCTTTGCTGTGAAGTTGTCTCTGTTTTTTGCCCTCAAGCTGTTCCTAAAAACTAATGAGTGTTGAAACATAATCTCCTCATCAAAGACTTGCCTGTTATTTTAGTGTGGAACTGTGACTTCTTAGATCTTCTTACAGACCTGAGGCAAACACACACAGTACGCAAAAGAATCTCATAACATCTTCGTTTGCAAACTCGCTTGAAGCGAGAACTATAACTCTAAAACCTGTTTAATTTTTCCTCCCTGCCCTCTGATGATGCATCTATATTGCAGCTCAGACCAGTGATCCTGCTTTCATGTTGATCCACAGCGTAGCGACCAGTGACTTCCCTCACTGTTTGGTAGCCAGTTTATATTCTGCGTAATACTTCAAAGGGCTAATTTGGGCCCAGCATCCTAAAAATAGAACTCTGTGACACGAGGCTGTTAAACTCAGCAGGGAACGCTTTCGCTCACTGTTCTAATGACTTCATTTCTATGCATCGGGAGCGGCGCTGATGGATTTTGAAGTCTTGAGTCGTTTTTCGATGACACAGTCATCCCAGCTATAATACTTATGATGAGGGTCTAAGAATGCATCTTGGAGACAGCTCTGTGGCCTTAGCAAGCTTGAAGCAGTCTTCAGAAAGTGACAGTGAATATTCAATTCAGTCCCACCATGTTGCCTCAGTTCCTGTCTTTCTCTTCACTTCCATTTTCATTCTAATGTTTTAAAATATTGACAACTTTCTGACATCCTGACCAGAATTCACAGGCTGAACAGGAATCAAACCTGTAGACTTGTCACTATGGGGTCAAATGTTCTTTTTGAAGAAAGAGCTGCATGAAACCTGTAGATGGCATGGCGTGTGACAGGACTTCAGACAGCTGCATCCATGTTTTACCGTCAGTTGATGTGTTGGAAGCTTAATTCTTAAGTGCTGTCTTTTTCTCCAGCATTGATTCATCCTTACATCGACTGTGTCACCTCCACCTTGTAAACACCCTAACTTATGCACCTTGTAGTAGAGATAGGGGTCCTTAATCAATATTGATACTATTATCAAGACTCTTTAACAGTATGAGTCTTTATCACTTACACCAGCAACAATGTTCTATTATTAGATGGAGGAAGAGATATTTTGTTTTGAACAGAACTGGTATGTCTGGAAAACTAACAATTTTATCTTACATTTGTTTATTCAGTTTTTCCTCTCATCCTGCTGATTTCAATATTGGAGCACTATTTTAAACTAACAAGACTGTTACACAGAGTTACGGTGCGCTGACCGTGGTTGCTTTAATTGGAGGAGGAGGAGGAGGACGGTGACAGTCCTTCAGCAGCAGCAGTGGATATTCTGTGTCTGAAGGTTGACACAGTTGACTGTTGAGTTGTCCGAGGCACTTCTTTTTGGTTTAATTTGATTCACAATGTTAATGTGCTTGCTGGCTGGCAAGAGATTTATTTCCCCCCCCCCCCCCCCCAAAAAAAAATCTTTATTAGCTAATCAATGAGAGTTTGTGCCCCAGTGATTTGATTTCAAAGACATGACTGGACTCGAGATACAGCGTGAGCTCGCAGGACCCACAATAGCAGTATTGATGAGCTAAAAGACATTATAGATTGTCAGGTTTTGAAAGAGGCAGAAACAGGACCTCAGTGGCGGGCGTTTTTCTTTTTTTTACTTCTACCTGTGAGGTGGGGATCGTTTGTGAATGATGTCAGCATGTCAATCAAATGATCGAGGGACACTGGCTGTGGATGAAACGATGATGAACTGCCAGCACGCCTCGAGTCCAGCTGTGACAGGAACGGTTCTTCATGCACAAAAAAAGAGGAAACAAAGCTTTACCAAAGCACTCCGTCTACTCCACTGATTGAATTAAATGTTAAGTCTATTTCCTGGTTCAGAAATATCACCCTCTCCTCCCCTGGGATTATTGTCATCGTCTTGTTTCTAATCATGGGGGCACCATACTGTACTTCCAGTGTCTTCCATCTTTGTTTCTGCCTCTTTGTCTTTACCTCTTTTTCTTTCCCTCTTGTCTCTCTCTGTCTTTCCTTCTTTCTTCGACGGTCCTTCACAGTTTCTTATCACGTATTTTGTCTTGGAAAGGCCCTCAGAGACCTCCTGCAATCAGCTCGGAGCAGGAAGCTCACAAAAGGAGGCTCTGCAGAGAGGATAATTCTGTACTTCACAATCATGATCCTCCTCTCTCTTTCCTGGTCGGCTCGTTCAGCTGGTAATGACAGGAACTATCATTCTTCAAAATGTCCTTCAAGCGTGTCTGTGGTGAGGATTTAAATTTAGTGGATACAGTTCCAGTACACGTTTCTTTAAAATGTTTACCGTTGTCGAAAACGGAGTGCTCTGCTAATGTGCAGAAATGAGATTTTCTGTGGTGGGAGGAAAACCTTCATATACAGTCATGACAGTTACATTCACATAATGGCTGTTATATTGTCTATATTTTAAACACAAGGCGGAGAAGGTGCATAGATTACACTTTTGGAATGAGTTTCTAAAAGCAAGTATCTGTAGACTTAATGTTCAACAAATGCTACAGTCCGTTGTTTTTGTGCTCTCAGTATTTGGTTCATATAGGCTCATTCTCTGTCCTACTAAAGTGTTTTTAAACTTCAGGTGGCTTGTTTACCCAGTTTTAAGTTTAAGACCTTAATAACTGGGTGGCTGAGGCTAAGTTGGTATATCACCTCCTAAATGGAGGAGGTGGTATACCTCTGACATGATGTTTCATATTTTGTTGGTGATACAAAGTAGAATGTGTTTGCAAAGGACACCAGTGGAATAATGGGCGCGATAATGTATAGTGGGGTGTCTAACATAGCAGCACTGACTTGTCTGTATCTGATTAATAACTGACAGGCGGCTGGCCTAGTGACACGATGAAGCTTTGTTAAATCAGCCCTTACAAGCTGTTCTCAGATTACAGAGCACATCTGGATCTGTATGCAGGAATCAGAACTGGAGCGTGGCAGCGACTCATAATACATTTCTCCTGCTCGTGTTCTGTGTGTACAATTCATTACAAGGTTGTGAAAGACTCGCCGTTTTTTTTTATTTTTACAACTGTTCTTTTCTACACCATTTCACTATTGTAATATAAGTTCTAACATCTCATTAGCTGCTCATAACCAAACTGATTTAACATGTTGATCCTGCAGATGAATCATAAGACTGTAATGTCCCCAAAAAACCTGTGACTTGTTCTTTTCTGCATCTATCAAAAGCTTTGTTTGCCTGAGGAAGTTTCCTCCACGTCTTGAATAACAAACTCGACTTCACACTGAAGTGAATGCATCTATGAAAGTCGTTTCCAAATGTGTTGATGTCCGCTGAAAAAGGAACCACCCCCTCTCTTCTATGAGAATAAATGTCTGGGTCTCACTGACATCCACACTGCTTAATAACAAGAGATTCACAATGAAATAATAAAAGGTCTTCTTAAGGTCAAATGAATGACAGGTCACACTAGCACGTCACTTGTTACCTGTTGCTTTGTGGCTGTGCAATTGTGTTGCTCTCTGCAATGTCTTACCCTTTTTTTCCCTTCTTTTTTTTAATGTAATCGAGCCTAAAATTGTAATTAAACTAGTTTAGAAAACCTAAACCAACAATATTCAACACTGATGTCTAACTTTCCTGAGGTATTACATGAGGCACCAAAACAAAGATTTCAAGAAAAATACAAAAAATAATCCCAGAAATATTAAACAATATTAAACTCTTAATTAATGATGTAGTAATTCTGCTGTTTGTCTTCAGAGTTAGGGGAATGTGTTCCAAAGGTGTTTGTCATTAAAACCTCAACAAATACATGCATTTGATAGGGTTTTGTTTTTGCAACAATCGCTCCACAAAGTTGTTCAAAGTACGATTATTCAAATGTATATTGTAGCTTTAAAGGTCAGAGAGATGTGTAAAGACTTAAACACGTTTAAGTCCCTCTCGATCTCTTTCAACTTGAGCTGGACTCTTCGGAGTTCCCTCATTTTCTCCAGATGCTGCCGTATGATTGGCTTCTCATTGGGCTGCCGTGTTTGATAATGGGCTTGAGAGCCTTTCCACATGTGAGCGTGCACTGTAACTGTGACTGTGACTTTTTATGATCGTCGCAGACAGATATTGCACCGTTTCATCACTCATGACTTTATGTTCTCTGCACGGGTTAGACTATCAAATATCATTCCCTCCTCAATCTTTTATGACGCGATGCCTTCCTCCTGCTTGTGTGTGTCAAATCTAATCTGTCGCGTCTGCTCTCTATTGCTGGCCTTTGTCCTTTATGGGAGATGCAATGACTTTTTGTCACTATTACTATTTAATCACATTTAAAACTGCCGTGTGACATTTTAAATCCTTGCTGCGCTCTGGGGAAGTAAAAGACGCTCTGCTTTGTGTAGACTTCTATTACCTTGTAATTAATGTATGGTGGCAACAAACTTGAAATGTGATATAAAATCTATCTCAAGCTCCAGGGCAGAGAAGAACATTTCCCCCTTAAGTATGTCATCAGTGGATAAATCATTGAGAAATAAATGGCTTTAGATTCCCCGCTCATTGCTGCGGGTTATTATGAACATTTGAAGACATGAACCCGAAGGAGGCTGCAGACAAAGCTGTGAATCACAAAACTCTGAACTTTTCATTCTGTAAGTCAAGGAGAGCACGTCTTCACAAACGAGTCACCTTTACAGTGTAACATGTAAGAGCCCCGGCTTGGATATGATGAAGGCATACAGCTAAGGTTTATGTAAGGTGCTAACACTAGCAAACAAGCAGAGCATGAAAATTACTGCAAAGCTTCTATGACAGCAGACAGTGCACAGCTCTTCATTTCTGGGGCTTTCAAGCAGAGTGACGGCTTCAGTGACTTGGTTCATAACTTTGGGCAGTGACATGATACCAAACAGGCAGTGTTTACTTTGATGACATGATTTAAAAACATGTTGTAGACTTTACGTAACATACATGACGTCCATGTGTTTGGATGGAAGGCCTTGTGTTTTGTCTCTTCACTCTGCATTAGAACCGTATCAGACCATCAGTGAATCAGATTTGAGACGATGAATCAAGATTTGAACCTGATCTTGTAGACGTTCAGCTTTAAACTTCAGCAACCATCTGCATCTCTTCATCCTCTCTGTTTGCATTTGGCCACTTCTAATTTGGGATATCCATTGAGTCTGAACAAAACACTACATAGTATGTTTCATGCGACCTGAGGGACGATGTGTCAGATTTCTGTTAAAGTTAAGGGCATTAATAACAACGACATGTCAGGTTCTACAGTTACTTTTGTGTGTGTTGTTATTTCAGAGTTTCCTGATTTTCAACAGACCTTCCTGAAATTCACAATGAAGTCAGGGTGTGCTTTCTGGTTCACTTACACTTTGAGGGCCTCTGTGATTATTACAACCTATACTTAAAACACAGCGCTGATTGAAACTTTCGAGCAAAGGGGATTGATTTTACAACGTGAGGGATTTAACCATCTAGTGTTCAAGCAGAGCTCTGAAACCTCTCTCAGATACTGTCAGGTCCTGCTTTACATGAGAATAAAGGCACAGTCTAGCATGTATTCAAAGACTGTCATTCTTCTTCTCTGGTGTTTTTATCCTAGAATGCATTTAATCATTCTCCTCTTGTTACACACAAGTCATCCGCTGAGTGGCCTGCATCTTGTCACTGTGTCACTCTGAGTGTGAGTGGGCTCGCACGTTCACAACCTTTTAGCTTGATTGCTTGACCCCTTAAGCACATATCAATCCAAGCTCACTACTTACAGGGGATACACACTGTACATCACATTTAGTGCCTGTCTTTGCTTGTCGAGCAACACATTGTTCATGTCCAACCTGGTAGAGCACGCTGTCACCGTCCAGCTTGGGTTTGTCCAATCATTGCACGCTATTCTTCTACAGAGAGCCGTCCATTCATTAAGGATGATCTAAGAGTGAGGTATTGGTGAACAGTACAGCATGGTATGAGCTGTATACAGATTCAAACATGGCTTTAGAAAATCATTTTAAAGAATTCACTACAGCTATTTCTGTTTCTCTCCGTCTGCCTCTTTGATAGTTTCCTGTTTTGGTCATTTTTATGGAGCCTATCTTCAGTAATGTTTCACTTTTCACTTTCACAATTTGATGAATTTGCCACAGCGAGGGGATTTGTCTTGAACGTAGACATAATCACCTGCAAGCCTTTAATTTCTGCAAATACATTAAAGCAAGTAAAGGCTCGAGCAGCAACACTAGAAAAAAAAAAACCCCAGATCCACCCCAGAATCATTTCAACTGTTTCTCTCTTCAGTCAGTCTTAACTGTGGAGCTCAGATACTCCAGCGCTGCGTAAAGAGAGGGCAAAAACAATTCAGCGCGTTGCTATTATCACTTTCAGTCACCCGGCTCCCCAAGCTCAACCTCACTGACGCAGAAGCCCTTTCAAATGCTTTGATCTGGTGAATAATTATTTTCCATGCAGCTGAAGAAGAAGCGGGGCAGATTGAAGACGCAGTAGAATGTTTTGCACTGATAGTGGTTTGAGAGAGAGCGTTGGAGAAGGGGTGGGTGGGAGGGGAGGGGGGGTAGTAGGAACCCAATGTTGTCCTCAGATATTTCAGCTTTATATGAGCAAGCAGAGATTGGCATATACAACTGTCTTTATGAACCAAAGGAGAAATACAATCAGCCCTCATTAAAATATGTTTCTTTCTCCCTCCAATTAACTTTTGAATAAAAAATAAAAGGATGTTAAAATTCATTATCAACAGCGACCCTTCAATTCCTCTATTGCTTTAAAAAAAAAAAAAGAATTCTCAGTGTCTTATCTCATCCCCACCATCCTCAACTGTTGGAAAACGTTCCCCGCCTGGACTGGCTCTTGATCTGGAGAAGCTCTGTCGAGCCAAGAAGCTCAACTGTTTCTTCACCCCTCTCTCTCTCTCTCTCCACTGGGGTTGGAGATACATTACCATGACATTCTTCCATTTCTCCAGAGATACAGGCATAGTGGCACCCGCCACTTGTTATGTCATGTCTACTCAGGTCGTGATCAGGATTTACAAGGTCCAGTTGTTTTATCAGAGAGGAAGCTTTTAATGCAGTAATTCACTTGGAGGTTGATGTTGCATCAAGTATTTCCCTCACTTATGTCATCCGTGTTCATGGTGAGATACCAAGGCTGCTCCTCGAGAGCGTCAATGTTTCGGTGACTCGGGGGATGTAACCTCACTGTCTTCTGCCTAACACCCTCTAACATTGCCACTGAACCAATGAAAAATCAAACTCTCTGGTAATACAATCGATTCTATAAGCTGTAGAAGAAGCACAGAGCAGGAAGCATATCAATTATGGAATATTCAGCTTAGCCAGGATAAATATCTGGATCCCCAAATCCCGTCAAATCCTATCTCTGAAATGATCTATGGTGTTGGTTTAGGAACAAAGCTGTCGTCTTTTTGGAAAGCTGTTAATCCCTTTGGTTCACTTATGAAACCGCTCCTCCTCCTCTCACCTTCTCATGTCATGAGTCGTTGAAACCTGTGGTCGATAGCCATCATTTTTATTCTACATAATAATGTGGAATGGACTTTAATGATTCACATCAAGTAAAAGTGAAAAAGGTGGATTCAGGTTGCGTATTCATTCTAATTGAGGAAGAAGAATTGGTCATGGCTTAAAGCCCTCACTTCACAACATGGGAGAGGAAGTCGTTATAGTGACAGAGCTGCGAGTCCTACCGTGGGCAGGTTGGACAGCTGAGTGTGAAGGACAAAGGGATGGATGATCCTGTTATGCTGCCTGTCGCTGACAGTGGAGAAAATAAAGGATAGGAGTGGGGAATAGTCCCTCTTGTAGGCAGAGGGATTCATGAGGCTGAAAGAGCGGGAGATGTGCCAACGTATGTGTGAGGCTGCCGATGAAAACCAGCTGTTAGGGGAGGATACAGTGGTGTTTGTGTGTGCGTGAATGCAGACATGACAGCAGTATTTATGCGAGGAGTAGCGCCTCACATGCAAACACGCAGCTCGCACATATACTGATGAAAGGCGGTAAGCCTTAATGGCAGGTTGGCCATACATAATGGCGTCTAACCACAGGCATTTCTTCTTGGAAGCCATCTGACATTACGTGTGGTCACAGAGTGTTGGCAACAGTTGACTCATGGGATTTAGAGTCACTGAAGATCCAGAGCTCAGAGGTATACCTGGTGTATCCGACACACACAATGTTAACACGTCTGTCTAATATTAGGTTCAAATAAATATGTTGTTTTACAGTTGATCAGTCTTTTAGCGTTTTTCATTTACTCCAACAAAATTGCAATCAAGTGGAAATATCTTTGACATCCTTTCAAAATATAAGCATGCATGTAATCAAAACAGGAAATAGAGTGCAGTAAAAACACAAAATAAAAGATAAGGTCTCCTTTAAAGCTTGAACATAAATTGGGTTACTTACCTGTCATGAAAATCTTGTCTCATGAATCCAGCATGAAGACTTGTATTGAATTGTTACAAACCGAATCTCACATTTAATTTTTATTTTTTACATGCTTTGAAACAAGTACTGAATATATTTTTCCATGTTTGAAAGAAAGATATTTTACACCTCAGAATGCTTTTTTTTTTATTCTGGTGTGCTCTAATAAAAAAAGTGAAATGAAAATGTTCACCTCTTTCAAGCGAGATGGTTGATTTATTTTGAGCACTTTTTGGTTTTAGAGTCCCTCTCCATCGCTCTTTTTTAAAAGCAGTTTTGCGGCTACTAAAGTAGTCTAAACCCAATCTAAGCAGATTTCACTGGGATTTAATTGTGAATAAATAACTCAAAGATGCTGAAAAAACTACAACGTGATGCAGATTTCAAATCATAAACATTCAATGTTTCCTATGGTGAGAGGAAAAGCAAAAAGCTTTACAAAGGCTAACTGGTAGTTGGTGAATAAATTCACACTTCTGAAAGTATCTCAGAGTGTTCTCAACATTTCAATGCCATTAGGCTTTATCTTGACACAGCATCATGCAAATGACTTGCTCCACTTAAATGTATGAATTTAAGAATGATTCAAATTGGCTTTCTATGCAAACCCTTCATGCAAAGGTTTTGCTTGCTTTTGGTCTGAACGAACCCTTGCAAGCCGAACCTTTAAGTTATTATCTGCAGGATAGCAGTCCCCTGTTTTTCTGTCTGAAGAAAATAGAATTCTCCCTCCAGCAAAACACAATCTAATCACTGTATCCCTCTGTCACGTGGAGTGATCAGATCAGTAATATTTTCATGGAGCTTTGCTTATCTGATCTCTGAGCTAGAGGAGCCTCAGCGACCGTAACGCCTTCCAGTTTTATTTTTATCCATCTGAATCTCCTGCTTATGTCAGCTTTCTTTTTTTTGGGGGGGGGGGAGGACATTCAGAGGGCTAATTACTGGCAACCCTCTGGCTTGACTTTTATCCGTCCCCCTTTCTTTACTTTTATCCCCCTGGCTTCCCTTCCTTTGCCTGCATTCCCTTCTCCTTCCTCTTCCCTGTTCTCTGCAGCATCCCTCCAGAGATCCTCCTCACTGAGAAACTGATGGTCTAAGAAATAGCACACCTAGGTTTGCTGTTCTCGTTTTCATTTTCTCTCCTATTCTCATGGTTGTTGTTGTATATTCATGTCATTATGAAGTGCATACAACAAGGTGCACTATTCATGAAAACGTACTTCTCAAACACACTGAAGCTCTTCAGTTAAAAAATTCCCACAGTGAAGCTGCATGCTTGCTTTTAAATGATGGAGCTCGTTGGCCTTTTCTCTCTTTACAACCAATACCCTTGTGGGTCCTTGGACATTTTCCAGCCCAGTGTGCCCTGTTTTAACTCCCACCTGGACCCGGGCCCTTAACTGTTGAAGACAGATGGTCCAGATGTCAGCACAGATGATGGGGCCACATAGGCCTCACAACATTATCTGCCAACTGCACAGACATCTGCATGCATAGCACCGCTGTGGTCAAGGGGGAAACGGCCTCTTAAAGCTAATTTAGCACCGCTGTGCTGCTGAGACTAAACACTGGAAAAAGCTGGTGGTCCTCTTCAACGGCCTCGGCCCTCATCATTTCAAATGCTTCATGAAATGCTTCTGATTTGTTTTAGTCAGTAAATCAGTCGCTCAGTGCACAACTGATGTTAACACACCATGCGATGTCTATGAAGAGTGAGTAACTCGGGAGGCAGCCCAGGAAACTCAGCGTTTCAGATGTGGAAACTCTGATGGGGTTTGTTTAAGTTGGGCTCTGGACCATGTCGGAAAAAAAATTCCCAGACTTCATACGTTGCCCCGTCTTGAAGATGTTTGACTTTGCAGCAATTTTTCAAATAATTACTACTGAGTGAGTTGGCATAGATGTCACACACTTAGTTTTATTAGTAGATAGAAACGTGTCTGTCTGCTAATTATTCACTGCAGAGCTCTTCCTCTCAAACCAGAGCCAGTCACTGCACAATCATATTTTTCTTGACCTAGAAATTACATTTCTAATCAAAGTGTGTTTATTCTCACATGCTCAGTAAATGGGTCATGAACTTTGAAGAAATGGCCCGGGCCAGTGACACCAGTATACTACTGTAGATGTTTGGCTACAGCAAGGAAACAAGTTTAACCTACTTCTCTGGAGTTTTGAACCTGTTATCAGAACACAGCGAGCCGGATTTGACCTATAAGAGCAAACTAGACCATCAGCTTAAAAGAATATTTCTGCTCACTGAATGGGACTGGAAAGAGCCTTTGTTTACATTTTCCTAGCAATGAATCACAGCTACCAGTAGGTCAGCCAGTTCAAAAGAAACAGGAGCATTTCTAAGGGGATCCCTCCTCGAACATGAGAGGATCAGCAAAAAGAGATGTACGGCTTTGTCCACAGGGGCTGACTTCAATTCAAATAAAAAAAAAAATCTTTATTTATCCCCGGGGGGGGAAATTTAAGGACAAACCACAACACAACACGCAACTTCCTCATAGCTGCTTTATAAAACAACGCTGCTATCTTATCCCGACATCAGTTGTGTAACTGTATCTCAGAGAAGGAGTCTGTCCTCAGCAGAGGAGCTATTAATTAGAGTTTTGGCACGCCATGGTTGAGGAAGCACAGGGTTCAATTGTAACCATTTGAATTAACTGCATTCCATTTAGATGACGTCGGTTTGGGGTCCTGGCGTTGTGCACGCTGGTTCAGAAGGTCTGACTGACTGAGAAATGTAATGCAATCAGTTTTAACTGTGCAATATCCTCAAAAAGCTGTGGCTAAGTGGAGATTTACAAATCAAGACGCATATCATGCTCAGTTAAAAGTTTATATGAATTGTATTTTATAAGAAAAGCCCTAATAAAGGAGCGTTCAGAGACACACGACTGTAGAGAGAGTTTCTGTTTGTTGGAGAAGAACACGTGTTAAAAAATCTTTGCAAATCCACAGGGGGAAAAAAAAAAAAAAACTCCTTCTGATTCAATTGACTGATGCTTTTCTCTAATTGTACTGTTCTTCAATGAAAGAGGGATCACTTTCTTTGTCTAGACTTAAAGAAAAAAAAAAAAGAGCATTAGTCCATGAAAACATCGAGTGAAACTGTCCAAAGTAGAGCGGACGTTAGGTTTGCTAAAGACCATGTCTAAGAGAGGCTGACAGCTGCTGGACCCCCGGCCCTGCCTGCAAAGTGGACCATTAAGAGGCTTCATGAAACTGATAGGTCTCTCTGGGAATTCAGTCCTTTTGGGGGAATTCAGCCCAGCCTCATTCTCTCCTTTCTTCTCTTTGTCTTTCTCTTTGCTGTACATGATTACAGTTCTTAATGGGGGCCTGAGTGACGTGAGCTGGTCAAACTTTACTCCTGCTAAACAGAATGGGACGCAGGGTCTCTGCCTTTCCTTGTCACTCAGCCTTTAGGTGTTTCCCTCTTCTTTTCTCCTGCTCTCTACTTGAGATGTGAACTGCCAAGTCGATTGGATTTGTACCCTTTTTGTACTTGACCTAGCTTCTTTCTCCCGAGCACCCTCATTCTCTCCGCCCTCTTTTCTATGATGTTCTAGCTCCCTCATCATGAACCACTCTCCCCCCTCCCACCTCACAGAGCACTCGAGCTCTTCCTCCCTCTCCGTCTCTCATTCATGCTCCAGCTCCACATCGACTGCGTTTGTCATGTGGCTCTCACTCCCATTCGTCTGCCGGGCCACTCATCGGATGCACGCCGCCGCTTTTGTAAGTAGCCAGCCACGTTGAGTGTTTGTGTCTGTTTTTTTTAATCCTTCACCTCCCTCCTCTGACTGCTCTTCAAAGCTTCAACAACTGTTGCTGTGTTGCTCAGCATGTGCAGAGACTTGCTAGCATGCTGACAGGCTCAGAGACACAGATGGAGAGGATGATCACACAGGACTTAAGAGATCCACAGAGAAAAGGTTGTGCACAGAGGACAGATTAGATGAAGTGAGACGCCGAGGAGAGGGAGTCACAAGCCAGTCTATCCATCATTATTATCTCCTCTTGTCCCGGGTGTCAAGTGTTGGGAGAGGGGACTTTCAGCACCGATGGGACACCCTCTTATCAAGCAGGATGTGGACCAGCTTACATGTAAATGAGGAGCTACTGCTTTCTTACTGAGGGGTTTAGTGTTTGATGGAGAAAAGTCAAATCACAAACTTCCGTTCATGTTTTCTTTTTGTCCTGTTTCGTCTCGTTCTTCACGTGGCAGTGAGTATTGAACGTGTGTGCTTGTTGAGCATTCATGATGTGGAACAATGAAGGTCTATCTGTTTACAACTATTATTTGCACCACGACTCTCCTCTCTACATTTCCAACACAAATCTGCTGCCATCATTGAAATTTCTGCGATGAAGGTAATCATCTGTTTTGACAGGATTATAACCGACTGCAATAACGTAAAAGCTCGTGTTTAAGGACATTTGAGAAAGACTGATTTGGTTTCTCTTTTCTTATTTGCTCAAATGTGATTACAGCGAAGTCAATACGACTTGATTTACGGCTTAGCTATGACTATTCTTTCGATGTGTCCATGGTCTAATCCCACCCCTCCTCCGAGGACAGATTCCTCTATAAACCCACATGTGCGTGTGAGCTAATACTTTAAATCTGAACACAGAGTGTTTGATTTGATCAGTTCTGTGTTGTTGTTGGTTTTTAATCCAGTTAGTGAATATGTGAACAGTGACTCCACTCTGTCTTCTGACAGTCCATTCAAGTTGTTAAATTGGCAGTGGATTAAGGTCAGGGAGGAAGGAGAGGAGCTAAAGTGCAGGTGGTAAAACTTGAACTTGAACCTTTTTCAGCTGTAGAGCGTTGAAGCTGTAGCACGAGCTTCTGTTAGTGTTTTAGGATTCTTTTCACACGACTACACTTCACTTCATAAACACATCTGACAAATAAAAGAACAATGACGTTATGTGATGGCCAGCAGGAGGGCAAATACACTTGTCACAAAAAGAGTTGATGACTGTTTCAGTTAATTAATCGAGGGGATTAAGGTCACTTTATTGGTCTCAGTCACTCGTTCCAAGTGTTCTAGTGTAAAATCATGGCCTCATTTAGAGTCAAGTACACAAGGTTTGCTTTCAAATATGGCTACCTTGGATCCCCCCAAAAAAACAAGAAGGTAACTGGGAAAATGTTAAACACCATGCTTCTGAAGACAATATACAAGGATCACGTCTGACGCCACCTATTGAGTCAATGATTGTGACCAAGAGCTGAAGCAGTTCACTTGGCCTCACGTTACCTCAGTGTCCTTTCACGCAGCCTCGTTCCTTTAATCTGACGTCACACCCGCTTAAAGAGAGTCAACAAAGCACAGAGCGGTGCAAGTTTACAATACCCAAAGTTTTTAATCTGACAAGTGACTCGGCAAATTGGTCCATTAAAGTGTCTCCTAAGGACGCTTCATGTTTTGCGGCAGCTGTCAGTGCTACCTGTCCTTTAAGTAAAGAGCCACAATGGAAGGAGTCACTCTCCAGCAGCAGCCGCTGACAGGAGTTTGAAAATTGGAGTTTGAAGGTTGTTTTGGAGACGAGGACAAAGAAGTGCAGAGTGACAGGAAACTGTGATAATCATGAGATGGAGAACCAAGCATGACAACAGTTGTGATGACTGTGAGGGATTTTTATTTGCATATTCATGGAGCTGAAATAAGACTGATGTGTTTGTGTTTAGTGTAAGTCACAGCTCGGAGTGAAAACGTCTCTGTGTGTTGTTGACTCTGCTGCTAAGCTGAGGATGGGAAGTGGTGATTTGTCTGTGGTCTTCCACCAGGCCTTCTTGTTGTGTGAAGACTTCCTGTGTGTCTCTGTACTGTTAACCACAGAGTTACACTTCAACCCAAACACCATATTTGAGAAAAAGCCAAGTCTTACATTTTAAGACCGGCTTGCATGACAGTCCCTTACATTTATCGGAGGATGGCGGTCAACACAGTGAGAGAAAAGGCTTTTTTTTTTTTTTTTTTAAACTTTAAGTCTAGTGTTGGTATATGATCTGTTCTCCACAAATACATATTTTACAAAATGACAGAAAAGTTAAATAGATACTTAATAAAGTAACCTCTAACCAACACATGCAATCACCGTGTGGCCTCGTGGTTGTGGCCACTTTTTACGCTTGACATCCGTTAGTGTGATTGTACCTTCATCCTGATTTGAAGTCGGTGTCATTAAGTTGAAATTGTTTGTACAACATATAGTTTGAAGCAGCAGAAGTTCTCATTCTGATTCTGGTGTGTGTCTGGTTCCTTTTTCTTTCTTTTCTTGTGAATGTCCTGAAAGAGTTTTCGCTGAAGAGGTTCCACTATGAGACAATTAGCTCGACCTCTCTGCGGCACGTGTTAATGACTCAGCAAATTTTTCCCACGATAAAAGGTTAAGACCATGAGAACTCGATGTGGCTAAAAAGTGAAGTTAATAAACCCTCTAAAATAACTGTTACATTGGCAAAAAATCAGTGCCAATTATTGTCATGATGAAAAGTGTGAACTATGGAATTAAAGGAAATATGGCCCACACATAATAAATACTCTGTTTATATTGCACCTTTAACTAACAATGGTTTAAACAGCAACAATGGTCAGGCAACAAAGTGAGCAGAACTGCAACAGCAAATCAAGCCAACCCAAATACAACCCAACCTCCATGAAGGAGCCAAAGTTAACGAGAAGCTAAAAGAGCAAGAGGACCTGAGATGACTCAGATGAAGCAAAATCTAAAACCAGAGGAAGTTGATCATTCCTCTTCCAACAACAGTTCAGCATCTCTTTCATCATGTTGATGCTGATCCAGACTTGTTTTGCCTTCTTAATAAATCATTTGACTGGGACTTGACTCCCATGCTTTCCACTCAGTAGCATCACCACAGAGAAACTAATACTTAGAATTTCTATCATAAAAAAATCAAAAGGGAAGTTTGAGTCAGCCACGTATTCTGTGATTATTCCAACAGAACTTTTAACAAACATGTCATGCAGCAAACACTGCATTTATTTCTCAGTCCGTCCTACCCTAGTCATGTAAAAAAAAAAAAAAAAAAAAAAGAAGCCCTCAGACAGTCAATTAAAAGCCTGTTTGTGCGTCGGTCGAAAATCCAAACTGTTATTACAACGTGGAGGCAGCAACACACACTCACATATGTGCGCACATCTCAGAGCCGACAAACCAATAGTAAAGCAGAGCTGTGCGTCCTGTGGTGGGGAATTTACAGGTAGCAGATGGACTGCTGGAACCAGCTGTTGTTTACAAGGTAGGAGGGAGGGATTGTGGTAAATTGAGTTCACAGAGACAGGGACATGCGTGCGACGACACCTGCACATGCCACACTTTAATTTCCAGTCTGTTGAAATGTGCAAACAAAACAGTGGTGGAGCGGTGGCTAGAAAAGAGTTTGATTATACTGCTCATGACCGCACGGTGACTTGTTTCATCGTTTAATGATCGGCACAGGAAAGAGCAAAACACAACACGTATTCAGTTACTGTTTGAGTGTTCTCTCTGGGTCCTTCCATTGAGCCACTTAGTTGGAAACTGCTCCTGCTGACCTGCTTAGATCAACTGGAGGTGGTTTTATTGGACAGCTCTACCAGTGTGTGGGATGTCAGTGCTGGGCAGATCAAGTGCTACTCCACCGTACTGTAAAAACACTGCAAAATCCCCGCTCGCCTTCAAAATGCTCTTCTTCCATCTGACCTTTTCTTTCATAAAAACCACATGTGAGCCACTTATCACACAAGGTAGCTATTCCATTTCCTCATCAACTGATGCTGTACATGGAAGATTTAAATCTTCAGCCCTGCAGTGTTAAAGAAAGATTGTCACGTAACACACAATTGATTTAAATGTCTCAGCTGCAGTCACATGGAACACTTTGCAAAGGACATTAAAAATTCATACACTTGTTTCTGTGGGTGAATTCACCACTATGAATTTGAGCTACTCTGCCTGTCAATGTTTTTGTATTATTACCATGATGTGTATTTCTGCTGTTTGTGCACATTCTGTTTTGTTGTACTCTCGACATGGACTTTATTTTGCTCAAGTCAACGCAACATTTAATGGCAGGATCAGGAGAAGTTTGTTCTTGTGCACCCTCAAGGAACAGCGGAGCGTCTCACAGCATTAATCCACGTGTTACCCCTCTCTGGATTTTCTGTCTCAGATGTGAAGTGTAACCCAGGCTTTTCTCCTCCTCGTTAATTGCATTCAATCTGAACAACTACTTTCTTTATTTATGGAAGAAAGTTAGAAATAAACACAAGACACCTGCACCCTAATGAAAGAATAAGTGCTTAATGAAGACACCCCTTGTGTCAGTCATGCCTCTGTATCCTACTGATAAGTTACATAACCTACTTTATGCCCATCAGTTACTAACCAAAACAGCATCACTGCCACCTTCAACAGAGCCAGCCTCTGTACCTGCAAGCTCCAGGTAGTGACAACAGTTATACTTCCTCCCTTGCCACATGGCCCCTCTTTACCCACACAAGTTCACCCTGTAAATAATTACTGCTTAAAACTTCTCCTCAGCGAAGCCTTTTCTGCCAGTGGGTGGCCACTCCCACTTCAAGTTTATGACGTCATGTGAAAAGCAAACATGGACAGTGTAGCATAACAGCTGGTGTTGCCATCATGACTGCACATATTGTGAACAACCCCCCCCCCCCCCCCCCCCCCCCCCCCCCCCCCCACCACCACCAGTTTGACTGTGTCTTTGTTACTGTCTGTAAGGGCTGTATCATGTGTAATCCTGTATAGAGGTAGCTGCGGCTCACATTAGAAGCTGACCGAAGTGCTAACTCTGCTAAATCAAGTTGATTTACTTTCCTTTTGTTTGTCTTCTCTCCAAAGTACTTGTGTTGTTGTTGCCCTTGTCTGGACTCTGTCGTAGAAAAAGGACTGTATTCACATCTCAGTAATTAACCTGATGAGAAAAAAAGGGATAGGAACAATGAGCAGAATAAAACTTAGAACATCCAGCTTGGTCCTGAGAGTTGGCAGAAATGTTCATTAGTTGTCATCAAAGCTGTGGAGGCTGGATGATAATACACTGCATAGAAACGAAGGTTACATAAGAGAGGGGGGGGGGGGGGGGGGGGTGTCATCACATGAATTTGCTCCATTATAATCCAATGTAATTGTGTTAGAATGGTCGTCAAGCAACTGTGTGTACTCATGCTTAGAGTGAAGTGGAAACCTGCACTCGACTGATGCTCTGCTCTGTTGCCCCCCCCCCCCCCCCCCACACACACACACACACACACACACACAGAGCTTAATTAAACATTTTTAAATCAAGTGTTAATGCACAATGAAAATGAATCATTACACACAACTATGCAGCAGCATTTCAAAACCAACTAGCATTGTTCATTGGCTTATGAACTCCTGTCCGACCATTTTCTTTTGATCAGTGAAGAACTTTCAAGGTTTTTCTCTTTTCATTCCCATTTCAACAGACCCTTTATTTTTTTATTATTTTTTCAATAAATAGGCTCATAAAACAATTCAAGGCTCCTGAGACGACTGTGGCTATTTTTACCTTCTGACTAGTGGCTTTCATCTGCAGATAAACCAAAGCAGCACAATTATAAGATAAAATCTCTACACATTATTTTGTCTCCAAACACATCAGACCTCTGCGAGATCTGAATGAGCAAAAAACTACGTCAGATTTCATGAATGGCTCGAGACAGAAAAATATGTCCTCTCCCTTCACAGTTGGCATTAAATCCACCAACTGGATTAGGAGAACTGTTGGCGTTAAAGTTATTTTTAGCACGCAGGATACCAGAAGAAGATAGATGATTGCATGCAGCTCAGTAGAGCATGCTGTTTATATTCAAGAATGTCGAACATGGCACATAGTTGCACATAGAATTAAGCCTTTGGAAAAAGGGTAAGGCCCCCTTTTCATGGCTGTAGAATGACCAGCGCGAACTTTCTAACCTTGAATATTTACTATCATTTCAAATAACAAATTCATAACATGTCAGCTTATCCACTAACACGTCACACGCTTTCAGAGAAGCTGTCTGTTTCCACCTTTTTGCCACCATTATACTCATTTCAAAATACTCGTTTGTAGAATAACTACGCTGCAGAGGGATTACTGACAGAATCCAATGTGTTCACCTTGTTTACCTTGATGGAATTTCATTGAAATGACCCCAGGCTGCCACAAAGTAATCCCTCAAACATCAGTGTCCACACTATCATTCAGTAAAATGTTTGTGTGTGTGAACATGAGACATTAGATTATTAAAGATCATTAATCCACTCCTTTCCAATTAGTTACATTACGTTACGTTTTTTTTAAATAATAAGCTTCAAGCGTAAGTACCCGCACTAACCTACTTTCACTTCTCTTTGCCCTTCTATCACAGCAGCCTGCACTAAAGATGCCAGAGTTTGTGATAATAGTTTGAAGTTACCACACGGTTGACGTTTTCTGTTTTTTTTTTAATGATCAGTTGTCTGCATTAAAGAACTACAGTTCTTCTTCAGTCATATTTTGAATTCAATGGGTTGTTGTCACATTTCCCCACTTGATTCAAACTCATGACAGCAACAATGTCAAAGTGTGTAAGAGAATGAGATGAGAAGAGAATATGTTCACAGCTCTACACACCCTCTGATCAATTCTCACTTTCCCTCAGACCTTCAGGAGGTGCTTCTGGAGTCACCCACACTGTTCTGTATTGTTTTTGTTGTTGGGTTTTGTGAGATTGAAATAGGGCAGCAAGACTCATGGCTGCCTGGATAAACAAACCACCTAGGGTTAGTGCGAGATGAAATAACTTGTCATGTCTTGTGTTTTTTTGGTTTCCCGCACAGAGAAGATGAATACAACGTTCCCTGGCTGCTAAATGTACCACTAAATCAGATTTTTGTTTAATGATGCTGCCTTCTCCATTGCTGCCTCTTGCTCTCTGAAACTCACTCTCAAAAAGCAGCAGACTCCCCCCCCTCTCTCTCCACCTTGAAGAACTCTCTAAAAACTCACCTCAGACTGTTCTCATCTGCAATACACACTTTAATCAACAATAAGCGAGCTCTATGTAATCCCTGATTAAACAGGTCAGCGGTTCAAGGTTCAAGGTACTTTATTTGTCAAATATGCTCCACGTTAAACATACAGCACAGATGAAGAAGAATACAATAAACATGACAAATTTAAACACTATAAAACAAATAACTTAACTAAAGACATTTGGGACAACAAATAACGAACGACAGACAATCAACAGACAAGGGCACTTGTGAATATTGCACCATGGAAGCAGTATGTAGGTAAATTAAAGTATTAACAATATAAACAGAGTACAGATTAAGTTAAAAAGTGCAGTGGCTGCTGAAGCTGAAGTATTTAGAATCAGGTGTTTGTCTCTGTCCCCGGTCAGAGAAGCACCACCTCAGGGCCACTTCACACCCGAGCATTTCTACTTAGAAGATGAATTTGCCTTTGTTTTTAAAGCTCCAATACGTCTCATATCTGCTCTGTGAAGCTATGCCAGCTTTGAAAATAATGTGCCTCAAGCAAACACACAGAATGTGTTTTTCTTCTTCGCTCCCTCTTCTGTCTTACTTTCTTTTTTTTTTGTTTCATTCCATCAACCTACCAACAGTTTTTTTTTTTCCTCTCAAACTTTCTTGCATTATGTAAATCATGTGAAATGTCCCTCTCTGCTTCTTTCTGTCTTTGTTTAGGTGTCTGAGCTCTCTGCTTCACCGAGTGGGACTGCATGGCTGCTAGCACTGCTGCGTGATCCATAGCGCTGTAAGTATACTTCACTGTGACATGTGTGTAATGGTCCATCTGTGTTGTTTCACTTGTATTGGGTGTTTAGACGGTGAGTTAAATGTGTCGACTTACTTGATGTCATGAGTCGGCTCCTTCCCATGGACCAGAGCCGTGCTGTGATTATTCCCTCTTGTCATACTCATTATTCTGCTTATTCTAGTCTCTGCACAGCTCCTACACAGTCTGCCATTTATTCTCTCCAAATCAACCAACAAATGCCTGAAGAAAATGTTCTCAACCAAATGTCTGACCGACTGTTGTTTTTAGTCTTCTTCAAAACCACTTAGCCAGTCAATATTAGAGATGTATCGTTTTACTATAATAACATGTTGAAACATGATTATTGACTACTAACCCCCCTCACAATGCCGTACCTCTCACAGACTCATATCTTCCTTTTAGTTTAGTCTGAAACAGTTGATGTTTTTTTGACACACTGAATTCAGACCTTGACGAGTCACAAAGACAGAAGCTGAACTTTAATAGAAAACACGTCGATATAAATCAGAGCAGTTCATATGGAAGGATCTGGAGGGTGGAGATGACTGCTGGAGGGAGAGGCAGAATCATCTTACCAAGGCTGCTGTGCTTCTTACAGTTCGGCCTTTTTCGGAAGCATTCTCAAACAAACAGCAGTCTCTCATAGATATTGAGCAGAGAAGTTTAATTTGGATTATTCTGGAAACATCTTCATGTGGCAGATGATTGCATTTGTCCACATTGATGTTAAAGCTACTCTTAAATTTTGTCATCTTTCCAAAATGTCATAAAAACACAACTTTAAGTAAGCAGCAAATAGTTTCTGGCAGCAAAACTCCCCCTCACTACCACGATGTGTGAAAGTCTTCTTTCTGAAATGTTTCTCTGTTAATGAGACCCGTCAGCTTGGATTTCACACACATGTAGCAGCTCTGATGGGGGCAGGTTTGAGAGAGCGAGTAGGATGAAATGCTTGTTCAGGGAAAGGCAGAGCTGCTGCAGAGGTTTTCGAGCTTCGGGGCAAAACGTGCATGGACTCTGTGTTTCAAAGCGTTTGACCCCCCCAGGCAGCTGCTGGCCTTCCTCTCTCTGTGCATTTCACCTGCAAGCATCATAGTGCCATTAGCCGCCCTCCCACTGCCTGTGCAGTCTGCAGCATCCACTCGTTTCGGACGCTCTCGGTGTGTGTTGCACTTGGCAGTTAAGAGCAGGGAGGTGTTGTGTTCGGTGTAATTGGATGATGTGGCATCGCTTTCCAGGCTCTTGGTGCCAGCGGTTGTTTTTGGCCCACGCCTCTTATCACCTTCCTCAGTGCAACAAATAATAGCTGAAGCTGAAATGTGTCCGTCCAAAACAATCTGCTGGAAAACATTGTAAACACAACCAACGGTCAGGGCTTTGTTGTTGTTTCATTTTCGTTCACTGAATGGTGAGATAAATCGTGTTTTTTTTTCTGTCCAAATCACTGCAGTCGTACATATGAGATGCATTTATTTCTCCTCAAAACAATGAATGCAAGACTTAGCATTCGCTTGTAGTGTGTTATTGCTGAACTCATTCCGCCCCCTCTCAACCCTCACAAAATGAACTGATCATTAAAGCCCGGCACTAAACTTCCACATCTCAACACAGCAGATTGAAGAACGTTCAGCCCAGGTTGTTTACACTCTGCTTGTCTGAATAGATGACTAAATGTTCTTGTGACTTGGCCACAGAATGAAACGTCTAACTCCATTGTCAATATTAAAGCTCCACCAATTCAAACCTAATATGAGGAGAGTTTAGCAAAAGTTACACAGCACAAGAACTTTTGGTTTCAACATTGAATAGATGCTCACTAATTGTATGCTGCAGGAAATACTGACCCCCTCTATACGACCTCGAACTGCAGAGCATTAACAAGAAGACTGATTATTTCAATGCAGATGTTTTTAATTCCTTGAATACTGTAGGCGTCAAACAAGGTGATTCATACTGTAGCCCCCTTTAAGATCATCCTGTGTTCATAATTTCCTCAGCAGAGATTCATGTTGAGTGACGTGTTTGAAGATTAACAGAAACCAGGAGGAGATTTTAATCAACAGAGAAAAGTATTTTTGCATGTACAGGACAAGATGAGCAAAGAAGAACAAAGTACAGTTTGGTCCACAGGGTTTCATCTAAATGGACCAAACCAAAAGTTCATCACAGAAACTTTCATCAAAACTAATATAAATAAAGAGAAGTGGCATCAGTCGTCTCCAGATGTTGTTGACTATGTACAGAATTAAACAACAGAAAAATACATTTGAAGTATTTTGTCATTCCCCTTTACCTTCCAACATTCACTTCTTTCATTCTAGCCTGTCATATTTCGGGATAAATCCACAGATTTCATAGAACACAAAAAGACAGCTGTGAATGTTTTTTCAAACTGCAGCCAGATTTTTGGATTAGCTCAGCCGTTCTCCAGAGAGCAGCGTTATCAGGCAGAGAAACAGACAAAGCTTTGGTTAGATCATTAGTGAAAGAAACCAGTCCTCTCATTAACGTCAGCCTAAAACACTCCAACACAGTCGTAAGGAGGAAAAAAAAAAAAAGGAGACCAATTTTACACTCTTGCAAACCCGGCTTCTTTTTATTGTTGGTAATTGGGAACTGTTATCAAATCTGTTCCCCTCGTCTCATATCTCCACTCCAGCAGTGTGTAGCAGAGGCAGGCAGCGCTTCTTCCAAGAAAGTAGGACGACTTGGGGCGGTTTCTTCCTTCAGTGGCTTCCTATGTAATCTTCCTATATCTGTCATGCTCCTACTCTAGGAATACTCATAAACGGATGGATACGCTTGTGTTGAATGTAAAAGAGGAGAGATTTTAAAGAGTCATCGCTCTTTCTTAAATTAGAGAACAGAAATGTGTCTGATTTAAATCTTAAAGTGTTTGTGTGATTCCTTCAGTGGCTTCCTATGTAATCTTCCTATATCTGTCATGCTCCTACTCTAGGAATACTCATAAACGGATGGATACGCTTGTGTTGAATGTAAAAGAGGAGAGATTTTAAAGAGTCATCGCTCTTTCTTAAATTAGAGAACAGAAATGTGTCTGATTTAAATCTTAAAGTGTTTGTGTGAGCTCTTCACATTTCCAAACCCCGTTCTGAAACTGTAATATGTGAAGCTACAGCAGCTTTATATTTATACTTTTTGATGTATTTTTTTTTTTTAAACCGGCACCGTACAGGACATAGCAACTTTTTTTGAAAACCGGAGCTCACACAAAGAAAATTCAGGATATTTAAAAAAAAAAAAAAAAAAAAAAAAAGATATATTTATTCTTTTTAAGAAGTCTGTGGTCCTGAGTGATGGAGGAATACAAGCAGGGAGGGGTGATAGTTGTCATCACCAACCCAGGATAATCAGCGTGTCAGTTTTACACCAGAGAGTGAGAGCGAGTGAAGCCGAGAGTCAATGAGCATATGCAAGTGTGTGAAAAGAGAGAGTGTGGAAGTGACGGTGTGGCGGAGGCAGGAGATGAGAGAAAACTGCGAGAGAGAGAGAAAAACACATCTCACCATGACATGCTTGTTATTTATAGCCCCACGGTCGGACTGTGCATGGAAATAGAACTGCTACAGAGCTGAAGCCGCGTGCCAGTAATGCACGCTTTGAATGTACAAGATGAGATGTATTTAGCTGAGTTGAAATATGTCCAAATATCCTCCATCCCCATGAATGGCACTTTAACACAGCTGTGACAGAGCATGTTTCTCTTTCTCACATTCTACATCACATCAACAGATTTACTGAGCAGCAGAGTTCAGAGGTGACTGAACGTCTCTCTCCTCAAAGTCTTCTCCTGATGCTGACGTTTCCATCTCTTTGTTTCTCACTTCTTTAATCGTCCTTCTCTTAACCACAAACTCATTTTCTTGCTATCGTTATTTCAGAATTTCAGCAGTTAATACCAACACAGTGTCGTTAAACCAAAAAGCATTTACACATCTTTTAACTCCAAAGTCATTCATGCGTCATTATATTAGGAGTCATGCATAGATTATATTTGTTGTAATTGAGCTGGAAAACCAATCAAAAGTACCTCCTGCAGCTTTCCAAAGTCCCCCTGAGGGTCCTCCTGTTTGAGAAACCAACTTATTAAACTTTCCTGTAGAAGAGAAGCGCATGTTTGACCATGCAAGCACAAGCGCCCGTGGCTTCCACGCCGAGCAGACTCCAGATCTGACCGCTGTCCCGACTTCCTCCTGACTGTTGTCTTTGTGCTTTATATTCTTTGTGCCTTTCTGAAAGGAAAAAACATCTCCCATAAACATGACTTTGGACCGGCTGGGATGTTTTTCCTCTTTTCAAACGGCTTTCTGAAAGCAAAACAGCACACACTCTGTAAGCAGTGATCATGTCAGGTGGCACTTTTTAGACCTGCTGCGGTGATGAGGACTCCGTGAACACCGAGGCGGCACATGCTGCCATTTTCACAGGAACACAAGGAACGCCTTGTTTCTGTTCAGAAGTGATGTGATCAGAAGGTTAGGAGGTTATTGCCTTCAGTTTACCGATCATATTGATATTGACAGATCAATCAGGCACTGTGTCTGCTTGACAGATCTTTAATGACTGTGCCACATTGGTAACCATTACCATTATCATCTTTAAACTGGCATTATAACTCAGCCTGTTAGCTTGACCTACTTTTGGAGCGCTCTCCGTGTCTCTCCCTGCTGCTGCTGTTGTTGTTGTGAGTGATGGCTGCTCTCAGTCATGAGCTGTATGAACTGTTGTTACTGCTTATTACAGTTATAAAGTCCAGACCCATCACACTCTTCTCAGATGTATTTCAAAGAGAAAGAAAATCGTCTTGCTTTATATTTGCTTCGGCTACAGTCACATGCACGTCTTCAGACAGAGTACCTTTTATCACACACTTGGATTCACTTCATCGGTCCTCCTCCAGCTCCATTTAACTTTGGATAAACTTAGCAAAGGGGCAATTTTATCTAATTACTTTCTTAAAATGACGTTTCACTCTGCGTAAGTATCACACTTTCTAGATGGCTCATATTTGTTTGTAAAAATACAGCTTTGCATGTGCACCTTTGAGTTTTCTCTTTGTGTGTGTGTGTGTGTGTGTGTGTGTCCACAAATGTGTGTGTTAAATGCACGCCCGCACATCTGGCTGTGTCTGCTCCGCAGCTTTGCTGGTGTTTGTCTGCAGGCCAGCGGGTGCATCTCCCCTGAGACCTGCGCTGGCTCTTTCCCAGGCTCGACTGCAATGACTCTCCCAGAGTTTACACAATACTAAACGCTGCGCTGGAATGTTTTTTTTTTTCTCTCCCTCATTACTAAGTTTTTCTCTTGGAGTTCCTGCCATGCACTGTTTCTCTCCTTACCTTGCTCACTTGAATACCTGAGTTCTACTTCTCACCCCAACTGACCCGCTTGGTGCTTTGAGCCAATTTCTGTTCACAGAGTGAATGTGTAATTATACATTTATTCAAATGTTAACCCACCTCATATGCATGGGGCATGTTCAGCAGCTGCATACTAAGTCTTCAGGCTGCAGAGAAGTAAATAACCTTCAGTGCAGTGGGTTTTACTGAGAGCAGTCACTCTTACTGAGACTTAAGCTTAAAGGTAAAAAAATTAAAAAACGGTCATTTGAATTTGCAATTGACACTCAAAGTGTCAAATGTTCACATTTATGATTCACAGCAGCTCTATTGAAACTAAGCTGTACTCGACTGATCTGTGGGATGGAAAAAAAACCAAAAACTTCCAACCCGACTGCTGGGACCGTGAAGTGCTAATGAGTGAGCCTTAATACTGCAGTGAGGACATTGTTTTGACAGTATCTTCTGTTCTATTCATTGGCTGTTCCAAGTCAAATCTGGCACTGAATCAGCCATGAGAGGTAAGCTTATAATGAGGTCGCTTGGCTGTCACATCACTCGTTTGCTGTCTGTCAACAGCGCCAGTGAAAGGGCTCGTACACTCCATGTGCACGGCTTGTTTACTTAAGGAAGGCTTGAGGAGAGAAGGACCTTAAGAGGAGAGACTGAAAACGTTGTGGTCAGAATGTGCGCACAGATTGCAAGCGACTGAATTCACCCACTCCCGTGTCCTCGTGGGTTCAGTTGGCAAAGAAAATGCAAGTCATGGCAGAAAGAGGAGTTTTGGATGTGCAATTGCAAGTTTTCTCTCTGCAATCTATAAACTACAAATTACTTTTTTTCAAAAGGTTCAGTCTTCCAGATGAATCTCTACCATTCATTTAAAGATGTAGCTGTCTCAAGGTTCAACCACTGACAAGTCCAAGAGCTGTCTCTTCTCCAAACATGGGATTAACACATGATGTTTCCCTGGACAGGAACTATCACAGATACAAGTTCATCATCTGTAAGCAAACACTCGTGTGTTGCCTGTTCATGTCGTCCAAAAGTCTGGATTACAGGCTTTCGTATCACTCAGGAACATCTCTAATCTCCTCCTTCTCCCGAGTGCAGAGATGCCAAGAACAGGATTTAGAAATGCAGTTCATCTTCATACATACCATCAGTGATTCTGTCATACTTCAGTGATTCACTGTGAGTGAACTTCCCATCATTTAGATTTACAGCACACACACACACACACGCACGCACGCACGCACGCACACACACACACACACACACACACAGAGGCAGACAGTCATCTAAGCACTTAGTTCATGACAGTAGATTTAGTCCATTACGCTCAGTCCTTCTTGTGTTTCATAAATATGGATGAGTCCACGTTGTGAAGGCCTTCCTATGGATCAATGGATGATAAGTCGTTCCTGAATATTACTGTGTACTGCTGAATAATCACGCTCGGAGGTGTGCAGAAAGCATTGTTAGAAAGCAGGGAAGCGAAGTGTGAGAACATAACAAACGAGAACATTGCAAATATCTCCAAACATGACATGACATACTAACGAACACGAGGCAGCAGATTTAAAAACACCAGCCGTTTATAAAAGTGCAACAGAACAGACGTCAGCATGAGCGGTGTGCTGATGATTGTTACAGACCAACTTTATAAAAACCTGAATGAAGACTTGAATGAAGTGATGTAAAGACAGGCTGCACCTCTGTGAATTGTGTTATAAAGTCATGTATTTGATTCCCACACAACAATAACAGTCAATGTGTTCTTGGTTCTGTTTGTTACTTTTTAAATTGTGTGTGTGTGTGTGTGTGTGTGTGTGTGTGTGTGTGTGTGTGTGTGTGTGTGTGTGTGTGTGTGTGTGTGTGTGTGTGTGTGTGTGTGTGTGTGTGTGTGTGTGTGTGTGTGTGTGTGTGTGTGTGTGTGTGTGTGTGTGTGTGTGTGTGTGTGTGTGTTTCCCAGCTCTAGTTTGGAAAGATTTGTACTATTACTTACTTCAACTATTCTGATTTCTTCACCAGGTGTGATAGTGAAGGTAAAGCCAAAGTACATTTGACTTTACACACTCTTCCACAGTGTGTGTGTGTGAGTGTGTGAGTGAGCGAGCTGAAATGATAAACTCAGTGCCTGCTCTCCCCTCCTGTCTGCCTTCTTCGGTGGTCTGTGTGTTGTCAGCTCAGCGACTTGTTTGGATTGTGAAAGTGTGAGTCTCTGGGGAAGCTCTGTAGATCACACAGCCTGTCACTCTCCACTACACATGTCTGGGTACAGAACTCTGAACGTGACGCTTTGGTGTACTCCTCTCTCTCAGAACACTGTTTGTTCTCTTTGCAGCATTTTGTGAAGATCCAGTTAGTTTGAATGGTTTGATTCACACATCATATGGAACTAAGTTAGTGAACTCAAAGAGTATACACATCTTAATTGCTAACTTGGTTTTGTCATTGATCTGCTCTGTGGAGCTTTCATCTTTTTAAACGACTCCCTGTGAGAATCCAGCTTTTATTCCACAGGCCTTGGTTCAATCAATACTTTTAAAGACTGGCATCTCTCTCATAAAGATCCAAAAACAAGCCCAGCTGACTTTAATCGAGCATGCCACCCTGGAGCTCCTCCATTTGCCAAGACTTAAAGGCTCATGATTGAAGAGTGTGCGTTTATCTCGCTTATCACAGCCAAAAAGTTTCATTTTCTCCGACTTTCTGCACGCTGACATCCTGATGTTGCATCAAAAAGCGTCCGATCCAAAAGCTTTAAATATATCCAGAAAGCTTTGATGTAATGGTTCACCTGCTTCCTGTTACAGAGAGGAGACCTGACAGTGCATTAAATCAGCCTTTAAAACGTCCAAAAACACCTGGCACAAATATGACCGAACAGGTAAACCTCAAACAGCCGCGGCTCGCAGGAAACTTCATCCAGACTCCAATTTATGTGGAAGGAAACAAAATGTTTCAGATTCTGTTAAACTAATGTTCATCATCACAAACTTTCCAGTGATGAAACAAGTGAGCAATATGAATCAACAATATACTTTTTGTTCCACTCGTACGAAACATTTGTATTTAATTTAAAAAGCTCAGATCCATTTCTGTCTAAATAAAGAGACAGTTATTAAGTCGAGAGAACTTCTACCTAGTTTTTCTCTCCATTGAGCTCATAAATGAACACGCGTGACGTCAGATGGAAGTACGTTCATGTTGAGCAGCTGATGAGAGTCATACGGGCAGAAAAGCTCCTTTTAAACTGGAGTGACATGCAGTGAAATCGTTTTGGCTGAGTCTGTGGACGGAAGCAGACATTCGGGAGAAACTGAGAATTATGTGTAACAAGTCAGCTGTGACAGAGCAGCTTTGCTACTGAAATTAAAAGCTGGTTGGCATGTGCCAACAGTCATGTCTTCATATATATATACACACACACACAGGTAGTGTCGCTTCACATGACTTGCCCTGTACTGCACTCTGACTTTCAACCACAGACGGTTTAAGCTGAGAGAGACTTGTAACGCACCATCAGCACCCATGACTAAGTGAAGAGATTAGTCACTGGCACCACTAACTGTATTCTGAGGTGGGATTGTTTGAATAGCTGGGGGAGATGGTTGAAGGTCATCACTTTAAATCCCTGGATGAGCAGAGAAAATCTGAGGAAAGGAGGTGCAGCCCGCACTTCATTAACTGCAGTCAGACTGTCCTTCCACAAAGTCCTGCAGCGCCGAACCTTTAACTGTTCTGTTCTGTTTGTGATGCCTCCTGCAATGACTGTGAAAAAAAGATTTAGAGTGGTTAAGATTTGAGTGATTAGAAAGTAGAGCCACACATTGGCCGTGCGGATCATTTTCAGTCTGCAGAAACATTTGGTGTAGAGGTTAAAGAATTACATTTTTCGATGATTTGGAAATGTTACGTTTTAGTAACATTAGTTTTTTAGTTTTAGTTTTTTTTTTGTTTTTTTTTAAAATTAATTTCAGCAAACAAACTTTTACCCAAAGCAGCTTACTTTGTTTTCCTGTCTCACACACATTCTGGTTTTAGTGTCCATGCTGGCACCAGGACACGTAAACATGAGGCCTGAAGAGGCTGAGGATGAAGCCAGCAACCTACTCTGAGATTGGTAATCTATATTTGAAGCTGACTTTTTAAGTTCCATTTTTTTGTCAACATAATGATTGAAAATGTTTTTGTTTCTCGAAATACTTTCCATGCTGAAAGTAAAGTAATTTAGAGAAAGGAAAAAAACACTCTGAGAAATGTGTTTCTGAAGCGTCACCTTTCATTTGAGAAAATGACACTTGGTTACGGCTTCTTGAAAAGGTTAGTCGATGGATATCAGCTCTCTGTGGCCATAATTCAAATAAGAGAGGATGTGGTTCGGGCCTCACTTTGCTGCTGAACAACAAACATCGTTTGAGGGATTTTAATGTGACACCGCAATAAAACGTGATGGAGCTTTCTCCTTTAAAGAACATTCAGTTAGAGACACTGATGCCTCAACACAGCCACAGTCCACAGTCTTCTCCCACCGCTCAGTCCTCTCCGTTCAGCTCCCGCCCTCACATCTCCTCTGCTCTCGTCTGTCCCACTGCTCCGGCTGTCTTATCAGTTGAGCCCTCTGCCATAAAGCAGCTGAAAATCCCATCTCCCCCTCTCTCCTCATGGCTCCAGCTTTCAGCATCAGTTATTCCTCTATTATGTTCCAGGCTCAGCGAGCTCTCACTCCGTCTTCATAAACGTGCTCCGGGTGGGTAATGAGCTCCTGTCCTCATCACACTGACGGTTCTCTGGGGGGGGAAAACATTGCCTCTCTGTGGAGACGTGGCTGTGGTAGAACTGGATCAGAAAACTCAACGGGTGATTTCTCTGTTTGGTCTTCATGCTTGGCTTCTTTATATCGCAGTGATTTATCCTCTTTATCTTTCAGTCATCATTTTCTTTTGCATCTTTCTCCCCATTCCTTCACAGCCTGCTCTCTGTATCTCTAAACAACCCAGAATCATGAGCTGAATATGCAAATATTGTCCTTAAAAAGCTCCCATACTTTGTGTACAGATGAGAAAAACTGTTTTATCTAAGTATACTTTGGATTTGCGAAGGTGACACCTATTGTCTCCTAACTTTGGTACAGACCGTTCGTATGTTTTCGTATATTTTTGCATATATCCTTATTTTTATTTAAGGATATATCAACAAGAAAACCTGAAAATAAAGTAAGAGGAATCCTCTCCTGAAATGATAGTACTTCCAAAGTGACTAAACAACGCTATAATGGCCATCCAAAAACATGACTTCAAAAGAAATGTGGCAGTGAAAAACACATGTAAGGACACCATCATCATTTTGCCTTCTCTCCATGCTGCCAGTGTGACTCAGCATCACTTTAAGCAGGTGGAAAGGGCCACACAGGTGAGCTCTGGGTGGTGGTGCTCTCCCGTGGCTGTAAAATGCACAGTGACATTCTTGCAGTGCGTTTCAGACTCCAAATGCTTTGTCTCCATCAGAGGGAGTGTTGCTCTGCTATGTCACTTCACTGAGCTCCACCTGATGGGCCTCTGGTGCACAGGACTCTTCTCGAAGATGAAAGCATGTTGGGAGGTGAAAGAATGCTTTTGATACTCAGAAACAGAGTGCAACTATTTCAACCAAGCAAAGCCACTTGATGCTTTATTCTCTTATATGTCAATATAAGTCACTGAATTTCAATGAGAAATACGACTTGCTGAAGTAAATTCTTAGTGTCCATTCATTTTTATTTTTCATTGATTCAGATTTCTACATGTTTCAAGTTCTGACCTGCTGATCCAGATCATCTTTATTTGAAAACTATAATTGACAGAAAAAGAAAACATTATTTGTAACCTTTTTTCATGTACCTTTTTGGCTAAGTAATCCAAAACTGCACCAGATTAACTGACCGTCTCTCATTGTCATGTAAAACCTGCTCCACTCTCTTCCGCTGCGTTCTCCCTCACTCCTGATGGGTTCATGAATTATCCATCTCCTATTATGCTAACTAATTAGCCACCGTGTCATCATGCCGTTGCTTCCAGTCTCTCACCTGTCGGCCTCTCTGCTTCAGTGAAAGGTAGTTACTGTATGGCTACAAACAGTGTGGACAATGTTGTGTCTTCATTAATGAACGTGATTGAAACAAGAACTGGCTGAGGTGCTTTGAGTCAAAAAGACCACGTGTTGGGAAACCGTCTTTGTTTATCCTCCAGTATGAGGGTCCTTACTGCTGACATGTCAGCTTGTGTGTATGTTGCCTTCATGCCGTTTGTAAATCTGTGATCGGCACAGAATCGAGTGTATGGGTGTGTCCGGGTCAGAGGGCTGACCAATCACAGCCCAGTCACCAGACGGTTGATTGGTACACCTGTCTGGATTAAAGTGTTTAAGATCGAGCGCCGTTTTTCTCTTCTGTTCTCTTATTGCACTCTCGTTTCATACACTTTAAAGCTAAGATGAGTGCAGCTTCAGTGCACACTCAAACGTATACTTAAACTATTTATTCTCCTTTAAAAAAAAAAAAAAAAAAAAAGGTGGCACACAGAGGGAAATGTTTAATGCAAAAGTTTCACTCGGGTAGCTTTCAGTAAATGCAGTTGTACCCCACAACGTGTACAGGCGGAGTTATTCTTATCTCGAGTCTTTGGCTCACTCAGCAGTCTCATGGAGCGCGAGTCTTGGTGGTCCTGCAGCACCCAGTAGCAGGAGGTGTGTGATATCTGGCACTCTTTCAGACAGTATTTGGTGATTTCAGAGCAGAAGCAGATGGTCACATATCGAGGACTGCTGCTACAGCTCATCTGAACACATTTAGAAAAAAAAAAAAAGAGAGCGAGAGAAACAAACTCACTCTGGAACTTTCCGTCATTTTTGACTGTCTTTGTTTTTAACAAGGGAGAGCGTTGTTGTTTTGTGTGGTGTTTTTCATATGTGTGCTGGCTTTGTTGTTTTCAGATTGTTGTGATTGAGAGAAAGCCACAAGTCACACAGCTGGATTTTCTGCATTTTAGAGGGGATATGGGATTGACTCGACATGCAGGCGTGACTCTCTGTCCATGCATGTGTGTGCTGTTTCGTGTGTGAACGCTCGGCATGCTGCGGCTATCTTCACACAGCTGTGAGATGGCTTTATATCTTTGAGGGGCCGTCCCCTCCGTTCAGACTCTCAGGCAGCACAGATGGGAACTCTCATTCAACTGAAAACAACGACTACAAACGATGCTACAAGTTTATTCAGGTCGTTTAGAAGTAACTGGATGTAGAGGGGAAAGCATCACTGGAGTGATTGAAAATCAAGCAGCAACTATTTTGATACTTGATGATGAGTACACGTCATGATTGACATGCAGATTGACATTAAAATCGTCAGCTGCAGCCTTTATTAGATGATGTCATTTTCTTCCACATAAGCAAAAGTTTGAATGACATCACTGTGGAGTTTTACCCACGGGGGGCGGGGGGCAGGTTATTCTTGTTGAAACTTTATAAACACACATTATACTGGATGACATCTGGAGCACATGCATCAGGTGTCCAACAAACATGACACGACAGCACTCAGGAGCATTTTAATGTGAAGTGTCTGGATCAAAAAAATGTAAAGTGTGAAAAGGAGGAGGCAAGGATTAGATCACATCGTGTCACAACAGGCAAAAGAAGCAACACTTACTCTTATATAATGTGGGCTCTTTCATTATTTATTACATGTGTTTATGTTTAATTCATGTGTTTGTTTCCAGTCTGGTTAGGTTTCATTTAGAGGAAACTCATTGATGCTCTTCCATCTGTATCTGAGTCTGCTGCCTTCCATTGTCCATTGTCAGGTCTTTTTAATTAACTTCGTTGGGTGTTTCTTTAAGCTGGGTATCATTGTAAAAAGAAGAAAAAATACGGGATGGAGGGAAGGCAGATCTTCAAATCTCAGAGGACAGAGCAAAAGTGAGAAAAATGTCTGAAGAAAAACAGCCTGAATCAAAACTGAGTGGGAAGGAACAAGGAGACGAAGAAAGGAGAGAGTGGGAAATTTAGAGCCAGAGGGAAAAAGACAAACAACAAAGAAAATGTTTGAAGAAGAGTAGAGTGGGAAGAAACGGAGATAGGAAGTAAAGAGCCTCAGTAAAAGGAGAGGAGGAGAGGAGAGGAGAGAAGGAAGAGAGGAGAGGAGAGAATAGAAGGAGAGGAGAAGGAGAGAAGGATGAGATGAGAAGGAGAGGAGGAGAAGAGAAGAAGGAGAGGAGGAAGAGAGGAGAGAAGGATGAGATGAGAAGGAGAGAAGAAGGACTGAGTGCAGTCTCTGTAAATTGATCATTCACCTTTTACATCGATACCTGCCCCAGAGAGAAGACTTAGTGTACCTGTCAAAATGTTCTTGTCTTCAGCAGTTACACACACACACTGTCTGTGTACATTCATGCAGCTTTTATCATACAAACCCAGATGTACTTTCTGTCTACATGCTGTAATTCATGATGCTGTTGTTGTAAAATGTGTTTTGGCCACGGGAGAGAGACAGCTCATCTCTCTGAAGTGATCACTCTAATAACTCATCCTCTCTAAGTCTCGGATCGTGTGCCTTAAGTGGCTCATAATGAGCTTTTCATTCCATTTGTTAAATAACAATTAGATTTTAGATTAAAGGAGGATGTGTTTCTCTTTCTCTAACACAATTAGTAGCAAAACTGTAGAATAACGGGAAGAACATTTGGCCAAAAAGGTTCATGATTTAAACATGTTGAGCTCTTTAGTTGGTATGTTAAACCACTGACTTCAGACAAAGATCTATTGGCTATGTTCAATTGTAAATGTATTTTTCTGAGTGAAAAACAAACAAAGAAAACGTTTGGATTCAACTGTGACATTTGTACAGTACTGGCAGCTCGTTGAATTCATTTCTAGGATTATTATTTTCCAGTAAAGACCGAAAAAGGATTTTCTCTATAAATCTCATCAGTGTGCCTCATTGAAACTAGATAATAGAACTTTTCTCGTCCCCTACAGACAAATTCAATCCTTTAAATAGGCAATAAAATGTGTAGTTCCAAAAGTTTAGCAATTAAACTTTCACATTAAAAAAACATAAGCTAAATCAGTGTCTTTGGACATTAGCTATAGGCTATTAAAGGCTGTAAGATTGGCTTGTACCCAAACTCTCCCACTGATCTGGAACAGAGCAGAAAGTTTTCTGTCTCCTGTCCCTGCCTGAGACACACAGAGGACAAACCTGAGACCAACTGTGCATCTTAAAACAAGTCTTATCACAACACGTACCTTCAGAATGTTCTGAAAACATTAAGTTAATAACACAGACGTCTCTTCTTTATGCACATTGTTTTATTCATATTCTGAGCACACGTTGACCTTCTCTTACAAAGCCCAGTTCTCCCTTTTTTGAGAGCTGTCATTTCTCAGCTCAGACACATTTCTTTATACGTCAGAGATCAGTTTAGATGAAGCACATCAGAGCCTTGGCTTCATCAAACATGCATGACCAGGAAGGCAGTGGTAAACATAAACAAGGCGGAAGGGAATAACTAAGAAGTTTCATAGATGTTATGTCTTTTTTTTTTTTTTTAAGAACTAATATGCAATATGTCATCATGCTTGAGTCCAGTGTTGGAAGTATTTTTCTACAACTCCTTAATGTGAAAGGTGCAGTAAGAAACACTTAAAGAAAAGAACCGGCAGAAATCTGAAGGAAGAAAGAAAATGTGTGAAACTACTGCACCCTGTTTTTCCAATAATTGCTTGGCTTGCTTCTTAGTGCTGCTGCTCATCTCTCCAATCAAAGATGCTGCACAGTCACACTGACAAACACACACACACACACACACACACACACACACACACACACACACACACACACACACACACACACACACACAGGATCAATGACACACTGTCAATACAACAAGAATGAATCAAACATCCTTATAGTATCGTGTGAGTGTGTGTTTGCTGACACATTTTCTAGTTGATCCAACACATCCAGCATGTTGGACTGACATTCTCTATTCTTATTCATCAGCGTTGTGTAATATCTGTTACATAATGAAAGTAAAACAAAAATAGAAGGCAATTATCTGGCTGATGAATAGCCATGAGTAGAAACACTTCTGTTGCAATAAGTAGAACTACACAGAGCAAACACACTGGACAAAGAGGATTACATAAGAGAGGGGAATTGTTTGTTTCAGGCCTTCTCCCTCTTCTCTGTGGTGTCATATTTTAATGAAGTGTCCCGTATTGTGAGCTGTGTGACCTCAAATCACTGGACTGCACGCTTTATGAAAGGATTGTCAGGCAGATGGGATTGTAGGTGTCCCCTAGGTATAACCGTCATCCCGCATTAAATGTTGTTGTGTCTCTTCAGTTTCAACACGGCACTACTTATTTTCTTTCCTTTTTTTTGCCTCTGGCTTAATGAGGAACTAAAATACAAGTTAGGATTGCTGGAGCAGTTTGGAATCAGCCATGACTGTGCAGGAAAGAAAAAAACGAAATCAAAACAGCAACAGAATATTAATGCAGGCTGAGAAAGAAAAAAGAAAAAAAATCTGTCATATCCGTCACTTGTTTTTGTTTATTTTCGGGCTTTCTGTGCTATTATTCAGAGACGGGAGAGGAAGCGAGTGGGGAATGACATGCGGGGGGTAGGAGCCACATGTTGTATTCAAACCTGGACCGCCTGCTTGGAAGACTGTGTCCTCCGTACATGGGACCTGCCCACTAACAACAAGGCTGGGGTTTATGTGATATGCTGTATGCTATTATCACATAACACCAACACACTTAAAGCAGAATCACATGTTTGAACTCACTAGGAGCTGCTTTCTATTCTTCTCTGTATCTACATTTGTGAAAGTAAACATAATGAGGACGCTTAAGTTGATTTTTATTGGAAACTTTTTTCCTCTTCCACCCTTCCCACAGTCAGTCTGGGAGGAAGTCATTTAGATGAAATGAGATTCTGACTCATACCATAAAAGAGGTCATCTTGTAACATTGAAATATTCATGTTACCGCGTCTCATTGGAAGCCTTTGTCTGCTTTCTGTTATTTTTGCTCGTGTGAAAAATATTTGAGCAACAGCTGCATTACAGCTGTGCAAAACAAAGTCTTAAATTTGTCATGTTTCAAAGCGGTTGGGGGGCAAAGATTTCAGAACATTATTCTTGAATTGAAAAGGAGAAAGTATTTTTGCTTCGTCTAGGGAGTGTCCTTCATGAAGAAAAAAGTCCATAAAGTGTTGGAAGTCTACCCAGAATGTTGTAGCACTCACTCGTCCTGTCACTGATGAGTTTTGATAAATATTGTTTGAATTACCGTCCGAGTTTCCTGTGAGGATGTGACGTGCGTGGTGTAGTAGGATAAGTCGTCCACCACCCATCATGACTTGGTCGGCAAATTTTGATTTACTACTTCCTGCTTTATTGTGTCTGGCCCCTGAGCAGGTACAGGGTGTTGTCATGGTAACATCCTTCCATACAGGATCTGACACCTCTGGCCTTGTTAGATGGATGAGAAGACAGATTTACCCTTCCCTGTCGATATCAGCCCTTCAATGAGTCATGCCTGTTGATGATGAAATCCAGGGTTGGGTCATCCATAAAAAGAATAAAATCATTGCACAAACCTTTAGTCTCTGCTGTTTACTTTAACATTTAATTCAAACAGAAGTGCACAAATGTTTGATTAGCTATTCAGAAAGTCTTTGTACACTTTATTGTGGCTATTATTTGTAACACTGAAGGTTTAAAGATGTTCCCTCACACTTATAGCTATCATAATATTATACCACCATCGAATTACTTTTCAGAACAGGCTTCGGTTGTAGAAATAATGTGATTGCTGTAAAAGGTTATGTAACATTTAGATTCCTTTGTGATATAAAACACAAGTTCATCCTCCACTTATTATCCTTTGATCCGATGGGAATTTAACAGCTTGCTAAAATTGCCATGAGAAAGTGAGGTCAAACCTGACGAAGCATTTAAATACTAATAGAATTGTCTATTAGACCAGATAGCGGTTGAACTATTGAACCCAACCCCACTTTTTTTGTCGGAGGACTCCGCTTGTGTGTGATTTTTTAGAAAAGAACTTCTCTACTTTGTAATCAAAAAAAACTTTGCAACACAAAACTCCCTTTGCCACTGGGCAAGTCAGGATAACAAGACGTGTCTAATGTGTACATTCTGGAGCTGATAACCTGAGGCCATGCTTGTGCTGGAGCAGTCTTTGTTTTCTTACAAAGACTAATGATGTGATTGTTTGAAAATGATTTCTATAGAGACAGATATCATGAAATACAACATGTCCATTTAAAACAAGTTATTGCCACAATAACAATAATAATAATAAATGTACAATAGAGTTAATGTAAATGTTTAGTTCTTTTTCTGCAATTTACTTCCACTAAAGGATGTTCCCTTGTCTGGCATTACACTTGTTGCTTTGCCCATACAGTATGCATAATTGTCCTATACAGTTCTTACATTTCCAGCCATTTTTTTTTACTTTGAGTGTTTCCTTTGAATTTGTGGATCTGAAATACTGCTTTCACATCATTTGTCAGACTTCACTGCGTGTGAACCATGGTGTGAACTCTTGATTTCCATTCTCCATGTAAGTTACCGTGACACTGAGGGTTTGATTCAATGATAATATCAGTACCTTTATCTCACCTAAGCTTGGGTGAAACAGTCAACAACAACAACACAGAACAGCAATTCAGAAATAAGCCCTCTTAATCCTCTTCACTTCTGCCCCTCTGCTTCCCAAGCTATAAATGTCCAGTTGAGGGTGAGGAGGGAACAGTTGACTGCCTCTCGGAAAGATTGCTGCTGAGTAGAGAAAGTTTGCCATCTAATGGAGACATTTTAGCACTACCCTTCTATTTTATTTTCTCTCTTTCACACCTTATGTCTCCCAGTTTCTGCTCCAGTGTATGAGTTTTACACTACTTCAGTGTGCTGTCATCAAGCTATTCTGTAGGGCAGGCATTTTGGTCCTGCATGGGCATAACTTCCATGCTTTTTTATTTTGTATTGGTGATGGTTTTATTTATAGCAATACATTAAATCAAGTTGTTTTGATTTGAAGGAATTTTAGTCTAATTCACCATTTTCTCTTCTTCTCTTTTTCAGGTTCAGTTTCACAAAGACTAAAGGCTGCCAGTGTTCATCTCCGCTACACTACATTTGGTTCCTGTAGCTGGTAGCTTTATGGAGGGGTTTCCTGTCCACTGATTTAACAGGCTGCCTTACTGGACCAGCCGCCATGTCCGCCTGTAGCACCTTTACAGAGCACGTGTGGAAGCCAGGCGAGTGCAAAAACTGTTTTAAACCAAAAAGTCTGCACTGTCTGGCTCAGAGTAGTGGAAGGAAGCCTCCGTCCGAGCAGAGGTCGCAAAATACTCAGCAACAGAATCCACCTTCTGCAGGTGCAAGAGCAAACCCTAACCTTACCAACAACTCCCAGAGGGTTAGCACTGGCTCTGCACGCTCAGGACACTTTCGTCCACCTGTGGCTAAAAAGCCAACGATTGCTGTTAAACCCACTATGATGTTACCCTGCTCTTCTGCAGGACTGGATTCAGATGGCAACTTACAACGACCACCAAATGTGACAGAACCGGGCAAAACATCAGCCTTTACCGTCTGGAATCGCAATGGACTGAATCGTAAGAGGCCAGGGGGCCCCAGCAACAACAATGAAGGAGAGGATGGCAGTGAAGAGATTGAGGGTTATGGCCAACTAAGCCCCAGGACCCCTACTGGAAATAACAACAGCAGTGGATTGACAGATGTCTTGAAAGAGATTGCTGGGTTGGGCCCTAGCTTTAGCCCCACACCTTTTTCTGGTTCAAAGGACTTGTTTTGGGGACGAATCGGTAGTTCATACCGACGGTCCTTGGAAAGAGGTCTTCCTGCCTCAAGCTGTCTGGCAATGGGAAGTGGTTGTATAGGTAGTGGCGGCACTGCTCAAAAACAGGTGTCCCTAAGTGATAGCACCGAGATCATTAGCACAGAGGGTGGTCGCTTTTGCTACCCAGAGTTTTCCAGTGAAGGCGAAGATGATGAGGAAGATGACGATGAGGAGGAAGAGACTGAAAGGGATGATGATGATGATGATGATGATGAAGAACATGAGAGCTGGGATGAAAGTGATGAAGAGTTACTTGCCATGGAGATACGTATGCGAGGCCAACCTCGATTTGCACATTTTCGTGCTGCTACATTATCACCAGTTCCATTTGCTGCTGGGAAAAAGTGGAATACTGTGCCGCTTCGCAATCGCTCGCTACAGCGGATTTGTGCAGTGGACTATGATGATAGCTATGATGAAATCTTGAATGGATACCCCTCCATGGACTCTAACGGAGCACTTCTTCCCTATGCGCCCCATGACATGCAAGGCAGTGGTTTCATATCCAATTCTGAGTGTACAACCTCTCCAGAATCCTCTTCATCTCTACCTGAAGACTCCAGAACAACTTCAAGCAGCGGGAGCAGTGCCTCATGTGCGTTTCGAAATGGCTTACATTCACCAACATCTTCTAAGACATCAGTCCCCTGCACTTCCCCTCCAAAAAAGGAGCCTGTCCACAAAGCATTGAGTCCGCTCAAGGTGACCGAAACACACAAAGCTGTCCTTGCCATCAGATTGGAGGATCAAGATGGCAGAGAAGGGATGCCAATGCCTCAGGCTCTCCCAGGTCAGCCAGTCACTATCAGCTTTAGTCCCACAGAGGAACAAGCTAAACCATACCGTGTAGTGAATTTGGAAAAATCATTGATCTGTAAGCCTTACACTGTAGTGGATGTGTCAGCTTCCATGGCCAGCAAAGACGAACCAATCAAAGACTCTACTGCAAAACCCCAAAACCTGTCAATGCCTTCAAGCCCTACGTCATTCTGTAGCACTCCTTTAGGTCAACCCCTTTCTCCAACCTCCCTTATGTCTTTAGCCTCCCCTGTGCCTCCATCCTCCACTGTATTGCCAACGTCACCAACATCTGTGGCTCTTCCAACTAACTCCCGAAAAAAATCAGGTAACATACGCTACCAGGAAGTGTGGACTTCAAGCACAAGCCCTCGCCAAAAGATTGCCAAAGTGGAACTTGGGGTTGGGAGTAATCACGGGCCCTCCTTTCCTACTCAACACTGCAGCCACAAGTCAGCTCCCACTTCTCCCATTGCTGGGCTATCTTCCTCCCGAACTGTACCTGTGAAATCCCCCAACTTGTCGGAAATCAAGTTTAACAGTTTCAATAATGCAGGCATGCCTCCTTTTCCTATTATTATTCGAGACGAGCCTGCCTACGCCCGAAGCTCCAAAAATGCAGTTAAGGTACCTATTGTTATCAATCCAAGTGCTTATGACAACCTAGCTGTTTACAAAAGCTTCTTGGGACTCAGTGGGGAACTGCCACAACCAAAAGGCGTCAGTAGTAGGGTCACCAGCCATACTTATGAAGAGATCGGATCCTCTGAGAGTGTTCAGTCCTCCTCAACAGGGAAAACAATGTCTGGTAAAGGCACATCAGAAAGAGCCTCTTATGATGAGATTACAGCTTCGCCTGAAATAGTGCCAAAAGCCCCAAATGTACAGCCTAGAACCACTACAGACTCTAGCACTGTGACCAGCACTGTGATGAGCTCCACAGTTGGAGCTCTCTCTCCTACTACAACAACAAATTCCCATGCCATTACTGCAAACCTTCCCAAAAGCAGCCCCACTGGCAATGCTGTTACACGAACTTGCAAGACAAGTGAAGACACTTCTAACAGTAAAAATAATTCTGACTTAGCTGTGGCCTCTGGGACAGTGGGAAGCCATAGAGAGGAAGCCAGTGCTGTGCTTTTACAGATTGTGGCCTCCATCCAGCCCCCTCATTCTCCTCCAGATACACCTTCAGAACAATCCAAAACCCTGAGTTCTGAGGAGCTTTATGCTCTTCCACCTGATGCTATGACTGAGACCCTCACCAGACCCAAATCTCTCTTTTCTGTAACTGATGGCTGTATTTCTAAGCCCAAGAAAGAAACCCCTTCTAAAGTTTTGTCTAAATCTCAGAGCGCCTCTGCAGCTGTACCACTCTCAAGCCCACGTTCAGAACCCAATGCCCCCTTCCCCCCTCCTAGGTCAACGTCTTCCCCCTACCATGCTACCAACATCCTCCAGAGACATTTTGGCAACTGGGCCAAGAGTCCAGCGTCCAGTTCTCCTGTACGGCCGAATGAAGGAGAGCTAAGTCCAGGTGGAGAGGGGAGACGCGTTTCAGCAGATAATTCTAAACCCAAACGCTGGATCTCCTTCAAGAGCTTTTTTCGTCGACGGAAAGATGAGGACGAGCAGAGAGAGAGGACAGAACGAGAGAAGGAAAAAGGGAAGTTGGTCGGGCTCGACGGAACAGTAATTCACATGCTTCCACCCCCACCGGTCCAACATCATCACTGGTTCACAGAGGCCAAACCAGAGGATCCCACCCAGAAACCAACCATCATCTTCACGTACAAACCGGAAAGTGGCAGCCCCCCTGGTGACGGAGAACTACGAGTGGAGGAGTGCAAAGAAAACACAGAACTCACATCGGATCAGAGCAAAGAACCCAGACCTCTTAGCCCAGGGCAGACACCAGCCACACACGACCCCGGATGTGATACCACGAGCAACGACTTAAGGTACGTGTCCCAGAATCCCTTTAATTCAGTCCTCCTATAAGAAAAGATTATTTTTATTTTATAGGATTTTATTTCCCTTTTTAATATTACAAATATCAACACTTTTCACATAAACAAAAACAAAAGATTCAAAATCTTACAGATGAGACAAGTCAAGAAGACAAAAACATGTCACAAAGCGGATCTGCATTTTAACAGACTTTTAGTTTGTTTGGGGTTTTTTTTACGTCATTTTAACTTAAAGGCTTTAAGTTTTTAACAAGCCTACATAATTTGAACTTTCTTTCTTCATCTCCTCTTTTTGATATGATAATTGTTTCACACACAATACTGCATTACTGTTACTAACCATGAGCATTCGTGCGACCCTAACCCTTTAAATTAAGACTCTAGAAACCTTTGCCTTCTGCTCCTCGAAAGCTCCAGGGAAGCTCCTCCACTGATCATTCACATTACTCATCACACATTCTAGACGTGTATGATCCTAATTTGGCATGTCTGCTCGTCCACTTGCCCAGCCGTCTCAGTAGGCTGTACAGTCTGTGTGGTCTCTTCGCTAATGTCATCTATTACTTGAACAGCAGGCTCTGTCTCAGCAGGAGGGGACCCCAGTGTGTTACAAGTCATCCAACAGCAGTACATCCAACCTTCACTCTATTAATCACGCCTCTGATGGCCTATACCTGCCTCAGTCTCAAACACACACACACACACACACACACGCACACACACACGCACACACACACACACACACACACACACACACATTCATGGTAATGAGTCTACGTGGCAGTCAAGTATTTCTGCATATTAAGTCCATTATTTGTCATTTACCTGCTATTGCCCTTTCTGTTGAATTTCTTGGGTCAAGTTTCCTGCAGAGTGAATAATGGTGGCACACAGATAACCTACAGTAGACGTGACCGATTCTCTGTATTGTCTGCATTTAATCATAAGCACATGATACTCGTGATAATGAGCCTTCTTCTTTTTCTAAGAGAAGTTAAGTGCTCGGATGTGCTCAAAGAAAGTTATCATTTAGATGAATGCTGCAGTGGCCAAACAAAAACTAATTCCTCAGAGAAGCCTTTACTTGTACTGAAGGTGTTGTTACTCATGTGGGCTATAGGTCATTACCCAGATAATACATTTATGAGCTGAAAACATTCCTTTTGCTTTCGTCATTGTTTTTTACCGAACAGTCTATTAACAAGCTTCCATTTATGTTTGATATTTTATCTACATGTATTAAACTTTTGGGATTAAACGGTCTGCCTTTGTGCGTAATGGTACATATTAACCACAACCTAACTTGATAAAGTACAGATAAATCAATTCTTGTGTAACTCATACCAGGCACGGTCACTGTTCTGTCCTTGTTTGTTCGACGGCATCAGACGTGGACAGTCTTTAGATAGATTTTTTTTTTATCCAAAAGAGTTTCTTTCCTGGTTCAATAAAGGTTAAGTAAAGTAAAAAAAAATCATTTGTGGTCCTAGCACGATGCAAGTAAAATGCAATTTGCAAATTTAGTGCCAACTGAGTGACAGATGAGTAAATATTGCCAAAGTGAGTAAGTGACGTTGTGTCAGAAAAAGACAGCATATTTCCATAGACTCTGATGTATCTTTGGGTTTCCCAGACTATATTATATTACCCACTCATGCTATTAGCCATAGCTCCTAAAAACTGGCGTCACATCTCATCCTCCCATACAGTTGACCTTAAGTGCACCTTTTTAATTTATTTTTTCCACACCTGCTCTATTAGCCTTTCATCTTAGCCTGTCCTTTCTCACCTTGTCGTATCCCTCCCACCATTCATATCATCTGGATTGGTTTGAAAGTGCTTCACTGAATCACATCCACTTTGTCAGGTAACTTTTTTCTCCTCTTCCACTCTTTCTTTCCACATTTTCCACCATTTGAGCCTGAAGCACTAAGATTTCTGGATTATTTTTCTCCGTCATCCTGTCAAGAGCTTGGCCTCATTCTGTCTCTTTTCTAGTTTCCCTGTTTTTTCTCACCTCCTCAAGTTTCAGCTCTCGTCATCTTTTCTTTCAGACGTCCATTATCTCGGTAACTAGCTGTAAAGAAATCAACTACTCTCTGCTTTTGTAGAAATTCAGGATGTCGAGTTAATATTTTTGCTTAAATTGAATATATAATAGTGTACTTACTGTTTGTAGTTTAGTTTGCTACTCTAACTATTTGTGAAACGGTAAGAAGTTGGTGTCCTCACCTTCTTTACTCACATTACCAAAGAAAACTTTGGTCTACACCATCTCTAAACTAAGCTCATTAGCTTGATTCAAATAACAACATAGCTTTTCCATAATTGATGACATAAAGTTTACTATTCAGAGCTGCAGCAGTGAGAACGAGCTGATGCAATATTCCTCTTACTAAATGTGTCTCCATCGAGCAATAAACATCTGGCACACATCCATTTTAACATTTAAACGCTTGCTGAAGTGTCATATTAACAAAGAAAACCTTTTCATTGTTTAAGCTTGTACTACGATATTTTCAGTAAATAACAAAAAGACCTATGAGGAATTCTATTTTCCACTGACCAAGTTTCAGAGTTCACAGTTCGACACTTGGAGCATTTGATCTTTGGTCTCCTCTGCCTTATTGTCCTTCCTGCTGTCGTCACCTGCTGTGAGATTGTCAATAAGTAACTAGTTTATTCCCTCACTGCATCGGCAGTAGTTCACAGTGTAACTCCACTGTCTCTGTCCTGCCTGTCTCATATCTCATATTGGAATGTGTGCTGTTGGGTTGACACAAATACAAAATAAAGCGAGACCTCTCTGATGATGCATACACTTCTGTAATGGAAGAAGAGCCAGAAATAGAGTCTGCAGAAAAAGTGTCATTTGCCTGACAGACAGTGCTACAATAATAAATGTTAAACAGCCAGGAGGCCTAATTTACCAGACCTTTAAATGAACTATTCTGGTTGTTATTGTCATTAAAACAGCCGTGGGCAGCTGTGGATCAGTGGTAGAGTCGGTCTTCTCTCAACCAAACGGTCGGGGGTTCGATCCCCAGCTCCTGGAACCACATTTCTGATGTGTCTCAAAACAAGACACTTAACCTCAAGTTGCTCCTGCTGTTTCATCTGCGACATTTAAATATGTATGACTGTGATTATTTACTTCTGATGGTCACTTTACATATTAGCCTCTAACATCAGTGTGTGAACGTGTAGGTGGTGACCTGCAGTGTAAAAGCACTTTGAGTCATTACAAGACTAGAAAAGAGTTCAAGCTCAAATCCATTTACAATTATCTACAAGGGACCTTCCATTTTTTGGTAAGTTTTGTTGATTTGTACATTTTTTAATGAGTGTTTTTCCTCACAGTAATGGACATTAAAAGGTATTTTAAAAAGATATATATTTTAGAAGTCCATTACAGTCCATTAAACTTGCTTGGTGTTAGAAATGTCTCCATCTCACATTTTTAGGCCCACTTGTTCACACAAACCACTATCACTGGCAGATGGGACTATTTGTATGAAACAAAACACCTTCTCTCCAATTGTCTTTTGCAGTAAGTGAGGGGACGTTCATGTTACAAAGGCATCTTAGAAACCTAAATGCTCCTTGGCTAAACAGACTAGTGGCTCAGTGTTAAGTAACCTGCCACTCAACTCATTCTACCTACCTTTTGTTGTGATCGGCAGATGAGGGGTTAACGCTGCAGGCTTTTCTTTCAAAGTGGAAGCAGTTTTATTGGCTAACCGTGGGCGTGCGCTCCAGCGCTGACAAACACACATTAACCTTAGACAGGTAAGAACTCTCAAAGAGTGAGGTAGACGGGGAAAGAATTTATGCAGCAAAAGACTTGGACTGTTCAGCCTGGGATTTCCTGCTCTGCCTAGAATGTGAATTCACCTTTACCTTGTGTTCAAGCTTTCCAGATGGGAAGCTGTGTGAGCAAGTACAGTGGGTAAGAACTGAAGTCCTTTTCCTTTCATTTGCTTCCGCTCATACCTGTGACCTCCAGGCCTTTTTCAAGTGTTACTGACAAAGAATGGAGGAGATGTAGGTGAAGGTGTAGCGGTGGGTTTCGGTTCACAGATTGTTCATTGCATGCAGCAGAAGTTTGACAAACAGTGAATGCACTTGAGTAGCTTCATGCTGTTAGAACAAGTCAGGTCCTGACATTGAAACGTGTAGCAGCCATAAAGGTATTTATTGTGTCAAGGGCTGCTCAAGGACTGTTTTGTTCATGCTGGATTAAGTGCTGGAGACTTTTTGATTTAGTGCCATTTTGACCAGTTATCGGTAACCGTAAACTTATTGGTAGTTTGGTTTTCTGTTGGATTGTTGGTGTTAGTGTTGTGTCAGAGAAAGTATAGTTTACCTAGGTAGTAAAAAACAGAACTATTTTATTCTATTTGTTTAGAAAGGGAAGAACAGAGGAGGAAACGTGGTTAAAATGCACTAATCAGAATGTCAGAATGTGCTTTATGAGCGAGTCTCTATGCCTTTGTATCTCACAATGTACGTCCTCTTTGTACTGTTATTGACCTGCATAAACAATGGCTCTGGTTTTTGTCAACTGTCAGCTCCAAGTGCTAAAGTAAAGCACTGAGGCGACTCCGAGGCTATCGATGAGCTCTCTGTTAGACACTTTAAAGAGGCTCTGTGCTCCTCAAAGACACATCGTAAACATGTCAAGTCTGACGCTCAGCTCAGACGCGCTGCCGCGGGGCAGAGACACCACTGCTTTCTGTTTTCTTGGAGAGCTCTTTTTTCTTTCAAGTGGTGATTTATAGTTGGAGGATTTAAAACTGGACACAGAAACTGTTTGATTCAATATTCCAGATATGCTTCAGTTTTCATTTAAAAATGTGTAGTGGTACTTTTTCTGTGGCCAAAGGTTGAATTTATGTTTTCTTTAAAATATGTATTTACATTTATCTTGTTGTCTTCTTTGGATGCAAATATAGATTGTTGTTATGAAATGTTGCTGTTCTTTCTGTATCACCATTTCAACACCTATATGACTGCCTTAATGGAGTATCTAGACATACAGTATACCTTTTTAAGGTGTATTCATTCTGAGCTTGTGAACGGCAGCAGGAGACTTTCCAGCTTGTTAGCGATCCATGGATTTCTGCTTCTTATACTGTCGACCTCGAATGGATGGACACAGATCTCAATGAGCTTTTGTACAACAGAGACTTTAACCAGTGATCACATAAGTTAGTCATATTAGCAACATGTTTGATCACAATTACTGTCAAAGGAAGTGACACATCATTAGCACATTCAGAATAATTCAAACATCACTGTCATGCTGCCCCACCCACAACAACACCCGCGGCTGTATGAACTCTGCGTGGCCTCTTTTGTTTTACTCTGAGTTCATTTTTAAGGACTGGAAAGATAAATGTATAAAAAACATATTCAAAGGCAAAATGGAAGTGTCAGAATTGTAAACACTTGGTTGGTTGTAATTGAACAGATAACAGGGTCAGACACTGTCTTAAACGGCTCTGCTGCAGGTATTTTGTGTGTTACTCGTTGGCTCTAAGTCTGTGACAGGACGTCACCCAGCCTGGGTGGTCACAACCCAGGTGGCCTGCTGAGGCTGAACGGGCTCACAAAGGTCACGTTGTAAGACTGCCACTGAACTCTTTTCAGAGAAGAGGCCGGTAAGCAGCTCTCTCTTCGAGGATCTTATTTCCTGTGATCAGGAGGCAGACTGCTCTCAGATAGCTCTCGACATGAAGACCGTAATTAGCCTACTAAACATCACATTACATCAGCACCCTGGCCAGTCAGCACCAGCACGAGTTGGTGAGGCTGGTTTTAATATGTTCATCAACTCATGTCAGTAATGCTGGTCAAAGAATGTACCATCAGTAGAGACATGTGGTCCTTTCAGTAGGATTGAAGGTCGTTAATGTAAGTTCTACAAAACAAACCAATTCCTTTATTGTTTCTCCTCAGACGCTGTGTTTCCTTCTTAAAATGAATTGGGCTTGATTTTGACTGGTTGCTGAGTGTTTTTTAAACTTTGGAGTAGTCGACTAGTCTGAATATTAAAATGTCTTTTACCAACCTTTAATGAATCACAGGGAACATGCACTTGTGACCACTGTGTGGAAAGAAGTGAGATATTAAAATCTGCTGAAACAGCCTTGGTTTTACACAGCAGAGTCAATGTCATTCCTCTGATTTGTTTTATCTTAAATTCATTATTTTACATGCAAAGAGCCGAGGCTGCAAAGTAATAAGAGCTTCCACATGAAGCGGCAAAATCAATCCAAACAGAAAGTTCCTCACAGGAGCTACATGCTGTATGCTGTAGGTTCCATTAATGTCAACTTTCACAGTATTCTTCATCCCAAAACAAATGGCTGTTTTGATTGAAGCATGGAAAAGAGAGATGGGATGAGATAGATACCTGAATACTCTGAAGAATGTCCTTGTGTTTATATTCATTTTTAACCACCAACATTTATTTTGAATCCTTAAAAAAAAGGTTAACTGGATTTCCCTCTTCAAAAAACATTTGCGAATCGTTCTTCAAAGAGTTTTAAAAGCTGCACTGTAAACCTCAGTAACCACTTGTAAGCAATCGTCTTCGCTTTAGCCTTTGCTGGCACATCACTGGCTCTAGACTCACATCTTCACACGCTAACTCTAAATACAGACTGGTTTTCAACAGACATGTCAGAACGTGTTTATTTCTGCCCTACAATGCAATAAAAGTGTGATGAGTTCAAGACCTCATGGCCAGTTGTGATCATGCCACTTCCTTAGTGAGACGCATACAGTATGTGGCAGATTGCCTCCACAACTCACCACATCTCTGGCAGCAATGAGCCACAGTGTATGACAAGTCTCTTCATAGCTTCCTCGGGGCTTTCACACTGTGACTGGAGTCGCTGTGCAATCTCAAGTCTGCAGTGTTAACACTCTGAGTAACGGTTAGATATGACCCAGATTTCTAGTGCACTACAACTCATTTTAGACCTCTGTCATTTTCTAATGAAGTATAAGACATCCCGTCGTAACATTCATCAGCTCTTCGTCATTTTAAGCAGCATTGTTTGAACACAGACATAAAACTCAACAAAGCATTAACAGGACCGGCATCAGTGTTCATCGTGCCAAGCTCCATAATGCTAACATAGATCTGGAGAGGGGAGAGGTAACATTTAGCATGTCAACGAGAAAACGCGTACATCCCAATGTTTATGTTTATTACTCATTCTGTTTATTGAAATAGAAGACAGATGTGTGACTTGAACATCACATCTTTACATCCATCTGTCACCACAACAGAATGTGTTTACACAATGAAACATAATATCACAAATTATTGATACCTCACTTTCCTTTTTCTTCTGCCTCTCCTCTGGCAGAGTTTGTGGAGACACTTACCTGCTTTCGAAAGCCCTCACTTACAACCGAGCTGCTCTGATTCATCCCCCTTTGAGCGAGGGAATGAAAGTGAGCTGATGGAGAAATATTGACAAAACTGACCAGAGAGGATGAAAATGTTTCTCTATGTTGTTGACGTCCTGTGATAAAATCTGTCATCCACAAAATAAACAATCACCAATTTCCTTTCAATAGCATCTTGTTTATCATTGAGAAACGGTCTCTGCAATAGACTTCACCATTAGTTTCCTGCTCTGTTGTGATTTGTTTTTGGCATCAACAGATTAAAGAGCGGCCTGAAGTAACGTGGAGATGTACTTTCATAGTTTTTAACCAAAGGCAGGAAAGAGACGAGCAGTTTAAGCAGACTGTTAATGGAGCAATCCTTTGACGTTTTCATTACTAATTAAGTCTCTCTCTCTCTCATCTGCAGCCAGGTACCAGTCAGTGCTAGCCATGCCAGGGATCGAGAGCTGCCCGGTGCCGCCTCCCTTCCTGCCAAAGTGAATCTGGGACTGGTGCTCGGGGAGGGCGAGGAGGGCCATGCGAACCAGGGTACGACACCGGCCTCAGCCAGCGAGGGCAGCGCCAGCCTCGGAGAGCCAGAGGAAGAGGATGGTAATAACTCCCATCACTCCCTCTCTACCGCCTCCAGCCAATGCAGTGCCACGTACAGCAACCTGGGTAAGAAAGACACGGGCAAGAGCATTTCTTTGTTTTCCTTTGGTGTGTTTTTGTGCACATGGCTGCTTAAATATGGATTCAAAAATGTACCTTAAAGAGGAATTTGCTGGGTTTTATCAAAGTACAGTGAACAAAATATGTCCTACAAAGCTACAGGACAGTACGCCATGACGTCCACTGCCGCATGCATGAACTGATCTTTATAGATTTGATGTCACGCAATTAAAAAAACAATGCAAAATCAGATGGCTATATAAAACTGCACAGCTTAATATAGCTATAAAACTAGCTCGAAATGGTTAACAACTCCACCATGTTGAAACCAGATGAGACTTAAAGAGCTTCACAGCTGTACTGAAACGTCATGTTGTGGACTTTGCTGAACAGTAGTATCGCCCTGCAGGTGAACATTTCAAAACTTTTTTTTTTTTTTTTTGTCCAGGGAAAACAACAACAGACGGATGCAATTTATGTTCCGAATGTTACCTCATTTCAAACTTAACATGGATTTAATTTGACTTTATTGAAGTATCATCTGCCTGTAAAAAGAAGGCAGTGCTGAATGTCGTGGATGAATATTGCCAGACTGACACTTCTCAGATTTCGGTATAATTTATTCTCTGCTAAAAACAGCCAGACCTTTATTCTCCACACATCCTGTCTCCCACAGCCCGCAACTTGGAATCTAGAATAACTTAATAACATGTTATTTCAGAAGAGTAGAAACCTTTGCCTGGAGGTGGTTTGTTCTCTTTTATGTGGAGCTGCTTCTGTCGCTGTTGGGCCGTTTCTCACGGTGGATCACTCACTTACATAAATCAACAGACTTTCTGTTTGTATTGTCCCATTACCTTTGCTGCATTCAGTAAACCATATTTAAGATGCTGAGTGGAGCAGAGCTGCTATAAATGATCATAAAAGCTCTAATCTTCTTAATGTATCGGACGTTCATTATGACCCTTTATCTCCTCTATTAAAGGTCCTAATGTTCTCTCACTGCTTTGTGCAAATCAGGTTAACAAAGAGACCTGGAATAAATATTTCTCACACGACTCCTCTGCTCTAATCTCTTAAAACAAATAAAAGCAGCTGCTTGAAAGAAAATCTATGCTACCAGCTTGAATTTACCTGGAGGAGTCAGAAAAACCGACAAACAGAAAAGCCATTCAGAAAGAAGAATTATGCACATTTTGTGTTGTGATTCTACATCTCTGTTTTTCTTGTCTATTTCCTGCTGACTTTAAATCATCAGGAGGTGGAGAATGATATATTTATAACACATATATTGTATTATGTATTTCAAATGAAAGAATTCCTTCAGGAGCTTTAAGTATTGAAGAGTTTTTCACAGCAGAGAGAGTATCTAATGAAAGCCTCTCTCTGGTTAATAACACCTCTACAGAAAACATCATGACTCTTCTGGATTTATACCGTAAATTCCGTACTATTGAGCGCACCTGGATATAAGCCGCACCGGCTAAAAATAAGTAAATAAATGTATTTGTACATATATAAGCCGCACTTGATTATAAGCCGCAGGTGTCCACGCTATAACAGGAGCTATTTACACAGACGTAGGCTACCGGTAACATCCGCAAATACTGTAGCGTCCGTACGGACGTTAAAGGACGACGAGAGCGTTCAAATAATAACTTTTAATAACCCGATCACTGTCGGCCGTGACCACGCCGTTTACAGCGGAGAACAACACACGTAACTTGCCGTAACAATCCAACTCTCTCCCCCAGCGTTCTCTCATACAGCCACTCAACACGTTCTCGCTGGTGCATTCACTGACTCTCCACATAATCGGAATTATGAACACATTATCAACTACTGACTTTACAACATGAACCGTTACAATACGAAGCCTAGCCGACGGTGTCTGTAACACGGCTGATGAAAAAGATGACCGTAATATATTTCACAAGAAAAAGTCCATCCATTCACTGCCTCAGAATGACTTCATTACTCACTTCCTCAGTCTCTGTTGTCGCTGTCAGTGTCATCTTAACGTGCAGCAGCTCTGTTAGCTTCTTTGACAGCCAGGTCGATCGCCTTTAACTTGAAAGCTGCATCATATGTATTTCTCCGTGTGTTTTCCATGATGAGGGTGCGTGCATGAAGCGCAAAATGACTGATATTAAGATCCGACGTGACGAAGTCAAATGTTTTTGCGGCAGAAGCTCATTGTCCCCCATAAAAAATCCATGCATTAGCCGCACCGGAGTAGAAGCCGCAGTGCTCGAAGTGTGAGAAAAAAGTAGCGGCTTATAGTCCGGAATTTACGGTAATTCTCCTCTGTGTGCAGTGGACGTTCCAGCAGCTCAGGTCTGCATGTTTGGTGCTGATGGAAGGATGAGCAGAAAGTGAGAGGCAAGCACATCTGTGTCAAACATAGCTGGCCACTTCACTCGTGTGTGCGTGTGTGTGTGTGTGTGTGTGTGTTTGTGTGTGTGTGTGTGTGTGTGCGTGTGCGTGTTACAGTGGGAAGCTTGTGGAGCAGATAAAGTGAACACATTATTACAGGTGTGTAGGTGGGTTAAGGACTGATCAGAGGCATGCTGCGTTGTTTGAGGTGTGGAGGTCATTCTTAAACTAACATGGTGTTTTTTTTGTTGCGCTTTTTGCTGCCTGCTTCCTGTTTATATTTGTTTTTGAAGCTGAGATTTCTCCCTGACTTTGTAGTTGGATAAACTGTGAATAAGTTACAGCTCCCTTAATGACGCATGAGGAGCCTCCTGCGCTCATGTTCTTTTTCCATTGCATACTTCTGATGATGCAGAAATGCGTGTCTACGTCATGTTTCTTTGGGGGAATGTTCTGGTCTTAAACATTTAACATCACAGCCGCGGAGCGTGTTGTCTTCTTATTGTCTTCTCTGTATCTTGTCGACTCTACATGTTGGAGTCACACAAATAGAACTGCTTTGCCTCCGCTCTCTCTGCCGTCCACTTTGAGCTCCAGTATTACTCCCTGTTCTCACATTTTAAACTAGAATCATGCTCACTTAGCAAGCATACCGGTAAGTGTTTCTCTCTCTCTCTCTCTCTCTCTCTCTCTCACTGGCTGTATATTCAGTTAACATGCACACACACACACACACACACACACACACACACACACACACACACACACACACACACACACACACATGTTAACCAGAGCATCAGCAGGCAGTAGGAGGCAGAGCCCTCCCTGCCTCACTCGCTGAGAGCTCTCCAGTGTTGTTGGAGCGTTGAGCCTGCCTGTTGGCACCAGCAGCTCCGTGCAGACTCTCAGAGATGGAAGCTCAGCGAAGCATTTCTCTCTGCCTCCCTGCACAGCTGCTGCTGCGCTGCGTTTACCTGAAAACTTTGAGGCATTAGTGGAATTGAGGTAGGCTCTTTTTTTTTTTTCCCCCACATCTCTGGGTATTTGTCTCTTTCATCTCTGTCTCCCTTGTTTACCTCTCCTCCTCACCTTCTCGCCTCTTGTTATTTTTCTCCTTCTTTGTTTATTCCCTCACTTTTTCCCACCCACAGCTCTGCTCCTGCTTCATTCCTCTGTTTCTCTGTATTCTACCCACCTCCTCCACGCCTCCTCTTTTAACAATTAGTTTAGGTGCAGCACAAGGACTGAACTGTAATCACTCATCTTTGGCAACAAGTTTCTTCTTCTTCTTTCAAAAATGATATTGTACTCTGTGGCGTCATGAAAGGTAGATTTCATTTGATTTAATGCATATCGAGGTGCTTTTGTTTCATTCACTTTTTAATTGAATTTGAAAGCGTGAAAGATAAATAAGACAGACTCTTCTCGTGTTTTTTGATGGTGACAGTGTTCATGTGCTGGTAGTCAGATTTGGATTAAGGAAAGAAATATCTGAAAACAAATTGTCATCTCAGAAACATGAGGTTCTTTGGTTGAACAGAGATGAGAGTGGGCGTCAGTAGCACAGCGGCTGTAGTCTAGAGTCCTCCAAGAGGACGGAGCGGGTTCAATTTCCACCTGTGGCTCCTTTATAGCGTGTCATCCTCCACTCTTTCCAACTCTATTCACTGTTCTCTACAATAAAGACACACAAAGGGAAAGGAGGGAGAAAGCTCTTCATGAAATCACACACAAATGTAAAAGATGTCATCTTTAAAAACAGAGAGTTCGACACTTTTTATGGTGATAGTTATCTGCTACTTTCTATTTTTTATTTGTACTAAGAATCATTTGGAAGGAAAATTTCCAGTTTCTCTCTGTATTTTACGGCACTCTCAGTTTCAACATTTCGACTTTATAAAACATAAATTTGTGTCTTTTTTCAAGTGTTCATTAGTAACAGCCCTAAATGAAGTAATGTGTTTGACCACTTTTTATTCAGATCATCCACAAGGGGCCATTTTAATCACACACTTTCTGCTGCGCTGCCGTTGAATCACAAATACTTGAAACAATCGTGTTGAATTTAAAATGAAACTCCGACTGATTCGGTGTTATGTGATTAAGTCAAGTCACGGCCACATTGCTGCAACAGAAGCTCCCTGCGACTGGATGAGCGAGGCGCTTGTTTTCCTGGATGGATTACGGCAGATTGGAGGAGGAACACATTAAATACAGCCGTTCCAGAGAGGATTACTGAGACTCATTTATCCCGACTGCTCTTTTTTAAGGCTGCGTCTGCTTTCTTAAGACGACGGCAGCGTGACACACACATGAGGTGTTTCTCTTAACGTTTAACTCCAATTTTTTTCGAAGAAGCATTTGAAGTGTGCGAAGAGAATTTGAGGAAGCTGTGTCATCTTCTCTCTTTGGTAATCTTTTAAGACATCGGGGTGTGTCCTGATGAGTTAAAAGCTGCATGGCAGGTCGTTGACCTTTTTCACCCTCTTAAATACATTTCAGGGACGGTTTCCTTCCCACCGTGTGAGCGACAAGACACCTTTGCTCCTTTCATCTTCTCAGACAGGTGTTTGTGTCCCGTCTGCCTCTGTGCTCCTCGACTCCACACAACATCCAGCGAGCCCAATCAACCCCTCTGTCGTTCCATTCCCTCCCACCGCCATCGCAGGGAAATAAGGTCACTTGGTGCCACTGATAAAAGTGCTCTCCATGCTGCCTCTTAAAGCCGCGCTGCAGATTGAGCCGGGCAGCTTGGTGGTTAAGAGGGAAAACTTGTGCCCAGCTGTCCTGCTTTCTGGATTGAATTCTCCTCAGGGCCACCAGCTCCTGCACGTGCCGCACAACTCGACCTCGTGTCTGTCAGCCTCTTGACTTTATAAGAAGCAGCGAGCCAGTGGGCGGCTGGAAATGACATGCGGGAGACTCAAGAAGACTTAATGATGCTGTTGGTGATTTTTGATTTGTGCTCGTACATCTTCTGAAGTCTTTTTTCCCCCCTCTAACTGTATGTCCTTAAGTGCTTTCTTTTACAAATCCTTTTTTTATCAGACTTCAAACCAAAAAAAGCTCAAATAAAGTACCTTTTAAGCGTCTTATTATTTGTCTGTTCTTGACTTTTCTTTGAAATGCATTTTCCTTCAACATTAATTAATTAAAGAATAAAACCCAAAAAGTAAAATCCAAAAAAGTCCTCTTTAGCAACAAGTGGCTCGTCCTCAGAAAGGTGAACTCACCAGCTCCAGATGTGTGCTTTGTTTCTTTTACTTCTTATCGATGGATCACAAGCTGTCAGCTGTAAATGACGATGTATTCACCCGGCCTGCTTAAAAGACCAATATCATGAGACATGAAAGAAGCATGCAGTGTTGAAGTGCTGGCTGCTCTGACATCAATGCAGCAGCCAGTATGTCCTCCGGCTGACTTCAGATTTGCCAGGAAACAACAAACAAACAGGTGTTGCAGTGATGGAAGCAGGCAAACAAACTCAGATATGATTAATTACACCGAACATTTGAAGCCTCAGCATTTTTTAAAATTAGTTCCACAACCAGAACGCGTGATAAAACGAAGATAAATATTGTAAATGCTTTTGAAAAATGGAGAATTCTGGGTATTTAATTTGACATAAATTAAAGCTTTTTGGACCTTTCATGTGTCTATCAGAACACAAAAGTGGGTTAAGCAGTTCAAATTTTAATGACTCTCATCGATGCTTCCACGTGTTGTCTGTTTTTCCTCAGGTCAATCGAGAGCCAACATGATCCCACTCAAACAGCCGCGGAACATCAAAGCATCCAACGACACACTGGCCTCCATCGACCTTGACGGCCTCACTGAGCAGCCTGCCCCAAAAGCAACACCCCCACCACTGCCTAAAAAAAACGTGCCTCGCTCCAATACTGAGCCCAGCCTGGCGGGGAGAGAACCAGTGCAGGGAGCCGTGAGACCTCGGGCGGAGGCTAAACCTGGAGGCACCAACCTGAGCGTGGCTAACCCTCTGTACGACTTGGACTCCACCTGGGAGACGGCCAGTCAGAGCTCCTCTCTTAGCTCAGAGGCTCACCGAGCCCACGACCATGAGAGCGGGGACTCCCTAGAGAGACCATCAGCCTCTGCAGCAGCCAGCAAGGGCCGCCCAACTAACAGCCTGTCCTCTCTGGCTTCACAACCTGCATCCAGCGCCACCACTGGCAGAGAGAGGAGGGTCTTTCCAAGCACTGAGTCTTTAGCTGGAAGGGGTCGAACTACAGGTCGAGGAGCTGCTCCTGCAGGAGGAGGAGGAAGCTCCAAAGCCCAGAGGCCGGCTCTGTACAGGGGCTTAGACAGCTGGGATGAGGTGGTGGGAAGGATCCGGGGGCTTCACACTGACACGCTGCGGAAGCTGGCGACAAAGTGCGAGGACCGTTTCATGGCTGGTCAGAAGGATCACTTGAGGTTCGGCACTGACAGCTGGTCCCACTTCAGGCTGACCACTGGGAAACCCTGCTGTGAGGCGGGGGATGCTGTTTACTACACTGCCTCCTACTCCAAGGACCCACTGGTCAACTACGCCATCAAGGTGAGATGTGTTGGTTTGTTTACACTTCAGTTTGTTCTCGCACAAAGTCCAACATTTGAACATGCAGCTGAGACAGGAATTCTGTCTTTTAATCCAGACCAATGAAATAATGGGATGTTTCATCCATTCATCTGTCCTCCTACCCGTGCACGTGAACCCCCTGTTACCCAAAGATTTCTTGTGAAAGAAGTTCTCCGAATTCACCAGTGTCACTGATGGTGAAGGGACTCTAATTCTTACCCAACAAAAGCAAAAAGCTAGAATCGACAGTATGTGTCCCCCAAGTGAAAGCAAGCCTCAATAGGAGGAGGTGTTTTTATCAATATGACACTGTTGATTAAAAGTGCAGTCTCACTCATTTACAGAACCAACGCTGTAAACAGAGCTGTTATTTATATAATTAAATCACATTAGGATTGCCAGGAGGAGTTTAAAACGTGTGGCCTCTACTGTAGTGTCCCTCAGAGTCCTTCAAGTCCATAATAATAAGATATTTACAGAGTTCAACAATCCTCAGTTTATTGCTCGCACTTTCAATCAACGTTTTTCACCCACTGTCAGCTGCTCACTTAAAGCCCGACGACAGCGAGCAGCTGTTTGTGGGCACAGGTATGTGGGCATCTTACTGCTTTAATTCATTAGTTTGTGTGTTGTGAGTCATTTTGCACTCCGACATGAGATGGGATTTTACATACATCCGCCGAGTGTAGTAGCTCCTGTCCTTGAAGAAGATCTTTAAATTCTTGTGTTTTGTTTTCACGTTGAGGAGTCTCGTCTCTTAGCTGAGATGAAAGGAGGTGTTTGTGCAGAAATATCAGCACTTAAACTGTGAGCCTTTAGGGCACGACATTGAGCTGTAAAACCTGTGAGTGCACGTTTGTTTTGTTTTTTTCTTTAGCTTCTCATCCATAATTAGAGAGAGAGAGGGGGGGGGGGCAGAGCTTTATGGACCAGGTCTGAAGTTAAACACAAAGAAGATATGGATGAAGATTGAATTATTCACAGGATATGAAAGTGTTCAAAGCTGTCTTCACATAAGCAGCGGGCTAAAGATTGAAGACATTTCATCCATAAATAAGACAACCAGGAGCAGCAGAGCACACACAGGCTCCAACATCCCAATTAAACGTTCCTTAACCCTCCCACTTAAAAGTTGTTCTGCAGCTTCTCTTGACCCCAGGAGTTTAGTCGACACTCCTGCAAATGAGATTCTTCATACTGTGATGTTTTTAATGCAGTGCTAATTATTCATAATCCGACTTTAGCATGTCCGTGTGAATTCAAATGAGAGAGTTGGTGTGCCTTAACACTTTTAAGTGCCTCTCTTTGATACCAGCATTAAGGGAAGGGAACATCGAAAACGCATGTTAACCTGAAGCTTTGTGTCACAGCCTGCAGTGTAGCTCACACGGTGTGGCACCTAAAACTGTACGTGTCACTTTGTAAAGGTATCTTTGAAGGGAGTGCAGTAGGCAGGTGAAGACCCAACATGTCCTAACACGCACATTCCTGAGGAGTTACACCGTGTGTTTGCAGAGCTCTTCATGTCGCATCACAATCTGATCACTCTACTGTAAATCATGTAGCTATAAATAAAAGTTGTGAAACTCATAACCTGAAGGTTTATAATTTGGTGTCAAGATCCTCTGATTAGTTTATTGAAATGTCTCCATTTCTGATCGCTGCTGTCCTCCTGACGATGAGCGAGACATCTCACATCCAGCTCTATTTAATAATGATAATAATAATACATTTAATTTAAAGGCCCTTTCAGGTCACTCAAGGACACTGTACACTACATAAAAATACACATTACTAAAGTGAACTAAAAAAAAAAGAGAGAGAGAAAAAGCTTCAATAGGCCTCATTTTTTACATCGTCAGAACCAACATCCAGGAAAACACAAGAAACATTTGACATTCTTGTATTTCCAGCAAAATCCTGAAGAAGTAGAGAAGGGATTTCACCAACTACCAAGGTGCATGAAGGCTATAGCTTGAGTATGAATGTCAACTTGTGCAGAACGTTGATCTGATGAAGGGTTGCTTGAGCTTTTTGACCTCTGCAAAGCAAATTCCAAAATCAGGCACCTGAGGGAAAAAAAGTCCTCCTTGTTGCATTTTGAAAATGTGTTTCTCTTGCATGTTCCCTTTCCTTAGAGGTGTGCATTAGAAAAACATAATTTTGACACATAACCTCCGTCCATCCATCCATTCATTATCTATTGTGCTTTTCCCGTTCTCAGTCATTCACAGAGCTGACAACCAGGCACCCTCACATTCACACCGACGAGTCACCATCTGACCTAACGAGCATGTTGTTTGGACTCGTGGGAGCTACAGTAGTGGGATGTAATTATCCCTGATTTATTGATTTACAGTAGAGGAAGTTTCTTAAACAGACTTTTTTTTTCTACAAGAAAAATGTAAAATGTTGCTCAACCAAAAAAAAACGTCACAGTAATATGATGTGATTGTTTTTTCACCTTTGTTGTTTTTGAAGAGAAAGTTTCGTCTGCAGCGAGCGACTTCATCCTGTAGTTGGCCTCTATTTTTTCTGGACTGTGATCAAAGTGTTGAGAAAGCGAGTGCCGAGGAGGCTGTCACAGCGGGTTAGCAGACAGACAGACTCAGTCCTGCTCTCTCACTCTGTTGTCTCAAATCATTGACGTCGAGAGCTGCAAAATATTTCCAAGTAACAAAATAACACAGAGTTTAAAACAGATATATTTGACTGTAAGGATTTTGTTTGAATTCTCTGCTTAAACGGTGTCTTTTATTTTCAACGTAGCACAAGGTGGCTCTGTCCCTCTTGAGTCAAGAGGTCTGATTTGTCCTCTCCAAACATCTAACGTTGGGTCACCTAAAGGAATTACAGAAGCGTGTTTTTGGCTGAGAAATGTCAAAATAACCAAAGGCACTTCCACCAGCTCTTATTATTGAAACGTTTTAACCGTTATGAACGATAAGGCTGTTGTTAAGCTATATTTTATTTTTCTCCAAAAATCCCTTGAGAAGATGAGAACAGCCTGTTAAAGGGGCCATTATCCTCCACCAGAAGTACTTCTCTGATGTTGGATCCGGGGATGCTGTGTCTGACCTTTTCTTGTAACTCTCTGAAAGCACTTCACATCATGATTAGCTTTAGCTGTGCGGAGGAGAGAAGAAGAGAATCCAAGGGTTTGAGCTTCTCTTTAAAGCTGTTTTTCATCTTTAAACAACGACCTGTCTTTCATTTTTCATCTAAGAAAACCAAGCGTGGCATTAAGACTGTTCTTAGGAGAGGCTGTCTGAGATATGAGCCTTTTAGCCTCCTTTTTTTTTTAAGCCTTATCCCAAGTTTTGATCATGTCCCTGACTTTAGACTGTTCATCTTTACTGTCTCAAACCCGGCATCCCAGCTCAGAGTAAGGATAAACTGGAGAAAGGAGAACTTGAGAAAAAGTGCTTTTCTTGGCAACAGCTTTGGCAAACTTTTATTGCCCCAGTGATTACCGTAAATTTCGGACTATAAGCCGCTACTTTTTGTCGCGGTTTTTAACACTGCGGCTTTTAAAACGATGCGGCTTATTTATGGATTTTTCTTGCGGGACAATGAGCTTGTGCCGCAAAAACATTTGACTTCGTCTCATCGGATCTTAATATCAGTCATTTTGCGCTTTATGCACGCACCCTCATCATGGAAAACAAACGGAGAAATACATATGATGCAGCTTTCATGTTAAAGGTGATCGAACTGGCTGTCAAAGAAGCTAATAGAGCTGCTGCACGTAAAGTTGACACTGACAGCGACAACGAAAAAGAGACTGAGGAAGTGAGTAATGAAGTCATTCTGAGGCAGTGAATGGATGGACTTTTTCCTGTGAAATATATTACGGTAATCTTTTTCATCAGCCGCGTTACAGACACTGTTTGATAAAGGATTTACAGTAGGCTTCATATTTGCCAGTAGTACGTATTTCATTAAAAGTTAAAAAAATGTCTTTGTGTCACGTCTTTCTGTGTAAATAGCTCTTGTTATAACGTGGACACCTGCGGCTTATAATCAAGTGCGGCTTATATATGTACAAATACATTTTTTTACCTATTTTTAGCCGGTGCGGCTTATATCCAGGTGCGCTCAATAGTCCGGAATTTACGGTATTTCTTTCAGGAGGTCAGTGCTCACAGGATAAAGCACAATATTCTTATTCTTCGGCCTGTGTGGCTCGTCAGTTGTTTATCTCCAGAATCGGGCAGCTTGGAGCGGATCTGTGTGTGTGTATCCGTCCACAGCAGTGAAAAAGGATGAATAAATCCTGTGTCACGTTATCTTCCCTTCCATGTTGACCGTAAGCGAGCCTTGAGGGACGACGGAGGAGCAGGATTCACTTTTCGTTTAAGAGGGGACAAGAAGGTAGAGATGTTGCTGCTCACCACCTGAAGTGCCTCCAGAAACACGTGGCACAGATCTGAACTCTACCGAGCACACTTTGTAATAGTTTATGTGCAACAATGGAACCATGTAAAAAAAAACCTACGATCTTTTGATGTTTTTTAACCAAAACAAAAACAGAGTATCACTCGCCTTCAGCTGTTTTTTTTAGCTCAATATCAGACCTCACATCGACGTTCACGTTCTCTTTCTTCTCTCTGTTTTTTTTTTTCTCCAGATCTGTCGCAGCAAAGTGAAGGAGACCCAGCAGCAGTTCTTCCACAGCCTCGCAGTGAGACAGAGCCTGGCCGTGAACTTTAACATCCAACAAGACTGTGGACATTTTCTGGCTGATGTACCCAACCGCCTTCTGCCCTGGGAAGAGGAAGAAGAAGATGAAGAAGAAGAGGAGGAGGAGGCGGAGAAGGAAGATCTGAGTGGACTGAAGGAGAAAGAGATTAAGACTGAAACAAAGTCAACTGACTCCAAAGCTCCAAATGGTAAATTAGATGAAACAGAAAGTCACATGAATACTGCCGGTCGTTTAAAGAGCAGGGTGGTTGTGATCACACGTGAGGTGCCCTTTCAAACTGTGGCAGATTTTGTCCGAGAAGGCGTCGCGAGACACACTCATAACCCGGAGCTGTATGAGCGTCAGGTGTGTCTCCTGCTGCTGCAGCTGTGCTCCGGCCTTGAGCACATGAAACCTTATCACGTTACCCATTGTGACCTGCGCCTTGAAAATCTGCTCATGGTCCACTGCCAACCCGGCATCCCCTGGAATCTCGACGTTCTCGAGCCAAACAACAACAGCAACAGCAGCGGCAGCGGCAACAGTTCTGGTGCTACGTCTGCCGGTGCCGCTGCTGCAGCAGCCAACGCCACCTGCCCCGCCCGCCTTATCATCAGCAACTTCTCCCAAGCCAAGCAGAAGAGCACTCTCATGGCAGCCGACCCCGGTACGCTGCGAGATCAGTCGCGTCTCGCGCCTGAAATCGTCACAGCGACACAGTACCGCAAGTGTGACGAGTTCCAGACTGGAATTCTCATCTACGAGATGCTGCACAGGCCCAACCCCTTCGAGGAGACACCAGAGCTGAAGGAGAGGGAGTACACGTGGGCGGACCTGCCCCCGCTGCCGGTCAGGTCTCTCTACTCACAGGGTTTGCAGCAGCTGGCCAGGTTACTTCTCACTGTCAACCCTTCTGAAAGGATCCGCATGTCCGAGGCCCGGGCCTGCCTGCAGTGCCTGCTGTGGGGCCCGCGTGAGGACTTGTTTCAGGCGCTGGGCTGCAGCAGCACGGGCCCCATGTCCGGGGCAACCGCCAGCCAGCGAGAGGCCACCCTCCAGAACTGGCTGGACCTGAAGCGGACTCTGATGATGATCAAATTTGCAGAGCGCTCTCTGGACTTGGCTTGCGGCGTGAGTCTGGAGGACTGGCTTTGCTGCCAGTACCTGGCGTTCGCCACCACAGACACCCTAAGCAGGGTGGTGCACATCCTGCAGCAGCCGCAGCCTCACCCGAAGCCCCAGAACCAGAGCCAGCCGGCACACACAGCACAGAACCAAACGCACCAAGCACACACCCTCCACCTGACTCAGTCGCAGCCACTCTGAGATCATTTGACCAGCTGTTACCATGGCAACAGATCCAACTTCCCCAATGTGGTCCCTCTGCTCACGCTAATGTGTGATGTAAGCTAATAGTCAGCTTTGTTGTTGCAGCAGCTACAATCCCCAGCTAAAGCTAAGCAGCTTGTGGTTTAGAATCTGTGTTTTCTTCATGGACAAATCAAAGCATGGACTGAGAGGCAGCGCTCCCATCAGACAGGAAGGGCTTCATGTTCAGGGTAAGTGTTAGCACCCATTGACAACAACAGGATGGTTAGAAGTCCAAGCAGGGGAAGTGGCTGTCTGACATTGTTCTCAAAACCGGCCCTGGACCGTTTTAAACATTACATTCTGAAAAAGAAAAGTCATCATGTTTCTCAACTCTGACTTCCTTTAGCTGATCACTTCTCTCATAGTTTAATACACTCCACTAGATTTCACAGATTTGTGAGGGAATTTAGAAACGTCGGCGCTTTCTCGCTGCCAAGTTCTTCAAGATCACTGAAATGTGACAGCAGCTGTCTCCTGATTTTATTTGAGGTAGCGTCAAACAGAATACATACTTATCAGAGATGTGAAGACACACCACACTTAGAGTCCCTCAGAGATCTCTTAAGATAGCATAAGAAATGCAGGTTTAGCTCACATTTACTGCATTCATCTGTAAAACATCATATTTTACACAACTGTCCATTCTTGGAACAACAAATATTTGAAATCTACAAAGAACAGAAAAAAAGCGATCAAAGATGGCCGTCTGAAACGATAGATGTGTCCTCAAAATGAATATCAGGGTGAGATTTCATTTAGACTGACATTTCAGCACTGAAGCCAAAGATCTGTCGTGTATTAGCATTATAAAGTTCAGAGATGCTTTAACATGATGAAGCAGATATATTTATTTCAGTTTGTAATGAAATGCAGTCAGACGTGATGACGGTATCGACGTTTACTCTCCACCTCGCCAAAGTCAGTCTGAAGGTGTGTCTGAACATTAACCACACTTCCTGAACGAGAACTTCCTCGTTGTAGTTTCCAGGGAGCATTTAGCAGGTTTTAGAGACTTTGGAGTTCAAATGGGACACAACTGCCTCCACCTTTGCTTTTGCTTTCTTGTCAGAGTGCGTGCAATTCATACCTTTTGTTGTCGCTGTTGTAGTTGTTATTCTTTGGAGGTAACGAGGTGTGAACACATCATGCAGTCTTGTTCTACACTTCTCTCTTTAATTCATTTGTGGCACATAAACTGATGCTTTTCAGTTCAAACCTAACACTTAGGAGACAAAATGAAAGGGGGACGGATGTTTCAGAGACTGCAAAAGGTTTTTTTAATTTTTTTTTTTTATTGTGTTGTTTTTGTCAAGTTGTTATCGAACGGTTCTGCGTTACGGACGATATTTGCACATTCAGTGGGAACTCCTGGATGGGGGACTGAGGACATGAAGCTTCAGGAGAGACTGAGAAAAGTTCCTGTGAATCAGATTAACTGGATTTGTTTTGATTTGCAGCGTGTGGAATGTAAAAGTTTGCCTGGACTGAAAACAGATTTTATTTTTTTGTGGACCTGCCGTCGTCGTCTGCTCCAGAAACACAACCACCCTTTCCAATAGAACCACTTTGTTTCACATCTCGACAGGAGAGAAACGCATTACTCAACCACTGAGACTTGTTTCCATTCCTCCTGCCTCCTTTCCCGTCCGCTTTGTTGTTATCTATTCAATCGGACAGCTTGCTGCTTGACACACAACAAACACGGTTCTTCAGTGTTGTGTTATTGATCAGTAACATCCCGGCCTGTGATCGGTGCTAGTAAAACAAGTTCAAATGCTTCAGCTTTCCCTTAAAAAAACAACACAGCCAAACTCAAAGGTTTCATCGTGATTAAGATGTTAAATCAACTGAAAAAAAAAAACATCTTTGACTTTGATCCAAACAACACTGGCTGTACTTACAGAATGTTTCCTACATACATTTAGGTGCTCAATTACTTTAAATGGACACAAAAAAAAAAAAACGGAATCCTGAAGTTTACTTTCTTTGCTCGGTATACTGAATCCCATTTTCTCTTCATATCTGATTGCTGGAGCAGTTCAGTTTGCCACTAGGTCCCTGCAGGTCTACAGAACCAGAACTGAAAGGTCCATTGGATGAAACAGGAGACAAAGCAGGTGTGAGTGTGTTGCTGCATTTTAAAGGTTTTGTGTTCTGAGGAATGTGTGTGGACAGCACTGGTGGCTGTCCTTGTGTCTAAAGATTTAAGCCTTTATATAGTATATATAGTATAAATATATATAACCTTTATCTATTTTAACCCACACACACTATTTTGTCACGTACGGAGCACTTCTATTTCTGTCACTAGAGTCTAAATGTCATTTATTCATTTCTAAAGCTTCACTTTCTTCTACCTGCTCATAACCCAGAAGACAAAGGTGGGTGAGTAGATATCACTGACCTTAACAAAGAATCCAAACAGAACTATGTACAGTATTTTTACCCCTCTGAGATGAACCACTTTGAGAAGAGGCAGAAGGAGAACTTTTAGGGCGCCATTTATTTCCAACCTTCATCAACTGTACGGCCCACAGCGGATAATATGGTCTATTAATTTTTCTCTCTTTGATCTGATTTCTTCGTTGCATTGTTTATTGCCACTGAACAGAAAAACAGAAGCTCACTGAGGCTCTATGAATATGTGTACAGTATGTCTCCTGGCCTGCCGCCATTTATTGTTGATGGAGTTAACCAACGGTAACAGAACAATAAATATATGTTTTTATAAATACACTTTGTGCCATCATCTTATTGCTGTTCTGATACGCTTGATGTTTCCCTCCAGTCGAGAAAAACAAGAATGCATCGATCCTGGACAGACTGTAAAACAACGGAGCTTAGTCAAAACGGTGAAAAGATTAAACTACTGTTGCTCCACAGTGAACGGTGTATTTCACCTTCCTCGTGTACAACCACAATTCCCAAAAAGTTTAGACACAAATGTGTCTGTTTGGAATTAAAGGACACTTACATTATTTCCAAACAGAAACAGAAAATATGTTTTTAATGGGGTGTGAATTCTTTATTAATCATCCTTTTAATTGCCATTTTACATAGTATCTGAACTTTTTTCAAAGTTGCAGTTTTGTATACTATCCCATACTTGTACATATTACACTGGATTAGTTGAACACTTTTATTCTACTCCTTTTCAAACTGGGCTCGAGCTCAAGCGTCACTAAACCAAACTGGAGCCTCAGGCTGATAAAGAACCTTTGAATTATTTACAGTGACTATGCTAAAACTGGGAACATATTCATCATTTCAGGGGGTTCGAACATCAACCAAATCCCTCTGAATGTTTTAAACTTTAAACTTTAAAATCTTCAATCGTTCTTTTTTTTCCCCTCTTTTTTGTAAGTCTACAGTATTTTCTTTGCTGGTGTATCTCAGGGTTTTTGATAGAAGTGGAGATAAAAAAGATTCTCTTCACTTCTCTCAGAGAGAATAATTGTTATAAGTTATTGATTCAATCTGTTCTTAAAGTCCAATGTTGCTTTCAGCATCGATTTACGAGGTGTTTTTAATAATATCAGATTTAAGGATTTAAATACTCTGGATTAGTTAAAGAGTCCTCGAGCAACTTTCCCTCCCTGCTCACTGATCATGAGCATCCTAAATGAATGGTGTCAACCTTTCTGAATGATCCCTGTGAAGAAAATGTTCAATAATTCACTTCAATACTTAATACTTGTTATTAAAAATCTCTTTGATCTTGGCTCGTGTCATAACTGTAAGAAAAAGTTCTGGCATGAACTAACTAAAAAACAATTGTAACATCTGTGAATCATACACGCATACACGGACACTGCAGGAGCTTCACCACCAGATGGAGACATTTCAAAGGAAAAGTGAACCTACCCTGCCGTGAACCTACTTGAGCTGCTTTTTTATAGGCTTTGCTTTGACTTCAATTTATGCCAAATCCTGTTCAATCACACAGCACTGGGTAAACGTGCTGTGTGATTTTTGCAGGATGAACTGAAGGGAAACTTTTCTGTAGAGAGGCTTACAAGGATTTACCACAGATGAAACTGTCATACAGCTAAAGCAAAGTCGGTGTGAGGGTCCTGTCTAGAGCGAGATTACTCTCTTTTGTTGCATAATGTTTGTTACTCATCTTATGGGAAAAGAAAATTGCAGAAGATGACTCTTTGTTCAATACATCCTCACGTGTTACATTGTAAATTAAATGACATCAGATGTGATCAAATCCTCCATGTTTCCCTCTTAATGCTAACAGAGGTTTGATCTATTACAAGTGATCATCATGTTTCCATTCATGTTTGGTCTTCATCCACCAACTGTCAGCAGTGCAACCAAGAAAATGGCCACCACACAAAAGTCAAAAGAATCCTCCACAGACGGAGCTTTATCTATTCGCTTGATGGAGAAACCTGATGTGAAGTCATGTTTTCATCACGCAGTTTTGTTGTTTTGTGTTTTTGTACTTACTGAAAACATATTAACAATGACCGTTTTACAGTTTAGCTGTGGCTCTCTTTCAGGACCTGCTGGGATTCGCGTTGCTTTAGTTTGAGATCTGTTGCATTAAGCTGTGGTAAGTACTCCATGCAGGCAAATAACAATCCCATTCATCAGTCTGGAGGCAGAGGGATGCTCCAGTGGGTTTATCACCTGTATTGTGAGTCATTGCTTAATCAATAATATGGTAGATTGAAGTCAGAGAAGGCCCCATAGGCTGTCAGAGCACATCACAACATACTTACTAGGGGACTGTTGGGGATCCTCAGCAAGCAGGAAATAATAATGTTACATTATTTAAAGTCTGTAGATCTGCCCCATGAGAAATGAAAACGCAATAGTCGATATCAGGAATCAACTGAAGGAGGATATCAGCATTTAAAGCCACATTTATTTTTCTTTCTTGCAGGCTTAGATAGATAGATAGATAGATAGATAGATAGATAGATAGATAGATAGATAGATAGATAGATAGATAGATAGATGGATACTTTATTTACCCCGAGGGAAATTCAAGGTATATGATTGAACAATCTTGTCTGCCTCAAACATTAAAAGTAATACGATTTCAGGCCAACAGGAGACTCATTGTGAGGCGCCTGGTTGTTAGTGCTGCTTTGCCACCATTAGAAAAGTAATTGTTTACAGGACTTCCTTGCATCATGCGTTCAGGGAGCTGTCTCATATCCAACACTTCCATAGTGACTTGATCACAATGTTTTGTCAGCTTTTTCTTCGTCTCTTCGAATGTCCTTACAACAGATACACGTCTTCCACTCTACTGTGTGATGTGTTGGCTATGATCTGACACTTCTATAACATTTTAGCATTTATAGCCAACGTGTCATGATCAGCTGTCATTTTTCACTCACTGCTTGGCTTATCTTGTTGAATTTGCGATCATTACGTGAGTCAGACTCCTCAGATTTCATATTGGAGGCCAGCATGGAGTTTGATAATAGAAACTCTTTTCCATGCCATCTTTCATCAATCAGATGGCAGATATCCACTGTTGCACTTCCTGTGTGACTACAGTGACATTCATTGAGTTAATGCTATTACTCCAACAACAGTTACATTATTTGAACAAAAAAGTAAGCTCTATGTAAGTGTCAAAGATTAAATATTAGAAGATAAACGTCTTTTTTATTGGTCTCAAAGTTGCTGCATGGTTAAAGGTTGTCAGTTTTTTTTTCTGTCAAAAAATATCAAACTAGGACAAAGTTTTCTCCACAAGAAAAGTTATAGATTATGGAGGACTTCATCATGTTTTCTGCACTGCTAGGGCACACAAGAGGTTACTGCGATGGATTTCCTCCACTCTAAGGGTACAGTTGAGGTGCAGTTGAACCTGCTTTTCATTGTTGTCCTCTAGAAGTGCACGCGAGTTGTTAAGTGATTGTGTTGTCTCCACTCCAGGGCACCCAAGAGGGCACTGCATGATGGGAGCTCTGGAGCTCTTTTAGGTTCCTCGGGATCATTGGTGAACATCATGTTTTATTCACCGTTGGAGCATGCAAGACTAAATCCTTTTTTATTACAACTCAAGGAAACTTTCCACCATGAGTGAAAACTGTGCTCAGCCAGGCAGCAGAAGATGCCAAAAAAAAGGACAAAGTATTTTCATGTAATGTTTAAAACATGTCACAGAAATGAGCCAGTTAAGATCAAGTGGTGAAAATTGCTCTGGCTTCCTTTTATTAAACATTGATTATACATTGTAACAAATGGCTTTAATAATGGCTGATAAAACATTCATTTACAGAACAGTTATCATCATGAGAATGTTATGAAAGTTCAGCCCAAAACTTTATTAGACTGTATGGATCTAGAAAGTCATTTAGGAATAATTCATGTAACCTTGCATTCCATAGGAAATGTCAGGATGACTAAAGGTAAGTGGTTCTCTATCAGAGGTGTCATCACTTCACCCTGCCCACCTCCAGCATATACAGTTATGTAATTTCACACTGAATCATCCCTATGAGCTGAGGTGATGGGGAGGAAGGGAGGAGAAGGATGAAGAGGAGGAGGTGAGGTTTTGTTCTTGGGACATAATTCATTCAGTTTGGGGATCAGGGGAGTTTTGTGGGTGTCAGGCTGAGGATGGATGATGACGAACACTTGAAAAGTTTGCATGTCCCTGAAGTACCCTGACATATCACCCATTCACAGTCTCCCCCCCGAGCATCCGTTGCATAACACCAGTGTGTGTGTGTGTGTGTGTGCAGCAGGCATGTCCTCAGTGCTGCTGTGGAGCCTCGCAGGAGGAGGCGGTGGTCTTGTTATTGAGCGGCCCCGTGGTGGAAGTTTCGCTGCAGGGGTGGGACTTTCTTTCTGCAGTCGGTGAAAGAAGGTTCATCTGCGGCTCTTACAGAAATGCCTTCTGCAGCAGCTTTCCGGACTCCAGCGTGCAGCAACTCACACAGGCGGACACCTCCGAGTGCAACATAACCCCCCTCCCCCCCTCCTCTTCCTGTTCCTCTTCTTCTTCTTCTTCTTCACCCCTCTGCTCCTCTTCCTCCTCCAGCTGGCCGCGTCTCGGAGCTTTCGGATGATTTGAATCGGGAGGAGTGTGAACGCCGTTGCCCTCCCCTCTTCCACACCCCGGGGCACACAGACTGGACCGGCACCGGTGTTATTGGATGGAGAGAGGCGCCTAAAGAAGGGAGAGCGGTGGAGTTGCTCTACCCCCCCCTCCTCCTCCTCCTTCTTCCCTATACTGCACCAAAAGAAAAGTCCGGGTAAGAAATGCGTGCACAATCAGGCCATTTGGCCCCTTTCGACCACCTGCTTTGAGCCACTGCACTCCTCAGTGCACAACATGCATCATGGCGAGACTCGGGACTTGCATGCGTCTTTCACCCTTCTGCTTCTGTGTTTACAATGTGTTTATTTTAAAGCGGTGTGAAGGTTTAGTGCGCTTGAGAATGCATCCCAGCAGGTGGGATGGCAGCCTGTTCTGGCACGGCATTTCCGCGACTCTGCTCTTTTCACTCAGTCGACCCAAATATTGATTCCCATTGCAAGCGGACTCGGAGTAGAAGCAGGTTATTGGCTGAGGTAGTGAGTCGATGCGCACGGCAGCTCTGAGCGGCTACAGGGGTTAAAGCAGGGATAACAAATGGCACCCTGAGCGGCAGGAGCTGTCCGTTCAGCACCACACTGCTCAAGTGGAGTGCAACACCAAAACTGTGGCCTTAGAAAACACAACTTATTGCAGGTTTGAGAAGCAGCATTCAGCATGTGATGTCCAGTCGAGAATAGTTTTTCAGTTTGTTTATGTTAAAAAAAAAACATTTAAAGACTTGATGTGATTTACATAAGTTGTCTGAGAACTGACAGTGAAGGAAGAAACCGTGCAAAGCCTTTAAAGGCAAATCTTTGGTTTCTTCGGTTACATGACATTTGATTTGATGTGACTGTAAGCTTCAATTTGCTTTCCAAAGTTTTGCTTTTAATACTAAACTAATGGAAACAAAACAACGAGCTAGATGATCTCTTAAATCAACTTCAGTGTTTGTAACATCTAACTCAACAACTGATTGTTGCGCTGCACTTTCTCTTTTTGGAAAATCATTGGAATCATAACTTGTTGTGAAATATTTGCCACTTCCACAACTTCATGTGACTAAAATTTATTCAAATGAAAAAAAATCAAAAAGATATTTTCACTCTTTGGTGGACTCCAACTCTCTTTCTTGACGTCAAACAGTCACAAGGCAGAGCAGCTGGGTATCAGCCTCTCACTGACACCATTAGGATGACACCTTTCTGATGTTCCTTTTAGCTCATGTGAATACTTTCCAGTTATGCAGATAATAAGATCTGGGAGGAACTTAATGCTACTTCATGCGTCTTTCCCCCAATCCAGTCTTTGAAGCATTCACTGGTTTTAGTTTGTGTGCGTGACTTTCGGAGCTAAAGCTGCTGTCTCATGTGTTTTTACTGACGTTGACAGATTGTCCCTGTGTTATTTCTTGGCTTTACGGTCTTATGTTCTCCTCAGTCACCCAAACTGTCATTTTTCTTTCTTGACTTCCTTTCCGTGCTCCTTCTTAAAACGTTTAGAACAGATGGATGGCTTTTTGCATCACTGAACATCTCCAACACACAAAGAATTATTGGAAGACTCTTCTAAAACTTGTTTTGTCGGGGAAGCACATTAATGTTCCGAAAAGAGCCTTTACTAAAAACTCAGACATTTGAAATAAAGAGATCCAATCTTGTTAACGTGATCTCGCACTCGGAGTCCTCTCCAGCACTTCGAGTGTGTTCCCCGCAGCTCTGTAATGGTGCTGGAGGTCTGTGTGAAGAGGCTTTTCAGTCGAGGTGAAATAGGCTTCGATGTGTGTGTGTGTGTGTGTGTGTGTGTGTGTCACTTGGACTTTTGCCTCGGCAGGCTGAAATACGACCTGCTCAGAATTCAATCCCTGCACCAGCACTCGCAATCATCTCAGCCATTCGTTTAACTCCAACTCTCTTTCTCACTCCCTGTCATGGGCTTTCCTGTGCTCCCACACACACACACACACACACACACACACACACACACACACACACACACACACACACTGACACACCACCTTCCCCTCTTTATGTCCCCTGCTGAACTCCTCAGTAGAAAAGTGTTATTACATTAAGAAAAGTGAGAGCACTCAGAGGAACACTGGACAGCCTGGTCTTGGGTATACTGGCTAACACGTTCATGTATCACAGCTAATATTTCCAGCACAGATTGTGTAATGGATTGACTCATTTTATGATAAATGCAGGTGGTCCGTTCCCTTTGCTGCCAAATGTTGCCACAGCTCACTTATTCTTGGAGATGCCTCGAAATGCAGCAGGATGGAGAGAGAATCATAAAACTAAGTATCACAAAATGAATCAAGTTTATGAGATTGAGACCCAGAGAAGTTATCGGGCATTAAACTGTATCGACAGCATTGTATTTAAAGACACAGGTGGATATTTTTAAACAAGATGCTTATTTTCTTTTGTGATGGCTGTAGATAGGCTTTGCTGTAAACTCTGTCATGATATATTGTAGCCAGATGTGGTTAATTTAGCTTAGCATGATGACTAGAAGAAGAAGATCCTTTCACTTTTTATGTCTTGTTGGTTTACTGCACAATAACTTGCAACTTTTGCTAACATTTTATGTAGAGAGTTTGTCCGTTTATATATCAAATTTGACTAATTGTTTTTTTGTTCTTTATGCTAAGTTAAAAAAAAATGTTAGCCAGCTGTTGTGTCTACTGTTACATTAAACAAGTTTCATTGCAGAGACAGGGGACACACACACTGCAGTATTTTCAAACACTACTATTTAGTATAGTTCCATGAAATGCAGCCGTCTCATTGGTAGGAACTAAAGAGCCGCGACAGGTTTACATCGAGGGCATAAATCATTCTTAGACTTTGACAGGAGAAATCACAGGTTAGTAGCAGGTTTTATAACATTAAGAAAACATATCTACATATTCAATCCAGCACAAAGAATTGTGGGAAACGGGTTGTGCTATCCATACAACACATTTACCATACAGGCATTAGTGACGGTTGAGCCTCTTATCAAACTCTCTGCCTTCTCAAAATAACACATTATTAAATGTAGCTGTTTCAAGTTTCAGTGCTCACCCTGAGTGGATGAATCACAGAGAGTCTTTACATGGATATTCTCTTCTACCAGCTGCAGGGCAACACCTCAGCCAAAAGTCTCCCAGCACAATCCTATAGCCTTGGAAAATATAATAACATGGCTGCAGTCTCCATAAAGTTTATGTTCCGTTGCACAAGAAAGTGGGAGAACTTTAACTCAAAGTATGATTGAACCTAAAAAGAAGCAGTGATGATGATGAGCGACTTACCATCCAGATTTCTTTGGATGTGACTTCAGCTTCTTAATAGTTAATCAATAAACTTATTGGCTTCAACTCACTGCTCTGCCCTACTTTGGAGGATTTAGGATTTTACCCACTTTCCCATAATGTAGACTGCATGAAGCCTTTTGTGCAGGACTTTTTTGGCAGATTTCGCTGTCCTGTATTAGCCTGAGTGTAAAGTAGTTAATCTAAGTAGAAGATGTAATGAGGGCGTTTGTGTGGTGGAGAAAATGATCAAACAAGATGTAGCTCCAGAGTAAGATTTAAAAATGTTAAGGTAATGGAAAAAACCGAGACACTGAAAATCTGCATGCAGTTATAAGAAACAAATAAAAGAAATCAACAACTTTTTGTAATTTCCCTGAAGACTGTGGTTAAATTGGGGTGAAGCCACATGTGAGTCTAGTTTAGTTGTGTTCACACAGTTTAGCTGCCTCTGTATATGAGCCTTTTTAATGTTGCTCAGAGTGAGCTCACTAGGCTTTTGTAGTAAGCTCATCACAAACTGGTGGAGAGTAGCGCTCATTCCCCTGCAGAGCGAGAGAAAATATTGACCGATCCGATCGCTGAAGACAAATCAAACTCCAGTTAGGACAGTTGTTTGAAAAGCTCTTGTTTTAACCGTCAACCGAGACAGAGTGCAAACATTTCTCCGCTTGCTTTTCCACTCAAAGTCATCTTTTCCATTTGGAAATACACGGACAAGCGAACATTATCTCATTCAAAAAAAGAGATGTTTCTACAGTTTAAATAAACATGTTTACAGCCTGGGCACGATCTAACAGTTTGTCATGAAGCTTACGACCAGCTTCAGCTTTGACTTAAAGTTAGAGCAAGACAGTATTCCAGCTTTGTTCATAATCTGCAACACAATCTGTGATTGACCATTGAAATGTTTCAGACATAAAGGCTGGACCTCTGTAGCTGGACTAAAAATCGTTTCTCCACATTATTGTCGAGTTTTAAGTGGTTGAAGTCCCTTCACTCTGGTCCAGACTGAAATCATCAGGCGGAGACGTCAACAAGCCCTGATTGTCTTTATATGTCACGTTTACATTCATTTCCCCCTGAGAATAATTTCTTTAACTTGAATGATGACTAAACGTCTCATCGAGCACCATCATCTTCTAAACATTGCAATTTGTCTGCTTACTGCTAATGTTTATTTAAAACGAGTGAGTGAGATTACACTTGGGGACATGTGGGTTTTCACTCCCATCCATGTTTGTACATATTTAAAGCCATGTATATTTTTCAGTCTTTTGGCTCTTTTTAAACTTTTTTTCTTTTTTTAATATATCTAATTTTGAATGTACAGTTTCTCTTATGCTTCACACTTCTCTTGTTAGAAATCTCACAGTTGTAGTTCCTCTAAAACTGGGGACCTGAGTACCTGGTTTTGTTCCTTACTGTATGAACCTACCTGCTCAGGATTAACAATAAACCTCCTGGAAGCCTTGACTGTTAAGGACCAGGTATTCCCATCAGCCTTAGCTGTACACGGTGTTTAGTCATTCATCTGAACACACTGACATTGTTTTGTGTAAACATCTGTCAACTCCTTTTTGGCACCAATTATAATGTCTTATTTTTTGTCTTCAGTACCATACTATAATGTTTTAATCGTGGTATAAGGTGCTCGGTCAGTGTCTAATAACTCTCAGTCGGCATGTGTACAGTGCTACAAAATCTGCTAGCTGCTAGCTTAAATGTACAGTCGTGTTTGTTTGTTTGTTCGTCCTTTGCAGAGGCTTCTTGTTTCCGTTTTTCAGCTCTTTTGAAGTGAAGTATCCTCCCAGAGGAGAGTTCAGGGTCTGTTGTTCTAACTCTGACTGATTGATCTGATTGGCTGCAGCGTGCAGATTCTTTCTGCCTCAGCCCGCGCCTCCTTTGACATTTTCAAAGCGATGCTGCTTTTACTTAAACCATGCACCAAATGAGCTGTCAAAACCGGAGAGTCAAAGTGTATCTGGCATGTAGACAGGCATTTGTGAGATGATGTAAGACAGAGGGGAAAAGAGAGAAAGGAGAGAGGGGGAGATAAACTGCTTTGCTGCCTGCACACAGATTGTTTTGCTGCGTTGCATCTGGAGAGGGGGGTTAATTTGATCATGAGTCATTGGGAGAGATTAAAAGGAAAGTTGATTGATCAGTTATTGTTAGAGCGAGCGAGACTGAGTCAGGGGAGAGCAGCTGGGATCCCTTCCCCCTCCATCTTCTTCATCCAGCTGCTCTCTGTTTCTTACTTCTTTTTCAACAATGACTCTCACCTCTTTTTCCGTCAACAATTCTTTCTATTATCTCCTCTTGTCTTGCTTCTCTTAGAATCACACCTCTCTGTTGTGCTTCTCTTCATTAATTCTCTACGTGTGTGAACATAAATCAGTGTGTCTGGTCTTATTGATTAGGCCCATTTTAACATGCACCTCCAACAGAAGGGAGCTCTTGGTTTCTGTCTTGCTGAATGCAAACAAGGGCTGCTGTGGTCAACGTGCATCCAGTGTGTAGAAGCCGCTGCTCTTTGCAAGTGTGTGTTTTGTTTGCTCTTTGTGCTTTAGCTGTTGCATAGAGACACATGGAGATCTTGTATGGAGAGAGAGAGAGATAGAAAGCAAGGCAGCTAATGTCATGCTTCTAAAGTGTTCCTTTATTGATCCATTTTAGATCAACTTGTATATCAAATTTCACGATTGAAATCTGCACACATTATGCCCCTCCATACTTTTACCTTTTGTGCCGTGCATTTGCATTTTTTGAGTCTTTTTTAATTGTCTGTGCTTAATTTAGTATTATGTGACTCCCTGCTACCAAATTTGACCTCCAGGAGTACAAATAAAGTATCCTGAACCTAAAAACTTGACGCTGCCTGGCAGTGTCTGTTTCCTCTCTGTAGTTACTTTGGTTTTTTTTGGCAGCGCTGCATAAGACCACAGAGATACCAAAGGCAGGAAAAGCTTTTAACCCTCAGATACGAGGGCTTAGACTCTTATCTCAGCTGAATAAAAGGGTCAGACAGAAAAAGAAAAAACACACCATGATTTCAGCCCAGCTAGAGTGGAGGACACTTAAAATGCACTGATAGGACCAACATATGTGAAAGCTGTTGGAAAATTATATTTTTGTTGTGAACACTCCTAGTTTTTTTTTTTTAAATAAATATAAAAATATTGGTTTAGCACATAGATATCTATTAAAGATCCTTGTTAATGGCAGCAACAGCCATACTAAATACAAAGCTGATTCAAACACTAATCAAACTCACTTCCTCTGTCCTAATTTTAAAAACTCAGCCTCCCCAAATGTCTCCCAATCGAAAGTCATCGGTCAGTCCAGAGTAAATTGTAAATTGGGGGGCTTTTGCCTCTATTTTTTAGGGGACAGTTGAAAGAGGAGGAAAGTGGGGAAAGGTGCCGCAGGTCGGACACAATCTGAAGTTGCCCCTCTTTGGAGGACTGTAGCCTTCATAGATGGTGTGCTACCTAACAGCTACCTCACGGCTTTCAGCTCCCCCATGAGAATAATCACAACCTTACAGTAAGAGTTTAAAGTCTGATAGATAAACAAGGCTAAAAACATGAGGTAGAAAGAAAAACTGTTCCATCTGCCGACTCCATGCGCGAGTAAAGTAATTACAGAGCGGTCTTTATGGAGATAAGAGGGTTGATTCTGTTCAGTTCAGTGTTAATGATTGTGATACTGCGTCTGTGAAAAGAAAGTATTGTTTGAGGGAATTCAAATAAGCACTCTGGCTCACACGCAATTCATCATGTAATATGAAGGCTGGGATTTTGGGAGACAACACGGCTGGGAGCGTCTTACATATAAACAAAAACACACAGTCAAGACATCTTTTTTTCCATCGGCTTAGGGCAACTAGTTTGGAAATATATATCTGTGTTGATAACAGGCATGACTTTTCCTTGAGTTTGTTTTTTCTTGAACGCTTCACTACTGCTCTGAAAGCAACATTTCACTGGCATTGTTCAAATGCTGCTTACAGCTCATCATCGCTTCCTGTTTTCGTAAGCTGACATTGTGAGAAGAGATTCACTTCACACATATCTTGGTAATTAAAAATCTCCACTGCACGACTGCTCCCCTGTGTGTGAGTGTGCGTGTGTGCGTGTGTGCGTGTGTGTGTGTGTGTGTGTGTGAGTGTGCGTGTGTGCGCACTGGAGGAAGACGAGTCTCTTTAGGCTTTATGAGGAATGTTATCAGACAGAATCCCTGCAGCAACAGTGAGATAAATCTCCAGAAGTGAGACAGTCGTGATCGTGCAGGCATGAAGACGACACGTCAGAGGAGAGGCTTTTATGCAAATGTTCACCTTTCCTGTCGCAGCAGTGTGTTAATGAGCCCTCAGCTGAAGGGAAATCTGAAATGTAAAGATGAAAATAGCTCTGATATAATTCTCAGTCATGTATTGATAGTCATCTGGTAAGGTGGAGACCAGCATACTTCTTTCTCTACTTCTATGGACTGCACTTCTATTATCAGCAGCTGCAGGTCATTCTGAGGAAGTTCACATTATGTGTCTTCCCCTCAGTGCTGCTCTCTTGTTGTCTTGTTTTCCATTTCCCCCTGTCTCAGAGTAGACAAATATGCTCCACCTTCATACTCTGTCCTCCCTATCACTCCATTGGAGACACTTGTTTTCAGGTGTAATGCGGCAGATGGTGACAGATAAAATGGGAAAGAGACAGAATAACAAGCAGTAAAGGTCACAGGCGTGATTGTGTTCTGTGTTGAAGGCAGCATGCAGGGGATCCAATAAGACTGGAAAGTAGCTCACAAGTCATAACATGTATATGCACATATTTCATTTGTATTAATGTTTTTTTTTCCTCACTCTTCTGTGCACGAATTATCCTGTCATCATTTTCCATTTGAACCACCCTTATCTGTTCGTCTGAGCCCCCTGTATTGCTAATAATACCATCTATGTATAAATCTGCTTGAACATAGTTTCATATTAACAAAGAAACTGTTGACATCAAATTAAAAAAAAAACTACAATTGCTAAATAAGACGTTGTTGTCCTGTTCCTGCAATGAACTTTCATTTTGTGTTTGTTTTGTCCACCTCCGTAGACAAAGCAATGGTCTCATGTGATTGCTGATAATGTCCTGTAGCGACATAAAGAGCATTCTGTTACAAAATTAGCACCCTGCTTTCTGTTAAACATTTCAGTGGATATGAGTGTTTGCATAACTTCATCTCTCCATGTTCCCTCTGATGGTCTTTTTGCAGTTCACAGAGGCTTCAGTAGTAAATTCAGTCACTTGCACAGGTGTATGGAAAGGTCTTGATGCAGACAAATAAACAAATGCCACCATCTCCTGTTCACCTGTGACCTATAAACACCCTTAACCTACATTATCAATTATCACCACCTAGCCTCCAAATTAAGTCAATAAAAAAAAACACAAAACAATACATGAATACAGTTCATTGACACGTACATCCAGCTACAAACTTCAAACAGGATTACGAAATAAACACATTTGGAAGAAAATACCAATCCTTAGACAAAGTAATATTTGAGTTTTTTTGACAGGGCATTGGAGTTATTTCAGACTACAAATTTCCAATAACTCAATTAATTCATCAATTTATTTTTGTGTAACTCCATTTCACAACAAATGCTATCTCAAGACACTTCACATCCATCATGAGCAAACCACTTGGCAGCATTTTGTGTCGAAGAACTTCCCTTTAACCTGCTGAAACCTTGAGCAGAGCCAGACTCAAAACATCACCTTTCAATTATTGAACTCCTTTGATCAACTGTCGCTGGATTCAAATGATTAAAGCTGCAGGTGAATGTGTCTTTATACGAGATTCTTTTTCAGACAACGTAGACATGATTGTTTTCTCCTTCCGCCTCAGGCCCAGTGAGGCTACCAGAGCGCCCACGCAGCCTCATAGTTATTAACAAAATCTGTCTGATGCAGTGTCATCCGCTCTCTCTTCATTCCTCCTCCCCCTCCGAAGCTTCCTCTGGACCTCTTCTACACTCATTTGTCACCTCAAGCTGACTTGATCTGAGTGACGCCGGCCTGAGTTGGAGGGAGGAGTGGAGGATGAGGAGGAGGAGGAGGAGGAGGTGCTCGGTGCTCCCCTCTCTGCCAGAGATTCCCCATGCTTTGCTAATGGCACATCAGCAGCTGTCAGTGGGCCCTGCACTGCGTCAGCTAGTTTAATTGGCTGCATGTCCGTGGTCTGCAAAGCGCTCAGCAGAATTGAGTCAACCCCCCAAACCCACCCCACCCCCCCTTCCAGTCTTTTTCTATATCATTAGTGTAATGCTCCCGTTTCCCCCGAGTCGCTGAGATGTGGGGAGATTCCAACAACAAGGGGGGAGGAGGAGGAGGAGGTGGAGGAGAGGAATGAGTCACACGCCAGCAACCACCTTTATTTTTATTTTTTTTGCAGTTTACGTGGGAAGATAAGGTCGCAGAAAAGTGTTGTTTTCTTTTGTTTCTTGAAAAACAGCCCACGCTGCTATTTTTAAGACGAAACCATGAAAATAGTATTGATTTCCTTGTGTAAACTAAAGAAACCTAATAGCTGCACGCTACCACGGTAAAGAGCCAATCAGAGAGTTAATCCAGAAGCCTTGTACTGAAGACTTTGAGCAGGTTTAAGGAAGTGATTACATTCAGTGTTTGTCACACTACAAAATAATGCATGCAGTACATTTCACCTGAGCTTTGTAACTGTAGAGAGTTGAATTCTTATCACAGAGGATGTAGGCCACAGAATCCAAAATGTGTTTTTCACAGTGCTTGCTGTTGAATCACAGTTCATTTTGGACAAATAAAGCGACTCTCAGACACGTGGGTATGTTACTGAGGGGTTGGACTCATCAGAAGAACAGCACCACTTATAATGACAGCATCACTGACAGACCATCTGCTGTGGTTATGTCAATGACTTTAGTCTTTGAGGTGAAGGTGAAGCTGGTCAACAACACAACCAAAGCATTCATCAAGAAGGAAGTTGTGGTATGATAAGTTTATAAACCACCAGACATGACAGTGCTCATCCTGTGTAAAACAAATACAAGGGACTTTCTTTAAGTCTCTTTACTGTTTGTTGCCCCTGTGTCTACAGCTGTGAAGAAAGTTAAATGAAGATTGATGGAGCTGAGTCAGACTTACAGTTTGAGCTTCTGTTTGAAAATGAAAAAAAAAAAGTGATGATAAAAATAATTAATACGAGCACAATATAAATTGTTTTTGGACCAAAGTATTTTGATGTGAGTTGCAATATGGGTTTTATAAGAGCCAGTTATTAAAGATGAGGAAGAATCTATCTATCTATCTATCTATCTATCTATCTATCTATCTATCTATCTATCTATCTATCTATCTATCTATCTATCTATCTATCTATCTATCTATCTATCTATCTATCTATCTATCTATCTATCTATAGTATGTAGCACCTGTGAGGAATTTTGTGTTGAATTTGGCGCCCCCTGTGGACAAAGTGGAACCTCTCACATTTTTCTGATTAAGTCTTCTACAGGTGGAGGTTGTTTTTTTTTTTGTTTTTTTTTTCTTGTCTTGCATTGTTTGAACAGTCCAACGAATCACTTGTTGTGCATATGTACTGCGGACAATCTAAAACTAAGGGTGTCTCTGACGTTAACTTTCTTATCTGACATCTCCCTCCTTTGCAGTGGTTACAGGCTCTCAAATTTAGAATATAGACATACTGTAATCAATGTTATCGCAGATGGTCTCATTTGCTTCTATAGGTCATAAAGAGGGATCCCTATCAATTCCAATCAGTTTCATAGCCAGGCAACATTCCTCACAGGGGCTTTAATCTGATTATGCAATCAAGTGTAAAGTCCTGGCATGGTTTTGATGGAAAATTGTTGGAGCACTCTTTTCGTTCTATGTCCAGAATCTCTGATTGATACGTGTTCCTCTCTACTTTAAGAAGTGCAGAGTTTTGTGCTGGTGTGAAAACCTGCAGAGCTGGCTCTGTATGTGAAGTTTGCGCTCAGTCTGGCAACGTCTTTGTGTGTCCAATTTTTCTCTGTCATGATCTCTGACGTATAAAGAAGCCACTTAAACAGATTGTTGTTTTTCTTTTCTTCAGGCTGGCTGCAGCACCATGTCCTCGGCTCAAAGTGGGGATATACCAGGCTACCATCTGAGTGGTTAGTGGGCAAGAATATTCCTTTTCTGAGCTTTTTCCTGCATGGGTTTTTTTTTTTACATGAATGAATGCTTGACAGCTGTGATTTAACCACCTTGTTGTAAATGTTTGTGACGATGCGAGTCAGACCGTGGGAAACCAGGCTGTGTGTAGATTTTCATTGAGTGATGTGCGTTTTTGTCTCTTCTCAGGTTTATTTGACAGCTTTTGGCACCTTTATAAACACAAGCTTTACAACATCTACGCCTCATTCTGCTGCCGACAGCCATCAGTGTCACAAAAAAAACAAACACTTGCCTTATAATTGGCTTATTTCTTGTGTTAAAAAAAGCAGAGATAAAGCTGTCACAATCCTTCCTCGGATGCAATTCATCTTCAGAAAGCCAGTTGGACTCATGCTTGAAATCCTTCTCTGACATTTTGTTCCAAGTGGCCTTTAAATTTCAATTTGACAGTCTCGTATTGCCAGAGAGTGTCCCAAATAATTATCTGATTCATATAACACTTTATGCATCACACAGTCTCCTAAAGCCGTCTCAGTGCTCAGCGCTAAATGATAAGACCTGAATCTGTGACTAACTGAGCTCAGTGACTGTGTGCTTGTAAAAACTTGTCCTGGTGTCTCTGTTCTTCTGCCTCCCGTGATCAAACTCCTCAGACATAAAACACAGACTGCTATGAGGCAAAGGGTTTATGCTACTTTTGATGAGCTGGAACTTTGGATAGAAATAAGCACCTTTCCTTTCTTGGGTTTCTGTGTCAGTGGTGCGTAACCCGCCCGGCTGGGAGGTGGGGATCTACCTCGTTGGCTTTTTAGTGCTGCTCGGAGTGGCCGGGCTCAACATCTGGAAGTTGTGGAAATCTGGAACCTTCCCTGCACCATCGCCCTTCCCCAACTTTGACTATCGATATCTTCAAGAAAAATATGGAACCTCTTTCTCAGAAGTCAGACAAAAGGTACATTTGCATCTGGATGTAATGTTATTTGTTGCCTAACCTATCTTTTGTTGCTTGTAAATATTGTTTTTTTAAATAATCATAAGTAGCTACAGAGCTTCAGGATCTTTCCATTAGTTGTACAATGCATTAAAAAATAGAGTGATAAGTAATTGTACCTTACATTACCCACTGACTGAAAAGTTGTAAAAAGTTTGTTATGGTACAAACATTTGCATGATTCCAGATTTATGATTTCCAGATCAAAATGTTCATGATCCCTTTTCTGTGTCGTCCCTTCAGCGAGTGGCTGCCAACAACCACCGGCGGACATCCACCACGTCCAGCCGCAAACCAAGCCTGGCTCTGGGCGACACCCCAGACGGTTTCAGGGACCTTGGTCACCTGGAGCTGATGAGCAGGGAGCTGGACCCGACCGGCATGGCCCAGCTCAACCGGTCCATGTCCACCGACTCGCTCAGCTCCATCTCCTCCATCGCCAACAACTTCGGCCATGACGTCACGGTCGGCCAGCTGGAGGTGACGCTAGAGTTTGAGCCGTCCAGGCATCCGGGCCAGGGGACGGGACTGCTCCACATCTCTCTGCACCAGGGCAAAGACCTGCTGGAGAGGGAGGAGGGGGACTTCCCTGGCTGCTTCATCAGAGTCTCCCTGGGGCCAGAGGAGCTCAATGTGGGAGTCACCAGGGTAAGGAACCTGGAACCTTAAAACCATTTTTACACCATTGTAACCATTACAGATTTTCTATTTTTAATACTTCATTGTTATATTTAGATGCATAAGACAATTCTGCTTTCCAGTGACAAGGACAACATGATGCATACACTTCTTTGATATTTTCCTTTAATCAAGATAAGAGCTCAAATGATGGGACATACAGAACATGGTTATGTAGGTCCTTTATGACCAGCATTAATTAATAACAGAAAACCAGTTACACATTGGAGCATCCTTCTGTCTTCCTGGGACAGATGTTGAAGTAGGGGAGTCTAATTGAGAACTGCTTTAATTTAATTTTTTTCTTGGATAAAAAAAAAAAAAAGGGATCGTGCCTTAAATCGGGATGGGCTTTTATTTGGTGTTTTACAGTAAGACAGAGCAGCTTTTTCGCCCTGGAAACATATGTTCCTTAAAGACGAGAGGTTCCTCGTTAGCTGCCTTTATGTTATAAAAGAGGATGGAACTGCCTCGAGACTTGTGAATGTTGCAGAGATTTGTGTCTGAGGGGGAAAAATGAAAGGAATATCCTCTCAGAAGGTAAATTAGCTGCTTAGCTGTGACGACTCAACTTATGGGAAAGGCTGAACATTAAAGGCTCTCCGATCCTTTTAAAGTTGCAGTTAGCGTCTGAAGCTTTTCTCGCTCAGGGGGCAGCTTTGGTTTGCATGAACTGCGTTGAAGGTTTCAACCCTGGCTGAATTTTAGACGGAGACAGTGATTCGTCCTGATGTGTTTGATCCTGCAGCCTGACAGACCAATTCCTTCCTGTCTGTCAGGAGAGCCTGTTTCATTTGCTTGATTGTCGAGCGCTTTGAGAGCTGGCAGAAGTCAGACAGGTGGATTTCACATCGTTCACCGCCATCAGCAGAGGATCCTATCGACTTCTCTCAGTGTGAAATCCAACTTCTCACCTTGTGTCTCTGCACTCCGGGCTACAGTGATGATTATAAGTGATCAGACATATTTTACAGCCATTATGATAAGTCTCTTTACAACTTTAAAGTTCTCTTAGTTTTAAGTGATTGATAATGATGCTCTAGTTCAAAATATATCACAGATGTGTTTGACATGTCGAACCTTCATAGGGAAGAAAAACGATTAGGAAAATCCAAAATTGTATTTTTAATTGCCACATGAACATTCTTCTTTCACAAGCAATTATCTCAAACACACACGTGGAACCAATGCATACTTAGTATAATATGTAAATAGATACTAGTCCACCCCAGCAGAGGGAAGCTCAACATACGTCTTTCAACACTAAAGTAGTCAATGAGCTTATGTCGCTCAGGGTTCTGTTTTTTGTCTCGGTCCTTCTGAACTTTTGTTAACACACTTGACGGGTACAAAAGGACCGAAGCGTTGGAATTGTTTCTAATCAATCGGTGATGCTTAGCAAGAGAAGTGTGCGAACACAAACAGTGTATTTGCTCTTGAGCTGCTGTAATCACGCTCTGTTGGACTGTGGGTCGATCTTTATCCTTCATGCTATGGAGGCTGAAATGTAGCATGAAGATAAGCTGTGTGTTTTTCTGTGTTCATGCCAATTGGCTGAAAAAACGTGGCAGAAAAGTTTGGGCGGACAACTCGAGGAGGCGTGAGAATTCCAAACGGGTTTATATTTTTTTAGGCTTGAACAACATGTTGTTGAAAGGTTGCATGTGGCTGTAGCTATATTACTGACTTATTTGTTGCTTGTTTGTATTTTTAGCTTGTATTAAAGCTATTTGAAACATGATCAATAATATTGTGTAACTGTGACGGACTTTCGCAAAGTTAACATTTTCGCTTTCAGTTATGCAAGATGTTATTACTACATCTTCTTCTTTGAATTCGTCCCTAAAACACTTTCAGAAAAAAGCTTGAAGGTAACGTGAAGGAGATTTTTCTGACAGAGAAAGAAAAGTGTTTACATTCCTCCATCTGCTGCACCTGCCGCTCTCCTTCTGCTCGGAGCTCGACTGCCAGAAAGAAGGAAAAAAAAACCTCTGATCCCTGCGTGTGAGTCATCAGCACTGCTCCCCCTTGTGACTGTGGATTTGTACAGTTTGTTCAGGCTGACGAGGGACAACACACACACTCACCAGGGCTCCCCTCGCTGGAGCATGGTGTGTTGTTGTATTAATGCATTAATAATAATGGGAGGCAGCCCCTTTACTGGCTTCCTCTTTAATGTGAAGTAGTGGTGAGGACCAGAGGAAATGCTGACATCAGCTCCCCTCACGCTGGCTTCTCTCTCTCTCTCTCTCTCTCTCTCTCTCTCTCTCTCTCTCTCTCTCTCTCTCTCTCTCTCTCTCTTTCTCTCTCTTTTTTTGCTTTCTGTCGCTCATTTTCTTACCCAGTATTTCTCTGATGATGCTGTAGTTTTCTCATCCATCACTCACTCCCTCCCATTTCTTTTTCTTCTCACTGCTTGTAATAATGAGTTTCACACCCCTCATCATTCTCTCTCTCTCTCTCTCTCTCTCTGTGTCTCTGTCTCTGTGTCTACATGCCTCTCTCCGAGCTTATATTGCCTCATTTTCACCACACACATCGCCATTGTTGTCCCCCAAGCAATAATCCCGAGATGTGTGTGTGATCTGTCGGCTCTGGATGCTCTATGTCGCTCTGTTCATGTTTACTCAGCAGCAGCAGCAGCAGCAGGACCTTTTCTACATTCTGTAGGTGTAAGATGTGTGATTGTGAGGCTGTTCTGTTGCATGATGTGCGGCGCGATCCAAGGTTGCATCTCAGCCCTGCACTCTGACTGAACAGTTATGTGTCGCACAGGGAGTTGTTGAGTTCAGTCTCTCAAACGCACCTCACGCTGACTTTACACAACACGTGCTGTTGTTTAAGTCTGTGAGACTGTTGGATGACAAGTATACAGAGTAGAGTATACAGAGATATTCCTCATTGTATTTCACACCTTAAGAACCAACAGGGGTGTGAAGAGAGGGATATTATTACATCTCTTCTTCTCTGCACATGAACGAGTTGCCTGGTTACTTCCCTCTGCTTTATCAAGCCTTGTTTTTCCACTCAGTCTCTGAAACCGGCCGTATAGACCATAAAGAAAACGTTTGTTATTTTCACTGTGGCAGCTGTGACTCTTCCTTTGATACAGAATAGTCGTGCTGTTTTCTGCTGGCCAGGCCAAACTGCCTTCAGTCTGTGTTTTTTTCTTTTTAAAAGCTGTGTCGGCTGCCAAGAAAAGAATTTAAGAGTAATCTGAATCACTTTGAGGCCGATCAGAGAGAATCAGACGAGAAAGTTGTTGCGTGGCCTGCAGATGTTTTTCATTTAGTGTTTTAGGAAATTTGAGTACACACTGCATCTGAATGCTTTTATTAAAGTGTAGATTTACCATAATGCAGACATTAAACATCATTTTTTAAGTCCTGCAAGTCTTTTACCTGCTCTTTTTGCACATGTCTTGAGATAACATTTGTTATGAATTGGCACTTTAAAAATAAAGATTGATTGATTGATTGATTGATATATTGATTGATTTATATAACCTTGAAAAGCCAGGTTGTCTCTCCCTCTCTGCATTGTCTTCTCTATGTTGCCAGACATTCTTCTGACAACCCGTTTCTTTCTCCTGAGCAAAATGCTGTTTATCAACTTCAAAATCCATTTTGACCAGTACGGTCAAAGGTTAATAAGATTCATCTTAGACATAAAAGTAATCAAATCGCATTGCGCTCATGTTCCCAAAATGTTGCATATCTTATGTGTCCCTATTTTGAGAAACACAGTTTGAGAAGTTTGGTTTAAAGTGGCTGTACACAAGATTTGGGAAATCATTAGCATGTTTTCAAGTATAGTCACTTGAACATGACAATCATGCTTCATCATTAAAATGACTTATTTTTTATCTACAGAGGGGAAAATCCACTGTGCTGTTTTATTCATTATGATCTTCTCGTGAGGAATGAAATTAGGATCTGTAGAGTTAAGAATTGTCTTTATATTTTATCAGAGCAGAAAGCAGGTTATACAGGAGTGACACACTAAAAGTAGGAGACAGTTTTGACCGAAGTTAGCTGATCTTATATAGAAGAACTGCAGCATGTGCCATGTCTGTACCCTCATGATAAGAGGGGCTCGTAGTCTGTTGATGTTAATGAAAAAAGCCAGAGTTGCGTCACCCGTCTGTTACTGCAGGAGGCTTTGGGAGGTTCTTTGCACGTTTTACATCTGCTGTGCTTTCTTCTAGAGCTTGGACACCAAGGTTTCAGGGAGCTGTTGTCAGTTGGATGCAATTTGCTCTTAACTGCTCGATGCCAATATAATGTTCCTTTAATGTATAGATATAGAGGTCATACTTAGTTGTCCTAACACAAAAAGAAAAAGTAGCCACAGAAATAAAGCACATAAATGAGAGACTTGCGCTGACTGGAAAAAGCGTCGCCTCTGAATGAATGCATGTCACGTTTATTTATCAAACACACAAACTGAATAGTTACAAAGATTTCAGGCTCAAACCATCTGAATACAGTTGATTCAGTTCGTGGTGCTGAACTTTGAAAAAATTGGTATCAAAGAATGTCAGATCTTTTCTGAAACAATGTCCCTATTACTTTTCATTCTCCAGAGCACAGGGTGTCAAGAGTTTTGAGTGCTAGTTCTTTAGTTGAGAGAAGTGGAACTGCACATGTATTATAGAGACAGAGCAGAAACCATAGAGACTTGAAAGTTAACACCTTGGAACAAAATCCTATAAACATGGCTGGATAAGGCCAGTACAGTTTTTATTACCTCTCAGTTCATTGGTGCAATGAACTGACTTTAACTGTTATGACCTCAGATGACCAGCGTTGAATTATCTTGCCTTAAGTATTTTAGAAAAACAAGGAGCCTAATACTGAAATTCTACAACCTTTTCTGCTATTTACAGGTCCAAACGAACGCATTCACCGTGATTTTTGATGAGCGCTACTCCATCCCCGTGGACCTGTCCATGCTAGAGGAGTACAGCCTGCGTTTCGCTGCTTTTGGTATCGATGCCGATGAGAGAAACATCAGTGCAGGCGTCGCAGATCTCAAGCTGTCAGACCTGGACCTGACCATCAGAGCGTTTAACGCCTGGCTCTACCTTCAGGACGTCAATAAGGTGAGGTACAATATGTAATGTGGGTAAAAGCATTGTGGTGTTTGGGGACCCCTGTTGGACATTCAGCACAGCTACAATAAATCGTCATAGAAAACAAAAGAATCTAAGAATTGATTTTTACTCTCATTTTTCGAAATGAAAATATAATATTGTCCAACAGTTGAGATTATGAAATATGAAAAAAACTCAAAACTTAAAGCTGAATATCAGAAAGGCAAACATCCAAAATATATTTTACACTTAGTTCTTATTAAGGTTTAAAAGGTATGTAACATCCAGAGTTTCCATAGCAACAGTATGATGCTTCATGTAACAAATTCATTGATGAGAAAACTCATTTATGAAAAAAACAAACAGCAACCCTTTCCAAAGGAACATGACCAGGAGTGTGCAAAGGAAATATTTCAGCCTTTTACCATTTTTTCATTGTGATCAATTCAAATGTGTTTGTACAGCTCAATTATTTAAATGAATGATTTAAATGATGAAAAATAAAACTAGCTTCATAACCATGTCTAAGTATGTCTTTATGCTTGAAAAGAGTTGATTACTTATATGTCCAATAGCTGTGTGTCAGATATATTTCATAAAAGCACACTTGCATTTGTACTCTTAAATTAAATGTGCACCATGCTGTGGATTTATCATGACAGGCCGTGGATGCAGTTGGGGAGATCCTGTTGTCTCTGAGTTATTTGCCGACTGCAGAGCGCCTCACGGTGGTTGTGGCAAAGTGTAAGAACCTGGTGTGGACCAACAGTAAGAACACTGCAGGTCAGTGACATTGGTTTGTTTGCTGTTGTGTGTTTGTCTTTTTTTCTCTTTGTGCAAATATGAATCAATCTGCCCGTTTCTGTGGGAACCTGTTATCCCTCTGCTATTTATCAAAATCACTTACGTCCAAAGACAGGACAAACATCTATTACCATAGTCTAAATGTGAACTCACAGGATATACTGTATGTATTCTCATATGGACTTGTTCTTCATGTTAAATGTCCAGATGACTCAACATTGTACCATTAAAAGGTCATCCAATGAAACACTGTTGTTATCGTGCACAGAGGTAATCGTGTAAACAGGGCCGTGCTTCTTTTTATTCATATTTTATTGTGAGCTCTACAAACTCTCTCTCTCTCTCTCTCTGTGTGTGTGTGTGTGTGTGTGTGTGTGTGTGTGTGTGTGTGTGTGTGTGTGTGTGTGTGTGTGTGTGTGTGCCTGCATGAATGTGTCGCGTGGCTTCAAAATGTAAAATATGTTTATATATATTCTTATTCACTTTTTGCATTATCAGATCCGTTTGTCAAAGTTTACCTCCTGCAAGATGGGAGGAAGATCAGCAAGAAGAAGACTTCCACCAAAAGAGATGACACAAACCCCATCTTCAACGAGGCCATGATCTTCTCTGTGCCGTCCCTCGTCCTGCAGGTGACACTTTAGACTATGAGCTACACTGGTCCTGCATGGTGAAATCACGAGATTGTACTTCATTCAATCCATTCAGGTCAGGGCAAAAGATAAGAACTATAAAATGTGATAACCAAAACATGAACAATAAACTAGTGTCGCCTTCATTAGAAGGCAACACAACACCACACTGGATTCTAAAGCAAGAAGACAAAAGGTGTGAAAAGCTGTGGACTATATAGAGTTACATGTTTTGAGTATAACTTATAATAAAAAGCCTTCCTCTGCCCAGCCTCCCTGCAGGCTTTTGTTCTTTTTGAAAAGGAAAATATTTAATTTATGAGCCAATTTGTTGAATATAAAGAATTAAAAAAATAACTCCAGAAGATTTATTTGGTGGTATAGGTACATATTAGTAAACTGCGATACAATATAACTATGTAAACGCAAAATGAGAATGAATATAGAAGTGTAAGCATGACAAACATTCATCATGCTAACATGCTAAAAGTAACAATGCTAACACGTTGATTTTTGCACATGTAAAGTTTATGTTCTTTATCTAAGTTTAGCATGTTAGCATGTTCCCTAATGCTAAATATTAAAACAACAGCTAAAGACAATCTCAGTAATTCGGTCAGAACTGTTTGACTTTGTCAGGACATTTCGCTCCAAAACACACATTTAAACCGTATGATGACTCAGCATTATACATGATGACGTTTCAATTTCACATTTTATCAGTAGTCTTCAGACATACAGTAATAGACAGATACACTCACAGTGCATTACCTAGATTAACGCTGCCCAGCAACTTCAAATAAAAACAACAAATACACAACTTTGACCACATCGTTACAATCCTCCTGTCGTACAAAGGTTTTAAAAAAGGCCTCTCAAATGAGCAGATGAATCTAACACCTTACAGTCCAAAGATGTAATTGCTACGACCACCTCTGGCTTTTTACAAAATGAGCCAAACTGTAATTAAATTAAATGTAAATGTAAAAGGATTAAAATGTCAAATAGAGTTAAAAATGCCAGACGTTGTTTCTGCACGTTTAATTTGACTAATCCTGTAGAGATTAAGATAAAGCCATGCTCGAAGAAGAGGCTGAGTCATGCTTACACAGCAGATTGTGTAACTGTGCTGTGCTGTTTGCAGGAGCTCTCCCTGAGGGTGACGGTAGCTGAGGCAACAGACGACGGCCGAGGTGAGAACCTGGGTCACGTTATCATCGGCCCCGAGGCCAGCGGCATGGGGATCACCCACTGGAACCAGATGCTCGCCACTCTGAGGAAACCTGTGTCCATGTGGCACCCTCTACGCAGGATCTAGTTAACTCAAACTGCATACACATCTGACCTGATTCAAGTTAAACGATCCCTTCTTCGCCTAACTTTCAGCTCTGCTCCCTCTGTGGTGCCACACTCTGATCTCATCGTAGACAAGTCAGAGTTTAGGGCTTACAGGACGATACTTTTTGTGTTGTTTGTTGATCAGATGGTGAGATGCAAATAAAGTAAACACTGTATCTTCATGTAGGGAAATTAAATCTAATGTTTGACATTAAAAAGGCATTTTGAATAGTCTCTCCATGAATAATTTCTTTCAATTTGATCTTAAGTCTTACATACTTTCCTTCCTTCTGGTATGGATGCATTATGGGTAATGGTGGCATTTTGGAGGGAGCAGAGCATATCCCAAAATATCCAGAATATGCACTGAAAAAAGTTTATTCTAACCTTGCCCTATCTTTGTGTTGAGAACAAGACTGAAATGAAAAATATATCGATAGTTTCTCCTGTTAAGGTCTTGATCAGAAAGATCCCCCCCCCTTCCTCCTCCTCTGCATGGTGCCTACTCTGGTTGTAGCCTGTTATAGCTCTCTTAAGAATGACTGACCGGATGGAGGGGTGAACTCACATCTCTTTCAGGAAAACACTTCTTCTTTTGTCTTTTTAAACAGGTCATTGATTCCCGAGCTCTGTTGGATCTGCTTGTGTGATTAGTTAACAGAAGGATTGAGGAAGTGTAGAGGTTTCGGTCCGTTCAGTATTTATTGTGCTTTTGAGAAAAAACATCCAGGTACTCTTATCCAGGTGTATTAATTGTAATTTGTAGCAGCTGTTACAGGGTGGCCAAATCATGTAAGCATTGTTTAACGTTGTTCTATTTTTACCATGATGCAATACAAGTTGTATGAGCATTTTTGACAGTTTAAATAATTCTTCTCCTTGCAAATCATGATTTTTCATGAATTACACTTAAAAAAGTTAACCTCCATCTTCATTTATACACTATATTAAGTATTGTTGCTGATCGATGGATTAATACAAAAACACCTCTGGGAATTAAACGTACGATGTAAAGAATACAAACCCTTTTAAATGGGGTTACACTTTCTTTTACGTTAAAGGAAACACCTTGACATTCTGAATTGATCTATAGTTATGTTTTAACAGGAACATGTCACATTTGGTCTTTCAAGGTCCTTAATGATATTGAATTTGTGTGAATTTGTGTTTAAAGGACGATAATGTAACAGGGGCCTTGTAAATGTCAAAATGTCAAGGTGGCTTTTTATCCTTCTGAGATAATCTCTGCAACAGTGTGCAACAGTGCTGTTTTGTTGTAACCTTTGAATGTGAATTATCATGTTAAATACTTGCTATTACTCGAAAAGCATCATCAGCCTTATGCATTGTTGTAGTTTTTTATTTCAAGCAGAGCCTATACTCGGCATTTTTAACGTCGGGCTCTCACTGCATTCCTCACCTCACAAAATCAATCTGAACAACAACACACCTGCTGTCATTCTATAGACAATGTTTCCTACTGTGCCAAATAACAAAGCAATATTTTCATTTACAATCAACATCTGCGTTCAGTTCATCCAAGCTGTAGCCTACATTTCACCATGCATGAAGTTATTTAGCACTTGATGTGAATGTGCCTCAAGAATACAGTGTATTGTGTGAATGCTGTTTGAAATAAAAGCAATTCAACAGTAACAGTCTGCACGGGGGGTTTATCTTGTGAGACGATGTGGCCAGTTTGTCATTCTGAATGCCAAAAAAAGTCATCTTGGAGAAAGATAAGAAAAAGATGAAGATCTTGGTTCAGGTAAAAAGGAAAGTGCATCCAGTGCCAGAGAGATGACAAATGATAAAGTTACTTAAAGTGAAAAAAAAAAACAACGAACAAAATACACCTGGTAAATAAGATGACATCAAGATGCTGATTAGGGGCCCACCAACTCCAGACACAAAACTATAATATGAACTGATATGATGAGGTGAATGGGTTCTTCTTTTTTAAGTTCTTAGTTTCATCTTTCTGTGCAGTGCTTGGATGTATGTTCATAAATGATTTACTGGTAGTAGGCTGGACTTTTGAGCAGTAATTTGATAATTTTTTCCCTTTATATTTTTGTCTGGAAGAATATGTTGAGTTGCGTCTTATATTAAGAAGCTCATACAAATTGCTACTCTTCTCGCACAGCACTCAAACGTTTTTAAAAAAAGTCTGTTCCAAAAAAGATTATACAATTACACAATAGGAAACCTGCAGATTTTGCAAGACAATTGTGACTAAAAACTACATTATTTTGTACCACAAAAGAAAGAAAAGCTGCACATGTGTTTTCTATTCTTTACCAACTACAGTAACTACAAAGTATGGATTAGACAATGTTTATTGATTTAGTAACAACACTAGCAAAACACTAGTCCGTCACTCTTCAGCCAATAAGAAACGAGGGGCGCAGAAAGGGGGTGGAGCCATTGAGCAAAGTCCAGGAAGAAATTTCTAGGCTTCGGGGCAAGAAAGTCAGAGCTTTTGTCCAACACATCCTTGTCTGGAGAGTTTTTTTTGTCGCCTGAACATCTGAAAGTGCTAACCTGTCGAGATGGCTGACAGCAGGGATAAAGCTACCGACCAAATGAAGCTGTGGAAGGAGAGCAGAGGCGTGCAGGTCTGTGAACAAGCTGCAGTTTATCAAGTGTGTTGTTTTTTGTGCAGCGAAGAAAAATGGGTCAGGGGTCGTTTGAGGTAACCAGCTGACGATTCACGGCCGAACATCGAAAAGCTAGCAAGCTTATTGGAGCAGCTACCATCGAATTAAACGATGTTAAGGATTCCTACGACATGTTGTGCCGTCATGTGTTTGCATGTTTGTTTGCATGTTTGGATATATTGTAACGCGCTCGTGTCTGCAGCTCTTCTTTCAGCAGTCATGCTAATGTGACATGCTAACCTGCACACTGTTTCAGCCACACACAAAACAGCTTCAATCCCCGCAAAGAAAGCAATTCAGTGTCAAGATAAGAACTAGGTCATCGTCCAGAGGCTGCTGAACTTCAACCTGCTCTGTTATATAACAATATAATATAGCAGAGCAGAGCAAACAGCCTTTATCAGCGACCCTCCAACCCCTGCATTAAAATGACAGCTGCTCCTTTGTGTGCATATGTCATGCAGTTATAATATATTGAAACAGGATGTTTGCACATATAGATTAGGTTGGTCATGTAATGAATGACCAACAAATTAATTAAATGGACCCACTTATATTTCTTTCAGGTGCATCAGGACTGTGGCAACTGCTGAATATTTTAACTTAATTGTTTAAGTTTATTTGAATCAGGGACAGTGTGCAAAATCACAGAGAAACTTTTTGTTAAATGTAGCTAACTAGCTACTTTCCATCCATTGTCCCTCCTAGGCAGAAATACGAATACAGCTGTTTGCTTTTATTCCAAAATGACCAAAAGTTACAGTTTACTCCTTTAACACGCAAGATGGATGTATGGATGGACTTTATTGATCCCAAGCTGGGAAATTGTGGCATTACAGCAGCAGGACATCAAACAATGTTAGTAACAAAACAATATGATATCATAAGGAATACAGTAAAAAAAAAAGAACTAAACATGTATGAAATATAAAAGTAAGGAGTTTGATTTCCGTGTGGATGTGCAAATGAATCGGTGACTTGTTTCAAGATAGTATTGAAAACACGGTCTACGTCTGGCTTCTCAGATGAGATTGTTCCTTTGTCTTCTTTTAGATAAGTTCATGTTTTGTTTCACCTTCAGGCCCCTACAACATTACAATGGTCAATTTTGACTCTGTTGTTGTTCAAAGTTTAGAAAGTGAAACCTTTTGAAGTGCTTCATGAAAAAGGTTTAATATACGTATTTTTGTTTGAAACAGAGGCCTGACACGCTGACCACAGGGGCCGGCCATCCTATCGGAGACAAGCTCAATGCGCAGACTGCAGGACCCAGGGGCCCCCTGCTGGTACAGGATGTGGTCTTCACAGACGAGATGGCCCACTTCGATCGAGAACGAATCCCAGAGAGAGTGGTGCATGCCAAAGGGGCGGGTTAGTGTTGGAAAGTATTGAGTAATAACTTGTGAGTTGTCTGTATCAGTTGATGTTACACAATGAAGCTGGGGCCAATGTTCTTCTAAAACGGAGAATTGTTTATCCTTTATGTTCAGAACGATTTGTGTCTCGTTCTTCTGCAAACAGTGAATATAGATTAGCATTCAAGGTTAGTTTAGGTTGTGTGATGCTGGTGTAGTTAAATACTATTAATAAGTTTGTTTGTAGTGCACAGTCAGGATGAAATAGTTTTCATACCAAAACAATAATCTTACAATAACATACTTCAAGGACCAATCAAAGCTCACTATGTGACCTTCACCTTAAACTGAAGAGTACATGTTGTGTTCATTCAAATGTTTGGACTAGTTATAGCTAGCTATAAGAAAATGTTAGCATGCAGCATAATGTAATTGAGTCATCATTTGTGGCAGTTGTTGGAGTTTTCCAAAGGTTTTGACCGCTGCACTGGGTCAGAAAATGTGGAGTAATCAGGTGCTCTTCAAGAACGCGGGACAAAAGTCTCATAGCTAATACCAAGAAGGGAACTGTACTGATGACAAACAGTCCGAGGTACTCTGATTTCTAAAAAAAAAATAAAAAAAAAATAAAAAAAATTAAGTCTTTGTATTTAAGTTCATTTACAGTCTAGCGATGTATTTTTTACACAAAGTGGATTCAATTGAAGGTCCACTTATAAACTTTTATTCAACTTTAAACTGCATTTCCAAACTTCATCAGATATAGTTGAGATTATTTCAACGATAATATTCTTAGGGAATATTGTGCTGCTTTTTCTTTTCATCATGATATTGATTTTTAACATTTCAAACATCTGTATGAAAGTCAATGGAACTGAAGGTTTCTGGATTAGCTCCAGACGGACGTTAATCTCTGCGAGCTTCTCAGATCAAGGTCTGAGACTTTTGGACAGAAATTCATCAGTTCATATCTGTATTTTTCTATCTGGAAAGAGCCGTGTTCTTTGAAGTGGAAAAATACCAATGAGTCAGCGCAGACAGTCGCTGATATTAATACTTTGCCTGTTTGAGCTTGTATAAATATGTGAACTAAACAAAGGCCGCTCTTATTGTTCTTTCTTGATAACACAGGGGCGTTTGGGTACTTCGAGGTGACTCATGACATCAGTCGCTACTCGAAGGCTAAAGTGTTCGAACATGTTGGCAAGACGACACCTATTGGGATCCGCTTCTCCACTGTGGGTAAGAGTCACTTCGTAAGATGTCAAGCAACCAAAATAATAAAAATATATACCAAAGATGATGAGATGAAGTGTTTGGAGGTATGATTTTCATCACCTGTAGATGCTTTTTGAAGCGTGCAGGATTCCTTCTCCTTACAGATCTGCTGTTACATTTTTCAACACATCTACAGCTGAGATATCTGGGTGTTAAGTCATGTTGGGTTTTTTTTTTTTTTTTTAATACAGCCGGCGAGTCCGGATCAGCAGACACAGTGCGAGACCCCCGAGGCTTTGCGGTCAAGTTTTACACTGAGGAGGGCAACTGGGACCTGACTGGCAACAACACGCCCATTTTCTTCATCCGGGACGCCCTACTGGTGAGTGGACATTTAAATGTATAAAACCCACAGTCGTTAAAAAAAATAAAAAATAAAACATCCTTTCATCGAGCAGCCAAAACATGATCAGATAGACATTTAAAAAAAAATGTAAGTAAAGAACTTACAACACCTCCATTCTTTATATTGTGCAGTTCCCGTCCTTCATCCACTCCCAGAAGCGAAATCCTCAGACCCACATGAAAGACCCCGACATGGTGTGGGACTTCTGGAGCCTGAGGCCTGAGAGTCTGCATCAGGTTAGTAAAGGCTGAGAGTGAACCACTGCTCTCGTTCTACTTCACATCCTCCTTCAGTCAAAGTCAACGGCGGCCTGTCTCGTGTCTCCTGCGCAGGTGTCTTTCTTGTTCAGTGATCGAGGTTTGCCTGATGGCTACCGTCACATGAACGGCTACGGCTCTCACACCTTCAAACTGGTCAACGCTGATGGTGAGAGCGTCTATTGCAAGTTCCACTTCAAGGTTTGTTGTAGTCTTTAGCTTTATCCGAGCCTCCGCTCAGGATTTTGGCATGACTCAGACGTCCTATGTTCTGTTTGTCAGACTGATCAAGGAATCAAGAATCTGCCAGTGGACGAGGCAGATCGCCTGGCCTCAACCAACCCAGATTATGCCATTGGAGACTTGTTCAACGCCATCAGCAATGGAAACTACCCATCCTGGACTTTTTTCATCCAGGTCATGACCTTTGAGCAGGCAGAGAAGTTCCAGTTTAACCCCTTCGATCTTACCAAGGTACCACATTTACACATCTACAGCAGTAGCTGTTGTAAGAAACTTTAAATGGAATGAAAAGTGGAATAATGGTTTTAAAGGTTGTGAATTGATCTATCTGTTTACTGCTCTAAGTAAATGTATTCACCAGTGTAGTATGAAGGAATAAATGAATGACAAACTTAAGAAACATTTCTATTGCTTTGTCGCAGTTTAAGGATGAACAAGATGTCCACTCGCGATATATCCTCCTGCTTCCCTTTTTGTTCGGACTTTAACCATCCAATAACTGAAATCAGTGTTTATGCCAAAGTAACAGTGTGTATCTCATGTGTACTTTTAAATGTTTACATGAATACAAACTGAAGGAATCATCTGTAGTAAAGTCTGCGTACATATCAAACACTTCTCTGTGCATGTTGTACCCATCCCACAGTCGGGTGGGCGGTGGCATCATATTTTCTTCTTCTGATCTCCTCCAGGTTTGGTCCCACAAAGAGTACCCTCTGATCCCTGTGGGCAAAATGGTGCTCAACAGGAACCCAGTGAACTACTTTGCAGAGGTGGAGCAGCTCGCCTTTGACCCCAGCAACATGCCGCCTGGCATCGAAGCCAGCCCAGACAAGATGCTGCAGGTAAACACAACTTTCTATTTTTTTTTGCCTTTTTTTTTTTTTTTTACCTGTGACACATTTTCCAGTAAGGTTGAAGCAAAAAAGGTTAAAAAAAGGTATCATTTTAGCTAAACTTTATTTCAACTATAATTTTGATTTTCTGTTTTTGAATGGTCAAAGTGTCTGTAAAAAATGACTCCTGTATCCATTTGATGTTGGAACAAAACTAAAACATTTACCGGTTTGTATTGAATATACAAATATGGCAGTTTGCATATGCATAACGATGCTGAAGTAAAATAGAGGACACTGCAATCCACTATGAACAAGTTCAGTTTTTTTTTGTTGTTTTTATAAAAACACATTCTCTGCAGAAAGTCAAATCTTTCCTCTAATAATGATACTGTCTCTAGTGTGCTGTATAAGTGCATGGTCAGGCTTTAATGAGGGTGTTTGGTGAGACTTTATTCTCTCTCCCAGCAGATCTAATGTTTGGAATAAATGACCAATGAGAACTCTTGTTTTGTTTTTTTTAAAGACAGACCCCTTCAGTTGATGTTCCTCTCCTTTATCTCTCTCTAGGGCCGTCTCTTTTCCTACCCAGACACGCATCGACACCGGCTGGGAGCCAACTACCTGCAGATCCCTGTCAACTGTCCGTTCAGGACCCGTGTGACCAACTACCAGCGCGATGGTCCGATGTGCATGTTTGACAACCAAGGTGAGTCATAGTCCAACCTGTACGTGTTTGACGCAATGACAGACTCAAAGGCTTTACTGTCAAAGCGTTGGATGTAACGCCTCATAATCTACCTCATCAATCTTTGAGTCTGATATGTATCAAAGGAGCTTTGTAGGATTTGCAACGATCGGGTTACTCGCAGTGTTCCAAGGAAAGATGGGCCACCCAGTCTGAGACAAAGCACAGCACATGTCACACCTTAGGTCATGAAGTTATGTTGAATTCAGTATCAGTAAAACACAGTTTCACACATTTGATCTCCTACTCGCATCCATTCATCCAAAAGTTTAGTTTTTTGAAAAGACTTGGTAAAATACAACAAGGCAATACCCCGGGTTACCAACAGATGTCTCCAGTGAGACTGTATCAAATACACCAGGACTCGTACTGATAGGAGGGTCTTGAAGAAGAGCTGAGAGCTGCTCATCTAATTCAGACAGAGTTTCAGACAGTCATCCATGCACACAGTCCGTAACGTTCTTTATTCAGATGAGATTTTAATATAGCACTTTGTTCTGTCCGGCCTCTAGGTGGAGCCCCAAACTACTTTCCCAACAGCTTCAGTGCTCCTGACACCCAGCCTCGGTTTGTGGAGTCCAAGTTCAAGGTGTCTCCAGATGTGGCCCGTTACAACAGTGCAGATGAAGACAATGTCACGCAGGTGAAGAAAACATCCCGCTATTACGAGCACGTTTTCTTGGGCAATGCTTTCAGACCTACACAATTTCCAGTTGCCACTCTTTCCTCATGCTGTTCTTTCATCACTCCGACTGGTGCTGTTTTACAACCAGGGTGGGTTTTTTCATTCTTTCTTCATTTCCTGTGTGCATCCTGCGCTGCACCAAACCCCAAACAGACCCAGCTGACAGCTTCAGTTTAACAGGTTCCTCCTCATCCACAAGTCAATATGGTTTCAAAATAAAGACTGTAATTAAAATTACAGTGAATCATTGCGGCAGTAGTGCAAAAAAAGTGAACTCATCTAGTTGAGATGGGGAAAAAATGTTATACATGTGTAACAATAATATGTTATATAGACTTTCTATGGTTTTGAATTGATAATCGATTTATGAATCGAATCATGAGACACCCAAACATTTCCAGCCCTTTGATCTACACATGTACTGTGTGTTATTACTAACACACATGCACTGAAATGAACATCCTGAGCAGGTTTGTAATGTTTGTTTCGTTGAATCGCAGGTTCGGACCTTCTACACCGAGGTGCTGAACGAGGAGGAGCGGGAGAGGCTTTGCAGGAACATGGCAGGAGCCCTGAAAGGAGCCCAGCTCTTCATCCAGAGGCGCATGGTGAGTCCACGGCATTATTCTCCACACAGTCAGTGTGACCTGGACGTCCTGATGTGGAATTCCACTGTTTCAGTCATACTGACGTGTTCTTTAGCGGATTCATTGCACCGGAGAGGAAAACATTTCAAATAAAATAAATGACTGATGGCTGTGTGAACAAGAGTGATTAAACCGCAGGATGTGCACCTGTGGAAACCAAGCTCTCTGCCAGGAAGCTGGCAGTCTTTCTGTGGGTTCAGACGGTGGTAAATGAACGGAAGTGTTCTGCAAACAACCGAAGAAAATGTCACTCAAAGGGAAATGTTGTTTATTTTGTTTATTCCATAGTTTCACAGCAGACTTAAGGTCTGACTGTTTTCAGTGAACAAGTAGGTTAGTATTTTATTTAAGTTTTTTTGTTCTTTTGGTTTCTAAAGTAACCATCCAAAAGTTGTAAGTCATTGGTTGTGATTTTTATTGAGCTGGTGAATGCTCTGACCTTTTTTTATTTTAACAAGTTAAGGAGCTGAGCCTGACTTCTACAATGACTGCAGGATTTGTATTTTTTTTTAATGCGTACATCTTCTCAGTGCCATCACTTTTTGGCTATTCATAGCATGGATTATTAAGGTTCATTAAGAATCTGCAGGCCCTTACTCATCACTGCAGCGAGTCCCCACTCTGCTTGTGTTGGCTTCTCTGCATTGTCTTCCTCTTGACTAAGTCTCTGCCATTTCATGGTTTTTGAGATGTTTCTAAACTTCCTTCTCACGTGTTTGATGTAGTTGATTTGAATTATTCTGGAAGCTGCATCCTTCGCCCTGTTTTTCCTATGTCTCCAAAATGCCTCTTTGCACCTGAATAAAGGAGTCATAGGTAGTTTTAGAATCTGCGACAGGAGGATTGACCTTCAGGTCTTTGAAAAGGGAAGTTGCATCAGATCGTAGGCACTTTGACTTTAAATTAATTAAATTCAAAAGCTAATCTACATGAATCACATTTAATATGTTTCAAATGTCTTTTATTAACGTGGCATTTCAAAACCATATTTGTTTTGTTTTGAAATAGACTTTTACTTGATGTTATACTGTTTAAGCTCTGGTGCTTTACTTCCTGTTTGAATCAGAAATTCTGCTTTTATTCCAGAAGAAAACGGTAACGAAAGGAAGTGTTCGATGTGACTCGTTGACTTTGGTGACTTCACCCAAAACACTGTGATAGTGGGGAAACACAAAACAGCTAAGCAGTGATGCCTTTGTTCATTGTGTTTGTGCAAACAGAAGTACAGTAACTTACCAAGCAGCCATTTATTAATATTTCTAGGTTTACTGGAGAAGGTCTCAGTGATTTCAGAAACATTTTAGAGTCCATTATTGGATGTGAATTGACTTGGTTTGGTTTCCTTCATGCGTCACTCAACCTTCAACAGGGGACCACAGCTCTGTGGCTCCTGGTCACACTGTGGAAATCTTTCAGAGAAGAATACGCTGTGTTTGATTGTGGTCAGGTGTGGTTTCTGACACAGGTCGAAACTTTTGAGAAACCGAAAGTGTTCTCTGCCTCTGCACACTTCCCCTCAGTGTTAACTTTAAGCCACATACACCACATACACGACAAGATTGAAATCCTTTTTATCACATTGAAGAGATTTTGATCAAAAGTCTTATGCTTAAATGTTTGACATGTGGTTCTTTTATAAAAAGTGAAGTTGATGCTTGTATGTATGTACTTCTTTCCAAAATAAAAATAAAATGTTTCATTTTTTGAAGTAGGGACTGTGCACATGAACATCAACATGTAAATATGCCAGATTATAACTATAGGTTAATTTCCACCTGTAGTCCCTCGGCAGGTTGTTTGTAAACAAAGCTACATAAAACCCTGAAAACAAGCAAAATCAATACAGTAAGTATTATTAAGTAATGACAATACAAAACCATATACTGAACATTAGTAGATGTCCCGTAGCTACAGCGTACAGTATCTATTATAATATATGGTAGCGTATCATGACTGATACGGTCACTGTTGTGTGTCCAAACTGTAGTTTGAAATTAGTTTAGATTCTGATTGTTGGAAGTTTAAAGACGATCTTTTTCAGGGCCTTCATGTCACATGATCTGTTTTCTCCTGCAGGTCGAGAACTTGAAGGCTGTCCATCCAGACTATGGAAACCGGGTTCAGAACTTTCTCAACAAGTTCACTAATGAGGCCCAGCAGGTAAATAGTCACTGATTGGTTCCTGACGTGTAGTTTTGATTCATCAATCTGTCTGTGACACAAGCAAACACAAAGCTACAAAGAAGAATGACTGGGGGGATTCCCGAACATTTCTTTTGACCTTTTGGTTTGATTAATTTTCCAGAGGAATCACTTCTGACGGTCTCACTACATAGCAGCCTCTACTGTCAGTGTTTGAATGTTTTAGTGTGTCCTGTAGTGTAAAAGTGCTTTAAGAAGTCAGAAGAGTAGAAACGAGTGCTTTACAAGCTCAAGACCGCTCAGTCTCCAGGGAGTGTTTGAGCTCATATTGTTCACAGATGATTATAGAGCAAGGAGAAGATTGGGCGTGCTCACGAGGACCAGGATGTAAAACAGAAATGAAAGGACAGATATTGGGTACATTGTAAACGGTTGTCTGCTGTTGTTTTCTAAGAGGTCGACTGGTGCGTAAAGTTATCAAAAAGCTGAATGCAAACCCTCTTTCTCTCTCTCTCTTGTAGAACGTGCATGTCTACAGCCGTCCAGGAGTCTCGGCCATTGCAGCATCCTCCAAGATGTGATGCCTTAAATTTCCAGGAGGGGCCGCACCTTCATGTATCGCAGAGCAAATGCACTTCTTGATTAATAACTGCTACTTAGAGAAACCAGATTGGACTAAAAAAAAAACACTGACTTGTAATGTGAGGGTTGTTTTTTTTTTTTTTTTTTTTTTTTTTTTTTTTTTTTTTCATTTTCATTCAGTCCATCCAAATAATTGATTTTCCTCAAAATCTTTCCATATTCATACTAAGTTTAAAAAAAAGAAAAAACAGATAAACAGGGTTTGTTTTCTTTTACAGGCTGAAACAAAGATCACTATGTAATAATAGCTAGATGTAAGTACAGCATGCCAAAATGGAGGGCTTTCCTTTTAACAAATATGGCCTTAAAGCTAATGTTTGCTTCTTCCATGTACCAGAATGACTCATTACTTCTCAGGTTACGTTTGTATGTTGACAAGATTCATCTCTCTCTTTTTTTCAAACAAACGCAAATCCATTCTGTTAAAATCAATTCTGTTCGTCTTCTTTTAACATTCACTTGTGATTCAATGTGTGACGTGTTCAGCATGAATCTCCGATCAGCTTGTAAAATACGTTGATTTGTTCTGTAGTGTTGGCACATGACTCTGTAAGTAGCAGTATTTTTGTTTTTCACTGCAGGCAATCGTAAGTTTCGCTTGTTTTCCACACGATTGACTGAACCACAGTTATCATCATGGTGTTCTTCATGAGGGGAACTGTCAAACAGAAATACTTTTTCAGTCTGACCTGGGGGCGTTTGATTGTGGGTGTGTGTATATCCTGTCAGTAATGCAGTTCACAAAAAGGGGAGGCTTACTTTTACTTAATGAAGAGTCGATAGTGCCTTTTTGTACTAAAAAACAATTCAAATAGATTAATCTTGAACTCAAAAATCCTTCATTATATTCTCTTCAGTGGAAAAAAGAAACACTGTTGATTTGTATGGTCGTCAATCAGTCAATGCACAGTTCACTGTGTCACCTTATAATATACAGTGTCTGACCTGTCGTGTGTTTGCTAACTCTTCAGAGTGTAAAAATATTTTGTATGAATGTTGAAGATCAGATTTGTATTTAGTGCCTGTATTAAATCAAAGCTTAACAGCAGCTCTCATGTCTTGTTCTTTCATTTACAGACATCTTTGTTTTCTTCATTGCTGTATGAGAAGTAGAAATAAACTGTAGTTCAGCCGAACAGTGAACTTGAAATGATAGTGACTTACAACACTAACAATTTAGACAACAAAGATAGACCCAAATAACCAAAAATGACAGTCAGTATTGGGTGTTTCCACCATTTGCAGCAATGACAGCTTGACAGCAACGTCTCATGCTTCTAATTAGTCTCATGACGTTGTGAGGCAATGCCTTTCACTCCTCCACAAGTGCTACAGTACACAGTTCTGCCAGGTCAAGTGGGGATGGGGTACGAGCATCCATTGGGGGGATGTTGATGAGTTCTATGACAGGTAAGAACGTGAAGTGACTGAGCTATCTACAATAAACAAATCTGTTTTGCGCTGACTGGTGATGCCTGCCCAGACTGCTGCTCATCCTTCACCAAAGCGAACCCTGAGGACCATGTTGACCTCGGCATATCGCTCACCTTGCCTTCTCCAGCGACGCTGACGACCTGTGCAAGGTGACTGGACACTCAGTAGTGAACAGGACGGTAGATCACTGCTGCATTGTCCAGGTCACATGGTCTTGTGCCCACTGCAAATGGTAACGGTGTTGTCTTGGTGTCAGTGGAGTCACCTGCAACGGTAATCTGGCATTCAAGCCAAAGCAGTGGAGTCGGTTGTGAATGGTTTGTCTGGAAACCCTTGAACCCCTCACTTCTCGTAAACAGGCCTGCAGCTGTGTGGCAGTAGCATAACGCTGTCTGAGTGGAGAGGTCCTTAGGTACTGGTCATCATCGCGGTCACAAGCAACATCTGACTGCCTGCTAACGACCTGAAGGCGCGCTGTGGCCAGGCGGCTCTGCTCGTCCCTTTAGTGTCGTTGCGTGTTGCTTGAATGATGAATTTAGAATAACTTACTGACCAGCTTTTTATACCCCCAGAATGTTGAAATTAATGCCACATTGAAAAGGGTGGTCTTTTTGTTTTATGGTATTCGCCCCAAAATGTAAGGCGCACTGTATACCCACTGAGACCATGAGATGGAAAACACAAAATGAGGTGTTTCTATCACCCTAATACAATTGCCTCCTTATTCGAAAAATAAACAAACACCTTATGTATGAAACTGACTGAGAGGACCTCACAATATCCCTAACTTATTGTGAGTAGTGTATATGTGTAATTTCAAAGACACCTCTAAACAGTTAAGGAACCTCAGAACAGTCGTAATGAGACATCAGTGCATAACAATTGAAGAGTGTTGTGTTTGAGGTTGAGGCAGTGCAAAATGTGCTGAAAACAGACATTAAACAGTTAATGCAGACATTATCTTGTGTCAGAGCCATGTAAACATATTTCATTTATTTTTTCAAAGTGTAAGAAAAACTTAATCCTGCATACACAACTGCGGTGAGGTTGGTTTAACCCCATTGGCTGATCACAGGGAGATAAACAGTCTGTGCTTACCCTCATCTGAGCACGTCAACACTCACAGCGACACGATCATAGCGCGCGCACAGCCCCATTCAGCCTGCTCTCCAAACCTGAAGTTAAAACGACTGAGATGAATCCTGAAGGTTATCCATTGCAGGGGAGGGGGTATGAAGGATATCCAGGACAGTCTGGATATCCAGGACAGTCTGGAGTGACTACAGTCGTTCAGTCCACCACTGTGAACATCGTCACTGAGCCCCCCAAAGACCACATCATCTGGTCCCTCTGCTGCTTCGTCTACTACAACCCTTTCTGCCTTGGACTGGTGGCTCTCATCTACTCCATCAAGGTCAGTTTAAATACATCAGCTGAGACTCGCTGATGAACTACATAACTCATGTACCAGTTATCTGTTTTTGACATTCAAAAAGCATCAACATTTTTTTGTGAATGACAAAACAATGACAAGATTTTTTTCAGAAGAATTTTCCTGTGGAATTTACGTGTGAAGTTCCTACATTTAAAAGAAAACACATGTAGCCTATTGTGAAGGAAAACTGTCTTTCAACATTCAGCCTTTTTTTGGTGACATTCTGATTCATTCGTGTCCCTTTGACTAAGCCATCATTTGTTTGGTGGGAACCAAAGAGCCTTTTTAATATTTGTAATAACTTAAAACAACCATACAACAAGACAACTTACTGCTAAACAACATGGTTGAACTTTGTTCAATCTCAAAAAGTGGCATTTCAAAAACTATGGATTTGTTTTAGATTTAATTTCAAATTGAAATCCAAACTATCAGCGAGTAAAAAAAAGTATCATCATTGACAGGTTTGAGATGAAGACATTATACAATCATACAATCATGCGTAAACAATATTATAATGTTAAAAAACAAGTTGTATTCAATGTTGTCAATTCCTAGAAGATTTACTGAACATAATGAGAGGTTCTTCTCTCTTTTCAGTCCAGAGATCGGAAGATGGTTGGTGATCTGGAGGGGGCTCGACAACATGGAGCAACCGCCCGCACCTTCAACATTGTGTCTACTGTTTTGTTTGGCATCTTGATCGTTTGCGTCATTATTAGCATCATTGTGATCGCTGTCAACAATCAGTCCAATCAGTACTATCATCCTCGTTATAATTATGGTCGTTAAGGAACTGTAAAAAGTTTTGGTTGACTGAAACTAAAATAAAAACAAGGCTTTAAAAAAAGATATCTTGCCTTCCTGAATCTGTGCTGTGTGTTTACAAAAATCTTGATCGTTAGCTTCATTATTGCCTTCAGTTCGAGAACTTAGTGAGGACATTAACTTTTTGGTTGACTGAAACTAAAATAAAAACAAGGCTTTGCTAAAAAAAAAAAAACTTTAACTTTTCCTTCTTCCTGAATCTGCACTGTGCGTTTACAAAACCCAATAAAATAACATTATAGACAAAGTTTCCTTTCTCTTAGTGTTTGACACAAGCATACTGACTGATGTGTCCTTTATGGTTTGTCTCAGGTATGTCTGGATGAGCGTGTTCATGCAAAGATTAACTGTTTTCCTTATTTTTAGGCCACACTATATTATTTCAAGTTCTTTTCAGGCTTGCTTGATCTCATTCTCTGAAACATATAGGCCTACCAAAACAACATTTTATTTCCCACACAGACCATAAACATTCTGTTTAATTGACACACTGCTGTTTTATAGTGCACAAGCCTCAAGGATCTCGTCAATTAATGTATGATAGTAACCTATCCAAAAAGAGATGTAAAACACTATAACTATATATTTTAATAGGACCAAGGAAGAGCCACATCATCAGTGTCAAACATCTAACACTCTAACAAATGACATTTTAAAGCAATAAATCCAATGTCAACAATGTATTCTTCTTAATAGGTTACTCATTCAAATTCAATGAATCAATCGCTTGAAATCCGGTCAAATCAAATCAGGTCAAATTGAGTAAAAAACAAATTCACTCAAACACATTGCTGCTAAAACTTATAGAGAGAAAGAGAGAGTGCACAGACATCACCTCTTGACCTGCTTGTTCATTAAAAAAAGATCCAAAAATTTGTCCTAAAGCTTCAGATTTTTCCACAAAGTCCTGACACAGTAAGACAGACCCTGTTACTAGATTTGTGACTCAGTCGAAGAAAAGACAGCTGCTCCCTTGTTCTCTGTGAGAGCTTTCTCTTTACGTTGCTGCAGTTGCTCAAAACTCCTCTTCCTGAGGTAAAATGTTGTCCTCAGATTTGTGGTCTGTTAGATGATGCCTAACTTATTGTGAGAGGTTGAATCTGGGGCTTTGCGTGATCTCTACCCCTTCTCCTTCCACATGTTTTGTGAGTTTCACTTCGCCCTTATACAAAAACTTAATTTGATCAACTTATGATGACACTGAACATCATCAAACTTAACTCTGGGTTCCCAAACCAGTTTCCTCTTTTCAGCAACAGACATCCTGTTCCATAACTGAGAGGCCCCACACACTTACCTGCAAAATAAGAAGACAAAACAACATTAACACTTCATTTTATAATAGGGGCTCAACAAACAACCTTAATCGATTGGTCAAAAAGGTTATCCGAACATCTGATCATCAAATTTGAGAGACTTTTAAACCTCGAGGACTGATAGTTTTATGTATGAGCTCCAGTTAAAGAAACACTAGTAAAACATATTAATAAAGTATCTGGTGTAAATGTTAGCGTAAAACAAATCTGTCATACTGTGCATGTCAAAACATTCCTTTATACTGGGTGATCTAGGCCTCCAAGAAACAACAATTCAACTTAGCCAACATGAATGTAAGTAGGATATGAGCAGGCGCACAATTAGCTTTCTAAATACAACATGATGATAGGCCATATTGTTAAAGCATAAAAATATAAGACTGAAAGTCTAAATTAATGTTAGCCAACTAACTAACTAAATGATACCGTTAGGTTACAGGCTACTGTTACATTTTCTATAAATCAAAGTAAGTTAACTAGCTTAAAAACGTATGTTACGCCAGCCAACCATTGTTTTGTTATAATTAATAGTATTTGATGTTATTTAGTATAAAAAGTGTAAGTTTAAAAAAGGTATTTTAGGAGTGCAATGTTAAAACAAACAGCCGATGGTTTGTTCAGCAGCTCCTGTCAGTCCCAAGGAGAGTAGTGGGACTTATGACCCAGCACTGGGTTGTGACAAGGGCAGCTCATCTGTTGGATAAATTCAGTCAATCTCAATGACCTTGGGTCAATATTCCAATAGTGGCCAAAATAAACCAGTGAAATGACCCAGCAACTGGGTGTTGTGGAATTTTTTCCATTACCAAAGAGTGAAAATAAAGAGTGAGAAGATCTATTCAAAAAGGAACCCCAAGATCGATCTGGTCTCAATGAACATTTATTCGAAGGCAAGATAAGCGTTCGAAGACCCCTCTCTCACACGGTGAGGAGAGAAAGAGGCCCCGAGAAAAGGCAAACATGAAAACTTATACATTTCCATCACATTACACAGATCACTTCCCCATCACGCCACATAGAGCCACTGCCCACCTGGCAGGGCGCCATCTATCCCCTAGTGTGAGAAAAGAGACTACATGACTATTTACCATCTCCCAAGGCTGAGAAGGAGATGGAGTCCAGTGAGAAAGAGTCTGGGTGACTCTTCCCACATCTACAGAGTGTGAGAAACAGAATAAAGGGAACAAACTGATGGGAAACAAAACACCCAATATGCTGTGCATGTAGTATTCTAAGACATTTCAGATACATTTCATATGACAGATTCTATGAGACCTTCGTAGTACACATGGAGTAAAATTTTCCATAACATGGGTCATGTAAATGACTGAGTATTAGTGTGTGACGACAAGGGCTTTTACAGGAAATGTTTACTTCTGAATAATTGTGTTGCTCCTTGAGTTACATAAACTAGAGCGATGTCCTGATATGGTGATGTTTGTGTTGGAGCCCAAGTGGTGTTCAGGGAATTCAGTGTAAGGAGGATGTATTGGAGAGCTTGTTTCTCACGCCTTGAGATGTCTTGAGGATTGCTCTATTAAATATTGTGCTCCCTCTGTCTTCATGCTTAGATGATTTTGGCCTCCCATCTCTTCCAGGCTGAATTTTTCTTTTGCAAGCAAGTCGGTTTTAACGTTTGTGCTATATGTGGTGTTTTCTTGTGTCCAAGTGGAATTTCTCCTAAGGGAGACAATAAAAGCTACTAATTTACTAACTACTGGAGATTTCTTCATCATCTACACACATCATCATCTATCAACTGAGAAACTTCACACCCTCATTCAGCCTGCTCTCCAAACCTGAAGTTAAAACGACTGAGATGAATCCTGCAGGTGTTCCATTGCAGGAGAGGAGGTACGAAGGATATCCAGGATATCCAGGACAGCCTGGAGTGACTACAGCGGTTCAGTTCACCACTGTGAACATCGTCACTGAGCCCCCCAAAGACCACATCATCTGGTCCCTCTGCTGCTTCATCTACTCCAACCCTTTTTGCTGCCTTGGACTGGTGGCTCTCATCTACTCCATCAAGGTCAGTTTAAATACATCAGCTGAGACTCGCTGATGAAGTAAATAACTTGTGTACCAGGTATCTATTTTTGACATTCAAAAAGCATGAACATCTTGGGAACAACAAACAACGACAAGATTTTTTTTTCTTTGGTCTCTGGTCATCATTTTTAAATGTTTTCTTTGTTTAGTGGGAACCAAAGAGCCTTTTTAATATTTGTAATAACTTAAAGCAACCATCCTTTACAGAAACAAGACAACTTACAGCTAAACAACATGGTTGAACTTTGTTCAATCTCAGAAAGTGGTATCTCAAAAACTATGGATTTGTTTTAGATTTAATTTTAATTCAAAATCCAAACTATCAGCGAGAAAAAAAAAGGATTATCATTGAGAGGTTTGAGATGAAGACCATTTTCGCTTCATTATACAATCATACAATCATGCGTAAACAATTCTATAATAAAGATGTATTCAACGTTCTCACTTACTTGAACATACTGAACTAAACAGTATTTACTTACTGAACATAATGAGGTTCTTCTCTCTTTTCAGTCTAGAGATCAGAAGATGGTTGGTGATATGGAGGGGGCTCGAAAATATGGAGCACGCGCCCGCAACTTCAACATTGTGACCACTGTTTTGGTTGGCCTTTTGTTTCTTATTCCCATTATAATGATTGTGAATGCGGCTAAGAGCCTGCAATATAATCGTCATTATTGAAAACTGAACTGTAAAAATAATTTTGTTTGACTGAAACTAAAATAAAAACAAGGCTTTGCAAAAAAAAAACAACAACCTTTAACTTTACTTCTTGAATCTCTACAGTGTATTTACTAAACTAAATAAAATAGCATTATCAACAAAGTTTCCTTTTTCTTCGTGTTTGACACTTGCATACTGACTGATATGTCCTTTGTGGTTTGTCTGGATGAGAGTGTTCATGCAGAAGTTAAAACCGTTCTTTTCAGTCTTGCTTGATCTCTGAAACATATATTTTTAACAATCCAAAGTTTTAACAATCCCACATGTACAAACAGTGAGAAATAGAATAAACTGCAAGAAATTATGAGAAACAAAACACCCAATAGGCTGAGCATGTAGTATTATAAGACATTTCAGATACATTTTATATGACAGATTATATGAGACTTTTGTACAACGCATATAATACACATGGAGTAAAGTTTTCCATAACAATAGTCCTATTTACATTTTGGATAATTTGCCTTGGAACTTTTTTCATCAGTTATTTTTGTTACGTGAAAACTATTCGCTTTTTGGTCCAGACTATACAATCTGTAGGAAAGTATAAACGTCCCTTATAGCTCTAAACAAAATCTATATGTTGGTGGTGGAAAGGTCATAGCTTAAAGTGCGCCTGAAGCTTAAATGCTTCTACAGAAAAGTTATGCATAGATTGTTAAGCAGTTTATATTTGTTTGCATCATAAAGAGTGTGTGTACTTCTCTACACCTCCCACATACATTGATTTATTAAATGTTTGTTAAAAATAGGACATCTTTCTAGAAGTTATTTATCTCAAATCTTGTGTAACATAAAAATATAACTTTCATAGCTTTAATGGGTTTACAGGGACACCCCCGTCAGTATCCATCAGCAGCAGTATGCGATGTAGTTCTGTATTTAGAGTAGAGTGCTACAAAAATATAAAACTGAAGCAACCAGGCCCTCTTATGGCAAAACGCATGAAATTAAACCTTCTTCTCTAACAGTCATCACTTTCTGTGAAATATTTGTCATCTATGATTTTTAAATTGAAGTGATTTTTTTTTTTTTACATTTTACATACATCACCTTTTGCTGACATCCTCTTTTTGCAAACATGTAATTGTAGTTAATTTCTGTTTTTGAAGGGCAATTATAAAACATTGTTGGGATGATAGACAAAAGTGAACAATTTCATCAAAAATCAAACATTTCTATACTTGAGATAATAAAACTGGTCATGCACAGTGAGCTCAATACTATATTTATACCTTTTTAAATCATGATCCAAGTAGGAATTAAAGTGACTAGAGCTCTATATCTGACAAATGATGTAATTATTCAGGAAGCATTCCTGTGTTACACTCCAGATGCCGTTTTCAAACAGCATGGTGCAGCCAGTGTTTCGGATAGATCTGTCTGGCTGTCTTGCTCCCCACTTGGTAAAGCCCAGAGGTCGTTTTTTCATATCAACAAGAAAATTCCCATTCACATTATTGACACCAATCCAGGCAATATTGTAATCGTCCCCGAAGAACTGAGTGATCACGTTGTTCTCCTCCTCGTTTTGAGGCAAAGCGAGCTCTAAGCCTCGTTGGGAGCAAAACTCGACGGCCTCGGAGAAGCAGTCTCTCTGTTTGTTGGACACAAAGTATTTCTGACCAACTCTCCGGACAAAGTCGTAGTTTATAGCTGAAAGGATTAAAAAAAAAACATTGTATGAAAATAACAAGCACAAGAAAAAAATAACAGTGGTCTTTGATTGGTAAAATCATGGTAAAACTTACCTAGCTGTAACTTAGCAACCCTTTCTTTTAAGGCTCTGGAGTCAGGGCAACAGGCAACAGTGTCATCTGAAGCAAACAGAGGAAGATAAATCAACATACTTTGTAAACAAATCTGCAGTGCTACATCTGTCCACTTGAGACTAGCTGCAAAAGCCCCAGACGTCACATACTCAACTATTCAAAATTGTCAGGTTTACAGCAGAAATAAAGACGTTTACAACATGATTTGATGCAAAAATTCGGTCTGAATCGCTATTTTTTTTATGGGCAAAAACTGTATTGGGATTATAGATTGACCAAAAGTTAGTTTGACATAGCAGTCCCAATTTGGCAACTGCCTTAAGGATTGAATCGTATATGGTAAACTATATATGAAAACATCCAACAACTACTCGTGATAGCTTGCAATTCTGCAACAGTGTCGTATAGAAGCTCCACTATACATTTTAACACATTGATAGCTATTCCACAATGGTGTAATATTAGTCTTTGTGTCTGCAAATTCACATAGCGTTGCAGCCAAAGAAAAAGTGCCGCCTTGTGAAAATAGTCAGGATCTTTTTTGCTTTACTTCTTCTAAAAAAAAGGATATCTTCAGATCATTAAAAAACATTTGTTTGAGTACTAACAGGAAAAGTCTGTGGAATGAGCTAAACAACTTGTTCAACCAATCAGGCCATAGTTCCCTAATATGAAACAAAGTATTTCACGAGGCAGCTCCAAGCCTTTACGTAAGCTTGGGAAACTACTTCAGGCTCTTCTCCCAGGGCTGGAGAGTAGCTGTGTCCTGGCAGCTCTGCAGCATTCTGCTGCCCGAAGCCTTCCAGAGAGCTGGCCAATCAGAGGAAAGTAGGAACATGAGGAGTGGGGCCTTAAAGAGACAGTTGCTTAGACAAACCTCTTCAGGCAGGGGCCACAATAATAGTATAAAAAAAGTTAAAAAAACTAAAAAAAATAGTTTTTAGGGGCAAATCATGCACAGCTACCCAACAAGTTTAACAAATAAATGTTATACAGGATCATCAACAAAATCCATTCAGTATTACCGCATGTACATGGAGGCCCAGGAAATCCAGGAACTCCTGCCGAGCCTTTTTCTCCTCGATCCCCTCAAAAGGAATAAGACAGACAATAAACAAATCTATTACAACTGTCGAGTCATCTCAGTAGATTCAAAGAGCAAAGTGCAGAACGTTTTTTAGGAAAAGTAACATGGGAGGGTGAGAAGAATTGTGCAGATTGTTTCACTCTGGCAACATAACAAACCCAAACACATAAAATGAATTATACCAACCTTGAGGTCCTGGGTCACCTCTACATCCAGGACTACCTTCTCTTCCAGGCATACCGGGAAAACCATAAACCCCTCTTTCACCTTTGGGACCTTGAAGTTGACTGAAGCCAGTAGGAGCCATCCAGCAGACAGCGCAGAAACGAAACAGCCATATCTCCATGATGCAGAACTGCAGAACACAATTGGAAAAATAACATCATGTGTGTTTTTCAACAACAGGAGAAGAAGAGAAAACATTTCTATATGTGCATGACTCCAATTGTTCTCAGAAATACATTTGTTTTATTATTCATTCAATTTGAATTCACTTAACAGCACTTAACAGACATTCAGCATATCATACAACCACTTAAAACACAATTAACATATGCAAATACACAGCACAGACTTACTGATAGGAGAGAGAATGCTCTGTTGGTTGTGCTTCTGCTTCACTGAATTGTTATGTTAGACTCAGGGAAAAGGAATTTCAGTCCAAAATAAATAGCAGATGCAAAATCTCCTTTGGGATACATAGCATAAAGAAGAAGACCACCCAAGGGTCAAGTCCCTCCCATCCTCTTCAACCAGCAACAGTAGATCATTGTGAAAACCAAAGTATCTGTGTGGTAAACACTCTAAAGTTGTCATTGAGTTTGTAATAAAGGAGACGTGTGAATGTGCGGTCAAAGAGGGAGGAAGGTTAATCAAATCTTTCCAACCATTTTACAAACTGAATGTAGTCAAGGTTTCACCTTTCAAACATGGTCTTAGATAAATGATTATGTTTTGCTTCATACATTTTGATATTCACAAGTAATTTACTCACAGTCCATTTTTTTTACATGATTTGGGGTCTTTAACATCTAAAACACTGGCTTATTAGAAACCACATCTGTCAGCGCTGAACCTGTTCTGCCAGCAATTTCCACTTTGTGTTTGGTTGTTGGTGACTGTGTACTGGGGTTTTAATTAATGTGGCCTGCATGCTTTTGTTGTTTATTGTAGGGAGCTTCAGATAGCTTACTCACCGTTTTATCTGTGGCCTCACGTTTATTGTATAACAGTGTTACATGTTGTTCTGTTGTGTGCATGTAGCAATTACTTTAGTGGGTCATTAGATGCATGCTTTTACTAACACCTGTTAGATTTTGTATATGTCTGCTCATTGCTGCTCCACGTCTTTCCTGCGTATTTTATTCCTTTTTTATATTAACCAACAGCTGCTTTATGTGTATCCTGCTTGTTTTATGTATTTTCTCTTAATATTTGCTGCCTCTTGTTTGTCATGCATAAATGTATTTCTATCTGTGGCTACCTACTTGTCTGCATCATTACTGTCATGATATTTTTATTTGAAGCTTTTTGCAATGTTTGAATTTGATTTTTTTTAAAGAGCCTTTTATCAAAAATGAGTCTTTTGGCTAACTTTGACACATTTACAGAAATATTTATTAACATGGACTGTCCCTGTCAGATAACATAAATAAACAGATAGAAAGATAGATTAGTTTGTTTAAAGATACATTTGTTTTCCCAATAATCCCTGTAATCGCTGGTAAAAAAGAAAAAAAAAAAAAAGAAAAAGAAGAAGGGTGGTGTTGAATTCATGTGATCTTCAAATCCCAAAAGAGGCTTTACATCTGTTGTTTACTTTGGAGCAAAATCTTCATGATGTGAATCTCTCAGTCAGTTTTCTCAGTCAACAAGCAAAGCAGTGCTCCAAGCACATCCTCTTTTTATACGGTGAGTTGTTGTTTTCTGTCCTTACCTTTGTTTGCGCAAGAATTGTTTTGAAGTTATTGGCTGTGCTTTACGAAGAAAGAATGTGCTTTAATGCTCTGAGATGCATCAAACACAAAGAAGCATTCGTCTTTACAGTTGTTTGTGCAAAGTTTCACATCCATTCAGATTGCAATGACTGAACAGTATTTGTTATTATAGTCTTGTAATCTGTGAATCGATACTTTCAAATCCATTGCCCATATTTCTGATGCTACTTGTTCATCTGCCTTTTAGATATTTTACATCTTCACTGAAGAGATGAGGCGGTGTCTGTTATCCTACATCGTCTGCCTAATGGCTCTTATTTGCCTCAGTCAACTTCAATGTATTCCTGGACCCAAAGGGGAACAAGGGGACCCTGGGTTTCCAGGTATTCCAGGAGCTCCAGGGAGACTTGGTCCACCTGGTCTTCCTGGTTCAAAAGGTAAAGATCATTAACTTCACAACAATATTTTTCTCAGAATATTATTCCTATCCAAACTTTGTACATTTTTAGTCCGAATTCTTAAACTTAACTTTTAGACCAGGGACTGCGTTTGTTGAATTCTCACAATTGAACCTCCAACTTCTCAAAATCAAACTTTGACCAAATCCTTCTATCTTGTCTTCACAGTTTTATTTGTGTGTGTCTATAAGATGAGGGGAAATTTGCTAATTTCTTGTTTGTTGTCACTTTCTCTCATCTTCAGGGGAAAAAGGAAACAGTGGATTGGATGGGCTACCTGGACCTAGAAGGACATTTTCACAAGGTGAGATGTTTCAAGATTTGAAGTTTAATTTAGGCACATTTCTGTTCTTCATTATACTGAACAATGAAATATCAGCTATGGTGTAGTTGTTAGACATTTGGCAGACCCAGGAAGATAAACATCCATTTTAAAAGGATGAACTGTGTCTGTGCTTTCCCCTTAATCGTAGTTGAAGACAAGTGACTATTATTTAGTTCTAGGTCTGTGTGATTTGATCAGAACATTTGACCTTGATTTATCTATAAAATAGCAAATGCACTGCAAATGCAATACACAATGCAAACTCTAACCAGCTGCATCAAAATTGCCCTTGTTAGCCTATAAGAATAGATAAAATGAAACCTGTAGTACTCATATGAATTTGATGCAGAGTTGGACACATTCGGGTATGTATTGCAACTAATGTCTATCTATCTATCTATCTATCTATCTATCTATCTATCTATCTATCTATCTATCTATCTATCTATCTATCTATCTGTCTGTCTGTCTGTCTGTCTGTCTGTCTGTCTGTCTGTCTGTCTGTCTGTCTGTCTGTCTGTCTGTCTGTCTGTCTGTCTGTCTGTCTGTCTATCATCTATCAATCTATCTTGCATCATTTAACTTGTAAAATCAATAATAAATGATTATTCATGGATTTTTAATCTCACAGTAGTAGCCTATAAATGATTTTAAGCAAGTAATTCAGTTGTTTAATTGTTTCCATTCAATTTAATTAGAGATATGAGATACTTCTTTTTGTTTGTTCCAGATATCATTGATTCTAATTGTCCAGACCTCAAAGCCTTAGAGAAAAGTGTTGTGAAGTTAGAGTTGAGTAAGTACCATGATAAACTAATACACGAATAATAAACATGATCTGATCTAAATTTAGTATTTAAAAAAACATTTTAAAGGCTTTGCTTATTGTTTTTTGGTTTTCTGCATGTTCTCTCCTTTCAGCTATAAACTACGACTTTGTCCGGAGAGTTGGTCAGAAATACTTTGTGTCCTACAAAAAGAGAGACTCCTTCTCCGAGGCCGTCGAGTTTTGCTCCCAGCGAGGCTTAGAGCTCGCTTTGCCTCAGAACGAAGAGGAGAACAACATGATCACTCAGTTCTTTGGAGATGTTTACAAAATGGCCTGGATTGGTGTCAACAATAAAAAAGCAGAGGGGAATTTTGGTGTTGATATGAAAAACCGACCTCTGAGCTTTACCAAGTGGGGAGCAAGACAGCCAGACAGATCTATCCGAAACACTGGCTGTACTATGCTGTCAGAAAACGGCATCTGGAGTGTAACACAGGAATGCTTCCTGAATGGTTTCATCATTTGTCAGATATAGAAAGTTTCCCATCAATTGTAAGTCTTGTCCTTGTCAATGTCCTTCCAATGTGTAGAAACATGTTATCTCCAGGTGCAGTGTTTAAGTTTGGTATTGTAATAAAATGGTTTGGGCTTCTTTTTTTTTAAACCTGGGACCTGTTTGAGATGTATTATCATCCAGTGGGTTTAAACTGTTGTGTACTTAATTAATGAAATCCTATGGGGGAAGCCTTTCATGTCACAGTGTATTTTTTAATAGAAGCAGTTTAAGAAGCATCTTGTCTGAAATACAAAAATAGCCTACAAAACTCCACTCCATTTTTAATGGCAAGCTGACACAGAAATTAGCAGCGAGATTTAGGCCTATTAATGTTTTGTTGTCCCGTCTTTTATTAGACTGAGGCAATGAGGCAATGATCTATTCAATGGCATTGAATTTAACGCAGTTGTTTTCTGCCCGGAAGTCAATGAAATAAAACCTTTTGTTGTGAAGAAGGGGGTTAATTTTAGATTGGGGCTGGATTACAGACTGTTTATAAAAACAAGAGTGGATATAGTAGGTTATAATAGACTTAAACTACAGCAGACTGCAAAATTTGATTTATACAGTTGTCTCGCGAACCTGTTCAACTTCCGATTCATTCAGAGAAAAGTCTTGTCATCATTTTACGTCTAACAATTTAAAGTTAAAACGACAATCGATTTGGTAATGTTTATCAACAAAAATGATTGCGGAGTATTTTCCGTAGCAGAGTGGCGCAGCGGAAGCGTGCTGGGCCCATAACCCAGAGGTCGATGGATCGAAACCATCCTCTGCTAGGTATTTTATTTTATTTTTTTAATCGTTTTACTATTTCCTGTGTGCTTTATATCGCGAGAAAACGTTTTATTTAGGTCCCCTATTTAGAGAAAGCGCAGATGCAAATTCTCAGTCGTGGAAGGAAATTAATCGACAATATTTTATGGAATACTTTGTCATTGTACGATTTGTAATTACTTCAGCAGAATACTAAGCACAAAGAATGTTTTCAAGTCTTACCTTTGCAGAAGCAACAAAACAAATCCGTGACAAGCATTTACTTTGCTTTGTTTTAAAAGTAGGTTAAATGTCCATGTCTTGAAGCCTACATTGCAGGATACCCGCAACTTTGAGTACGATTTTCATTTTCAACATTAAATATCCAAAACTTCAGCAGCTGTTGTGTTCTACGTTAAGTACTGTATTTACATTTTATAATCAAATTGAAAACAACAGGTCGCACATTTTGTTTACTTTGAAAGCCTTGCACCCTATGCTGCAGACTGGCCCGCAGAGGGCAGTGTTGTTCCAAATGTCAACATGTAAGAGTCAGACATATTTTTAAACATGTTTTTTTTCATTTTGTTTAATAGGGACAATGCAGTTTTATCATAGTTTCAATACAAATCATGAAACTGATGTGCTGCACAAAGAGGTCATCGCTATTGCAACTTTCCAGCTCTTGTCCCTGTTGTTCCTTTGGGTAAACAGAGGAAACATGTAGATCACTTAGTTACATAAAACCCAACAGCACTACATGAAGATGTATTGAAATACAATATTAATGCTAAAAGCCAGTTTATATCACAGTTTTAAGATACAATTTATAAGGGGATATAGTTCTGGTTTGCTTTGAGCCAGCATTTCACTCTTTTGTAAAAGATTTTAGGTCTAACATTTATTTTATTTCAGGTGGTAATCTGTTGAACAGTTTGACAACGTCTTTGATTGAGAAAGCTGTAAATTACGTTGTTGCTACTTTTTCCATTCACTGTGCTTCTTGTTATTACCCTGTAGTATTTTTTTTGTCTTTCTTACTTATTGCAATGAGAATCAATATTAATTCATAAAAAAAATAGCACAAAATAAATTGTTCAAAAACCTAATTGTGGTGTTATTTTTTCAAATGTTTCATAGTTCTGTGTGTTATGTATACAAAAATGCAGCAAGTAGGGTTAAAAAAAAATATTTTCAGGATTAATTCCCTCTGCACTGACTGGAGAAATCTCATGACAAAAGGTCTGACATGACTTAGAGCATTCATTTTGTCACACCAATATTCATCTAATAAAGAAGAGTCACAGTAAAGCGTAAAGAAACGTTTTTTTTTCTTACAACTGACCCATTCCATTATAAAATATAGGTCATTGATATAATTATTAAATAAAAAGAGATAAAGTTGTAGGCTACAAACGACTTGAATTTTCTGAGCAGCAGTTTTAAACCCAAAGTGAATCTGTTTGTGATGACAGGCAGGTTAGAAAGAGAAGCTGGATGTTTGGCCCTTTCCTTTAAAAACATCTGAAACTTCAGCTCCAGCTTTTGTTGTGAAATAAACCTTCAGTCTCGTTGGTTTCTGGACTTACGTTTTTTTCCAGGTTTTGCAACTTTGAGATTAAATTTAGAGAACTTCCCTACATTTTTCCTAATGTTTTATTTAACATGATCTTTTTGTACCCACTCAGTTCTCCTCTTCACAGACTCGTCCATGGAGGTTTCAGGCAGACAGCACTTCAGATGAACTCCTACTCTTCATCCCTTCAAGGGATTTTGCACATTACAGCCCTGCCTCCACTGTCCTCTGCTTCCACCGCCCACCACACCCACCTGAATCACAGCAGTACATCTTCTGAGAAACCTGAAGTGATGGGTGTTCATCTGTAAGATTCAGCATTGCTCCCATGTTGTGTCTTTCCTTGCTTCTCTGTCATGCAGCTTTCTGCCTCTCTACATCTCTATTTTTAAGTCTCTCTCAGACCTGACCACATAATGACAGGCCGTGCTGTATATTAAAGGACCCTGCCCTTGTGTCCTCTCCAGGTCACCTCCCTTTCCATGGGCCTTTATAAGCCTCAAGGAGGTGGGGGGCACTACTTTCCAAAGACACATTAGTGGAAGGCTTACAAGAAGACAACGACATCTACCTATCCAAACGCTAACCATGGATAACCATTCGTACAACTTCCCCTCAGATTGCACCCCGCTCACCAACTGTAAGTCTGCGCGTAAGCCGGCTGGATCCACGGTCGTGAACATGGGCAACGCCGGCAAGAACCCTCCCAAGGACTATCTAGTCTGGTCGCTGTGCAACACTTTGTATGTTAACTTCTGCTGCCTGGGCTTCATGGCACTCATCTACTCCATTAAGGTCAGAACTTGCACCATTTTTTATTTGACTTTTATCTACTTCTTGGAGGTTTTATGTTTTATTAAAATGGTACAAACAAGTGTCCAAAACCCATGAAGAATTTATTCTGTTAAACGTTGAAGGACCAAGACTTTAGAAGACCAAACAATGACTGAGTCAGTCTCTCTTCTTTTTCAATCTATTTTTAGGCATTTATCATTGGTTACAACTATATCTGTTAAATAATTATAATAGATAATAATATTAAATCTGTTCCATTTATTGGTAATGAATGATTATTTTAGCTGAGCCGCAGGTAGAAACACTCGAGAATACTTTGTCATAACAGAGAGCAATTTAGAAATGATCAATATGTAATGAAGTGTTGTATTTTAAGTCTTGTGAGGAACAAACAGCAACACCATGAACATTCAAATAACTGTCTTCATTGTCTGTCAAGTGGCAACAACTGGCAAAGAAAGATCTGAAACATTCGGCATATTGTGGCAAATGCTTCATTGTGAAATACATGAATCACTATAGTAGCATGTCCAGCTGTGAGAGCTCTATCTAATGGAGTATTTAGCTTTTCCAGATTTCGATTTCTGACCATCAAAAATGGGTAAATGTATTTGGTGTATTATGCAAGGAAGATCTCTGTTCTCAAATGAAAAGCCATACATTTAAAGCATCGTAGGACTTGTTGTTTTCTCTAGAAACATTGGACAAACAGAAGAAAGTTGGTGCGCCCTTCACCGCAGGAATGGGGCTGTGGAGACAACAGGAACGCAAAGCATAACAAAACCTTTTCTCATGTTAAGACGACTCATAATGCCTTGTACAAAATACAGATCAGGACTGGACAAGCTGTGCTATTACCTGGACATAAAAAATGTTTTTAAAAAAAACAACCCCTCACCACCAAAAGGGCGTGGAGACGTCTTTTTTTATATTCCACGTGTCTGCATTGGGCGAAACTCTGAATAACAGTCCTAGTATTGGCTCAGAAGTCAAATTAAAGGCAGTCACTGCATGCTCATCTGAGGAGTTAAAAAAAGGCATAATTGGCATCCTCCTAATGGGCAAGTGCTCATGGGAAATTAGAGAGGGCGAGGAAAAGACTCCGCCTGGGCCGGTCCAAAGTATACAGATTGTTCAAGGATTTGACATCACTCCTCCCCTTGCATGTGGGCATGATGTGACGATTAGAGAACATTTTTTAAACTACTCCCTATCCAACACGATAATAAGTCTTTGTTTGCCCTCCCTTCACGATATACATAGTACATGGGTGTAGACACTAACTGTGCGCATTGGCTCATAAATACAGAGCTGGGCTTAGAGTTAAACAAGGATTTAAATGTTTGTCGATAATAACGTGAATGTGTGTACGTGTCTTTGTAGGCCAGGGACCAGAAGACTCAGGGAAACCTGCTTCTGGCCCAGGAGTGTTCGGACAAAGCCAAGTGGTACAACATCCTGGCAGCCGGTTGGAACCTGCTGATTCCACTTCTGGCCATCGTCCTTCTCGTCCTCCTGCTCGTCCACCTGGGAACGTCCCAGGGCTCCTTCGACTTCTTAGGAGAGGACGGCTTCCAAAACTTCCTGAAACTGTTCAGCTGGTAGATGCAGATGAAAAAAAAAAGTCAACACATACACACTAAAAGGGAGAGTGTATTTGATTGGATTCAGCAGAAGAAAAAAAAACAAATCCTACAAATTTCTTCCAGTTTATGCGAAGCGTTTCTACATAGAAACTAGTATATGTGAAGCTCGGCAGGGATTCCTTACATCTGCTCAGCATTATGAAAAAAGAAGGTAATCTTTGGGGTGCCCATATACTCATGTTAGTCTCACTTATTCGGCCAATTCAAGAATAAAACATTTGACAAGAACATTGGAGAAACAAAATCAAAAACATACTTCTATTACAGGACCGTGAGAATAGGGCTTTTAGTATTTGTGCATCTCTATTGGTACCATCAGCATTAGTGTGAGACCAGCAAGTCTCCCAGACAGTCAGTTAAAATGTGAAGTTAAACAAAGACTGAGGAGCCTAATAAAGAAGACGAGTACAGAACGGGGAGGCAAGGAGCTGAATCCAGACTAAGAGCTCGAGCATGCAGCTACTCCACGTCAGTACTGACATATTTATTGTATTTATGTTAAAAGGAAATTTGAAGACAGCTTAAATGTTCTGTGGTCACATTAGACAGAGGAGAGAGAAGAAGGGAAAGTCTGACTGTTAAAATGAGGAAAAAGCCACTTGACAATGGACATCAACCTTCACCTCCCATGGATAGTCACTTATTCTGTTCCTTCAGCAGGTTTTAGATCTTATTTCTGTTTTCATATACATCTATTGTTTTGTCATTATTCATGTTTTATCATATTGTGTTACATAGTCGTATTACGGACATCTTGAGTGAGCTTAATAAACCAGATACTGTCGATTCAGTGTTTTATTGAAAAACACGTCTTAATGTTTTCAACAATTCACATAAATCTTCTTAAAGCTTTCAGGTCTTTCCCCTCGCTGTCAACGAATGATGGATTACCTATAAAAAGGTCCCGCACCTGCACTCATTCCTGATTATTTGGGGTGTCGTTGGTTTGATCCTTGGCCGAATCTGCATGGTAGTTTTAAACCCAGCTGTGCGCCTGCTGCTGTACCAACTATAAACATATCATCCTTTTTAGACTTTGTGCCCTCAGCTGGAAGGCAGGGCCGCCCAGGCAGACCACTTCAGAGGAGACAGCAGCAATGTGGAGCCCTGCTGCTCATTACTAACCTGCTCCACTTTGAATGGTGTATGTTGTAGCAAGACATGCATGTTCTGTTTAACCCTATGCTGGTTGCTAACTCTACTTAGCCTGAACAGAAGAAAGCCCATTTTTTATGATCTGAAACAGACTTTAGGTTTAAACATCGAAGGAAGTTGTTTTTGCAGTTGTGTTAGAAAGAGAACAAACCAAGACAGCAGTACTTCTAGAGCCAAGTAAACTTAAAGACAACAAAGTAAACAATATAAATGTAATACTTGAGGATTTAAAATATGTATACTATAGATATTTGCTGTTTATTTTGTGCTGTATGTTGCAAAGGGAGTGAGCAAAAGTTGACTTTGTTGTGAAGTACAGAGACAGAGTGACTGAATATGAATTAATACGACATATAGTGAGATATGAAGGCTTAACAAGGTCTCAAAATAAGGTGTCTGTTACCCCTTATGTTTGGTATCACATTAAAGCTAATCAATGCAGATTCAGGTTGGGGAAAAAAATTCTAAAGGCACACATTTGGAATTATAAATCCAATAAGAAATACAAATAAAATAACACGCCAGACAAGGAAAATCTTTGATGCAATACTGCGAAGGACAGAACAACTTGTATTTAGTATAATTATGGAGAAGAACATATAACTTCAGATAGAACACTTATAGGTTTTTAAAAAAGGGATCTGTAAAAGCCCCTGCCAGCAGCGTTTCTGTGGTTGCTGTTCCTTTGAGGACTGACATACTCAAAGGACTCATATAGACAGGCAGTTGGCTTACGTAAAGTTTTTACTTGCGCTGAGCATTTTAAACACACAATACAGAGACTAAATTTGAATGTTAATGGGGGGCTCCATTTGTCCTCCTCGTCCCTCGTCTATGAAGACCTGCTCCTACAGACCTCCCACCTTCCAGACTCCCGTCATATTAGAAGCCTCTCCTTTTCTCCTAACTTTATTTATACACACCCAAATCACAGCCTTCAGCTACAAACTTTCTATTTTCACCCCGTGGTCAGAGAGAAAAGCTTACAGATGTCTGCCCCGTGGAGAATTACAGGGTATAGGCCGGCAGTGCACAGGGAGGGGGCGCTAACATGGCAGCTCTTCCTGGAAGCTGTTGGCTGAAACTGAGACCTGTAGAGGACCGAGGACGATATGGAGACGCATACATTAACTGATTTTAATTTAGGTTCATCAAACACTCTTTACACTCACTCTTTACTTTCTGACATTTAACCTATATATTTTCTTCATCTGAAAAGCTTCCTCACAAGTTTCATGGAAATGAATCTTCAGTTTGCTCACTTTCATGAATTTGCTTTAAAATCGTTTTGTGGCCGAGTGAGCAGAGCGCACTGAAGGACAGAGCATGCTCTTGTTATTTTAAGTCTTTCCCAATGTGATGATTAGAGCATCTGCAAATCCCGCACTGCACACTAGATGGTGCAGTGGTACAAGGGGAAAGCATACGAGGTTTAAAGAGAGAAATCAGTGAGAAACTGTTAATGTGCAGGTTTCATGGCTTACTATAGAAATGTCACCCTCAGTGTTGCATTGAAACAAAGTTTATATCTGTAGTATGAACACAGTAACATCTAAATAAGAACCAATGGCAATTTTAATTTTCGGGCCATAATCATTCTTGGACAATTTTTTTTTGAAACAATAAGAGTTAGATTCGTTTAGTATATATATATATATATATATATATATATATATATATATATAGATAGATAGATAGATAGATAGATAGATAGATAGATAGATAGATAGATAGATAGATAGATAGATAGATAGATAGATAGATAGATAGATAGATAGATGATGTTAAGAAACCGGAGGTATTAATAGTGTATCGGTGACTGACTTCCTGTCCCGCTTTCTGTGCTTTACTGTGCCAAAAATGACGCGTACAGTCAACTCCTACACTGTTGCGCCGTAGGCAAAATCCGTTGTAAAGGTTACAGAATAATCACTTAAAGGCTCAAGCTTGAAGTTGTGAACACGGCCTAAGAGTTAGATTACTAATATTTATGTGCACACACAGACCTTCTGATATTTGAGTACACACAGGACAGAGTATACAAACACACCCAACATAATGCTGATTGACACATTAATTGCTGGTTTCTTCATCATAATTTGAGCAGGACGCTGTTAAGACATGGTGATATTACATCAGTGGATTATTTGTTTTATGCATGGATGTAACACAGTTTAGTTTGGTGCTACCTTTGATGTCAAAGTCAAAGTTTATTTGTTCAGCACATTTAAAACAGCTTCAGCTAACCAAAGTGCTTTACAGAGCCTCACAAAGACAGTGTCTCATTTTAGTCTTAACATCCTCACGCACAACTGGGGTACACAGAACTCCTTGGGGCAGAGAATATGAACTCTAAGCTGCTTTTCATGTTCAAACTCATCAATTTTTTTGCACTATAATTTTGCAAGTTGTCTCTTGTGTGATTTGTCCCACATTTAAGGATGATTACAGCTCCACAATCTATACTGAAGCATCTGGAATGTCTGACAGTTGAACACGTTGCCTCATAAAACTATCTTGGGGGGAAAAAAGCAGAAGCTCCAAGGGATTTGAATTTTTCTGAATATAAATATATGTGGTTTGGTAGTTAAACTGGTTTCCACGCCCTTTGTTCTCATACTTCTGTCCCTGATTAAGTGAACACATTATCAAAAGCAAGCCTGCATTCACAGACAACATGCTCCACTGTCCCTACAAACTTTTAATTTACTTTGTTAATAGTAAAACATTTTACAAGCAGTATTTGTGGGCCTTCAAACTGTTCCCAAACCAATTGCAATCCTTTGAAAACCCTTTTTTTTTTAAAATCCTTGTAAAAAACACAAGGCTCAAGTATCTCGTTATCGTCTTCCTCTCACATATTTAAAGATTAGAAACACATGACAGCCAAACGTAAAGTCAGCTCATTCTCTTTCAAACACTTATAGCTGCTTCAGTGCAAAATGTCAAAGTACCAAGCTCTAGCAACTTCCAAAATATGGAAGTTGGTCTGGAAACAGGAGAGGTGCCAGATCACTTCCCGAGTACTGCCGAGGTAACCGTGAGCAAGGCACCCAACCCCCAAAATCTCTGGTGCACTCCCTGCATTGCTGTGTGTAGCAGTCCCACTCTGACATCTCTCCACATGTGCACAGTTTGTGCATGTGTGTATTTCCGAACTATGTGAGTGACTAACATGACGTCACGCAGTAAATAAAGTAATAAAGTATGTAAACTTTCAACAACAACACAAACAGGTTTACCTTACATGAAATTATTTCCTTTGTATGGAATATTAAGAATGATTAATTTAAGGATTGTTTGACCAGTGAATGCACACGTACTGTTGTTTAATGCTGCTGATTTATAGCAGGTTATTGTCTGCTATCGGACATGTTGATTTGCTCCTCTTCAATGAGAATATCCCTCCTTAAAATAACAGTCAAATAAAAAAGGAACAAAAAGTACAGTGTAGAGAGAATAGCACAATGCGAAAGTTCCTTATCCAGAATATGTAATCTATCAAATGAACCTATAATGCAAAATCACCATTTTAAAAAACATGAGAGACCATAGTGGATGGCAGCGAGATAGTGAGAGATGTTGGAATGCAGCCAATCACCTTCTCTGCAGGCAGATGATACGCTGCTGACTGTGATAGAGGAGGAGAGGACAGACTTAATGATGGCAGTGCAAAAAATGCATCATCATGGTCTTTGGGAGGTTGAACTTCTTCAGCTGAAGAAGCGGAAAGACCCCACATAGACACCGTGGAGTCACGGATGGTTATGGTGCTGAGGGTGGCTGTTTTTTTCCTGATGTGCACAACTATCTCCACTGTCTTCAGAGCGTTAAGCTCTTGCTTCTTTTCCCTGCACCAGGTCAGTTTGGTCAGCTTCCCACCTGTAGGCAGATTCATTTCCACCAGAGATGAGTCCAATGAGGGTGGTGTCTTCTGCGAACTTGAGGAGTCTGACAGACTGGTGACCTGAGGTGCAACTGTTAGTGTACATTAAGAAGAGCAGAGGAGAAAGAACACAACCTTGAGGGGAGCCAGAGCTGATGGTCCTGCGGTCTGAGACATTCTTCCCTAGCTTCACCTGCTGACTCCTGTCAGACAGGAAGTCTGTGGTCCACCTGCAGGTGGAGTCAGGCACATTCAGCTGAGAGAGCTTGTCCTGGAGCAGGGCTGGGATTATTGTATTAAAAGCAGAGCTGAAATCCACAAACAGGATCCTGGCGTAGTGTCCTGCTGAGTCCAGATGCTTGATGATGGAGTGGAAGGCCAGGTTTACAGGGTCGTCAACAGACCTGTTGGCTCTGTAGGCGAACTGTAGGGGATCCAGGAGGGGTTCTCCGATGTCTTTGAGGTGGGAAAGCAAAAGCGCTCAAAAGACTTCATCCCCACAGAGGGGAGGGATAATGGTGGAGGACATGAAGCAGGCTGGCACTAGGCATGTCTCTAAAGGTGTTAAAAATGTCTGTAAAGACTGGAGACAGCTGATCAGCACAGTGTTTTAAGGTGGTGGTGGAAATCTTACTCACATCTCTTTCAGTGACTGAAAGAGGTGTCGCATGAGGACTTTGTCCCTCTCTGACCACTTCAACAGCATGTGCAGTGCAAAGCAGACAGCCTGCACAATTAAGAAAATAAGATAAAGAAAGAAAATCTGTTTGTGTGAAACAATAAGAAACACAGAACACTCTGTTTCCAGTTTTATGTACCTTTCCTTCTGCCAATTTTAGAGACAAAGGAGAACAGTTTCCATTTTAGGGCAATAATACTAAGCAACTCCTGCATTCTAGAGGAGTCAGATTAAGCACAGACACGGAACATGTAATTAAATGCAGAAGGGCACCACTGGAGGGAGCAATGAGTCAGACGTTCCCAGAGTTTCTTTTTATTTCTCTTATGACACTAAATCCCTAAAGCATCATCTTACCGTGTGGCAAAGACAATCATGTACAGATGGTTGATTTTTGGGGACAGAGAAAATTGGTAGCCTGCTGTACAATGATTTAAGGAGGTCATGTTCAGACGGTTACAGTGTACATCCAAAGATAAGAAAAAAAGTAGAGCAAGAAAGTGGACCAAACAAATATTTGTTCATAAGCTGAGTAATGTAAAGGTAATAAATAGCAGAAGTCCATATATGAATACTACAGTCAAGGTTAAGTTTGTGTGATGGCCTCCCTCGCCTCCCCATTGAAAAGTCTCCTCCTGCAGCCAACCCACAGACACACAGGATACCTGAGTGAATCGTCGACACTGGGCGTTTCCAAACATAGCTCGTCCTGAAGAGCAAGTTGACTGAGTGGATCACAGACACTTCAGCAGTTCTCAGGCACGAGTGCAAAGAGCAACTACACCGTAAAGCTGAAGGAGAACAGAGCAGGAGAGTCAAGATGAGCAGGTAAGAGTCTGAACTGTTCTCTTATTAATGGAGTTCAAGGAGAATGGAGTTAATAATTAAGAATGATACAAAAATGTTGAACTTCAGGTACAACACCTCAGTATACTTTAACCCAGACGTAATGTAGTTTAATATATTAAGGCTAAATGCCATGAATTATTGACTTTTTCTGTTCCATATGTAGAATAATTTTGATAGAAAAATGCAGTTACAGGACTTAACTTTGTTCATCAATAATCAATGACAAGACCTGTGAGGATTTAAACGGTTAGTATTGCATAACAGGAGTGAAGGAAGTCCCACTGAGCTGGGATTTTGAGCATCTGTTCATATACATTGTGTGTCTGCAGTAAATGCACAGGATGCTTTTCTTTCTTTCTTTCTTTTATTTTTTTTTTTTTAAGTTTAAGCACCCAATTTACCTTTAATATATTTATATTTGATTTTTGCTCATTTGTGAAAAACCCCCCCAAAAAAACAGTAACATGTTTGTTGCAGGTCGTTGCGTGAAGTTTTGCAGCTGCTAAGAGAATACATTTTGTTAGTGTATTTAATTTGCTTGTTTTGCAAATAAACCTGCTGTTAGAAATGCAAAAGACACAAAAAACAAACATTTAGAGAGTAGTCCATGTGCTACATTTTTCTCAGATAATTTAATCAAAGTAAGATTGTTTTGGGGGGAAATTTTTCATATTAACATATTGACCTGCTTTCCTTTACATTTCCACTACAAAGCCATTATTGAAGATTAATTCTATTCATGACCATTATCTGATTTGTCATGCCCAGACAAGGTAACCATCAGCTTTTAAATGAGTTTAGTAGATTGGTAGCTAGGTTAAATGTATGTTATAAAATCTTTATGATTATATATGAATGCAAAATAATGTATGAAAAAAACATTACTGTCACCTAAAATGATACGTGCCAGTGAGGTTTCAAAGTGCCAAATGAATGCTTAGCAAAACCCATGTTAAGGTGTTATACATAGCTTTGTATAACACGTGAATAAATGACATACCTTTCTTTGTTGACAAGAGATAATTAATACCGGTATGTAAGTAAAGTATGCCTCTAAAACCAGCTTAGTTTAGCATACAAGCAGGAGGTAGAGGAACAATAATTAGCTTACAGGCATCTAGATAGAAATGTGATGTAACTGGAATGATGTGTTACCACAGATTTTTAAAAAATTGGGAGGTTAAATAAAATGTTCTTGAGCAACCAAAAGGGCTGCTGGATGGGGGATCTCATGATCCATTGACAATGCAAGGCAAGCTATTTGAACCTATTTCCAGCTGTTACGCAAAGTTAAGCTAACTGGCTTCCAGCTGTCGCTACATCTCTTCAACAGAAAGTGAAAAGGTTTATCTGCAGATCTGTACACGTCAAAATAGATCAAAATGCGAAGAGGCATGGACAGGCACAGATGAACTTGTTTTACGGGATTCAAACTGCAGAAGATAGAGTTTGGTTGTGCAAAGCGGTGGGAGGGGTTGGTGGCCTGTGGGTGAACAATGGTGTCCCTTTAGAGCTTGTTTGTTTCACAACATCAATCACATACATAAACATCTTCTTGAAAACAGATAAATAGCATATTTTACATATTTTAGAAAGATGTGTGACCTTGGTGTGGTTTTTGTCATAAACCAGCCACAATGCGTCTGCATTTTATGAATGTGCTAATTTAAAAAAAAAGAAAAAAAAGAAAAAAAAAAAGAATTAAAAAGTTTCACTCTCTAGGTATCACTGATTTAAGTCAGAACCTGCGTGCATGACATGTTTGTTGTCTCACTCACAGATCGGATATTGATTTCCTTGTGTTAGTGCAATCACAACTGTTCTAGTGACATTCAATGACTGGCATCAGCTAAGCCATTTGTACAGAACACAATGTGATATTGGAACGGAGCTGAGACTCAACCAATAGCAAATAGCAGCCAGAGCCAGCACGCCTGCAGCTGGCATATGGACACAATTATGGCAAATACCAGAGTTTACAAGTTCCCTTTTTGCAACCAACAAAGATCGTAAATGACGTGAACAAGGAAAGAATGAGAGAAGAGGCGGAGGCGATGAAGTAGAATATGATGCATTCAGTATTGGGGACTTGAAACTGCTGAAAGTGGGAAAAGTTTTCTTTGAAAGCGTTTGATTTAATTTAATTATGTAACTCCTGTTATTGTTTGTTGAAGTGACAAGTTCCCAACCATCCTAACTTTGCCTTATTGTTAATGAAGCTTCTCATCTGCTGCTGATTGACACACCATGTTATTTTTGTGTCACTATATGTTGTAGGTAAGAAATAAAACATATTACCTTAACCTATACCTTACAAAACATGTGGTACATTTTAATTTAAATTTAAATTTAAAGAAACTATTTCTGTATTGCATTATATCCGTACGCCGTGAAACATATTTGTGTTGTCAATGCAATAAATGAAGCACTTTTGAAGAAACAATTCAGCAAGTAAGACTATGAAAGTGACAAACAACATTCAAAACAACATCGACTGGTGCATGATGTCCTGCTTGTCAGATATGTTCACATCTCTTCTTTGTATATTACGACAGAGATGATGACTTTTTGTTCCCATGGTTCTAACATCTCAATATTGAGCTCACCATGACCTACATCATCCACGTGTTTACACGTTATCAATCACTGATGCAGTGATGGACTTCAATCTTTGAAATCTTTCAAATTAATGTTACCTTTGCTATTTAGGCTAAAAGTCAGAAAATCTATTTAGGCTAAAAGTCAGAAAATCTATTCAGGCTAAAAGTCAGAACACCTATTTAGGGCAAAAGTCAAAAAAGCTCTACTGTTCTTGTTTTAGAACTGAAGATCTGCCAAAAACGACTGTGTTGACGTAATTGATTTCTTTTTTTTCTTCTTTGTTTTGGTTGGTGGGCTTTTAGATCCAAAAGTTAAATTTGTTCTGAAAATTGGTAAAGTTTGATGAGGCATTAAACGTTATGTCTGTTTCAATGTCATGTGTGTTAACCAGCTTAAACATTTTTTTTCTTTGCTGAACTTGTTACTGAACAGCAGTCATACAAGTTAAGCAAACAACATTATTTACATAGCAAGAATAACTCAACAGCGTATACTGTATGCATATAGGCTACTCTACCTGAGGTAATTGACTTATATTTTAGCACCTAATGTGAAAGGACAGATTGTTTAAGGTAACAAATGTTTCCTCTCTGCAGATGTCTGATCAAGAAGGAGGAGGTGCAGAGCTTCATTGAGAGGTGTATGATGGCTGTGGGCACACAGCAGCATCACGCCCGCAGCCTGGCGGAGGTCCTGGTGGTGGGAGACCACAGGGGACACTACAGCCATGGACTCAACAGGATGGGTGAGTTGGGCAAAGGAAGCTGTTTATATGCATGTAGCACTACTTTAGTACAAAAGAGGAAACAAGTTGGTTGAACTGTGATTGGGTGACATTAATGGTAACATGTTAAAACATTTCCACAATCATTTTATTATTTTGTCTGTGAAAGATCAAATATTCTTAAAACTCAGTTCAAGTTTATAGCTTAGGGATTTGGTTCGATGAGCTTTAATTGGCGGCCCCAAAGACCTGTCCGTGTTACTGCATTATCATAAAACACACAATTCTTTCACATGTACCCGTTCCGGTCAACACACATTTGTTTTCAAGCAGATGGTGCAATCTGGCAAAGACATTGCCAGAAGCTAAAAAACTACTTCAATTTATTTGGTTTAGGACAACAGTCTAATTCTGTTATTTACAACATAATATCTTCAGGCTATAGCCTCTGCTTCTTGCTCAGTCACTCTTTGTTTTTCTTGTCTTAGCTTCATCTGTCATTGGATCACAGTGTACAGAGACGGTATAAGTGGCTACTGAAGGCTTGTGTGTGAATTTGTGCCCTATAGCGGTGCACCTATCACGATTTCACCTCTGCCCTCTTACAAAGGTAGATACAAGTAAACACACAAACGGGCCTCCCTGTGAACATATAGGAGAGACATCATTCTCCCCGTTGAAAGTCAAAATGACCTTTGAAAGGCGGAAAAGTTGTCTCTTGTTGCTTTCAGCTCCTGTTGGGAACTTTTAGGTAAACGTTGGCGCCCCCTGTCTTATGTCTTTGCTGATGTTGTCCTTTGCATGAGTAAATAGTGTTTGTTTTTTTTAACCTTGTCCTGCCTTCTTTGAACAGTCACATGTTTTACTAACAGTAATTTCTACATTTTCAATAAAAAAAAAAAGTATTTTCCTTCAGCTTGCTCACCTGACGCCTACCTGGCAGCAGTGATTACAGACTTTTCATAAAATAATAAAGGAAAACGTAATCTTAATGCTGATGGTGTTGTTTGCTTCTGTAAAACTCATAGAGGTATTAGTATACATTTCCATCTTTTTCCTAATCAGCTAAGTTCTCCTCACTCGAGCTTTAACCAGTAATATTTCCTCAAAAAATTTCTGTGAGACTAATGACAATCTGTAGGATTTAAAGTGTTTACACGTTATCACAACTCTCCCCTTTTCAACAGTTAGCCTTCAACTGCTTTATAGGATGCTGTTGTGTCTGTAAGTTTATGTGGTTGTTGTTGGTGCTCACTGTCTCTTTCCTTTCCAACAGACATGTATGTAAAGGACATCAAATCAGGAATCTGTGCCAAAGATGGAGATCCTGTGTTGGAGAAGGAGAGCTCAGCCACAGCGCTGGTGGATGGGAGGAACCTTCTGGGTCCTGTGGTGGGAAACTTCTGCATGAATCTGGCCATCAAGAAGGCCAAAGAGGCAGGCATCGGCTGGGTTGTGGCACACGGTGAGGACGATTTTCTTCAAATCTCAAAGGTCCTTAATCCTTTAAAGCATCTGTCACAGACTTATGATACAGGCCTGTGTGTATTTGTCTGTTTTTCTGCCTTTGATATAACTCTTTAATGTCTTTCATCATAAGTTTAACTTTGATGGAGGAATAATGATGATTAATTTGCTGTAATTGTTAGAGTATGATACAACAGAAAAAAAATAAAATCTCCAAATGCTTTTATTTTAAAGCAGTTCTCCCCTATGTTTGGACTTAGGTACTCATTTTAAACTCTATGTTACATATTCCTTTTGTAAGATATCTAACTTGCATATTTTATAACATACATTTTTTTAAGGGCCACAACCACCCTAGTGTGTTTCTCCTTTTAAAGGTTTTTAAAGTGGTCGTCTTAAGGAAAACGACATTGTCAACAGTATTAAGGCATTAACTGTGTCTCATTTTTCTTTAACAGGTTCTAACCATTATGGTATTGCCGGATATTACGCTATGCAAGCTCTGAAGGAAAACATGATTGTGAGTGAAAGGTTCTTCTGCAACTCATCTCATTTACATAATGCTGTATTACTTGTATTTTTTGTTCAATGTGTTTTGAATTTGATTGACTAAAAAGCGTATTTCACATCACTGAATGTGCAGTTTTACTGAATGGTTTTCTTTCTACCACAGGGCATGTCATTCACCAACACTTCCCCTCTGGTTGTTCCCACACGCGGTAAAGAGGTACATGTGTTATTTCTTTTACAAAGTTGTCTGTGCCATAAACAACTTGTCCGTGTGATTTCACACAATGTGCATCTGCTGTTTTCAGTGTTCTCTGGGCACTAACCCCATCAGTGTGGCGGCTCCTGCTAAAGACGGCGACAGCTTCGTTCTGGACATGGCCACATCAGCAGTAGCTCTTGGAAAGGTAAGCTTACATCTCTACTGATAAGCCACCAGGGATGCCTTACATTCACAACATAATGAATGCAACCATACACTATTTGCACCAAGTGAGTTTGACACTGCGTGTTTCTTAAGAGCCAAGTTTGTAGTGAAATGTCTCACTTCAGTGGTTGAAAATTAGAGGTTAATTTTGACATCACAAATAATTCTGATTTTAGTGACAGAAGCAAAATGTTTGTCACCATGGAAATGACTCCACCATGGAACTGAATAACTGAGGAGGTCACTAAGAGTTGTAATAATTTATAATTAAAAACTTGTTGTTTTTGTTTTCATAATGTAAACTGTGGTTTTAAAAAAAACAGAACAAGGTCGACTTACTGTCTTTTATGGACAGGTGGAGCTGCATGATCGCCGTGGAGACCCCATACCTGAGGGCTGGGGTTGTGATGCTCAGGGGAAACTGACCTCTGACCCAAAGAAAGTGCTGAATGGAGGAGGACTGGTGCCCATCGGTGGCAGTGAAGCCACAGGTGAGAAAGCAGCTGATAAAAGTCAGCACAGAGAAGGACAGATCCATGTCGTGTCAGAGTAATACTATTTTGTCTGAGAATTATTCTTGCATGTAGATAATATGCCATGACATGCGTGTGTATCATCAAGAAGAAATCTCACAGCATCAATAGCAAATGTCAAGTATAAATACAGTACCTGGTGTCTTAATATTTTTCTCATAGACTTTTTAAATCTGCGCTCTGATATATGCCAAAATTGTTAAATGAATGAATCCAGAATGTTATCAGAGCTCACATTGTTCCAGATCTCTTCTTGCTCCCAAATGTTTATATCTTCCAGCTACCATGTTTATGCTAGCAATTTATTTGTCAATTTTCCATATTACGTTTTTATTTGATTCCTCTCAACATAACAGCAGTAGTGGATAATAATATTTTGAATTTGGGGGCTTGATCCAATTCTGTGCATTCACTGCAATACAACATTTGACTTGCGATAAATGGAGAAAAGAGCAGTAACAGATGTTTTGAAATAAGCCAACACTCCTTTTTTTATTTCCCTCCTTACACACTAGGAGTTTTTCATCCAACTAATAATTAAAGTAAATGTGTGGCATCCATCCACTCTTTATAAAGCAGCTGAAGTTTGTCTGTGTTGTCGCCCTCAGGAGGATACAAAGGCTACGGCCTGGGAATGATGGTGGAAGTGTTCTGTGGCATCTTGGCTGGAGCTCATTATAGCACACATGTTCGCACGTGGAAAGTAACAGACCGTGTTGCTGACCTGGTATGGTTTTTCATTTCCTACATGTTTTTACATGTTGTTGGATGTGTGCGTAAGGAAGCTGTTTCGTGGTGGATGCCATTTCCCCAAAAGATGACTTACAGTTTCTGATCATTCACAGCATGAAAAACAGTTTTCATTTGACTTATCTGTAACTTCTTACTCCTAAACTCTTCTTTTTTTTACAACTGAAAATACATCTTGTAAATGTATTAAAGTCTTAAAATTACTTGCTTGCATACAAATGTTGTGAAGATCAGTTTAACTGTAATGTTGACAGAACATTTGTTGCTTTGCAGTTGCACATCTTCTTGAATTGTTTAGGATATAGACACAGTATGTGCCACAAATATCAGCTATAGAGTCAAAACAGCGTGTTTAATAATTTTGCTGATATGTTTCTCTTGAAAAGTGACTGAAGCAGTGAGTGTGACCGAAACGAAAAGCTGTCTGTTGGATTTTCTATGCGGCTAACAAAGCTGTGGAGTAAACGAGCAAGACTTTGAGCATTGAAAGAATACAAACTGGATTGGGTTAGTGATAGCTCTACATCACTGTGATGGTTAAAAAAGAAAAAAGAAACCTGACAGGTGAATAGAGCCAAGTATGACGCGTTGCAACATGGTCTTTGTCAAAAAGATAAGCTCAATCATTAAGTCTGACGTCAAGTCACCTCTCTGTTTACTGTTTGTTTTGGATCAGCTCACTGTGTTGACATCACCCTGCCTTTGTATTTTCAGGGTCAGTGTTTCGTGGCCATTAACCCAGAAAACTTTGCTCCGGGGTTCAGTGACAGGATGTCAGAACTGCTGTCCATCCACAGAGGGTTGGACCCCGTGAGTAAACGCTACTGCTGAGATGGAAAAATGGCTGCGATTGAAACCAGTCTTTAATGTCTGCTGCTCTTCCCTGTAGGCTGACCCTCATGCTCCTGTTTTGACGGCTGGAGATCCAGAGATGATGAACATGAAGAAGTGCGACGAAATGGGCGGAATCCCATATCACATTAATGTGGTCAACCACATGGTAAGCACTTACATTAAAACAAATATAAGTGGTCTAAAAATGTGCAAAACGGAGAGGTTTAGCTCTCTGAAGCAGCAGTATGAGAAGACGTGTAAATACTATTGGCACATTTTTTTAAACTATGACAATTTTTTTGTCGATAAACTAGAGTTTGAGTAATATTTTTATATGCTTTACATTTAAATACTCTCATTCGCTTATTCACTGATGATAAAATGACATCATTAATACCACTCTATATGTTTCCTAAATATGATTCTCCAACCAGCTGCGTTTATTATCTACTACTGCTTTTGTGATAAAGGTTTTAAGATTGAGCTAACTTGACTCCATTGTTTGCTTTGTATTTTTTCTGCAGAACGACTGTGCGAAGAAAATTGGTGTCAGCAAGCTGCTGCCGTGTGAAAATCTCATCTCCAATTAGACCGCTCAGTGAAGATTAAAGATTCACTTTAAGTGAGCTGAGAATGCTACTCTGTTTTATGCTCCTCTTAAATGTTGATTATAATCATCTTTTTGAAGTTTGACAAACACTTGTCAGGTGCTTTTAGTATTTCAACTAAGTTTTGATTCATATTGGCCTTTTATGAAATATGAAATAACATGATAATCATGTTCCTTTTTGGGGGACCCCTCGGGCACTTTTTTTGCGTTTCAAGACACTTCCTCTATATTGTAATATAAATAATTAATAAGTGGATGTGAACGTGTTAACATTTGTGTTTTCTGTTTTAAGAGAAGCTCAAGTTGCATGCAATGTTATTTTTGACAATAGTTTATGACCAACAAAAATGTATTTTCATTACTTAAAAGCACTTAAAAGTAACCATGAGATATGACCTCATCTGTCACCTTCATTGAGTTTAGATTGTCTTTAAACTTTAAGTTCTCAAAGAAGTATTTGTATCAGTGTTGTTCAATAAACGCCTTAAAACCAAAACTTGTTTGCTAAAGTTTTTCTCCTAAGATTGTTTTGTTGTCTTTGCTCTTCTTCATTGATAGGACAGCTGAAGAGTCAAAGAAAATATAGCAGGAAATCATTTATCATCCTTTAATATGCCTTGATGTTCTGCTGTGATTTGAATGGTTGTTTTAATGTACAACCCCATCTCCTAAAAAGTATGGACACTGTTTAAAACGTCAAATAGACCCTTTCATAAATTATTAAGTCTTATTCATTATTTTTTTCTTTCAAAAAGACAATGCATGTTGGTCACCCATTGGAACAGTTTGGATGATTATGAAGTGTTAACCAACATAAACATTTTTACTTTTTAGAAATTGGGATTGTATGATACAGCGCCAGAAATGTTATCTTTAACCATCAAATGGTGTACGTGTTAATGTTTTTAGTCCATTTCACTTTTAACTGTATGTGTACCAATTTAGCGTTTCAAAATCAAACAGAAAACTATAAATTGGAGACAACACATCAGCAGCTATATGAAATAAAGAGAGAGCGAGAGAGAGAGATTTTATGTTTGCAGGTTTTCACCACTAGATGGAGACATAGTTCTTATAAACTGCTTCCTTATCTTGGACGTCTTGATGGATTTTCCTAAACACTTCATGAGTTCTTGGATTTTTGTTTGTCAGATATCTTATAATGGCATTTTATCTCCACATTTACAAAATTATTTTATAAATATACATAAAATAATAGTGCGGTATTTATATTTTATTTAAATTCACTAGAGCTTTTTCTGGTTTACAAATTCTAACATGAATGTGGATGCATTATTTATTTTTAAAGCATAACTATAGACCAGTCACATATGTCCCATCCTCTTTTCATGGACTAGAAATGTATTGGTAAATACTTATTATTCCTTAAGGTGGATCAGACCTGTTTAAATAAAGGTTGGGTGGGCCCTGTGGTATTTTTAGATATCGGATAGAGCTGCAGCATTTTAAAGTTTGCAGGAAATGCTTTCTCCTGACTTTTCTTTTTTATGAGCGATTGAGGCCTGATGACATAAACAAAGATGAAAAACAAGGAAAAGAAAAATTCAAGCAAGGTTGCCTTCACAGGTGAACACAACTTGGCACTTGTCTTGTAAAATAATATGAGGGAGGCAAGTGTCTCTTCGATTCGATTTCGATACTTAGGGTCACATTCGAAGAATCTAGAATCTGTTTTTGATTCAAAAACGATTTTAGATTCATAGATCCATGAAGTCAAAGTCTATATTTGACTGAGTACATACTTCAGGATCTACTCCAGTCATCCGTGAGACTGGCTGAATTTATTGCTGCTCCAGTTGAGTTAAAGAGCTAGCATTAGTTCTTAGTGAAATGAAGACTAGAATAAAAAGCAAATGTAAGTTGTCTATTCAATAGTAGCTTTGACATAGTGTTATTTTTTCAACAATGAAGCATTATTGATTGTATTAGATAATTTAACAGTAATGTATTTGAATATGTGCTTCTTCTTTCATTTCAGCAAAGACAAACTGATATCTTCACTGCTATGAGTTGTCAGGACAAAGTCAGGTCAATCACTTTTTTTTAAATTTGCAAATTTTCAGGACTTTGATTCAACATTGACACTTTTTTATGTGCACTGTCTGCATTGTTATCTTTATTAAAGTTTGAAAAGCTATTCGCTGAAATATTCATATTCAGCAGTGTGCACATGAATTTAAAGCACAGATCTGTTTTTGTGTGTGTCCACACGTGTTGTTGATATCTTCTTCTTCTATTTCTCTATAAAGTTGTCTCTTTCTGGTAACATTTATTTTTCCTCATGACACTGAAAATTACTGAAGATGAGGCCCAAAAGCACAAGGGAGAAGTGCTGTGACAGATGCCCAGATCAGGGCCTTAATCTCCCATGCCAAAAGTCCTGGCACTGGGCCCTGGATCCTGGATGTCCCTTTAACACTCGGCCGGCTGCAGACAAAAGGAGAAATCAACAAATCAATGGGCTTTCAGCTCTAACGGGGGAGGGGTAAGGAGGTGCTGGTGTTGTGGATGGTGGGTGGGTGGATGGTGTTGGGATTGGGGGATGCAAGTGAGTGCTGTGCTGGCCTCGTCCAGGTCTGCAAGGGAGTATGAGGGGGATGTATGGAGATTATGTTTGGGCTGAGGGGGATAGAGGCTATGTGTTGGGCGGAGGGCTCCTCCGAGTCCGAGGATTAAGGGGCGATTCAAGCACTCGTTATAGGGGGCAGACTTGGAGGTGCGTGTGCATGGATGGATAGATGGATTTTAGGGGTCTAATCTGTCCTGGCCTTGGCCTGGTGCCCTTGTGCAGATTAGACAGGGCCCCTAGAAGCCCTAAGAGCTGGGGCCGCTGGTTAGGATTAAGGAGATTCTAACAGGTGTTTCCTTTTGTGGAGCCGAGGGGGGATCTATCAATCACTCACTGAACGAGCAAATCATGAAGTGTGCGACTATTACTGATGAAGCCAGTGATGCTAAAGGCCGTGACATGTGTGTGCGTGGGTCAGTGTTTGTTTTTGGACTTGTGGACTCTACTTGCTGCTTTGTATTAAATGTGTTGTGGTGTCATTTCTAAAAATATCAAGGTATGCAGGAAATGAATCAGATAAAGAGAGAAAGAGATTTAAACTACTGATGAAATGAAAACTTGATGTATATTTTTTTATAAGTTTACATCCTGGTGCATCTGATCAGTCAGCTGAGCTGCAGGGATCCACTGGTGGGTGAGATTAGAGGTGCTGCTGGAGAGCTCTGCAGAACACTTTCACACAGTGAGAAGGATCAGATCAGAAGAGCTTAGAAGTCTCAGAGCTTCAGCTGAGAAACTGGAATTAACACAGTGACACAACACAGAATAATATACGGTTGACCATTGATTTGATACAACTTTGATACTATTCAACATTTCAGACAGCACTTTACCTTGTACATTACGAAACTCCTGACAGACCAAGTCACTTGTGATACCATCCGAATCAATAAAGTGTTTTTTTGGTTGTTTTTTTCCAAACTCTCCGTTCGGGACATTTTAGTTAAATTATTAAGAGCAATCCAACAATAATCCAATCTCAACAGTTCGCAAAATCAGCAATAAAAAGAAAGCTCACATCAATTGTCACATCAATGGAGGTCAATCAAATTTTGCTCAAAGCTTTGGGGAAACCCTGTGTGATAGTTTAATAACAAACAATACAGTTAAAACAGGTGTTCAGTTAGCCTGTATCCTTTCATTATGGAGTTCTATCTTGGTGGTAATCAAGAGTGTTTAGGTCTATTATTAACCTTGGTAATCTTCATCTCAGCAGGCTAAAATAGGAACCATTGAGAGACATGAGACAGAAGGATGAAAATGACATTACAGTTAAAATGGGAAATGGCCGTCTGTATTTTCAGTGAAGTGGCACAGCAGAAAGAGGGCATGTATTACGAATGTCCTGACAGACCGGAGGGAGGAGTGGAGTGCACAGAGAGAGTGGGAGGAGAGCTAGAAAAGCTCCTCTGATCTCCTGCTGGGGCTTTAATGAAGTGGAGCGACTTCCTGGTTTGTTCTTCCCAGCTGTTGCTCCTTCAAAGCCAACATATTTGACCTTGGCTCTTTGTCCTGCTCAGGCTACCATACCTCCAAATGCTCAAGCGGACACGTAAAAAAAAAAGCATCTGCTGTCTTTTTCTCTCTAACTGCTGGGGAATGCAAACGTTGCTCCATCTGTTGAAGCTCTTAATGTTTTGGCTTATGTTGATAAAACTAAAAAATATAAATTATTTCATTGTATCATAATGTTTCAGAGTGTATCTTACAGTATTGTACTGTATCGTAACCCATACTGTATCGTATCACATATTCTATCGCACCTTTTTTTGGAAGTTGTAAAAAACGATTCACTGTTCAGGAATTAGATTCTTCAGATGCCTAAAATATCCAATAAAAACCCTTTTATTTTATTTCCTGATTGTAATTCCTGTGCAGCTAGACTGTAAACAACTGTGATGATTTGTTTCACGGCAACAACATGTTGCGTGTAGAGTCTGCAGAGTTGCTTATAGTTTTGGAACAATAAACATGCTAAATCTGAGTTTAATAAATGTACTTAGCCTATTATGAATTTTTTGAAAATGAAAGGGGCAAAGTGCCCAATGATGATGATATCTGCGATGTAAATGAAACATAGACTGCATAAAAAAACCCATGAACATGACCTTCGCCAACCTTGGAAGAAAAAAAATATCCACATCTTTCAAAACAACAAAAAAAGTGTTGTCAACAGCATCTGGTTCTGTTGTCCTCTTCTCACCTATCTGTTACACAGCAACAGTATGAAGAAAAGGAAACTAGTTTCACTGCCGGAATAACAGCCAGTCTGTTCTCCATGTGTGAAACCGGCTTCTCTCTGTCCACTTGTCACCCAGGTGGTCCATGTGGTGCTGTTTTTTTTGTAGTTGTTGAACTGAATTGAGAGAAGAACAAATACAAATCAGACAGGATTCTAACACTCTTCTTTTCCTCCTCTCTTCTCACACTGTGTGCAGGCGAGTGGATTTGACCTCGTCTGTGTGGTTTGCTCACCTCTGGACGTCATGACTCTCACACCCACACGTCAGCAGACAGCTGAGGTTTTTCAGGCCTTTATGTGTGTGTGAGCTCCTAATGACACTTTACTGTAACTGTTGTTCTCATGTGTTTTCCACTTAGGATAATCCTGCCTCCATTTAATCCATCACTTTTTCTTTATTTCCTGCAAGCACCTTTAACTTTTTTAGGAAGGGGTGGATTAGCTTCTTCAAAAAAAAAATGAAGGTTGTGTTTTCTGTCCTTTTGTTATGCAGATGTTGCTTTTTAACCTCCATACATTATTAGCACTTTAATTGCAAGGCATTCACTTTATTTCACAAAACAAATGAGACTGTGAAATAGAGGAATGAAAGTCTAACAGGCCTTAAAAGATAAATTACACCGAATGAGTAGCATGAATCACAACTGAACCTTTAGACTACTGTATGTATTCAGCAGGGTCTGAAACACACAAGAATGAATACAGCTACAGTGAAAAGAAAACAGACAGAATTTTAAAGCTACATTCCTTTAATAACAAGACGTATCAAAATGAATAAGAACAATCTTGTGATGCATGCAAACGTTTCTAAGGGCAACTTGTGCCCACTTTGACAATTATAGCTCACATGTGCAAGCTTATATCCATTTACATCTAAAGTAAAGCCCCTCTGACACATGCACTGCACTCCTCAAAATGTCCAAATGCCCTGGGTGGGTGCATGTGTGAACCCAGACCTGACACCCTGACTTTATCAGACTTTTTTTCTGCTTGCTCCTTTGTAAAAAAAAAAAAAAAAAAAAAAAAAATCCTAACAAGAAAAGTGGACAGACGCAGCAGGTAACAGACTTTAACATTCACCACAGACGAGCTGGCGAATTGATGATGTAGCTAATTTTGCTGCTTGCCTCACTTGCCCCACCAAAAAACACGAGTGTGAGTCGCAGTTAGTTCTTAGGTGGGAAACCCAGGTTCCAATCAGCTTGCAAGCAAAAGAGGAACTTAGCAGGCATGAAATAGACATGCATCATTAGGGAGTGATTTTGCACTCAGTGTAAAACAGCAGTATCATGCACTGCTTTAAAAACAGGTGGCCTGGTCTTCTCACTCTTATTGCATTTGCTCAGTTTTTGTGTAAATTCTCTCACAGATTTCCTCCTAAGTAACAGGCAGAGTTCAATCCATCATCTGACACTTCCTGTCAGCTCTCAGCTCCTGTGATATGTGCAGAATTTGTCACTTTCAGGTGCCAAAGCCAGCTCCAATCTCTTCCACATCCACAGGAAGTAACAAAGAAGCGCAACAGAGTGTGTTGGGACCTCACACTGCACATCGTGAGCTCCCTGAAGACAGTCAACAGTGTCCTGCTGTGTCCTATTATGAGGTGTCAGGTAAAACACGTGCCAACAAAGGGTAATAATCTGACCTCTTTGAATGTAATTATGGCTCAGCAAATGTCCTGACACCACCAGTAGCAGCCTTGACTGAGCTGTGCTAGTGGTGCAAGTAAGAAAGAGGTGAAAATTGAGGCTAGAACAGAAGCCTGGAGGAGAGGAGTTGAGAATAGAATCAACCATTTGCTGACCAGCTGCTGATCAATTGTTCGTACTCGTAAGTCCAAAATAAGATCAATTGCATCAATAGTTTGTCTTTAAGCCCAATCCTGTGCTCCACAAAAGAATGACTTCCAATAATTAAGCTCCTTACCTCAATTTATCCCAGAATTAGAACAGATAAGACCCGTTCAAGCTGTGAAGAATTTCACGATGGCAAGCTTTGCGCTGTATCCAAACACCAACTGGGATAAACCCAGCAGACAGAAACCCTGTCCTGAGGGATCAATCTATTGCTCTGTAAATGAAAATGTATTTCATATGAACGACTTCAGAGCAGTCTTTACTCATCAAAAACAGGTCTCGCCAGACGTCTTACACCCGGTTTACACTTATTAAAATACAAACTGATACCAAGCTTGTTTCCTTGGTAACAAGCGATCTGATCATGCCTGTGCATACACACCTGTATTTCTAGATTGTTCTCGTTGTCCTAATTGACATCTAATCTCCAGGAAACAACCTTGCATGCAAAGGTCAGATGATGGGGATAAAATATATAATATAAAAAATATGGACAACAGGACAGCTCCCCAAAATCAAAGCCAGTATACATTCAAAGCTAACCCTACTGCTAGCTGCATTATATGCCACCAGATCTACTGTCAAGATCAGTTCACATTTTTCTGTGTTGTTTTTGTATATTCTATTTAATGGTATTGAATGGTGTAAGACATCATGATTGACAGCTCTGGTGATAAATGTGGCTGCTGTGTGCTCTGGATTAGCATAGAGGGGGAAAAGTAATGACCGCTAACACAAGAGTCAGTGAACTTGTCAAAACAGTGAGTGTCTTCTTCAGAACGACCCTGTGGACTGAACTGACATGAGGGATCTTCTCCACTTTATCTGAGCTAAATCGGTGTTTTGTTCAGTGGGGCGGCAGGATGTTGAATCAGGAATTCAAACCGGGTCCAAAGTTAGATGCTGTTAAGTTGCATTACAGGAAATGTTGGATAATGTAGAAGAGAACAGAATAGAGGATCTACTCTGATACTCAAATTTAGATCAAGTTTGAATCTCTCTCTCTCTACTGAGTCTTTAGATTTTATGAACATACACTACTGAATATACATATTTAAACCAAGACATTATATATAAATATATCTTGGTTTGTATTCTTTATCTTCCTCAAATACCGTCTTTTTTCCTTTCTTTTCGCCTTCCTGTTTTCTGAAGCACTTTGTAACTTTTTTTAAACGTAATACTGATCAAATATTCTTCAAGATGAAATGTTGTTCTGAAAATGTTCATGATTTTCTGTATTTGTTTTTATTGTGTTATACACACCACAACACTTTGTTTCATCATACAATTAGTTCTGAATTATCCCAGGCTTACAACATATTTCACAACAATAAAAAATGAATAATGTAAAAAAAAAAAAAAAAAAAACCTAACTTGAGTACAATACTGCTCACATAAAATAAAATCGAGAATGAGTTAATGGAATATCTTCATAACATGAGAAGCTTTTGATCATGAACGATGACAAAAACACAGAGTCATGTTTCTGCAGCTTCCACTTTGAGGCCCTCAAACCTCCTCTTTTCTCTGGGATAAAGGAGCAGCTTTGTGGTTTGGTTCATGTTCCCCCTCTGGCTGAAAGAAGTCTTCATTTACAGAGGAAAGGATTAGTCTCTGGATTCAGGCAACAATCAAACCCCAAACACACTTCAAGAGGCAACACCCCCAACCCTGCTGTTACTGTGATCATTCAAAAGCTAGGGGGCTGCTGGTGTGTGACAACAGTAACAGGTGACAGGTGACTGAGTGCAGGAGGCGGGACAGGAGCTCACCTTTCTTCGTGGTCAGTCACCCTGTATTGGCTTAGGGACTCCCAGGTCGGGGCCTGGGGCCTCACTGATGGATGGGTACAGCTGAGACCGTCTTGGTCATGGAGAAACTGATCTAATAAGGACGGAGAGGGGGCACAACCTGACCCTGAGGACCCCCGGACCCCTGACAGCCTCCTATGAATCCTCAATATGCTCTATTTACTCACTGAAAACTAGACTTTTTATTAGATATCAGGTCTCAGTGGGCCAGAGTTTACTGCCACTGATGTGACAGAGGCTGCAGACTGTGAAAACAGCAGTGAAATGTGATCGAAGATTTACCTTTTTATGGTTCTCTAATTGTGTTTTCATAGAATTAAATCTAGTTTGACACAAGCCTTAGTTTCACTGTTTCCATATTTCTGAATTTAACTTTTACATCTCAAACTTGTCTTGTGATCAGAGCACAGTAAATGAATGAATAATGTTACTCAGCAGTCTCAGAGATTTTCCTATGAAAAGTCCCTTTTGCACAAATCCTCCTGACAGCTGGAAATGTTCAGGATAGGCAGACAGGACAGGATGTATAAAGGAGGCTGCAGAAGTCACTGTACAATGTTTACAATCAATCCAAGATGGCGGTGAAGTAACAGGGTCACTTACATCGATAATGATTATTTGTTTAAAGATGCATGTGGATGGACACATCTACGGCATCATAAAATGATGAGAAAAGATCCTTCTGAACAGCAGAAGAAACTACATACTAACAACACACGTCCTGAAGTAGGCAGGATGCCCGAGCACGTATTATCATGCTCTAAAAGTTACCAATATAATACTAATTCTTTAGAAGACAGGTGCCTTGCTTGTTTTCCTGTCATTTTTTTTTAAGATGGTCCCACTTTTTGTAGATTTTTTCAACAGGTTGAGTGTTGCTCTTCTGATTTGGTATTGGTTAGCCGTATTCATCCCTGCTGCTTGCTCCTGCTTTTTACTTTTTGTGGAAATTTTATGAAGTGTCTGTTAAGAGAAATAATGTCTGTGGCGGAGGGGTGAAGATTCATTCACGTAAAACACCCGGAATATAATGATACATATTTAGGACTGCAGTGCATGTGTATGTATTTAATAATATAATAATAATAATATTAGATAGAAGATGAAATTACAGTTTACTTTTTCTAATGTACATGTTCATTTAATTACTCCAGACTGTCATTTCATTTACAGTTTCATTACATGACATTAGACAGTAATTTCATTTTAGTGTCATCTGGACGGGCGGTCCTGTCAGCAGCTCTGACCCTTAGTCCTCCAACAGAGGCATGACTTCCCATCCATTATCCATCTGGGGCCCCAACTCACTCTGTCTCTTTCACACACACATGCACACACACACTCTATGTTTGGTCATCCAATTACTCCCTCCTCCTTTCCTCACACACGAACACGCACATGAAGAGACACAAACACGGAATCTACCAATTACATCCTCCAAGCCCTGATTAATTTTCTGACATCTCTGAGCCTCTTTTGTTTTCGGTGATTGCCCTCAGCTCAGTAAATTATTTCCCAGTGTCAAAACATTTGTTAGTACCCCTGTTTTAGTACTGACTTTTATGACTTTATCTGGAAAAAAGCCTGAAAGACATTACCAAAAAAGGATTTATGTCTGTAGTCTACTTGCAGTAAGTACCTAAAGTGGCATTATATCAAATGTAATCCTGCTCTCCACTTTTATGTTACTCAAAGTGAGACATTTCTCTTCACCCATGCTGCAGCCATAAAAAAGAAAACAATCGCCATCGTTGACATCAAACTTGAACTGATGTAAGTTGGGGAACATTTAATGTACTACTTGATTTCCTGTGTAATTTATTCTGCCTCTTTGGAAAAAAACAGATCCTTATCAGAAGTCACCTTCAAACAATGGACTCATATGTACAAAGGGTTTGTGGTTTGCAAGTAACACCTGAAAAAGGATTGAATCATTGAGTTATATTTTGGGAGAAATTCAAGCGTATCTAAAAACTGGGTATCACATCTCTGAACACTAAAATGTGTCTCTCATAACTGCAGTGCTGCTTATCCAGCTGTGTCCATGGACTCATTTAGAGTAAATAAAGTGGACACGACTGAGGGCAAAGGTCAGACTGGGAACGCGTAACTCCTGTTAAAGACATTCGCCAAAACATTGTGTGGTGTCTTTATTTCCCTGGAAATTAAAGCAGAAATAGCTCATTAAATCTAAAATCTAACATGATGTTTGGTAGATTCTTCAATTGTTATACCTGCATGAAGCTTCAATATATCTAACACTAACTTTAATAATTCTGAAAGTGACAGCCTAGACAAACAGACTTATCTCACACTGATATTACTTTATGTGCAACATGGATTCAGGAAACTACAAACCCCATAAGTCTATGTCATAGGTCTGCTCTTAAAACCCTAATGTAGTTCAACGCAGTCCAACTTTATCAGCTAAAAATCAAACGTGTCCAGCAAAGTGCAAGACCCAGATTAAGACATTTTTAAGTATCAAGTTTCTTTTTGTTAGAACGGATGATATTTGAAACCCAGACTGACTAAAGCTATTGGAGAAGAGGCCAACTCAGAAGTGTAACCTTTGTGCCACAGTATGCCGCTAAGAAACTAACAACCTGCACTGATTCCCATTCAGAACAAATGAATATGAACCGAAATCGTTGGAACACTTTGGACTAAGATCTCTCTTAAACTCTAATGAGCAGATTTATTTTCCAGTATCTAATTAGCAGGAAATGAGTGTGAGCTTCGTGTTCACTAATGTGTGCACGCCAGAGGTCAGAGGGGGGACTGTGCATTTCCAGGCATGTTTTGTCTGCGATACTTTTGGTGAGTGGCAGTGGTTAGTAGTGATAAGACCTGTCAGCTGGTCTGCACAGTGGTACTACACTCCACCACCTCCACTGGTCTCTCTGTGTGGAAGTTCCCTCCCATCTCCTGTTTGCTGCGATCATCAGGACAGCTGGTGACGGGGCAGCTGCACGGCTGCGGGGTGGCTGGGAAAGAGCCCGTCCCCGGCGAACCCAGGAGGGGCTTCTGCATCTGCTCAGCTGTCGACCCACCCACCCCCACCCCTCTTCCTTCTTCCCTTCTTCCTTCCCCCAGTACTCCATCAGCTGAGAGCAGCAGGGGAGACAGCTGGTCGGTGTTGCTGGGGAGAGAGGAGGGTCAGGGTGTTTTTATGTGTGTGTATTGAGTTGGTTGGGGGGTTGACCAAGCAGCGATGACATCACTGTCTAAGTGATGCATTTAAACACATGTGCATGTATACAAACACTGTTGTGGTTCTGGTTGTTCTGTTGTCCTGTTGTTTTTGCATCTTTCTTTGTTTATATTAATGTTTTCTGGTGTTTGTCAACAGAAGTTTGAATTACATTTTTGCTAAATTTGAAATATATATACATCTAAAAAAATTCCATGCATCCTTGGCTTCACATCGTCCCGACTTGATTACTGAAACTTATTATACTTTGTTATCACACAGGCCTGTTTACCTTCAACTGAATTCATTTTAAAATCCAGTTGTAGTAGATGGTTCAGCCCTCTGTTACACCACAGAACTCCTGTCCCCCAATCACACTGTCTAAAGTCGTCTGACCAAAGACTTCACTCTCTCTCAGAGATCCAGACAAAGTGAGGGTGCAGGGGAGTGGATAGAGTCAGAAATGAGGGAGAGAGAGAGAGTGGGGGATGTCATCGGAGAAAGAAGCCACAGGTCAGATTTGATCCTGGGTCGCACACTTGGAGGACTCCAGCATCCATCGATTCTCCTAAACTAAACTAAAATAGATCTTTCAAGAGCCATCATGCTGTTGTTGTTTTTTAGTGATTGTTGCTGTTGTTAGTACTGGTATTTTCAATCTTATTTTTACCCTCTTTATTTTCTTCTTTTCATCTTTTTTTCCGTAGTTTGAAATTTTAAAAGACTTTACATCAACTGTGTTGTGTTTTATGTGCAATAAACAGTAAGTACAGTTGATTGGATTTCACGTCTTAAATCATGTGGAAGTGTCAAATACAAATATGATTACGATGTTTTCATTCTTTCATTATCCTGTACGGTTTTCAGACAACTTTTCAGCAGAAGTTTTGGCATTCTCCTCTTTTTGGCCACATGCCAATCCATAGCAGGAATAATCACACACTCACTAAAATGAGCAGGATGGACAGGCTATGGGGGGGGGGGGGGGGGGGGGGGGGGGATGTTGTGTTGTATAATTTTTGTTTCGGGAGGGGGGGAATGGGGAGTCTGTAGAGTTTAAATGAGTAGAAGTCGTGGAGAAGGAGAAGGAGGAGGGAGCTGGAAATACTGGAACGCACTGATCCTTTGTCCTCATAAAGCCAGGACACTCAAGGATCAGGAGCAAACCCTGGATCAAAACAGAGGCAGAGAATAGAAGAACACTTGTGTAATCTTGTGTGAATTTGCCTTGTTATTATTGTAAGAATTACCATAAGGAGAAGAAACATTGTGGAGCTAAATAATTGTGTCAAGGGGCTCGTTTCAAACTTCCCGTTTAAAAAGAAGAATTAACCCAAAGTTTTGGATAATACACTACAGATGTGAATGTGCAGTCTGTTAAACACAGTCTGTAGCTGGTAAACATATCAATCTATTTCAGTAAACAATATTTCATGCTTCAATCTCAAAGTCCTGTAAACCAATAAGGGCTAGCAATAATTCACTGATGATTTTTGTAAAAGAATTAAGGATTAGATTACGTTGGAAGGTTGATTTGATGAATGATTAGTTGAAAATACATTATTGTATTGTAATATACAATCGAAATGTGAATAAAGTGAATGTAAGTAAGATACAAGAAATCGTTAGAAGAAAAAGAATAAATAAAAATATAGAGAAGTACCAAGCGCATCTTAATAAGAAATGAGCTAATGCTGTACATAAGCGCAGAAAGTGAGGACAGTACACAATTTATACTCATTTTCAAGATTATTGCCATGTTTGTTTCAATCACTAGAAAATGAACAGGAGTAACTGTAAGAGGCAGCTTGTATGGTTGGCACATGCACATTAGGGAAAGGAGAAGTTTACTTAAGGCCTTTTTGACATACATAAAAAAAAATTAGGAAATTATCAATTAAGAGTTTCAAGGATTATTCTGAGGAGTCCTAAAAAAAAAATGTTCCCCATGAGCGCTATTCTAAAATATTTAATAAAACATTTAATTTGCCATGAGCTGGGAGAAACCAAAGATTAGGCAGTAAACTTCACTGTGTCCTCAGGGTTTAAAACTAAAACCCTGGGCTTTAAGGGGGAGAGTTGATGAGGAGGGATGATGGGGGGGTGGGGGACATACATATCCATCTGTCTGCTAAATAAAACACGATCAGTTCATCTCCACTGTCATCCAGCTATGGTTTCCTCTAAGTGGCCACAGCCCATCTGCTGTGAGCATGAGAGGTCGCTGCTGATCATTGATCCCTTATTGATTTCATGAATTGTTTAATGACCAGCGAGGTCAATTCATTAACCATTTGCTGGGTGTTTTAATTGCCCTGGGCTAATTTAAGCCCACTGATTAATTATGGGTCCCCGATGGTGGAAATGGACCTCACTGTCAATGGTGGGATTAAGAGCACAACAATGGATGACAGATGACTGACAGCAAACTGAGTGGCTTTGGAAAGCTGTGCTGATGTTTGTGTTGTAAATCTGAATGAGCGTATTGTGTTATTGGACTCGCTGAACTGAATATATCGGCATAATTTATGCCAAACTACCATATTGTACAATTTATTGTTATTTTTGTGAGGTCAACCTTTTCAAAGAACAAAGACCAAGAGGCTGTGAGGTTTAATCTTCACATCATAGAGATGTGAGACTAAATCCGTATGCAAATCAGGACATCTTATGTTTTGTGTGTATAAGTCATAAACACATAACGGCTTGTCTTCTCACCCGTTTCATAATAGCTGTTTAATAGTCTGAGAAAATATTGATACACTGGAGACGGAAATTGCAATCTACTTGATCAAAACATCAAACAAATGGAAAAAATAAGTCCTCAGAGGTGAAATAAGTCCAGAGAGGTGATACACATTCATGACTTTAGTGCAATTAAATTTAATCCCAAAGATCTTTAATGCTCTATGATGTTTGTTGCTTTGGATGAAAAGTTCTGCTAAAATAATTTATAAATACATTGTAGACGTGAAGAAGACATTAAGAGGAAAAAAACAGCCCTGCATCATATCCAAATGTAGATATGATTTTTTTTGTTTTTTTAGTGGCAACATTTTTGCAAGATTGATTTTTTTGTTGTTTTTGTTTTAAAGCAAGGCATGCGACTTCAGGAATAATGCAACGCTTGTTTTCTTCAACAAGAAAAGTGGATCGTCTGGAGCTGGACCTGGTTTGGGTCTGTTTAAACCCTGGATACTTTTACTGGCTCATGTTTTTTTTTCCTGCAATATCTGTGTTAATTGGAGAGATGTCGTCACGTAATCAGCTCCCCAGATTTCACTTTTATCTTTACTGATAGGACTGAAAAAGTTGGTCCTCCTCAGACTTATGCTTTGGATGTACTTTGAAATATTTTTTTATTGTATTGGTCCACTACGGATCAGGAGAAAAACCTGTAACTACTTCAAAGTTGCATACTGTTTCTGACTTTCTTTAAGTTAAAGTTAATGAGTCGAGAGCTTGTGTCACCATCAAACTGAGGTGACTCAGTGTCTTAAAGGTGATGAGGATATAATCTCTTACACCTGTGTAACTTATCTTACAACCATTTGTTTAATGTGACTGCTGGATATTTTTTAATCCCCACAGTGAGAAGGAAAAGGTCTGTTTGTTTGTCAGGTGTCGCTTTTTCCCTGCTGACTGCCGTTTAATCTCAGTGTTTGGTGACACTGGAGTCACTTAATGTTTGTTATCAAATACAGGCGTCCTCTATCAGCCCTCCTGAGCTGCGAGAACGTCCCTCGATCTACGCCTGAGTGTTTGAGATCGTACGAAGCTGTGTGTGTGTGTTTCAGTTTGAGTGGTGAACTTAATCACGCTCTATCTTGAGGCTGAGCTGATGGCTTATCAATGTTTACTGTGTTTGATTAAAGACAGATTCTGTTTCATGTCTAAAAGCTGCAGAGTGTACTGTTTCATTATGACTCATTAAGCTCTAATCAGAACATATAGTATTCTCCATTAAGGCAATTTCCTCTCTTGTAATTCAAGAATAATAAAAGAAACAGAGTTTTTATATATACTTGGGTATCTTGTAGAGAATAAGTATACAAGGTTTTGTGTTGTTATTCAGTTATTTTCTCACCACTATAAAGACTCTTGATGTAATCTTAAAGGTAAAAAGGATTAAAAAGGGTTTTTACTTACACTGTAATCTTCTTATTGCTGTTCACTTTCTCGTATTATTACGGAGACGCTGATCTGAGCTGGGAAAGAAAGTTGCTTGGATCAACTTTGTCTGATTTTTAACTGCAGCACTTAGTTTCCCTCAATGTCTTTTTTTAAGTCCTCACTGAAGAGTATTTCAAGGTTTATTAATCTGCAATTACAGTTAATATTTTTTCCAAATAAAGATGTTACATTTAGACTTCAAAGTTCCATTTCTTTAGTATCATTTATTTGTGATTCTTCTTTAAATAAAATGTTTGTATGTTTTTTACAAACATTTCTTCTTAGTTAATTTCACTTGTCACTGTTGCAGATAAAGAATACTCATTAACTATACAACTACAGATTTGTTTTTAAAATGAATACCTGTTTGCATTAGAAACATTTAACCATAAAGTGTTGCTGTAGGGATATTCAAAATGCTGACATATTAAACCTGACAGTTTGTGTTTTGTGTCAACAGGGCACATAAAGTATTTAATACACATTTTGGTGACATTTAATGTGCTGTATCACCAGCAGGAGGCGCTGTTGCACTACAGGAGGTTTGTGCTGTCTCTCTTCGTTTCATTCTGCGTTTACAGCACTGTGAGTGTCTGCGAAGTACTCTGGCAGACATATAATCACAGAGAAGTCATTGAATACAATTTAACTTAGTTTTAATATTTTATTTGTTCAACCTCCAGAAGGAAAACAAGCTGCAGTGCATGTTCGTCTGAATCAACATACTGTAGCTCATATATGGAAGCATCACTATTTTCTGAAGGATGTGAGTGGTATTTTTTTTTGTGATTTATTAAGTGTTTTTTTTTAATAATTATTATAGTTTTTATAGTGTAATTTCTATAATACGTTTCAACCTTCATCTATTTATATTACAACACCAAAAGAGCAAGCTTGACATGGTTGGAAAGCTCCATCCTGCCCTGTGGTAGTGTCTACATCATTTTACCTCTACGTATAGTCAGTCTGAACATGTGTGAGCAGGATGCACACACATACATACACACCCAGAGACACAGTCCCACCTCAGTCTAGCAGCCCACCTCTGGTCAGCCACACCCTTGTTGGAAAGAACTGCCTCTTTGTCTGAGTGTGTGTGTGTGTTAATGTGTGTGCGTACTTAAGTGTGTATATAAGTGTGGACATGTGCATGCATATACTTGTGTAGATGGTGTTGGTGAAAGGCCACTCTGTGTAAAAGGGTGACTGTGCTGTTTTGGTAGCACTTTTCATTCGCCATGTGAAGGTAATGGGGTTCATTTCCTGAAGTGTGTGTGTGTGTGTGTGTGTGTCACTTCAATTACAAAATGTAAAGACTGGTACAAGGCAGCTCAGAGATTGGGGATCAATGTGTGTGTGTGTGTGTGTGTGTGTGTGTGTGTGTGTGTGTGTGTGTGTGTGTGTGTGTGTGTGTGTCCGGTGGAGCTTTATATCTATCTTTAAAACAAAAAATCAAAGTCCTTTTTAAGCTTTATTTTAACGTTATATGATCAAAATATTGCTTGAGTACGGACCATCTCTTCAAACTGAATTTTTAATGTCTTTGACTTTAATTCAGGATTTAGTGGGTTTAAGGGCTGAAAAAATATAAAAGTAGTTATTACTTGTTCACAATTGAAAAAGTAATAACTAATTTTTTTTAAATCCATGCTTGTATTGTACATACTCTCAGTTGCACGTTGCCAAGTATAAAAGGGTGTCCTAAGTGAATTGTTGAATTGTAATGATCCTAAATTGCATTAAGTAATGGTTGATCAAAGAATGATTCAGAAAATCACAGTTATGTCATTTTAATGAAGAAAAAAATGAAATAAATTTATTATATTGCTCTCGGCACCAGAAAGCATAGTGGTTATGTTAACTGCCCCGAGGATGAAAGTACAGAGGTTGTAGTCCTCATTGCAGACAGTGACCGGGTTTGTATCTGACCTTGTTGCATGTCATCCCCCACTCTCTCCTCCGAACATTACCCGTCTCTCTTTAGATATGCTGTCCAATAAAAATATATCTTTAGAAAAATAAAAAAGATATGGCTTTAATCAAAGGAAATACTTTTAATAACTTCCTCATAAACTCAAGCACGTATTACTTCATTTAAAGCAAGCCAAGTTTATTCACATAGCACATTTCGACAACAATGAATTTCAAAGTGCTTCACACACAAGGCACAAAAGTATCATGACAGAGGGAAAAAACAAACAATTCACAATCATGAAGAACAACCTTTTGGACATTCTTTTGCATTTTTACTACATCATTCAGATTCCATATTTGAAGGACTCACCAGATTTTTACCAGAATCCTGAAAACCTCTTGACAGTATGCATCCTCCTGACATTCATTTATTAAGGGCCAGCTATTTTGTGTAAGAAGTTTAACCGAGCAGAGTATTTGCTTTGGTTTACTGTAACCAGGACACCCTTTTTTTCTTTTTCCATCCAATATAAAAAAAGTTCTATTCTAGCACATCTACCAGCAGAGGTTTTGTTAAAAGCTGTATTTAAACAGACAACCAGAAGGAGGCGATAGAGGTCTATTTCCTCCCTGTCTTGAGCATGGAATTTATTTCACTCTCTCTGATAGACACGCACACACAGACATAGAAACACACACACACACACACACACACACACACACACACACACACACACACACACACACTCAAAGGATGTACTAATGAGCCATCAGTGACATAAGGGCGAGAGTGAGACAACACTGGCCGAGGGAGAGACATTGTTTGAAAGAAAAATCTCTGAAATCACATCACATCTGTGTGTCACTACGACCCAGGAGGTCACAGTGGGTGTAGGAGGTGTCATAACTAATTTGGGAAGGTTAAGGTAAAACTGAGACTGGAGGCGGTGATGGTCTTTAATTTCTTCCAGCTATTGTTCTCATCTGAGTTAAAACAAACAAACAAACAATTATAGAGCTAACAGTGCCTCAAAAAGAGTGGACTGCGGCCAACAATAATGTCAAAAGGAATTATATGGTTTTTGTGTTTGTGTGTTTGTCCTTGTGTGTGTTCACCAGATGCAGGTTCCTGGATGAGCTGCTGCTTCACAGATTTGTGAACTTTCCCCATAAACGAGTCAAAGGTCAAACGCTTCCTCATATTGTGTCACAGCTGCACAAATGGCATGCTCCAGCAGAAGTGCGTTCGTGTGTGTGTGTGTGTGTGTGTGTGTGTATACATGCATGTGTGTGTACAACAGTGTATGTGTGCGCAAGGAGGACGATTTCAGGCAGTGTGCGTTTATAAAGGAAAAACAAGGGGTTAAAACAGAGCAAAAACAAGAAGTGAGTAAAAGTTGAGAGTGAAAGCGCCCCTCAGGCAGCCATTATTCAAGAGAATGATAAATGTGTTTTGAAATTTCAGGTAGCTTTGCCGAGTGTTGAATGATCCGACCTAAGGCCCATTATGATGAGAGATAAGACTAACAGGCTATTTTACGTGTGGACAAGCATTTGAAATATGTCACTTTTCTCAAAAAACTGAAATCCAACAGAGAAATTAAGGGAAACCACACACATACACAGATGGCCGTATAACGACCTCTTTAACCTTAAACTCATAAAACACACCTGTAGGTAGAACTGGGTCCAGACAAGTCTTGTCAGAAATCTTGTTTGTTTAGATCCTCAAACTGAATCTCTGAAGACTTAGTTTTTACTGAGTTTAGAGAGCTTGGGCACTTTCCCCAACAACCTCCACATAGAACACAGCCAATGAACAAAATGAAATATGTGAAATATCAGGTAGAGCAGCATGTGTGAACGCTAACCCTAACCCTTTTACACAGAATTGATGCTGCTCGTCACCTTGAAATTGTTCTGCATAAACCTGGGGTTTCCTCCCAAATGTGTTGGAGGGGATGATTATGCAAACGATGCACAACCACAGACTGTACGTGAGCGACCAGTGCGGTTTCTATCTACGAAATTAAACAGCTTCATTATGTTTTCTATTCTGCAGTGTGTTGCTCTCTGCTCTTCTGGTATAAGTGAATGTGTCGACCTGCATTGATATGAATGCAAACATTTTCATTTTCAGAGTGCATATTTTTTAAAAAAAGGCTTTATTTGATTCTTTTGCCCTAGTCAGACTGCTGTTTCAATCTGCAAAATGTAAACTCTATTACTTACTGATCCTCATCTCACCATATTTGACAACTTTTTGATAATCTGGTGTCATCTTCACAGATTGACTCAGGACAATGACTTGGTTAGAAATATTTCTGTGATGACTTTTAAGACACTTACAACATCTTTGGGGATGTTATTCTGTGACAAACATCATTAAAAGCATTAAAAGTCTTTTAAACCTGTAAAGGACACCTGGGTAGACCCTGTGTAGGACAAGGAGGAAGTTGTCATGCAGAGGGAATGACTTGATTTACTTCCTTCCTGTCTGCCTCGCTGTCTCCTGTAGACTCTGCCCATTCACTAACAAGATGTTTGTAGACTCATCCACAAGCTCAAACTGTATAGATGGGGCCACATTGCTTTGGTAGTGTAAACACATGTGCGTCCACTGGGAGAACAATACCGTTCCCTGCTGAGTGTAAACGATGCGTACAGGCGCTTATTTTCATTTAAGGCCAGCAAGTGAGCTCTGATCTTTTAAGTGCTGTCTACTTGTTAACAGATCACCCAGGACAGATCTTAATGCCTCTCTGCCTCCTGTGCTGCAAAGTAGTAAGTGAGCACACATTGTGGTTTTAGTAGTATCCCTATATTGGACTCTTTCAATATCAAGCTCAACCTTTACTGGTTGTCCAAAGTAGCCTTTAAACACTAGAGTAGTCATTTGAGATTTGACAAATTAATTTTATGTGTGATCATTGAAACTCCAGGTCGATGTTTTTTAGTATTTTATATAGTGGTATAAGCCCCTTGAGATGTAGCATCTCGTTTTCATGGGGGTCCTAATAAACATGTTAGTGTGTGTTAAGTAAGCAATAAAGCAGATTCAGAGAAGGCAAATTACTCATACAGATAAAATGTGTCATGCAGGATATTTACAACCGATACTCCTCCCCTGCAACGAGTTTCACATGAAGACAGACTGGTGGGGAGAAGTCGTTCTGTCGTTAGTGACATACGCACAGCAGGGGGGGACTCTGGCAATGTGTAACGTCGGAGCCAGTGAGGCTGAACAGCAGTGTGTGTGTGTGTGTGTGTGTGTGTGTGTGTGTGTGTGCACACTGTCTGTGCTAAACTCCTGCTATCTGTTTACATACTTTGCCTCTCCTTCCTCCCCAACAGCATCATGCAATGTGTATAGACACCAATATAACTCCTGTGCAGATGCAATGTAACAGTATAGAGGTGTAATAATCATGGAACTGAATTACTGCAATAAATAAATAAATAAATAAGTAAACTTTAAGAGAGAAGAGGAGTAAATCATGTAAAAGGGCCTTGAAATCCACACTATCATAGACATCCGAGTATCTGATACAGACAGATGCAGCAGCATAGTGTGAACATGTGAATCAGGGTTTGTGCTTAGAAAGAAAATGTAAACACCATCACAAGGACTCTGTAAAAGAAAAAAAAACCCAACGACATATCTTCCTCCTTCTATTTAACATGATGAAGTGTCAGTGTGGGATTCACACAGCATCTGATTTCAACCACAGCATGGGGAGCAGACGGATCCTGACAGCTTTACATCGCTGCACTGATTTGTAGTTGTCGTCATGTGATTCCATACAACACATTGAGTTGTAATTACAGATTAACTATTGCAGAAAAGTCCTGTTTACATCTGGGGGTGCTGCAGTGATTTACAGCTGCTCTTTGTCACTGCCACCATGAGGAAACTGTTGATGGAACTCAAATTCACTTGCTGGTGTTGGCAATAATGTGGTTTGTATCTCACACTTATTAAACATCTAGGTTTTAGTTCACTGCTTTTTAATTAAAATGCAGATTCACATTTTTCATGCAACCCTATGGAAATAACATAACAGTGAAATTATGGCATTTTAAAACATAGCATTTTATTATTTTTTTGAGGAGTAAAGATCACGTAAGCTTGCAGCCAAAAATGGGCTGGAATAACTATAACATAATCTTTCAGGCAAGTAAAAACCTACTTTAACCAGTCTTGTGTAACTGCCCCTGAACATTAAAAAACACATTTTGGTATAAAATACCCTTACTGCCAAGTATACAGAAGTACACCTTGTATATAGAAGAGTGAAATATGCATCCTGTCCCTGGGGCCTCCTGCCAAACTCTTGCTGTTATTGTGTATGTCTTGACGTTAAACTACATCCTGATCCACGGACTCCCTGCTGCCTGGCTAGGCACCCTGACACTCTGCTAAGATCATGCCCTCCTGCTACATCCACATAGGCCCGGTGACACACTGCCAGTTCTCCATCTCTCTGAATTTCCCGCTCTATTAGAGTGCTTTCATGTCTAGTGGGCCATGTTATGAGTTTAGCTATGAGTTCACTTCCCACGCCAGGGTCCAAGGGATGTTTAATTTGGCCCCTGGGTTCTAATCCTGTCACTAAAGTGGAGGTGATGGAGAACTGTTTATACACTGCTCATTTCAAAGAAGTGTGTGGACTATAAATTCATGCTAATTAGCGGATGGAGCAAATAAAGTATTTGATTTGAGGAGTTTGAAAACTTTAAAATCCTGCAGTAAGAGGTCTATTTTGGTTGTGTGTTGCTGGTTGCTGTGTGAAAGAAAAAGGGAGGGGGGGGGGGGGGGAATTGGAATTATGGAGTGATGTAACATGCATGTGCCTAACTGTGTAAAGGTAGGGGACAAAGGTTGTGTTTTGAGCCTTGCAAACACGCCAAACACAAACTTAATTTTCCCTCCAATTTCCCCTTCCCTGCCGCCCCTTGTCTTGTTCCTTTGGAATGGTTCAGAGGGGATTAGTCATTGCTAAGTGACATCAGGCTTCAAAATGCTAACCTTGACCTCATGAGTCAACTTAACACACACACACACACACACACACACACACACACACACACACACACACACACACACACACACACACACACACACACACACCTACACACACACACACACACACACACACACACACACATACACACACTAGCACTCACAAAATGTTGAGTCATGTTTGTTTGGTATTGCCACAGAGGCAAAGAGAGGTGACATCATCTCAAAGTGCATCTGCAGGAGGGGGCAGCTACATGGGGTGCAGCTTTTGTATTGTATGAGTCTGTATGCTGCTAAGGTAAGGGTGAGGGTTCTTCTCTGTGTGTGTGTGTGTGTGTGTGTGTGTTTGTGTGTGTGTGTGTGTGTGTGTGTGTGCGTGTGTGTGCATTCCTTATTGTCAGAGCTCTGTGCCTGAGCATGAGCATTTCAGAGTGATTCAGAGCCAGCTGCAGTAGACTCTGACTCACTGTCTGTCTGCAATAGATGACTGTCCAGTTCTGTCTCTTTTTTCCCGCCAAAAATCTCCCCCTCTGTTTGTTCCTACTCCCCCAACCCTCTCCTCAGTCTTCATTCAATCAGTTTTGACCTTTGACCTCATACCCCTGTTGATTCAAGAGGCCAGCAGAAGCCACTAAGAGCTCCTCCTGCCTCTGGCCAGAAATAGAGCTCCTAGAAACTCTGTGTATGTGTGTGTTTATTGGCTTGTTTGTATGTGTGATGGGGGAGAGGGATGGATAGTCATATTTAGTCATCGACCGCACGAGAAATATTGCTCCCATCACCCAAAACTTCCAGAACAAATGTAAAGGAACAAACAACGTATTGCATAAGAACGTATGCTTTTATTTTGACATGTACTTCTTGAAACTGATTTATTTTTAGAAAAAGGAACTTGACATAGATCAATAAGTTAAACAACAGTAAAGAAAAGAAAAACATTTGTTGTGAAGTGGTGGATATTACTTTTGACTCGTCAACTGAGCTGTCGAGTGTTTTCTAAATTCAGATGTGCAGGATGTTAGTCTTTTCCATCATTGCGACCACAGGGAGAGGATAGGTGTATCTACAGTGCGCCTTAAGGGACAAAATGAGATTTAAAAGAAAACATTATGCATTAATGTCAAACCTTGATCCCACTGACATTAACCCCTTAACGCTAACAGCTGTTATGACAGCCTGAGGGAAATCCAAGTCCAGTCATCAGTTATTGCATAATTATGACACATTTTGAACACTACCCCTGGAATGAACTGGCATTAAATTTCTGGTTCTCTCAGGAAACAATACATATAAGCGATAAAATGAGGTAAAGATGGAGAAGGGAAACACGTTGCATCACTGACAAGCAATCACAAAGACAAGTGTCCTCTTCAGCAAATGTGGTGAACTTCTCTTTTGTGATCGCATGACTTCAGCCGTTCAAGTGTTAAAGGATAGCACAGTGTTGTGTTTCTCGGTCAGGCGTGTCTTTACATTTATGCAACATAAACAAAGTCAGACACACAGGTTTGGTTGTAGGGGTTGTTTTCTGCCTCTGTTTCTGGTCATTTCTAGATTCCAAGATTCTAAAGCCAAAACGAGATGTCACATGATTCACAATATTTCCAATATTCACTCTGGTTTGTTGAATTTGGCTTTTGTAGAGGAAACTTTAATGTTTCATATTTTTCTTCTTTAAAATAAATTCATACTGGAGTCAAAAGGTACTTTATACCTCTATCTTAATGTTTTCTTGTAATATTTTCTGATAATTGTTTTAATTCTCTATCTCTATAGTTTTCATATGTTTAACTAGCCCTGTTTAACTGTCAGTTCAAGGATAGACTTTTAGGCCCCACCATTACAAGACAGTCTGTCATACGCAATGTAAAAACACACAGAGGCGTTACGGTAGTGCAAAGTGAATCCACCACTGAGCAGCGTATGTTTGTGTGTGCATATCTTAATGTGAATTAAAAGTTGCTACTATTTGTGTACAGTACATCTTATAGTTCTGTAAACTGTAATGCAATGAAAAGTCACACTCATTTCATGCTGAGAAGATGTTTTGTCATACATATAAAGACAGAGGAGAGATACCGTGGTGGAGCTTCATTGTGGTGGAAAGGATTCAGGACACAGAGTGAGAAAGAAATAACTGAGATGTAACAAAACAAAAGTCATTGTCATCGATCCCTAATCAGTCATCAAGTTCAACCAAAACTCCTCCTGGTCCATCGGTGGCTCCACCGTGCTCCCTTCCACATCTGTAACCTTGTTGTCACTTCAGATCAAAACCTCTCTTTCTACCAATACATACAAAACAACACCAAAACAGCCTTTTATCCTTTTTAGCCTTTTATAGCCTTTATTTAAGTTGCTAGTTTACCAGGGCCATTAACAATATTACAAGGAGGACCTTAATAACTTTTGAAAAGTCATCATTGTGAGTGACAAAAAGCTTTTTTTAAAAAGGTTTCAAATAGTGCATTTAAAATTAAAACATGAAAATACAAATGGTAGAAGACAGATAAAGTCATGTCGAGCACACACACTTTACACAGTCACACATTTGCATTCCCCGACATACATTTCTGTCCTGGCACACACACTCGCTGACTCATTCAATCTGACATGGACCACATATACACACACAGAGCGGCGCCTCTCAGAGCCTTTTGCTCTTAAACACTTACTCTTCGCTTGTTTGAAAGTCACTGAATAATCTTGACCTCCTCAGTTCACGAAAGACGCACAAGAGCCAGTCTCATGATGTCATCAGGGTCAAAGGGCAGGATTGTGATGCCTACACAGCCAGAGCGGCTGTAGTATAAGAACAAATCTCGACTTTATGTCGACTGACCTATTGGTCCAGTTACAAGACTATAAAAGAGAAACAAAGAACCTAAAGTCACAATCACAGACTGGATGAATTTAGACTCAAGCAATGTTTCATTTCAAGGCTCAACCAACAAATTAACGAAAAACCTTACAATATTCAAATGAAATTATTGAATTGCAGCCGAGATTGAAAATGAAAAATTCTGTAAAGAAATGTTTCTCTTTTTCAACCACAAAAGAGAAGAGAAACAGAAGAGAAAAGCAAAAGTTACAAACATAAAGACAGCGTCACAAGAAAGAAGGATGAAGCAAACAAAACTATACTGTAAGGGCCTGTGCCAATAACTTTACTAAAATGCACTGGCCCATTTTAAATATAACACCTAGTTCAGGGTTTTCAGCATTCTCAGCACAACTACACCCTTGGATTTAGCTGTTTTCTTGTCGCTGCACTCACAGCGCTCAAAAATGAAAATAGTTATCCTTTTCTTAACAGCTTGACAATCGTCAATGTCACTTCTCTCAGTTTGTCAACAACAATGGCGAGGAGACGTTAGCCCGCCTCGTCTTTTTCGGGGGTACAATTTACAGGTCTCGAGCTGCTGCTAATACCAGGACAGCTCCTGACATGATTGACCGGTGGGCACGTTGTAACTGTTTGTCAGGAAGCTTAATACCCACCTCAGCTCCAGGTCTCAGCATGTCTCTAGCTTAACTGAAAGTTAAGCTGAAACAGATTTCCAGCATGGTGGCTGCTGCCGATGAGCCCTGCCAAAACAGGTGGGTGATGTCATTCAGACTTTGTCCATTCACATTTACTTTCTGGTTCTTTGTGATAATTCCTTGAATTAAAGCAAATTTTAGGCAAACGTTACTGTCCAAAACACATGTAACAGACATTACCAAAGGATACAACTTAGCAATAATAAGCGCTGTCAGTGATTGATGAGAAGTAAAACTGTGAAAAGTAAAAATCAAAGTACAGCCAATGAGGAAGATAGCTTTTTTATGAGTGATTCTGCTTGTAAGCTGAATAGACACCAGGCTGCTGATACTAACCAACTAGTCCAGTGATTAATCAAGATTATTTTCTCCTTTCTTTGTCGTTGTTGTGTTTTAGTCTTAATGATAAGAATTACACAACTATCGTAAGTTGATAAATTGAAGTAAACAATTTAAAAAAGAATCCTATTCATGGAAAATAAAAGTGCAGGGTAAGCCGACAATGCAACAGAGACACATAAGAAGAAGTGATACAGGAGGAGGAGGGTGTGTCTCTCCTCACACAAAGTGCCTTTGTCCCCTCAGCCCTGCACACGTCAACAAAGGGTTTGAGTGACAGACGGCTCCTAAAAAACCTCAGGGTCCGCAATGGCACCTTTGTTTCCATGGCTCACATTGTGGTGGACAAAGAGTGCACTGCAACTGGCAGAGTGGGGGGAGGCTACGCTGAGAGTGTATGTTTACATGCTGACACTTCACAGTGGACGCAGTCGGTCAACATTGGGAAAAAAAACGTTTAATGAAACTGAGGGTGGGGATTATGATCAAGACAAAATGGTGGTGGTGGTTAAATATAACTAAAAACACTTTTACTGGGTTTAAGTGTTCACTTAGAATTTACCTGTATGTTTTTACATTTTATGCAATCTCTATTTAGAGTCAAATATCTTACTTTTTATTTCACTACCATGGCAATGATTGCTTTGACATCTTTCAGATTACAATTTTTGTCAATCCACATATTTATGGAAAACTTTTAATTTTTGTGATAGACTTAAATTTTGTTTGTTAGAAAAAGTAATCTTCTTGAACAATTGATGGGGAAAATTGGAAAATACAATGTTGGAAAAGCCTGTTTTTCTGACCTCTTGAAAAATGAACAAAAGGTTCACACACTTGGACTCACAGTTGTGTGAGTGCATATGGGTTCACATAAAATACTTAAACAAGTTGAGCATCTTTGTGTCTCCATGTCAATATGATCATTTAAAAGAAGAAGTTGAATACACCTGGTACCACTTCCTGGAAATATACAAAAAAATGTAAGAGGAAATTTGCTTCTACAGAAGTTTTTAATCTGTTTAGGATTTATAGTAATTTCCCCTCAGATCTGAACAGCTTTACCTTCCCTCAGCAGTCAAAATATATCCAATTTAATCAAATTAAAACTGACCCCAAATCTTAAACATGTTTATCTACAACATCAGTCTCTTTAAGTAATGCTGAGAAGTGCTTATGAAAAGTCTGAGATCAACCTGGCAGACATACAGCCTGTAAAAAGGATTGCTGTCTGGAAGAACTGTCCATGCAGACTATTTATTGGAGACTAGACTTGACTTGACTCACAGAGAACAGCTTTGTGAAGCCTCTGCTTACGCATGATTAACTCTCACAGGTGTTTTCACTTTTCAGCCTGCATGATTAATCCTTAGTGAATGTGTGTGTACTGATCGTACTGATATCTCTGTTAAAACTCCTGTTAGTTCAGTTGCACCTGTTTGGGCAGGCCAATTTATCTTTATCATCCTGATCAACCAAAATTAACCAGAGCACTACTGTATGTGTGCTTGGCCTCTGCTAATGGATTATATATTTAGAAAATCTCAATTGAAGAAGGAATTTTGTTTGAAGGGTATTTTTGTAAAAAACCTACTCTGCTCCTAAAGTGCAGGCTGAGGAAAGTCTAAGAGGAAGTTAAAAACTGAAGCGATAATCGTAAGATGAAAACAATGTCCAAGTGGCCTTCATTTGGGTTATCATAATACTTCCTGTATTGTCAGGGACATTTAAATAGGTTTACAAAGGGCTTAAAGGCAGAAGACTTCTTATCACTTATTGTTTATAATAACACATAGTTGGCAGCCACAATCCATTATTCAAAAAGCAGAAAAGCTGAATGAGAACCAATTGTCGTAACATGCCAACAACTGCTCAGGTAAAACAGAGACTGAAGTTCTTGATCAGACATGTGGCAAAACCAGCATTGTTTATTTAAACAAAAATGGTGGTGCGTTTACAACGTGCCCCTTAATATGGCTTGATCATAATGAAAGTTAGTGTCAAGGGAATAAAGTGTCTAACATACACACCAAAAAAGGGACAATGTACCTCAAAGCCCGCTGTATAGCACTTTATACAGTGACAGGAAAGAAGAACCCAAAGCATAAGACTGCATTTACTTTTCAGTCTTAAATTCTCTGATCTGATCTCACATTTGACTTGAGATAAAGTCACACAGTACATTTACATGCAGTTACAAATAATAAATTGATTGTGTTAGTAAGATCAAAGCTGGACTTTTAAAATGCAAGTAAGCGTGTTAATATGAATGAAATTGTAAAGTTGAATTTACTTAACATTGTACCGTCACAACCAGATAACGTGGTTGGGGTTTGATTTAGTCTTGCATGGTTTCTCCACAATTGGAACCAAACTGGTTCTGTGCATGCTCCACACTTCCTGTGCCAGGTTTTGACCCAGAAGAGCTGGGTCAACAGGTCGCAGATGACTTGATCAAAGATTTTACAAAATGCAAGTCACACTCAGAAGGAGGTGTGTCCGGCCTGTGAGGGAACAAATTTGTCGGAACAATCTGTCTGTGAGCGCGCACACACACATACACAGTGACAAAATGTGCACGAGAGAAACCACAGAGGAGACACATGTGTTAGAACGTGGGGGACAACCTGGTTACTCCAGAACTTGCCTTTTGATAGCAGTCACTTAAGCATGACACAGCTGGCCTACGAAATCCTCTCCCCTTTCTCCCCCTAACCCCCTCCTCCTCTGTCTCATCCCCCCCTCCCCCCCACAATCATCTGGACCTTTCCTGGGCAAAGTCCCCCTGTCAGATGTAGCCCAGCCGAGTGTGGTGGAGCTTGCCTAGTTTAACGCAGCAGGGACCAACGTCGGCTATTGTGCGTGATCTTGCAGCGCAGCAGGTAGCCGGCAGAAGCCGCATGGTGGGAGCCTTTGAAGAGGAGCCAACAGGGGCCAAGTTTGTGGGGAAAGTCGGGGTGTATGGAGGAGAAAAGAAGAAGGCAGCAGGGTAAAGGGGGGAGCCCCCAAAGCAGCAGTTTAATAAAGATATTTAATACCTCCGAGAGGCCCCGCTTTGACTCTTTGAAGGAACATGAGGCTAAAGAAAGGGGGCCAGACAACTGATTGTACACCACAAACCAAGAGGGAAGGGGGAGGAAAAAGAGGAGGGGAGAGTGAATGAAGAAGGAAGGAAGACGGGAATAGTTAGCAGAATGACTGAAACATTTAGGTCGATGTAATTCATTGACATGTACCAGGAAACCACATTTACATAGGAAACCACTGTGCACCTTTCTCCCGACATGCACTGTTGAAATAGTGTACGTCCATCTATAAACACAGCCTTTTATTAATCAGACTTCTATCCTGAGAATATATTTAAGTGAAACATTTTTCAGCACAAAACGTTTTCGTGGTGAGCTGAATGTGTGAACGCTAGCAGTCAAAATCTTCATTCCGACTTCATATGGTGTATCTCCTGCCAGCCCATTAGTATTTTTTCGCAGGAAGTCCGAGAATGCTGATACAACCAGGATATAATCAGGATAATTTACCTGGAGCAGGTAGGAGGGGGTGGTGATGATTATTCACTGTGATCGATGCATGACTGTAGACAAAACATTCTCAGCATAGCGTTGTTTACGGGCTTTTCCTTCGTCCTCAACAACCATGTCATGTCTTTCCTGAGGAGACCCAACTTTCACACCCAACCAGGATAGTTTTCTGCCGTGAGGAGCATGTGTGAACAAACAGATCAGGAGGATTTTAAGGGGCAATCCTCCTGAATTTCTGCATATGTGAAACGGCTGAACCCCACACAATCCCATAAATCCTTGAGCTGTTAGTTTCTTACATTTGACATGTTGGTTGAAATGACTCAAAACATTTGACTTCCTAAAAGAGGTGAACACATAATACTCAGAATCAGTCCCACCAGCTGAAAGAGCCTTGTTGTCTCGTGAAGTGACTGTGGGCAGAATTTTCGATCCATGACCAGGCTTGATGCTCAGTCTCAAACAGGAGCAGGGCATTGTGCCCCCAGCGCCAGCCCTCCTCCATATTCATACGAGCAGGGTGGAATCTAATAAACGTGGGCTTAAGGGGAACGTATTGTTTCTCATGGGAGAAGCAGATAATTGTCCAGCATCACAGCCAAACAATGCATCAGCTATGAGAGTGTGGAAACGAACTGTTGTGATTCTGTGAGTGATGTGTTCACTGCTGAGATCGTAAAACACGCAGATGAGGGTGGATATATCCGTGTGAACATGCGTGTAGGCTGAGCAGTGCCTGAAGGCAGACATCTACATCTTCAAATATTCCAGTTCACACAGAGCCCTTTGCTGAATTAAAAATAAATAAGTAATTAATTTAAATTTACAATGTCATCCACTTTTCCTCAAATATGTTTATGCATGTATGAACAACCACATGGCAATGAAAAACATGAACACATGAGTCATAACCCTGTGACTGTAGCTACTGTGGCATTCACATGCACCCCTCTTGAAGGAAGGAAGTATATCGTGTCTAATCGCCAGAAGTAAGTTTCCCTTCTCTCAAGTTTGTTACCGGTATAGAGTTCTGTTTCTTATGTAAGTTTGGCCCTCAAGCACAACAGTGACTGATGTTGTTGTGTGGGACTTTAAGGTTGACATTTTTTACATTTTTTAAAGGGCATTGAGTTTGTTTTTCAATTTTCTTCATCTTTCTGCCTTTTCACCTCAGAGATATCTTACTTTAGCTTCCCTACTTCAGTTGTTACTCACTGGAGAAAAGCACCCTGGTGGAGGTTTTGGAAGGATGGTGGGGTTGCATTATGAAATTTGTCAGCGACATAAATATTAGAGTTCGACTCTTCTAAAAACCTAAAGTTACTTTTAACACATACCTTTTCAGATTTTTCTAAGAGTCCACTTGATGTGATACAGTGTGATACTAAGTAGCTGAAATTTTCATCTTCATTAGTTGCTTGAAATAAAATTGAAATACATGGTGTTGTAACAGATTTTAAGTAGCTTTGATAAGGTGCTACTAATTTTGCTTTTACTTGTGTAAAGGGGTCTGCATATATTCATAAAAACAAGGCCCTGTTGGAGTCTTTACAATTGTATTAAACATAAATATTAAAGTAAAATCCTTTTCTTTTTCTGTTGTGACATTAAGGCTCTGAGAATCAAAAATGTACAATCGTACCATCAAGTGTTTAATTTTCACTAGGATTTTTTGAAATACTGTCACCCCAGTAATTTAATACACTTAAGTCTCTGTACAGCGCTGGCCATAACACAAAGCCATAAAGATGAGAAATATGATGCACAGAGACATAACACTGTTATACCACCAAGTTTATAGCATCTCCCTTACAAGTTTTAGCTTCGTAAGTCAGCCGTGTGTCAGGAACAACTTATTTATCACCTTGAGGATCTAAATGGCCTAGTTAACTGAGGATCCTATTACCGCAGAAACTCTCACTTTCCTCTTCTTGTCCAGGCTTGATTTCTTACAGAGTCGTCAGTCTCCCAAAGGCGACATTGCCTCTGTATTATGACGCCTGTGGTATTTAACAATATATGCCATGATTACAGAATTAAAGTCTGCCTGTTGTGTGTATCAGAACACAGAAAAAAAAACAGGCCAAATCTAAGGTTTACTTCTAGATTTTTTTAGGGCTTTTCATGCTTTTTTGTACAGTGCAGTGGATAAGGAAAGAGAGTATGATCAAGTGGCAAACTCTAGTGTTGAAAAATGAAGCCAATGCAGAAGTGCAAAACAACTTGCAGTCGGTATGTTGCCTCTATAAGGCCTTACATTAATTCTGGTTAACTCAAAGAACTTGGGACACTTATGGTGTGAGTTTAACAAAGTCTTTATTCCAAGCTGAAAAACAGTTTGATTAGCTGAAGTAAAACTTCTTGCTCTGGCATTTCTTTCATATAAAAAAAAATGGCCTTCATGTGCCAAAGACATCCTTGAGATTTCATAAAAAGATTAGTTTGTGCGTAATCGTTACAAATAAATTTCTGCGGTACAGTGTTTAACAACACGTAAATTTCTTTGGTTATCTAAATAGTGTCAAAGACCAAAAAAACAATGATTGAAGTGGTTACAAGTATTACACATACTGCTATGAAAGACCTGGTTTGCTTTAAGTGGGACCAAAAAAAGGCAGAAACACTGGTCTCATCGGTCTCATCTACAAAACTTGAACACACCCTCACTTTCAGAGAGCCCTGCTTCCAAAACATCTCCCTGTGACTCCTCAAGATGCATCACAGATATACAACCTGAAAGGCCCTGTGTCTATTGTGATGTTGGCTGCTGAATTCTCTTATTGTGGCCCTAATGGAAGAAGAGATAAGACTTTTTTGCTGCTGTTTAACACCGCAGTCCCCCTGGCTCCAGCACTTGTGGCCGGCCAATGGGCTGTCTGGCTGCAGGCGGGGAGGTGTAGGGTTACGAGATGTTGAGAACAATGGGCCGAGTGCCTGAGTCAGCACTATCTCCCTGCTTCACTCTCCATGCAACTCGCTCTTTTTTTCCCTCCAACTGATCGGGCCAACCAATGGCAGCTTTGTGTTGTGGAGGGAGAATAAACACACACATGCACACTCACGCACACAAAGAGAAGGAAGTCAGTGGGGGTTGGGAGGCTTCTGAATCAGAAAATAAACGCAGCCACTTTTGTCTGTACAGATGTGAAATGGCCAAATGTTGCAGTGTAACTATCTGCTACTTTGACAGTTTGCTCAAACCCCAAAGAGAGGTCTTCTCTGCTCTATGCTTTCCGCTGTCTGTAATGAATAAGAAACACAACTGTTCAAGGTTTCTAGGAGAGATAAAGAGTTTGGTGTGTAGGAGACACAAAGGGTTTTGTGTAAATTGTAAGTTTTAGCTCATAAAGTGAATGATGCATCTCAGTTTTCCAGTCAAAATATACCAATGAGACTTTCTTTGAGCTCACTTAACGGTAAAGAAAAGACTGCAATTCACAGAAGTCTAAAGATCTCTCATGTCGTTTATCCTACAATACAATAGTAAGTTTGGTCTGTGTTCACACACAGACCATTTACAAGTGGACCAGATATGTGATGCGCACGGAAAATGCTCAGTAATTGGTCAGAATTTCTTTGGGGGAAAAAATCTGTAAATAAATAATCTACTTCAGAAGACTAAAAAAAAAGCCTAACTAACACAAAACCCAGATTAATTCAATTTAACATCTTTTGTAGGAGAAGACTCCTATAGACTCCTATAGATGTTAATCCTTCTGAACCATGACCTGCTCATCCACCAAAATAGTTTCCCAACAGCCTTCAGGTATGTCTGTGCTCTTCATGTTCAGCAATAAGGACCAGAGAGGTCATATGATGGTTGCTCCCTGCAGTTGGGTCTGATTGAGGTGGGTTCATGTTCATACTAGCAAACCACACCAGAGTTCAACATTTAACTTACAGAGACACATCTTTTTAAGTGATCTGAATATGGCTGTTTGGTCGGCATCAGGGTTTGATTTACAGCTTTTACACCAAAGCAAGCGAACCGCACCAAACAGGTTCGGTTTGAAAATGCCCTAAATGTTGTCCATTCTGGCTCAAAAATCTAAACAGAGATGGCAAATACAATAAACATGCGACTTCAGAACCATCCAAAGGGTGACCTAAAGTTGACTCCACTTCATACTTTGATATCTTTTGGGTATGTACAGAGAAAAGTTCCAGAGTTGACAACAACAAATCCATTGCTTCATTAATGTTTTTACTCTATGGTACTGAAAAGGAACCACAGAAAAAAAACAAACAAAAAAAAACCCTGAATATAAACTCTATTTGACCAAAGGCAGGAACAAAAGTACCACAAAGGATTCAGGAGTGGCAGGTTACAAGTAAGCAGAGCGATCTTATAGGGTAATCAGGTAGAGTAAGGTTTAGAAAAAGGTCAAATGTATTTGAGGTATAAGTGGTGTTCTAGGATTACATTGACACAATGAACTGTGAAGCTGAACGTGAGCACATCCCAACATAACGTTGGTTACAGACAATAGTACAAGCTTTCATCGTATGGCGGTCAGACGCTTCAGACGCAGCACCTGGCAGGAATCAGGTTGTGCAGGAACCACTGTATACTGGGACAACAATACCAGCCAACAGATCACTGCTGATATTTCAACGCTCAACAGATTTAACAGAGATTTTGAAACCGTATCCATGTCTTCATTTGGATTTGCTGCATAAGGTTACAAGTTTAAAGGCATCTCCTGTGCATACCATCTGCTACTAAACCAAACCCTGATACATATTGAATATCCTAAGCAGGAAAGGCGAGCCAGCAAAGGTCGACAAAACAAATCTGAACCGTCTCGTCACAAAAGATTTAATGTTACACCATAAATATGAATAGTTTGTCAGCTTCTTAGCGCTGCATAGATAATAAAAGATATAGCTTAATAACGTCCAAAAATGTCAGCGCTTGAAAATATCAGCCCAGTTACAGAAAGGAGTATTATATGGAAGATACATAATATTCCATCCCAAATTTCTTTATGATTGTTTTGTTACCAGACTTTTGAAGTAGTTTCAATAAAAGGGAAGATGTCAAGTTGTGAATACACGAGCGAGTGGGCAGGGGAGTGATCATGGTAAGATCATCGAGCAAACACTGTACCACCCGCATGATCTTTGTGCCTGTAATGAAGCTGCTTCCTTGTTTTCTGCTCACCACTGTGAGTTTAGACTGTAAATACAAAGAAAATCACACAAAGGCACAAATCTGTCATCACAGCTTCTGACCGTTGCTTCATCCGCCCTTCAGCAGCGTCCTTTAAACATCACATCTTTCGACAGTGAGGGACGTGTGAAAGAGCAACTCTTGGAAACATCAGGGACAAGCTGTCGTGAATTTTTCTGGGAATCGTCAGATACGCGCGTGTAAAAACAAAGTCATTGTCAGCACTGAAATATATATAATATATATTGTGATTAACATAAATGTAATACATACTGATGAATGCGCCTTCTGTAATAAATTATGTTAGTCCTTAAATATGAAAAGCCTTCTTAACGACATGAAAATGATGACGTCTTCGCTTACTCCCCCACCCCTCCACATCGTCAGATGTTCCCCGCTGAGTGTGAAACCAATTTACAGCAACTCTTCCTTCCTTATCAGGGAGCGACCGCTGCGAGTGTGTTTGTTGAAAGATAACAGGGTGACATTTTTACTCTCCTCATTCCTTACTAAACTGTCAAAGTAAAAGATCCCTAAATTAAATATTTTGTTAGCCATGAGCTTCGTGAAACAATAATGTAACAAATTAATTATCTTTGCTTTGTTCACTTTGGACTTACAGACCATGCGTTTGTATTTCAGTATAAAGAGGAAATCACCATGGAATAGGGCTTACGTAAGGTTTATCTCTTACCTCCAGAAATGTAAAACTTAACTTTGAAATAGAAAGCTTCGAGTTGCAGCAATTCCCTAAAGGCATCCTTGAATGACTTTGTAATCTGTATTTTTAACAAATCAGTCAGTATGTGCTGTGTGGAAATCAGTCTGTCTGTCTGTCTGTCTGTCTGTCTGTCTGTCTGTCTGTCTGTCTGTCTGTCTGTCTGAGGCACTCATGAGTTGATGGTTAGCTAGCTGTGGAGCCAGCAGGATTCCAGCACTGGTCTACACTCATTGCCTCCAGCCCTAAATCAGCTCTTACACACACAGAAACACACACACACACACACACACACACACACACACTTGAACACACAGACGTCTCACACACACACACACAAACAGTCACACTTATCACACACACAATAACCACACACGGTTCTCTGGCTGCCTGCGGTCCTAAATGAGCCCCATAAAGCAGAGAGGGGGTCGGCTCCAGCCCTCCCCGAGGGCCACTGTTGCCTCCTGATACAGATTGTTGCCTCAGCCCGACTAAGAATGCCTTGTTCAAACGTTGTGCGTTTATGGCAGGTGATACCGAGGGGAAAGGTCGGAGGCCGGGTCAGAGGCAGAGATTGTGTTGGTCAGTAGGAAGTAAAAGGACGGAGGCGTGTAAATATAGAGAGATGGATGTGAAGGTTTGTTTGTGCTTAAATAAACCTCTTCTCTTTTTTATGGTTGTGTTTAGGTGTCAGCAAGGAAGTTTACAGTTTGGACAGAGTTAAAAGTTTTGAATCCTGGAGATTAGGATGTAAATAATCGTTATTTAATAAACCAACCTGAAAGATACTTTGTCCCCTGTCTGTCTTTCTTGGGTCTGAAACAGCCAATCCCTGCACAGACTTTGTGATCCACAACATGTACAGCTGCGAACAAATGTTCAGTAAGTCATTAGACAAGCATGACTTCAGACAAAGTTCATTGATGTCCATTAAAAACTAAAAACAGAGGCTAAGCATTTTTATATTTTCATCTTACGGTCTTCAATTGTAACGTACTTTATTAGTGAGTCAAAATGTTGTACTTTAAAAACAAATGACATGATGACGTATATATCTAATTTCACTGAAGAGCATGTTTAGTGGCCTGATTGATCACATGTAGAGTCCAACAACAACTTTGTCATGAAATGCGTCTCTTCAGTAAATGCAAGACTGGAAAACTAGGAGGTAAAAAAAGGTTGAAAAGGATCCTGTACACTTTGTGGTGAGTGAGGTTGGCCTGATTCAGCAAATGAAACATGGCTGCATTTGGGCATTAAGAACAGATCTTCATCTTGAGTTAAATATGACAGACAGGCAAAACTCTTCATCTGCCATGACTTGTTTTAATGTGACAAATTGCTGTGTGTAGCTGTGTGTGTGTGTGTGTGTGTGTGTGTGTGTGTGTGTGTGTGTGTGTGTGTGTGTGTGTGTGTGTGTTGCACTGCGTATTGTGTTTGCAAATGGTGTGTCATGTCACCTGTGTGGTGTGGACTGATGTCGGGTGGATGCTGAATGAGATGTGATCCGTAACACAAGGCTTCAGTTTAGTTTTTCACGGCTTCAGACGTTTGCTTAGAGATGTGCAAACAGTGGAGGTGGTGTGTGTGTGTGTGTGTGTGTGTGTGTGTGTGTGTTTCAAGGATCCCTCCAAGCAGCCCAGCTGTGTGGATCCAACGACAACTTGTTTAATTATTGTGTGCTTTTCATTGTTCTGTGAACAGTGCAGGACTTTTAGACTATTTTACATAATAGCAGGAGACTGTGAAGTTTGAAGTGTCATTTCCATGACATTTAGTCATCTCTGCAGCATCTGTAGCAGCTGTAACAGATGTTCACATTGTCTATTGAATAAGGTCAGGAGCATCAGGAGAGCAGTACTCTCTCATGTTGAGAGTTGAACTTCTTCAGATTTTGTTTGAAGTCCAATTGGACTTTTCCAATTAAATGTTGTTGCTGAAAATGTAGAATCTGTTCATCTATAAATTATTTCTCTTTATACTTTATGTGTAAACAACATAAAGATTGGTTATTTGCTACTACACCCAACTCAAAAACTGTTTAAGTGTGTGTTTGTGTTGTCTGCATGCCAGTCCCAGAGAACTGAAGCATTACACTTGGGTACACGCTGACCAAGTGCCCAGCAGCCAACGCCCTGGAGAACAGACTGGGCAGTGTATGAAAGCCCCGCAGGAAATGTGTGTGTGTGTTAAAGAGAGGAAGTCAGACAGAGAGTTTGCACAGGTGTGTGAGGCGAGTGTGTGTGTGTTAGTGTGTGAGAGAGCGAGTGCGTTTGAGGTCTTGCTCTTTGAAACGCCATGTAACGCTCCTTCTCCTTCCATCTTTGAACATATCCAGTGCAGGGGATCAGTGTGGTGAATGTAAAGTTACAGAGAAGGGACTCTTTGTATCTTTCAGCAGCTGCAGGAGACTCTGATTACCCTGGTTACTACAAGACTGTTGTGTTAGAGCAAAAAATAAAGGTGAGGGTCAGTAACATGAAATGCTCTTACTTGTCATATAAGTGTTAATTAAATTACTCGAAATCAGTCTTTATTTTTGTAATTTTCCTATCTGTAAAAATACTTCACAATGTGTAATTTTTCACTTTAAAGCCCTGTGTTTAAAGTGGGTTATAAAACACACTAAAATTAATACTGATGCCTCTGTATGACCTAAAAAAAAAGCAAATGAAACGATCAGTTGGTTAATGTATAGTTTTTTATTATTGATAGAAATAACTATAATTCCTATAAGATCTATTTTTAATGTCTCTAACAGCTTCCAGGGCTCGGTGTCAGACGAAGGGATTAACTTCACACTGCAGAAACATTCATTATTTACATTTTACACAGAGAAGAAGCACAGTGTATGAAACATTTGATGGCTAAAACAAACCAAGAGGAGGATTTATTAATGCAAACATAGCTCACATTCAAAGGACGAAAACACCAAACAATTAAGTCCTGCTTTGTCCACAGGGGGCGCCAAAATCAACACAAACCAAAGTGAACAGCACCATAATGAACCTCCCTGACACTTTTACTTTGATTCTGCAGAAGCATAATATTGGTGTCCCAGAGTCGGAATTTATAGTGTTACAGCGTTGCTGAGGCATGAGAACAACAACTTACACTTGTGTGTATGTGGGAGTTTCACACACGCAGTTCTGTTCTGTCAGCTCCAGTGTGTCTTACAGTGACTCTAGTTCACTATTGTTTTCTTTTTTAAAAAAAGGTTTATTTACGGGCTTTTTAGCCTTTATTGGACAGGACGGTGGATGGGGTCGGGGAGGGATGTTACCACGGGTCGGACGCGAACCCAGGGTCACCCGGACGGGGACTTTGGCCTTGTTGCGTGGGAGCGCGCGCGGTGACACTGCAACCCCATCGTTGTTGCACTTTATATTATTTTTTTCACATTTAAAAAATAAAAAAATTCCATTCCAAATTCTAATTTAAAAAACACATCTCACCCTTGTTATACCTCTCTTGAACAGGCGAAGTCCTGCTCACCCTGTTGGGGGTCCTCAGCTAGAACAACCTGCTTACTGCACATGCGCCTCCTTTTTACACCACTGTTAAAGTAATCAATATTCTACATTTAATATTTAGCTCAAAAATAGTATTATTTATTTAATTTGTTCCCTTCCTAATCATGTTTACCTTTGCATATTTGTTACTGTAGGTAAAGGTAAACTCAGGAGCTTTACTCACACTAAAATTAACATTTCCACTGAGAATGACTTACAACAAAGTCAACCTGAATGCTGCCCCTGCTTAAGGTTTTATGTTTCACTCCAGTCAAAGGCTTTTGATCTTAACTTTCCCATTCCCTGATATTATATTACTGTACTATCTCATATTGCACTTGGTTGGGGTTTAAATCTTGGTCCTTCCTTATACATTTCATTAGTTCGCTGTTGTAGCCTTCAGATATTTGTATTGTTAACTTTCCAGTCGTTATGGTTTCACGTTTTCCGTTTAAGTAAGTAGATATTAAAATGCTGTGATAAACCAATCAAAATTGGGCATTTGATACAACTGTGTAATAAGAAGATGATATTGTACTGTGAACAGGATGTTCTACCAGAATTAACCCCTTCAGGGTGTTGTGAAGAACAACACTTGAACCAAAGGGGCGTTTGGGTTCTCCAGAGTCACAGCTGGGCCAGACAGGGGAGCATGAACTGAAAGAAGGGGTCTGCAGGCCAACTAGAGGGCATGTGGGCCCCTCGAGTGCCCCTCTGGTCGGTCATTATGGTAAAAATGAAGCAAGGACGTGTCACACAAGGGCACAGACATGACCTGATTACGTCTAATAAAAGGGCAAGGGTGGTTGCCATTGTGACATTCCCATTTCGTCATCCAGTATATAAAATATATATTTCAGTGATCCTCTGGTAAAACATTTTTAACAGCTTTTCATTTTCATTTTGAAAATGAAGTGCGTTGCCATGGTGGCATAATACACTTCTGTCTTTCCCTCCGAGGGGGATTGTTGTCTTAGCCATATAAATGGACAGGCTGGAGTGGATAGATAACACAAAACACAATGCAAGTGTAAGGGCCACACACGCACACGCACACACACACAGATCTGAACATCTGGGTGGTCTCTCTAGAGCTCCAAGGGTTAATGACAGCCCTGTTTGGAGGGATTGACTACTAAGCCGCAAACACACACACGTCCATATAAACACAAACTCACATACACATTCATATAAACACAAATACAAACACACACACACACACACACACACACACACACACCATGACTAACAAAAACAGTGACATAAAGTGGTGGATGGTCAATCTTGCATGTAGATGCTGTGATGGGAGTCTGACTTGATCTTTGGTTTATTCGTTTGTTTTTTGTTGTTGTTAGCACATGTGAATGATTTGTTTACAGTCGTCATCTCATTTCCTCATACACGCACACAAACATGCACACACACACACAAACACACTTTGGGCAGTAAATTGAGGTTTGAAAGGCCTGCTTTTAGGTGTATTTCTTGCAAACGAGTCAACTATCAGGCATTACCCCAGTGAAACAGCAGATATCAAATAAGAAGGAATGATTTTAGGTTTTTAAAAAAAAGTTTTGGGAGGAAAGTAGAAAGCTTTTCTGCTTGAATAAACATCAGACAATGAAAGTGATCTGATCCACATGTGAAGGGTCTTAATCTGAAGCGAGTCCATTTGAATACAAAATGCATGTAAACCGGTAGTTAAGGGGTTTAACCAGTATCAGATTATCTGTACTAACCAGATTACTCCTCAATTATCACAGCTCAGTGATTGTTCACATTAAGCCATCCAAACTGGAAAAATGCATCTTTTCATGTAGGTTTGAGACTCCATCCACACTTAACAGATGTTTTTATTTCTTATGCTTATTTTTGACAATTGACAATTAATGCACAGTGACAGCTGATTTTTTTCAGATTTTTGTTCCATCATCAAACATACAGGCGAAACGAGAACCAAGTTCTGAGTTAAGATAAAAAATTAAAAAAAAACCCCTTCACATATAGTTTTTCTTACAAAGAGCATACCAAGAAAAGAAAGAAAATGTTTCAGGATATTGTACTGCATCAGTCCATATTCAATCTAATTATTTCTTGCAACTGAATCAAGGATTACTTAAAAAGAGATCCAGATGTGCCAAGTGGTAAAACAAACCTGAAAGTGAAGATGCACTTTAAAGCTTTTGAATTTCCACATAAAGACTAAACTGTATTCGGACTAAATAAAGATGAATGACAACAGACATTTTTTGTTTGTACACAATGATGACATATTTTGTAGGTGGAGCCCAAATGGGTGAAGAACGTTAGACAGCAGCAGCTCGCTGTCAAAGTTATGGAGTATCATGTCACCTTCTCAAATTATTTCAACAGTTTGGCAGTACAATACAAATCATCTCACAGGGACAAGCTAGCTGTTAGCAATGGAGAGAGGTTTCCTGTCCCGTACTCACTGTCAGGTCAGCAAGTCAAGGATCCGACTAACTGGCAAAAGTTTCTCTAGCCAGAATCTTCGTATTCCTTCCGGAGAAACCCAGCGTCAATACAAACTCAATACAGACAAACTTTTGATGTATGCAATCAATCTTGTACTTTTCTTGTACTTTTTCATGTCCAAAAAATTAGTAGTAATGTAGTTTAGTCAGATGGTTGATGTCAATTAACGATCAACGTACAGTTTAGCAAGGACATAAAATGCAGCTGTACAGGATGTTGTATAGATGTCCAGGATCTGGTCCACTCCTCCAGGTTTCTCTCAGCTTGATTTTCTGCCAGTGTGTTTCACGGTACTGCTGGGACGTAATCATAACATCTACTCCAAATTGGTGAAGACAGAAATAAAAGTAAATAACATTAAATCAAAATAAACTGAATCCATGTAAGTTGTTCTATATTTGGATTGCAGCTGAACAGGATTAAATGAGAACGTCAGAAATGTGCCTGCTCTCTTGTCTTTTGAACTTGCTCCTGTAACTTTGAGTTTTTCTGTCATATGGTTTTATTTATGTGTTCTTTTATAATTAAAAAAAAAAAAAACTACTGTAACATGCCATGGTTTGCTTCCACAAGCTGTTGGAGTTGTGGTAAATGAGATTGTTAATCTCAATGAGGTTCTCTTGGTAAAATACATTTTAAACATAAACAAATAAACAAACAAACAAATAAATAGAAGCCGCAGCATTATGTTCACCTCAACCTGACACACATGTTCATGAGCTTCTGATGAGTGATATTTTCAGACGTCATAACTACATTGGAAGTTTTAGCCAAATAAAGTGGTTGAGTGGTAAAGTGATTGGTCACAGATGTGGTACCAGCTGTAAACCTCATCGAGCTGTGCTTCAGTGAATGTTCATTTCTTTCCTCTCAGTACAATAAAATACCATGACCAGTTATTTTAGAGCACCGAAGACCTTGACAAAAAATAAATTTCTGTGTTATTCCTGTCAAAAGTGTGATAATTCTCTGACTTTGTCTCATTTGTAAGAGAAAAAAAGGCCAAAGGAGGAGACGGGACGGTCAAAGATGACAACAGATGAATGGGTTTGTGTGTTGGCTTGTAAAAACAGCTGCTGGTTTTGTTTTGGGAACCAACATGGCCCCCAACACACACCCTCAATCACATACACTCATGCGCTAACACAACATCTTAGCCAAGTCACCCAAAAGGAGAGAAAACGCGCCTGTCACACACCTTCCCCTCCCACTCCTTCCAAAAACAAAAGCCCATCACTTTGGGATTGCATTCACACCGAGGTACACGCACACACACAAACCGACACACACACAAACACAGAAAATACTTACGGCCCTCTTGTCCTTCCACTCAAACGCTAAGACATATTCTTTGTTTTTCATGCAAACTCACACACTCCTACAAACTCAAGAACCCCCCTCCTACAATCACTCACAAGAACCTCCACAAATAAACACTCTTGTCCTCCCACTCGCTCACTGACTCATTTCAAATAAAAGCCACAAACACTGTAGGAAACTCTAACAATGCAAACCCACTCAGTTGCACAACATTTAACCCATTTACATAAGCATGTTTAATTGTGTTGAATTTCATTTTATTGCTCTTTATCTATTTATTTGTCTGGCCTAAGATGCACATCTGCTTTCTTTGCAAAGTAACAATTTCTTGTGCATGCAATGTCTTGTGTGCGTCTGTGCATGTGAAGGTGCCAAGGGCAGGACCGGGGCTCGGTGCCAGCATGGATAAAGAGCAGATGGCGACCCTGACAGGGCAGAAAACCTCCAGTTTTCCCACATTCTCCAGTTCTATTCAGCCTTCACTCCTATACTTCCCCCTGGCAGCAGGTTAGCTTAGCATTAGACTGAATGCACAGTCGTTTATAAGAAAGAAAAAAAAAAAAAGAGCGAACAAAAAAGGTCTGCTTTCTTGTGTATACTATTTCTTTTCATGGGGTAATCATTTGAGTTATGGGAACTAGGCTATTGTGCCAGTGCATATACAGAAAAAGATCTGGAGCCTGGATAACACCTGGTCATGATAACAGTCAGAAGTCATGTGTGTTGTAGCCAATGATTTAAGACATAGGAAAAATTGTGTCAGCTTATCTCAAAAATTTTCTCATTGTAATGTTTTTCCTTTGGCTTCATTTCAAGATTTCTTACCTAAGTGGCTTACCTAACATAACGGGGCTCTCAAAACTTCTGACAATTTCTTGAAATGTTCCAGGTTAGCTGCATATATGCACATAAGCACCCTTGTTTTTCAACCTGACCTTACCTGGACTTTTTCCTGCTATAGTCCCCTCGCCACACTTCCACATAAAGGCAGGTGGCCTGATGTGTGGATGCAGCAAAGTCAGTAAAATTCCTGATCTTTGTATCAGGAATTGTACTGGCACTCTACTGGTGTAAACGTTGTGCACGTTGTGAAGCTGCTTTATACTCTTTTTTTTCCCTCCCCACCCCAAAATGTTCTTTTCCACTCATTTGTTGTCCAATCAGACTTAGCGCTGATATGAAAGCATCAAACTGTCAATTTAGTGCCAGACTCTTTTACTTCTTCAACACTTGGTGCTGTCATGTCCTTTATTCCTCTATACACAGGTTTAAGATTCAGATTTTCAAAACACAGAAGACAGCTGATAAAATGATTCACTGTTGGAACTGGATCATCTTTGAATCTACTGCTGAGAAACATACAGGCAGAATTCCCAAAATATGCAGCCACTATGCAAACATGTTTTATGTATTAAATTCATGCGAAAGTTCATCTCCCTGATCCACAAACATCTCTTCACATCCTGTTTCATTCTAAGGGGGGGGGGGGGGGGGGATCACTGAGTCAGACGGCGAGGAGGACATGAGAGAGACGAGAGAGGAAATAAGGGATGGGTCCTCTGAATGTGTCAGTGGACAAAAACAAAGAGCAGGACGACTGAAGAGGAGGTGGATCGTGAAAGGACCTTCTGCCGATTTGCTCTGGTGGATTCCAGGGCCAGAGGGCAACTTCTGCTTACTCTCCTCTCAGACAGACGCTGGGACTACCTGAGCCGTCTGAGACATTCTGATAGATTCAAAAGTTCAGCGGTGATTTTTCAGCTGCTGCTAAAGTGATCTATCTATCTATCTATCTATCTATCTATCTATCTATCTATCTATCTATCTATCTATCTATCTATCTATCTATCTATCTATCTATCTATCTATCTATCTATCTATCTATCTATCTATCTATCTATCTACATAAAATAAAAAAGCATCTGACGTGTGAAGAACTGTGGTAAAGGTGTGATAATGGAGTCAATCAATGTTTAATAAATGAATTAATTAATTAAATTAAAGATGTGAATATGTTGCAAAAAATCCACAACTGCTAAGGTTCATGTACTGCAAGTACCAAACCTTTGTTTTAAAGCCAACTCATGATCCCATTGTTTTAACTGGTAAGGTCATTCTTGGGGAAAAAAAACCCTTTGAAAAAAAAAACCTTTGAATTTATTTTGAATTTACTTTTTTACTGTATGAACTTCGACATAGAGCTTTGACATCTGCTGTATAACCACGACCCTAACGCTTCAAACAACAAAAGTGATTCTAAGACAATATCACCACATGACTTCATCGTCCGTGTGTGTATCAAATACCAAAAGCAATAAAGAGACAAAAAGAGATTAAAATAGTGAGACAGATGGCTGTGTTGTATTACACACACACTGATTAACAATAAAACCATAGGCTCCTGGCATCAGGCATACCTAAAGATTTTGATTTGATTCCCCTGCTCAGGTCGGCATTTGGTTCCTCCCTCCACCCTTTGCTCCCCATCTGGCCTCCATTGTCTGGTTGCCCTGAGCGACAGGTGGTATTGTTTCCACAGAGACAGTTGCCGTGGTGGCACACTCCTAAGGGTGTAACCTGTCGCTCGCACACTTTTCTAACCTGTTTCCTGTGTGTGTTCCTGTCAGACAGGCGAGGTGTCGCGCCAGGAAGTGCGCCATCAGGTGAAGTTGCTGCTCTGCAGGCTGGCAGGTGTCTCAGGCACCAAGTTTCTCATGTGAAGAATACAGTCTGTATTCGCCGGTTTCCTGTAAATATCATTAAACTTTAAAATGTATTCGCTGGTGTGTGTGTGTATGTGTTTTTTTTTTCATTATCCTGAAACTCAAACTGATTTAAGAAGTAGGAGGAAGCAAAGACCACAACTTCTCAGTTTCATGTTCAGGCTAATGTCAAGTTAACATCGGAAACTCAGTCATCAACAAAATGCAAAAAAAAAGAAAAAAAAGATCACCTCCAATTTTGAACTGTAGGAGCAAATTTATTGTATATTTCAGATTAAACAAATTGGATAATCGAATTCCGTCTTGGATTTGAAGAGCATCATGACCAATAAAGGGATAAAAGGCCCTCACAAAGGTTTCAAGGCATTATTAATAATTATGTTACCTCTACCGATCCAGTCAGCCTCCTGCGTCCTGCTTGAATATGTTTGATAGTTACAGTTCCAGATTGGTTCCAGATTGAGATTGGGATTACTCACATCCTCTTGACTCCGTGTCTGATTGGGTAAAAAAAAACATCCCAAATATAAAACGTGCAGTAAAAAGTAACTGAGCTGTGTAGGTCATACAGGGGCCGTTGTCAACAGTTTGTTGTCAAAGACAGGACGGATGTGCAGTGGTTTTTACTTCTCAGCACACAAATGCTTCATGCAAACATTTGCGTGCGCAACCACATGGGGCCTAATATTGTTTCATGTAAGTCAAGCCACAGCAGAGAAGGAAACAGCGCAATTTCATAAATTGCGGTGGAGCCGGCCACTTGTAACTTAACGGCAGGTGTGTGGTCTCACAGTTAGGCCGTATTGACTTTCATGTTTGTTTAGAGGATTGTCAAAAATCCTGTGAAACTGTTCTCATGTCTGTGGTCTCCCATTTTTTTAATTAAAGGTTAAAATTTGACAATCGTCTAGTGTGTAGTCAGCCGAACACACAGAGATAATGCAGTTAGGATAGATTGACTATTGCTTCTTTACGTCCCAATCTCACCCAAACCAGCCAAGGTATTTTGTGCAGGCTCCACATTTCCAGGGCCATTCCTCCAGCCAAAGTCAAACAATATAAATAGAAAGTCTGGAAGAAAATAAGATGAAGCTATTCCCATGGCGAGTGTAAGAATCATGCCATTTTTGCCAGTCGGGGGTGTTTCAAGTTAAACATTCTGAAATCCAGGGATGGGAAAAAAAACAAAAAAAAACGAAGACTTGCTTTTGATTGTTTGGTATTTCACATGATAGGTAAACCAGAAAAAAGGTTGAATAACAGAGACAGACCTTTTTCCATCAATACATCTCTCAATGCTTGTATACAGCAGTCCAATTAAATAGCATACACACTGTAGGCTAACCACCGCTCAACTTAGCTGTGCATGCTAATGTGCTGACTGTAGAAGAAACTAGACTCCTCTGAAAAGTGGAGTATGGGACCAGACGAAGATATGTTCATGTTATCAAGTGAATAAGTACACAACTCAAACGGTGAAGTTATTTACTGTGATTCATTTAGTGAGTCATCAAAAGAATCAAATCACACTGATAAGGCTAAAGAATGATAGCCAAGAGTTGAAGAAACTGCTGAAGTGTGTGTACGTGTGTGTGCCAGACTGACTTTATGCTGTCAGGACTCATTAGGATAATGACTGTGGGACCTGGCAGGTGTCCAAACTTTGAGAGAGGGATGGTTTGAGGAGGGAGGGAGACTGCGAGAAAAAAAAGAGAGTTATAATGGCCTTGGGGGAGGGGGGGCAGTTTAATGGGCTCACATTTCATCCACTCACACAGACAGACAGCCACGCACACACACACTCGCTAACATATCCCTGCTCTGTTTTTTTTTCTGTTATAAACAGACAAAGACATTGACAAACATGTATGCTCCGGCTAACACAGATCAGCATAAATTGTGTAGCAGAAAAAGCCAAACACAGCGTTAAATTTAGGACTCGTTTTCCGCCTCCTTATATCATCAGAGAAGCAACAGACACATGCTTTATGTTGTTTATTTTACAATTCCATACATGTGAGCCATGGCTTTTTAAAAGATTGCCCAGGGGAACTGTTTTTGAACTCTGAAATCTAAACTGCAGTCAAGACTTCTACATGTATGAGTTCTTCTCCCACACACGACATCTTGTTGTGCTTTAATCTTAGAGTTACGTAAATGGATTTACATGGATCTAAAAACATAGTGTGTTAAAAATTATTAAGGGATAATGCAGCAACAAATTGAATTGTGGGATACAAAAACTAAAACGATTAAACGGTTACATGAGTACATTGGATTAGCGAAGCTTTTGTTAGCATGGAGGGAAGATACGACAGAGGATATCAAAATACTTATTTAATATTTTGGGATGGGACCTATTTAAAGAAAGAAAAGGATCTTTTCAAACGTAACAAAATATTTTTCAGGGGTTAAATCTTTAACCTTTCAGTTTCGTGTTTACCCATAACCTCACGCTGGATTTAATTTGAAGCTTTAAGCTATTCACATGCTCAGCACTCACTGGTACTTGTAGGGATGCATCTTGACAAACAAACAGTCACACACACATAATGTGTCCTGCTCAAATATATTGAAACATAGGCATAATAACTGCTGGGCTAAAGTCCAAACAAAACGCACACACGTGAAACTCCCACATGTCTTTGAAGCGGCTGTGTAGAGTCGGACACCACCGAGAGGCAGCATGTTGGTCAGAAGATTCCTCGAGCAGGCAGATCAAGGGCCTCGTCACATTCGCAAACATCGCACATGTCTGAGGACAAAGGAATTACCAGATCAAACTGAAAGGTCAGCGTGAGGGAGCAACTTTGATCGATTTATAAAAAGGGGTTGGATCCTGAATGGAGATTCACAAATGCGTTCCAAGAAGATATCCTTTGTATGACAGGAACAATCAAGTCTTTGCCATACAGCTGAACATCATCAAATCATTCTGTTCCATACCTCTATAACCCACCCCCACATATTTTAGGAGTTATCATGTGTTAAAATCAAAGCACAGTATGACAATGCTCAACTGCATTTGCCTCGTAAAGCTTTTCTTTGAGCCCCTCTTGAAAAGCTGTGAGTATTTGCTGGAAGCTGCAGCTTTTATCACCTTGGCAGATGTACCAGGCCAGCAGAGCCCATATACTAAGGCTACGTCTATGTTTAGATTAAAAAGAAGCCTTTAAAAAGAAACAGAAGAATCAGGGAATTACTGGTCATGACAGGTAAACACAATCTTAAAAAACTGCCAGAAAATTATCTTGTGCAGACATTTTGCGGACCTGAAAGTCTTTCTCATGTTTTAAAAGGCAGCAGGGTAATATGGGAACATGTAGAGTGACGCTATGCAAACCACAGCTGCTGTTCCTTTGTGAGACCACAGGCCTCCTTCCATACGACACAATGTATATGAAAGGTTGTGCACCTATTTGTGAACATTTTGACGGGTGTGTGGGGGAACGCAGCTCGCCTGCTGTTCTTCAATGGAGCACGAGGAAAGTGATCTGTTCCTCGAAACAAAGAGGAGAGAGCAGAGGGGGTCAATCCATTAGCAGGTTAACGCAGTGTGTATGTAAGAGAGAGGGACGGTGCACGTTGGACAGATTTTTAGGTTATGGATGGGAGCCTTTTCTTCACTCCAAACCCAAGTAAAAACTTCTTTTCTGGCACACCTCGTTCTGAGTGAATAGTGAAGAGGTTTCCCAGGAGAGCTGACCTCTCTCTGCTGGTGGGAACCTATTTGTCTCCTTTCCCCTTTCTTCAACAGGCTCTGAAAGGAGGATGCTTTAACCTACACAACACTAACTACGGATCGTCTTAAGTTTCACCTTTTACCAGAGTCCCAGGAGGATATGCTCGACTTTCTCAGGTCGAGGAGAACATGACAACCTTTGCTAAACAGAATGGGAAAGACAGAACGGACTCTGACATGTGTTAGAATTAGAGCAAAATTCCTCATTTACTGATGTTGACATCAAATTTAACACAGTGCACACAGCTGAGGTACGCATACATATCCATTAATAGCCCAAAACTTGATAGAAATTAGAAACTGGGGATTTGACTCGCCAATAATCAATAATCGCCAGTTTTTAAAATATAATTTTAGAGGAAATTCATATGCTACTCACACACATAGGCCCAAAATATGCGCATGCACAAACAGGATCGACTGGAGATGCATTAATGGACAAATGTCAAAGGGAGGGGGCAGCGCAAAGTGGGCTTGCAGAGGAGAAGGGGGTTGCTCAAGGACACTTTGGCAGAATTTAGGGATAGGATTGTGCAGCAGAATTGATGCCAATTTCCATGGTGGAATTTGAACGAGCAACTTAGTTGCTCCGAACCCAAGTTCCTATGCTAATGCCGCCCATGTTTGTAATGTATTATTTATTGTTCGGTGTCTGAGTCTTTTTAGTTTAGTTTTTTTTTTAAAGAAAGCTTGAGTATTTTTTAATGTGTTTGTACTACCATAATCTTTATACCTAGAATCATGTCTTATGTTTGATATCAGAGCTTTGGATGTAACAAAGTTTCACTATTTTTAGCCTAAAATTGGAGTAATTACAGCTGTGTTTCTTTTCTGAGCTGCAGTGATGAGATAGTGACTCAGGATTCCCAGTTGATTTGACCAACTCAGCATCCTTAATCCTCAAGCTGCATTTAGGAGTTGTGGAGATACTTTGGTTGGTCACTTTAGAGCTTGGATGGAAACCAACATTCAAAGATGTACACAAAGTTCATCTATGTAACAGTGAAAATAAGACTAAATGTGTTGCTTAGTTGTACTTTTAAACAATTGTCTGAACAAACTGTTATTCAGACTTTAATAAGGAGCATGCAGGTATGGGCAGGTTAGGGAAAATAAAAAGGAGAACATTCTTACGTCATGTACAACAAATAAAAGATCAACCAGTATCTAGTGTAAGTCCCTTAACTGAACTTTTGAGTATTTAAACTGTCATCTTGAATATTCTGTTGTTGTTGTCATATAACATAAAATTGGTGGTCTCAAAAACAGGAAACTTAAAAAACACCCCCACATCAGTAATATAAGTAAATAAATGATTGAAAAGTTGAACAAGTTTCAGTATTTAGTATTAATCTACCACATATAGAAACACACACACGCACAGACACATACAGAACTACACATCTTGTTGTTAAAAAAACACAAGCAGAAGAAAAGACGGGGAAACTAAAGAGCAGGACGATTGTCTCAGGGTCCCCTAGGAGCTCCCGCAGTCACATCCCTGCCTCAGACAGGAAGTCACACATGGTGTTGGCCAAACTGAAAGGTACAAGGGGTTCCCTGAAGGAAACCTGACGCGGCAGGACACCGGATCACTGAGGGGGCCCGGGCCTCCTTCTCTATATCTGCAGGTACAATAGAACCTGCTGCACTAAGTACTATTCACTGCAGGTAAGGGATATAGGGCCACCATGTATGGTGAATAAAGTAGGCAGGTAAGTATCCGCTGCTCGTTATTCAGAGGGGATTATGTAATGTAGCACAGGAAGAAAAGGAGGAGGTCACAAAAACAACAGTGTGGCTTTCACCTGCAGGTGACATCATTGAGCAACGGACAGTCTAACTCTGCCCAAGGCTTTTGGCAGTCTCAAACTTAAATAAAGGGGAGTATCAACAGTTGCTCTGATATTCTGATATAATGAACAAATAAGGGCCAGAGCTGAGAGTCTTCAGATCGGAAGGGGAAAAAAATTATCTCTGGTCTCACAAAACCAAATTCAAACTCATTTCAGTCCAAGTGTGGAAAACTTTTCTTCAGTAAATTTTTCCTCTTGATAGGATCCTTTTAGTCTGGGAGAGCATATAGTGTGAACATGCTAAAACAATAACTTCTAAAAACCTTGACGATGAGTCACATGTGCGCTCTGCTATGTTTTATTATCAGTAGCATCTTCCAATCTTTTTTTCACCAACTCAGTCAGCCTTATATGTCTTCTACCTCACCGTTTGTCCAACCGGAAAAAGCTACTTTCTCTCAGCCTCTGCAGTTTCCTTCTGATAGTGTAGACAGACGACTTCCTGTGAACGCCTAGTGTACGGGAGAAGTTATTTCATATTCGTTCAGAGGCCTTGTTGTATGAACAGGCATCATTACTCAATGCTTGTTCCACAAAAACCCTTGCAAATGTGTAACTTTGATATAGCACAGGGTGCTACGGTGATGACTAACAGGTATTTGACTCAGCGGTTACAGATTGCCAGTTGAAGGCGGGGTACTTACGCCCCTGTTACACCTTTCATCCAATGTGTAATGAACTAAGGCAGACTGGAGGAGTAAAGTCATTACAACCTTGAGCCACTATCAGGGGTAGTGACAGAGAAATGAGGGAGGGAGACAGTGGCAAGGTGCATGCGTTGACTCTTTGCGCTCACCTCTGCAACACCTTTGTGACGTGAAACCACACACTGGGACACCAAATATTACGCTATTGTGGATACAAATGTGTAAGTAAAAAGGCAAAATGATAGCCAAGTGTCATTACCGTGGGGGTAGTGCACATTTTAAGGTACAGCAAAATTGTGATTGTTGAGGGCCCAGTGGTTGACCAAACACATTTTGAAATGTCAAGCATTTTTTATGCATATTGGAGTCAGGTAACTCACAGGTAGAATATTTCTCCCAGCAGGCTGGTGATGAGGCTGCCCTGTAGGATGTGTATTCTGTCCCCACACATTCTTATCCAAGGTCGGAAAAAAAGGTGCCTTTATCTTCCCTTTATCTTTTCCTGGTATTCTTGTCTAACTCCCCCTTCAGGGTGGTATATAGAATAATATTAAGGAAATAATTGATCTTCTTCTTGGTGGTCTTGCTTGCTATTGTAATTCACAGGGATGCATCAGTATCTTTGTTCATCTTGTAATCAGCTAAAAACTTGCTAAGTCTTGGTTTCAGCATTTCATTAAACTGTGTATCACTGTACATTCACATTAAAAACTCATAGACATGCCCCTTAAACATCATGTCAGCGTAAAGCTAAAAAGACACCTTAGGCTTCTTCTGACAGCTCTCTGAATTCTTTTGCTACCATCCAGCTGAACTCTTGCTATCCTTGACATTGATTAGCATGTGAAAGTTGTCGTCAGGAGAGTCAGCAAAGTGGCAGTCATTACGTCTCTCGACCCAAGTTGTCTCCTCTCACTTTTGTGCCAAACAAACGACACAATCAACTTCCCCTTTGTCTAAGTGGTGTAAAGCAATGACGTCTGCTGCACATTCCTGCATAGATAAAGAAATCAGATGCATGTCTGGAGAACTAATTAGGCTCGACTGATCACAGCTAAATAAGTACCCTATTGTTATGTAGAAAGAGGCATCAGGCTCAGCCATTGTCTTTAAGTGCCACAAAGAACCTAAAACTGGGTGTAATATCTACAAACCATCACAAGAAAGTGCTGAGCTGTAAAGTCAGAGGTAATCTGTGCGGTTATCTGTAGCTGCTCTCACAATAAGCACATGTAATACAAACATGAGAGTAAATTACACAATGCAATGGAGAACATGTTATCTTATTGTATCATTTCATTTGTTTGTTTTTTACAAACCATTAATATATGTTGTGGAATTTGGGATACAATTAAGACAAATCAAACTGAACTTCATTTAAGTGTAAGATGTTTATCTCCCTTGCATAAATGTTGGTGCTGTGAAAGAACTTAAAACAGTCAATCATATTTTCTGGAGTTCAGATTGTTGGATGCTGATTGCATCATGCTTGTTTCTTTAACTGAAGAAATAAATGTCAACCCATTTTACATGAGCTGTCTGTAGCAACATGTGTCCTGGAGATCTCCATGACAAGAAGAAGGAGCAATGCACTCATAGTGAAAGTAGCCTTGATCAATCAATATGCATCGATGTATGTACTGTTTGTTCATTTATGAGTATTCTTATGAGTGTGACTGTCTTGTCTCTTCATTTGAAAAACATGCTGTTTCAGATTTATTTCTCTTTTATAAACATTAATAGCATTCCTCGGTCCGTTCTCACTGACTTCAGGCATGTCCAGACATGTTCTGCAGAGGTGGCTCAGAATAATTAGTGAGATAATGTATAGTGAGTGGGTTGTTATTGTGGAGGATCCTTAAAGTGTGAGCTTTACAGTGCTAAAAATGTCTGGGTTCAATTCTGCGCGATGACCTGAATCGTTATTTCAGGCTTAAAAAATGTAAGCATTATGTTCCTATTTCAGTTGTAGCAGATAATTAAACATTAGGCATCAGGTGGGTTCCTGTGAAATCTCAGAAGTTGAAGACACTTGTCCTGTATGTCCTGTTGTTGTACAAAGAGACTCGATTCCTGTTGTCTGACTCAGCTGTGATTACTCACATCAGTATGAGAAGGTTGAACATGAACAAAGAAAAGAGGTTCTCCTTGTGTGTCACGACACCCTTTCTCACCCCATATCCGGAAAAGTCACATTGTGTTTTTTCAACGCGTGCAGGTACTTTTGTTGAAATGAGAATAAACTTTTCTTCTGTTGCTGGCAGAAGGAACAATAAGAGTGACTATATTTCAATGTCAATGCTCTACAGTCCTGTTAACAAAGCAAAAAAAGCCCCGACACGGAACATGTCTCAAACATCTTTGTTAATCAAAGGATTTTTTAAAACATTTTACTGATCATATTGTCTCTGGAATCAAACCCAATCTCTTAGATTTTCTTTCTTGATTCCTGAATTCATTAATTCCCCTTTAGAGTGATTGAATCTAATTTTCTTGTCCTTCTTAAGTCATCATGATATCTGCTTCCTCCAGCTTCACGCTCGTCACTCTCTATATTTCCTGTAAACTTTTTCCATCCATAACAAGGGAGGCACCAAAGATTTGACCGGAAAATATCATCTTTCCCAAGGGTGAATTTACCATCACAAGCTCTCCTGTTGAGTTAACAGAAAGCTTGAGTTTTCGTAAATGAACTAAAACCAGAAGCTTTCAAATAAGACTCACACTCATATCTCTAAAATATCTTACCAATGCAGCCATTTAAGATAAATGCTAATAGGTAATCTCTTAGTGAGGAGTCACCAGGAGTGTGGACGTTTAAAAAAAAAAAAAAAAGACAAAGCTTATTCAGAACATGTATTTAAAGATCAAAGTCCTATACTGTTTGCTTGCGTTTTGACTATCTTGTCCCTTTCACATTGCCTGTTCAAGAAGAGACTGTTATCTTGTAACACAACATTAGAGCCCATTTAACTGTGTGTGTGTGTGCGTGTGTGTGTGTGTGTGTGTGTGTGTGTGTGTGTGTGTGTGTCTGTGTCTGTGTGTCTGTGTGTTTCTAGTGTATTTGCATGCTCTTCAGCAAACTGCCAATATCATCACTTGCACAGTTATTAGTCCATGCCAGAATCTGATAGCATGAAAAACTGTTTATGTTAGATCAAGTCATTAAACTCCACCACAATGTTTACTCTCTCAGGCTTCTGAGGTAGCAGGAACCCTGATCTAACCTTTGTGGTATTTTGACTCATTGACTAAACTACTGAATTAATTAAGTGCTCAGATTATATTTAAAAACTGTACATCGACATGAACTATTCCTCATTAAAAACAGAGTGAATCATAGACGTGACATCTACTTCCATTCAAATTAACATTGTATAACGATTCTTATCTTATTCTTTCTTCTCTCTTTCACCACTCTTTTACTTCTGTCGCTCTCCCCTCTCACTTTTCGGTAAATCCCTTCATACTTTCTTCTCCTCCAAGCTGCTTCCTGTACATTTTGGATGTGATTCAATATCCTGTAGTCAACAGGAGACCGGGACTGTGTTTGTTCTTGTCAGGGCCGCAGGTGATGCAGCTGCTCTTTGTATGAACTCAGAGGTTTGGAACTGTGAGGTGAATTAGGTGCATTTCCACTGCAGATACCAAGAAGAAGAATAATAATATTTCATTTAAAAAGGTCGTGACATAGGGCTTTCACACTTGTAAAAAAAAAAAAAACTCCTGATATTGCAGGAGGTTTTGTATGTATGAATGAACGTTTTCACAATAACTTTAAGTTTTCTTCTTTAACATACTGTGCTTCATGCATGGAACACGGTAGCATATGTTCTCATGATAGCATCACATAGTGGAGTCTTTTGCTTTACCTGACACTTCTGCATCATTTTTTATCACTTCACTTCTGGCCTCAGGAGACCTCCGACAATCCTCCCTTCTGAAACGAATAGCCTCCTGTTGTGAGGTGCATGTGTGAGCAGCCAGGTTAACAGTCCTCCTGATATTATCTTGATATTTTCAGGAGTGCATACATGTTTTTAACTTGTACAAACCCATTTATTTCAAATGGCTGAAGAGTAGAAAGAGTCGCAGACACACTTGAAACAAGGTCTTTAGTACAGCCTATGGCTAAATGAAACTGCTGACTCAGGTACTTGTCAGTGAAAGACCAGCAATCTTTACATGTAATGAAACAGGCTGGACATTAATGGAGGTTAACATTTTTTAGGCTTGGAGAGTACAGAAGTTTCTGCACTACAGGGGTCCCAGAGATACAAAAGTTAATTTATGGAGTGTTTAATATTCAAACCAGAGGCTGAACCGGAGAGCACCTGTCAGGAGTTAGTTCAGTCAAACAGATAATAAATTTAACTCCACTCTAAAAGAGATGCTATATCTTCCTTTTTTATTACTTTTTTTTATAAATGCCAAAAGTGCAAATGTGCTGATCATGGATTTGCAAATTAGGGTTGTAAAAATATTTGATTATGGAAAACAGCCTGAGGTTTGAGACTCGCAGGTCGTCTGCAGGTGAAGAGAAGAAGATCAAGCTTCTGCACAAAAGGGTGTTCATGTCAAAATGCATTAATCATATTTCTTCTGATTTTTGTCAAATGAGAACGCAGGTGTTTTGAGGATAAATAAAATCATCAACGACGTATTTCAATACATCCTCTCTGAGTGCATAAACACACCCACACCCACTCAAAGATCTGGAAAATCCCCCGTACAGCCCCAACCTCTCCTTGTAACTCTAATTGAAGCCTCATGCCAGCAATTGCTGCATTTGCTTTTACAGCCCAAATTCAGCAAATGATTTTAATGAGAGGGTGAAAGAGGTTGAGTGATGCTAGCAGATTTAAACTACTGTTTCAGTGGCCACTTGATTTAAAACAAATGTTTTTACTTATCTTTTTACTGAGCAGACAGAAATCTCTTTAGTTAAATATGAAGGCTAAGGGTACAGCGCTGAAGTGTAAATGATGACTCAGGAAAAGTCTTTTTTTCTTTTCTATAACATTTTTTTTTCTTTTCTTTAACCTATTAATAAGTACTTTTTTATTCTTAGATCATGACATATTAAGAGATCTTTATTGCCATTATGTCTCAGACAAAAAAGTTCTAAGCAAATGAAAGTTCCTTTGATACTTCATGACCAATGTCTGTTAAGTCAGTTTTCAGACGCGACCTCAAAGCAGCTAAATTACTGCTTTATGGAGTCTGCTGGAACATGAGGCTCATTTGCCCAGGGGCAGTATGCGTGTCTGGGGAGGGCTGCTCTCCGGCTCCAGTGGTCTACAGTTAGACAGGGAGTCTTCAGACTGATGTGGCGAGCTGCATGTGATCAGTGCCACTATAATTTTAGTCTAGTCATCATGTGGTGGTGAACAACATGAATGATGCCAGACTGGCAGGAGGAACATGGATGGATACTTCGTCTCCGCTATCCTCTCTCTGTTTGTCCTTAAAGATGATGTTTGACTTCTGATGTGTTTGCTAATTACGTTTAATCACAAACAATCAATAGGAGTACGTTTAACAGGCCTGTGCAAAGCATTGTACGAGCATTTTCTATTTGTGTTCAGTCAAATATATTTATATATTTTTTAAACTCATCTGTTTGTGATATATTAGGTTCTTTAAAAAAACTACCTTAATGATTTCTGTACTAGCTGTCTTTGAAATCTTCCCCAGTCTGACATCTTTCATATTGGTTCTTTGATTGTGAGGTAAAGACTTTTTCAAAGACAAAAATGTTATATCTATTAACACAGCTGAACTGTCAAAACCCCATTTTCTTTCAACCAGCAAACAACTGAAAAGTCTCAATCATTTCTGTTTCCACTGATAACATTGACTTAACTATCAATAAACTGTCATACAGATATTGTATTCCTGTGATACTTTTTAAACTAGACCGCTCCAAGACCGTAACGTACCAGCATGTGTGGCAACATTTGAATCTTCAGTTCTTTATGGACTCAAAAAGTGCATGTGTTAAAGAAGTGAACAATTGAATCGCAAATGACCCTAGAAGCCCCCCCTGGGTGGGGTTCATTTCAAAGATGTAACTGCACTGTAATATTAATATCCATATGGTTAGATACCTATAATTGAATTGTCATGTCTCTGTTTTGTCACTCTGCCCCTCATGAAGAAAAAATGCTCCGACAAAGGAAAAAAACCCCCAAATGAGTGCATTTCTAAAAATGTCTAAACTTAACACTTAAAAACTCCTTTAAAGTTCCCTAAAGGAACCACCTTCCTTCCGTCTTCAGGAAGACATTGGCTGATGAGTGTCGGAGACAGAGTGTGGGTGCCTTTGACCCAGAGTGATACTTACATAATGACTAGGCCTAACACGATGAGTGGGAGGGCAGCAGTTGACCATGAAGCAGCACTAACACAGGGTCAGTCTATAATTAGCACCTTTAGTCGGGTCAAAGTGGAACGGGGAAGGAAGTTTGGAAGCAGTCTAATCATGGGAGGAGGAGGTGGACTGAATATATGGAAGGTTCAATTAACTGCAGTTACATCCATCATCTCATAAGAAAAAGGAATTACTGCTGTCCTGCCAGAGTTTAGCTCGATGCATTCTGGGGTGAAATAATTGCGTAGCCCTTAAGGTGACAGAAATGGTTGAGCATCACATGAACACGCGCAATTATGGATTGAGTAGCAAGAGCAGGCCTTTCCGGTCGTAATGAAACATTTTTCACTTGTATCCCGTTTCAAAATTCACAATCACTTCAAGCCACTTGAAAATGTATTCAAGAAATACATTTTCGTCATCATATTTTATCATTGCTATCGTTTCAAATTTCATGTACTTAAAGTGTTCTCAGCTTGCAGGATTGATATAAACTTTTGCTTGGATGAACAACTTTGGGAATTTCCAATGTTGAAACTTGTGGACAGTTTCCAAAACTTGGGTCTGTTTAAGTTTGCCAAAGAATCCAGAAGACCTGAGACAATTTTGTAGCCAAAAGCAGTGTAGAAAAAACAGCAATAAAAAGAGAAACCTGAAAAAGAATTATATTTGGAGCAGTGCAGAACAGTTGATCACAGACAAAGTGACTTGCATCTTCTTCACTACACTGCTTTTACACTTCCACCTCTTCCACAACCCTGCGAGTTTCAGGAACTGCCTTTCTATGTCAAGTAGATCTGTGAGGGAGTAACCCCACCAGGGTCACATGCAGACTTTTTTGACTGGGTGGGGGGTTGCCAATGAGGGGTTGCATGACATGTCAGCACACTGAATATCGTCCTATCATTTCTGTCTCGACTGATAACATTGACTCAAACTAACAATAAACTATCAGCGCAGAGTGGCAACATTTAAATCTTCTGTTCTTGATGGATTCAAAAAGTGCACGTGTTAAAGAGGTGAACAATTAAAACAGAAATGACCCTCGAAGCCCCCCTCAGCATAAACACTCGAACTCTGAATATCCAAATGTCAAACTACTCCCTTACATTTCTCTTCGCCCACCTTCCTTCCACCTGGAAAACTAAAATAGTTTGTCAAGCAACATAAACAGGGCCCTAAGAGGGCAAAGGTCAAGTTATTTTCTTCGTTCCGACATAATATCCTGCTGTGAGGTCAATTGTGAAAGCGCTTCCTAAAAAGTATCAGGGCGTCTATGTCCCGAACTGACCAAGAACATGTCAGGAGTCTGTGTGTAAGACAGCCACCCATTCCCACAATACAAAGTAGAGAGGGGAAGGTGCTTAAATATTGTGCAAGCACCTGATAAGTACATGTTAAACTGGTGGACTGATGCGTATATCTTCTGTTTAAATACGACGAGCCAAGGTTCAACTTTCACCACACATTTGGTGGAACATACAGAGTCAAATCTACACATTGATATCACTTTGTTTATGCCTGAAGATCATAATCACCACAGTAGTCAGTGCATGTTACTTGTAGCAGACTGTTTTGGTGCCATACATTGAAAAAATAAATAAATAACTTTATCTTTCCTCTCCCACCATCACATCTGTCCTTGGCTCTCACTCTCTGTTACAAATAATCCTCTCTTAAACTTTATCTCCCCCCTCCCACACGCCCTCCCTCCTCTCCCCGGTCAGTGTGAGTGATGTTATCTGGGCTTTAGCAGCCATAGTGCTGCAGAAGTTACAGCGTGCACAAAAGGTTTGCTTGGCTCTCTGCCCTTAAACTAAAACAGAGCTGCAAGCGTGATTACAACACCCAGCTCTGTCTCTGTGTGTGTGTGTGTGTGTGTGTGTGTGTGTGTGTGTGTGTGTGTGTGTGTGTGTGTGTGTGTGTGTTTCAAGGATAGTAGAGACAGTGTGTACGTGTGTGAGAGAATGTGAGTAACAGCGGCAGATTGTAGGAACTGTCTTCTTAATGTTTGCTTGGAGCTGTTGGACATCAGCCAGGTGCCTTAAAGTTCAGCACTACTGGAGAGCACCGTGACACATAGAAGCAGGATAATGTGTGTGTGTGTGTGTGTGTGTGTGTGTGTGTGCGCGTGTTGAGGTAACATGTAAAGTGTAAAAAAAAGTTCATTGCATGTGATAACAGTTAAGTGAGATGATACCCCTTCAACATTGTGGCAGGTTGTTTGTGGCAGCAGCATATCATGAAGAATCTTTATGTTAAATTCCAGGTATCAACTTGTTGGGACTGAGCTAACTAAGATGAGTAAAAAACATGTAGACTGTATCTTGGCATAATACTGGAGATAGGGTCTCATAAGAATCCAAAGGTCAGCATTATGTAACTATAAACAAGATAACTTATTTTACGTATACATACAAAGTTAACTCACACAACCTCCACACATCTTTTGACCCAAACAACTGTCGTTACAAACAGCAACACAGCAGTACCACATGATAACATTTGGTCTTCCCACTCTGAGCGTGGCGTCGCAGGAAGATAGTCACCGTGGGAATGTGAGTGGTATGAATGTGATTTATAATATACTACTGTGGGTCTTGTGAAAAATGCAATGTTTGAAAGTATGGCTGAGGAAAATCAGAAGACACTGAAAGAAAGTTTGGATTTGAAGCAACTACAATTCAGTCATTAACATGTGTTTATTTATCCCAGTCATGGTAAAAAAAAATGGCACAAATATTTTTAATTCAATTGATTTAGTGTCAGTATGTGAGTTAATTTAAAATCTGTCCTTAGATATAACAAGATATAACGGAGAAAGAAATGAAATGTTATTGTAAAGAAAAGAAAATATACTAACTCAGCGCTGACACAGTTTTTCACAGTGTACCAGCTACTGACTGACACAGAAGCTATCCGCTAAAAATCCTCCCACTCGCACACCTGCAGACTGACTCCCACAGTAAGACACACACACACACCCACACACGCGCGCACACACACACACTCCTACTTCCACAAAGAAACACTGAAGTCCCAGCCTATCCTAGCCCTTCATTAGTAGTCTGACCTTTGCCCTCAAGGCCTGTGGGGATGCAGAGCAACAGGGGCATAATGTCTGGATGTCTGGATACTGCGTGATTCAATCATGAAGCTCCTGCGGGGAAAAAGAAACACTGAGCTCACTGTGCTCTGATGTCACCCACAGTTTAGTCTGAGCCTTTGTTTCTGTTCAGATGTGTGAAACAGCAGCAGATGAAAGAATTACTGCGGTAACGGGCAGGTTTTTAAAATATAAACTACTTTATTTATAGCCAGAAATGACTTTTTCATTTGTGTTGTATTGTTGCAGCTAAAGAGTGATGGGTATACAGCGAATGATTTTTTATTGGAAATCTGTTCTTCAGTCCCTTTTTTTTCTCCGTAGTTTTGATTATTAAGACAAACTTGAATGTGTACTAAAGCAAAACACTAAAATGTAAAAAAAAACCAACAAAAAAAACCCTGAAGAAATATTGAGCCTTGTATATAACCATGAACACAGACATGAAAAGCCTTGATGAAAATTACATATTTTGTGAGGCAGCGTGTTTCAGACCAGTAGTTCACAACCTTTTTGACTCGTGACCCCTTGAAATGTTCAAAGTCTTCTTGTGACCCCTGATCACAGGCTACGTCGTCAGCGTGGACAATGGTTGTAGGTGTGTGCAGGAATTTTATCTCCAGAGGTCTGTGTTATTTTGAAGGATTTGCCGAGGACTAACAATAACCTCTCACCCTCTTTGAGGTTTAAAGGCCAAGAGGATGTGAGGGCTAAATCCCTGTTAGAGAGTGCTCATTGGTGAACCTGTTTTCCATTTTCTTCTGAACCAGATCTTGCATGCTAGGAACCTTAATTCTGCACATCTAAAAATAACGTTTGATATACCAGAGATCCCAGAGCAGGGGAAGTTGTGGTTTTGTAGACCCAGGAGCCAACAGGAGCCACTGGTTTACTGAAAACTTCTCATTAACCTGATACTAATCACATGGCTGTTTTTCCTCTTGACTGGGGTGGGGGTGGGAGGTTGTACTGTATGTATGTGTATATAAAAATCTACAGACTATGGAACAGCAGCTCCTTGGGCAAGATGTCTGCCCACCCGCGGTTGTCTAAGTGCTACTATTCAGGGTTCTCCTGTCTGCTTTGAGGGGTTATTACGATGGAAGTGGGGTCGGGCTGGAGTTGGGGGCGTGATGCCAGATAATTGAGGTCCTTGTTGGGGTGGTCACATTTAACTGAGTAGGTTTTGAATTGCAGACCCTGAGTATCTAAAAAAAATCTGGTAGAAATGAGACTGTGATTGTAATTATTTAATAGTCCACTAATTTAGCAGAGTTACAGTCCTCTGTGGTGTTGTAACCTCTGATCCACAGCGGCGCTGGAGCACAGCGTCTCATTTGTTTTCACTGTCGTCTGGGGTCATGACATTATTAATGATGCTTGCAGGCCTTTAAGAGACATGGGTTGTGTTATGGATCTGCTGTGTCGAAAAGAAAAAAGGTTCCTCTGTGCAAAGAACCAGTGCTAATGAAAAAAAATCAGTCACTGCTTAATAGGACCCCAATTTCAGTTCAAATTGTTTTTGGATATAGATACGCACCAAGCACAAGTCACATTTGTGTTGTCAAATGACTCACATAAATTAATGAATTTATTGACATAATAAAAGGCTAAGCGCTGCTGTAATTCATTGCAAGGTTAAGAGAAAAGTAATGATACTGTATAACACTTACACTGTGTTGCACTGTTGATTCTTTTTCCAGTAAGTAGCCAAGTGTAAGGGCTAAAATTTCAAAACCAAAACAAAGTTACTCATACTAGTCAGACTCCATTATTTCATTACGTTTTGCCTTTGCTGTCTTACCAGGAAATTGGCAATGTTGATAAGTGTTTTGTGTTCTGGTGTTCAGTGATCAGACTGATGTATATCTACATTTCAGGACAAACAAAGTTATCTGCTCAAAAGAGGCATTTTTATACAATTTCAGAAATAAGCTCCAGTGACATTAATAATCCTTAAAAGCCTAACCATTAAGGTAGACTGGGTATGCATTTGGTGGTTTAAAGAGGAGGAGGTTTGTCTATTCTGCAGAAGGTTGCTTTGTTGCAGAAAATACAATGAAGAGAAAAAGTCGTTTGAACCCTGAAGCTTCACTGCTGTGACTGCGTGTACCATTGCAAAAGCTAAGCTAGTTGTGCACAGTCAGTAATACATCCTTGTTAAAACTGAGTATATGATGTGTTTAAGTAGGGTTTGGAATTGGGGGAAGTTTAATTTTAACAGCCTTGTTGTGTTACTAATACAGAAAAAGTGTTACTTCTTTAATAATTGTGATGAGTTACTAATTACAGCGGTAATGTTTTCAACACGAGATGTCAATCAGTGTCATTGTCGACTCTTCTGCTCACGCCAGACTTCTCAGCCAATCAAAATAAAGGACCGAAGCTTCTGCTCTGGTATTTAAGGGTCCTAAAAGCACCATTGAGCTCAGGTAAAGAAAAAGGGGCTGTTGACATGGTTATTCTTGGTCACCAGGTGTTTATCAAGTGTAAATGTGTGTTTACTGTTTGATACTATGTCCGCCTGATGTCTGCTTCTGGGTTTGTGTATTTACATTTTGTACGCGTGTCTTGGCCTCTTCAGCCTTCTTTGTGGGCAGCACTTACTTTACTGGGATCTCAAAATAGCTCTGGCCCTAGTGTGATTGTGTGTTTATGTGTGACGGACACTTCTAAAAGCAGGGGGGGGGAAGCAAGCCTGGCAGCTTAAGCTGTCTCGGAGCCAAACCCCCAGCTCAGTGTGTGGTTAGCCTGCATGACTATACTTAGCGTACGGTACCCTGTGTGTAGCTATAAGTGTGTAGCTGGGGGGTCTGCCAGAAAGAGACAAGTGGGTGCCTGTGTCCACACCTACCTATTAATTCACCTGGGGCGGGGGCTGCGGCTTAAAGCTTACCACAGCTAAATTGAGCCGTTTGTAAATTAAGGCATAGAACGTATTAATAGAAGGTATGTGTGTTAAACTGTCCACATATTTCAATACTCTGTCAAAGTTATACAGTGTGTGTGTGTGTGTGTGTCTGTGTGTGGGTGTAAGGGGGAGGCTAGAATTGGAATGCACTGTGTTTGTATATGGGTCAATATTTACAACCCATTGGGGGAAAGCAGAATATGGGATGAAGGAGCGGTGAAAGAGACTTTAAAAGGAAACAAACAGCAGCACAAGACGGATGAGGGATACTAAAATGTCTACTTCGTTGAAAGCTGCACATTCTGTCATGAAGTGTATATGTTTTCAAGCGGCATCAAAGGCTTTTTCAAACCTCCTTTTACTATACTTTGAGGATTCAAGCACTTTGATCATCATACATGTTATTTGAAAGACAGCAGACATATTGGATTAAATCAAATCAAACATTGTAGAGAAAAAAGGGTTCCAAAAAGAGACCAAAGGCATCAAAAATATGCCAAGCACGACCTCAGAGACAAAGCAACACGTCTTAGGGGAGTCAAAAAGATTCAGGTTTTTGATAAAAGTTTTCCATGTTTGAGTTGTAACCGAAAGCCTCTAGAAAATGTGGCTTGAAACAGTAAAAACACATCCCAGTATGTGACAGTTTTAAGACTTTTTTTATGATCCCAAAAAAATAGATTTGGATATAAAGCTTCATTACTATTTAAAAGCCAGATCAGTTAATGTTTGACTGTGTATGATGGCGTTTTGATTGTTCTGCTGGGTTTTACATCATGGGGCGTGAGATTTATTACATACAGTATATGTAAACTGTTTGTTACAATAATCTGAGTCAGAATACGAGGAGATAGTAGAATTCCTGCTATCTGAAAATAATTTGTTTTATCTGTTCACCATAAATTACAAAACTATTTGCTATCAAACATCAGCCACACGAAACATCTAACTATCACTTGTGGACTATGCTAACGTCCAAAGCATCCAAATAGCTGCCATGTCACTTGGTAGGCCTACTTAAAATATATTGCGTATATTTTTACAATGATTTTCATAGCTTTACAATGCCCAATTCGAACCTGGTATTCTGAAAGTTTTAATTATTTTTTAAATATTTTAAGATACTTACCATTATGTACACAAATCTTTAACTTCTCATCCATTTTGGAGTCAGGTTTCCAGAAGCTTCAAGGATTATTACTCAGAGAACCCAAGTTGTACAGATAACTAAAACAATCCATGACACGGTCTTATGTGACATGCAACTGTAACTTTAAACCTTTGTGTTGCAGCAGAGCTGTAATCATGTTTGTCCCAGACCTGAATTCAAACGTGTTGTTTCCATAGAGCTGTATGAATACAATGTGGGTTTTATCTTTAATTCTCTCAACAAAAGAAGCTTCGATGACCGTTAATCCTAAACTTGATGTTTTCCTCAGTTTCTACAACAACATTCAACTTTGTACACTTTGCTTTGGAAAGTAAACAAAGAAACCACATTTTCCCCTATGAAAAAATAAAGTATTTCTGATTTTTTATTTTCTAAACAAACTACAGCAAGCTTTAAAGCTTTTCCTTTAACAAATCCATGAAAAGAGCTTTTTTGGAATAAAAGCAGAATTAAAATCATTGCCAAAATGTGTTTGAAAAAAATGTACCAAAAGAAAACTGTTTGTCAACAAATATTCAATTGAGCTTTGCTTGGTATAAAGCTGTTTATCTCTCAAGGTCAGGGTTCAATTCCCAGTTCCTACTGCCACATCTGATGTGTCCTCGGGCAAGACACTTGATTATAAAGGTATGTGAAAGGGAGTATTTCACATACTAGTATTTGGTTAATACATAGGTTCATTTCAGGGCTAAGGCCATTAACAAGTGTTCATGTTTCCATGCAAGTAAGAGTGTATGAGGACAATGGCTGTTGCCTGAATGCATGGACTGCAGTACAAAATGTTCTGGGTCAGGAGAGTTGGCATTACATCAAGTCCCTGGACTGGAGTAACCTCAGTCTCACTCCTCTGAAACGCTCTCGCTCTCTTTCCTGGCTTACATTAACTCACAGCCCGAGCTTAACCCCCACAGAGTTACACAAGAACACACTGTAATGCATACAACCTTGACTCATGGTATAATGCAGTTTTCATCTGTATGTTCTTTCTGATGACACAATAACACAGTTAATGAACAGACCGTCAACATCTATATTTTTATGTTCATATGAATAAATCAGTTTGGTAACAAACACCTTGGTCCTAACACTTTCTTTTTTCCGGCTATGAAGATTTATTTTATTCTATTCACTTTCTCTCAAATGCTCATTTGTCTTAGGAGTACACAGGCGACAGCTGACCTCTAACTGCTTTTGGTGTCTTGTTTTGCTGCAGAGCGAGGATGTGAATGTTATTGCTTTGTCTCACTTATTGTCCAGTCATTTTTCAACCCAAACAATGGAGTCAGGATACTTTCCCATTCCACTGCAGCATGGCAATGAAAAAAACTTGTTCAAGCATTGTGTTTGACTTTAGCCAAGAATAATATTAGTCTTACTTCAGGACATTTTTTTTTATATTAAATACCATGTAAGGATAAAGAGACTTAGATGAGTTTTAGGGTAATGAATCTGTAACACAAGAGAACCAAAAGCCAAAGATCATAAACAATTTTTGGCACAACTGAAAGTGTAGTATGTGAAAATAATGATCGTAGCTAACAAGTTCAATAAGTCTGGTTTGCTAAAACTAAATAGTTAGCCATTTTTGTCACAAACTCAGGTAAAAAAAAACAGGGAAGGAGGATCCAATTGCAGTAGATTAATTGCAGATTTATTAAAACAGCCAAAAACAAACTCACTTAAATAATAATCCAAAAGAACCAGAAAACTAAGTGGAGCAAAAACAAAGTAAATCCAGGGAGCAGAGGGAAACTAACTACGGACTACACTGTACTGTACTGTACTGTACTGTATTACAGGAGACACACAGACTACAATGAACTGACGCAGAAGGGAATGAACACAGAGACTAAATAGACATGGGGTAATCAGACACAGGTGAGACTAATGACACAGGTGAGACTAATCAGGGTAATCAAGACAGGCGGGAAACACGCAAGGAGCAAAGAACACAAGACCAGACACTGAGGACAACTACAAAGTCAAATCTGGTAGCTGAACAATAACGTATCCCTTCTTTAACAACAGTTACTTCATGCCGAGACATTTAATTGGACAATAATTGTTCAATGAGTGCTAATATAAAGTACAACAACACTGGGACTTTTCCTCAGGTAGATTGTTCCTCTGAGGAATCCAGCTATTAACAGACTCTAATTTTAATGCCTGGACAATAGATGAAAACACTTGAATTTAAATGATACTAAGTATCAGGTCTGTTGTAACATACATATCTACACACACAAGGTCATACCACTGTGGTAAATATCAGCGCCACTGGATTTGTTACAAAAACGCAATCAAGCTTTGATTCAGAGAAGGCTGTGTGTCACGAGTAGAAATACAGCCGAATAAACAATCGGGCGGGGGGGGGGGTTTTGCCGCTGGACTGCAATGTTTGTTCCACCTTTTAGGGTCGGATCAATATAGTTGGTATACCTCGGGATCTTTCCTGGCTTTAGACAATGGAAACACCCCAAAATGCATGCCGTACCAAGAAGAGAACCAAACTGAAGTGCTTAGTGGAAACAGGGCTTTAGTATCTTTGGTACATCACATGCCTCATGCTGATAATGAGACACAGCACTGTGTCACGAGTGATATTGCTTGAATGTGACGTTGAAAAATAAATATGGCCGCTGAAGTTTAAATGATCTTCTTGTTAAGAAATGTCCTTCTTAGAAAAAACATTTTTTGTATAATTTGGTTTCTTTGAAATAGGGTGGATTGTGTCTTTTTTAATACCAGCAACAGTAATAAGGACATTAAGAAATCCTACTGTACTTTTCACCATTAAGTTAGCTTTGTGAAGCCCTTTTAAATTCTGGGACATCTTGGTTTAAAGCAAGCACGGGTTACTTCACAAGACATGGTTGTACTACAAATCTAAAATTATGTTTAAGACTCAGTTGGCATCTCAGGGAGATTTGTGACTCCTGCAGTTGCTGTGTGGGGTCGACGCGAACAGGGGAAGGCTTGTGGAGCAGCAGAGGGGTATTTAATAATCACCCATTTTACGCCTGTGGGGTTTTGGGTGATCATTTTATAACGTTATGATTGGCAGCCTGAGTTGTGAAAGTTGTGAATGTTCCTCTTGTTTCAGGCAGAAGCGAGGTAGAGAGGGAAGAGTTTGACCGCTGTGATGGATATCGAGGGTCCTGCGGTCCAAGTTATACCTCTTCCCCTTCCTCGTTTGCTTTTTAACTTGAGTTGTAAAAAAAGGTTTGGTGCATTCTTTGGGCTAAAGAAAGTTCGCTCACAGGAAGCCAGAGAGCCTTCTTACTCTTTGCGGTTCTTACTTATTGTCTGAAGCAGCAGGAAAGCACTGATTTTTGTCACCACTGAACTGTTTTCACTTCATCTGCTGCTTTCCTCCTGCAGCCACAGGGTGACTGTGGTCGTGAGCTCGTCAGTGGCTTGATAATGGTCTGTATTTTGTGCATGGGAGTGTGTGTGTGTGTGTCTGTGTTTAACTCATGGCTGACACTGGTATTGCTGCAAAGTTGTGGGCTTTAAATGTAATTGTCAAGAAATTAGAAATCCAAAGAGGCCTACACTGTGAGCTTGTTTTATTTATTGATTTATTTTATTTCATGAGTTCACAAATGGGTTTTGAAATAAAACAATCTTTTTGTTTAATTTCTTGTTACCATCTCGGATGCTTTTTATTTCGTAGTATCCAATTCCAAACTCACTTGTGCACTGTCATTGGCTGAGGGTAACACATCTAAACTCCAACCCAGAACCTTCCCAAGACAACCAAAGCACCAAAATACAGACAGAGGACAGGTTCTCTGCAGGCACCACCTGTATGGAGGCCCATGATGGAACTCCATTACTTTTGTGTAATGCTTTTTTTAAAGAAAAATCTATGAATGAAACACTAAACGTGTTTAGAGGGACTCTTTGTCAACAATTATGTTCAACTGATCTTACTTAATTGTTTTATTTATTTGAATTCATTTGTCTAATTTTTTAGCTTCATGTAAAGAAAAAAGACAATACAGTGTCGCTTCTTCTCTTGCTGAATCAACAACAGTAACGTGAGTTGTTATATTCCACCATTCCACTATGTCCACCAGCATTCTGCACTAAAGTCTTTTTAATGCTGTTTTTTTTTTATCTAGTCTGTCTGTTATTTGTTATTTTTCCAGTGTTGTTGTTTCCCCCACAGCAGCTACTGGCAGAGGGATCACAATGGTTTTTATCACAGTTGGAAAAACTGTAACTTTTTACCACTATCATGATCTCTGCCTGCACTCTGCAAGCGCTGTAGCCAGGTGGGACGCAAGCCTCCGCAGACCGTCTTGTGCAGACGCAGCGCTGCTCGGCCTGCTGTGCAGCACCAGGCTGCTGGGGAATTTTCATTATTTTCAAAGAGGCACCTTCTTGGGTGGTCTTTGCCATGTGTCGGCCCCCTGCGTGTGTAAATATGTGTGTATCTGAGTGTGTAAGTGTTAGAGAGTCTGCGTCTTGTTGCTTGCACGCTTTGTGAATAAATTTTGCCCGTGTGGCTTTGCAAGTGAGCATTTTTGCCCCAAAACAGCACAAGTCACGGATTTCCTTCCCACGTAATTAGCCATGGCTGCATTTTACGAGGGTGATAATCTAAACTGGGCAGCAGCCAAGTTGTTAGGACACAGCTAAATACAGCTGCTGTCCACAGCCTTTTCAGTCAAAGCTTAAGTATTTGTTACATTCTGATTAAAATGGCATGTGTTTTCATTGCTACAAATAATAATAATAATGCATATAACAGTGATAGTAGAAACCTCTTGATTTCAAGATGTATGATGGACCTATACATACATTGTCATTTATTTAACAGCACATGAATCATGTGCTTTAGAAAAGTGTTCAGAAATGACGCCAGGTCTACTTACACTTCATTTTCAATCAGTTCAGAAGGGATCTCTTCCCTCTGAAAAGTCTGAGCACCAATTTTAATTATCTGTGTCAACCCTAAATGTACCATGAGAGCTGGGTGTGGTGTGGGCGTTGAGTCATCCTTGCTTACAACTTGTCCCAGTGGCCAAATATTTTCCAATGCACCATTTAATGACATGTCAGTGACTGTAGAAACTGAAAAGCTGGTTTTACATGCATGACATCATCTCAATGTAAAGTGTAGAAGACAGATGTCACGGATAGAGAAAATAATGCACATGTGCAATTGGACACTATACGTGGACAAACCAGGAATAGAAAGAAGGCTGGGGAGGTAACTTTCATCAAACTCTTTGGCTATAGAATTAAGCTCTCATAATTGATCTACTCTTTTATCACATCTCTTAAAGAAAACAACTGTTTCAATGCTAGCTGCAGGCTGCATCTTTCCCCATTGTGCACAAGTCATACAAATCAAACTGCTTACTGGATACCACTGCATCTTTTTGAGGTTTTAGAACTGATTTTATTGAATGCATGACGAATGTGCATGCAGCACAGAGAACCAGGAAAAACCGAAGTACAGTTGTTGTTTGAGGCAGGGAGAGAGATTTGAGAGAGACATTTGACACTTTTCCTCCAAAAAGATTTTTCCATTGTTTTGGCCAATTCCACAGTACAGCCAAGAGCCAAGAACTGAGCCAAAAGAGCCAACTGTTCATCCCAGCCAGGCTGCAAATGTGTGTTAGAGTACAACCCAGCTGTACGGGCTATCATGCTATTATGTAAATACCAGTGTAGCACAATAATCACAGAGAGAAACCGCAACCAATTTTCTTGACATGTCTTGAAGCGTCTCCAAGTTACCAAAAATACAGCACATTCAAACTCTGGAGTAATTCAGTATAAGGACCATCGTGAGAACTTAAGAAGTCAATTACAAGTATTATGTTTGCACAATTGTAATTCCATACAAAGCTGTTATGTATCTCCAACATCATCCACAAAAGCTTGAAGTAAGGATGGCATCGACTTATCGGCCATGCAACATCATTACTGTCCTTTTATGGTATGTTTTTTTTTTTTTTTAATCTTCACTTATCCTGCATTTAAGTCTGAGATGACTTTCCCTCCAGGGACAATAAGTGCATTAAACCTCATAATTTAGGGCTTTCACACTTGCAGAAATCTCCTGAAAAAACTCAGGACATTTCCAGGAGTAGCTGTACATGTGAACGTAAACGGCACAAGCCATTTCGTGGGAACTTTGAATAATTTCTTCTAAACCTCATCCAAAGAGCACTTGGCTCTAAGAATGCAGGAAGAGAAGGTCATTAGTCTAAGACGATTAAAGCAGGAATAAACAACATGATAAATCCAACATTGAGAAATTAAGGGAAAAATGTGACTCAAAGATGTTCCAGATTAAACTGCTGCAAAAGATTCTTTAAAGAAAATCCATCAGGGTTAGGGTTAGCTCTTTATTCATTATGAGTTTACACATGTTGTGAGCATAAAATGTTAAAATCTCAAACTTACCAAGGCAGTCAATCATCTTTTTGTTGCCACTTTTTTTGGCCATCTTACTATGATGGTATTTATTGCTTTAATATCCAAATATATAATTGTTACGTGTAATTTGACATATTCACAGTATCAACAATGGGACAATGCCTTAAACATGACTTAACAGTTTTATTATGTGCACGGAGAACGTACTGTACTTGATACATTCCATTGTTGTGCGCCGGTTGCAGGACATAAATATCATTACCTTCTTCCACTTCCTGGCGGTGCATTTTCCTCAATATTACAAGATGCCTTCATATAAGCATCAGCCAAAAATGTGTATGCTACCATTACAATAGGTACAATATTGGTAAAATATAATTATAATATATGGTATAATATATGGTATGGTAATATAATCAATATATATATATAATATTGAGCGGTAGAATAGGTAGCGCTCAATATTATTTTTACACTTGCTGACCATGACTACTCACAGAATATTTACAAGTCAGGTGGCAGGTTTGCAGGTGAAGTGGAGGGAAATATTTGTCTCTGAACATTTTTAGGACCTTTTTTTTTCAACACTAGGGATCTAGGTCCAACTTTACATATTCATAAAGCTTCAGTTGTTTTTCTGTCTGTAACACTCGGTGAAGTACGACAAAGTTGGCTGGTGGGATTTAAAAGGAGTAAAAGGCAAAAAGGAGAGTGAGAAAAAGGTGACTACTAAGGACAGAAGCTCTATGAAACCATATGATCTCAATTGACTGTATTTTGTAGTATAAAGTCCCATGTAGTTGTGTGTGCAAGCTAAAACAAATCTTTTTGTCTTTTTTCTTTTTTTGAATTTTTATATTCGAATGCCTCCTAGATTAAGACCGTACACGTGTGTGTGTCAGTAAAGTAGTTTGTATTATGAGTGTGCATGTGTGTATGTGTGTGTGTGTGTATGTGTGTGTGTGTGTGTGTGTGTCTCAGTAAATTAGTTTGTACATGTTTGTGTGAACATGCCTCTTTCTCCTCCCCACTTGCAGGAACAATAATCCTGTGGTGAAGTCCTGAGGAGCAGCCAAAGCCGGGAACAATGCGATGGGCGTTACGTGCCTCAGCAGGAGGTGGTTCATGCCCGGGTCCTCACCGAGGGAGGGGACGTCAAGAGTCAGCACCAGGACCAGGTGAAATGCCTGGCATGCCACAGCCCCATCTGGCTTCCTGCAGTGGAAACCTAGAAAAGTAGAAAGTAAAGGATTATTTTCACCTTCCTGTGGGGAGGAATGTCGCGGCTGGGAAGGAAGGAGGCGATGGACTGTTTGAACAAGAGATGTCTGCATTAAGTGACCGAAAAATCTGGCCTCAACTTCACCTGAAAGGGTTGGATAAAAGGCCAAGGCCAAACATTTCTCTCAGCACAATGTGTCCTCAATCATAATAATTATGCATTCAATTCTTCCAACTTTACGGTCTAATTACACTTAGACTGAATGACAATTTTAAATCCTAACAGTGAAGTTTTCATTAGTCTCTTCCAATATTTGTGTACATTTAAAACAATAATACAACAGACTCATTTGGTTATACAGTATAGGTTACACCCATGTTTGACTTCCAGAAGAGTTGTCTTCCAGTATGTGTTTTATTCAACCTTTTTTACAAGCAATTTCCTCACTTCCATAAAAGTGAGTTCATCGCCAGAAGCTGGTTGTGTGGAAAAAGTAGGGAACTTCAATGAATGATGTCAGAAACATAGTTTTCAAATAGTGGCATTGTGATATCTGCACCTGACTCATTTCCCTTAAACCATCTGTGAACCCATTGCCCACCATGGCACTAAAATCCCTAACTAGACTAGACTTTTTATCCAACAAATCATCCAAATGAAATGACAAATAAAATATTTTTATACAGGCTGTGTTGAGTGACTCACATACGAGTGTTTATTTATCTGACGCGCTGGGCTTGTCATTTGCAGTGTTGTAGTAAAAGATGCACAACATGGAAATAATCAGCATGAACATCACACATACACACAATCAATCCATGAACATAAACTGTTTATAACTTCTTCATAACATGGACATAGTCTCAGTGATGTCACCCTTTTGTTTCTGTAGAGGCCTTTTGAAGCCAAACACTTGCTGTCTAACTATTAAAAATGCTGGGCTACTTCTGGCTCCTTTCCCTGCATGTCATTCCCCAGTCTCTCTTTCCAGATTTCTTATTTTATTCCCTGTCCTATTAAATAAAGGCAAAAAGCCCCAAAGGCCTTTAGCCTCCCGGCCAACAGCTACAACCTGCCCACCTTTCGGACATCTCAGCCACAACCTTAATTATGCCTGTAAAAGTCTTACCCTTATTTAAATCAAAGTTGATTAATTATTAAAATAAATTAAATACCCTGACAGTTTAAAAACAAATAAAGAAATGAAATTGGGCATTTTGTCCAGTTTGATGTATCAACAAAAAAAGACAAAATTAATGTTTATTTCCCAAAGACTCAAACCCTAGTCTTCTTAATGTGAGTCTGTTTCTTTGTTCGACCCACAAACCACCCCAACCATACTTTAGCCCTCTTCATTCGTCATTTATTCAACAGCACATGAATCACCTTATGAACTGAAAATAATGGGCTATGTGGGCCTTTTGGAGTCAGCCTCAAGTGGTTACTTGAGGAACTGCAGTTTTTTTGCACTTCTGCATCTGAATCCTTTTTAACCACCGGAGGTTGCTGCATGTCTGAGCCACGCACATTTTTATACAGATGCCATTTTGCCTGTGTTATTGCCTCTACTGTCTCAACAAAGAAACAACTTCACCCTGTCCTTGCAACTACTCACATTTAAGATGACGCACAGAAGAGGGCTGTGTAATGATCCCACCTGTGAACTGGAGCTCTAATTAGGGCTGATATTACCATCATTTCAGGGCCCTGTAATACAGCTACCAGAGCAGAATTGTAATTTGAGCATTACCATGGTTTTGAGGCTCTTCCTGAAAGGACTGATACTGCAATTTTTCCATGAAGGCATTGTCTTCTAAAATCACCAAAGGTTAAAAGCAGGAACCAGTTTGCAAATTCCAACACAAATGCGAATACTTTATCTGTCAGTCAATAAATATCCTAATTTGCTGTTATCAAGGTGGATCTCGCCTGCTGTGTGTCACATCTGTTTCTATTTCTCATGCTGTGGCGTATTACCTAACCACCTTCAGTGACTCCTGATCTTGCTCTTTCCCTAACTTGTAACAACATTGCTTTATAATGGAAGAGGGAGGGCACCAGTATTGTACTGCTCACCTGTTTCACTGTAAACCTAAATGTATACATCCAAACAAACACATGTTGTTAATATACACATTCACACAGCCCCAAGGCACACACACACACACACACACACACACACACACACACACACACACACACACCTCCCACCCCCCGTCCACCACTTTGCTGATTTGACACAAACAAGTCAGAGGGAGGCTGATGAAAAACAAGTCCGGACACAGCGCTCTGCTCAATTTAACTTTTTTTTTTTTTTTTTTTGGCTCTGTTTCATGTCCCAGATCTTTCAATCAATCACACAGAGGGAGAACCAGGACAGAGTGACAAAAAGAAAGTTATTTTCTGTATCATATTTTTATCGTGATCATCAGCCATGCAGTTTAAATCCTCTGACTTTTATGTACGTCCCTCTGTATTGGGAATTGCTTCAGCTTTGTTTCTTCTGCTCTTTCTTGCCCTCACTCTGAATCAGCCTCAGTGTTCTTCCCTGAGGTGTAAATTTGATCAAGACCACATGTTCTGCACCAGTCTTGAGAGGCAGCCAGCATTTTATTATATTGTAATTCTTAATTCATAGTCCCTGCAGAGATTGAAAAGGCAAGATGCCAAAACACCTGGAATCACTGAGAGTTTTAAGATGGACATGTTGTGCTTTCAGTGCCAGTTCTGCATATGCAGGTATGTGTGCAAGGTTTAACCGCTGCATTTCTTTATTCCCTTTGCACTGTCACCTAAATAAACTGTTATTTTAGTTCATCTTTTTATACATGGCTTCTGATAGTCAGTGACATGATTCACTAAGTAAAATTCATGTTTTGTTGGAGACACAATGCTGAAAAGGTGGGTCTCCGTAAGGGAGCTTTCAACGAAAATGAGCAGCAACAAGGAGCTTTGTGGGAAAATAATTATACCTCTGAACTCATAAAGACAAAACACTTCAGTCAACTCAGTAATCTTCTCAGAAATCACAATTGAAGTTGCGTTTTGAGCTGCAGCAACAGCATGTGCTAGCATTAGCAAATGGGCTCTACATGAAGTAATGTGCTGAATTTTAAATGCATTTGTGCATTATTGGCGTCAGCTCTCTACCCATTTGAGCAATGTAGCCATCAAGTAACAAAACGAGAGAAAAAATGGAACAGGTTAGGTTGGCCAAACGTTTGTGGAAGACAAGACAAAGAATGAATAACTGTTGTAGACCACAGTCATGGCATATGGATTACATTACTGGTCTCTGAAGCTGTGCATTTAAATTCAGTTAAACTTATCCAGTTTAAAAATTGAGAGAATTTGTTTCGGAAATTGTTCTTTCTTCTTAGCAATGGGAACATTTCTTTTAAGTCTCAGGATGTGTTCAGAGGACAGTGTAGTTAAAACCATAAAATGATTGCAGAAAATTGAAAATAAGACCATCTTCCAGAAACAGATGCATCCTTAAAGTAGCTATTTCAAACATGCAGTTTATTTATTTTTGATTATCAATCACCCAGCTCTTATTCAGAATCACTTGGTTACTAGGTTAAAGAAGAGGCTTCCAGCAAAACACAGACAACCCAGTGGCAGTGTGGGTGGTGCTGTTCATTTAACTCTGTGAAGTTGGATTCGGATTGTGTAAAAGACTGCGTCAAATTCAGTGTTGCTGAAAAAGATGTACAAAGCAACTGTCTTTCTTGTTTTTAACATTGAGAATTGTTTGGAACACAGATTCAATGATGAAGGAAGTATCAATTTAAAGGTCCACCTTAAGGGCTTCTGTCAAACAGTCATACTGAGGAACTGTGTTTCAACGTTGCATCAAAATAGAGGATATTTACATTTAGAAGCATGGGGCTTAGGCGTATTGACTTGCATCCAACGCAATCAATGTAGCAATTTGCACCAAGAGAGCTTCAGTAAAATTAATCTGCATGTTATTGACATCCTGCCTTTGTATCGAGACCAGTGATTTTGTACAACAACCTTACTTTCACATCTGATGTCACCAAAGCTGAGCATGGATTGTAAGTGGTGTGTTGGGACATGTTTAACCCTTCTGTCTCAGCGTCCTTTGTGTCAAATTCCATTTAATCACTGTTATTGATTGCTTTTAATCACTGCTTTTGGTTACATCTCGTTTGGTGACCACTTCTGCAGTAATGACGATACGCCCATGTACCATCTGTTCAGAGCGTGAGGCAGTTCTCGTTATCAGCCATGTGGCACTTATTCCCTACAGACATGCCCATACAACGACCTGCTCATCCAGTATGGAGATGCTCCTGCCTACCAGCCCATTACTCTGATTGCTGCAAGATGAATTTGGGCATACGTGTGTTCACTGGGGAAAGGCTATAGGGTGATGGGTAGGTGCTTGTTTCTTGATTTGACCCCCTACTGTGCGTTTTCAAGTGATTATGTCCTTTTATGGGAAAAGGTTTCAGAAGTGTGTTTGCATAATACAAATGTTACTGTTTTTCATTGATGTTTATCATTCATTCCAATGAGGTGTCTCCAACTCATTTTGTCATTAGATTTCTATGGGAAACCTTCAGCCTAAAGTGAGGGGAAAAAAACAGTTTCAACATCCAAACCCTAGGGTAATTTTAAAGAACCTACCACAAACACCGATCAAACAAAAACAAACTGTGGTGACGAGCAACTGAACTGCCATGGTGCTCAGAGAGAGGACACTGAACTAATAATGGATGATCTGTACCAGGCCATGATGGCCCACAGCTTTACAGCCTTTTACTGTCTGGTAACTCAGCGCCAACAGATGTGTTTACTCAACCTTTATTACCTGTCATTAACAAGCTGTCAGCATGTGTGTGTAGAAACAACTGAAGGTTTACCTCAAAGACATGTGCCTGAGACGTTGATTGAACCTGAGGATTAAATACTGAATGGCAACAAAATCAACATAATGGTATTTGGAGATGAACTTGTCTTCTTTCCAGCCTCATGCCAATTGTCTGTGTGAAAGTCTGTTAACCTATTATATTTGTTTTCACACAGTATAGGAGAAAGGCCAAAAGTGGTCAAGAGAGTTTTTAAGTCAGGAAATGGTGTAAATGGAAATCTTATTAAAGCTCATGTTGAATTCAAGTAATAAGTTCAACAGATGTAACACTGATCTTACCTTCAAACTACATATTTTTCAAATCAGGTTGTTGTATTTGGGCATAAAATAAAGGGAATGGTCATTGGCTAATGAACTTGAATCTTAAGATTGTGCCCACAAACCACTAGGTAAAGAAAAAAAAAATCAGTAGGCCTATTTGATGAAAAAACCTTGAGAAATATTGATTCCGCAAAACTATAGGAGGGTTTAGGGTTTCTGATATGCATCACAATTAGTTGCGTTCAGAGTGATCAACAATGGGAGAAGGTGGTTGGAAGTAAACATCTGGAGGGAAATGGAGCAATATTTTAAAAATCATATAGGCCTATTAGATGTATCCTAGCCACAGTGTGAAAACAACTCGTGTTAGCATCCATAATTAGTTAGGAAGTGGCTAAACGCATGATACTGTTTGGTAGTTTTAAATGATACATTAGGAAATAGTTTCGTTTCTTTCTTTAGCTAAGAATGAATAACCTATTTATGTGCTAATACGGCCTAGCTAACTTAGCTAGCAATATGTCAGTGTAGGCCTATGTGCTAGAAGGCTAGCAATATCTAATGGGTTATACAGTGTGTTGTATGGCCACATTCCCCTTCATATTTTCTTTTAAGAGGGGAAAAATTGCAACGATTATCAGCAACGTTACTTAAAAACTGGAACACAGCAGCACAATGATAGCATTTGAGCCTAACAAGCTGATTGTAAGAGAAAAAATAGTGTCATCCACTATATGGTGTGAAAAACAGACAAACCTTTGGGGGGTAAATGACAAGAGAAGTCATGTAAGACTAAAAGTATCTGTTTCTTTTCTGCCTTTCTACAGTTTGTTGATATTTCTGCTTAGCTGCAGCATAAGCTTTGGAAAGGCACAGCTGCAGGCTGTAGTGCACGGTACAGACCACTGCAATCATAGTGGAGCATGTCCGCCAAGCAAACAGCTTCGGTGGACAGTGTGTGTATCTGTTCTGTTACATTGTGTGTTTAGTTATGGACAGCTGCCAGTGCAAGGAGAGAGCAGTGAGGGGGGCCGGTTGTATATCAGTGTTTGCTCTGGAGCGGCGCCAAAAGAGTCCTCTGTTTTTCTCAGAGGTCGATAAAAAATGGGAGAGAGTGAAACAAGGAGAGTTGCAGTTGAAAAGAGAAAGACAGATAAATGCGAGGAACAGAGGAGAGAAATATGAAAAGGGTTGGGGGGGGGAAAGTCAGTACTAATTAGTTGATTGTCCTTTTGTCTCCGGGATTGGAACAACAGGAGGATAAAGAGAGAGTGAAGGAGTTCGACGAAGTGGAGGGACTATCAGGACAATGGAGAAAAGAAAGGACACTAGAACTGTGCTCTCTAGGTCCTAACACTGATTTTGAGATAAAAGTGGCACATTTAAAACATATGACAGATCTGTCAGTCACTTTTCTTTTATTGAAGCAGGCTAGGGGAAGTTTCCTTTTGGATTGTTTTGGCAAATCCTGACACATTTTGTCTGTTGCTGACTAGAGAGGCACTAAAAGATGTGAGGCATTAAAATAACTACAGCTAACAATGCTCCAGTTTTTTGTAGAAATTTGTATTAGGTCAATTGATATGTATGATCTAAAGTTTCAAATCATTCATCTGTTTACATGCATGTCCTTTGATATCTTACTCCGTCGCTGTCCTCTGAATATAACTCTGTGACTTGTGTTTTTAACATCACACTTTACTCACGCTGTTCCTTGTATCTAACTTTGTACTAACACTCTTGGCACTTATTCTTCTTTGACTCTTATCTTGGTTAAATGTTTTAGCATGGTTGCACTGTTGTTCATTTACTGCTCGGTGTGCCCTTGAATTGGCCCTGGGGACAAATAAAGTTTTTTGAATTTCATTGAATTGAGCTATTTGTTGTATTAAGTTTGAAAATCCATTGATATCAAGTTATCTGGCTGTTTTGTTCACTTGACGAGCGCTCGGCAAATGTGGGCAGACAAGCAGCGAGTTTCTATCACGCACTTTCAAACTGATTTCTTTCAGCTGCCATCAAAATGCCCTGCACTTTCTGGTCAAAGTAAAGATGGAGATATATTTCAGCGATTCAAACGTTGAGGCTTCAAACCGGCAGTCCCCAAAAAAAAATATGGGTGCAGTCCTGGGGGCTGTGTTTAATTTTATATAGCCTTTGGTCAAGCTGACTTTTTAGGATATTTCCAATACATTGCAAACATGCAATGTTGGTTAAAGATGCACAGTATTAACACACACACACACACACACACACACACACACACACAGTGCGTCAGAGGGAAGCACATTAGCGTCATGTTCGCTCATCAAACTGTACAGCGGTTACAATCATAGAGATTTACAACAACAGAACCTATGAATTACCTCCTCTCTCTCTCTCTCTCTCTCTCTCTCTCTCTCTCACACACACACACACACACACACACACACACACACACACGTTCACACACTAACAGAGCCATCGTCCCCATTCGTGACTTTGATCGCAGCGACCACAAATCCAGCTGGGGCAGTGTTTATAGTGTGTAGTTGTCGCCTCTGTGCAGCTTTAGAGCGGAGAAGGTGGGAGTGGCACAGAGCGACAGGACTTCTAACTTCATAAAGAGCAGCAAAGCACAATTAGTACTGTTTTTACACTCTGGCGCTGTTATCCAGAAGCCCCTGGACTTTTCCATCTGTCTCTGCTGTATATAAAGGGAAAATAGGGGGAGGCAATGAACCAGCCACTCTAGCTAATTGGGAGCCACATCTGACACAGGCCTCTGCGCTGATGTCAGATCCAAGGCCAGATGTGACGATGTGGGCGGATGAAAGAGTTGGAGAGACATCTTTTCTTTTTCTTTTTTTTTGCAGACACAAGGAGGGCGCGAGGGTCTGATTCAATGACAGAAAGGTTTGTTGGGAGATAAGATGAAAGATTTCAAGAATAATGGTTTGAAAACATGGCACGTTGAAAGTGATTGGAAATCAAAGCTAAAAAAGCAGACAGGAGGGAGGAAGATAAAAGAGGGGCCTCTCCGGCCAGCTTTTTCAAACTGTTTGTTGTTGTTCTTTTTTTTTTTTTTTGAAGTTTTCTGTTGACGATAAGAGCCCCTTCTGATCACAAGCTCTTATTATTGTACCACTCAGAAGGCAGCTCATTACGGCCATCAGATAAAAGAAGAGCAAAACAAAAAGGCTGATTTGTGTTTTCATAACAAAAGATATACACACAACATCTAAGTCCCAGTGGCTTTGTTTGCTTACTCTGCCGGCCTCCCCTCCTGTTTATGTTGCAAGTGTCTCTCGAGGCCGGCAGTGTCTTTACTCGCAGCTCGAAAATGTTAAAGCTCTCCTTCTTTGTTTGAATCAAAGGGGTGAAAATCCTCTTGGACGCAGAAGAAGCAGGAATTGGATCGGTTACTGAGACGGTCAACAAGCCACTCAGCTGCCAAAGAGCCAAACACTCCACAGGAAAACATGTATAATCCTCTGCTGGTTCACTAAAGGGAACACAAGGGTGTTCTGCAAGTGTAGATCTGCAGCTGCATCATGTCTCTCATCTCTTTGGTTATATATTCAGTTTTATGTCTCAGAAAAGTTTAAACCATTATGTTTCAATGACAAATTTAACGTAACAAAACGTCTTTTAAAACAAAAAGAACAGAGGTTGGCATTTGGTCAAAAAAAAATAAAAAATTAGACTTGACTTGAACTGTATATGCACTTTTTTGTCGTCCTCTGACTGCTCAAAGGGCTTTTACTCGCAGATCACACGCAGCCATTCACACACTGATGGCAGAGGCTGCTTTGTTAAGCAGCGGGAGCAACTTGGGGTCGAGTGTCATGCCCAAGGACACATCGGACATGTAGCAACAGGAGCTGGGGATCGAACCCCTGACCTTCCTGTTGAGAGAGGACAGACTCCACCAATTGAGCCACAGCCGCCCTAAAAGCATGAAAAATATTCCTGCTTAAAACAATTGTTAAATCGTATCATGAATGTGTAGAATTTTCTGTACATGTTCCGTTCAATGTCTTTTGTGGATGTCATCATTGTCGGTAACAATATTTGACAGTCAAAGTCAATTATTTTATTTGGAATAGGAGTGGTAATTAAAAAATGTATGTGTGTGCAGGGTTTTCTTCCCTCGCTCTCCTGTCTCTCCTGGGTCATTAGTCCTGCACACCTCATCACCTCTCTCAGTCTGCTCACCTGCTATCCACAGTGTCTCTACACAAAACCTCCATCCACTTTTTCCCCAGATCGTTCAATACCAACTTAACTATATCCCTATAGTTGTGTATCAATACATTTCATGTGCTAACCTGCCTCTCTTTTGTCCCAAAGCCGGCCGGTCTACCTCATGCTTTCCCACCTGCCTGCCTGTCTGCCTACCACACGCTCTGAGCTTTCACCTGCCACCCACACTTTTCCCCTATTCTTCTCCATTCATTCACTTTCACAATTCTCTGTTCCCCACCATCAGTTTATCACAACTGGAGTCACAGCTGCCATTCAAACTTCTTCCTATCCACTCTACTCGTTCGTTGTCCTGCATTTGGGTCCTTCCTGCCGAGCCTTTCACAGCAATCATTTTCTGCATCATCTTTTTAAACAAGACAAGTCAAAGTTAAACTATCAAATCAAATTCAGCATATTTACACATTGTCACATTTCCCCTTGCTTGTTAAAATTAAGCACAAGGAATTCAATCGATTCCATGTTTGATTCCATGCAAATTGTACAGCAACTAAAACGCAATAGACAGTCTGGATGGACAAGAAGCCATACTTCAGTGTAAAATAACGTTTTCTATAACTCGATCTTTTCTGTAAGTCAACAGTTAACATTAGCATTCAACCATCCAAAGTGACGTAACTATGAAGATGCTGAATGGACGTAAATGTATCAGAAAGCTGATAATTACATAACTAATTATTCTGATGCCTCTTTACGACATTCAAAAGCAAAGAGGATATCAATTTGCAGGAAAGATTTGTCAGACAAGGTCATTGACAGCATGATGCTGAAATAGGCAGTTTTTTAATTCCGTGCCAAAGATTCGCTGTGAGTTGCATGTTAGAGATTTAAACTAAGGAAGCATCATTTACACATCAACAAAGAGAGAGGGTCCAAAAATCAGCACAACTCAAACAAGCTCAAAAATTCACTAGTGAATTGTTTCTGTCTGGTTTTTGGAGTGCGTGATCGGATGAATGGATTGGTGTTTAATGAGATAAAGCGAGTCAACGTGTGGAAAAAAAAACCTCGAAAGAACAGATTTGTAACCAACACGTTCACATGATCAGAAGACAATATCAACACACCTCATAAAGGAGAATGTCTTTGAGGGATCCTGTTTCTCCCTCCAGATAGTTAATTAATATGATGAAGAACTAAAGCTCTTCGGGCACTTTGACGTCTCATATTGGTCAGTCCTGTAATTTGACAGAGATGTGTAATTTATCAGACAGACAGTGTCAACATGATGAATATGGTCAAAATCAGCATGTTTATTTATTCATTTTTGTAAATCCTTTTTCTGGACCTTCTACTTCTCACATCAGGCACATGGGGGCATACTTGAACCGACAGACTGCTCTGGACTTTGGTGACACACACAGACACAAATGTGCACACTCACAGACACATACACAAACACACAAGGCCGCACTCACAGAGGGCTCCGACATTCACTCTCACACAGGGAGACACCCCCTCTCTTTTCAAAATACACAATCACCATTCACTCTGCAAAATCCACACACACCACGATCTGTCTGCTTGGGTACACTTCATCACCACACACACGCTCCTGCACACGCACGCTCAAAAACACAAACACACACACATAGACATAAACACTTCACAGAGGGCCCCTCGCCTTATTGCCTCTCCATTTGGCTGGTGCCATTTGTTCCACACGTTTTGTCGGAGGCTGACAGAAAGCTGCACAGGGCTGGTGGTGCAGTGAGGCCGAATGATGGACATACTTGTCCTGACTTGTTAAGGACTAAAGTCACACTTTAAGGAACAATGTAGTTGCATGGCCAGTTTTCTGTACTGTACTTTGTACAGCGTTTACCCATTTTTTTATATATAGCAGTAAAAATTGGATTGACAGAAATTTGCTGTATCTCACCCTTTAAATTCACGTACTTCAAGATCAATTTAAGATAATTAACTATTTAGATTTTAATAGAAGTGTTTGTATTTCTGTAGGATCACAGTGTAATTTCTCAGAGATCTTTCCTGTTCATGAAATATATATATATATATATATATATATATATATATATATATATAAAAGCATTTAAATATTTTCAGGGGTTTGACACAAAAGTAATTATTAGTCAGGGTTAGAAATCACACATCTCAAAAGTTCTTTTTTTTCAATGTTTTTATGAAGCATAATTATTGTATTATTATTATTATAGTAATTTGTATTATTTTCTGTATGATAAAGATATGTAATCCTGTTCAGATAAATACATTTTGGGTCTGACTTTTTTAAGTTTGTGATAAACCTAAAAAGCTGAGGCGTTCAAAGACAACACCACATATAGAGATAGTCAGCACAGACACATTTGACCATACTGTATTTTATTTGTTCTCTGCTACTTAAAACAACAAGATAAGACTTTATAAGGGGAAATTTGAATTACAAAATTAAAAAAAATATTTTTCTTTTCCTAATTAAAATTTGTGTTAGAGTTGAATGGAGAGGAAGAAGCTTCTTTCTTGTTATTCCACCTCTCAGGTTTTCTCAGCCCCTGGATATCTGCCTTGCTGGCTCTGCCTGCTCGTCTTCAGAGACTGCAGCTTCCACGGGTTCCATCTACAACATTTCAGTTTATTGTTTATTGTCACTACCATTGTATGACAGCTCATCTTGCTCTCCTCACTGCTGGCCATTTTTTTAAATTTTGGAGGCGTGACGTCCTCCCTCAGCTTTCAGTTCATTGGAACGCTCTATGTTTTGTGAAATCAGAAGGCTGAACTCAGTTTTCAGCCCCTCCACCTCTTGAAAGTAGATATTTTCCTTCCCCATGATGATCTGCTGCAGGGAATTGTTCTTCTGCTCCATATTTAGCTTGAAGACCGGTTTTTTAAATACCAGATTAAAACCTGGTTCTCTGCCAATGTGTTTAGAGTAACTTGTTTTTGGTCTCAATCTCTTTCTGAACGCTCTTGTTGAAACACACCAGTTTGGTATCTTTGGTTCCCATTTGAAGTTCCTCACTTATCCTGCTGTTGTTGGAGAAGGATGGTCTTGTCTTTATCCTCCTGAAACTTAGCTCTCAATTTTTCTTGGATGGTTTTATAAACCACTTTGGAGTGCCCCATATTGTCTTCCCCATCAACTTGCTGGTTGATGAGCTGCACTTTTCAGGTCATCTCAGTCTGTTAACACTTTTTTTACTTCTGGTAAGCAGCCTGCATGCTGCATGCTGCAGTACACTGTGCCTTCTGACAGAGGGCCTCCTGTTTTGCTCTCAAGGTCCAAATCACCTGCTGGTCTTGGGGCACTTTTTCATCATGGGACTGACTTTGCTTTTCAAGCTTATACTGAAGGGGGTCCTCCTGCAACTTTGAGGCTGTCCTCTCCCTGGTGATGTGCAGTGAACTTCTGACTTGCTGACAAGTTCGACACCTTCAGCTAATCATAGTCAGCATGAAGAGAGATTTCTTCTTCTTCTGCCTTCTGGTGTTCCTGACTTTTTTTCGGCAGTCTTAAAAGCAGAGAAAGTCTCTTGACTGCACAGTCACACCTCTATAATGGTTACCAAATTGTTTTGCCCTCATCCAAAAATAAAATAATACAATTGTGTATTTTTGGGGCGTTTTTGCAAATCAACTTTGACATTGAAATTTAAGTTTTTGTCGCCTATTTATTTATCTATCCTGTGTGCCTACTATAGCTTGATCTGTAAAAAGAAGATATTCACATTTCAGTGGCAGTTTTGTCTTTAAAACATGGCCTATAAAAATAATTAAAGTTTATATCAGCTCTCTGACTTTTGTTCTGGTCTCCAACATGAACAAATATCTTTTTAAAACTATTAACAGTACTTTTTTTCTACACCCCTATTGCCTCATCTTGCCCTCTCTCTCCCTGTTACACACACACACACACACACACACACACACACAGTTATGGTTCTCCAGCTGCTCGTGAACAGCTCCATTAATTGTTTGCTGTGTGCACGTGCAGGCACGTACAAGACCAAGAAAAACCATCTGATTATGCTTACATGGACTGGGCGGACCACACACCAGCACGCACATGTGGCAAACACACACATATTCTCTCTCACACACACACACACACACACACACCTGAGCCACACTTGACTCAGTGGGTGGTGGAGCGCTCACCACCATTTCTCCTCTTTAAACAGAGCAGCAAACTGCAATGAGGAGTAGAAGGGTGTTCTGTGTAATCAGGGGCTTAAAGAGTGAGAGTAGAGTTGGCATCAAGATGAAGGGAAACCACCCTCTTTTAGGGTTTGATTTTTTTAAATGTCTCTTTTGATTTTTTTTATTTCCTTTCTTAGATCACTGTTTCTTACATGTCTTTCCAGAATGGAAACATGTAGCAACAACTATCTATCGCAATAAGTCGAGAAATCCTAAAGTAGGAGCGACGGACCTAAAACTCATGCACTGACACTAAAAATGTTGCTTTTCTTTTCTCATACAATGTGCATGCAACATATTTGCAAAGTGCATCACATGCTACTTTTTCTCAAACAACAGCGAACTGCAACCTTTATGTCCAGCCTTTTAATGTGGAAAAGCAGGTATAAATACAGCCAGCCTGGAAAGTCCTGGTCTATAAACCATCAGGATGGATGAGAAGACTCGTGAACAGCCGTTTGTATGAAATGAACCCACTGACCCCAAGCTCAAACTGTCCCTGCTGCCGTCTCTCTCTTTGTCCCGGGGTTATGACTTCCAAGACTGCCTTGTTCATGTGAGGTTTGAACATTTTTGAAAGAAGGAACGTCTGTTTTTCAGATGTTTTTTCACTCAAGGCACGTTGAAGTGTTGGAGAAGCCTTTAGCTCGGTATAAAACACATCCTGATGAATTCTGTTGCCCTCTGTTTGTTAGCTGCAAATGCAAATCAGAACAACAGCGACAAAATGGACTTGGCGGCGAAGTTCACTTTCATGTGAGACTACAGAGGGAAATCAAGAACTCGCTAAATTTGGTGCAACCATCGATTTCTTTTGTCTTAGCGTATATGTTTAAAGTCATTGCACACTGCCATGAATAAAAGAAATGAAATAAAAATGAGACGATCTGAGAACACAGTATTTGAAAGTCAGAAATAAGCATAAATGAGCGGGTGGGAGAGACTGCTGTTATACATAATGCCAATTGTGAGCAACAGGTGGGTACGTGCATGTAGTGAAGCAGCGTCATACTCGTTTTTTATTACTCTTCAAATAATTAGCATCCAATCACATTTGAATGCACATTTTCATATTTTTCTTTTTGTTTTATTCCACTGCTGAGGTTGTACTCGGCTGCTGTTAGACACAATTTGACACAGAGATTATGCAGTATCTGCAGCAGTGCTTCTAAATCTGGTATAGTCAGGAGGACCCCCTCCGGTCACAAGTGGATGAAGTTGATAAAGAACAAATCTGGTACACAAAACTACTTCTACAGTCTTTTCTTTGTTTTTTTCTCATAATTGCAGGAAACATTCACCTCCTGACCGTTAAAATGTTGAAATGGGAGCAGTGAAAAAGAAAAGTCACTGGTAAAAGGGGAATGCGCAAACAGATCGCTTTACTTGTTTTTTTTAAGTTTTTCATAACTGGCTGGGAGCTTGTTCAATGTGCTGACAGAAAGTCAAAGTCTTGTCTGTTTATCCTGTCTCAGATCATGACGACACAATTGTAATGGATAATATTACAAGTTTAAACCAATCCAACGATTCTGATTCTCCCAGAAATCACACGTCTACTAACTCTTCAATAGTAGGTCAGGGATCATACAGCCGTTTTTTGAGGGGTAGAAGGTAAAAAAAAAAAGGGGGGGGGGGTGATTTTGGGGATGGACAGAAAGGGGGGTGTCCACTATGTGTGTGAGCAGATGGCGTGCCTCTCCCTCTCTCTCTTTTTTGGTGACGTCCACTGGGAATTGGAGAGGCCTTTAAGCATTCCTTTAGAGGCCTGAGACAGATAAGTGAGTTATGCAGCTCACCACCATCTGGGCTCAGACATCGACTGGCCTGCAGCTGACAAGTGCGTGCGTGTATGTGTGTACTATAGTAATAGCAGTGGGGAGGGGACGGGGGGGTGTTTCCATAGTGATAGGTCCTGTTCCTGGTGAGAGGTCCTTGCATACACTCGCCTGTGCCCTCCTACCCGGTGCCGTATCGTCATTGTAAACTCTGATGCTGACTTTGACAACGTTTTTTTTTTTTCCCTTTCTTTCTTCTTTTTGTCCCTTTTTTTGTCCCTGCTATTATTGTCAACAAATTTGGATCCTTTTTGGTGCAGCTGACAGTGTCTTCATGGAACATAGCATCTGTTGTGACACAGAGGGAGGGAGCGAGGGAGGATGGCAGAGTACCATGTTAGGTTTGCCAATTTCCCCATTCCCATCGTTCTGGGCTTTGTGTGCTTTGTAAGGTGCAGCGCTGCTCTGCCAATTCTGATCTGCGCTTGACCTGCTGCATCTCTGCCTGTTGTTATGTGTGTTTAGGCCTTTTGTTTAACTCAGGGGTAACGCTGTCCACATGCATCTGTGTGTCTTTACTCACATTATACGAGAATCTTAATGTTGCAGAAATAAACCACCAATCAGAGGCGTTCTCTTAACGAAGCAGCCACAACTTGCAGTGACGGGATCGACTTGAACATGAAAACCTTCAGGTCCAAAAAGCACAAAAACACAGTGTGAACAAGTTCTGATTTATCTGTGTTTTTCTCCTTTCAGTGAACTTTTTAATGTAGTTTTAATACATAAAAAAATGGCATCTAGCAATCTAGCCATGGAAGACTTTACATTTAAAAAGAGGTGTTTGCACACCTGATTGAGGGGCCCGGGCCAGTTTAGGGCTGGGCCTGACACAGGTGGAGCAAACAGAGGCCTAAATCCCTCAAAAGATGTTCTGTGTATGATTGTATCTGTTTTGATTCAGGCAAGACCAGCAGGTGAATCGTTGTCTGTCCAGAGGGTAAGACTCTTACTGTAACACTGGAAGCATGTCAGTGATCTCTTATTACTTAATGCTCTGTTTAAGCACTTTGAATTGCTTAACGAATAATCGTGCCTGCCTTGCCTTGTTGGGAGGCTGACACAGGCTCTCTTAATGTCTCTTAGGGTTTAAAATAACATTTAATAATGAATGTATTCAAAGTAATCAGGCCTATGATAGCTGCCAAGTTAATCTAAATTTGTAAAAGAATCCACCAAAATGTTTTCCTCCGATCATTAATAACGGACAAAGTAAATTGACCAATTGCCAACTTCCATTGTATAGCTATTGAATCCGACTCCAACCAATAAATACTGAGGGAGCTTCTTTACCTCAATACAAGACACTCTGAATCCCACTTTGTGATGGATTTAAACTGGATACATTTGGCTATTTCATCTCTTGTCAGGCTTTTGGATGGTCTGATGTGATACTGTGCCATCTCTGTGAAGATAAGCTGCCGCTCAGCCGCTCTGTACATTTCCATGTACACAATGTGGGCTGAATACCCACTGTGTAAGTACAAAACCCCAAAACACAAACTGTGACTGTTTCCCTTTTCTCTCTTTCTCTTTCACAAGTCTTCTTCAAAGCAGCCTGCCACCACATCACCTGCTTCTCTTTCTCCTACCCTTCAGACCATTCATCTGTCCATCTATCCCTCCACACATACGCAAGTGTGTGTGTGTCTCCACAAATGTGTGCGTGTGTCTAAGCAGGCCTTTCCTGCTGTGTAATTGCAGTCTGCGTTTCAGCCCATTGCTGTTGCCCTGTGTAGAGACGAAAAGATGTTGCTAATCTGCCAACAGAATACAGCAGGTCAAGCAGCCAGCGGCGGCTGGATTCAACCCCGGGACCGCTGCCACAAATTAGGACACGCTGACAAGGCCCTGCAGCATTCTGGGTATTGTTGTGAGCTGCCAACAAGCCTCTAAAGCTGTTGGCCCTGAGAGAAGGAGCAGCCAAGGAAAGGTGAAGATTAATAGTGGCTTGGTGACCCGGGAGTACAGCTATAAATCTATATCGCCACCAGGCACTCCGCTATAGTGCACGTCTGTCATTTTGTCAGTTGCACACACACATGCACAGACAAACATCAATCAGCACAACGAAAGACTTCAGATGTAAAACACGAACTTTGAGGAGAAAAAAAAGTATGTTTTGTAGAAGAAGAAGGTTTTGGCATTTCGGCTTCTTTTCATCAACTTTCCCAACTTGCACAAAGCTTCTTATTTCACTGATAAAAACAAAATACTCAATCATAAGGCTTTAGCTAAGAGCTAACAGGACAAACCCAAACTCCTCTCCTTTCTGATGAATGACAGCTCTTTGTTGCGTGTCCCATAAAGCCTGCCATAGCCATCCTTTTTCTTCAGACCTGGCGAGCAAATGTGAGGCGTGAATAGCATTAGTCCGAGTCAGTGCACCCATAGCTGTGAAGCCAGCCCTGAAAACACAGCCTGCTAGCCCTCCTCCCCAAGTTTTATGAGCCAAGATGATTGAAGGAAAAGAAAAAACTGCTCTTCCAATAGGACAGGAGCGGGAGGAGAGGAGAGGAGAGGAGCGAGGAGGAGGAGGAGGAGAGGCGTCAGAGATGGATGGATGGACAGATAAAACAGAGACAGCAGCCGCTCAACAGAGGACTCACATCCCCGTGTTAGTAGGGACGTGAAGGGGAACAGGTTTGGTGCGGAGCGGCTGAAAAGCATGCAGACAAAGGCAGCGAGGGGAAGAATGGAGGTGGAGGACTCTGGCTGTCAGGACTGGCGCTGGGATGGAGTTAGATCTCATTTCTCAAGTGTCATCGCACTATCTGTGTCTCCTCCTCTCTCCTCTCTGTCCAATTACTGCCACAATGTAGCCGGTCGCCTTCCTGCAGAGCTGCATATGGCTCTCTGGTTGTAAAGCCGTCCCTCCACAGTGAAGCTATGCAGTTATTGATGGGTACAGTATGTGTGGAGCCCAAAGGGGCCACAGCAGCAGGCTGTTGTTTAACTGAGCGTGCGTGTACCGCTCTGACAGCTTGTCTCGACATGATTTCCTCTGAATGTCAACATGTCCACGACATCATGGACTAAAAGCAACAGTGTAGGTTTAAATCATGAATGTAGCCGGGACAAATTGGTTTTCTCCCATACAAACAGGCTGCAATTGTTTTAAATCAAATTTAGAGTGAAGAAACTGACTTTTTAAAGAATGCCCCACAAAAATCTACAAAAAAGTAAACCATATCAGCATAACAGAAATCTGCTTTCTAATAACAAAGAGGAGGTAAGGGACGTGTTTTTAAATCACCAACATCCTCACTTTAAAGACCTTTCCTAAATTGTGTTTTTTTCTTTGTAAAATTAATATTATAATGCTTCTTAAAACATTGACTTCTTTTAAAGAACTTTTACAGATTTTTCTTTGCATATTATTGATTGTTTTTATGGTTCATTAGTGTTTGTCATTTAAAATATTGATGTTCTTTTTGTTTTTGCCATAACAGTTTGAATGCCTTTGTTCTGCCTAAACTGATGATATTTCTGTTTTACAGCGCGCTCTTATAAGATTATATTAAATATAACGACAAGAAATTACGTTTCAGTGACTGAACAGAACCTTCATGTGTGAATGAAATTCCCCTGTGAAGTGGAGGCATTTAAAACTCACATAGCACCACTGGGTGCACTGGTGTGTGTCTTCTGTGAGAATGCAGTGCTCGTAAATCACACACACACACACACACACACACACACACAGACCAGTGTTTGCTACTCGATCAATCAAACAGGAATCAGTGTCGTCCTCAAGGACGCTCTTCTTAACATGTTGAAGGATCAGGTCCTTCAGCTCATGTTTGTTAAGTGACAAAATTGAAGCTGACTTTTGCAAAAAATAAATGTATAAGCTTACGTTTATTTAGATGTGGTTTGATTGCATTATATTGAACACAAGCACACACTAAGACAAAAAAGTGAGGTTTAACAGCTTGTTAATGCAAATAACAGTCCACTGCTTACCATCATTCCTTTAGTAAAATGATGAAGTCAAATATATATGGATAGTATTCCCAAAAACCTCCCATCTGATGCAGAAAAATATATACACGTGGTTATGGATTATTTCAGAGAAAATAATAAATAGATTATGTGGGGATATGTTGTTGTTTAAAATTCTGTTTTTCTTGTTATAATAAAACAACAATTATATACATAAAAAAATATCTAAAGATCTTGAGTGATCTTGAATTTTGATTCACCAAATAGATATTATTAATGTTCATTGTGTGAGAGACTTCACTGCTGTGTGAGCATGCTTAAATTATTTTGTTAGATGAATAATCTCTAACATTTCAGTTGGACTTGTGCAGTGGAATGAGGATGTTGATTTCTCACCAAATTCACCAAATCAATAGTTTGACCTTTTCACCTTTGCAGGCGGGAAAACCGGCGGTCCTTTAGAGAGTGAGGTCCTATAATTGATTCTCCTAACAATGAAAGAAGTGTCCACCTAAAGTCAAATGTTCAGCTGTTTTGTCTTTGTGTTTAATTGTGTTATATGAACACACTTCAGGCCACATGTTCTAACATGATGACGTTGTTTGAGCTGTAATCCTAAAAAAAGTCTTCACACCTTTTTTTAGTCAGAGCCAAAACATTTTATTTCGTCTCGAGACGTTTTTTAAGACCATATTAAGTTCTTTCTTTGCACTAAACTGTATAATTACAAATATCACTGCAGAGATGGTGCATTAATCTTGCACATGTTGCTATGCATCTTCACATTTTGAGGCATGTGGGCTGACAATCCATTGTGGCCTTTTGAGTTTTGAGTTGAGTTGAGTTTATTGGTTTGTAAATAACAAATATATACATTTTGTATTCATGTTGAATATAAAATATAGTTGTATAGTTGAGGTTTGCTTTCTTCTACTCTGTTTTTTTTTTTTTTTTTTTTTGCTGTTAATAGTGTGACCTTCATAGGGCCTACTTCTGTATTTAATGTAGACGAACACACTTTCCATACAAATGGTACAGTAGTTTTCCCCAGAAGATCAAAACTACAACACAAAAGATCCCATCATCTTGGTACAGTGTCCTGCTGTCAGTATCGCAGGTCAGACGAGACATTAGCCGCACCCCCCCCCCCCCCCCCCCCCAGCCCCTTCTCCCCCTCTTCCAGCCGAGATGCAAAGAAAATGAGGAGACAGAAAGAAGATATTTGAAAAGCTGCCACGAGTTCCCTGTCACACCGCCTCCTGCGTGGATTGAGCCGAGCTCTTTGTTATGCACAGGCATGAATACTGAGTGGATGTAAAGAGAGAGGGGGAAAAAAGCCAGGGCAGAAGGGGGAAACAAAATTAAAAAAAAACGTTGGGGCACGTCTGCATGGAGAAAACCAGGAAGAAAATAATTTGACCTACAAGATTTCCTTAACATTGGATCAAAGGGACCTACATGTAATTTATGTATTCCTTTACTACAGGGGCCGCAATAGGCAGAATCTTTGCAACAGTATTACCATAGGAGTGTTTTCACGTTTACTTCTTTCATTTGTGATAGCCTTATGTATTTGAAGGATTTATCGAAACAAATTAGGTCCATCTATTTTCTCAGGCGCTTTATTGGATTATTGGAGATATTACCAGTTTGCATAAATCTTGCAGTAGCCTGACCGGCTGTATGAGTTTGATTATGACGGTGTATCGTGATGGTAAGCTAGAATGCACCTGTGATTTTAGCGTGCAGGGGCTTTGCATTTGGCTGATTCAAGCGTGTATACAGAACAGGAGAGAAAGAGGGAGGGAGAGAATGAGCACAAACAACAGATCCCCTCCCCGGATACAATCACCTTTTTTTGCAAACACGTGGGTCTCTGTCTGCCCACTTCAGTCGTAGAGTGGAGGGGGGGGAGGGAGGCGTGTGTGTGTGCGGGTGTATACAGGTGTCCAACAATCCATCCATCCCAACCCCCAAAACACCCTCTCTGCAGGCACACAAAAAAAACTCACTTCTTATCCAAGGAGAGAACAAAGCATAAACATTGATATCTAATCCTCAGTAACGAAAAAATCCAACATTTTTGGTTAAGAAACAATTTATTTGCGTTGAAGGAATGAAGTTTGTGCGTAAAGTCCAATAGGCCCATGCTGCATCATGGGGGCCTCGGCCTGTGGTGAAATACATCAGCAGACATCATTTAGTGTTTGGGTCTTTTATTACATGTTTTTTTTTATTTATTTATTTTTTAATATATCGTTGTCAGGGTAAATAAATGAACTTCATTCGTCATATATCTCAGGACTCACTCACTGATATGAATTTAATGCTGAATTATTCGATTTTGAGAAAATACCTCTTTGATGAGACGAATTAAGTCAGCATTTCAATGTTTTTACCTTGTCAATAACTCTAATATTGTTTTGGTTGTAAACCCCTCAATATAAACCCAAACCTGGTTTAAGGCCCTCATAACGCTGTTTTTTTTAAGAACTCTTTTTTTGGGAGGGGGGTAAAGGGGGTCAGGGAGCTTTAACTCGGTGACAAAGCCTCATTTGCAGGTCAATGCGATGGCACACTCGCCTCTCCTCTCCATCCAGCTCGCCTTTGTTCCCTGTCGCCTGCACCGATGCCAGATGGTCATGGAAAATGCTAATTCCTCTTGGCTGATTTCCCTCCTTTCTATGTTTAATTGCAGCCTTTGCAGACTGTCCCGTTAATTGTGCGTTTGGAGAGGAAAATGCGATTTAAGTTTACCTTTTTTTTTAATCGTCTGAAATTATATTTTTGTTGCAACATTTGCGCGACAACTCAAAGTCCTTTTTTTCTTTATTTCCAAAAGGCCTCTTTGAAAATTGGAAACGGAGGAGCTATATAAGAGCAGAATTTGGAGAAACTGTTGACACATTGTGCTTGGAACTGAAGAGATTCTATCAGCTCGTTAAAGTGATTATAAACTTTTAAAAAAAAGTGCGAGTCTGCAGGAGCGCACAAAGGCCTTATTGTGTTCTACTTTTTGGGTACATTTAAAAATAGATCACTTTTCTGAGGCTAAATGAGTAAACAGAATGACAAATCTGCTTTTTTATTACCATAAGAAGACAACATTTTCAGAAAAAGTGGCTTCATTATTAATTCGCTCCTTTTTGAAAACCCCCCAAATCAGTCAGATTCTAAACACCGTTCTACATGCTAAATACATGTTTAAAATGTCTAGTCATGAATATTTAAATCTAATGGTTCGGCTTTATGACGTCATATGCAAAACGAGACATGTGACATTTGTCAGCTTCTTAGAAATTGATCATTGTCACTTCATTCAGAGGATATTTAGATGTCCAAGCTTGATTTAATGAACTAGTTTAAATCAAAAATACACAATCATAATTTTGCTGATGACTGAGACAAACATGTTTGTGTGTGTGTGTGTGTGTGTGTGTTAAAGGTCAGAGAGGCTGCAGGCCCAAGAGGCTGTTTCTGTCCATCAGCAGCTGCCTGTGTAATTATATTCTACTGCAGTGGGCTGTTAATGAGGCCTGTATGTTAGCTGTCATCTCCTTCCTCTATGTCCATCAAACACACAACAGGGCCGAATTAACTCATAATTGTCAAACATGTTCTGCAGAGCCTGTTGAAACAGACAAGATCCAGCTTTGAAAAATAAGGCCTCCACAGAGAGAGAAATGATCTCCAGGCTCTGAAATAATCTTTTTTTGGGGGGGATCTGCATGGACAGTCTGATTTAAACGAGTCAGTATTTAAAGGACATGCAGATTATTTTCCAGTTTAAAGAGAAGCTCACTGGGTTGAATTTCAGGCCTTAACCTCTGACCTTTGCAGTAAAAGCTCAAATTAAAAGAGTCTTTGAGAAAACGAACGGGATTTTGGATTCTATTTATTGGGACAAATTTTATATAGTTACTCAGCTGTAGAGACAAATAAAAGCAGATGACCCCTTTAACTCAGAGGAGGGGACCTGAGCCCCTAAATGTGTCCAGTCTCCAACACAGAGGGGACTTCATTAAAGTAACACATGAACAGCTGTTGTCTTTAACATGTAAACTATTGAGATTTTAAAACTGCACTGAATGGCCTTGGAGCTCCCTGTAGGCATATGGGCGTTAATTAGCTGGATATAGCCATAGATTAATTATAATATTTTTCTTCGCCAATCCCTATCAATGGAGCAGCCAGACAAAGTGTCTTTTGTTCTCTGATGCAGGACATTCTGTGGCTGACTGAATGGGTCTTGGCTATGTCTACATGGATTTGCCATATGGCAACAAAAAGGAAAGAATGGAGCCGGAGAGCGCTTTGTGTTGGAAATCAGAACAAGGCCTTCAGAGCTTATGGCTGCATGGAGCTGACAAAGTCACTCCTGCCATCAAAAGTCTCCATTTTCATCAAAACAGTCATGTCACACAGTCGAAGCAATTTAGACTAATGGAGAAACTTTATGAGGAATTATAATATGTGGATCCATCTTTTTTTTTTTTTCTTTCTTCTGCGCCAGCAGGGCCAGGCCGATTGCAGGAAAGGCCCATCGCGCATTTACACACTTCTGCTGCTGCATTTGGTTTCTTTCAATTAAGGCTAAACTTGCAAGTATGACCTGCTGAATGGTTTGTTTCAATAGACGAGCACAATTACAATGACTAGTAGTTTTCTTTTTGCAGCTCTGGCAGGTGGCCTCCACGCCCGGTGTATCCACGCCGGGGTAAACAGTGTGTGTGAGTGGGTCTTTAGAGGGCTTGTTGAGTGCGGGTTGCATGTGGGGGTGTCTACATGGCGGACAAAGCGGGGATCCAAAGGCAGCTGCTGCTTCTTTTAGAAGGGGCGAAAGGCCCTTTAAATCCCAGCCTATATCCCGCAGCTGCCATGCTGCACGTCTCAATGCGTTTTTTCCCCCCGCAAGGTAGGCATTAGGAGCACAGAGAGGCAGACAGATAGAGGCGGAGCTGGGATGTACCTGCGTCCCCGGGCCAGCAGCAGCGCAGTCATCAATGACTGACAAGACCGGGATCAACTTTTCTTTTAACTCTTCCAACTTCTCGTTGGTTTTAACTCGTCTAAAAAAATACTTTAAAACTACAGCAAATACCAATGATGAAAACACATGAACCTGTTCTTTTCTAAAACGAGACAAAAAAACAAACACAATGGGATTGAACTCCACAAACTAAACCGAGTACACAAAGACAACAACAAATCTGTTGAAGGTTTAAGTGAAAATATTTTATTCTCGTCTTTCGTTGAGACATCATTAGGGCACTTGCATGAACACACACAAAGAAAAACGGCTCAGAAACACACAGACATCTATTTTCTTTTTTCAAGTGTGGACTATTATAGAGAAGCTACATGATTGCAGAAACATCACAATACAAAAAAAAAAATGGAAATAATAAAATAGTATAAAATAAAATAAGAATATGCCCATTGGCTAAATCTACAAGGCATTTAACCAATATAAAGAAACATAAATAAATTATAAGTTAAGTCTTAAAAATATGCATTTACAGAAAAACCAGAACAAAAATAAACAATTATGAGCTACTGTCTCTATAAAGCTGTACACTTTTGGCCAGTGTAGACAATTCTTTTAAAGTTACTTAGGATTGCACAGATGTTAAAACATTTAACACTGTCGAGTGGCTGTATGCAAAGCAACAATGCTACATTTGTACTGGATAGAAGTCATTCGGCGAAGTTTTTCTCTCTTTTCCCGACCCCCCCACCACCCCCCCACCCCAAACCGTTCAGTCCTGAGAGTCTGCTGCGGGGTTCAGGCTGCGCTCCGCCGGGCGCACTGAGCCGGAGCAGCCGTCCGGCCGGGCTCTTTCTGTCTCCCCACACAGCGTCACCCGAGCTTCTCCTTTTCTCCCGGAGTGTGTGAAAGTATCGAAAAAGATATCCTCACTTGATCCTCAAACATGCGCAGTCAAATAGTGCAAAAAAAAAAAAGAAGAAAAACCCCGAACACCTGCGGAAGGAAGCAGAAATAAAACACGATGAGGTTGAATTTTTCCGAGGAACAGCGCTCTGAAGAAAGACGCGAGTCAGCAGAAGGCGTCACCCTTTTACTCGAGCCTTTTCCCGCCACATGACGCACATTCCCCCTCCCCCCAACCACCCGTGTTACTACAGCTACTACTATCACTACTCCTGCGATTTCACCACCACAAACTCTCCCCTCCCCCTCCCAGATAAGACCGTCTGACTCGCGTAACCTCTCCCGTTTTGCGCGAGAAAAACCAAAAATACACGTATGCTACAAAAACAAGAAACCTCACGTTGCTTTAATAACAATTTATAAAAATAAATTCTTTGATTGTCCCATTTAAAGCGTAAAGGAGCAGACACGTTAGAAATAAAACCAAATATCACCAATGTTCAAGTTTGACAAAATAAGGTGAATCCTCGTACCTTCAACGAATCCTCTTTCGTGGAGTTTGTTCCACCGGGATTGGAGACTTTGAGAGGTGGCAGGCACTCATGTCACTCGACTTTCTGTCAGCAGCCCTTTTTCGTTTCACGAAAAAATCTATTTGAAGGAAAAAATGAACATTTAAATACACGTTCTGGAGTTTAAGGCTAGAACATAAATATGCGCGTTATAATAATTGATATCAAGGCATAGAGGCAACAGCGCACGACACTGTAAATGTCTTATATTTACCTGTGATGTGTGTGTTGTTGTTGTCGGGGGTGGCAGTCCTCTTACGTCTCACACACGGGACCTGTCTGTGACTCGACCTCCCTGAGTTCAGCTTGTCTGTACGGTTCTCCTGGTTGACCTGTGCCGGACAGGGAGGGCTGCTGCTCTCCGGAAGGGCCAAGCGCTCCAGTACATCCATACGAGGGGTCTCGGGGAGAGGAGAGTCCGAGGGGGTGGGTGTCTGCTTGACGGGCGTCTCCGGGACGCTCGTCCTCTCGTTCTGTACGGAGTCCTGATAAAACACCGGAGTCGTATCCAAGGACACCTCTTCCCATGCGTAATCCCCATCCTGCGGGGTGTTCGTTTCGAAATTAAAGTTCCACCTCTGCTGGTCCCTCTCGGAAATCTCCCGAAGTTTGGTTTTCATCTCCCGGTTCAGCTCGTCGTGATCCACTGGGCCGAAGAGGTTGCGGCAGACGCTGGTGCGCCGGTGGAGAGGGAAGGTCCTCCGGGCAACGAGCCGCTCCAGTGCGCTACACGATAACTGCACGTTAGACATCTCCAAACAAAAATTTCCAACAAATTTTAGACTATTCGATTGATCCTCAACAGGAGAGACTTTGTTGTTGTTGTCCCTGAAAAATGCGTGCGTGTCTCCTTCTCCTTGTCTGTACGTGCCTCCCCTCCACGACTCGGTTTAAATGTACCTTCGTTGTGAGTTGTGAGGTATATAACCTCCTGACCACTCGTCTGTCAGAACAGAAATCTCTCCGTCGACTCTTCTCATTGGCTGTCCATGGTTAGTCGCCCAACCCCCATTCAAGACGCACGCACCACCCCCCACCCCTGATTTCCCGTCGGCTTCTCATACCCATTTGGCTTTGCGCCCAGCAAAGCGCAGCGATTTGAGTTTTCTCTAAGATAACACCATTAACACGGAGTTTCACCATGTCAGCCAAACTGTTGGTGCTGCACTGTCAGGTCGCTGTTAGGCGCTTACACAAGCAGCTGCTGGTTATGCATCCATTTTCAGACGCAGATTTATTTTCTTATGTGGTAAGGTGTGCGTCCGAGATTCGATCAATAGCCCGTGGACTGGATTGTCACATGTGTCAGGAAAACACAGATCGCAAGTTTGAGCTATTTAGCTCTTCTCGCCTGCTGTTTACTGGATAGGCTACATTTAAGGAGAGTCTCGTGTCCGTTGTTTGACCTCATAACGTTATCCCACACAATAACAGTAGCCTATATGCGTCCTCCTCCTCCTTTCTTCTCACCACAACACAACCTTCTTCTCCCCTCCTCAAGTGTCTACACTCAATAATATGCAAGTATGTTTGCACCGTCTGGGGTGTTTTGGTTTTACGCACGTATCAGCAAAGAAAAGCATCAGTAAAAACTGGATCATTAATGAGCAGATTCAAAATCTAAAGACAAAGGTGCATAAATCACTCCTCAACAAACCTGATCTTCATGTGATACTATTGCTTTGTTCTACCGATTCACTTCACTCTTCAGTCAAAACAAAACAACGTTGTGATCATGCTTAGCAGGCTATGAACTTTTCAACACTCAGAGATAGGGATGACTGCACTAACAAAGCATGTCACGTTCAGTTCACTGTTCAGAGTCACAGTCGGAGAACAAAGGTGTTCAGTGTCAGCCTGAATCACGACGCTCGCAGGTTTAAATCACGGCAGCCGTGACACAATCAGTCAACCTAAAAGGAAATACACGACGCAAAAGCAGGAAGAAATATGTGTTACTGGTCGAGTCCATTCTTTACTTTGAAGACACTGCGCGGTTTTTTTCTTCTTCAAATATAAATTCTACATCATTCAAAAACGCTTTGTGCAGATGAGACAGTCTCCTGACTTTTCCCTGAGACGCAAACAGCCGGCAGATCCAGACTACGCCTCTGCAGTGGAACATGAGCTCACAGCGACGCTCAGTGGTGTCCGGTGCTTCCTCTCCAGCAGAACCCCAAATCATATCAACGCCTCAGAAACTTGCTTCACAGTAAGAAACTGTAATATATACTTAAACGGAGATGCTATATAGAAATGGCTCAATTATAAATGCAAATCATACAACACCGTCACATATTAAAGATAAATGTGTAGACTACATAAATGCTCATCTATTCTTCCATATTTTTCATCTTTGTCTTTATTCTGATATTCTCTCAACACGTTTTACTGCATTGTACATTTATATTATTTAATGTGTAAATAGAAACCGTCTCTCTGGACTTATAAAATACACGTATAACTCAAAGTAATTAAGTAATAAGTGTAATTTAAGAACATTATTCAATGAGAGGGAGGCACGTAATGCACGTTGTTTCTTAAAGTGGACAAAAACAACCTGATGTGAAGTGTGAATATGAAATCCCGTAGACGTCAGGAGTGATACATAAATATACAATGATACAAGTACTCAACGGTGCACCAATCAGGGCATAAGGGAGAGAGGAGTCTGAACCAATAAGATCAATTAAAAAATAAATGATGTCTTCAGGCAGGGTAGAAAGAGTTGCATTTGCTTGTGCTCAATTTGTGTAAGACCACGAGGGGGAGAAGTGTTGGGAGTGTCAGCACCTGTTTCACTCAGTGTCAAGTTTTTTCTACGAAGCTCCCTCTATCAGATTTAATACTTTAAATGAATGTACATTGACATAATTTAAGATATAAAAAGCAGCACACGACATATGGATAAACAAGTGATCTATAAAGAGAAGGGTTTCCTCAATTTAACAATATGAACCCATTTCTGCATCAAAGAAATGTTTGAGCACTGAAGAGACAGTGAATATGCTCGATATTTATTAAGCATGTTAAGACACAAGCAATTAAGACACGTTGCTTAAAATCATAAACTTCTGGGGGGTGAATCAGAGGAAGGTCATTTTCATCATAACGGATCGAACTAAACACTGGACTCTGAGCGATGCAGACAGAAACCTCTATATGCTGGTAAATGTCTCCCTCTAGTGGTGAAAAGTGCTTTCTAACACCATGTGGACTTATGATGAGTCATTCTTAGAGCTCATGTATGCAGAGAAAGCCAGTGATAACTTGATTTGCAGAATGACATGAAAAGTTGACTTTTGTAAATGTTTATCTCAGTTTTTGTTGTGAATAAATAGAAGAAAGGTCACACGAAACTTATTGTCATTGTCACACCTTATTATTCAGTTTAAACTGCTCAGAGAGTTACTTGAGTCTGCAGCTCCTCAGACAGGCTCTCAAAAAAGATATTATCAGTAACTGCTTGTGTGTCAAAGGCCATGAATATTCAAAGAGAAAGTCTCTATTCATCATTTTTCCTTAAAGAGACGATAATCTTCAGAGCAGCAGGAGCGCTCTGATTCTTTGATCTCTAAACACACATCGCTCTATGACAGAAATGGAAATACCCTAAAGGCTTCAAGGCATCTTAAAAACACAGCTACTCTTAAAAAAGAGTTTGCTTGTGGCAAAGCACAGAAGGACCAGAATCAGCTGTTATCAGTGTGCATTTGAAGGTGATCTTCAAACTTTGAATTATCCTGCGGCTAGTGTCGACGACCCGATGATTTACTGCAAGACACAAAACACTCAAGAAAAAAACCTTATCCTTATATGTTTAATCAAAGTACATTTGAAGTGAGGTCATTTGCAATTATTTTTTGTGTACAAAAAATATATCTAATTAAAATGTAGGGCCCGACCATTAGGAGAGTTTCAAGTCCGATACCAATATTAGGGAGAAAATGGGGGGAAAAAAGAAAGTCCGGAGAAATAAGTTAAATAAACAGAAAACCAACTTTGCAAACTAACTTTTCAAGGCAGACGAGGTGTTTTAAACAGGCCATGTATTTGTGTTGCTTTAAATTCGGACTTCTGTGCAGTATAGATGTAGCATTGTTACAATGCATGCAGTCACTCGACAATTTCGTAACACTTCATTTTCCCTAAAAAGACAAAGAAGCCCCTTCAACCTGTTTTGTCCTGTACAGCTCTACAAAACACTTTCTTCAGGGGAAGTTTATTTGAATCCACTTGACCTAATTGCACGTTTTTCTTGTCTTCAACATGACAGTAAGGCCCCCTTCAGGAGAAGTATTTTCAGCTCTTTGTATTGTATTGTTGCTGCCACAGTTGGATGTTGTTGTTTTTAAGCTAAAAGGCCACATTAAGTGCTTTTCTACACCTCCTACCCCCCACCTCACCTGAAAGGTCTGATCCTTTTGATGTCCCTGGAGGAGCTGCAGGCTTCCCCGCGGGGCGCTTTGGATCCTGCAGCTTGTCATTTGATCCTGCAGCAAAATGGGACACCTGTAAATCTGTTCTCTCTGCATGCTGCCTTTATGTTCAGAGTTGGGGATTGTTTGACCCACCCCGCTGGAGTGATTTCCTCAATGAGCTTGCTGTCGTTTCCTTCCTAATGGTCCCTTCCGTAAAATTAGGTAGGCGTTTCTGTAAACTACAAAAAAAAGAAACATCTCCTAACAAAGCAGTTAAACGTAGGTGTCAAATTAAACCCAGCTCTGCAGAAAGAAAAGTACAGTTTATCATAGAATAGAAAAGACAACTAATTGTGTCATTTATTTGATCTTAATATGCGTTCATGTTCGTTACTTTCTGTCTGGACAAAGCAGCTGTTTTAATACACGTCATTTAGTGCAGTACTCAGCTGTGACAGCAGCTTCTGATCCAGACGTCAGCAAATATCAAACCTGTTTATTTGACGAAAGGCCTGTAGCTATTTCTGTCTGTCTGCTTTCATTTTCAATGAAGCCTGCACTCGTCTGGATGTATTAATGATGACACATCCAGGCTTTGTGGACGTCGGCGTGTTTATTTCTGATGGAAGGTGGCAGCTGTTATCAGCATTGCTTTTATTGATGATAGTTATTATTCTTAATAAAAATAGAACAGAAAAGCATCCGTTGTAAAGCTTTGAATCTTTATAGATATGAAACAACAACAAATAATGATCTTTAAGTAGACACGAAGCAGTGCGTTAAACTATTTTTGTAACAAACTTTGTTCCATCATCTTTACCCTGCAGCAAGCGCTCCCTTTTCTAACACTGATGCAACCAATCAGCCAGCAGCCAGTACAGCGAGTCTCAGCCAAAACACGCTCTGAAATGCACTGACCCTTGTCCAGTCAGTGCAAAAATATTTTCATGGAGTTACCCGTTCAACAGCTGAAAATAGCTCTTGGGATGTTTGAGTAATGCTTCAGTCGAGGCCGAGACCTAAACAGAAACATATCAAGAAAAGGCGGCGATGAGAAGTCGCCTTAAATAGTTTTTAAAGGGCACATTTGCATTTTGTCCGGCTTTATAGCATCAAATTTCCTTTGTCATTTTTAAATGATGTTCCTAACAAAAGAGTGATTGTCAAAATATCAAAGAATATTTGTTTGGAGACAATAAAAGTCTTCAAAGAAGATGCAACATTTAAGTGTCCTCTTTGAAGGCTAAAGGTTTTCACAAGAACAAAACCTCTGTCCTCTGTCTGTAGTTTATGACCTGCAGCCGTTCTCAGAGCTTTACCCGCCTGCAGACAACTGTGCCTTGTATGCCAACACTCAAGGGGTCAGGTGACTGTGAGGCAATGTCCAACAGAGATTAAAAAAAAAAAACGGTCTCTGCATGCGTGTCATAATATGTTTAATATTGTGACACATGCAAAAACAAGGCACTCTTTAAACCGGCATTGTGCATGAAAGTAATTCATTCAAATGTGTATTCTACTCTTGTAACTACAGTGTAATAGAAATAAAATCGACTTGTGTGTAAGTTGTGCATAATAGGAGTAAAAGTAATATAAGCTACTGGCTGCTTTAAATAGGTTTAAAAAAACAAGTTGAACAAAGTTCAACTATGTTGTTGATAAAGTTCTGTTTTGATATGTCATTAAAAGGACTCCCTTTTCTCTTTACCTCTGGCCTAAACTCGGGTTACACAAGAGAGAGATACAGGGCCATGTGTTGTCAGCTGAGGGACTGGGCCTGCAGAAAAATCTTCTGAGAAGATCTTTTTGGCAAGTACAACTTGTTGATGCAGTCGTAAAGGTTAGAATTGCCCTGACTGTATCAAGCCTAACATTTAAAAAGAAAAGTCCAGAGGTTGAATGCAATAACTGTGCGTTTGCACGAGTGTTAATCACCTTAAAATAGAAATTGAGCTTCCACTGCATCTGCAGAAGCATGCCGCGGGAATGTTTCGATTTCCTTAACGAAGTGCGCCATGTTTTTCCTATGGTAGCCACAAAGGACAAACCATATGCTCTTTTATTTGACGCCACACGAGGGCAGGTGAGTGCAGGTGTGTAAATCACTTAATTACAATTTTAAACCTCAACGCTAGATGTCACTAAATTGACAAGCTAGTTCTTCTAAGTATTAAAGTAAACAGTGTAGGTATAGACTGCATGAAGAGGAAATAAATATCTCTAACAGGATTTGGTTATATGTAGTTTATTAAAAGCATTATTAGTACAAAGTTAGTGGAGGTGTTTCATCTCTAACTGTTAACATTTATAACTATGGTTGGTATGATTGCTTAATGGATTTACGTAATCTGTACGGATTAAAAAAGAATTAAAGAGCTCTTTAGGAAGTCAAGGAGGTGTTTGCCTTTTACTGATTATTAATCCTTGTTCTTATTATATCCAGAAATCTTAATGCCCATCATGTAATCAGGGACTCCTCCTCCAACAAATGTGGGCCTATAATTCTGTGGTAATTTGTTTGCCTCATTAAAACCTATTAAATGATGATTATTGTTTGTCGGATTAAGTGTCATATTGTTTTACTGTGGTAAGAAAACATGACTCTGATTCTATGGCCTATTTAATACACTGACATTTTATTTATGAATGATATCTAGGCGTATGCTGAGCGGAAGTGACGACACGACTATCAAAACATGTAACCAGGCTGTTGCTGATGACAGCATGTTTTTACACTTTAGCTCATTGAACCACACACATTGTGATGAAGATGTGTGTGTGTCTCATAATTTTACTGTTTGATTTCAAAACATAGACTCTTACTCATTAAGTGTTACAAATAAAGAAACGTGACCTCAGTTAAACCCGCCCGTGAGTGAGACTGTTGATGTCCGAAAGTTAAGAGGAAAAGGTGGAGCACGACTTCCGTTTGAAAGATGTTGGTTTCAAAATAAGATAGTTTTAAGTTTTTATTTTATTATTGTGTCTTACAATTATCAATCATGGGCTTATACATCACCCCATCATGAGATAAAACAGGTAACAAGGTGCATAGGTCTATTAAAATATTGATTAAACTAAACATCTTGTCTTCTCTTTGAGCGTTTGAGACAAAATTAGCAAGTTTAAACACATCAAACTTAAACGACTATTTCAGTTTTTGCGCAAATCTGCCCAAACCAATATTTCAGGTTTTTGACAAGCTATTTCATGAAACAATAATGCTATTAATTGCGCTTGTGTTTTGTACACTGTAAATTAAAATGTGAACTCAGTTTCCTCCAGTTATAGTGCTGCCCTTATTGAAGCGGATATACTCTTCAACATCCAAACGTTTTTTTGTCCTGTCCAGCATAGGATAGATGGCCTCTGCTATAGACAGATTTTACAGGCTAAAACTACACAGCGATGCATTTTGAGTGAACTATTTGTTATTCTTAAACAGTGTTGGGTCACTATCGGGGGCCATACGCATAAATGCTTGTGCCCCCCCACTTGAGGCACAGATCTTAATATTATATTATCATAGATGCAAATTATGTTGCATTGATGTTGCATTCTTCATCAGAAAACCATCAAAAATATAAAGAAACATGATGTGATTGTGTTTGATGGGAATTTACACTGCAACAGCCTATCACGGACCGACTAAAAAGAAAGTTAAACTACGTAGCCTACGTCACTGTAGCCACTCGACGTTACCGTGGATTTTTGAAAGCTGGATGAGTTTTTTGCTGGCTTACTCACTTAATTTCGCCATGGATATCCGTATAAATCCAGGCTATGCCGACTGTTCTCACAGCACACAACCTTTGCCCTAACTTTAGGAGCTTCTACAGTCAAGTGAGAAAACTCATTTTCTATGCTCCAAAGCATCTTCTCAGAGCATCGGCGCAGTACGCTGCTCGGAAGCAAGGTCCAGCTGATTCAGCTTGCTTTTAAAAAGAAGCTTAAACACGTTTAAGTCCGGATGAAAGGATGAGAAGGTTCTCCAACGCTGCATCCAGCTGTACTGACAGGAGGACTGGCGAGAGGAAAGCGCTGCGCTGCTGCCACTCAAAATACCGGTAGTTTCAAAGTGTGCATGTAGGTGTGTGTCACACGTCAGTGCATATCCCTCTGTTGACTGCGTTAAAATGTTTGAGAGACGCTTCTGGTGTTACATCTCATGTGTTGTATAGTCAAGTGTGTTGTGGATATTCATCATAACATTGCGGCTATAAGCTACACTGTAAAAAGAGAAACACAATAACTACTCAATAAAATTGAGGCAGCAGATTGCACACATTATTATTAATTACATCTAACCTTGTTAAAAGTTGAGTTGCATTGCTTTTGCAAAAGCAGACCAAGACATCCTCTTGTGTGTTTCACTGCCAGCTCCTGCAGCAGTGGTATCAACTGTTGATATGAGATTGAGGAGATTGAGGCATGCACACTTTTGGTGCTTGGGACTTTGGTACTCCAGGCTTGTGTTGTCATCCAAAATAGCAGACACATCTTGATACTCCACCTCTAACTCACTTTCATCTTCTGACACATCATCAACAATGGAGTCTCTGTCCTCCTGTCCATCAGCGACTTCGTCCTCTCTCCTCTACACCATATATTCGAAAGGCCTTCAGGAAACTTGAGTCACTGTCTGTTGTCGTCCTGGTCACTTTCTCCCTGATGTGGTATTCTTGTGCTGCAGCAAGGACATCAAACATGTGACACGTCTACAAGCCAATGCAGCGGAGTGCCTTTCTAGAGAGTTTTGATCTATCCAGTGGTACCTAAGTTAATACGCTGTCTGGCAGACTGTTGTGGTGGCAACATGGTTCACAGTGCTCAACTTTTTGATGATTAGGTTCTTCATGTTCTTTGCAGCTTCATGTATTCTACAGCGTAACGTTTTCCTTGTCATTACTGTACAAAGAGGTTGCAAGCTTTGGAACATTGTCTTGAATGGTGTCTCAAACAAAGAAAATGGTTGGTTCTTGGTTGGCCTCACATACAAAACTTAGCATGAGCTTGTCAAGTGTTGCTTGTGTTACCTGCCATGGAGGGACAGCGAAGGATCCTCGCATTCTTTTTAGGTGGTTCATCAGAGGAGGATTGTCTCTTTCTGTGGGACTCTATTAAGTCTCTGTACCCCGTCAGTTTGTTGGGGTGAACCCTCTGTTGAAAAAAACATCAATGAAGCTACAGGGAATTTATCGATTAAGAAAGACTCATCGCCACACCATGATGAGTAGGATACTCTATGACTTTGATATTTGAAAAAACATGCTCAGTGCCTAACAGAAAAAATCGTTTTGCTTAAAATTGTTTTTTTCTTCACTGAAATTCAATTTACTTTCTCTCCACTATGGTGACTGTGCTTTGCTGTTCACTGACTCCGTGTGTGTATACTGCATGTGTGCATGTGAGTGTTTGCATGTGAATGTGTGTCTGTAATGCAGCAGTGTGATAATAAATGACGGTATGCATGTGTGTTCTGGCTGTGGATACGCTAATGTTAGCCCTATTATAACGTAATACATAGCTCTCAGATGTACATTGCTTTGGAGTAATTAATTATCTCCTTTTTAGTTTCCAAGTTTAATGTTTTATATTGTTTGTTTTTAACCCTGCTTATAAGGTGTCCTTGGGTTTTTTGAAAGGCGTCCATAAATAAAGTTTATGATCATTATTATTTACAAGGGCATGCTTAAACCAATGACTTACTCATGTAGATGCAATACACCTATATCGTGTGAAAGTATAAATTATGTTCTGCAACTGGGACTACCCCGGGAGTCTTTGATGCATTTGTGACTGATTACCCCTTTTTGAAAGAATAACTTATTTTATGCATTAACATACACAAAGACATAAGTCTTTGACTTGAAATCTTTATTGAGAAAACAGAAATTTTCACACGTCAGCAGGCTTATTGGCTCACACTGACATGGATCACCTCATTCTGCTCTGCACTCCTCTCTCTGAAAGACATATGGAGAAGAATCAAACTTTCCTATAAATACTTACAATGAGATATGAGCAGGACACTCTGCTGGTTCTTTCAACTGACTTACTCCAGCCTGCTAGAACATCATTTGTACTATTTCCTTTGTTTTGGAATTAAAGCATTTAATCCATGTTTGTGTGTACGGTTGCAGACAGCCTCATGGGCTGCGGCTTCAAAAATAAAAACAATTCCAAAACACATCTGAATATCAAAAACAAACTTTAAGCATTAAATTGTCACTCTGCTGAGTTGTTATGCGCCGTTTGTGCATAATTATATGTAAATGTTTAACACGGCCAGCAACCACGAACAGCCAATATGGCTCACTGCTCTTCTTTTGAAATTGTTAGCTCGAGCTGGATGTGAACACACGTCACATTTTCAAGTCTGCAAATCTGGATCTTTTATTCCAGCTTACAAAAAAGATATTCAATTGATTGTGAACGCCTGCAGCCTGTTCTCCATACAAAAGCAATGATTTACCTCAGCACGTCCTCCTCTTGCTCATGCATTTCTTCAAGCTCTTTTTTTGAAAGATTTGCAACAACTGCTGCACCAATGCAGTCTCCCAGGGTATTAAGAGGACAGCTGAGGCAATCCCTGAAAATCACAAAGCACCATGCAAATGAACCTGTGTACTGTATCAACCACTGTTGTTTGATATGAGATGTGTTGACTCCTGCCAAGCACAGGTTAAACTTACAGGGCCCACTCTAGGGTCAACAATAGGCAAGTGTTCCTTGCAGGTATCCCGAGAACTTTCAAAGTAAAAATGGTGGCGACTGATTCTGTAGCTGGAATCCCTGCCTCTCCTAAGCGTGTCACTGCTACGGTAACACTGTAGAGTGAAACACAGAGTCCTGTCAGAGTGCACCCTGTGAACAGTCTCTTTAAGATCCTCCCCTCAGGCACCTCCCCACATCATACAGACTCTCATCCAGCCCCACAGACACAAAACATTACACTCATGCTGGCCTTACATATTTACTGTTCACATTTGTTCATTATTACCTAAAGATGTTTGCACTAATAATTACATGAGCACAACATGATCTTCTAAACATAAACATTTTATGGGTCTCTCTTTTTGTGTTAATCCATGAACCAAAGTCCAGAACCCCTACAGATCAATGTTCCTGTTTTGGATGTAAAGTGAGGGATCAAGTAAGGGTAAGACTCAATACAGAGTTGATCATGAACAAGCTGTTATCAGCTCAAGTGTTGGGACATTTGACAGTAAAAGTGTTCTTACATTTTTTTGTGACACTAAAAGGCCAAAATATAGAGAACAAAAAAGGTACCAGTTCAACATGACTTCTCACTTACTGTATGGGAGAAAATGTAATTTAGGGCCTATGTTTGAACCTCCTGAGAACAAAGTTGGACAATCTCTTTGCTTACCATAATTTTATATTTAGGTAGTCATTGGAAAAATGTAAAAAAAATAAATGAAACTAGTCCTTATCACACTTTAATTGCCTCTCCTGACACTATCCCCTGTGGCAGCTGTAACTGGCATTGATTACTTATGCAGAGTTAACATGCTTATGGTCTTGTTTAGTCATATGATTATTTTGGTCATAATGCGGCATCTTAAAACTCAATGAAGCTTTAAACTAAAATGAGTTTGTAGCGCTCACAACTTTTACTCTCAGCTTTAATTGACAAGAACAATAAGAGAGACAGACGGAATACTGTAGCTGTGACTTACGCAAGGATAAGTAGCTGGCTCCAGTTCAGGTAGCTGCGGGTGACTTGGGAGATGAAAATCACAGAAATCACTATATAAAGGGCTGTTCCGTTCTGGTTCCTAAGTGGCAGGATGAAGCGGGTGACTCTTTTGTCAATGGAGTTGACATCCTCACAACACTGTATGGCCAGCTGAGTCGCTGCGCTATAAGAAACAGTTTATTCAGGTTTGTTGATATCTATCTATCTATCTATCTATCTATCTATCTATCTATCTATCTATCTATCTATCTATCTATCTATCTATCTATCTATCTATCTATCTATCTATCTATCTATCTATCTATCTATCTATCTATCTATCTATCTACATGTTATTTTTTTCTGCATCTATTACCTAAATTCGTTTTGTGTTACCCTACAGTCAATGGCTACTAACAAGATTCAAATGTCTCTTACCTCCGTGAGAAACCTATGGCCTTTCGTAAGGCAGGATAAATCCCCTTAATGAAGTGAAAGGGGTTTCGTCTCACTAACAGGAGGTAGATCAGAGGTAGGACAACTAGTCCATGGAATAACAACCTGGAAAGAGAAGTTACAGTACTTGTCAAGTTCCTAACAACGGCAGCAAATGTGATTCATTGCACGCATCTACAAATAACAGCAATATTGCTAAAAAGTGCAAATGAAAAACATACCCACTAAAAACCATGTTGGAGAAATTTTGGAGTTTTACCAAAGTATTCAAGTCGAGGCCGACTTCATCGACGTACTTTGCAGTCATGAACAACAATCCGACAGGAAAGAACCTGCCAATGTGACGACAAAACATGAAGTTATAGGACTTTAAACCTTTCCCCTCATTATGCCCAGGTGTGTTTACTTAACTGTAGGTGAGGTGAGGCTCACATTATTATTGTCATTTATTGTGTTTTTGATCTGGCCCTGTTACAGCCAGCACTGTCTTTCTACATTGATATTTGCCTTTGATGATGGCCAGCAATCATGGAATACTTGAAATGATGCCACACACTGCAGCACTTAAAGAGCCTAACCTAGTTTGTTATGCCAGTCCTTATATGGGCCTTTAAAATACCTAAAGCTCAATAACATAGGGGAAAGGACTAAACCGAACTCCACAGTACGACAGATGGACCATGACATGATACAAAAAATAGGCAGCACAAGATCACACACAGAGTCCTCTTTAAAATCAGTCTGAGTTTTAAATGACCCCATTCATTATCCAGTTTTAGCTCTGCAGGTTTCACATATTGATCCCCTGATTCAAACATGGCTACTTTATAACATGTGACAATGATGTGATCTTACCAAATACTTATTATTTTTGTCGGTAGCGAGCAAGCAAAATGATAAAAATGAACTGTTGAGACTAAGACATGTATTCAAGAACTGTCCGCACCTGTAACTCTGTATCTGGCAGACAAGGACAATCTCTTTTTAGTCTTTCAACAGGCAAAATGAATCACCTGGTTGCTTATTAATGTAACAATGAGGAAAAGAATTCTATGCAGAGCCTGAGCGTCATGTCTTAGTGCCAGGGTGTAAAATATGAACTAAAGAAAGTCGACAGTATACTTCTACCTTGGATGTTCATGTTTCACTTGGTGCTTTTGCACAGGATAAAGAATTCTTATGTAAATTCCCTTAAATGAAGCCTGAACATCCATGGGCTGGGTGTTGTCTAAATCACATGTTGTATTCAGGTTAATCTGTACTAAAAGCTGAAAATAGGCCGTCCCCCCTCTGTGTTGACCAGGCGTGCATACATAATATCTGGGCGTGGCCTTTTTTTGTAAATATAAATGAATATAACATTGAGTTTACAATGGCCTCTTTTTAAACTTACACTGTAATATGATGAACTCCTTCGTTGGTGATCTCGTTTACGGTGCTAAAAAGATCCATCACTATTTGGGACTTTTCTCCGAAACTCCTGAGGCATATCCCGATGACAACGGCCACGATGAGCAGGCCCAAAATATTGACTCCTTCAATATTTTCCCCAGCGAGACGTTGTTCTGTGCGTTTCTGAAAACGGAAAAAAAAAATACTGAAAAAAACCCCCCATTCTGATACCTATTTATTGCATCAACTATTCACAATTTTTTTTTTTACCATTGCAGAATTGGAGTTATCCTCATTAACCTCAATCTCGGTAATCCGAGTCTTGTACTACAGATATGAAAAGATGTCAGGTCTTGATTATAACATTTTCTTCTTTGTGGGAGCGTGTCACACTACTTGGTGATATAAACACATACCTGTTGGAAGGTCGCCAAAATCAGATCATGTGGCACCATGTTCCTATGAAAAAAAGAGTAAAGAGGAACTAACACATTTACCTTATTAAAACTGTGGTGCTGAAAATGATGCCAACTGACACCCTTATTTTGCTGATCCCTTTCATGCATTGAATTTTCAATGGCTGAAGTTGTAGTGCCATGTCCAGACAACCAGGCTGCAGATCCATAAAAGGCCTGTCTGAGCCTGTGTGGTTATATTTGTATTTCTTTGTTGTTTTAAGATAAAGCATAAGAGTTCAAAAGGTAAGCTGTTAAATGAGATGCAGTTTACACTTTAAAAGTGTGTGTCAGTTTGTAACAGCATTTCAAATATGTTGTTGGAAACTGATGACCTACACAACTGAGACTACATCAATGTTTTATACAGACCATGGGCTGTATGATGTAAGTAAATCTCACCATCAGGGGGCCTTTAATCAAAACAGATGGCAAAAAGATGACTGCAGACTGAACTAAAGACCTTGTTGAATTGGGAAGTAATAAAGTTCAGATGAAGAAGACATAGAAGGGATAAATGAAGAAGCTCTGATTAAATCTGCTGTTTTACCTTATTAGATCAGCCGTGGCAAGACTTGAGGAGAAGGAGTCATCATCCTCATTGTATTTTTCTTTACCAGTGATCCCCGGTTTGAAAAACATCCCCAACATTACTCCTGCAACAAATAAACCAAAGATGTTTGCTTTGAAGCTCTAACAACACTATAAAATACCAAGATTAAAAAAAATGTTTGGGAAGAACATGACAACAACTTGGAGTTATCCTCATTAACCTCAATCCCGGTAATCACTCTAAGTAACTAAGGACACAGACCAAAACAGGAATAACACCCTCCCATAAAGAGCCCCCTTCTTTGTTAAGATTAAAATATTCTCTTTTTGTTGATATTATTGAGAGCGATGGATTCAACTTCACGGTCACATGGAAGCAAGTCTGTGGTGCAGTTATACTTCACCATCTCAACAGGTCCAGGAAATTTGTCCTCAAAAATTAATCCTACAAAAGAAGGGACACATGGGATCTATTCTTACCAATAGTGACAGCGATAAGGGTGGTGGTTATGAAGTACACTGCTGCACTCATGGCCATCGTTTTGGAGATACTGAGCCTCGGTCCATTCAGTCCTATCAACAATAAAAAAGCATGAGCTGAAGTATTGTTTATTATTGAAACGTTATGAACTGACAAGTAGTTGTTAGTTCAGGTCAACAGTGCACCACAGTAAGCATTGCACTCTATTAATGTATGTATCAATGTTTAGAAGCGGGCACTGAACTGGTTTCAATACTGCCAGTAGTATTAGATTCCGTCATTAAATGTATTTATGCAATTCCATCAATGCTGGATTAAACATAGTGCGCACTGACAAAGGGCAACCTTGATGCCTCATGTTGCTCAACCTTAAAGAAGAAGCAAATTAAGTTTGGAGAAAAGGGGAAGCTATTTTTCTTGTAAGTCCAACTCCCGTCCGCATTTCTCCATGACCTCTCTATCCTTCAGTTTTTTTAAGTAAATAAACTTAATAATCAATTTAAACTCCAAAATCTTAGGAAGAACTGAACACCTAGTGACTTATAATATGGAAGTAAATATCTTTCTCTGGTCTTATGCACAGACATGAGTTGCGGTGCAGCATCACAGGCTTTTTGGGGTCTGTGTATGAGCATGTGTTCGTATGGACGATGTTGTGACATAACACTGTTACTGTAAAAAGTAACAGTGATGTCATATCACCCAGCCCCTATGTATAGGTGCATTTGAAAATAATTTGTGTTCATTTCGACTGTCGTTGGGATGCCTCTGATGTCTTAAGATTGAATCAGATGCATGCCTGCATTTTAGCTGCTTGCTAATGAACAATGGTCTGAGATGTCATGTGGTAACCTTGCACGAACAAGTCAAGATCCTTATTCTTATTCATTGTAATACTTCTGATTATTACTTTTATATTGTTATGTAGCAATTGATAGTTTGATCATTGTTGCCTTACCTACAATCACTTGTGATACGATGTGAAGAGTGAAAACACATTCTATAAATTGCATGAGGAGTTCTCCTGGCAGACAAATGAACATTTTGCTTAAGGTAGTCAGAGGGAGGTGCCTCAAAAGCACACCCAGGGCAATACCTATAAAAAATAGATATATACTAGTTACATAGAATAGTAAGAGTTTCATGACAGGAACAGATTGAACCGCTGAGAACAAAAGCATAACATACTAAAAACAAGGTAAATGTAACAACACAGCAAAGCTTTCATAAACAATACAACAATATAATTTTACATTATTCTGATCACAGATTTATATTCTGTGCCCATGTAGTCTGTACACCAATTGGGAACGTTGTCCTTGGTCTGACTGGATAAACAGAGATTTGTTTTGTTTTAAAATTATGTTTTTACTTCACTGTAGGCTGCTTTTTTTTTTTTTTTTTTTTTGGAGTATTTCACATTTGAATGTACATTATATATATATATATATATATATATATATATATATATATATATATATAAATATATACAACATTAAACATAGAAATGTCTTCATATTACGCTGTTGTGTTTTGAAACTTGCAGAATAACAATGACAGGAATGATTTGTGGTAGCCTATGCTAAAGGATTGTGTCGATACTTGGACCAGTTTAAAACATAAATAGGAAGGTCATTGTGCTAAACTTAACATTACTCGTACAATCATGATTTCACTTACCCAAAACAACAGCGATGAGGCTTTTGATGGACGGATGTTTGACAAAAGCCCTGCATTTGCTGACATAGTTACGCCACATTTTCAATGGATCTGAAGTAAAAAACGAACAAACAAAAGAGAAAACATAAGCCGAGGATCTTGACAGTTTCTGCTGTTTTTGCTCTGTCGCTAGGAGCCCGTTTATGGAACATAAATCATGTTGTCAATTGAATAATAACAGTAGCCTATACGTTATGTCTACAAAAAATGCACTTTGTGAGGACAGGAGAAACAGTAACAGTTACAAACAATGTAATGTGTGGCTTTATTAAACACAAGTGTTGAGGCTATATCGGCCTTTGCAGCGCGTCACAAAAAGAAAAGGCTATGAATGACTCTCCATCAACATGCCTTTAGTCATTTATTTTTCCCAACAAAAAAACAGACAAGAAAATCAACGTGTGCAGAGCAGTGTATGGCGGTTAACACAACATTTCCGCCCCCCCTCTCTCCATCTAAGACTATCAACCAGGTGAACCGGTGAGTGCACCCCATATAGTCCCGGCAATCACCACAATGATTCCCGGTAAACACACCCACCACCAAAAACAGTAAGCTCGCAAACAATAAACAAATAGGTAAACAAACCATTAAACCAAACACACGACCAATTTACATTTGCGGCTCCTACAGCAAGTGTAAACGTTTATAACTAAACACCTGGCAACAACATTTCAAAGAGCTTAAACACAAAGTCTGCATTTCTTGTCCAATAGGCTACTATTACTTGTACAGAAATGTCCGACACAAAAAGACATTAAGATGTAAGGCCGTGTTCTCACTTACTGTAACTTCTTTTTTTCAACTGACAGACGAAAAGGGAAAATGATGATGTGCGCCTTTTTTCACAGCAGACCAATGAGACGAGTCGAGAAGTTGTTTACCTTCCCTAGTTACCTGCGTCCCTAGCAACCAGCGTCAGAAAAGATCGGCGTGAGTTGCGTGTCCGATCTGTTAAGGCTACGTGCAACCTCGTCCGTCAACACCGACCAGCTGGTCCTCAAAATGAATTCCTGTCGTAATTTTAAATATTTACCAGCGACAGCGGGAAATACAGAAAAAAACATGCATAAATTAATTATCACATGGCTTAAAGTCGGCTACAAGTGGAAAAATATGCCAAAAATAAATAGGCATAGCTAGCCTAAAGCCTACTACAGTATGCGTTGTAGCCTACATGGCAAGTGATGCGGCACGTAGCCTATAGGCAAGCTGTTGTAACGCGCTGCGTTTTAATATTTCTGTTATGTTATTTAGTTATTGGTGTTACTAGTTAACTAATTTAATGTCCAGAGGTATGTGAGTTCATTTATATTTATGGGAGCCTCTAAGCCAAGTTAGACAGAGCTAATAAATACAACAACATCCACAGAGACAGCCAGACAGACATCGATAAGGTTGTATGAAAAGGCTATTGGTTTCGTATTAATCGATAAATTAAACTTGATTGTTGTCTCAGCCATAGATATAAAAAACACTAGTTAACTCATGCGGGATTCTCCGGCGCAGCGAGATGGCGGCCATCTTGGGTCAGGCAGCCATCTTGGGTCAGGCAGCCGACGAGCTGCGCTTTATGGGAGCAGACATAAGGTGAGTGATAAGCTTTAACAAAAATACTCCTAACTCCATGAAATATTGACGGATTTACAAACGGTTTGCTTTATTACAAACCGTATTATACGTAGGTGTTACATATGATGTTTGTACATGTTGAAATTGCCGCTTTTGTTTTTGAAAAACAACTTCATTGTGAGATATAGTTGTGTCCAGTCTATTTTTTGCAAATTATCACGGCTGAGACAACAATCACGTTTAATTTATCGACTAATACGAAACCAATGACGTTTTTATAATAATGGTCCTGAAGAATATACAATGCAGTAAGTGTCAGGCTAAATAATTAATTACGGGTGTATGTGCGCATTGTTACCTGTTATTTACATTTTATTATTGGAATTTTCGTTTGTTTACTTTAGGGAGTCGGCAGGAGAACGTGGACATGGTGTGGTTGGATACTGAAAAAAGCTAATGGATTGTACATTATTTAATATATCTGTGAATTGTTTTATTTCATTAAAGTTATTGGAAGTAAATGCTGTTCCTTCTCTGCTCCACCCAGCGGTAACGCAATACTGACGTTTATATCCAAATAAATACAGAGGCTATATTTCACTGTTATGTATTTAGTTATAATTATACTAGAGGTTACTAATGTAACATACATGGGACAATAAAATGTTATAAATAATGATTTAAAATAAATGCCTTGCGTGTGTAGACAATTCTTTAGCTATCCATTTAATATTTATGAAAGATCACGGTTAAAATGCATTGAGTATGCAGGAATATACATCTCTGACCATACCGATCAAGTTTTGGATATTAAGGTACGGGTGTTTCGTGGATATTTAACATCAATCCGTTTGAAAATCAGTTGAAAATTGAGCGAGTTAGGGTTATTTAAATAGTTATTTAAATATTACCATTAACAATATACTGAGCGGGGCCAGCTGCCTGACCCAAGATGGCTGCCATGTCACTATGGTCTGAGCGAGACTGCGAGTTTGTATGAGGTCATGTGACTGCCTGGCTCTGTTTGATTGGTGAAACGGATGCCCCCCATGCATTTTATATGCCCCCCTAAGACTAAGGTCTGGCGACGAGTCTGGGTTTCCACTTCGTCCAACTCACATAATATAAGATTATGTTCAATGACTCAATCGGTGTCTTTTAATGTGAAGAGCACAGACCGGATGTGGTATGGGTGTTGGTAGCTAGGTAACAAACACACTGTCCATGTGATTTGAGTGTGTGGATGTCGCCTGCTTCACAGTCTTTATGGTTTGAAGCGGGGTTTTTTCTTTGTGTTGCTACAGTGAAGACAGAAAGTGAACTGGCGGAGTGAGACACAGTTAACATGCGATGGGTTTTATTCTCTGCTAGTTTTAGCTAAAAAAAAACGGTTGCAAACGTTTCTCTTGATGTAGCTTGACGTTAGCATGCCCTGAACTCATCCGGACTTCAGCCACTAACATTTTACATTCACCCCACAAATTACAACTGGTAAGTAATGTTATCTAACCTCAGAGTTAAGGCAAAGCAGTATGTCCAATAGATTTACGTTAAAGCACGGGGGGATCTAGTTTGGATTATTTAACCTCGGTTCATTGTTAGCAGAGCTTGTCACTTAACTCAGCCTGGTTAGCAAGGTCAAATAGTCAGAAAATAGAAAGCTACAAATAGCTAATGTAGTTAGCCAATCTGTCTTACATCAAGGCTTGGCAGTGTTTATCACCTGAGAGTCGTGCAGTGGTTACATGTCACAAAGAGGAGACATCACAGTTGTTTTGTTGTCTTAAAATAAAGGTGGAGACAGAGAAGAAGTCATTGCTAACACATCTTTATATACAGTTTATGTCTGAAATGCCCTTTGCATTACTGGGCGGTGCTGTCAGCAGCTAAAGCCACAGCAGGACGTGATTTTCTGGTTATTCTCCCCTTCCCTCATAACGTCTTAACTCCAGCTCATTTCCCCCCGACCACCCCAGGATGCAGACGGTTACTTGGGTGGGGCTGACGCGGATGAGCAAAGCCCAGAGGATAAACCACACCGATCAGGATCAGGGTTAAGAAAGGTGGGGGCGGATTGTCGGTAAAGCCATGACCAAGTCCGATTCGAAGAAAAGCAGCGTGGCCGCGATCACAGGCAAGTACGCCACAGCCGCATCCGAGCAGGTCAAGAACGGCTCAGTCGAGTCCGGCAGTCCGGATCCAAGCAGCCACACTAAAGCTAGTGTGATGAAGCAGACCTCCAGGGAGAGCCTGCACTGGAAAAACTCGGAGAGCGAAGTGTACGACGACGGGACCAACACCTTTTTCTGGTGAGTGCTTTATGGCAATGTCAACAGTGCAAAGTCACAGTGTATGCTGCAGTCTCTGATGTGGAGGTTCTGTTTTTTTACTTTAAGAAAATACTTAAAAATCACTGCAGAAAAAAAATCCTGTTTTTCATGACTGCAGGATTATATTATAGCTGTCAAGGTGAACTGAAAGACAGACCACTGTGACTAGCATTTTATGCCTTACCAATAGTCTGACATTGTTCCAAATCTTTAGGCATTTATTCGCCTTGGATCGCTTTTTAAAGTGTTCTGCGATTGTCTCCTCAGCTTCGATGGATGATTACAGTGCAGATAGAGGTTATTTTTGAGAGCACAATTGCTAATATCGCCGGCTGCACCTTCAGCACAGAGTTACATGACACACTTGAGGTCAACAGAGATATTGTGTCCATGCAGTGAACTGCAGCAGTGAGTTATGTATGATCCCACTGACTCAACATCACAGAGTCTGACAGAGCATGTTACCATGTGCAGGATTGCACGTGTTGTGATTAAAGTGTGGGCAAGAGGAAAGGCTGGAATAGTGACATTCTCCTCTGCAGCCATGTTTCCTATACAGCTGCTATATGAGCGTTCAGGCTAAGTACATCTCTGCTCTGAGTCTGAAGGTGAGGGGGCACAAAGGATACCTTAGACAGCAGAGGAGCCTGCTCTTCCCAGAGAGACACCTTTTTAATGAGAGTTTCTCATTACTGTGTTACGACCTTGGCACACTGGTCTCCTCCTGATGTTATACTCGAAGTATTAACTGAAACAGAGAGGCTCAGATACCTTTTTGATTATTCAAGTTCTGACAGTAGGCTGCGTCCTGTGCAGAGGGTTTTTAGACGTGTAAATATTTGTCCACTCCATTCACATGGATGAGGATAAAAGCTTGCAGCAGAGACATTTCAAGCAGCACTACAAACCACAGCCTCAAAGTTGGATCATGACTTGTGAACTGTGGATGGAAGTAGGGATCAATGCAGCGTTGTTGTGTTAATCTGTATTTGTTTCCGCTTGTTGCACACACTGTAAAACGCTCTCTAACTACCTAAAAAGTTTCAATGCTGAGAACTTCAGTCTTCAGCTAGCTTAGTCTGGCTACCTGGTTGATCCTGCCAGTAGCATATGCATGTTTCAAAGATTAAGCCATGCATGTCTAAGTACACACGGCCGATGCAGTGAAACTGTAAACTTAAATCAGTTATGGTTCTCAAATCCAAATGACCAGCTTCGCTCAATGGCGGCATTTTTTTATTCTTGTGATTTGATCATCCCTGATAACACGATATAAAACACTGAAATACAATAACAACTAAAGACTTTTAAAACATGATGATAACAAAGTTAGCATAAGAACTTAAGGTTATAGTTATTGTGCATGTTCATGTCAGATCGTCCCAGTACTGAACGACGTTATCACAAATTGCATTTACTTACTCTGTTTGAGCATGTTGCATTTTCGTTCAAGAATTCGTCCTCCCAGTGGTTGCTTAGCTACTCCAGGTTTGTTACCATCTGATAGAATACTGATGTGCTGTTTTCCTTTACCTTGTGGTCAACTTGCAGACCTGCAGCCAGTTTTCTTTTTCATAGTGCCCTGAGCTTAAAGTATCCTGATGAGATTAAAAAAAAGTTTCTAATGTTTAAACTGGGGGTGAGAAGGGTAGCAGAGAGAATCACTCCCATGATTCCCTGTGCACCTTGACATCATCTTTTGTTAGTGTTTTGATTGAGAGCCACCCAGCAGTGCATTTTACATACTGTGCGTTCAAAGTCATGTTGTCTTCTTTTTCCCTTCAGGCTCTTTTTCTAACGCATTACCAGGTGCATACCAGACAACATGTTATCTTGTATTTCTATTTTAATTCAGTAGGGAATATGTATACAATGCATCCCTAGCTCTAACTAGCAGACTTGTTATCAGCCTGTACAGAAGCACACTGACTGTAGTGTGTTCAGGCGATACACCAAAGATCTGTCTGTTGTTGATGGCTGCTTCCTTTGGCCGTTCAGAAGGGTAACTGTGTGTCAAGCAGCGTGCCTTAATAGCCCAAACTCACATTGGGGAAGAAGTGTTTTTCTCTGTTAAAAGCGGAAAAGCTCAGATCTAGAGCACAGTCTGATCCAGCAGACATTGTGCCGGCACACCACATTTGGTTTTCCCTTAAATAGCATTACTGCCCACTCACTTCAGCTCCAGGACACTTCTGACAAAGCTTTTAGATTTTCTAAAAATATCTTGGAAAAAGTTTTATTTCAAAACGTCTTTTTAAGACAAGAACTCTTTTATTCAGGGTGGGAACAGCACTCGGAGGAACATTGAGTTTATAACCGTTTGAGTTGTTTTCTCAGTGTCACAAGGCCTGTTAACCTCTTACTCTTCACATCCAGACAGCATGGAGTCTTCTGTGCTCAAACAAAGACAATAAAACATGTTGGTTTTAATCCATTCACATCTTTTTAGCTCAGTCGGGTCCAAAAGAGTTTGTTGTTGTTTCCCCCTGCAGCCCTGTTTCAGCCTCAGGACAGGATGTTCCCGCACATGCTTTGATAGTTAACAGGTTCTTTTCTTTCTTCATGTGGATGTTCAATAGAAGTGTTGGATATGTGCTCCAGTACTAAAGGTTGGTGTTTCCGTTGTATCTTTCCTCTCCTGGTGTTTAGTGCGTGGTTGTCAGGCAGGAGAGAAGCCAGGCCCTCCCCTGTGTCTCCTGCCAAACAGGTTGGATAAGAAGCTCGAGCGTGGAGGGAACATGCTTATGACACCTGGCTCACCAGCTCTGTGACTCAGACTGTGAGCCAAAAAGGGCTGCTGGGTTGACGTGACGTTCTTCAGTTTGTCAGAAGACAGCTGCGGCCTGATTACAAATAATACATTTTTGAACCTTAGCTCCCCTTCCCTCCAACAGTAAGACTGCTGTTGTTTTATCTGTGAGGACAAAGTGATTCCTGTTGCGTGTTTGTGTTGCTACTGAGAAACGTAATGCCTGCATGGCAGCGATCTTGTTTGCTCTTCCAAAACGTTTTAAAAGAGCCACACCATACGGCCTACTGTTTCCTTAATGTCATCAAATATGAAACATGTATTTGTTCTGAAGCAACTCCATGACTTCCTTCCCACTGTGGAGAGAAACTCTGTCATGCAGAAGTCACAGAGCTCGTCTGTCCTCAGGAGAGCACAGGCGTGTTTATTCCCCAGCTGTCAAACATCACATCGGTCCTTTTATATGTACTGAACAAGCTACAATGAAGTTTATTTACTTACCAGTGAGTGTGAGAGATCCCTCACTCTGCAGGCTGCTGGTTTTACCTGCAGCTCACTGGGCTGTTTGAAACCCCCCCCCCCCCCCCCCCCCCCAGTCAAAACAAACACAACATGGACAAAAAGGTCAAAGCTTTTTAAAAGTGCAGAAATCAATCCTGAACCCAATCCCACGCGTTGCCTGAGGTAATCCAGAGTATTGGTAACTCTATGGCTCCAGTTTATTGTTATTTCTGATTTGGATGTACGTGTTGTCTGTCTGTTGTCTCTGTTCACTGGATGGTTGTTTTGTCCAGAAAATGGTTTAAACAGCCAATGTTTCCCCACAGCCTAAAGTCACACCCTTTAATGTTTAACACACTTAACTCCACAAACGGGCACACTGAGTAAACTGTCTTTGTGGATTAAAGAAACATGATACAAGCAACTAGAAAAAAGTTTTGTTGGGAAATTAAATTGTAAAAAAACAAACAAATGTAAGGCAAAAAAAAGTCATACAGCAATATAATGGTCGTCCGGACTCGTGTGACACAATTAATGGAGCCATCGGTGCCAAATGTTGACAGGAAGGACATCAAGACAGAAGAAGACGATGAACACAGTGTGGTTCTCACAGTGATGTCCTTGAAAACCTCCCAAATACGATTGGAGGACTTAATCCGTTTCCCTCTTTCTGATTGGAGGTTGGAGGGATGGTTCGGTGAATACTGCATGTTATTATTGTGTCAGTCTGAAGGTGGTTAAACTTTGCTCTTTAAGTTACGATAAAGTCCACAGATAGCGTGGACGTATATCTGAACCATTAGAGTATGTCACCATTACACGACAGAGGCCAAGGTGTGCTGTCTGTTGCTAGGTGATAGGACAGATTTGGTCATTATCATGTCCTTCTAACTTAAGTCCACAAAGGTATACACACATTAACAGAGGGGTTTCACAGTCATGTTGGTATCAGACAAACAGATACAGAAGCCTGAGTCTGTAAAGGCCGTTTCCACCATGCGGGCTGCTTTGGTTCAGTTCAGTTTGGTAAACTCTGATCTTGCTTGTGTTTCCACAACAATCCCTTCCTTTCTTTGGTAAGCCAGATGGAGATTTTTTTTTCTTTATGCGTTACATTAACGCTCACTGGACTTTAAATACATTTTCTTCCATGCACCGTTTTTGTTTTTCCTTTTTTCTTTTTATATATTTGTGATTTTTTTAGATTCTATTTGAACACATTGGTCATTGCTTCTAATGTTTTATTTAAGTACTTGCTATTTTAGCCTTATTTCCCATGCTAACTGTTTTTTAGCACCTCCACACCAAGACAAATTCCATGTATATGTAAAATGTTCTTTGGCAATAAGATACGATTCTGATTCTCATCGCCGCGTCAGCTATGAAATAGTGTGACATCATAGCAGCCCAACTCAGTGTAGACCGCTATTAATGAAGTTCAATGAAGAAGAAGGAATGGACACAGTAAACGAGTGAACCTTTTAGGGTGGGATCAGTACGCTTAGCCCACCAACTGGAGGGTAACCAAAAATTCATTTCCCAGCTTTTGACAGTGGAAACGCCAATAAATGGGTACTGGAGCGAACCTGAGCGCTTCTATGAATATGTGGAAGTTACTCATCAAATGTAAACCCCCTGTGTTTGTTTCGTTTGTTGCGAGCCATTTTTAAACTGTTCCCTGCTCCTGAACTCCAGTTTCCCATCAGTTATCTGTTAGTTATTCAAGTCAAGCCTTTTATCTCCTCTCAGCTTCCTGCTTTATATTAACATTCAATTATCAGATACAAAGATATTCAGTAACAACCACAAGGGTTAAAAGCTTGTCTGAAGATGTTTGTTTCACGAGCCACCACGCAGTTCTCCTCTCTCCACCTTCTCCTTAATCAACCTCCCAATTCAGTGGTGTGTTCACTTCTTTTAGTTTCCTCTTCAGGACTGTTATTAATCTCTCTCTCTCCCTCATTCTCTGCAGGCGAGCCCATACTGTGACAGTGCTCTTTATCCTGACCTGTGCTCTGGTCTACGTCACGCTGCTGGAAGAGACACCCCAGGACACGGCCTTCAACACCAAGAGGTCAGACGCCTGCACACGTCACTTCCTGTTTCCTTTCAACCACGGAGGAAACGTCTTTTTATAAGTCATCAGGGACTGTTCATAGCAGGGTTAATCCGATAGTGCCTTTAATCTTGAACCGTGCAGCGAGCACATCATGAATCAATAACCTATCAGTGGAAGTTAAGCACTTAATGTGTGTATTAGTCAGACTCTAAAGAGTCGTGTCACTTAGCCATGATCAGACAAAACAAGCCAGTCATTCACAGATTGTAGTCTCACCTTTAACACCACGTGACGTGATGTCACACAGGCCACAGTATAAAGGTTCAGGTCAGATTTATTTGTTTCAAATGTAGTGACGTCCTTTTCCCACTGCCATTCATCTTGAGCCTTCTTCAAACATCATGTCTATCAAGACCTCACAGCTGATCCTGGAAAACCATCTGACTGAAGATACTGAGTATCTGCCTGTATAGCAAGTCCTGATTGGATGATGTCATACTTCATGTGTATTGCCGCTTCACGTACAGTGGAGTTATTAAAAGTAATGCAACATGAATGGTTGAAAGTGTAACAGCTGTACATGTTAAAGAGTCTTCAAAGTTTACTCTCAGCACTTTCTGCAGCTCGTGAATCAGAGGGTCGGAGCCAAGCAGGCGGTGGTGAGTCTGCAGCTAAATCAGTAACCAGTCTGATTTATTTTCCACCTTTTAAAACTGTTACAATACTTGGTGTCAGGTACGCTGTCAGGCTCTACATGTCACCGCCCATGTTTACATTCCTGGTGGATTTTTGTATGCTGTTAATACTCTGTCATTGTGTATACTGTCAGGTCAGAGGGGAGGCTGTGGATTGTTTTGTTTATGGCTGCTGCTCCTGATCCTGCAGAGCATTGTTTTATCAAACCAAATGATGTCTGGTCCCTTTTGTCTCTAAAGAGGCAGTGCGTGTGAAAAGTTGAGTAAATGTACTGAATTCAGCAATTTTCAAAGCAGTTCTGCATCCGTCTGTGGTGAAGCACAGAAGAACGACATCAGCTACTTTGAGCAGTCTTGCACTGCGCTCGTGCTTCTCTGAGTGAGTGCTGCTCATAAAGCCCATCTCAACAGAATATGATGCCTGTTTATTTAGGATTGAGTGGGATTCTCTTTCTGACTCTGCGTCTTCCTGTCAGTCAGGAGTTGATATGTGCTTCACAGATGTCTGATTATTGAATTAGAGCTCTGTATTCTACAAACTCAGGACTCTGATGCATATTAAAAAAACACACAGTGAGAGCTTGTTTAAAATGGAATATGTGAGCTGCTCATTTCAGGTCTGATGGTAATAAAACAGTTTCTTTTTAAGAACTCGTGCGTGCATGTGTGCGTGCGTGAGATTGGAGGTTGTGTTTGCGTGGGATTAAGAGACGGTTCTTAACAGGATTTGCTTTAGTCAGCGAAGTCTGGCTCGTCAGGATAAAGACCCCAGAGCTTCTTCCTGGCAGCAGAGGACACACACACACACACACACACACACACACACACACACACACACACACACACACACACACACACACACACACACACACACACACACACACACACACACACACACACACACACACACACACACACACACACACACACACCCCTCACTGATGTATGCATTCACCCACTAATGGATACACTTATCCCCTCACTCCTTTTAAAACATCATCCTTTTGACGAGTTGGTTGGTATCACAGCAGTACACACACACTCCTGTTTTCAGAGTGTCACACACACACACACACACACACAGTCAGTTACTCAACCACGCACTTTATGCTCCGACACTTAGTTGGCAGGCACACGCTGAAATCCAATTGTGTGTCCAGTTGCTAAACCTTCTGTTCATGGAGAAGTTAAGAGCAGCGCTTTTTCCCATGTCGACACAGCCGAGATTAAAGGCAGCACGTCAGCTCAGCCGCTTCAGAGGCCTTCTCCTCATCACAGGGTCAATAATAACAATAATAATAATAATGGTCAGCTGCGGAGGTTCTCCTCCAGATTGATGTTAGGTCACGTCACGCTGCTCTCTGTATCTATATTTACACCACTCACATCATGCGTGTGTTTTTCAAAGGAGCTTTTAATGATTTCAGGCGGCTGAAAGGAAGGATGAAATTAATCCCTGCATGATCTTTTTTTTCTTTTTTTTTTCTTTTTTTTTTTTTTATAGGGGGATTGTGGCAAGCATCCTGGTGTTCCTCTGTTTCGGTGTTACTCAAGCCAAAGATGGACCTTTCACCAGACCACACCCAGGTAAGAATCACTCAGTCATCAAAAACCATACGCGTCTTAATAAACCTGCTTTTCCTCCCTTCATGCAATCCTTTTCATTCTGTACAGAGCTTTCTGTTCAAACTCGACAGTCTTTTTCAAGTGTTAAAAAGAGGCTGTGCCTTCTCGACACACTTCATTCTTGTTGAAGACAACTGAAAAAACCCGCTCGGTGGACGTAATTATAATTGCCCATTCATTGATTGTCTTTCCCTCTGTTTCCCCCATCGAGAGGTACGACTACCTGAGAGCAGTTACCACTAATTTGATCCATTTCTACATTTGAGAAGCTTGTGTGGACTCTTGAGTGCTGCTGATCAATACACAGATATTAAAGCTAAACGCAGTGTTCACATTTAAAAGGGGAAAGTGGGTCAGCTTTCTTCCTGTCATGATGATCACGTCCCTGAGAGAATAAACGAAACGCAAACAAACAGAGTGAACATCTCTGTCACGTGCGGAAGCCTCTCCTGGTCTTATAAAATAATATGTCGGCAGAACTGCAGTGAACAGACATGAACAGACATGAAGAAGAAACCATGGACATAATACACTCCCTGCAAACACGTGAAGCACTCCCTCTGATCACTGAGCTGCACTGTGTTCCTCGTCTCATTTCTGCTAACAAAGCTGCCAATCCAAAGTCCTGAAGCCACATGTACGTTCATTCATTAGTGCAGTCACTCAACACTCGACATCACTGCATGGACAGCATTATCTCAGGGCCTTTCTAATTGCTCAGAGGTTCTTGTCATGGAGACAGATATACTCATTTGGAATGTTCTGGTAGGTGTGGTTGCCACTGGTATGTGCTTCTCTGCTGGGGAATTGATGCCACTGTGGAGGAGTGGAGCTCCTGAGTCGAGGCCAAACCTTTTCTAAAGAGTTTAATGAAGCGTATTGTATCATATAAAGTGTAACTGTGGAGCTTATATATCTGAGTAGTTAGCTGGTTGGATTAAAGGAGAGCTGAAGGGAAAAAAAGAAAAATGGTCCACCTTACTAGGTCATACTTATTCTCCCAACCCCAAAAAGGATCAAGATATAGATAGATAGATAGATAGATAGATAGATAGATAGATAGATAGATTATTGATCCAGAGGGAAAATAAAGAATAAAAGAACAAATAAGAATAAATAAAATAATGATGTCGTGTTGAAGGCGTAAAGTTGCGGGACAAGAGTATTTGGCCGCCGTTCTTGTCCGTGTGTTACGAGTCTGCGTCACACTCCCTGTCCTGCTGAGCCAGCCAAGTAGGTTCAGATGTTTGTTTTTTTTGTTTTTTTTTTATAAGTGTTGCATCAAACATCTGTATCCTGGGAAAAGACCCAGAGGGACTTTGAGTTACAACCTGCAAAGCTCCCCATGGATCTCCAGCTCAGAGTGTGACAGGAAAATCAGGTTCTGCAAATCAATTCACACAAAAAATGATAGGCACATTTCGAGCTAATTAAATCCTTCATTAGCAGGGTCTGTACAAGAGCTTTAGGGTTTTTACCACACTGTCAATCAACCTACTGATGAAGCTCGAATGGAGCCAGTCATTTTTTTTTTTTTTTTTTTACAATCACTTTCTGACTTCTGCACTCGGTAATGAATAACACACTCAAATATCTGATTTCTGAATTAATTAGATCCAAAACGTCGACTGACAAATGTTTTGAGTGAAAGAAGCAGCACAGATAAAAGGAGATTAAAATATCACCGTGTTGTAAAAAGTGAAATGCTCTTTGATTTGCTTCTTTGAAATTGCAGCACGACTAAACATTTTGTCTTATTTATCGCTCAGTGTCCTGTTTTCTTTTCTTTCTTTTTTTGAGGTGACAGTCGCACTTTCTAAATGCATCCTTTTGTGGCGTTTTCTTCTCATCTCACCATCACTCCCTCTCTCCCTCTCCTTGTAGCTTACTGGAGATTCTGGCTGTGTGTCACCGTCGTCTACGAGCTGTTCCTGATATTTATTCTCTTCCAGGTTGGTTTGTTGATGACATTGAAGCCTTGATGGGCTGGAACACTTACACCCCATGCTCGTCTTTGTGAAGTGTTTACTGTAGTTTCAGAACTTTAACTATTAAAAAACTGACCGATTACTCAGCCAGCCGATAATATCAGCTGATATTAGCATATTATATAACTATCAGCTTAATTTAACTTCGATATTCAGCAATTCCGTGTCACCAGTAGGAGGCACGACATGGATTATAAGCAAGCATAGTCTAAGTGTTTGACAAATGCATTTAATGGACACAATAATTCTGTATATCTGATAAAGACTGAAGATATAATTAAGAATGATATCAGCCGATATATCGGTATCCAATTTTTTTTCTCTCCCTAAATTCAGTATTCGTTATCGCCGTCGTCAGTCCGATATCGGCCAGATAAAAACATAATTTTTCTTTATTCATATTCACAAATCACAGCAAAGTACAGTAGCTCCACTTGAATGCATCAAACCAGCCCCAAACAGCCGCCAAAATGTGGGATTTCTTTGTCAGAGTTCAGACTGTCCAATCCTCTCTCCCTGTACATCTGGAGCCTCTTTGCTCTCTGCAAGTTTAATCAAAGTGTCGGATTCTGAGCCAGAGCCTTTAAAATACTGTAGCAATACTGTACGGCTTGGCCGACTTCTTTTAATCAGGCCTGGACATTGTTCAGGGACGTTAAACCTCTGAAGCCGTCAATCTGCTTTACTTATGTAAGAATACACATGTAGCTTTGTGAGGCCTTCACTGTTTCCTGTGATGTGGACACTGAGATGGACAAGTCAATGAAGAAGAAAATAAACGGATTCCAAGAATTTCAATCCTCCAGATATGTTGTTTTCTCTAAAAATCAGTGATAAAAAAAGGGACTTTGTGACGTACACGGCTCCATTTCTTGACGGCTCCTCATTAAAGCAAAGTTTCAGGGCTGAAAATAAGTCCTAACATTCTTTATATCTCTCTTCTAAACTCTTGTAGACTGTCCATGATGGCCGACAGTTCATGAAGTACATTGACCCAAAGCTTGGAGTTGCCCTTCCTGAGCGCGACTATGGAGGAAACTGCCTCATGTACGACCCAGGAAACACCACCGACCCCTTCCACAACATCTGGGTAAATATATTCTTATTCCAGCCGCATCTGTACTCACAGATTCCTGATCTCAAAGAAAACTGAGAGAACTGTACAAGGCAGACCTCAAGTGAACAAGAGCCAAAATAAAGCAGAAGCTTTAGCAGTCATGTGTGTGTGTCTGTGGTTTACAAGAATCTTGACTTAACACCAGTGTTTTATCTTCATCACTCTCTCTCTGTCTCGCTCTCTCCTCCGCTCCCTCTCTCACTCAAACACACAGTTGTTGGGTCTGTGTGCAGACCGCCTCCTGAGGCCTGAGTCTGGTACACATTATAGTCCGTCAGTGGATCCAGAGCCTCCCTCTCCCCCCCTCAGGAGACGGTCTGCTGCCGCTGCCATGACCCACCGCCCATCTTCTCTACTGTTGGCCTCATTTCAGTCTCCCACAGTGGCTCCAAACACACTCTCCTCTAAATTACAGCCGGTCTATCCAAACAGCGCTCTTCACATGTCTCACGGAGCAGACTGTCAAGGAAACAGATTTCACATTCACATATTTGTTTGTTAAAGAAACTGTGTAAAACATTGAAACTATGACGTTTCCAATCAGTCCCAGTCGATTACGTGGCTGTTTGTGTGTCCTCCATGAGGCTCAGCACACTTTGGTTCAGTTCAGCGACCCTGACCCACTACTCACTGTCCTCATAACCTCTTAATGATGACAATGACATATTTGATTTGTATTGGTACAAAGAGCTGTGGGGAAGAGGAGCACAGCCATTATTTATCATGAAACAATCTGCTTTTAATCTCCCTCATCTTTGTTTAGTAAAAATCCTTTTTCAAGAGTCTCACAGCTGAAGGCGATGGTTGTTCAAACTTACCCCGCGTGACCAAAAAAAGCCCTACAATAAAAGCTTGTTTATCGTAGGGAACGTGACCTAATTCTTTATGACGGTTATATTCGAGGGTTTATAGAGCATAGGTATTTTAACTGTTAACTAGTTCACTGTCAGTGTCACACAATCAAAGTCCGTCCTTGACCCCATCGAGTACATTTGGGGTGAGTTGGAAAATAAAGTGGACAGATCTGTTGTACATTCAAAGGAAAGCCATTGGCTGGAAGGAATCGCTGCAAAAGGTGGACACACCAAATAATAAAGTTTAGTGGATAAAAACTGCAGAACCAGCCGCATGTTTCATTTTTTGGAGGCAAAATAAAAAGGTCAACATTTTTCAGATCTGTCAGGTGTTCTATCAAGTTTGGCCACCTATGTACGTATGTTTCCACTTTTTCTCTTTACACACCTCAACGTTTAGCCTGATGATGGAACATGTAATTGTTTGTTCGGACAGGTTTTTCAGACTTTCTCTGATTTATGTGAGGACAAGTTCAACTAAAGTCGTCATGTGGATTTTTTTCTCTCCAGGACAAGATGGACGGCTTCGTTCCAGCTCACTTCCTGGGATGGTATATCAAGGTAGGTAGCGTCAATCAAAACCTGCGTGCACGTTGAGCAAGTTAAACTGTTACAAGTGACGTTTTCAGTTTGTACCCACGCCTGCTTGTTCAAACCTAGATGAACAAATATCTGTCAGTCACTGTGTCTTGAAGGCAATTGGCCATGTGACAAAGATGATCCACTGGCATGCAGAGAATGACAACAACGTGTTGACCTATGACTTAACATGACACACATTTGAAAACACGGGAGTTCAGTTTGACTCGGTGAGAATACAAGGTCCAGCTCCTGACCCCTCTGTCCTTCAAACTCCATGAATCTTTTCTGTGATAGGTCCGGTGTCAGCCTGCTCACAGAAGCAGCCTCCTCTTGTTACATTTGCGACTATGAAAAATGTGAAGCTTGTTTCTGTGGTATCTCTCTGACCTCCTCCCACTCCCCTCCGCTCTCCTCCTCCCACTCACCCCTCTCCTCTCGCTCTCTCCTCTTCCTCAGACTCTGGTGATTCGCGATTGGTGGATGTGTATGATAATCAGTGTCATGTTTGAGTTCCTGGAATACAGCCTGGAGCACCAGTTACCTAACTTCTCTGAGTGCTGGTGGGACCATGTACGTATAAATAATACCGCTCCTCTCTTATTCTCACTCAGAAGGAACAGCTGTTCTCTGAGTGACATCGTCAGAAGAGTTCCCTTTAAAAGGATGTTCGCACATCACACATTAAAACACGCAGTTAGGAAAGTGTTCTGCTGACAGTGTTTTGCAGAGAATAACAGTAACACACACCAGGTCGGTAGATAGAGACTGACATTTGAAGAACACATCTTTTTTCATCATGTTTTATGCTCATGATCGGCAGGTGAGCGATCGTCACCCATGTTTTTTTGCGTCGCTACTTGTTTGACATGTCGAATCAGTGTCGGTTTGTAAAAGGAATCGCTCTGATTGGCTGTTCATCTAAGCGAATCAGTGGATGAGAAGAAACATTCGAAGTGAAAAAAGCAAGTAAACGACTTGAGACATTGTGAGTGGTGAGGGACCGCGGTGTGAAAATGATCTTCTCGTATCAAAATGGTTTATCCGCATTCTTCTCCGTCCTCCTCCGGTTTCTCCTTTGGCGTGGAGAGTTATTGTCACTCGCGATGCGCAAAACGTACCGTTGGCTGTAGTCTTGCAAAGTGTCCTAGCGCAACTTTTTTCCCTCCAGACTAAAGGCGCCATGAGACGACTCCACAGTCGGCCGTCGTTCTGCTTGGTGCTTTTGTAGAGTTCAAACCAAATTACAGATAAGGCAGCAGTTTGTGCAGCACAGATTCATTTTTATTTTTTATTGAACCTTTATTTCTCCAGGAAAGTCTCAGAGGTTAAAAACCTCTTTTTCAAGGGAGTCCTGCAGACCTTAGATTATTAAAGCCATTAAAGTTATAAATACAGTTACACAGAGATGAGGTCGTCTCAAGTGTTCTCAGCCTGGACTTAAAGACATTTTAAGAGATCAGTTATTTTCAGGTCTTTTTGCAGCATGTTCCATGTGGAAGGTGCAGACAGAGTCATGATCCAACACATCACAAGCAGGAAAGAGTCCGAAAAGTGAAATGAATGTTTGACCAACAAAAAGAGGGACACATTTTGATAACCATAACAGGGACACAGCTTACTCTAACTATTGTTTCTATGCTTGCTGCACTTTGTATATTTTATTAGAATTGTACCGGACATAGCTCCTACTTTTTTTTTTTTTTTTTTTTTTGTCAAAATATTCCTGCATTCTTCTTTTGTTTTCTGTAAAAAGCACCAAAAATATAATATTTAAAAATAAATCCGAGAGAAATATGACACGAATAATCCCAACTCTCACCAACTGCAACTTATTATGTGTTAGAATAATTCATTGCAAGGAAATGAAAGGGAATAAAACAAGAAAAGAATGATTTACACAGGTGTTCATTATGCATCAACAAACAGCAGCTCAGTCCGTGTGCCTGCCGCTGTGTTTGTTTGTGAGTCACTTCCAGAACGGCTGATAAAAACAAGTCGTCTTACTGTGGAAGTTATGAGACAAGAACCTGAGAAGGCACTGTTAACGGTGCACCTCAGAGCAGTGACTGACAGGAAGTGAAGTGGTTGCATGTTGGAACCTGAGGATAGCTGCTGCAGAATAAAAGCTGATTCATTTGTGCTTTTGATCCCAGAGCAAGAAAGTGATGAAACGAGGCCGTCCAATCAACACAAGGGAAAGCAGGAAGAGGGAGCTAATAGAACACTAAAGTAGTGATTCACTTGATATCTTAGAATTAAAAACACACCTTTAAGAACTCTAACTGTGACAAAATGTTGGATGATTCTGGGCAGCAGGAGAAGTATGAGACTGATCGGGTCTCCATCCTGTAGACCGTACTGAGCATTACTCCTCTGTTATCCTCTGTTAATATAATGTTTATGTCCGCAGTGGATCATGGATGTGTTGGTGTGTAACGGTCTGGGGATCTACTGTGGCATGAAGACGCTGGCCTGGTTATCGATGAAGCCCTACCAGTGGCAGGGCCTGTGGAACATTCCTACATACAAGTACGACTCGAAACCCGGCTGCATACAACACTGAAAACATTCACGCTGGATTTAGTGTATTCACTTTTTTTTTTCTTCCAATATCTCGTTATTTTTTCTACACTTTTGTTCAATTTGAGAGAACGTCGAAGTGGGCTAGTGTTCCCCCCTTTAGTCCCTGAAGCACCAACTTTATTTTGGTAGCGAAGTTTATTTCCAACTGTCCCTCTACTCTGTCTCTCTTAGAGGGAAGATAAAGCGCATTGCATTCCAGTTCACACCGTACAGCTGGGTGAAGTTTGAGTGGAAACCAGCATCAAACCTCCGCCGCTGGCTTGCTGTGTTAGGCATCATCTTTATGGTAAGAAGTATCCTCTTTGTTTTTTTTTTAAAGACTTAAATGTAGACTCTTTATGTTTTCTGTCATGAACCACAACTCACAATACACCACCTGATTTTAAATGTAGAGAATAATCATTTGCGGGGTAAGAGGGACATTATATCCTGTTCTCTTTGGATTGGTTGTATTTTCAGAGCGCAGTTAAAATGTCTCCTCGTCTCTTCTCAGTTCCTCCTGGCAGAGCTGAACACCTTCTACCTGAAGTTTGTGTTGTGGATGCCTCCTGAACATTACCTGGTGCTGCTCCGTCTCGTCTTCTTCGTCAACGTGGGAGGCGTGGCCATGAGGGAAATCTACGACTTCATGGACGACCCGTGAGTAGCAGCACTGCAAAGTGAACTTGTGCGTGTGTGTGGGGGGGGGGGGGGGGGGTCACATGCTTTTTTCTTTCATGTGAACGTCCCCTTTCATGGCAGCAAACAAACATAAACTGTAATGGTTCTCTGACTGTGTCACAGCTGCTGACTTTTCTAAAAGTTAGAAAGAACAAAAAGTTTTTTCGAGTTTTATTCTCAAGCATTGAAAACAGTGTGTTTGTTTGGAGACATAATCTGAGTGCAGATCATTCTTGTGGTGTTTTAGGCCAAAACAAACCTTTAATTACAGCCGCCTGCAGACAGCCAGCACTTCTGCCTGCATGACGAACACACAAACACTGCTCCATTTATTTTTGTTTTAAATCTGTGTTGCCGGGAGGAAAGGCAAACCGAATGATTTGATGGTTTCTTGAAGGTCATCTCAGAGGAGAGTTTCGGTTTTCTTCATACAAAGACGACCATTCATTATCTTTACTGCAACTCCTGTTCGGTTCCTTGGCGGTTGTCTGGATCTGTTCCAAGCTTTCTGTCAATCGCAGAGCTTGACATAAAAACACAAAAACACAAAAAAAACTCAACCTCACATTCACACCTGCAGGAAAAGGATTGCACGCTCGTCACGATTCGATTCTGAAGCGAAGTGTCAAAGATGGGACGGTTCCAGTCACGCATTTTTGTCTCCCTTCAGGAAGTTCCACAAGAAGCTGGGGCAGCAGGCGTGGCTGGTGGCAGCCATCACGGTCACAGAGTTCCTCATCGTGGTCAAGTATGACCCCAACACCATCATGCTGCCCATCCCCTTCTTCGTCATGCAGTGCTGGTTTCTAGGAATCGCTCTCATCTTCACCTGGACCCTGTGGAGGTTCTTTATCCGGTAAGAACTGGGGAGGTGGGCTAGCATCGGGTTTGCCTTCAGACATTTAGGAATGACTTTGGTGCACACGGTGTTGACCATCTATCAGTCAGGAAGTGTTGGTTCTTTGATTTTGGGTGAAGCAGGAGGCTTCAGGTGGTGACTGAGCTAATCATTGCTATAAACAAGCGTTCCTGCTCTGGTTCTTCAGACCTGTATCTCACACGTTTGCTGCTTTAGAAGCAGAAAAGAAAAGTGTTTTTTTGTTTTGTTTTTTGCAGAACCAAAAGCACAATTTGAATAGCAATAATCTGTTTAAATGTGTGTTTGTGGTTTGCTACATTATATTTCCGTTTGGTTCACCTTCTTGTTGAGCCCTGTTTCCCCAGCATGCTAAGCTTCTTGTCTATTTTTCTTCCCATTTCCCTCCCTGTCCCTTTTCTCCTTCCCTCCTCATAACTCCATCTTTCTCTTGCTCAGCAGTAATGTCCTTGTGCAGTGAGGTAGGTGTAGGAGAGACATGCTCTGCCCTTTCCACTCCCATACATCAGCACTGTTGTATTTTTATTTTTTTTTCAATGACAAATTCAGAAGATCTAAGTCACCGCAGTCGAAGACCCTCCACGTGTCCCCTCCTCCCGCATGCCGCACCTTCAGTCTCTTTATGTGAAGCGTTCCCCTTCACGTCAGTGTTGCTCTCAGTTTAACAAACACAGACAACAGCCAGCTTGTGCTGACACTCCAGAGGTGACAGTCAGGAGATCTTTGAATGTAGCCCGGAGGAATTGTTTACTCAGCACACACACACACACACACACACACACACACACACACACACACACACACACACACACACACACACACACACACACACACACACACACACACACACACACACACACACACACACACACACACACACACACACACACACACACACACACACACACACACACACACACACACACACACACACACACACACACACACACACACACACACACACACACACACACACACACACACACACACACACACACACACACACACACACACACACACACACACACACACACACACACACACACACACACACACACACACACACACACACACACACACACACACACACACACACACACACACACACACACACACACACACACACACACACACACACACACACACACACACACACACACACACACACACACACACACACACACACACACACACACACACACACACACACACACACACACACACACACACACACACACACACACACACACACACACACACACACACACACACACACACACACACACACACACACACACACACACACACACACACACACACACACACACACACACACACACACACACACACACACACACACACACACACACACACACACACACACACACACACACACACACACACACACACACACACACACACACACACACACACTGTGCCAGTCAGCATGCCAGCTCCTCCTGCTGACCTAGCCATTATCTTAACCAATATCTCACCGTGCACCTTCTCCATTCATACTCTGCAGTGCATCAAGGACACTGAAGCATGCCATGTAAACTCTCTTACATCTGAGTGGAACCTTCTTTTCTAAACATCGTAACCTCGACGATTTCATCGGCATTCAACAACATTTTACAGCTTCCAAATTTCGAAAGTGGTGCAGAAGAGGATCGTGTGAGCATCGGATCATTTTTTGTATTTCTTCTCTTGGAGGTAGTCCTCACCTGCTCCGAAACCACAAACTCCATTTGTTAAATACAAACTTCACTTCTTTTTTTTTACACAGAGTAAAATCACACGCAAACAAAAAATAATCTCAGTCCCCCTCCTGTGTTACTCGTGAATAATCTGGCCCATTATTCAAGCACTCTCTGCTTTAGTTCACCCACTCACTGTTTTATTCAGAAGAAGATGTAATTCCTTCTTCTGGCCTGGGAATGCCTTAGGATCCCCCAGGAGGAGCTGGAAAATGAAGCTGGGGCAACTTGCTCAGCCGGCTGCCCCCGCCGCCCCGGCCCTTGATAAGCAGAAGATGATGGATTAAAGTAGTAATAGTTAGAAAACCTAAAAAAAACAGGATCATTTCTAAAATGCTTTTTAAAAACTCGAAGTAAAAAAAAAAACCTGATGTGGAACATGAAGTGAATGCAGAGAAACAAAATGCCCAGAATGTGTTCTATGCTTCATTTTCCTTCAATCTCTTTGCAGTGACATCACACTGCGGTACAAAGAAACCCGCCGACGCAAACAGGAAACCCCCAAAGACAGAGAGCGTCCTCTTGGCAACGGCAGCACGTCCACCCCGTCTGGGCGGAGCAAACTGAACGGCAGCTCCGAGACAGTCCGGCAAAGGAAATCCTGAAGGTCAGCCGTAACCGTCCAATCAGCTTCCAGCTGGAGGGTGAGCGAAGAAGCACATTTAGAGGCGAACAGATGGACACATGAACGTGCTGTGTAGACTTTTATTGTGCCTACATGAACCAAGTAGTTATTCAACGGAGAGGAGGGGTAGAAGGGGCAGTTTTCATTCAGTGCATTGTACAGTTATTGTCTTACAACAGGGATTTACCTCATTCTATTTTTTATGAACATTCGGGGAAATATACACAGGAGTCAATACATTGTTTGTGTTATTTATACGTTAGTTTGGTTGCCGGGGCGACGAGGGAAGAAAAAGCTGAATCAAAGAGATGTAAAGTAAAGAGGCTCGTGAAGGTGCAACAAGAGAAGAGGTCAGAAACATGTCTGCCACTGTAAATATGCTTCCTTCTGTGTCGTGCAGTCGCAGGAGTCCAGGTGAGACAAGCAGAGGGTATTTGGAGCAGTGAGGGAATTTCAGAGGTCACTTATGTTCTGTATGAACCAGGGAGTTTGATCACACTATGCCATGCAGAAGTAGAACTCAGTCAATAACACATTTCTTTTATTGTTAGCTTCAAAATAAACTCCTTTTTTTTTATGGGGGGGGGGGGTGTATTTGTTTCTCTGCATCGTGGATGGTTTATAGCACTCTTGTCTTAGCCTTGGTTCAAAGGTCATGATACAAAGTTTGTACATGTGGGAGACGGTCAGCTTTTTATTTCGGTGTCCCTGCAGCGCTGAGGACGGAGCGCTTCCTTCAGTCTGACACAGTGACGACTGTGTGTCGAAAAAAAAAAATCAAATTACAAAAAGCTCCAGATGTAAAATGCTGCTGGTATTTAACTGCTGATATTATACATGACGGATGGGATAACGTTTGGAAGTTTTTTCATAGATGTTTTATTTTTTTCTCTCGGTGGAATGAATCGATTACAAGCACTAGATAATACTTCAGTTCCTTTTCTTTCTTTCTTTTTTTTTTTTATAAATGAAGGTGCTGAGCCGCACTCTGATGAACACTTCCATGACAATCACTCTGATAGGAAGCTGTGCTCCTATTGGTGGAGACACTTTGACTCATACACAGCAGATAATCCTCAGTTTCAGCACGACTGTAAAAAAGCTGCTGGACTCATTCAGTCACTTCAGAGAGCTTAAATTAAAGGTGTGATTCAGTTTTACGCCAAATGTTTAGATTGAACACTAACATGTGACTGAAACAGAAGAAGCGTACACATGGAGGTGCTGTTTCAGATGGAGGTAAATGAAGGTTTAGGTTTCCAGCTCTGTGGGGCCGCCATTATGCACATGCAACAAGCCAAAGCTTTGATTTCATTTTTGCTAAAGCCATACATGCCAGCCAGACTCTCCTGAGCTTTCAACCCGCTGCTAAACCACATGTAGAATCCTTTGAATTACTACAAAGTCCCGAAGCCACCAGGGCCCTCCACGTTAGCATCCAGGTTTTTTTTTTTTTTAAATGACACAACAGGGAATTTACACCTTCACATCATTTCTCCAGCACCTTCTTTTTTTCTGCTTCTTGAATGTCTCTCCGTCTGTAAATGGAGTCATCTCAGTGATTTCTTTTTCCTAAAGAATCCAAAATTGTTAAATGTTTAGCCGGAGTTATTATACAATTGAAATGACTGATAGGTTCTTTTTTTTCCAAGTCCCCACCCCCCGCCATATTGTCCTTCAACACTTTTTGAGAAAGTGCTGACTCTCTTTATTTGTATAATGATGAAATGTCTTTCACTTCTGATTTTGTGGCTTTAAAACACCAAATTTGGAAATGACCGATTTAAAAAAAAAAAAAAAAAGAAAAGAAACTCTGACACCCATTTTTCTTCTTTATTTTAAGAATTACGATTAAATCAATGAGTCTGTAAACTATCAGTATATTATTGATAATGTAAGTCATCATAAAATGTCACGAAACAGACACACCGAGTTAAACCCACTCAAAACGATCCAGTCTTTGTTCGGGTCTTTTTGCTATCAAAGAATCAGTCGTGCATTTTGTGTGTTACTCTTTTGGTCTCTGTGACTGATTTTGTCTTTGTGACGAGACTAAATCTGAGGAGCTCCAAACTGTCCTCTTGTAAACTAGGCTGTTCATACCTTAATGACCGTGAATGTAAATCCAGCACAATCTGCTCCTCATACATCAGTTTATTTAGTAGGAAAAACAAACACTTCAGTGTTGTTTATCATTTCTGTGAGGCTAATTCTTGTGTTCACGCAGCCTTTAAATGTCGTCCGAAATGTTTTCTGCATACAGACACAGATGTGAAAGGTACCAGAGCTGGTAAGAGTTCAGACATTCAGTTTACTCCCTCCTGTCTTACACAGCATTTCACACACGTGCTGAGGATTAACTGGGTCCCTGTCTTTGCCTTGCATTTGTTGAGATGCTTTCATTGAAAAGAACAAAAAACTGAAACCCAACCCGAGTCATGACTTTGCACATCAGCTCTGAAATCACTTAAGAATTCAGAAACACAGCCAATAAATGAGATGTGGATGGAGCTTGGAACTGGTTCCACTTTAAAGACCTTTCTACTCTGGCGTGTTTTTCAGTGTAGTTTCACCTGCAGCCACATGGGGGCAGCAATTGTCCTTGATGATTATTCACAACTTGCTGTAAAAGCCATTTTCAACATCGGTGTAAATGTAAATATGTGTAAGCTCATGCAAACTGAAATATGCTGCTGTATCACATTTTATAATGTTTTCAATAAAAATGATCAGAAAACATGAAAATGCTGTCGGATGTTATTTCTCAAGTTTACCTTTTATTTAAAAAAAAAAAAAAAAAAGTTTGTATGTATGCTTCGTGCATGTATGTTTGTATTTGCTTCGTGGCGTTATGACACTGCAGGCCTGAGAAGAACGCTTACTGTGATTACTTGTCTTCTGGCAGACGAAGGCTCACTGAACACAGCAGGATCGCTGCAGGATGATTTGTTGAACATTTTCGGTCCCCCTGCTGGAAAGAGATCCTCACATAACGGGTATGACTAGTTCAACAAGCAAAGATCGCGAAGCCCTGGAGACGCACACTGATGTAAAGCAGCAGATACTTTTCTTATCTAAAGCCAGAATCGGAGCAAAGGCGTGCTTAAAGCCAACCCGTTCATTTTAGAGCCACCTCTTTGCAACCAAACAACCGTTTCCTTGTGTTTTCATCTGGCCTGCTGCCATCATTGGACGGCTTCTGGGTCACAGGTTAGAGCGGCTGCCCAGTCCCATCAGTGAATGAGTAACAGTGACCTTAACCGAAAGGATCCTGATGAGGAGTCTCTTTGTTCTGTGCTTAGGCAGATATTTCATTTTAAGGTCTGTTATTTCCCAGCTCCTCCCTGAGAAGTTAACTGGTTGGCTCATTGTATAGTTCAGCACAGAAGTTAGATCACTAAAATAAAACAAATGAAGTTTACAGGTAAAGCAGCAAAGTCCCATTCCCCCTTTTATTGCATAGTTTTAAAACATCTTTCATCTGATTTTCTCTCTGCAAACACATCAAACTAGTTACACACTGAAAAATCAGAGTAAACTCCTCATTAAACCCAAGAAGATAAATGAAAACCGTCATGAGCTGCAGCTTATTTCCAGGGTTTACCGTGTCGTTCTCACACGTGTCTGCTTGTAGTGCAATCGTCAGTAAAGGGCTCCCTGAAGCAGCGGCACAGTTTTACTAAATAAGCTCGACAACAGCGGCAAAGCAGTGCATTGAATAAGCTCGAGGCTTGAGAGTGTAGAATGCATAGTGCAGTATAGAGGGGTCAGTAAAATATAACTCTTTAAGTATAAGACGCAGACGGTTAGATTCTTTGTGCCTGAGATCTTCAAGTGAAAATGTACCTCGGCCTCTTTGGTTCGCGGTTGAGGAGATCAGCTGAATGAGCTGGATTTTTATCATTAAAAAGGCACAACACGCACGTTCTTCTGAACAAACTGGCATCAGGTTTGGACAGGAAATATTATACAAGTGTGCAAAATAGTGTCACTGTGCTTGTTTTCATCCCGCATACATAGATGAACTTTTGGCGGGGATGTTTGGGTCTTTAAATCAAAGCTACAAAAAAAAAAAAATATTTAGAATGATTTGTGAAGAATATAAAAACTGGTAGTAAAAAGAGTAACTTAAAACACATCAATCACTAAGTGATTAGTTCTTCAGTAACAAACTGCTGGTTAGCAATAACGTTGACAATGCCATAGCTGCCTATTCAAGGAACTCGTTTACATTAAGAACATTTTCATATATATATATAAAAGTCCTGAAAATAAAAAGCCCTTGATCATGTTTCTATGATCGGACCAGTTTGAAGCCCTGTCCCGTGTCCAGTATGGCAGGTGGGAACCAGTTGAGTTTGACTCTCTTGAGACATCTCAGGCAGACGCAGCAGAGCCACAGCAGGTTCAGACCGCCGCACCACAGCGCCAGCTGCACCACCGGGTAGGTCATCCGAGGGAAGTACAAGCTCCAGTGGTTTGTGACATCGCTTTCTGTCGGCAGGTGCAGCGTGTAGTCGCTCCAGTGTTTGGAGATGCCGTAGACGGCTGAAACCGCCCTCCTCCTCTCCGACCACTGGATGGTGCTGTTTGAGTTGCAGTTGTATTCCACCCACTGGGCGGTGAAGTCTCCGAGCTGAGGGGGGTCCTGCAGCTCCGGGTCCGTCACGCGAGCGAGCGTCGCCCCCTGGACGGCCACGTACAGACCCTCCACCCCTTTGACCGCCGTCGCCCACGGAGACGAGTCGTCGCAGTCGAGCACAATGATGAGGCGCGAACAGGAAGTGCCGTTCTTCTCCCTCCACCACTCCAAGATCTGCTCAAGACGCAGAGTGTCTCCTCCTGACGGGGAACACAGAGACAAACGGTGACTCAACCCACTAAAGACGTCTCTTTAGCAAACCTGACACTTCAAAACGATTCACTGGACTGAAAAAATTAAATTAAATTTCACAACTCTGGTTGAATTTCCTGGAGGGTTTTTAAATAATGAATACAGGTTTTTTTCTTCAATATTTCCAACACCTGGCACATTTGGTTTCCTTTTTCTTCCTCTATCTTCCACCCTCTTCCTCATTTTAGCCGACCTCCACTCCTCATCTTTGAGTTGATTCTTTAGTTTGGGGCTCTTTCAATGTGTATAAAAATTAACAGTATTGCTGCTCATTTTGTGTTTGTTTAACCCTTTACATGCTCATCTAGTCACCCTTGACTTCTCTTCAATGCTCCAGCTTGATGTTTTGCTCACCTGACAGCGCCCACTCTCCAGAGCGGTGGCTGTGACCGCTGTAGAAGATGACGTAGGTGTCGTGGCGGGGCCCGTCGGCCGTACGGAGCTCCAAGAAGGAGATGATTTTGGCCTGCAGAGCCTCCAAGGTCACCCCGCTGGTGGAGTAGTCGCAGCCGAACGTCTCGATGAAGTGGTGGGCGAAGAAGCGCTGCACGTTGTTCAACATGCCCGTGGAGCGTCTGTTCAGCTCGTGCACCTGCTCAGGAGGCAGCAGCATGGGCTGACCATCCGGACTGAGACAGACGGAGAGAACACACGGGAGGACGGTGAGGAATCATGAATACAGCTCGAGTGTAGCATTACAACCCTAATGGTTTTTAAATCATCAGCCAACACTGACTGATTATAAAATGTGATAAATGCTGACCCACTCTGGAATATTAAATCACGAGCTACCTGCAGTAGTTGGTCGGGATGACCACAGCGTAGCCCACACAGGTTCCTCCCAGGCTGTTCCCGAGCTCGTGGAAAAGCCCGTGAAAAAGAGACTCCAGAGGCAGGACGAGTAAAAACATGCTGACGAAGATACTGCTGGAGGCCTGCAGAGCACAGTCAGGACTCATCATCAGTTATGGACTCACACTACACTAAGAGAATGAAGGCTCAAGGAAAAATGCTGTAACAGGAATCTACTTGCACTTCTGCAATAGTTTTGCAAATATAATGAATTTACTTAGTGTTGAAAAAGTTCCTTTAAAAAATTTTAAAAAAAAGTGATTGCAGTGAATAATGATGATTTAAGACTCATCCTCAGATTAAAACCAGTTCATAACACACATAACATGAACTGTTCATACGACAGATGTCTAAATAATCATGAGATGGGGGGAAAAAAGGAAATGAGGAATCATCAGTAAATATTAAAAATGATTAAAAAGTGATTAAACAATATTAAAAATGATTAGGATTTAGTAATTAAAAAACGGGTTTCCTGCACATGATTTAAACAGTTGAAGTAAACAGAAGAAACTGTTGGACAAACAGGAAACATTCAAACCCACACGCTGCTGTCTGATTTACTAACTGTTAAATGTTTTTAAAATCTGTGAGGACATGACAGCATGTCAGCCATAAGCAGGCATTATTATTAGGTCAGCAGATTCCTGTCACATCTACACAGAATAAGCGAAGACCCCTGAATTTCTCTGTGAAACCAGTTAGATACACGCCCCCTTTGCGGTGTTCAGCTGATCAGGTGTGGTAACTCCTTATAAAGTAGATAAGTCAAATAGATATTTCCAGCAGCCCCTACCTGCCAGCAGAGAAAAGCCACAGCGACAGTCGACCCCATAGTGAGGCGGACTAGGCGTTCAGAGATGAGGCAGAAGTGCCTCATGCCCTTTGAGGCCATGACTTTGTCCAGACTGTTGACCTCTGACCCCTGGAACAAGCAGAGCCTCTGGCAGTCACTGAGTTTGCTGTGAAAGCCCCACACTGTGATGACAAACACCATGTGGCAGATGAACCAGAAGAGAGCGCAGCCAAAAAAACCTGGGATCTTAATGTACCACTGGTCCATGTCTGTCAGCTTCCTCGCAGCCAGAGAGATGAAGATCACCTCCAGTACCAACAGAGGGAGGAGGGACAGCCGGTGCCAGATGCGCCTCCACAGCAGGAAGGGCTGCCAGCGCTCGGTCACAGAGAGCCCGCTGAAGTAGACATCCAGCAGAGGGTCACAGATGAGCTGGCTGAAGAAGCAGGCGAGGGCGAAAGGGTTGGTGGAGATGTTAAGAGACTTAAAAAACAACACGCCGGTGATGACAGCGAAGCAGACCAGGTTAGGAAGAGCCAGGAGAGCCTTCATCCGGAGGGCGATCATGACCAAACCCAGCGCCACCATCAGCACCATCACACTCAAGGACTTCTGGATGAGCAGAGCTGTGGAGGCGACGGCGAAGCCCGCAAGCTCCATCCGCTCCGCCGAGGTGAGGAGAGCGGGTCGGTACCTTGTACATCCGAGCAGCCGGTCCAGCAGTGCCCAAAGAGTCCTCAGAACCGCACTGGACACAAGCAGGTAGTTGGCAACCTGCTCCTTCAAGTCGCTCTCAACATCGGCCCCGCTGAGGAAACACTGCAGCCCCAGCAGGAAGCCGAACCACAGGTGGATCAGGCCGAGGCTGACCCTCTCCATCCGGAAGAGGAAGTGCACCACAGTGGCTACTCCGAGGACCAGGAGAGCCAACACGAACAGGACCAGAAGAGTGGACTCCGCGGTCTTCTCCCACCGGGTGTAGAGACCCAAACACAGGGCCACCAGCAGGTTGAGACCGGACAGGTAGCCGAGCCATCGGACAGACGACCACATGCTCACCTCTCCGTTGACCTCCTCCATCCGGGTCATCGCAGCGTGGAGGCAGTGGCTGACACAGTAGCGCAGAAAACGAGACATTTTTTATTTTATTTTAAACTGTCTAAAGCCAAAAATAGTTACTTTGATAGTCTATAGCAGGGTGACGGTCCATTCAAAATAAAAATAAAATATCTCTCTAAACCAAAGCTAACTTGTTGAAAGTAGCTAGCTTCGCCCCCGGGTCACCGGACACGCTTACATCTCCACGCCCGTAGTTTGTGGTCTGTACGTTTGTTTTCCGACAGGTGGATAAAACGTCTGGGACGGAGCTGGCGCACTCCGGACTCGGTTGTATTTGACATAACAGTTCACAAAGTTTGTTCACGTCAAAAGTTTGTAGAGACAGCCGCCATGACGCTTACTTAGACTACGGCAAGCGCCAAGGGTCAAACTACGTGCTGAGGGTAAATCCGTTTTTCAAAACTGGGACATTTTCTGTTCCGTTTAGATTTTTTTTTTACATATAGAAGTGTTAATTAATTATTTACTTAAAAACTAAATTAAGCCTGATTTATCTGCATATGGTTTTTTTTTTAAAAGGTCAATAATGAACTTACACTAATTGTTTTGGATGAAATAGGATCAACTCTGTTTATTCTGGTCTGTGATCCGGAAAAGTTAAATCTGCCTTCTGCTGAAGGACGTTTGTCTGTCAAAAATGCTCAATGAGAGGATCATTGTATGCCTAAATTATAAGCAAAGGATAATGATTGTGATCAAGATATTGAAGAAACACTGAAGCCATGAGTCCAAGCCTAAGAAAGTTTATCATAAACCCCCCAATTTTACAACGATCGACTCGTAGCAAATATCAGATTTTAAGTGAATCATCAACTTTACCACCTTACGTTTTTTTGTATTTTTTTAAGGTTAAATGTTCCCCTTCTGCAGTTCAAAAAACATTTAAACAAATGACCTTATCTATAGTAAATGATGCATCCTCGGCTTCATTTTGTTGAAAAGCACTAAAGCAGAGTAAATCTTCTAAAAGAGGTACCCATCGCGTACAAAAAACACACAGACACCTTATGTTTACATTCATTTATAAAAGAGAGAAACAACCATACTGTAAGCACACATTGTTCTGCTTTGTTGTAAATGTTGATAACGTTGATGAACCATCTCATGCAAATGGACAAAAAGAAACACTGGAAGACAAATGCACCATTAAATCACAAAACACGCTTCTTCAAAGCCTGATTATGTATGTTATTGTGAGTATGAAAAAAACCTTTTCTTTAAAAAAAAAAAAAAAAAAAGAGAGAGAGAAAGGTGAAATAACTGGAAAATGATACGGGAATGGCAACAACACGCTGCATTACACCAAAACTGGAAGTGTTTCTAGTTATCCATTTTAACATTGTAATGACAAACACAAAGGGAACGTTGAATGAACTGTTTGGCCAAAGAAAATCACCATTTGTTTTGTTTAAAAGTGTGAGTTTCACTTTCTGCAACATACAGTATATAGGAACACAGAAGGCACCTCGATTCACTGGTATTATTTTACGGGCCCTTCATACTGGTTGTAAAACTGTCTTTATAGGAAAATAAGCACATTTCGTGGCACCCTTTGGGATCAATTATAAAGTGCCACTGACAAAAAAACAAAAAACATCAACAATTCATTCCTTCATTCACACTGATAATCCCGACCAGAGCCACACATTCAGCCTGTTCAGGGACAGGCAGGAACACACACTTACAATTCACCAGGTAGTGTCTTCAGCTAAAATCTCCCCCACGTAGGATACATTATTCGTAGGATCTACTCTTGCTTATATTGCTAAAATCTGGATTATCACCTGGTTTAGAGGTTCTGTATGACAAAACAGTTAATTAGTGCAAATTTCTTCTGTCAGAGGTGATTTCCTCGCCGTGAGGAGCGTTTTGGAGGCAGAGCACTTTTACATCAGTTACAAAGTTGTGTCAGTGGATACTGGTGCTAAGTATTACATTTGATATGGGTCACTGATTTGCAGTGTTGTACTATTTCTCTGCCCGAGAAACAAAAATATGTCTGAAAGCTAACAGGAGATAGTTCAGCATTAGGACAACAAGGTGGAAGAAAGTCTGTAATACCTACTCTGACACACTCGTACCTTGTTACACATGAATCAACACAGTTACAGTTTCACATTAGTAAACTAGTAATACTCCTACCATATGGTTCTGAAATGTTTAAAATGCTACAAATACCACTTTCTTGTAAAAGATACACAAATCATTCAGAAGATGCCATATTCAAAAAAAATGGCACTGCCACACTCAACACTGGACAACACCAATGTTTTGACTGTTGAGAATATATATTTCAAACCCTTTTTTTTTTTTTTTTTGTCTTGGAAAAAACTAAATGCACATCAAGAAGTTTCAGAAAGTGGAGCTGCATGGCTGTGAACAGAAGCAAGCGTACCAGTCGAGTCACTTCATCTCAGTCGCTCCAGTGCAATCAAACTCCTGTTACTCTGCTCTGGTTGCTGTATGTATTTGTCTTTTGTACTAAGCCGCCCGCCACACTAGCTTATTCAAACAGAGTACGAGATGTAGACAAGCTGACTTTTGTTACTGAGTGCTGATTGGAAGATGGGATTGAAATCACGGAGAAGGGGGTTTTGATATCCTAAGGGCATTCGCTTTCCAACTCTTAAAAAACCTAGATATTTATCAAAATATATCCATCTTAGTGTGTCATGTGTATTTGTGTGTGTGTGTTTACTCTCAGAGGAGTGTGGATTTGAGAAAATAATCTGTAAACTTTGCTCTTTCGCACTGTGCAAACTGCATTATTTTTGAGGGAGATGGGGGAGAAGAATGCAGCAGGTTAAATTTGGCAGCGCAGCAGTTGAAGGGGAGGTGGCAGTTCTGTAGAAGAAGGAGGGGCCGGGGGGGGGGGGGGGGGGGGGGGGATTGTTTAGCTTAGCTCTGCAGCAGGATGGGGTCTTCTAGCTCGTGGAAGCCAGGCACCGAGCTGCTCTGGCTCTCCCCGGAATCAGAATCGTAGGGCGTGTCAGGTAGCTCCGTGAAGCCCCAAGCCAGCTGGTCATCCTCAAACTCGGAGCGCACCTGCACGGGCACGTCGGCACACTCCTCCTCCTCGTTGGAGTGGAAGTCCTGAGGGATGTAGAGCATCTCAGGGTAGTTGCGTGACACCAGGTCACTGGTGGTGGCCACACACACCTTACGGAAGGCGATGAGATGCATGTGCGAATACTTGACGTATTTGTAGCGCTTGAAGCCCAGCGACTCGACAGCGACGCGCCAGCTGCGCATCATGAGGGCGTGGCGGTTCTGATGGGAAGAGTCGGGCGTGATGATGAGCAGCAGGCCGTGCAGCTCCAGCAGCTCGTGCGCCTTTTTGCAGCAGATCCAGCGCTGGTATGGAGAGGGGAAATAGGACAGGAGCAGGGAGAAGACCACCACGTGGAACAACTGGGCAGGCAGAGAGTCGATGGGGTTGTGGAGCTGGCGGAGGAACGCCTCGACCGCGTCACCAGCCAGCTGCAGAGGCTGCTGGAGCTGAAGGTTGAGGAAGTCACACTTGTATACACTCTGAAGAAGAGAAGCATATCAGAGAATCAGCACTTTCAAGTGGTTCGGATGGAATTTTCTGTGACTGTCGTTGCGTCTAAGACGTTTCTCTACTCGCAGCTGCAGAATGCAGACTGTTTGTTCCGCTTTCTGGTGAATTTGTTCACACAGACTGTAAAACCACAACACTGATACCCTCGCATGAGTCATTTCATTTGTGGTGTTGCTCTTGAATGCTCGCCCTGAGTTGTCAAACAGGAAAAAAACTAGTGCATTTCATTTGTTTCGTCTTGACTTCAATCTGTTTCTGTCAACAAAAATAAGTGGATTTAAAAAAAAAAAAAGCACTCTTACCTCCACTGCAGGCACGATGTCAATCCCAACTGTGAGGAATTCATCAAACTTCAGGAAAGGATTGAAGCAGCTTCCCACATCTAGAAGGCGCATTTTTCCCAGCTGAGAGATGGAGCTACAACACAAATGCAGAAGAAGTTTCAAAATCAACATTTTAATGACATTTTAAAAAGTGAATACACTAGATCAAAGAGCACCTCTGGTAAAAACCAAAAAGTAAAATATAAATAAAGAGATAATAAAATGTTTTTTTGTTGTAAAAACCATTTAAACTGCAACATTTAATGCTATATAAATATGTTTGTAAGGATGAAAGAGTTTAAAGGATCGTGTCGACGGCTGACAATTTATTCAATTCAATGAAGTTTGTCATATACATTAAAGCACACTTTATAGTCAATGCCATGGAATGCCATTTTGCCAGGAAACATCAAAACCTCAAAGAGCTACATAAATTGTTGTGACCTATTTGACCAACCCAATTATATTCTAAAACAAGCCACTGGAGGGACGAATGTGGAGGCTATTTGAGACGCATGATCAGCTCGAAGGAATTCACCAAAAGTCCATTGTTGTTACAATTTGGCCATTTCAATCCAAATGTTCAATGTTCAATGTTCAATGTTGTAATTGTTCTTATGGGTGAAAAGTAGTCTCCATATTAAAGTCAAAAGAGTGACGTTGATTCAGAGTAAATCACTAAAACATTATGATTATACTGTAGGTATAACTGCTCCAAAATCGTAAAGATAAGGAAGCGACATTTTAAAGACATTTTCTTTGGTGTTGTGAAGAATCATTTTGTTGTAAAAGTTTAAGACATACCTCTTTAGTTTCATTATCAAACTCGATATCTTGCTTTCGTAAAGACTGGTTTTCTGCCGCACACCTCAATAAAAGTTTGGATTGGTCTTACCTGGGGTTGGTGCTGTGCTGTTGGGCACTTAGAGCCGTTGCAGTCAGACCCATGACAAGCATGGCACTTTTCTCATCCTTCTCCAACATTCTTTTCATCCCGCCGTCCAAAAAATACTCCTGACAGACACTGTGGAGGATGAACCCAAACGTCACTTCAACCTCACTGTGATAGTGACACAAGTTCATCCAGCAGCTGTCGGTGTGTTCAAACGTCGCTCTCTGGTTGGCGGGGAAACCGCAGCAGAGAAGGCAGACTTACCTGCGACACCATTCGATGCGCCCTTCTCCCTCGCAGTTTTTGGTCCAGTGGTTGTCGGCTAGATTCTTCATGGCGAGGGCGTACTCACTCAGCGTCTGCTCATCCTCACAGTGCTCGCGCCAGATCTTTTCAAAGTCGCCCACTGAGGGGAGAAATGGAAAATAGAGACAGAACCAAAACACCTTTAAAAAGCACAAAGTAAATAAAGATGTCACAATTTAGAGGATGTCATTAAAGTTAGCTTACTGTACTTGTTACATCATCTTCCTGAATGTCTCACTAAAGCCAGTAAAAAACAACTTACTTGCCAACTTTGGACAGTACTCCTTTTGAAAAATCAGTTTTAAAAAAAAGAAAAAGAAAAGGCACTCGGGCACAGTGACTGCTGCACTGCCTACATGTTTACTCGTCTGAGCCAGCACAGTAAAGAAACTGTATCTCTATTATATTAATCACCACAAAAACTCCCTTCAGCACATCATTGCGGTCTGAGAAGTTTAAAGCTGGAGCAAAGGCAAACACGCCGCTGAAGGAGAAACCTCATGACCACAAGAAAAAAAAAAAAAAAAGAAGTCTTTATCAGATTTAAGAGAAATGAAAGCACAACAACAGGAGTGGTGGTAAACAGCAGGGCTCTGGAGGCATGAGCACTGGGATTCAATGCCAAGCCTACCAGATCATGCTTTACTTATTAACCAATCATGAGGTCTGCTTCTCTCTGAGTCTGAATGTTATCAAACAGAGAGCATTTTATCCACAACATGACCTGGTCTTATTTCATTCTGATGCACTAGATCGGGGCTACAGAGTGTGGTAAAGTTAAAAAGTATGACAGAGCTGGCACACGAAAGAGCAAACATCTCGTCATGCATTTCTTACTAAATCATTTACAACCACGCAAAACTAACTTCTGAAACTTTTTTTGCATTATTTTCCAGACGAGATAAAGCGATTTGATTTCACTTTAAATATTTAGTTTGCCAATTGAGAGCAGTGATCCAATTGATCACGTTATCCTTCATCCGTCTTAGTCCATTAAATAAAGGCTAATAATTCAACATGGAGTCAATCTCAATCACCATCTGTGAAGCGTTCATTCTTGCTTAAATGCGTCCTGCATACAGTCAGATGTTGCTCTTCTGTAGTTAGAAGACAATGATGAAGGTCACTTTTCTCTACAAAAACATTCAGCGACCTGCTGTTTTTAAGTCACCGTTCTGTTTTTCTCCTCCTACGCAGTCCCCAGTAGGACTTAGTCCTTCCATGAAAAGAGCCTCTGCATGGGTAGGCATTATAACTTTTTTAATCCCGACTACTTGAGCATTTCTGGCAAGCATTAACAACAACAACAACAACAAGTCCTCAACTTCAAGCTTCAAGATGGAATCAAGCTTTTATCACCAACACCATAGAGGAAAATTACCTTTTTTTCTTCCTTCAGGCAGTAAAGATTTCAATGACTCCGACCTGAACTCACAAGTCCTACATCAGTGTATTGCAAAAAAAAAAAAAAAAGGGTGTTTTCCAAACTTCCTATTTTGCAGCCAGCTCTCATCCAGGACGACTCAAAACTAGCGAAGAAGAAGAAGACGGAGGCGTTCTTTCTCAGGCCAGAACACATTGGACGTTCACACAGACACTCGTGGATAGAAGACCTTTGTTATACGCATTAGCTCCTTTTCTTTCATTAACTGGAACAGAGCTGGACATTTGTTGAGCAATTTTATTAATCAGGACTGCGTGATGATGCTTTGGCCTATTTTATTTGAAAATACTTTCAGGTGAAGATCTGTAAGTTATTAGCAAAAGGAACCTATTTATTAGCAATAATACTAAAAGAAATACTAAACTCTGCTTTATTCAAGTCACTTGTTCAGCTTCTCTGTACTTCCCCAAATTTTAAAAAACAGAACAAAGTCCTTCCCATACTGGTATCTGCTGAGTCAGTTTACTCTGCCAGCTGTGTATGTCTCTATAGATTTCCTTTATTAGTAGTACATGTTAGTCTCCAATGTTCTCGCCTGACACTTTCTCCTCCTGCCTGACTCGGGAGACTGTCCAGGACAATGCTGTCTTTGTCCCTTTTTAAGTAGCTGCAATGTCTTCACTTACTTTCTGGACCTCAGGTCATATCAGAATAAAAGCATAAAGCTCACAAACACTCCCCAAGAAGAGGTGTTGCTTGCTACGCAACAGAGGGTAAAGAACTAAAAATGCAATAGCAACGTTTTGACTTGAGTGATAAAACAAAGTTGCTCTGGTAGATATTTTCTGGAAATCAGCTTATTTTATTTGAAAATACTTAAAGGGGACATATTATGAAAAATCCACTTTTACAGTGTTTTTGAACATTTATTTGGATATCTGAGTGAGTATAGAACCACAAAATGTTAAATAGAACCATCCAGTCTTTTGTTTGCAGTCTGTAGAAGTCTTACAACACAGAGAAAAATGCTCAGTTTCAAATTTTCTCCATTTGTGACATCACAAGTTGGATTCTGGTGAGAAAATCCCCTCCCCTTCTCTGGTATCTCCACCTCCAGCCTAGAGCAAAACTTCTGCGCAGGTCTGCCATTTTTATTCTCGCTACAGAGGAGTGATGTCTACTGGGAAAACTCAGGGGGGTCTCATTGTATTTAAAGACACACACACACACACACACACACACACACACACACACACACACACACACACACACACACACACACACACACACACACACACACACACACACACACACACACACACAGTGTTTTGAGAGAGCTGGTTTCTACAGGGTCACACACCTCCTCTGCTGCTTGATTCATGTTATATTTGGACCAAAGCATAGCACAGATGTTTCATTTAGAGCACAGGGGACTGTTTGAAAAGGTGAAAAAAGGGTATAATATGTCCTCTTTAAACGTGAAGCAACAGCTACCTGCGACTAGTTATACATCATATGACTATTGTGGGGAACTGTTGCACATCAATAAGCAATACTGGATTTGCAGAATATATGCATCAGTTATGGTTTTAGGCCACACTGTGGTAGTGAAACCAGCAGGTATTCACTTGTTTCAGATCAGACACAGTCTCTTTCTTTCAGTGTTGTCAGTCTCTGCCATCCATTCCCCTCACAATCATCTTTGCAACTAATCAGCTAATCAGCTCCTGATATAAAATCCCCTCACAATGAACTCCAGACCTTAAACAAACTTTGTTAATGTCTGTATTTAATCTACCTCAGAGGATCTTGGGTTCTTCTTTGGGAAGAAAAAACAAACTGATGTAAGAGCTTTAAAAGTTGAGCATAAGGGGCCATTATGCTTGTAAAAATTGCACCAAATGTTTGTTGAGTTATCACTTATGGGCAATAGAAAGTCATTCATTATCAACAGATAGCCTGTGCTTGTATCTCTAATAAGTGACCTATTAAAGAATGTGTTTTCAGTACACTGCTTTAAGAAAATATAGCATGTTGACGCTTTTGACTTGTAGATAAATAATAAAAACAAATGAAATAGCAGCATTGAGTGTTATTGTGAAGCAGCTTCAAGGCCTTGTTTGCTGAATGCAACCTCACTGCGGTCTGCCTCTGTCACAGCTCACCAGCTCCAAAACAGCACAGTCAGCTTTCAGGGTTAATGTTGACAAGCATTTACACGCAGACATACTTGAATCCAAGCTGAAGGAAAATTATTCACTTTATAATTCTTTCCTTATCGCTCACAGTGTGAGCTACTCGACAGCAGGGCCATGCAGAGCACATAGGGGCCCACCGAGGCTGCTGCTGCTTCTGCTTACCCTCTCTGTATTTCCTGCGCAGTTTTCTGTGCACGTTTTTGACGACCCCCGACAGCTTCTCCTGCACCCTCTTGCACGGCTCTTCCTCCGGTATCGGCATGTAGAACAGTTCCTGGTGGTTTTCCGTCTCCCCTGTCTCGACATTGTCCCTGAGGTCCATAGCACCGTGCCGCCGCCGCCGACGCTGCCTGCCTCCAACCAGTGGCTTCCCCTTTTTTCCCCCAGCTGCAAAACGGAACGGACCGGCGAACCGGTGCACAGGCCAACAACAAGCAAGCTAATTGGCTGACTCTGACAGACACGCTTAGCAACTGACAGTCCGTCGTCCAATCACAGGCCTGGAAGCGAACTTAATGTTGTACGTGCATGCCGTGCAGCGTTCAATTCCCCCTCGTAAATCCCATTACTTCTGAAGCTAACAAAACAACTAACGGAACACGATAACCAAAAAGGTAAACTTCTGTTAAATATGTTCTGATTCAATATTGAATTTTACGTTGAACATTGGTATACTTACGAATTGAGAATACATTGAAAAATTAAAAAGAAAGTGTTTTACAGCATTTTAAAACTATGCCATTTAACAGGCAGATACTCTTTCTTATTTGGAAGCTAAACCGTCTGAGACTGTTAAATTGAGTTGATTATCTCCTACAGAGAGCATTTCATTTTCTGTTTCATATATGGATTGTTTAAAATACTTTCCAAATACTTTGGGGTTTAAATGGAAAGCTCAGTCTATAATTACTGACACTGATGATTGTCACTTTTCTGTTTGTGAAACAAAAAGATTGAGATGTTCTATGCATTTAATTGAATGACTAAAATGACAGCTGTAAAATAATCTCACACCTCAGGTTGTCACCCATGGATTATTCAATAAAATTCAAAAATTCAATGTGTCCTTGAGTCAACATTTAACATTGATTTAGGCCTACCTGTATGTTAAACTCTGATATCAAATGAATGAGAAGGGCAGGGATAAGTATAACAATGTACATTTAATGATTTTGAAAATTACATATTTCGCTGATTGTAAATGTAAATTGCTGTCATGTAGGGTAATTGCAGCTACATTCATCAGTTGTTGTTTTTATTTATTTCCAGACTGCGGCTAAAAATTCTCTGAAACCCTCTGTCAGAGCATAACTATCCCTCCCTTCCAAAAATAACACAGAGCACGTGTGTCCTGACTGTAGCTGCAGCGAGGCCTGCTTTGTGCACTGTGATACTACATGTTATATATGAAGTTAAACAAGATTTATTTTTGTAATAATAATCATCAGAAAGCCACGATAAATCAGTATGTTGTATGTGTATATATATATATATATATATACATAAATATATGTGTGTGTAGGTGTGTGTTTGTGTGTGTGTGTGTGTGTGTGTGTGTGTAGGTGTGTGTTTGTGTGTAGCTGTTCAGCCGACATATTCTGATGATATGACACACAAAAAAGCTGCTCCTGCACAGCTGATAAAAATCAATTTAACAAGTAAACCAACTGTATAACCATTCAAACTAAATTATTCACCATAAATCAATTGTTATTCCTCTAACTGCATTGTTTTCCTAACCTATAAAATATACTTAAAAGAACATACATAAATCCCTTAACTGAATTTAATCTTGTCCAGCATGTTTCTTTAGGTGCATGCCAAAAAATACTTATCGAGGGAAAGTGAGTTGTAATCCTCACAGTGGACTGCTTGGAAATCCCCTGGCAAGTACATTACAGCAGCTGTGTGCAGCTCACAAATACAGCTAAAACACAAAGTTTGACAAGCGGTAGAAATACCAAAGAGCCTACAGTAAATGTGACCATCCTCACATTTATTCTGACACTGCATTTCTCAAACATTTTAATCAGATATGGAGAGCCGTCAGAGGAGTCCTCTTCTTAATCATTTATTGTGAGGGCCTGAAAGTAAAAAAAAAAAAAAAAGAAGCCTGACAGAAGTGGCCTAAATTTGGTTCGATGTTCTTCCTTTTTTAGATTTACTTTGTCATGGAAATGAAAGCAGAATCCAAAAGTTTTTTTTTCACTCTTGACAAGAAGTAATGTCAACTTGTTTTCTGAAATCTTGACTAAGCTATCTCCTATTCCCATAGCACAAAACAAACAAGGCTTGTGAGGCTGAACTTACCTAATTGGTGTCAGCATTGCAGCATGGCAGGTTGAATTCTGGCCTATCACATGAACAATAACCTATTTTGTTTCCTAGATTTCCAGAAAATGTTCTTGTTGTCATGAGAAAACAAGCGTTGTTGTATCAAGGTGATAAGATGAATTAATAGTCAGTTAAAACAAGAAATCCACCCTAAAAAATTCTGGAAATGACCCGTCATCAAGGAAAAATGGAGTGAATAAAATGTGTCAATGCATATCTGTTTAGGGCTTCAAGATTGTTGACTTTATTCTGTTTGTTCAGGCTGCCCTTTTGAAACTCCATACAAGACATCTTAACAGGATAAGAGCACAGGTTCATACTTCCGTTGGTTTGCTTGATGCCAAACATATTTTAATAGTGATAAGAAGTGATAACAGGATACCTAAAACATTTGATCAGCATGCAGGCCGAGATAAACTCATTTGAACATACCAGAAACACAGATAATAATCCAAACTGTCGGGTCAGGATCCGGATGCTTGTCGCTGAGTTTTAGGTGTGAATGCAGATCTCTCACATAACATACCACAAACAGCATTTGGCTTTTCTCGGGTAAAATACTGCTTTCGGTTTTCTGCTACAAACATGCAGGCAATTTAGTCTATATTACAGTCTGTTTTTTAAAGGTAATGAAACTACACTGTACAATGTTTTGGCTCAAATTGCTTCAGCACTGCTACATGACTTAAGACGTAAAGTATACACTTATGGCCTACGGGTGGCATCTGATTATGACACCTTTGGAGATTTTTCTGGGTATGTCTAACTGGGAGGAGACCCGGGGGTAGACCCAGAGTTCGCTGGAGAGATTGTATATCCCATTTGGCCGAGTAACGCGTTCCTCAGGAGGAGCTGGAAGAAGTTGCTGTGGAGAGGGTTGTCTGGGTTGACTTGCTTTGCTTGTTGCCACTGCAACCCCAGATAAGTGAAAGAAAACTTTAAGTACTTTCCAAAGTAGATGGCGAATGTAAAATGCAGATACAAATTAATCTGTTCCACAATTAGCTTTTGTATGTCTATAGTACAGTGAGGTAGTAACAGAAAGGAGTTGAATAGGTTGAAAATGATTGTCATTTTATTCAATCAAGATTTAGTCAAACTAAATATCACAGACACACACACACACACAGAACAAGCTGATGACTTTTATTTACAGCTGAGTAATGCAGGGTGTGGTGCTAAGCAGAACTGATCAATGTGAGTAATGGTCCACGGCGTCTTGTCCACACTAAACTGTGTGTACATTAAAGCATACAAAAACCTGCTTCATACTCTTGACAACACAGTCAGCATCCTCCCATAGAGATTGTAGAGAAGTTATTCTGATATGTGTCATATTTACTTCACATCAATGCCCATCATTTTTTACTGTTTTTTGCTTCTTCTGTTTTTCCATTTTGACCGTCAATATTTGTGTAAGTCTTGTTCAGAAATCATCTGTTGTTAAAAAATACATAGGTGAAAAAATCTACAGATCTTTATGGGTGTCATGCAAGCACATTGTTTCCTCATAAACCACAGAAATCCTTGTTGAAGCAGTGACATGATAGAAACTTTACACTTGGATTCAACCGATTCTTTTGCTGTTTTGCGCCGGCTGTCTCTCTCCCTGACACCAGAGCCAAACCAATGAAATCATGTAGAGCCCTAAACAGGCCAGAAAATCATAATAGTAGGCCACAACCAAAAATATCACTAACAAGGTAAATAATAAAAAGGTCTTTGCAATGTTGCGGCAGGAAAAAGTCTCTCTCCACCACAGCGCATTGCTGCTGAGGTTTTCCTGCTCACTCGCCTCTGGCAGAGCTGCAGTGCTGCTGGGTTGGAAGTCCGCTTCGAAGTCTCTGTCTACATGAATGTCCTGAAGGCAGCCGATATGTTGATCTTCATCCAGAGACTCACTGATGGAGGGCATGGGTTTGGACAGCAGTTTGCTTCTGTTGACAGAGGGTCTTTTGCTCACCCCAAATCCTGTGTCTTTGTTACTGTCCTTTTGGAGCTGTGCCCCGGTGTGAACGGCCCTCAGACAGTGCATGTACAACTCCACCTCATCGTCCGAGTCCGACTCTGATGAAGTGCCGTCGTGGCTTGTTTCGTCAACTTCGGGTCCGTCAACAAAAATCGGTGAACCTCCCTCTGCGGCAGTGGACTCATTTTCATCTCTCTCTGCTTTTGATATTTCATGTGTGACTTTCTCATTTCCTCGAAAGTCCCCTTTGTTCATTTCCATTTGGATGTGCCTATTTTGCAATTCTCCAGTAATGTCTTTTTCAGTACCTCTCTTGTCCTGCACATTGTTCACCCAAGCAGATAAACCATCCTCCACCTCTCCTTGAGAACGTTCTAACCTCTCCCCAGAACACCCTGCTTCATTTTCCCTTTCCTCTATTTTTGTGATCTTTGACTCTGCTTCTCCAGTCTCAGACACCAGAATATTTTCCTTACAGTCTGGATTCTCCTCTTCTGAGTTTTCTTCCCTCGTTTTTATGTCATCCTCCCACTCTGTACCTGCTTTATCCTCATCTTTCAAATACATTTTTTCTCCTCCCTTTATCTCCTCTTCTCCTTGAACATCTTCCCTTCTAATATTGGCCTCCTGTAACCCTCCAAAGTGATTTTCCCTCCCCACCTCTGTCTCCTCAGTTAGCTCTTCGTCTTTAGACGTCTTTTCCATCATCGTGGTTTGAACACATTCATTCTCAACCTCTTCCATGTCTGTCCCTGCAACAATCCCCCAGATTTCTTCCTCGCCAAACCTCTGCTTTTCCTCCGAAAGATGTGCAGCTTCAGCTTTGGTCTTTTTCTCTCTCACAGCTATGATCTCCCACATAAGTTCCTCCTTCGATTTGTCCTTGTCCTCCTCTGTTTTATCTCTATTTTCTGATTTGGCCTCCATTCCCACACCCTCCAACTGTTCTACGTGGTCTTCTTCCACTGCTTCAATGTCTTCTGATTTCAAACAAATTTCCTCACTTAACATGTTTATCTCCTCTCCTTCTTCTTCTTCAACCATCATCTCCCAGTTTCTAATCTCAGCAGTGTCTTCTGTACGACAATCCTCCGAATCACAAAGCTCTGGTTTTGCTGAATCAATGATTTCTCCTGGTTTCAGAGTGTCTTCATCTTCAGGCTCCATAATCATGTCAACGTGTATGTGATGGTCACTCATCATCATCACTGACTCATCTACCTCACCTGTTACATCGGTTTCAGGGCAGAGTTTTGTTTCATCTATGTGTGATTTTATCAACTCTTTTTTCTGTCCTTCCAAGTTTTGGGTTTCTCCTTGAGTCTCAGAAGATATCTGAGGTGATGCGACATCCCTTCCCTCCAATGCTTCCAAACTAGAGTCAGAGCCAGCAGGGGTGTCTCTATCAGCTGGATTATTGGTGCATTTAGGATTCAGTTCATGTGAATCTTCTAAAGTTTTGTTGTCGTCTGATGTGACAACAGTTGGGGTCACTCTGCTGCCAACGTCTTCTTCTTTGTGTGCTCCTGTGCTGCTGGTCTGTTTGTCTGCCTCATCACTGAAACCATCTGATTCGCTCTCAGAAGGTGACATGAATGAGGTTTCTTGACTGGCCATTGCGTGTTGTGTTTCACTTTTTGCACGTTTTTCATCAACGTTAGTTGTCGTTTGTGTACATGCTTGCTCTGGCAGTTGAGCCGTCTCTGCTGCGGTTTGTCTTCGGAGGTCATTTGTTGGAATGACTTCCTGTATTTCTCCCTGGAGGTCTGGTTTCTCAGTGGATATTTCTGGATTCAACAAATATGTATTTATAATATTAACAGCTTGTGACTGTACTTCTGCTTCAGCAGCATTTGTTGTGTGAACTTCAAATGCATTTGTGCATCTCTGCATCTCCTTTGAATCCTGCAAAACTTGTGCATTGACCAGGATGTCATTTGGGGTTCCACTCAAACTCTTCCCTTCTTCTTTCATTGAAGGACTTATTAGAGAAGACTCGAAGCCTTCTTGGATTGATGATTGGAGGGTCTTTTTCACACTTGTGTGCACTTTGTCAATGTCAGCCGTAGCATCTGTTGGAACAGTGCAGCGTTTGTCTTCTCCTTCAGTGTTAGTGGGGTCTTCGGTACTAGGTGTCGTCTTAACTGGGTTTCCTTGATCAGCTAAAGACTGACTTTCAGTTCCTGCTCTTTCAAACACCTGACGATACAGCGGAGCCACCACAGTTCCAAATGTGAAGCTGTTGGAGTGGCTAACAAGGCCTTCACTGAATTCTCCTGTAAAATAACTGCAAGCTGCTTCAGCTACTTTATTGTTTTTACATTCACAACAGATACCTTCTTTCTGACTGCTTTCCTCAGATCTGGTGACGTTCTTGTTTATAGTTGGTTGTTCAGCTGGAGCAGGCTCATCTTTTGAATACAACGTGTTGTCAGGGATCTCTGAGGTACTCTCACCTCTTGTTAATGTGGCTGAGTCAGCCAAATTGATGCTCTCAGATTTCTCTGTCTGGCTGTTTGAGGTGTAGTCATGTGCTGTATTCTGTTGGACATCGATGAGAGGTTCGCTGCCTGTTTCCAGAGAGTCAGGGAGCAACTGTGAACTTTCTGCGACGCTGCCTCCCTCAGAGAATGTCTGCACATCGGAGGGCTTTACTTCTTGAGCTGTCTGTTTTGCTTCTGGAGGTGAATCATCTCGTTCAGCATCAATCGCTCCATCTCGCTGAGCAAAGTAGTCCTTTACCCGAGCCATCCGCGCTGCCTTTCTGCGGCTTCTTCGGCTGCAGGGCCGTCTGCTCTTGGTCTGCCCATCAACAACATGGATACATTTATTTTAGTTTGCTCACATAAAAGTTCTGCTGTTTTGTTTAAGAAGGGAGGGATTACACTTAAAGTTCCATGTCAAAGATTGATATGCTCCGATTAAAATTCTTCTTTAAAATGTACCATCACAAATAGCATTAAAACTTGAAACATTTAAAACTAGCATTCATGAACTGGGGCAGACATTTATGTCTGCAAGAATTGAAACAGCACACAGTGTCCTTTAGGTGTACAGTACTGTACCTTGTGTTACACCAGTGCTACTCAAGTCCTGGTCATGTGACTTTCCCTCAAAGTGCACCGGGTTCACACTAATGTTTCTGTTCCTCCTGTTATAGCCACACTATGGGGTCCTTTTGCTTCCTTTCACAGCCATAAAACCTAACTCCAGTTTAAAATGCTCTGTGGTGTTTAGTGAGAAGGGTTTAACAACATTAACATAGTGTCTCTTCAGTCACACTAACACATATTGTGGAAAATTTATCCTGTAAATACACTTGTGTTGCAAGCACAAAGTCATTGAAGTGGTCATTTAAGTCTGGATATGTTGCTTGGCAGTCTAAACACAAGTAAACCAAACAGTTGTGTTTTAGAAACAAAACAGGTGACTCACACACTCACCAGTATTTTCTCACCATCCTCCTCGGATGTTCCTGACTGAGCATCAGAGATTTCTTGGGCCTCTGTAGTGTCCACTTCTTGTTCATGTTTTGACACATCTGGAGACACACATTTAACATCTACAATGAGGATGCATGACATCGGCCACACGTTTTTTGAATGTCATTGTTAATAAATTGTTTCACAAACAAAAGAGGTATTCACCTGTGTTGTTATTTTCCTGACGTGAAGTTTCCATTGGCGAGTTATTTTCCACAGTGGAGAAGTTCTGACTGTCGATTAATATAACAGCAAAAAGTCAGACTTAATCCTCGTGTCTGTCTCAGATATATCTCTATGAGAATATCACCAATTAACAAATCACATATGGCTGCCATATTGATGAACATTGATCAATTTAATAGAAACATTTCGTGAAGATTGAACGATGGTAATGTAAAGTGTGATTGGCCATATTATTAATAATAGTAAGCCATGACTTTGCTTGAACTATTTCTGCAATGATAGTAGTTTTATCACTATGTCATAATGTAGAAAATATTTCCACTACTTACGGGACATGACTTTCCTCAAACATGAAAGAGTACAGGCCTCATATAATCCATACATAAACAAACGTATCATTTACTTACAAACAGATTTGTCATAGCTTGAACCGTCCATACAATATAAAGGCTCTTGGTAAAGAACAGCCTTTATAATTATCTTTCAAGTTAAACGTTCAGCAACCTTTTTTTAAGGTCTCCTTTGCCTTCAACGTAAGCATGCAGACATTTGTCCTATAACCACGTAAGATTCTCAAAACTAACTCCATTCATTTTTGTCTAAAAACATAATCTTTGTGGCCTCTTTAAATCTATGTCAGTAAAACTGCTCCATCCTCACCCGACACTCTTAAGACAGCTTTTCTTCTTCACATTTTCTTTCTTTGTTTTTTCACTCTGCTCCTTAGCTCTCTGGTGACAGAACAGCATGTAGTTCCTGTTGTTATTGTTGGCCCAGAACATCCCCACTGAAGTCTCGTATCGCAGGCAAAAGTCTACTCTGGCTCCCTGCTCCCCGAATGGTGGAATTAAGGTGAGTTTAAATGAGAAACAGTCCATCAGACCCTCACTGGAGCCGGGGATGTACTCTGTCAGGAGGTCAAAGTGGCTGGACCAGGAGTCCAAAGTTGTTCGCACGTACACTGCCTTATCGAAGGAGATGTTGAGGACGCGGATCACTCCTTTCAGTATCGTGGTCCCTGGAAGTACCTCGAGGCTCTCCAACTCCAATTTCTGATCTCGGACTTTGGCGAACAATTCCTCTGTAGACAATGGAAGGGAGAAATTGAGGGGAGATATAATGTATTCCTCTGAATCGTTATCCTTGATCTCAGAGGAGTAACATTCTGGCAGCTTGGGGACATCCAAAATGCCAAACTCCTTGACTTGCACCAAGCTGAGGCCTAAGGCATCTGCAAATGACACCCTCCTGGAGCCACACAGGGGCGGCACAGGCTCAGAGTCCTCGTCATTTAGAGAACTCTTTCTTCGTGGAAGAGGAGAAGATTTGGGCCTGATGCCGATCACGATATCGCAGTCATCATCGTCCACATCCACGGAGCTGAGGCCTGGCACTTCTAAGAGGTTGCAGACCCCACAAGGTCTCGGTTGTTCCACAGACTCCATGGGGCTCCCTGCGAGCGACTCAGCGGGAAGTGAGCTGCAGTGCTTCTGCTTCTGGCAACTGACATTCAACATGCTCTGACTTAACAGATGGAGTCGAGTTACGGATGACATTGTTGCGAGGGCCAACACTATAAATAGGGAGGAAGGGTCTTAAACTATGTACAGTAGGCTAAGCTCAGGAGGGGAGTATATCATCCATGTAGTCTTCACTATTGACAGCACTTAAGATTTTCTTACAGAAAAACAATCCTAATACATACAAGTGTTGCTGACATTATTCTTGTGTAACTTTCAAAAAACTTCTCTTGAGGGTTATGCTAGTTGTATAAAAAGCGTGAGACTTACCATGGCAACTATTTGTGTTCTGTTGTTTTTGGCTCACAATGTGTCACATGAGATTTGATGGGAGAACAAACTGTTAGGCCTCAAAAATGATTTCCACTGACCAAGGCATTGGCTTGAAGTGTTCCCCTTTTTCCCTGCATTTCTCCTGTGCTACAGTTGTTTCTCTCTTGTTGTCTCTTTGCATGGCCATCTGACCAAGTGTTCCTCACATGCTCCACTTATTTCCACGTCTTGACTGCGTCAGTCTGCTCACCTTTTTCTCCCTACGTCCATCCCTCTTACCTCATGCAGTGGCAAATCGTTCAGTCTTCAAACACAGTAAAGGCCAGACAGTTTGTTGTTGTGCTTTCTGTTCTTTATTCCTTGTGCCAACATCTGTCATCGTTCTAGCTTCAGCTCTCAAGCAATCTGTTCCTCTACTTAGCCACTCAGCGCCTCCCCATCTCTCCTCCCCACGTTCAACATCCATGTTAGATTACCCAGTCTGTAACCAATACTTCCTCAAAACTTTTTCAACTGACTTACCTGCAGTGTCTGAGTTCTGCACTATGGATCAAAAGAAAACTGCAGTTCCCCTAACACGCTTACTCCCGGCAGTGCAAAATCTGTAAAGTTTGAAAGTACGTTGGACGATACTACTCTAATACTTTAAAGAATCTGCTTATCATATATCAAGATTTATCTGCAGAATTATCCAGCTGACAGTTATGCATTGTGTTCAACTTCCTGTGTTTATCTCACAGCTGTGACTAAGTTCAGTAGTGTGTCCAAGCCATGACCAATGTGGTTATTCTTTAATCTTGCTGAGCAAACAAAACACATATTTTAACAGTGAGTAAGAGTGATTTATCTGAGCTGTAGAGTGCTGAACCCTCCCTGAATCAGATATGAACACTATAAAAGAGCTGAACTGTCAGACGATTTGATTGATACAGACAGGACACTTCCAATTGCAATTCTGTGCAAGGATTTGGAAGATACAGTTAAAAAATGAATTCAACGAAAGGATAGTACATGAAAGAAGAGAAAGCAGGATGTGATTTACCAAATGTAATGAAGATGGAAGACAGACACGGAGAAATTAGTGGAGAAGAAATGGCCTTAAAAGTGTCAGAGGCTGTTGAGGGCAACCTTCCCGTTTGTTCACATTACTCCTCTGAGGATACTCCACTTCTCTCCAAACCAGCACTTTCCTACCTTGCATTGATTGCAAAAGTAATCTTGTCCTCCCCTTCTCAGAAACTCAACCTGGCGTCTATCTACAGAACCATGGAGGAGCAGTTTCCCTACCTGAGAAGCCGGGGTCCGGGCTGGAGGAACAGCGTGCGGCACAACTTGTCTGTGAACGACTGCTTTGTGAAGGTGAGCCGCTGCGAGGACGGCCGGGGCCATTACTGGGGCATCAACGAAGCTTACCTGAGAGACTTCCAACAGGGGAACTTCAGGGTGTACAAGCAGACCAGAGGGAGGAGGGAGAGGGAGAGGGAGCCAGGTGACAAAGCGGCGAGTGGTCTTGTTTGGATGGAGACATTCCTTGAGCGGTTTTACGAGAGCAGATCTTCTGGTTGGGAGCCACAATGCCCTCTGCAGGATCCAGGGAGGTATCAGATGTGTTATTGGGACTGGACCCAATCACACTTTCAGCCTTGGACTGCCAATGTGGGCTGGGTACGCTCTGCCAGACTTAGACTGACAGACTCAAATGGTAAGGCTACAGCTGTGAGAGGGCATGACAGTGAAAGCGTGACCTCAGGACCCCTGCTCTGTCGGGAGATGAATGACCCGATTCTCCCGGGAATGGAAGTGTCATGTGACAGCAGGTTCATGACACCACAAGTGCCAACCTTTGTGCTTCCTGGCTGCTGGTGTTTGTCTCCTGTCGTCAAAGAGCAGATTAATCCATCACCTTACAGATTCTACTTTTAAATTCAACCCTGAACTGTCAAGACCCCCCCCCCCCCCCCCCCCCCCCCCCCAGAAAAAAAACAATAAACTAGAAAGACTATGGGAAGGATATGTTCTGGATAACACTGCCTATGTAACTCACCTTACAATGAACACTCAAGGGCAAATAAATACTGATCCAGTAGGTGGCAGAAAGTTACCTTGGTAACAACAGCTCAGTTTAAGCCTCTTAAACAGGTTTTGTGGACAGAACATATGTTTTTTGTTTCTCTATGCATATTTTCACTTAAATAATGACATCACATCCTATTAAACAGAAGCGAGACACGTTTCAATGTTGTAAAAAGCATCTTCTTTAATTTGCATCAGCTTTTATTATCAGTTTGTATCACAGCTCCATGCCATGTAATCTCCTTATTCTTTCACAAGAAAAACTTGATTTTAGATTTTTGTATCAACAAAAATACTAACGAATACATTTATTTTGTCCTACTTTGATTTTCCAACAGTTTGGCAGCTTGACCTTTGGTTACCATCACATTCTTCATTGTATGGGTGATGTCTGTAAAGCATAAGTGATCAATAAGTGCTAACATAACAGGAACTATATTAAGCTATGACTACATTTAAATCACTTGAAAGTCACCATGTCCCTGAGAAATCTAATTGCTGAGGTGGATCTATTTTTTCCCTTTGTGCTTGATGCTCGGGTTCTTGTCGTGTGTACTTATCTATCTTTTTCGTCTAAACTGTTACTGGTGTGCTGTCCTGACCAGGTCTCCTTTGTAAAATAGAATTTTTATCTCAAGGGACTTTCTGGTGAGATAAAGGTTAAATAAGATATGAAGGTGGCATGCTCTAAAGTAAAAAAAAAAAGGAATAGAAAACAAACTTTGTAGAGGTGACTGTGCAGAAATTGTCCTATTCAAAGTTTGCTGCGTCGGTATCATGTCAGGTTTAGTTTGACAAGCTGTGTAAAGCTTCTGCACTCCAGGGTACACTGCATTTATAAACAGCCCAAATTAAAACACTTTTATTTGTTTTTGAACAGATGTACTGCTTTTCAAATAAAAGTGCAGACACCACTGTAAATAGCTCTTTGATAACAGTTTGACAGTTGTGTCTCTGCAGAGCTCTTTTTTGTTGTTCAAAACTTACCGCATATCTAAATAAAGTCACAGACAACTCCACTTGTCTTTTCTCACAGAGGACTCTTTGTTTTAACCATGAAAGACCATAAATGATGCTTGTTTCCAGGCATTATGTTTTTAATGTTTTTTTTTTTGTTGGATTGTGTATGTCTATGAATATCAACAAAGAAAAGTGTTGCGTGCAAAGAAGGTCTTCTTAAAATAGACTACTGAAAAGCACAGCATCATGTTTTGTCTATATGTTATCAGAAATACTCATTATACTTTGGTTGTCATTTGGATGGAAAATGTATAAATAATTATAATAAATATGGAATAAACAATAAGGCAAACACTGCTAGAATTAAAATAAAACGGATTTGATGATTATCTATTCAGTGTTTTTTTACACCCTGCTTTATTCACAATCTAACCCACTGAGTGACACTGAGACTCCTCCCACTCAGGTAGATCCACAACTCCATCAGCGCTCTCCCATCCTCACTCCAAACTGCCTGACTTGGAGACATCAACTCTGCCTGACTACTCTGAATTCCACAATTCATCTAAAAGGTAAGTTAATGATTTGGACAGATAGGAAGCATTCAAAGAGGTCTTTCTGCTAACATCATGCTACTCCTCTGTGTGGTTGGATGTTAAGACTAACATTTAATTCCTTTTTGTGAAAATGTTAAGGTATTTTACGTCATATTAAATCTCTCTTGTTTATAAATAGGATCTTTTTTATATTTGAACCTCTTAGCTACTTCATGCAAAAAAGTTGTCTTTTAATGTTTTTTATAATCATCCCTGAATATTCACACCCTGTCAGTAAGAGGCCACAAAGAAATGGACCATCAATATTCTGTCTAAGATAAAACCTGTTTAAATTTTGATTATTTTTTTCAGAAGTCAATATTGTGTTAAATTGTTGAGTATCTAGGAACCTTTAAAATCCAATGTTATTGTTGTTAATAATGTTTTTAAATTGAAGTTATGATGCTATGACCTCTTTTTTTTAATTTTTTTTTTACAAACATTCAATTATTTAAATGTTACAGGAAACACAGAATCTCAGTTTTAAATTGCATGTGTGCAGTTGCTGGATTTGAAGTTTTGCTCTTTTCTTGGTTTGCATTTTAATGAGCATGCGCGTCATCGTTTGCATTTCTTTAAAAATTATTAGATTAGTTTTCTTCCTTGACTTGTGTCTGATGTAAGAGATGTAGATGTAACTTTGCTGAGTTGCCTCTACAGTCTATAAATCTTACAGCTCCTGTAATGTTGACTGTTTGCTTTTAGGACTTTAGCTGGGATGCCTGAGTCTCCTCTCAGTCCTGCTGCAGCTCGTCAGACGCCGGCCAGCAGCCTCCTCAGTCACACAGACAACGGTGCAGGAGAAAAAGCAGCTAATGGAGAGTCCTGCAGTGGAGTAAGTGCTGAAAACTGGCAGAGTCTCCACCATAAACAGGTATTTTCATCTTCAATCTCCCTCTCCTCTTATTTCCTATTCTCTTACCCTTCATAAGTGTAGAGGAAGTGGTGGCAGACAGGCGCCAGAGGAAACACAGCACACTAACTCCATATTAGACGTCCGTAGACAGGACTCAAACCCAGAGTCTGTAGCTCTGTTGACAGTGTCAGGGTTTTATATGAGATCTGATCCAAGTTGGGAGTTGACACACAGAACTCTGTTTGTCCCTCACTATTAGTTTGTCAGACAGAGCCAGAGAGGAAAAATGGTCCAGCAGCCTCGGTCAAACACATGCAAGAGAACGGCAAATAGGCAAGCCTCGATGTAATTTTATTCTTGTTTGTTACTTTTACAAATCTGGGAGTCTTTGTCTGGTGGATCAATGAAAAAACACACAAACAATGTCTGTTTTGTTTGCTCTTTTCTCTTAAATTGACTCTAAGTGCATGATAACTGTGAGTTGAAATTTTTCCATAATCTCTCTTTCAGGATTCATCAAAACCCCCCCAAAAAATGTGGACAGGGACAATGACATATAGCCGTTGTAGCAACGTTGCCTGTCATCAGAGTGTGGTTCTTTGAAATCTTTAATAAAGGCATGTCATGTCAAAGTTTTTTTAAACCAGAAAACTTTGTAAACGAAAAAAAGTAAGGCTTGTAGTATGTACTAGGAAAAGAAACCTTTTCTCGTGACAAAAGAAAGGGACACATGTCTGTGATGGATTTTTTTTTTATGCAGCATCTAATTCACACAACCTTAAAAAATGACTGAATGGTCTGATACGGATGAAATTGAAACCAGCTTTATATCAGTGCCTTCTTTAAAGTTAAATTCAGACTGCAGCTGCAGTCCTTCTCAAATGATGTGTACAGAGTTTTTACATTTATTTTATCTAAGTATTTAGAAGATACATTACAAAATATAATTTTAATGGTCAATGCAGTTTATTGAATATCTCCAAAGGGTTTTTTGTTTATTACTTTGTAAACAAAGTAGAATATATGTCTTTGATAGAATTGGGGCAATAAATATTTTTATATACATGCTAATGACCAGGCCTCAATGGCCTCACAGGTCGCGCCCCATATGAGAATCTATTAGTCCTTGAAGCAGGCTGCCCAGATTAGAGTCCAGCGTCTGAGAGTCCTGTTCCGTTCAAGCACACCGCTTCTCACTCTATCTCCCTGGTTTCCTACTCTATCTACTCTCCTGTCAATTAAATACAGAAAGACCATATATATATATAAATAAATCTTTAAAAATAGTTTTAATTATCTAGCCCTGGCCCTCTACATTTAGAGAACATCTACGCACAAGTTGTACAAGTCAGTACTAGTTGAATAAATTCTGCAGATATTAACATAAGACAATATTTAAGGTTGTGAAAGCTAACAGAAACAGATCGTAACCTCTTAATGATTCCAGTAAGTCATTGAAGGTTTTTTTTTATAGATGTACACAATTAATTAATTAATTAATAACCATGGGACAAGATATTACATGCCTACAAGCAATGCAAATGGCTATATCTACCAAAATTCTTGTTTTTTCTCCTTAACACAGGCAGTAATATCTCAAATAATCAACAACAAAACTGACAAAGTTGAGGTCCCTTTTCAGTTGTTCCTACAAGTTAATGCTCCAATACAGACATGCACCTCCACTGAAACCTACACAAATAATCAAATGATATTGAAAACAAGATATTTTAGATTTAACAAAAGGCATTTAATAAATCATACATTATTTCATCAGCACACTCGTTTTTCTTCTTCTTGTATCATCATTTTGTCAAGCATTGTTTGTATTAGAACATGTTAACTGGCTTTTGTTGTATCGTAATGCAGTCATGGCAATTGTAGTTTTCTCTGTTTGTCTTCAGAGCGAGACAATCACTCTGATATTTGTCTCTCATCCAATAACAGTGCAAATCGGTTATTATTCTGTGAGTGTTTGCCTTTATTAATATCCATACACTTCTATTAGGAGTCACAACAAGCATGTAATTGTGTTGCTAATTAACTGGTCAGCCTATTGCCCATCTCATTTGGGTCCAATGACACAATCCAGCATGATGGTGTTCACACGGGGTTGACGGCACTGTGTGGAATTGGATTTGAAAGATTTCCCATTCTACAATTGTAGCTGTTAAACACTTGAAACTTGCCTTCAGTCTTATTGGCTCGTCCTCCTGTCTTTGCTCTGTGCTCTTTTATCATCATGTTCTTCATCTCCTTCAAGGTGTTTCTGGCAATGATGGCTCCTCGGCAGCTTCTGTCCCCCAACCAGCTGCAGGTTCTGATCCAACACAAACAACAAGCTCTCATGCTCCAACAAGTAATCATCACTAAATTGTCTATTTATATTGAAAAACTGCACTCTGAATAATGGGATTATACCTATGCCAAATAAAGTTAGCATTTGTCTTGTGTAAAACATCAAACAACATCTCAATCAATTTGAGTAGTGCAATAGATAAAAAAACAACAACGTTAAATGTAGTTATAAGTGTGCTTGTTTACCTGGTAGTGTAAAGCTAATTCTATTTGGTGAAGAAACTTTGCATTATGTTAAGCATGCAGATTTTGCCAAGTGATCACCTGCTTTGCATGTATTTTATATACCTGAGAAAGTTGAATTAAAAAAAAAGAAAACCTTCAGCATTAGCAATAGCTGTTAGCAAGTAGCTAAATGTGATGTAAATAGCATCTTTCCTCCTTGTGTGAGATTTTTTTTTTTTTTTTTTGGTACATGGACACAACAGGTAACAATTACAACATAACATAAACTAAACTTTAGCAAACAACGTAGCTGGTAGCATAAGCACCTAAGGCTAACTCTGGCACAATGGCTCAAATGGTTGCTTTTATGTTTTAATTGCATATGGTCCCTTACAAATAAAGTTAAATTGAATTGAATTGAATTGAATTGAATTGAATACATTAATAAACGAATAATCTTCTTGGTGAACAAGCTACCCGGTAAAAGAGAAGCTATATGTTTCGGCTATGTTGGGTTAAATGTTAGTTAGTATAGTTAGCTTAATAATTTGTGGGCTGTTTAGCCTTGGCAAAGTAGTGTACATGGATTAATTATTGTGAATATTTTAAAAACCACTTAACCTATCTTGACATTCTTGCCCATCTTTTGGTGTTATTGACCAACTTTTAACTGTAAATTACAACAATATCTATCACAAACTTAAAGGAACTTCTTTGATATTTCAATAGAGGTTTTATGGACATTTTAAGAAATGCTGAAAAATGTTTAATGTTCTTAAATTGCATCTTAAGAGCTGAGTTAATAATGTGAATAGTTTTAAAATGAAATAAATATCTTAATTGAAAATGATACAGGTATAACAATTTACTACTTATTTCTACAGCAACATCTCAAAGAGTTTTATAAGAAGCAACAACAACAGATTCACCTGCAGCTGCTTCAGCATCAGCCCAGCAAGAAGGTCAAAGAAGTAAGTTATTCTTCTACCATCCATCAACCCCTTCATTTTCATTTCTTCTACTATCTGGGGTAGGGTTACGATTGCACCATGCTCAGGAAGTGAACCCGGACTTCCCTGTCGCTATGTTTTCCATTTCCTCTTTCTGTATTTTTTTTTTTTTTTTTTTTAATATACCTTACTAATCCCTGAGGGTCACCTTCTAGTTAGCACTCTGTTATTTTAGAGACATGCTTCTCACACACAGGCCTGAATCACACACATGCACAAGAAGAAACTGGGGACATTAAATGGAGAGATGTCAGAGTGCGGCGGCTGCCCTCACTGGAGCTGGTGGGGGTTTGATGCCTTGCCTGGCTCAAGGACACCTCGGCGGTGCTTGAGAGATGGTCTGGCACCTCTCCAGCTACCAGACCAACTTTTATATTTTGGTCTGTATCAGGACTTGAACCAGCGACTCTCTGGTTTCCAACCCAAGTCCCTACAGACTGACCTACTGCTGCCCCCTTTTTTCTGAAAAAGTTGAAAGTAGAGTGACGCACATCAAAATCTAATTTTTCTATCAAATGTCTTCACTTCTATCTCCATCCTGCAGCTCCCAGCACAGCAGCTTGTGTTCCAGCAGCTCCTCCAGCTTCAGCAGCAGCAGCAGCAGCTCCTACGGCTGCAGAGACCGATCCTGTCCTCCCCTGCACTCTCTCCAGGTCACTCCATTTTACACTTTTTTTGTGTTTCTCCCGCATCTTTGAAGCAGTACTTTTTAGTGTCACAAATACAGCCTGGCCCTACAGTATACAGTATCTGGCATTAACAAGGTTTTAGGTATATTACTGAACTTATCACTAAAGAAACAATGATAATAGTACAATCTTAAAGTAAAAAATCCCCGTCTCTGAGGCTGTGATAATTGTTCCTGAAATACAGAGATTGCAGAAACATAAGATCATGACTTAAGAAAGAAAAAAGTTAAAATTCCAAATACATAAAAAGCATACTTTAACTGCAACAACAACAAAGGCTCGCTATGAAGTTAATCTTAACACTAGAAAAATGTGACTCAGCCACTTGCATTCGAACCCTGTCTGTGATGTAGTTAAAAGGCCTCTGTTCATTTCAGGTTTGCTTGATTAACATATAAAACAAAGCACTGTAACTGTACAATGCATCATGTGTTTTTCATGTTATAGGCAGTTTCAGTCCTGCAGAGATGATGCAGATATGGAAAGAGCTAACAAACGAAATAATGGAAGAAAACACTCCAACAAAGGTCAGTCAGGACTCTCCTGCTAACAACATCATGTCGACCAAAGTCACAGCAAAAGTGAAGGCGCAGCAGCAGCAGACGTTTCCTCCTGGCGGGGCCGAATGGTACGATACGTGTGTTTGTGCTCTCAATGTGAATACTGAGATGATACTGCCTTTTTGTCAACATCAAAGACTTTTCATCTTTAGACATTTTCCTTTCTCTCGTGTTGCGTGCGGGGCGGTGTTTGCTGTTGCAGCCAGACTTCACTTTTAATTCCCCTCAGGATGATATATTTTGTTTTGTTTGCTTTGTGTGATGCCACCTGAAACGGTTCAGCAAAAGAAAAAGTTTACACACTACATGTCCCGAATCAAAAGTAAATAGTTCTTTATTTATTGTTTTTACACTGCTCCCTTCCACCTCGCTCTGTCATTTTCTGCAACCTTTAAAGAAAACAAACAACACTTGTATCTGTTTTCCTTCTGTTGTCTTGATGCAGCGTGTTTTAAATCATACAGTACCTTGAATACTTTTCTCTTCATCCTTGTCTAGTGCTGTTAAAGCTGAGCACAGCGCAACACACGCTCTCTACATTCATGGTGTGTGCAGTTGGCCCGGATGTGAGTGGGTTTGTGAAAACCTCGGCCAGTTCATCAGGTCAGTTTTACTCCATGATGTGTTTGACTTTTTCATTCTGTGTACCTTTCTGTTCATGATTTAAAGCTACAGTACACTCTGATTTTTGTTTTGTTTGGGGAGAAGTATTCATTGTTCTAAAATCTTTGTCTCGTAAATCCATTATCAGCACTTACTGCTATTTGAAAGGTATTGTCATTGTTTCCTAGAACTCTTCATATGGCCTGGTGACAAAAAAGTAATCCATCTGCTACATAATAATTACAATTAAAACCAGTTTACCTTGTTACAATTTCAAATTCTCTTTACTTATTTTTTAAAAAACAAAACAAAATAGAAACAAGTGAAATTAAATGAATGTCCGGCATTTAAATGTCAAAACGGTGATGAAAGCTGAAACCATCAATACACTGAAGGGACTTTACTACAGTACAATTTTATTTTCACCAACAAATATGTCCTTGTCCCTTAAAATTACAACTCTAAACTAAACTTAACTAATAATCTAATTGTGTAAAAAAAAAAATTGGGATTTGAAGTCTGGGTGTCCTTTAAAATGTAACTGATTATAACCCATTATAACTGTGTATGCCACGCCCATCTCCTGGCCTTTGTCATTGGTTGGGAAATCTCTGCAGGAGATTTATCTTTTAGTAAAACTGAAGCTTTTTTCTCTTCAACTCTTCAGTTTGGCATGAGATGCAGAAACATGGGCTAACATGTCAGTCAGTCTCGATTGAGAAAAAACAAAAGAAACAGAAAGTCATTACAACATCCTCAGAACTTTTCAAATTACTCATTAAGCACAAACACTTCTTTGTTCATGGAGACATTCATCTTCAGTCTGCCAACAAGTCCGAACACATATTTCTGCTGCAGTGGTTTAAATGAAGTTTCCATTATATTTTGTAGATTGATTTTCTTTTAATACCTTCATAGGACACAAATATAAATTCAGTGAATTCAAGCTGAAGGAGGAAAGGAACAACAGCATGTTCAGGATGACTTTCCCTTCAGAAGAAACCTTTTGAGTTTTGAACTGTTATTCTGTCTTTACTGACCCTGTGTGTGTGTGTGTGTGTGTGTGTGTGTGTGTGTGTGTGTGTGTGTGTGTGTGTGTGTGTGTGTGTGTGTGTGTGTGTGTGTGTGTGTGTGTAAAGGCATTTGGGCAGTGAGCATGCTCTAGATGACAGGAGTACAGCACAGTGCAGAGTCCAGATGCAGATGGTTCAGCAACTTGAGCTTCAGGTCGGTATGAGTGCTCTGTATATTCAAAATAGTTAGAACTGCTGCTGCTGTGAAGTTTGCTTTGCACAAGTTTTAAATGTACGGTTTATAGTTTGCTAAAGTGGATTCTTTTTGCAGAGTTTACCTCAGAGATTTCCACATGAAGTCTGTCTTCTGTTTGGTTAATATTCATGCAGCCTTTCTCCTGAAATTCGACAGCAGGAAATTGTTCTTTGCTTTATTTGTTTGGTTCGCATTGCTCTATTTCAGTTATGTGTGTTCACTGTTTGAGATGAAACACCTTTGACTCCGATGATTTCCGCTTCTATTCATCTCCTCCAACAGCTCTGCAAAGAACGGGATCGCCTGGGCGCGATGATGGCTCACCTTCACCTCCCATCTTTAGGAACTCAGTCCATCTCTGCACCCGCAAGTCTCCAGTCACCTCAATCTGATACGGCTGCTGACCCGTGTGATCTACAGGTAGATGGTGCTCAGTAATAAGCTGTGTGAGCAACAACGTCCGAGTGAATGATCCGTAAACTGAACTTCGTGTTTTTTCGACGTTTGGAGAGCTCATGATGTGGCGCTGGTGGAGAGGGAAAATGCAATCTTATCTTGTTTAGAACTGATGAAGACGCTGCCAGTCTGTGAGAATAAGACAAGTGCAAGACATAATAAACATGGTATATTATTATAATGGTCGAGATGAAGGTGAAGCAATAGTGGACCCTGCGCTCAGACGTTGGGTCAAATCTGATCTGAAATGCATTTTCTTCAAAGAGACGTTTTCTTTGTGTCGATCTTCATTCTTTCTTTGTGTGACTCGCTGCATGATGGGAGTCCTGAGCGCTTCTTTTCTTTTTGGTATCCAGCTGTTGGCACCAGATGTCCTTTTCGCCTTTTCAGACAGCAGACATCCTCTGATAATGTGGAAACTAATCATTTGTTAATCTTGCAAATATTTCACCTTAATCACAACACTCACCAAACAATTTCACCCTGTAATTAACAATAATTGACCTCCTTCTTCTGGGCATATTAGTGGGCTCACCTCTGAATGGGCGAATCAAATCGCTCTGTCACACTCCCTGTCTGTGTTTTGTCTCTGTGTCAGTCTCTTGTTTCTTTTGTTAACTAAGACAGTCTCGCTTGTCTCGCCCTCAGCTCGGTTCAGTCTCTGTCACCACCAACCTGTCCTCGCTGAGCCCGTCACACTCGGCTCAGGTTTCTCCCCAACCTCCGGGCCCCGTCAGCACTCCCTCCCTCGAGGAGTGTGAGGAAGACCCCCACTCTCAAACCTCATATGCGGGGGCCATAAGACGTCGTCATCACCCTCTGCTCTACCTGATGTCTTCAGGTAAACTGGTGTCTGATGGGATTGGCTAATTCGGCAGGTTATGCACATTTTTCTGAGACTCCCTGTGTTTTGTCTTGTTTCAGAAAATGAATATGAGCTGTACAAGAACACGGATATCAGACCACCATTCACCTATGCAACCCTGATAAGACAGGTACAGTGAGTTAGAACACCTGCAACTTCTGTATCTGCTGAATTTTAAAACAACGGGCAGGTTTTACATTTTTCTTTTTCCTGAACCTTTTCGCTCTTTGTGCCCAAATGGAATAGAAAGGATGACTCTTCATTTTACTGCTTAAACAACACATTATATTTGATTTTTCGTAGTTCTTACCGTTTTAATTTGTCTTTCTTTATCAGTTTAAATGTCTGCAATATACTCATGTGATGAGTCTGACTTGAATAATGTTAATCACTACTGGTTCCCTCGTTCAGAGAAGACATCTTCAAATGTCTCCTTTTGTCTCCACCCCCAAACATATTCAGCTGAACGTCTTAAAGGAAACAATAACCACAATATGGAAACATTTTAGTGACTGAGATCATAACATTTTCAACATTTTACCTGAAAAACGACTTCAACCAAATAATCTGTTACAAAAATAATCAATTGATTTAATAAGATGATAAAAATAGACCGTTTTCAAGACTTTCTTCTGGTGTTTTCTTATTTAATGTCTCTGTTTATGTCATGTTCTGTTTAAACCACATTTCCTCTCATTAGCGGTAATACTGAAACCAATAATTAACTGATCTGATCAAAGTAAAATATTTTGATCCTATTAAAATATCCTATTTTCTCTTTAAAAATGAATATCTAATAAATGTTTGTTGTCTTCAATAGGATTATTTGGTTGTTTTGCCAGCTCAATATTTTGTGAGTTTTAAAGTACTAATCAGACAATTCTGGAATTTATTTGTAGTTTAAATTCTCTGCCTGTCATTTTAACATCAAATATGCAATATATCATCATTTAAAAAAAAACATGAGAAACATAAAAACATGTTGATTTATTGAAGAAGAAGAAAAAGGAGTTGTAGGAGGGAGACTTTCACCTCCTGCCTTCAATCAGGAGTGAAACAGTCGGGGCTTTAAATGGATCCTTTTATGTACTTCACTTTTTATCCCTCCTCCATCTTCAGGCAATCATGGAGACATCCGACATGCAGCTAACACTCAATGAGATTTACAACTGGTTCACACGGACGTTCGCTTATTTCCGACGAAACGCTGCCACATGGAAGGTAACGCACCCGCCGATAATTACCTCTGTGAACCTCTGTGTGTGTCAGAGCTGATTTATGCAGCATGCATCGGGTAATGATCCCCTTCACTCTGATTGTGTCTGCATCAGAACGCTGTGAGACACAACCTGAGCCTGCACAAGTGTTTTGTGCGCGTGGAGAACGTGAAAGGAGCCGTGTGGACGGTGGACGAGGTGGAGTACCAGAGGAGGAGATCTCAGAAGATCACAGGGTACAGTCGTTTGTTTTCTTCTGAGCTCACATCCATCTGTAGAGATTTAAAACACGGATTTTGACCTGAACCCCTCAAACAACACTTTTCACAGACAAACAGGACAGAAGTAAAGATTCTAAAAGGGTTCAACATCGGCCTCTTCCGGCTTTTAACAGGGATCAAAAATGCAATGAGAGTTGAAAAATCCTGACGTATTTTTATTTTGTACTAATATATGGCCCATTTTACCTCTCCAATAAATCCTTTTAAATCAGGAGTGTTTTGAAATATTTAACAAATTGCAGATAATAATTTAAAAAAACAGAATCAGCTTTATTGGCCATGCAGGCTAACGCACACGACGAATCAATGCACAAAAATGAGAACATTAAATATATCTAATGTCTCAGTTTCCTGTCAAATTGAACCCCCTTTTTCTTTTTCTTTTTTTTTTTTTTACTAATAATGTATGAATGTAGCTACAGAAGCAGAAACATATCCTTTTGAAGTGTATGGAAGGAGGGGGAAAAAAATTCGCAAAATATGCATAATGAAGGCACACACAAAAAACAACTTATAATGGCATCTACAGGAAGCAACTCCAATCAAAAGTCTCTGTTTCATGACATCTCACGTTGAATCATTGTCATCATGACTGACCTTACCTCATACTATTGTTGTTCAAAATGTAACGGGTATTGATTTGTTTGCTTTGAATTCGACACTGGAAGCTGATGTTGTGTTACATGTGTCATCCTGCAGGAGTCCATCGCTGATGAAACACGTCTCCTCCAGCCTCGACTTCGGCTCTGTTCTGAATGTCGACTTAAAGGTGAGAAGATGTGTTATGAAGAGTCCATGTTTAAATGCCATGCAGCTTTCACTTAATGGCATCAACCTCGTACATTGATGGATTTCTGATTGATTCTCTTTATAGACAGTGTCGTCTGAGGCGTCTCTGCCAGGTTTTAAAGAGTGTGTCAGCAGAAACTCCAAAAGGACGATGGTGGAGAACAAAGTAATAAACCAGCATTGTATCAAGCAGTAGGTTTTTTACATTTTGAACTCCAGTAAGCATAAAAACGACAGATTAAATGCTGCCATCAAAGATCTAAATGTCTTTTGTTTTCACCTCGCAGGTCTCTTTTCCTTAAAGATGAAGGGCTGAATCCGATTGACCAAGAATCTCTGATGCCAACATGGAAAGCAGGAGGTCTGCAGGACGTGTCTGAACATGAAGAACATTTGTTCGACCTTGAATGACTGAAGAAATGGTTTTTACCTAAAACGATCAGCTGCAAAGAAAAAAAGAAGGCCTTTGTTGACCATCAGGGAAGTTGTCTAACATTTAGCATTTAAACTTGAGTGTAAAGAATCAGACCAAATCTACCAAAATACAAAATAACTTCCTTCATACATGGAAATGTATCTGTTTCTTAAGTGAGCAGTAACCACCTCATTGTTCATCATTCAGAAACTGAAGTGAAAACTGATTTTGATAAGCTAAATCTTTTATCATTTATACAAATGCCCAAAAGGAATCAAATTAAAGCTTCCAAAAAAACTTTTCATTTTCATTTTAATCCAAAGGAAAATAAGTTTCTGTCGACATAAACGATTACATCTCTTTGTGTAAATGGTAAATCCTCAAGTCCAAAGTGAGTGATTCACAGAACATTTGTTACATAATGGGAGTAAGAAAATGTATTTATTGTCTTTTCATTGTCAGAGCCGAAAGGAAAAAAACACAATCTGAATGAACGCTGCATCACTGCAGAAAGATCTTTTTTATGTTTCAAAAACAAAAACTGTTGTTTGTTGTCCTTGTAGATGAAAACAAAAACATCTTGTAGGATGGTGAGTCCCCTGTGTCTCTTCTCTGTGTGTAACGTCTTTAATACAGCGCTTTGCCCCTGAAACAATCAGCCATGTTCCAAACATTACACTTTGATAATCTTTATAGTATTCACAATAGAAACTTTATACAAACAGCAACTCTGTCTTTATGACCGTGCTGCTTATTGTGTCTGATGTAAGAGAAATACATGTTCTGTAAATGTTGTTAGTCAGTGACTGCTGATGAGTTTGATATATCTGTGAGTAATGGCTTTGGAGTAAATATATTTGTTATAAAGCTCTTAAAGTAAAAGACATGTTGAACCCCTCGTACACAGAATAGACTTTCACCACATGCTGCTGTGTCACAGTTTATGTCGATTGTTTGGACATTTTACACAAAAATAAAAATGACTTTGTTCTCTTGTCATGTTCATCCTTGTGTGAGTGACTAAATAAAGAACATATACAGAAGACCCCACGGAAGGAATTATGTTTCTATATTTGGCTTAACAAAAAGTCAAGTACAAACTAATCAAGCTGTATTTGATTAGACATCAAATCACATGAATGCATTTACAGTCTTTCTTCAATACGTTGAACTATGCATTAAGGTAAAGTGTACAGTACGTATGAGTGAAGTCACAAGTGTTACTTTAACAATGACAGACACTGTTCACTGGTTTGCACAAGTCAACGAAGCAACATCTAAAAAGCCTACTGCTAATGATGATTTATACCTTTTGACTATCCCTAAAGCTCTTACTGAATTGGGAAAAATGGTGTCGAAGCTCAGGACACTCGAACTCTTCAGGAGCTGATATCCTTGGATGATTTGAAGAACTTCTGAATGATCTAGAGGCAGGCATATCTGATTGTAGATGTTTTTTAACTGACTTGTTCATAATTTACGACACATTTTGATGGATATTTCTTATATTTTGTGATTTCATTATTTATGATTTTTTTTCCTAAATCCAGAAAATTGTGCTGCTGCCTTTCTTGGACCAGGACACTCTTGTGAAATAGATTTTGAGACCTTTCCTGGTTAAATGAAGGTTGAAATAAAACGTGTAAAGTGTACTCTGCAGGAGGTAAGCAGTGTTTATAATGAATGTGGGTATAAAAGATATTCAAGGCTGTTTGTGTCTTCATGGTGAATAAAATCAGCTCTCTCCAGTAAAAGTGTTTTTTTAAAAAAAAATCATGGATAAATAGTCCAGAGTGCATCACTTGGTCTCTGTCTCTTAGTGAAGTGAAGCTGTTCTTGCACACTTCACAATCAGAAACAGAACAAAAGCCTCAGCGCTCCTTGTTTTGACTAATGTCAGTAATTGTCGGGGCTGATAACGAGTTTGCTTGAAGTTTGCTGTTACCTCTCAGGGCTCCCTTTGATTCGCTGTCAGCCCATTAGATGACATTTTCTTCTGATTGCCTCTCCGCGCTGCGTTCACTGACTGAAAGTTAGCATGGTTCTCGACAACTTCAACAGCTTCGTTTATGTGTTGCTTTGATGTGCCATATACTCGCTGTGAGGCGGGCAAGTCAACATGTTTTTTTTAGACGCAGCACTTTTGACAGCACATAGTCAACAGCCGCTCAGAAAAGGGGCTGCTCTCTGCTCATCTTCTTCATCAGCATGTGATGATAAAGCTGTCACTGAGACGTCCAATTCTGATCATAACACCTGCATCTAAGAGAACAACATTTCAATACACAGAGATTTCACAGTTTGTGACTAATTATTAATGGCTATATTGAGTTTTTGGGGGCTTGATTTACAACGAGAAATAGAAGGGTTAAAAAAAAATGTTGTGTTTAACGACCATGAGCTTTTGGTTTAAGAACCATAATTTTTATACATCATGCCAAACAAAAATTATGTTTTTAGCAAGGATTTTGAATTTGTGTAAATAAGTAGTTGTTTATTTGAGTACCACGAGCTGCAGTAGCGCAGTCTTTAAGGACTTAAATCCCAGAATGATGAACAAAATGTGGTGATTGGGACTAGTCTAATAGACTAATCTCTCCATTAGTTCATAGAGGATCCTGTGCACTGCAATAAATGATTCTGTAGTCATGTACATTTAACTTCATACATCTGGTAAAATGTATTCAATATTTATGCGTCCTTGATTTTGTGGCAATTATTTAAGTAACTTTCAAACAAAATTTTTTGAGATAGGATCTGCTTAATATTGTAATGTAAATGTTTTAAAAGCAAAATTTGAATCGTTAAAAACAATCTTTCAATCTTGTGTTTATTCTGTATTTTGTCAACTGTTGCAATTTCACAACCATTCAAAGGGTAAATTCCTGACATGTTATTTTACTTGTTTCAGTTTAACAGTTTAGATATTGTGCCCAGAAAAGTGTGTGTTCACAAGCACAAGTAAATACACGCTTTTCCAACTCGGCATAATATTTAAACTGTTAAGCTGAAACAAGTCAAATAAAATCACTAAATATTTGTATAGGTTTTTTTATGGGTTTTTTTTTCTTTTCGAAATTTTCCTCTAAACCAGTAGCCGAAGAGAGGAAGAGAGATGCGGGGTCAGGAGAGGTCACGGCGACCTCACCCTCCCCCGCCCCCCAGGAGGCGTGATGCGGGGTCAGGAGAGGTCGTGCAAAACAAAATTTCTGTGTACGCATAAAAATGTGTATTTTTAATTTTTTTTTTATATTTTTTTTTTAAATCAAACAATTACTATTTCTCTCCAACATGTCTGCATTACTTTGTGGCACAGGAGAACATATACAAGTACTCTGAATTTAACTGCATTTGTATCCCTCCCTGCTCGGTGGGAGTGGGAGGCAGATGGTACTCGCTAGAGGTTGCGTGATAAATGTATTTATGTATATATATTTTTTAATCAAACAATTACAATTTTCCTCTAACATGTCTGCATTATGAACTGCACTTTCTTTAACTGTTAATTATGTTTTGCCAGATTGCTCTCGGAGTTTTACAATTGCTCAACAAGTGTCCTCCTTGTCCTCTCAAAGTGTAGTTAGACCACGTTGGCTGTTGTATCTGAACTCACATGTCTTGTTGATTTGGTTCAAAGGTTTTCCACGAAGACAGATGTTATTGTCCAGAAGAAGTCTCCCGCAGCCGTGCTGCTGAAGAAAACCCTCTGACTCTGAATGGGACTTCATACAGGTCAGTCTGCTCTCTTTCGTTTCTCTCTCCATGTATTTAAATTTGAACTATGTTTCGCCGCAACCTCTCACATCCCTCCCTGCTCTCTGATGGTGGGGGTAGGAGGCAGAGTTTATAATTGCCATGACACAAACTTCAACATAGAACAACACTGAACATGAACAGTATACACATTTTAACAACAAAAGTCACTTTCACGTAAGAACCGATATAATTCGCAAAGGAGTGTGGGATGGGTAGTTCCTTGACTTTGGACAACCTAACTGTTAGGCCATCTGCACTATGTATATGTGTTGCTAGTCTGTGTTTATGCAGCATGTCCAATAACAGAGGGAACAACTGATTTTCCACTCGGGCATTAATAAAGTACAGCTTCTTCTAGGTACATTCAAGGTTTGGTTGACTGTTGTTGTTTTTTCAGTTTGACCTGTAAGAAGCTTGTTTAAATGTTTCATATAGCCTACCTCCTTCCCTTAGCCTATAACTAATCTTCTTCTGCTTGTACTGTCATTGAAACGTCCTTGCTGCTGTGATACATCAATCTATCCATCATCATCCATCAAGATGACACGAATATGGAGAGAATTTGTTTTCACCTTTGTTTTCTTTCTGGCAATGAGACAACTTGAACAGTGTGTGTGTGTGTATGTGTGTGTGTGTGTGTGAGAGAGAGAGAGAGAGAGAGTGTGTGTGTGTCTCAATAAGAGGGAACGGGAGCTTGCATACATGCAGTGTGCAGCTAACACACTTGTGGGGCATGTGTCTTCGTTGTGTTAGGTGACTAAACAGAGAAATCTTAAAGTCACTCGCCCAGGCCTCGCCGTCCCTGCTCTTCTGTGATCAGCATGTTCAGAGCTAATACTCTGGGATCTATTGCTGGGAAGGGGAGTGTTATTAAGCCTCTGAACAACAATAAATACACCCACCCACACACAATACAGCTCACGGTCTCCTGAGCGGTGACTCAGACCGACATGCTGGGTGTTGCTGGAGGTTTCCTGACCTCTGTGTGCGAAGCAGGAGGATGGACATGAACCGTTGAGAAAGTGAAATTCAGATCGTAAGCAGCCATGAGTTTCAGACATGTTACCAGGAGAAAATTTACCTGCGGACGGAGCCAAGGGACCCAGCAACCCCACTAAAGGCAAGTACCAATGATCTGGCCTGCAATAAGTCATATTTTTTTCTTATAGTTTGAAACATTTTTTCTTGACTTTTTTCAATTGCTGTTTAATATTATCTTTATAATTTACTGTTTTAATTCTGATAAAATCAAAAGCTTTCCAAAATAAATCTTACACTTGTCATTGTTGTAAACCCTAAAAAAACAATGAAGTTATGTTTCAAAGAAGGTTTCAATTAGGGGTTCAAACTCTGAAGTTCAATAGCATAGATTAAATGTTATCTATCTCATTTGGTTAATTTATATTGCTTTCTTACGCAGCATTAAAAAAAAAATTAAGAATAAAGTAGCAAAACGTTTTTCAAAAATCCTGATCAGACTGTGTATACACGTGGTGAGTGAAAAATCAAAAATTGTATTTCTTGCTAACCTGACTTTCTTCTGATGTGCCTTAAGGCAGTGCGTCTTTAAAATCCAAAGAGGAAATCGTTCCAGCTTGTGATCCTGTTAGCAGAGGAAATGCCATCCCTGCTGACCTCGTCAGCTGTAAGTGGAAACCCTGAGACCCCAACAGAGAACAATACAACCATTAAAAGTAAATTATGTGACTTGATGAAGACTGTAGACTTAATCAGAGTTAGAGAGAAGGCACAGTGTGTAAAGTCTGACAGTGAAAACATGTAAGAGTTTAACACATTTACTTCATCCAAATATCTGTTTTTACAATCAGCTGGGACTTATTGTAATAAGTAAGACAGGGTCGACTACAGGTCATGGGGCACTTTCTTTCTTTTTTTGTGTCCCTGTGATCTGTATACAAAAATGAAGAGACAAAAAAGAGGGAAGACTGAGATTACGTTTTTGTTTTTTAAGGTTAAAAAACCTTGTCTTCTTTTTTTTGTCTCTTTATTTCTTTATAAATGTATTTTGAAATTGTTTTACCAGCTTGATGTGTTGTATATGTTCTTATGGGCTTTTTATTGGTTTTATGGATGTAATGGGATTTTGTTTTACCAGCTATTTGAATTCACTGACCAGCACTTTGTTAAAATTGTGGTTTTTCGAAACTGCCTAAATAGTGTGAATAAGATTGGATACTTCTTATTGAAACTCACATTGATTCCAGCTTGACTTGTCTTCATGCCACTTTACGTGTGCTCATTTAGAAACTCACCCTTACGACAGTCTTCACTGTATTTATCTGTTTTTTCCCCCTGCTCAGCCCAGCCTCTGTCAGCTGCAGCCCCATCAGCAGAGGCCTCACTGGAGGCAGCAGAGTGTAAGAAGCCCACCTGCCCACAATGTGGTCTCACAGTTCCAGACCACAGACCGTCTCCGGTCTTGCCCGCAGTGAGTCGTCTGCAGGGGTCCAGCCTGTCGGTGCACAGCAGCAGCAGCAGCAGCAGGAGGAGCAGGAGCAGTGTGGCTGGATCACACCAACGTACTGCTACACCTGCTGGTGAGCATGATCATCAGACCCGTTCAACACGCTGTTCAAACAGGACCACAGCATAGGATCTGATACTTACTGTATACATATCTAATCACAGACTAATATAGTTATCAAGATGTGCATGACACTTTCTTTCTCAAATATGTTTTTCTTTTTTGTCTGGGTTGCTAACAGTACCAGCACCGGTGTGGGACGAAGCATTGGGCATGTTGATGTGACTGACAGTAATGTCATGTCTTTCTTGATTGTTTCCTTACTTCACATCTCTCATTTCTAGATCTTACTGGGCAGCTGTGCATCGCAAATGATCAGGGGTAAAAACATTTACCAGACTCTCTAATCACACAGCTTAAAAATGAATAAAATAGGGCATGATGAAACGTTTTTTTGAGGGGCTCGTCCAAGAGATGGTTTTAGGTTTCAACCTCTTTTGCTCTTAAATGAAAAAAACGTTTTTTTTTTCCAAAACAGACCTGGAAAATAAAAAATGAGATGACGAGAAAAGAGAAATAAAAGTTTTGCCAGGGAAAGACTAAATTTAAATGTTGACACTTAACTCAGTGCTAAATGACATTCTATCAAAAGCCATTCATTAATTTCCCCAAATCAGCTGCTTCATAACATAAACATAAAAAACAGATCAATTCCCCCACATTTGTTTAACATTAAAAATAAACCAACCTGGCTTTGGCTTTACATATTCTCAGTTTAAACAAAGATTTGAGTCTTTTTATTTGCTGAGAACTGAGACATTTAAGTCTGAAGGTCATTAAGAGAAATCCTCAATTCAGTAACATTTTCATCCAGTCCTGATGAACAATAACATTCTTTGAGTTAGATTTCTTTTCAAAACTGACGAAGCTTACATTCAAAGGATTTGACTCTTACGAAGACAATCTCTCTTTTATTTTTTTATTTTTTTAAGAGAGCTTGAACGTTAAAAAGTTTCCCTTGAAGACTTTCAAACTGCACTTTCATCCAGTTTTATCAAAGCGTGCAGCGGGCCACTCCTTGTTTATCATTGTGTTCATGTTGCTACCTCTATGAAGTTGTGCATTAAATCAATACAGCGGCCACACATGAAGCTCCTTTTTCATCTGAACACATATAGAGACATTAGCATAAGTTATGTGCAGGGGGTTTATAATTGGAGCAGCTGAGCAGAAAAACGCTGAACCCCACTCCCCGGGGAATTCTGCCACCTCCTTTTCATTTACTTCCTGGAGTAAACAGGATAAAACAGCTCCATTTGCATGAGCTCACTCTCTCTCTGGTCGTCGTGACGAAGAAAACGGGAGCGGAGTAATAATGCAACGATGCACCGCAACACAACAGTGAGGTTAATATATGCAATTTCAACTGCACCTAATTTGGTTAAGGGAGCAATTATCTTGTGACAGCTCCTTCCTCGTTGTTGTTCATCACCGGCAGCCTCGGTGGCCTTTTTGATTTTCCCCTGAGGACTGAACGAAGCTCTGTGATTAAGTAAACACAATCACACTTGATCAACGCAGAAGACTGGTGTCTCTTTTAAGTTCTAGTTGGCACCACAAACAAACATGCAAGAGATTAATTTAGGGTTAATGGAATCATTAATCCCCGTTTCTGAAGGTGTCTGACAGGCTTTTAGAACAAACTGCAGCTTCTTTGTGAACTCAGATGATTTTTCTTGTTTCTCCCTCCACAGACTCCTGTTCACACTTGCTTTTGGCGTGCCTGTACTGTCAATGCTCCGTGCTGCTCCTGGCTCTGCTGGAGGCCTGCTCCACCTGTCTTCACAGCCTCTGCTCCTCCTGCTGCCACGCCTGCGCCCGCTGCTGTTCGGCCATCCAGGAGGCGCCCGTGGAAGAGCTCAACTGCAACGCACACTGTCACTCTGTGATGCTCGACTCCTGCTGTGAGCCGGCCGAGTGTCTGGAGTTTTGTCTTGAATGCTGCGAGATCTGCCACCACAGCTGAGGACTCGCATGAGACTGAAACAACAGATGTTAACAGTGCAAGCAACATGGGATTGATTAACACTTCACTGACAAATCTTATGGCTGAACTTTGTCTTTTCTTGACTCTAGAGTTGGGAAGAGCAAAACCCAGTGCAAATCACAACAACTGTTTGGGTTCAAGTTTCTATAACTTATTTGTACAAATTCCTGTTCGGTTTCAATCAGTTCTTTTCATTGACCTCAACTAAAGCCATCACTGAGGACTTGAGGTTGTGTTTCAAAATGTTTTTCAGTTAAGGAGATATTTGTTGATCTTTTGAAATGAATGAATAATGCTAAACACGATAGACTGGGAGTTTTCCAGCTCTTCTGTGTCATCTCTTGACTGTATAAAACATGAACGCCTCGTCTCATTCAAAAGAAGCGTTACGAAGCCCAATGATGGCAGTCGCCATATTGGAAATGCAGCCTCCAACTTACTTGAAACTATTACCATCACTTCATAAAATCTATATTGTTAAGCTGCAAAAACAAGCTCATCCCCAAACAGTTTTTACCAATAAAGAAATGACGAGTCTCGACCACAATCGTTGTTTTGTACCAGGTTTTAACATTTTTATTTCTGATGTGAAAATGGGCATTTTCACATGAGATCTAAAGGGGATTTTTGGCTTTTGAAACCACACTTAAGTAGACACCTGATTATTAAGTTCAACTTTTTGCACTTTAGCATTGTCTTGGTGCTTTCTCTCCATGAGTTATGTGCTATTGCTAAATTTCGAGGCCACCCAATAATGCATTCAACGCTTTATTCAAAAGAAATGTTTTTTGTTTGTACATTACGTTGCATTCAATGACTTTGACCTAACAAGACCCTGAATGAGAGGGCACTACCTCTTTGCTCAGTCTGGTACAGTTTCTCATGTTGTAAGATTGCAGGTTTGACTTCGGCTCTTTGCAGCTGAGGAACGGGGCGACAGAAAACTTGTCAGCTCTCTCTTGAATCCCTTTTCATATTTGTCATATAAAGCACTTAGAACATAAAAGGATGCTTATTGTCTCCACATCTTGGAAGATCGAGGCAGGCTCCTTTAAAGTCGTTGTGTGAGATGACAGCGGAGAGGCAGAGTAAACAGCCAAAAATAAAACAAAGCGGCGGTAAAGACAACGCTGTCAATCTGTCCCGGCGAGCCAAGAGGCTCATTTAAATCACGCTAGAGCGAGTAAATCGAATTTAAGTATCTCCTTTGCCCACAACACATTTGGATTCTACTTGTGACACGAAACCGCGCTGACGTCTAATTTAGAGCGTGGCGAGCCTACAGCAACAAATAAACACTCAGGTTTGTTCCACTTGTCCCCCTCAATTTGTTCTAGCCTTTACCCACAGTTGATGTCTCCTTCCACAACAAACAGCTGCTTCTGTCAGGGGGAATTCACAAGTGACACGAGTGGCAGCCACACAATAATACATTGTTTTTAGATGGAAGTATATATTTAACTTTGATATGAATCCGTTAGTAAAAATAATAATTTGAATGACAGTGATGACACCTAGGCGACAGTTTCATTGACTTTCATCTTTTCAGGTTCAAACTAAACCTGGAGCCCTGTTCAGACTGCGTTTCTGCAACAGTGCCGACATTACGTCTTTATACACTCATTGATTCCACGATGGTGTTATATTGGTGTCCCAGTCTGTGATTTCACTTTGCCTCGCAGCGTTGAAGTAGCGCAAGTGGACAGCGCACTGGGAGCTGCACACACACACACACACACACACACACACACACACACACACACACACACACACACACACACACACACACACAGCGCTGCCTCACTGGCACTGCTGATCCCGCCTCACCCCTGAAACGCCTCTGTTATTACCTCTGAAGATTAAGCAACCCCCCCATTATGCCTCTGTAACATTCAGTAATGCCTCTGAAAAGGGCTAAAAGGATCTTTCAGAAGTAGGTCTTAGAGAAATGTTTGTTTTATTGCCTTTAACAAATCAATAAGTAAATTGGCCACAATTTCGAAAAGGAATTGACTGTTTTTCTCACCATAATATTAGACACGTTACTTCTGTTTCCTGTCATGTGGAATTTGCTGCTTTTCATTCCACGTGATCAGAAATTGATTAATGAGAATATTTCCAATGGTCATTTTTATTGGATGTCTGTCAATGCTCCAGTGAGAAATCTTCGTGTTGTGCTAATTTTGGTGACACCTGAGGGCAAAGCGGGATGAGTTATCCTTGAGCTGATCATGTCCTGAGCACACAGTATGATCAAGTGTTGACAGTCTCATTCTGTGAATCTAAATGTCTAACATGTAAAATCATAATGAATATTTAGCATAAAAGAGAACTTGTGTGTGTGTGTGTGTGTGGAGGGGGGGGGGGGGGGGGGGGGGGGGGGCACTATTGAAGTGATTTATTTTCTGATCCTTAAAAAAATCTCTCCCTTGGACCATCATTTCATTATGAGAGCGGTATGAAATCCTCCTGTGTTGTTATTTTATGTGACCCTTTGGGCAAAGTTTGAGAGTTGCTTTCTGTCTATGATTGAATCAAGCTTTATTTATCAAATGGACGTTTCATATGACAACCTCATCACGCGTTGGAGGCTTAAGGTTGAACACAGACACCCTTGTGTGTGTTTTGTAAGTGTCGTTGGACTGGCAGATAAAAAGACTGGGCATCACTGACGGAGAATGACCCAGTGATGAGCAGCTTGTTTTAAGAGCTGCGCTGCTTTTCAAAAACAACCCTTTCAACACTTTTTTTTTTTTTTTATATATTCAGAATCAGTCTGTGTTCTCGCCTGCCTCCAAAGCTGTATGACAACGGTTTTAACCTCCTCAATCAAAACAAGGTTTACGTGTAGTGTATGAAGTGGTGTGTATTATGGAAAAAAAAGGGGAAATAATAACACCTAATAGTCAGCCTGTCACATGTGCCTATCTGCTGTAAAGGAAACAAAAATAAATGTAACCAGATTTGAATATCTTACATTTGAGGCTGACGCAGAGAGGACGGATCAAAGAGAAGACAGACACACAGCAGAAGGGGGGGGGGGGGGGGGGCAATCATAAACACCTTGTCTCATATTAATAAGTGAGGGGAACATCAAGTTTCACGTGTTTGGGAAGGGAGGAGGTGTAAAGTGAAGTACATCAAAACATAGATAATGAGGGCTGCGTTAAAAATGGCTCTGCATGAAATATTGATCATAAGCTGCTTTTCTATCTTCAGTATTGGAAACCAGGAATGTAAAGAGATTACTGCTAACGATGAGTGCAGCACACACACACTGATATTTACTGTTCATTACTGGTATATCTATCATCTCTGCTTCTTTTATACATTTAAAAGCCACGGTGAAAAGAACTCATACATTTAAAACTACTCTTGCGCATTTAATTCACCTTTTCGTATTGACATGTAAACAGTCTAGTTCAGCTGCTTAATTTGAAGGAGTTGGGATTGTTGTGAAGTAGAGCAGGTTATTATCAATTTAATTGGCGAACAAACTACAGGCTGAGACAACTACAGAGTCCCTTCAACATCCTTGGAAACACAAACTGCAGCATACTATTGAATATCATGAATAAGAGCAGATTTAGAGCAGGCTATAACCAATGGAGATCCTGCACTTCACCTCTGGTAACACCCTTATGAAGGCCTCTAGGATAAAAGGCGTCTCTTCTGTCAATGTTCCTGTAAACGCTTCAGAGAAGACTCCACTACCAAACAGAGGAAGGCTGTTTTTTGTTTTTTTTAAATATTTAAAATGTTGTATTAAATTGAGATGACCATACCGCGCTTTCTTACGCTCACTTGCCTTTTTAGACTCATCAGCAACAGTCTACACATCACATGTGACAATTCATCTAATATCTTTAAAAGAGAAATGAATCCTGAAAGTGCCTGGCTCTGTGATTGTGTCCCATGTCCAGTAAACACATACACACAGTTCTTTCAAGTTAAAGGTCTTTCCATTTATTTACATCTTTAGAGTCTTCTGTAATGTACAGGCGTCATCATACAATTTACTATACTCTTCTATTACAGCATCTTTGAGTAATGAAAAAGAACAAATATACTGATAAACAGGAAGTGTTTTAAACTGAACTAAAATCCAGCTAACAAAAAGCTGAAATGATTGTTGTACAAACGTGTTCACCCTGTTTCACTGGCCAGAGAGAATTCCAGCTCGTCTTATTCAAGTATATCATTTTAATACAAAAGGAATAAATAACAGAAACAGATAATAGTAGAATACTAACAAAGAAAAAAACCAAGACAGATATTGCACCATTTGATGGCACGTACCAAATGTAGTATCTTGGCAACAATGATGATGCAGATGTCAAATACTTACAAATTTAAATGAGAAACCAACACTCACAAAAGGAAAGACAAACCACATTTCACTTTAGATATAGTGTGCTAAACGAAAGTCACAGCAACAGGTTGAACCACATGAGTAAGAAGGAACAAATACTTTCCAGGTTCGTTCTAATCGTATGTAGACGTATGACTCGTGCCTTTTGCTCCTGAGTGGTTAAGTGCAATGTGCATTATGCTGACTTTTCTCTTCAAAGAACAGAGTAAACACACAGTTTCTTTCTTTCTTTGACCGAGTCTATTCATATTTGTTCAGAACTTTGATATTGTTATGGCTGAAATTCAAACGTGTGTTCAGATCATATAGTTCTTCTTGAGTACTTCCAAGTACTGCTCTGCGGCCGTGCTGACGGGGTCCAGCTCGACCCTGGAGGAAGAGCCTGCTGTTGACTTTCGGCCTGAAGTGACGTACAGCTCTGCTGTGGCTGAGGGAGAGAGAGGGGGGGGGAGGGGGAGGGGGAGGGGGAGGGAGAGAGAGAGAGAGAGAGAGTTACCATGAGTGAGCAGCTGCATGTCACATACTTCTACCATCTCATAAATTCCATTGAGCGATATAGACAGAAAATCACATCTTGATTTTTTGAGTAGGGAGACACAACATTTATATCGATTTTAGTTAACAAAAGTCAAATCCAGACGGGCCATATTGAAAATGTTATACTCTCTTCACAGCCAACAACATGCACATGAAATTAACTACTAATATTACATAAAAATGCATCCAAAATAAAACATTAAAAACATTCCTGTGTACCAAACCACTCTAAAGAGAGGCTGGGCGAGACGTAAAACTCTGTTATAATTCAACATAAACGACACTGTCAGAAAATCTAACGCATCTTCCAAACTTGATTTCTTTCCCAGCTCTACAATGACTCAAAGACGTTAAGTCAGCATTAACAGCTTCAGTCCACTCACCGTTGTTCAACTCTTTTGATATGTTTTTATCCAACTCGCTCTGCACCTGAACACAAAAAAAAGAAAGAAGTTGAGTCTAATGGGTTTTTTTTTCTTCTTCACCAAAACAGACGATCAATAGTCTTAATAATATGTATTCACATGTTTTAAAACTTGGAAGAAAAGTATCGAGAGTAAACTGACTGAATGTATGCCATAAACACACACACACACACACACACACACACACACACACACACAGTCATAATTTAGGTGTAGAAGATATTCCTCGTTGACAGACAAGACGTCATGATTAAAAAAGACACATAAGGGATATCAGCACCACACAAACACACTGTTGACAAAAAACCATAAGAGTTGAGAAAAACACGGCACAGAGCATGACATGGAACACAGCACAACATGCTCAGCATGCCATGCCAGCTCTGCTGGACGGTGACACTTCTGCTTATCAGGTTGCTCAACTAAAACTAAAATGTCTTCAAAAAAAGGAAGCAAATATGTTGTACAAGATGCCTTACCATTGATCATGATTTTAATTTAATGACTGAGGCACACTGAATGGGTTTTAAGAATTCACATCAGTAGGTTTGACGGTAGGTTTGATTTTTTTTGATACTTTATTGTAAATTTTACTTCTCTTACAACAGGTGATTTAATCATAATTATAGGAATAGTAAGAGATATGTGAAACAACATTTACAGTTAATGCTTCATTCTGTTCAGTTCAGAGTGCCGACATGAACAACATCAGTGTTTGTATGTGAACAGAGCTGTGAAACACAAGCAGAGTGAAGGGAACGGCAGCAGTTCATTCACTGAGCTCCACAAATCTACACACCTGGTTATGAGTCTGGCTGAAGAGAGGACAGATGAGAGACAGACTTTTGAGCTAGAAGCTAAAAGAGTGAGAAATAGAAAACGGGTTAGAAGGAAAGTCCTGCTCAAAAAAAAAAAAAAAGGCTGAAGATAGAAAGATAAAGAAACCACGTGAAAGAAGCGGGAAAAGACAAAACTTCTCACGAACACCCATGACACTATGGAGATGAATATGGCCCAAAGTGCATAATTTCATATTTTGAAGTTGCCTCCTCTGACAGAATGAGAGTGTCACCTCATGACTGTACAGACCTTCGCCAGGTAATCCTCCACCCGGCTGTTCTGTCCATCCGTCACAGGGCTGAGGAGGGACAGTCCCAGGCCGAAACTCCTGTTGAGAGGCCCGAGTGTGTTTCCGTAGTGTGCGGGGGAACCCAAAGAGCCAACGTCCAGCGAAGGCCCTGCCAGGCTACCGTTTGCGATGCTGCTGGTGATCAGAGACCTGCTGCGCTCATTCAGCAACTTTGAATTGGCCTCTGACAGACGAGTGTTGGCCCTGTAGGGGAAAAACACAGCAAAGGTTGGTCACCATCAGCAGTGTTGTCTGATTACGCCACAGAATCAGGTATTAAAGGATTGGTCAGAGTGTATCCTCGAGAAAACCTGAAAGTTTGAAGAACAAGCTCAGACCTTTCTAGTTTGGCAGACAGGGACTTGCGGAGGCGGAGCTCTTCTGCGTAGAGTTGCCGGTATCGCTCTAGTTCCGTGCGTGTGGAGTCTCTTTGATTGAGGCTGTCATGGTGGGTGGTGCGGGCCCGGCCCAGCTCCCCCTCCAGCTCACGGATCTTCTGCTCCAGTTGGGAACGCAGGTTAGCCTCATTGGCTGATTTGATCTGATCCAGTGCTTCTTGTGACGCTGCCTGAGACTGGGAGACAAACATGTAGAGTCCCATTAAAACAGGTGGTTTTAGAAGTGACACATGCATAGCTAACACCAGCTTTTTTTTTTTTTTTTTTTACCCAACAGAACTTTTTTTTACCTGCAGGAAGAGGTTGACCTGCTCCAGTTTCTGTTGGATCTCCTGACGCGCCCTCTCCTCTGCATCATGGCGGAACTGCTCCACTTGGCTCTGCTCCATCTGAGCTGCCTCCATTCGACGCCTCAGGTCCAACACCTCCTCTTCCAACTGCCTCTTACCCCTCTCCTGCTGGTCATTACTGTGGCTCAAGCCTCTCATGGAGGCCAGCTGATCCTTAAGCTCCCCGTTCATCCTCTCCAGCTGACTGCGGCGGGACGCTTCCTTCTCCAGCTGCACCTGCAGATCTTCCACCTGGTGATAAAGCATGGAAACAGTTAGAAGACATTTTTTAACAGTTGAGTAATGGTTGCTAGGCAGTTTCCAACTTGTAAAATTCACTGTTGAAAACAAACCTTTAATACTTTTTTTTCTAAAATGTTTGCTGCATCCCATATTATATTTCCAGTGCAGCTAATACCTTCTACGCTCAACCTGGCACTCTTACAAATTCCCTCCCTTCCATCCCACCATCAAGTATTAACATGTGACCAGCGGAGGTGGGCAGCATGACTCGTGGGCTGAGAGTTCAGCTAGTGTATTGGCAGCTTTTTTTTTTTTTTTTCCTGGGGGACCATCAGAACACAGAATGCATTACATATACACTGGTGCTACCTTTTTAACTTGACTTAACGACAGACAAACCTTTTCTTTCATTCGTCCAAAGGAAGCCTCAGCCTGGCTGTGTCTGCCTTGGTCTATCCGTAAGCTGCTCATTGGAGAGCCAAATTCTGCTCCACCAGCGTCTTGATCCCGCAACCTTTTTTTTGCACTCTTCACTAAAGTACGCAACCTTTAACACAGATGGAAAAAAGACACCAGAGGTAAACAAAATAAATGTTGATGCGACAAGTTCTGATTGAAATAAATCACACAAATATTCAAACGCGTAACTCAAATTGGACATAAATGTTCATCAGAATTAACTTTATCAAGAAGAACAAAAACACCAAACAAGACGATTCATTGAGCACATACAACAACAAACCCACATAGGCTGCAGAGGCTTAAAGAGGATACAAACACTGGTGCACTACTGCCACAGAAGCCAGGAAAGACTGTGCTCTACTGGATCCTAGTGGGTCAGAGGGATGAAGTTCTGCCCAGGGTGAGGAGGTAAGGAGTCACCTGTACATTTCTTTTTGAAGATCTGTGTTTCTCTTCATCTCCTGATCCAGACGCTCATCGATAGCCTTCTTCTGCTCTGCTATTTTCTTGGCTTTCTTTTTTTCTATTTCCATCTAGAACAAAGGCAACAGGCCAACATCTATTAGGACACTAACCGTGTGTGTTTATAACCAAGGGTTGAGACTTCAGTCACCAGCACTGGCCTGCATGTAAATGCCTAAGTGTGATCACCTGAGTGCTTAAATCTCCTTTTTCTTTTTCCAGCTCGGCCAGACGTAGTCCTAACCTCGAGCGGCTCTTCAGCTCCTCCTCCCACAAGGCCTTCGAGTCCTGGGCTGTGTGAGATAACACGCTCTGCTTCTGCACCTGAAGAAAGAGAAAGATGGAGACCAACTATGAAAACAATGATCATAATCCTTAGAGGTACCGTAAAATGTGGCGTATTTATTCCTTCCTTATTTCCTAGATTCCTCATTTCGCTGACGAGGAGGTAAAACAATATGTACAAAACAATGTTTACAAGTTTGACTTGTAAGGAAACAAAACATGCCACCAACCTCTCTACTGAGTTGGTCTTCCAAAGTCATTTTACTGCTCTGTAGGTTTGTCACCAAGTCCTCCAAATGAGTTCTGACCTGTAGAAACAAGAAGGATTGTTAAAATAAATGTCTGCAGGACGTTTCATCGTATTGCTGCAGATTGTTTTTGTTGATCTCTTAAGGCAGGTGAGATATTACTTTGGACTAAAGGAAGAAACATGCATCATGCAGCTTGAGACTCAAAGGAGTGAAAGACCCCACACACCAAGATCAAGCTAAAGGGAGAAATACGCGTTGATGTCACCAAGGAAACCCCGAGCCGAATGGACTCAAAGCTCTTACTTCAGATGTCCTTCACTACCAGCTTGTACCAAAAGAAAATCCACAAAGCCCAAGGGCTAACTATTCTTTGCACCCATACACAGTGTGAGTTCAGTCACATTAAAGAATCTTTGGGAGAACAGAGGTACAGCCACACGAAGAAACTAAGCCTACATCCAAAATACCAACCCCTCCTCCAGGTGAGCAGTCAGATAGCTGAAAAGAGATCAGATGCCTTAAAACAATAACAATAACCTCATAAAGTTGATACCTGAAGAGATGACTCTAATAATCACAGAACTGACAGAAAAAAAAAAGAACCAAAGGTGTCCTTTGTAAAAATGACTAACGGTAGATAATTGTGTTCATTTTTCAGGACTCACCATGGCAGCTTCCTGAGTTCCTTTTTGAAGTGCATCAATCTTGTTGGACTGTTGCTTTGCAGCAGCTTCAAGCCTCGCATTCTCAATCTCCAGCCTAAGATGACATTAGATCGGCACGTATCACTAATTTATCTTTCTTATTGTGCTACAGAGTTAGCATTTTTAGCCCTGTTTTACTCTTAATATCTAAAAATCAAAAAAATCAAGAGATCAACATTCAACCAATCTGTGAGTGTTTGGTGAAACGAGCAGTCACAGTTTGATCAGCATGTGTTCACAGTAGATACCTTTGCACAGCGTCCTCCAGCTGTTTGATGGTGGAATCCGAGGCTGCTGAGGTAGACAGCGCCTCCTGCAGTTTCTGAGAAGCTGTGATGAGATCTTTTTCCTTTTCATCCAGACTACTCTTCAGACTGTTAATCCTTCGCTCGGCCTGCACATACTGGTCCTCACTTTCCTCCAGCTTTAAAGACAATCAGCCACTTCGTCAGTAATGATGAATGACAGTAAACATTGACTTCACTGAATATATAAGGGGACAGTGATTGTTGCTTACTAAACGACCTTATCATAAAGACAATGAGCCTTTTGATTTAAATACAGTTAAAGTGTTTACTTTAATAGTACAGGCACAGCAACTACAGAAATGTAGTGACATTTTCTTCTACAGGGGGGCACTGTTTTCTTCCATTACCTTTCCTTTGAGCCTGTCCAAGTCTTTGAGGAGGCGAGCCTTCTCCTCCTCCAGGTCACTGCGGTAGCGTGTGTTGACCTCCAGAGAAGCTTCGCTCATGGACAACTTCTTGAGGGAGTCGGCGAGCTCCTGCTGCAGCTGCCTCAGATTCGCCTGAATCCAATCCAGATTAGACAGAATACAAAGAAAGCAGAGGGTTTTTTTTTTTTTCAGATTTAGCATGTGGAGAAAGGCTAAACATGGGTCTAGACGGAGAAATTAGTTAATCCTCTAACTCTGAAGGCCCATAAACTTACCTCTCGTTCATTCTTCTCTTCCTCTAACTTGTAGATCTGATCTCGTAGATCAGCAGCCTTACTGGACAGCTCCTTGTTTCTCTCCTCCACTAGTTGTGCTCTCTCTTCATAGTCAGAGCGCAGCTTGGACAGAATATCTTTGAAGCTCTGTTGGGCGTCAGTCACAGCACGCTCCTTCGCCTCACCTTTGTTTTGGGACTCACTGAGCTGTTGCCTTAATAACATTTCCTCACTCTTGGCCTGGGCCAGCTGCTCCTTCGCCGCTTCCTCGCGTGCCGCAGCACGGCTGATCAGCTCCCTCTCGGCATGCAGAGTGGATTCCAGATCTTTGGCGCGTGCGGCTGCTTGGTCCTTCTCTCGCTGTAGGACGTCCAGCAGCAGGCCTTTCTCCGTCAGCTGCAGGGTGACTCGGTGCACTTCGTTCTCCATGCTGTTTGCACGAGCCTCTGCCTTTGTCAGCTTCTGGGACAGGCTGCTTACTGCTTCACGTTGTGTGGCTGCATCACCTGTAGAAATTTTAAAAAATAGGAGCTTTTAAACATCAAACAACAAATACAAATGTTAAGCCAAAGATGTTCGAAAAAAGACAGGCTGATATCTGACAAGGCCAGTGGTTGTTCAACTTTTACTGTCAAGCCCTCTTAGTAGAGGGAAGATTTTCACTTGTAGTTATTTGCCGAGTAATTCATAATTCCTTCAGTGAGAATGCAGCTGAAGATAGTGAAGCAGAACCACGAGCCTAGCACACCTGTTTCTCTTCATTGTTTTTTTTTTTTAAATGAGTTGAAACAACTTAGGAAAAGGAATGTTAATTAAGGCTGTTTACACATATTAACACACACAGTTTACAACAAGGCTACAGGAAATAAAGTTTTCTTCCGATGCCTCTGCTACATCTGGCCATGTTACAGGCCAGCAGCTTTCTTTTCCTTTATCCTGCTGACAAACACACAACAGGCTCTGAAAAAAACACCAGCTCGGATGCGGAGGTGATAATCTCCTTGGCGGAGGTAAAGAAAGGCTGCTCATGCAATTAAACACAAACCACTCAAGCCTGTCTAAACACAGTAGGAGGCCAATTTGTTTTGTCCCATCAGGGATTATACCAATAGAGACAACTGGATCAATTAAATAGTTGTCAATGATTCAAATCTGGTTGCCAGTAGTAGCTGCTACAGTCAAGCTCTTTGTACCTGATCTTTCCTCTCACACAGAGATCAAGAAGCCCATTGGCTAAGTGAACTGATGACACGTACAGCTTTACCAGGTTAGGCACAGGTCAGTGTTTCACCGCACAGCAGTTAATGACATGATGAGCTTGGAGCCGTCTATACGTGCCTACTAACCTGTGAGTCTGTCTTTAAGACGCTGGTGTTCCTCCTTCTCCCTGAGCAGAGCTCTCTCTGTGTCTGTGTGAGCTGCCAGGCAAAGCTCGGCCTCCTTTACAGCGCCAGCCAGACGGGTACGAACAGACTCCACCTCTGTCTCCAAAGTTTCCCGAGTCCTCCGCTCATTTTCAAAACGAGTCGCTGTCACAGCTAACTCGGACTTCAGGGCTGCGATCTGGTTATTGCAGTTGAAGACCGTTTGAGTCAGGGCTTCATTGCTCAGTTTGAGATCTCTTCGAGCGTCTTCGATCTGTTCCTTGAGGGTGTCGTTCTCCTCCATAAGGTGGCTCTCTTTGAGACTGCTGTTGACCTGCGATTGCTGAAGGTCTGTTCTCAGGATGGTCAGCTGCTCCTGTAAGCTAGACGTTTGTTGCAGTAACTCCCTCTCCCTGTCACTGGCCTCGGTGAGCTGAGACAGAGCCTGCGAACAAAAAAAAAAACCCCTCAAAGCCTCAATCACAAAATGTTTTATATATTTTCAAAAGTTGTAACAACGAACAATATTCTGTTATCAACACAACACTATAACCTCCTGGCTTTGCATCCCTAAAATCTAATTTTCAAATATTTATGTTGAAAAACATTAAAAAATGTCAAAACTTTTTTTTTTTCTCCACCAAATCCAAACAAGAGGGGGAGGATTACCTCGCTGCTCTTGCTTATGTTTCTTTTGTTCTCTTCCTCGATCTCTTGCTGCTTACGGAGATGACTGTTGAGCAGGTTCTCCTGCAGCGTCCGAGCACTTCTCTCCTGAGCCAGCAGTCTGTGGGTCTCACTGTGGTCCTCTTCAAGCTGGGTTGTTGGCATAAACAGCAAACCAATTTTATCACAATCAAGATAGCAGCTGAAAACATCTAAAGTTTCTCCCTGTTTGGCCACATTTTCCAAATACATAATGTGTTACAAATAGCAGTTACCAATATGGTACAAACTAAGTTAAACATTTTCACAACATGCAGAGTAGATATACAGCATTGATGGTGATAAAAAGAATAGAAACATCTATGAAAGTCTGTTTGGTGTTTTTGTAAGGAAGTACCTGCTTCATGTTATTCACTAGTGTTCTCATCTCCAGCTCCAGGTTCCTGAGTGTGAGCTCCAACTTCTGTCTCTCCTGAACCTCAAACTCATGCTGCTCCTCCGTCCTCCTCAGCTTATCTTTGGTGGTGTTATACATCATGGTGGCATTGCGGCGATTTTCCTGCTCTTGTTTCAGTTGAAATCTAGACAAAAAAGTTTTTGGTCAATCAATCTGTATTTGTGTAGAGACAATTCATAACGAATGTTGTCTCAAGAAACTTTACATAAAGAGCAGCGTACTCTGCATTATATGATTTACAAAGACCAAACATTGATCTTCCATGAGCGCAGCACTTGGTAACATTACGCCTTCTAACACAGGAGAGGCAGAAACCTCGAGCAGAACCAGTACTTAAAATAAGAAAAAAAACAAAAAACAGCCATTTTGACAATATCATGATGTACATAAATATAAGAGGGGAGACCAGGCTGAAGCTTTGCACAAAAAGAGGACAGGATTCTTACTTGACGTTTGTAACTTCAGTCTGCAGCTCTAACTGGTTGCGCTCCAGAGCGGACTTAATATCTTTCACTTCCTCTAGCGAGCTCTTGAGGTCTTTCCTCTCCATTTCCAGCTGGCTCACTTTGTCTGTCAGGTACCCATGGCGGCTCCTTGCCTTTTGGATGGAACGCTCATACTCGTGGAAAATGTTCTGCAGCTTCACCAGGCTTCTTGAGTCTGTGAGAGATAGCATGGCAGAGTCTTAGAGTCACATCAATCTATACACCAGGTCCTGTTTGGTTGTCTGCTAACTATATCAGTGCAATGATTAAGTTACACAATTCTATAAGCCAAAAATCGAAGATTACACAAAGATATGATTTCAAACAGATGAAGTACCGAAAGTGGCCGAGTCCAGCTTCTGAACGAGGAGCGAAGCATGACGATAGCCCGAAGTGGGAGAGTCAATGTCGTCTGTGGCTGTGTCCGAAGACTGAGTGAGTTCATCAAAGTCTTCTGCCAGTTCCACTTCTCCAGGGTTCTGACAACAATCATGATTCTTAACATTATCCAGCTGTTGCTTCTGTTTTGTGTATTCAAACTTCAGTTACTTTGAGAGTTTTACCTCATTTTTCTGTCCACTGGTTGACAATCTTCATCCAACAAACAGAGAGAAAAAACAAAATCAGGGGTTATTACAAAGTGAGTATGTTCTCAGGTTACTACAGCTGCTATTATATTATATAGGTTATATATCTGAAGAGTTGCTTGAAGCATAATGGTATAATGCAGTATACTATTCTAGTTTGGGAAAAGAAGAAGAAGAAGGATTAGTTTGTCAGGCAACTATGTAGGAGGGTTATTAATGCAATGTAAAAAGCATCGCCCACAACCAGTGCAGTTAGGTTTGTTTTGACTGAACACAAAGCAACATTTGGTCAGACAATTTGACTCCTGGCCTTTTCTAGAGATCTGATTTTTCATATCATTAAACACCTATGCACAAACATGACCTCTAACAAAGAACTTCCATCATGTTGACATATGTTCCTTTTCTCTCTCTTTCTATACATGCTCATTATGAAGTATGTGTGATATCCAATTTGATGTTTTTCATTTGCAGAGATCTCCCGCAAGCCAATCCCTGAAGAGCTTCTTCCCCACTGACTTTGTCCTCAGTAATGCAGTCTGCAGAATTCTCTTGATGTTCAGACTAAACACACCTGATGGTTAGTGACAGAGAGGTGAAAAGAAAGCGGCATACTGCATATATACCTTCCTTCATCGTCCGACAATTCACTTAAAGTGCTATCGTCAAACACTGAGAGAGCATCTCCGTTTACACGGGTGTTGGTCTGAGGGGCTCTGCTGTGCCGGGCCCCTCGGACCAGCTCCAGCTGTGAAGTCCCCTCTAAAGCTTCCCCTTCCTGTTTGTTGTTATTGTGGGTCTGCTGGAGTGGAAGGTGCAATTGCACTGGTGTCTCGTTGGTGCTATGGAGAGCAATACATCTGGAAGTCAATGATTTGTGACAGCTACAGTTTGGACACGTTGGAGGTATTTGTTTATAGCATCAAATGTTATCGATAAATAAGAGTTAAGACTGGGCTCTTTACGTTGACTGTGTCCCCGAAAGGTGGATTCTTTTTAAAAAAAGAGGAGAGCTTAATATGACTCAGTCACACAAACAAGACAAAACTCAAATATGTTCTTGTAGTTTAAAACTGACTTCGAAATTTAGGGTGAGGATTGTGGATGTGTTGCTTTGAATTTTGAAAACAGTCAATTTTCTGAGAACTTTGGGGGACTAAAAGTGTGCAAAAGGAAATAATGCATACCTGTTCATAGCTTCATGCTGCTGTTCCTGGGGATTGGCTCCAGCTCGACTCGACTGGGATCCCAAACTGATCTCAGGTTTCTCAGAACTCACTTCTTCTTCCAACGCTGCTCCACCAGTGTCCCATGAAGTACTGGACTTGTGTACGTCCATTGCGGTCTTTGCTGTCTCTCGGACTACCTGAAAAAGAGAGGGTTAAATATTTATTAAAAAGGTATGTGAGAGATTATTGTTATCAGAAACTGTTTGGGGCCAGCCTTTTTAAGATGCATGTTGGATCAGGGACTTGTACACTTTGTCATACATAATTTAGTGTCACCCCTCCCTTTGGAGACCCAACACCTTACTGTGCTTACTCTATTTGAGATGGGATTTTTAGGGTTAATTACATAGATACCTGATTCCAGGCTGCTATAACATTCTTAATACCTAAAGTGAATCAAACGTCAATCTCGCAATAGAGTCAATTTTGGATAACTTAAAGGCAACACATTATCCTCCTCTTCAACCAGTTTCAATAAGTCCTCAGAGCTCCCCAGCACATGTCTGTGAAGTTTCTTGTTCTAAATCCACTCTGATCCTGTGTTTGATCATGTCTATAAAGCCCTCTATTTTAGCCCTGCTGAGAACAGGCTGTTTCTGTGTCTGTAGCTTTAAATGCAAGTGAGCTGCATTTAATCCCCCTGTGGAAGGGGGCGTGGCTTTCTCACTACACACAGTGAGTGGCAAGACTCAGAGGCCAACACTAATGCCTTGCGGTATTCGGCATAACTATGTGACCTTTAACATTTAAATATTAAACAACGATAACAGGGGGGCATAGGTGACATCTTTTTGATAGTGTAGCAAATTTTTTTGAACACCAAATTAATATTTTGTATCTAGTCGTTGTTCCCACAGTGACTTCCAAATACTCAAAAGACTGGCCAAGATATAAATCCATTCATATAAGGAGGGTTCAGTTTTTAAGAAATACCTGCAGGAAAGAAACCATCAGCATACAGCACTTCTTTTTATGGTAAAAAAGGAGGCATATGTTTTCAGTCACACTACAACACCTTAAAAACAAACAGGTCATATTCAACATAGAGAGGCATGCAAAGTTCATGCGTGGGCAAATTAATACTAAAGAACAGACAAGACCGAACGGATGTCACATCTGAGTGCAGAGCGAATGTTCTTGAACAATATGTTATAGTTTGTTAAAAACAAAAACACAAGACAAACATGCAAGAGCCACTCTTCTATTTGAAACGAAAACTTCAACAAATAAATATGAAGGCATGGGAAAGGAATATCAAACGGAAGGATATCAGATGATGTGATGATGTGAGGCCAGTATATGACCCAATAAAACAGAAGAGTAAAGGAAACAGATAAAGTAAAGGAAAGTGAGGCGATCTAGAAGAGACTGTTTTCGAGGGGCGGCCATCCTCTACCTCTTTCTGGAATCTGGCCTTTTCTTTCTCCATATCCAGGAAGACAACCTTCAGCATCCCTACCTCAAGTTTAAACCTTTCCATGTCCTCCTCCAGCTCTTCATCAGATACCCCTGAGACCGATGCTGAACGTCTACACAGTGACGGGTTGCGAGATTCAGGGAACTCCTCTGGATCCTCTCCTGGACTTGGACTCTTCTTCGCTGCTTCATCAGCATTGGTGTCTTTACAGGAATGGTTCAGATGGGTGTTTCGCACTGGTTTGGCCTCCTCTTGTAAGAATGCGAGTTGGCCAGCATTAGCTGTGCTTTCATTGTGACCATCAGTCACAGTTGTGGTTGCATTCTCTGTGCTGTATCTCGGTGCTCTGGTGAGTTGTGGTGAAAGAGACCTGCACTCTTCCTGAGCATCATCAACAAGCAGATTTGGTTGATACAGGCTGCTCTCACGTGTTGGACGCTCATAGACCTGCATCCTGTCCTCGTATGCGGACCCTTCAGTTGATTCTGTTGCTGAGTCCTCCAGTCCAGACTCCCTCTGCTCAGGAATTGTGAGGAGGACAGTACTCCTCGCTCTGGCCATTGGGCGCAAAATGATTTCCCCTTCTTCTTCTTCATCACTTGAAGAAGATTCAGCCATTCCCTCTTCATCGTCTGCGATTTCTCCTGCTGGAGAGCTTGACTTAAGCAGTTCCCCAAACTTCTCTTTTAATTCACAAGCAACATTCTTGAAATTGGATTTTACATCCCTTTTCTCCACTTCTACCCAGAGTTTCTCGTAACGTTTCTCCCATGGGGGATCATCGCCTCTTTCTTCAGGTCTGCTTTGATCTCTGAAGTTGAAGTTGTCCTTTTCTTCACTGTCAGAGACTCTGTAGCCGGATGCGGTAGGGCTGTCTAAATCTAACAGACTGGTATCTATGGAATCATCTTTCTCCTTTGTTTGCATGGATGGACAAGGAAATCACAAGACAGACAAGACAAAAATGCAAAAGCAACAATGGACTTAGAATAAGAAACAACATGTTCAACATTGCTTTCTCCTGCCGTAACTCAGAATGTTAACAAATCAAATAATTCATTACAGAAAATAAATTACTGGAAAACATTGTGACTTGCTTGTTTGATACAAATAAAACCTGACAGTCCTGGCAAAGTAAAGATCTGTCAAAAGGTGGAGACAAAGTCAAACAATTTTGTAGTTTTTGTCCCTAATATGGCAAATGCAAACTTTAATATGTTTAACCTAGGGGTTATTGACAACAAGGTAAATAAATAATTTATTACAACAGAAAGTCAATGATTTAACTCAGAGGTTTTACATCCTTAATAAAATCTTTTTTAAGTGCAAACATACTGAGCCAATAAAGCAGATGTTGCTTTAACTTTCTGAATTAATGGGAACGTGGTCAAAGGGAAAACATGATTTACCGGATCCCCAAAGTCTCGGCAAGTGATAACAAATTGTTTTTTAAATTTGGAAACCTATTCTCTAAAAATCAGAAAAAAACTCTCTGCTTTAAAATCTATAAATATATACAGTACATTTTTCATTTATTCATAAAATAAAAGCTGCTTGTTGCTGAACTCCCATAAATAAAGGAATTTAGAGTGGAAGCGTAGTCTTGTGTTTGAGTCTGTGTGTGTGTGAATAAACTGAGCAATTTACAGTTGTTTGTTTCAAAAACTAAATTCATTTAGAGGGAAAACACATTTAATATAAATGCAAACCTAATAATAACATATACCCTAAGATAAGAGTAAGAAAAAACAAAGTAAGTAGATTCCCTGCACCCCCTTGTACTCCACTGCCCAGGTATCTCTTCATTCTATACTGCTAGTTATGAGTGCATTATTATCTAGGTAATTCTCACCTTTTTTGATTGGTTGTCAGACTCAGCATTTCTTCTTCTTTCTCTGACTCTCGGCGAACGCTCCGGGGAACCTTTGGAAGAAAATCATTAACTAGAAAGCATGAGTACAGGAATGTCTTCTGTTTCTAAAAAGACCGATGAGCCTTACCTGGTGTATCCATCACCTGGAGCTCAGCAATGTTCTGCTGCTGATTATCAACGTTGGCTGTATTGGAAGAAGTTGCCAAATTTTCGGGCTCCCAATCTGATTCTAATGAAAAAGAAGTTACAGTAAGAGGGAGAAACATGTCGTAAACTTGACCTGCAGTTCAACTGTAAGGACATGTTTGGGCATGGACAAAAATAAAAAGATCCGGTCACACCTTCTTCACTCTCTGGCTTCTGAAGCACCATCTTCCTCGCTCGAGGTTGGGGTTGAGGCGCTGGCTGTGTGGGTGTGCCGGCCAGTCTGTCAGTGGAGTTCATGCTTCTCTCTGGCGTTCCGGGTGTTTGAGACGCCACATCTTCATCCTCCTTTTTTAATGGCGGACTGGAACATTCTGGGAGCTCCTCAATACCAGGGGAGGCCATTCTGCGGCCTGGCAGGGTTCTTTTACTGGTGGTGCTGGCCGAGTCCCAGTCTGATGCATCTGAATCATTAAGACAAGCAGCTGTAGGTCAATAGCCACTACCTCTCCCCATGCCATGATCTAAATCACACACAGTGGCTGTTCTATCAAGCTTCTCTATCACGTTTGGGTCTCGAAAAAAAGGAACTACAGCAACAATAATAAAGTTCACCTCATCTAATCGGCTAGTTTATTTTTACTGACCTGCTTTGTGGGCTTCAAAAAGGACGATGACAGGAACATACAAAGGGTTATAAAGTCATGATTGCATGCAGAGAAGACTATTTTTATCTGAAGCTCAAAGGCACAAAGTGCTTCAAAGTGAACATATAAACACAGATGATTTAAAAATAAGTGAGAAAAATGAATCAAAGAGAAGAAATGTTCATTTTACCTTCAAGATCATCAACGTCTCCCAGACCGAGCTCTTCCATGAGGTCTGTAAAAGAGAAACAGAGTAAAACACAGATAACTCTTTTTTAAACCATTCTTACATTTCAGAGATAACAGAACCTAGGACATCCCAGAGTAATTACCTGTTTGCTCTTTTTCTCCTTGAAGTTTGCTCAGGACACTCAGCGGTTCCCATTTGGCTTTTTCAGTCTGATAGAAAGAAAAACAAAAAAAAACAGCACATTCATTTTGTCCAACGCAGTAAAATGTTTAACCCTTTGTTGCAACGACTTTCTTAACCCACCTCTTTCTGTTGGGCAAAACCCTGATCGACCTCCTCCTGTTCCTCTCCGTTATCGTCCCTTTTATCATTTTCAACTGAAAGAGATGACAAATGTTTAAACTATCACCTGTGAAATAAATGACACCATTCTGATCGAGCACAAAGAGTTTGCTGAAACGTTGGGTAATGCGTTCCCATGCAAATGAGCTGATGGTTATTAAGCACAAACATGCATTTTAAATCGCTGTCGAACAAGCACAATAGATTCCCTGCCGGGGTTCAGCATCAGCAAAGAATGATAGTACCCACCTATCAATACTATCTGAGCTAAAACCTTAGAAAACCAAGCAAGCTGAGAAGCACCTGTGGCCTTAATTTTGGGACAAATGCAGTTCAGTGGTAACAGGCATGTTGGAGTTTGTGATACATGCATTCTGTTCTGGTGAGCACGAGCTGATGGTCAGGCCCCTGATAGGTTAACATGCTGTTCCTACAAGTCAAGACATTCATACCCCCTTCCTGGCTGCCTCTTGGCCTGTCTACATTCCTCCAAGGTTCTAGCACTGCCATCCTATTGCTTCCTTCCCCTCTTAAGAAAGAGGGAATATAAAAGAGGTCTACAAAAGAAACGTGGCATGATGTTGTAAAGGCTGCTTTGATTGATAAAAATGACATTAAATATGAAACCGTATCAAGTCTAACAAGTGAATGTTTAAACATCAGATTGAATTTATGTATGCATTACCTTAACAAGTAGGGTTTTTCTATAATTATGGTTTACGGCTGTAAAACCGACTCTGCAGCATGACATGATGCATGGAATGATTTGACAACTTTGTAATTAAAAAAAAAAGAGGAAGAAAATAGATGCACCTTTTTTAATCTCTTCCTTAACAGCAGCCATCTTTTCTTGAGCCTGAGGATGTAAGCTTGGTTTCTCTTTTTGTGGCATTTTGGGGCTTTCAGAGTGGGACTGAAAGAGAAATAAATATGTTACAATGTTTATGATCATCTTCTGTCCCAAACAGGTGGTACAAAATGTATCCACCATTATACCTCAGAGTCCCAGGTGTCCTCCTCTTCCTCCTCCTTCTCCAGACCCAGCTCAGACAGGAAATCTAGATTCAAAAAGATACAGGTCAGTAACACTGAAATAACTGAAAAGCAGTGGAGGCTTCAGCAGCATTTGCTTGCTGTTAGAACATGACTCTTTTTGTTTTCCATTGTACACTTTGATTTCAATTTATGGTGCTTTGAATCGATCCAAAGAATCACATGTTTACAGTTCATACTTCTCCTAATGTACGAGCACATTAACTATGGTTTACTCAATCAATACTGTTCATCTGAAATGTTTTCTATGTTTTTGTCATCTGTGAATTAAGCAAGAACGCCTTCATTCAGAGCAAACAATCACCAGTGTTTGTGTTTTATTTTAACCTTGCACCAATTACAAGAAGCGTGTGCCATCACGTCTTGTTCAACGTCTCGCTTCACCTTCAGAATGTCAGCATGAAGTGCACACAAGTAAGGGCTCAGAGACGCTGACTTAACATACATAGCTGTTGTTCTCTGATGATCCCATTTCTGTAGATTCAAATCATAACTGAACAGATCAGAATATTTTAACTATCATAACATCAACAGGATGGAATTAAATAACAAATCCCTAAATTCAGCTGCTATGTTGGTTCTTATCAAATAATTAAGACAGTCGCACAAAAGGGTTAACAGGGCTGCATGGTTGCTGTAAAAAGACTGTTTACATATTCTACATTCAGGTCATGCCAAATTCTTTTAGTTTAAGGCTCTTTCAGTTACTGACATGCAGTTCTACCCGACATGTTTAGAGTTGCTCTTTACAATACCTCTTTCCTTATTTTTTGAACCTTCTGGCGCAGGCAACGAGGCTACAACGGAGCCCTGACCCTCTTCAGGGGGATCATCTTCCTCCGATAGTTCTTCTTCCTCTTCTTCTTCATCATCATCATCATCATCATCTCTTGTCACCTTGTCTTGTTCTTTCTTATCGTTATCCTCAGTGTACTCTTTGTCCTGTGTAAAATAAAATACAAAGTTAGCTCATTATCTTGTTCTTCATTAGTCCACTGGTTTGTCCATTTGACATTATTGATGAACAGAGTTAAAAAGAGAAAATTGAGGGCATCAACAAAGTGAGCAGATCTAAAGTTTATACTGAGGCCACATCACAAACTGCTACACTACAGTTACAAATCATCTTTTCCACATCGGTGTTACCTGAACGGCATGCTCGTCAACATGTCTGAGCTCTCGGCTTGTCGCGCCTACACTCTCTACATCAGGTGAGTCTAGATCAACATCATCAATATCCGTCTGAGGTAACTCTTCATCAGACAAAGTGCTCCTGTCTGAATCATGGAGTTGACCATCAATGGCATCTTCTTTGGTGGGATGAGGGCATGATGAAATCATTTCCCCTATTGGTTCTTTATGGAGATCATCCTTTGGAAATCCCTCCAGGGGAACAATGGCACTTTCAGTTTCTAGTGGAGCGTATGCAACCAATGTAGCTCCATTTTCATCGTCAGACTTGTCACCTTTGAACACGCACCTATCATCGGACACTTTGACTGTCGAGCTGGCGAAATCATACTGCAGCTTTTTGTCCATGCTGTCAGAGTCCTCACTTGGTTCATCACCTTTGCTGCCATTGTCTTCCTGAACAACCAGCTGTTGTTCCCTCTCATCCCCTGAAGTCTCACCATTTCCTTCATCATCCTCAGGATCGTCGAACACTGCTTCTTCCTCTGCGTTTGTGCCGATCACACTTGAGGGCCTCGACTTTGGAGACAGCACATTGGATGGGGTAGTAGGACGCGTCTTCAAGGTGTTACCACATTCTGCTACTTCATTCTCAACAATCTTCTGCTTTTCTGATTCACTTCCTTCATCTTCATCATCCCAACCATCAGAATCATCTTTCTCGTTTTCTGAGTCGGCTTTTCCTTCTGTTTGTGATAACTGACTAACTGGTTCCACATCATCGTTATCTAGCACTTCATCCTCAGGTGCCGGTGACACTGCCGGGGAGGGGTCATTTGACTCTTTGTCGATACTTTCTTTCTCCTCATCTTCCCTCGAGTCATCAGAACACGGCTGCTCTCCAGTCTGCTTCATTTTGACAGTATGGGATTCAGCATCTGGTACAAGTACATCAGCTTCAGTGATACAGCCATTATCATGCCGGTTGTTGTTTTCAGACGCAGAATCCCAATCTGATTCGTCTGCTGTTGTTTTTGCGGGACTGCTCTCAGGCTTAGGAGTGCTCGTTGGAGATATCTTCAAAGTGTACGTAGGTTCTACTGCCCGAGGTGAGGCACATTTTGGAGAGTGTACCACTGCTGATGAAGTATCCCAGGAAGTATTTGCAGGGTCTTCGTTTGGATGAGGTGTTGATGGTTCTGGTTGTAAATCTGATGGTTGAACATCACTTTTCTGATCTAGCATCGCTTCATCCTCATCTTCTTTGGGCAGCTCGGCGTCGCTGTCCTCCAAGGACGAGCCCCATGACGATCTCCGTTTATCTTTTTTGGAAGCTTCTTTGTTAGATCCAGCCTCGGTGGAACCGTCTGAATTTTCATCCTTGTCCGCAGGCAACGCCCTCACTCGATTGGCAAGGACAGTGTTGCGACCAAATCCCCCTTTCTGATTTTCCTCTCCATCGTCACTGTCATTCCAAACTGTTTCCCCACTGTTGTGTTCATCAATCCAGGAGTCATCGTCTTCTTTTTCCACTTCTCTTTCGCAGTCTTCCTCTTCAATAGGGCCTCTTGATAAACCCACGTCTGAATTCATGTGATGGGCTGATGACTTTACAAAGTCTTTCCCAAGACTATCATCTTCATCAGAAAATTTGGACTCTACCCTAATGGCTGACACAACACAATCCTCTGCTACATTTAACGTTGCTGGTATTGCAAAGCTTTCTGTCGCAGCTTGGCTTTCATTTTTTACGTTTTCTGTTGTGGAGTCTTCGGCAGCCTCCCCTATAATACCAGAACCAGTGTCGTTGTGAGGCTCAGAACCATCAAGAACCTCAAGGGCGCTGGCAACAGAAGGTTTTTGTTTGTTTTCAAATTCAGTAGTTTCGGCCTCAACAGTAGCCACATTGTTCTCATCCTCCTCCTCCTCACATTCATTTTCTTCTTCATCCTCTTCCTCACCATCCTCTTCGCTTTCCTCATCTTCTTCATCTTCATCATCTTCTTCTTCCTCCTCTTCTTCTTCTTCTTCCTCCTCCTCCTCTTCATCTTCATCATCTTCCTCCTCCTCTTCCTCTTCTCCATCTTCTTCCTCAGACTCCTCAGGTTCTGGGCTTCCTTCTTGAGGGTTAGATCTCACCTTGCTACTTGATGGCTGTTCTGAGTATTTGCTTTTTTCCCGCTCAGCTACGCTGTCGGCTTGTTAGAAGAGTATGGGAGAAAAAATAGGGAGGGAGAGATGTCTTAGACATGCCAAAGGCAAAGTTGTCAACACATTATGTTACCTTTCTATAGCTTGGAAGAGGGCTAGAAGTCATCTGGGGTGCTTTGGAAAAGAAGGAAACAGGAGAGGGATCTACTGGTTGCTTCTGAGTTTTGCTTGATGGTAAAGCCTGTGGGAGGTATGGGACTCTCTGGACTCTATTTTCGCTCTCTGGTTCTGGTTCTGAACCACTCAAGGATCTGTCAGGCATGGTAGATGCTAAAGGCAGGCAGGGACAAAAGATTACTAACAAAAAACACAAACTATGGGAAGACAACAAACCAGTAAGTTCAAAAATATTAAGCACCTTGTCCTCTCTCCGATGCAATCAATTTTCTTAGGTTTACCTTCTGTGGTTTCTGAAAGACAGCATATCCCATGAACACATTTTTGGAAAATCACACACACATGATGAGGAAAAAACGATATACAAACCTTTTCAATCAAAACAGATTCATCATCGTCATCTGATGAAGGCCATTCATCCGCAGCACTTTTTGAAACCCTGGAGGTAGGAGAACAGTGGTTTGAGTTTGGATGTAAATTGTAAGCGGAAATAGCAGATCTTTGGAAGAAAAATGGGCTCACCGGCTTAGTGACTCAGACTGAGAAATGTCTTCAAAATCTGCAACAAAGCATAGGAAATGTTTTCCAGTGAATCCCCACTTAACCTTATTTGAAGAGGTTTTGTTATATCTTTAGGTCAAAATTGTCAGAATAGGGACATTTAGAGAGCCTCTACACTAAAAAGCAGAAATTGTTTGGCGCACAGGTCAACTGTTATAGCAGAAAAACAAATGTTTTTTTTCTGCAAACAAGAGGGATTTTTAGAGCCTCCATCCTCAGTAAATGTTACTGGAAAAAAAAGACAGTCTTTGACTGAGTTTGCAAACGAGGTTCGTTTAAGCGAAGTAATACCTCCGCCTGCTTCATTTGCTCCATGCTCTAGATCCAGTCAAGAGGTAATGCATGAGGAATGAATGAAATAATCAAAGTCAATAATGAATAGACACACAATAGACACTCCTCATACTACCACTCTGCCCTTTATGCACTTAAAACATACAGTATATCCGTACCATCTTTGTCAGTGGCTGGTCCTCCCAAAGAAAAGCCTGCTTCAGCATCCTGTGATGGAGTGCCTAACAAGGTTTTTTTCTTCTTTTTGCTCGGACCTTGAAGTGATAAGGAGGGCCCATCGTTCCTTTGGGTACTGTGCTCAATGATCAGGAGGGAACATCTACAAGAAAATGAAGACGCAGTAAATGTCTTAGGCCTTAACCTATGGCCTATGACCCTACCTTTGTCAGTTTCAGGTGTGTCAAGGAACATAACCTGATAATAAACTGATTCCTTGGGCAGTGGTTTAGCTCAGTGCTTAGAAGTGGTGGGTTCTAACTGGTTTAGCTCAATGCTCAGAAGCCGTTGGTTCTAATCCAACCACTGCCCTTTGCTGCATGTCATTCCCTACTCTCTCCTCTCTCTCTTCAACTGACCTATCAATAAAGGAGAAAAATGGCTCACAAATATAACATGAGAAAACTTAAACCTGATAATAAATTATGTTTCTTTTTGGGCTTGCTCGCTTTTACTAAGGAAGTGCCCCTTAAGTAACATAAGCATAAGAATAAGATGCATAGCTTACGGATGATGGCCATTCATCACTGCGTAGTCATCAGCTGACCATCCTTTGGTATCCTTTAGAGAGATGTCTGCCTCAAACCGCAACAGAAGCCTCAGCATACCGATTTGTCCATTGCCAGCAGCTATCATCAATGGAGACCTGCAGGCAAGACCCGTGACAGCAGCTTTAAACTAGGATTTTTCTTTACATCAAGTTAGTGGACATTTATCAGAAACGCATCATTATTTAGAAGTCACCTTTGGGCTTGGTCGATCACATTGACATCCGCACTCTCCTTGAGAAGAAACTCAGCCATCTCAATGTGGTCTTCACGGACTGCCACAGTCAGCGGTGAGAATCCCTCCTAAAATCAGATTACAGTGAACATTCATGAAGCAGCAAGCATCACGTGAATAAGTGAAAAGAATATCAACGTTTATAGGGGGCAGACGTATTCCAATTTTTATTTAGGAATAGATTCTTATATTTTTAAGTAGTTATTTTACTTTCAAGTGGAAAATGACTTGATGGCAAGCCTAAGGCCGAGAAGTTAAACTGTGGTTGACAAAAATATCAAATCACCTTATTTTGTGTATTGATGTCAGCCTCATGTTCGAGCAGAAGGACAGCAGTGGACATTGAAGGGATGTTTGCTGCCAGATGTAGAGCTGTATTGCCATTGATATCCACCAGATTAGGCTCGGCATGATTCTCCAGCAGAATGCTGACACAGCGTTCATGCTGGCTTTGCACTGCCTGAAATATGTAATTATGATCATCTGAATGTTTAACATTTAATAAACAATCATTCTGTGTTGGTTGTTCATCGTAGAGTATTACCTTCATCAAGGCGGATCTGTTTTGATTGTCACATAGGTTAAGTTTGGCTTTGCTCTCAACGAGGAATTGTACCACCTCAACATGTCCGCTGGCGCAGGCAATGTGAAGAGCCGTCCTACAACAGAAAGGAGAATTTCTCAGATTCAGGCATTCTTACTCTTTAATACCTCAGACTTTTATTTTACCCCTTCATTACTTTACTAGTCCCCAATCCAAATGTTCATGACATTCCATGTCTTCAATACAGAGCCTGTCATATTTTCCGACATCATTTAAAAGAAAAACTAAAAATACTTTCTTGATTCAGTTTTTTCATCCTCAGAATTTTATGCATCTTTATCTTAAATAAATGCAAATCAAAGTTTTTTTGTTTAGAACCCTATGTTATTCATGCAAACAAAATAATAAAAATAAATGTACTATAAATGCAAACAAATACAAAACATCAAGGTGAGCTTTGGGGAAGGTTTTTTTGTTCTTCCTTTTTTCACATTTTGCAGGCAAAATTATGAATTCCTTTTGTCATTACAATAATTGTCAGATTACTCAAATTCACTCCACTGACACTTTGTACTAAACTAACTAAATTTTGAAGCTTGACATTTAAATGGTTTAATAATTATTGATCAACAGGAATATTTCACAAATTCTGACAAGCCATTCCATATTTTCACCAATTACATGCATCCGGGCAAATTGACTCAAGTAATCCACTTACACTGCTTAGTTACTTTTGACACATACTGGTGCTAATTGTATTTAGTAACTCGATCCTACTTTGAAACATAAGCAGTTAAAAAACACAGGGGTGTCATGTACATTTTAAACAGCAGGCAGCGTGCCGTTTAAAGTTTCATAATGGACATAATTCAAACACAAGCTCAAGTACACAAACTGTTTGCACACTGTGAACCATACACATACATTGTTTGTATTAAGTAGCTGCAATTAATGACATAATGCACTCATATTTAAATGGACAATTTTGCGGACTTTTTTTAATACACTTAGTTAAGTTCAACAAAAATTCCTTGAACCATAAGGTATATTACATTTATTAGAAAAGATATCACTTTTTCAGTTAAAGAAGTTGTACACTGATGAAAAGTGTATTGAGAAAAATGGTGCCAAATGTGTCAAAGGAGAAGATAGAGGATAAAACGCTCATGCCAAGTCATCATAACATCTAATGAACTACTTACATCATATATGCTAAGGAGTATACAGTAAAGACAATTTCAAGAAAGAGAAAATGTGTACAGTTATCCCACATACCTGTTCTCCTTGTCAAGTTGATTGATATCATTCTTTTTAGCAAGCTGCTTCAACTTTGCCAAATCACCCACTGAGGCTGCCTTGTGAACCTTACCAAGGTCCTTGTCTTTAAGTTCATAGCCGACTGAAAGCACACTCCCATTATCAGGGGTACCGGACGGGTGTTTCTTTTTCTTTGTGAAGCTGAATATCTTCTTCATCTTACAGGGCAGCACAGCATTGCTTTTTGCACCGTCACTACCTGACAGTCGTCTGGTGCTGGAGGATCACCACAGGCGGCTCTTCCATCCCTATAAATAAGACGTTCAAAGCGGATTAGGAGCCTATAAAACCGTACTTACAACGCCGCAGTGTTGCTTGAATAAATATGACTTACTGTATCCCAAATAATGTCCCACACAGTTATATATAGTAGGCAACTCTAGCGCACACTCGGCAAAGTAAACAACTGTATACAGGGAAGGATTTAAAAACCATTTAGTACCGAGAGAATAACATAACCATATCGTTAGGTGATGGTTAGAAGACAGTTTTTTTAAGCTAACGACGGTGGTAAAGTAGAGGCTTAGCTTCGTATACCATCATTGACTTGACCGTACCTTCAAGCAGGACGTCCTTTACAAGGTTATTTAAACGCGCTGCTTACTGAAAAACATAAGCAGAGCAATAATACCCACTATCTGATGAAATAACGTCGCACAGAAAGCTCTAGTTTGCTAACGATGCTCAGCGTTTCAATGAACGTGGTTGAGCAAGTGTTATATCGTGTGGCTTGTTACCATGGAAACTGACTGTGCGATAAGTATGCTAACATATATTACTGTAATTGCTAATTTTAAAATGAATAAATCCACGTTTTTGTCACTGTGAAATGTAGCCCCGCCAATTTATTATATTGTGTGTAAAGACAAAGTTTGATATAGTTTAATACAACGTTATATCCGTTTTAATGTTCAGGATTACATGTTGCCTAGCAACATTAACGTTAGCTTCAGTTGGCTCCGTGCTGCGCCTCCCACGTCGTCACTTCACAAATGATGCAAACCGCCACATTTAAAAAGGATTTGCAACGTGAGCAGAGACAAGCACAGCAAGACTTGTCGCTATTTTACCAAAACAAGCAAAGCCTCTTGGCAAGACCCGTTTCAGCTCAAAGAGACTTTTGCTGGGGTCGTTAGTTGTTAGACTGGATGACACAAAGTCAACCCTGCTAACTCAAAGCTAATTAGCAATCATTGATGTTAAGATGCTAACTGAATCTACTTTACAAAAAAACGGTAAGGCCAAGGCGAGGGAGGTACGCCCGTCTTTTTTATATATAAATATGCGCGCGTGTGTGTGTGGAGTAAATACTAAAAACATTGCATTAAGTCAAACACCAACCTGTTGATTGTCGGACCATCAAAAAGCTAGCCAAAGCTAACGAAGCTATGCCCAAGGAAGCATGCTGGCTGTTTGGTTGATAAAAAACCAATCAGAAAGGAGCTTGAAGGACCCACTGATTTTCCTGACCAATAGGCGCCTTCGGTTTTTGTAAAAAGGCTGGATTACCCATGGCGTTTGCTTGCTGGGGCTAAGTCTTTATTGTGTAATGGAAAAGGTTTACCACTTGATGTCAGAATTTGCACTGGAAACTATACTATGTTTTCCCCAGTGCATTCAGTTTTCTTAGTGGAGGGTTGTAGAAGAAGTATTCAGACCTCTCATAAAACTAAAAAAATATTTAGTCTTGAATAATTAAAAGTAGGCTATTAACAGAAAACCTCTAGAGTAAAAGCATAGGCTACATCTGTTTATAATGTTGCCTGCCAGTGTCTTACTGTCTTATAGTGTCTTGTGTTATTTGCATCTATTTGTAGATTAATTCGAACTCCAATGCATCCCGAATTTCCCCATTGGGGATCAATAAAGTTATATTCTGTAAAACAGAAACACGTTGGTGGTTTTGCAGTCTTGTGGGGACCATGAAGAAGAATAGGCCGACATTTTTTTCCCGTTTTGTTTTATTATCCAACTAATCTCTGGGTGGCTTCAAATTGTTTATTTATTATAATAAGTAGGATGATTTTCTCAACCCACAGAGGAACACTTAATCTCTCAGTTTATCAGATTCATTTTTTTATTCAGTTGCCAAATTTTGAAATAGGTCTGTGTAAATGTTAAACAAAGAAGTGCTACGTTTAGCCTTAAAAGAGAAGGGAAAAAAAGGACTAATAAGTACCGTATAATATATTTTTGTTTGGTGTTACAGAATGCCTAAATTAGAAACAAGTAACATAAATGTTTGCTTTAGGTCGGTGGTTTTCAACTATTCTAGCCTAAAGACATAACAACAAACTTCCTAATAAGAAATGGCAAATCCAAAGTTCTGATATTGTTCAAGCAGCTAAATTTATTTAGTTTTGGGTCCCGACCCACCATGAGAACCATTGCTTTTGGGTGTCTCTTATATCCTTTATTGTTCCCTGATCCCAGGATGCTGCCTTGGCAATTAACTTCATTCCTCTTTATAATTTTATGAAAAAAACCGAACCTTTAATAATACAAATTGTACATCTTCAATATTTGCTAATAACCAAATATGCCCTAACCTGTTCCAAATAGCCAGTGCTTGAACAGTGTTTGAGTCCCTCAAAGGTATCCAGCCAACGGCTTTCAAAACTATGATGTGGGAATGTTCATTTGTTTTTTGTTTACAACACGAGGCTAAAATGGAATCACTCTTTTCAAGATCACCAAATAATTCATTTTAAATATCACTTGTTAATGGGTTACTATCTTTCCAAAGGATGAAAGATTCTGAATAAATAGAAAACAGATTAAAATAGCCTTTTTAAAGTTGAAAGAAACATTTGTTTCATATTCCTATCAATTACACAAGTAATTAACATTTTCACAAAGTTATGTTGTACACATGTACTCTGCATACCAGATTTTGTTCCCAACTCTCATAATAATAAAGACGATAAAATATTGAAAATCAATAGTTATCACAGTTATAGCCTTGACAGGATGAATGCATATCAAGATAGCTATGTGACTCTTGATGCATTTAAAATGTAGAAAACCCCACAAAAACAAGGATGAGAATTGATGTCAAATTTAGAGCTATTATAACAGGATGTAAAACAAAACAGCCTCTCTGTCTGCCTTTGTTCAGGTGTCATATGTGAGATCTAAATTAGAATTATAATGGAATAAAATGTGAAAGCGATACAAATCATTAAATTGGAATATGTTCACCTTCCCTGGAGCACAGCTGTTCTAAATTGCTTTGTGCTGCACCTGAACGTGTAGTTTAAGCCCTTTTCGATATTTAACATGCAAGAAACATCATGCATCTGTGTTGCAGAGCCATGTCATATTTTCTCAAGAGGACAAAATCATAGCATCAAACATTGGACAGGAACATTTTCACACAGTGTGTTTTTGATGAATATTCAGAAATAAAAATTCAGTCTTGTAAAGATTTAAGGGAAAATACATCTAATTTAACTCATTTAAAAAGTTAAAGATGAATTTGTTTGAAAGCTTTGAACACAATATTACTGACATATAGCAGTATATTATTTCTTAGTAAGAAATGTATATACAAATAAAACCAGTTACATAAATGTGATAAATATAACACACAATTTGCACTTGCCCAATGTCCAATGTATTTCCAACATTAAACAAAAAGAATGAATATAATACCAGATGATGTTCTCAAACACATCTCACCACAGGAAATTACTAGCTGTTGAGGGACACCCAAGTTATCACTGCAGGCCCCTTATGACCCACCATCCTATTTTTAGAGGCAATATCGTGAGTCAACACTCAGTTAAAGCCCATGATGCTGCTGATGAGTTGCTGGAATCTGGAATATTTTTGAGCCAGGAATCAATGAGTCTGAGCCAGGTGAGCATTCTCTGTGAACTATTGATCCATCTATGAGGTACATCAAGACATGATATATCTTACGATCAAATGAAGGGAAAATACTCTCTCTTTTTTTAACTTGGTTCTGCAGTGGCTTTGGCTTAGTAGTCTGATCATCTCATTGTGTCATGGGATCTCAACCAACGCACAAAAAAGTGTTAATTGAGGTTCTTTGTGGGTTTTTTTTTTTTTTTAATAAACTTGAGTCTTAAATGATCCAGGTTAAATTTCATTTTATTCACTTTCATATAGTATTCAGGTCTGTTAAACACTTGTTGGCCATTCCTCAACTGCCATTATTGTTTTATTTACATAACCTACTGTATCAGAAAAGACCATAATTCAATGATGTTTTTCCGCTGTATTACTTTTGAAAAGTGACTTCAAAGTAATGACAAGTGACACCAAAGTCCTAATGTCTGTGCTGCTATAAATGTATCCTAATCCATCTTTAAATTAAACCCGCCATCAAATATTTATTTTTGGAGCTCATGGAGAATACAACTTCCTTCATTAGAATGTTTGTACTGTACACTCTCTTTTGTACTCTCAGGCACACCTTTCGCCATTAATCATGTCATTATTGAGGTTGGCACGTATTAAAGGTTTATTCCCAAAGTGGTTTCATGTCTTAGTCCGGCTCATAATTGACAAGCAATTATCCTGTTTTGAACCAGTCATGCTACAGCAAACAAAAGAATGTAGTAATAAGCTACAGCAAGTCTTTGTTCCATGATAGAGAACATTGTCAACTTTATCACACTCTTCAAAAAAAGGTCCAGGCCCTTACCTGAGCTGTGGCTCAGTGGTAGTTGGTTCAATCCTCAGCTCCTGCAGCCACATGTCCAATGTGTGCATGTGGGCAAGACACTTAACCTCAAGTTGCTTCCTCTGCAGCATGTAAATGTGTCTGAATAAATAATTAATATTGATGGACACTTTACATAGCAGCCTCTGCCATCAGTGTGGAAATGGGTAGGTGTGACACAGTGTGAAGTGTTTTCAATAGTCAGAAGACTAGAAAAGTGCTATACCACCTCAAGTCAATGTACCATTTACCACTGTTACAATTATTAGAGAAAAGAAAATACATAGATGCAGATTTCACATCTCGTGTTCCCTTTTTTCCTTAAGCTGAATATTTCACTTCAGAACTAACTATATGTTCATTCCTCATGTTTCACATTCTTCATAAGCTACAGAATGTTCTCAAACAAAGAAAGACTAAAAGCTATCCACATACTGTTGGTGAGTGAATTAAAGTCGTAAGCTACAATTCAAACTGTCAGAGCCCTATCAGATTTGTCTCATCTATTTCAATCTTATAAAAGGTACCCAGTGCTGCCATAAATATGTTTTTCTTTCATGCAAACCTCATAATGCAGGAGAATTAAGGCGATTACAACAGCATCTCTTCACTCTGCTATTGTGTCCAGAATGTCACTCAACAATATGAGTTTGTGCAGAAGATCGCTCTAATCCACCATAATCCCAAAGAACATATTGTGTGCTCCATTATTTACACAATGTCCAATATCCTCCTTGTTGAATGCCCGCCGGCTTGTCAGGATGCTTTATTTGTTCCCTCGGTCGTATTGAAATTCCAATGCTGACCTATGCATAGCAGAAATTATAACATCCTTATTATTTCAACCTGTGTCACACTAGATCATTCATGTTCCTTTATGTGGCACGAACATGCTTTAGTTCAAGTACAGTACATGAAGTACAATACCATACCACAGGTTTATACTTCTTCCCACTCCTTTTTGGACGTGTACATTACATTTATACAGAAAGTATTTGGGAGCTTGTTTTCATTCTTTGTCCATATTACTTTTTTTACATTCCGCTTTCTTCTCTCTTTTTTCTTTTCTTTTTACAACTAAATTAATTAAACTAAATTACAATTAAACTAAATACCTGAATAATACATTTAAGACTCCATCGTTCATTATAAGACTCTTATCAGCACCTTTCGCTCATAAAGATGCAAACCTCAAGGTGGTACTGAGAGGAAATTCAAGTCATGACTCCTTCTCCGATAGATAGAACTGAAATATGAGGAGTTATAATTCTAACTACTTTGTTTGATTCAACCTCAGAGGACTTTGAACATACTGAAATAATCTCAAAACAAAGAACACAAATGATATTTAGTATTCACGTCTTCCCATCAAAACAGGTAAACAGAATACTGGTGTTATATTTGCAGATCCACACTTATAATTCATATTGTGCATTGCTGCAGAAGATTTCCAAATAAACAAAACAACCAAAACCTAATAGAGAAAGCATGATTTCATCCAGTGCTACGTGTTTACACAGAAACAGCTCGAACATAAATTCAACACAGCCACATGCTTCTCACGTCATGGGAACCAGTGCGTGTTTTCCTGTCAAAACACATCCCCTCTGATGGACCCAGCTCTGGCTCACAAGAGCTTTCCCTCACATGAAGCTCATCAACTCTGGAATGATTGACAGTCAACAAATGGTCCCTGTACAAGAGCTGTGAAAGGTGTTAGTGTAAAAGGTGAGTGTGTGTGTGTGTGTGTGTGTGTGTGTGTGTGGGTGGTGGTAGGGAGTAGAACAACATTCACATGTGAATTCATCAGTAACCTTTTCAGCGATTCACAGTTTTCCCTCCTTGAGTGAAGAGTGAGGCACTAGGATTTACTTTAAGGTTATCTTTTAATCAACGAAAAAGCAAATGATAATGCATTAAATAAATGACATATTGTATTAAGTAACTATGCACCATAAACTGTATTCAGTTTGTATTATTCTTATCACATTATACTTCTTGCAGATAAATTGACCTGTTTTCATTTGTCAACACAATACACAATTACTTTGTAATTAATAAGCCAGGAACTCAACGATTCTTTTTACGTTATACAAGAGTGAGGAAGCAATATTAATGTGGATGTTTGGAAATAAACAGTTGGACTGTATTCCCATGTAGTTGCACTTATTCTTTAAAGTCATTTGGTTGAAAGCAGGAAGTCAATTATTTCCCTTATCTGGACCATCTGGTGTTAGTCATCAGAGAACTGATGTCATTTATGTTAGCAGGGCATTTTGGGGTGAATTAGAATAACTGAGGAGGCTTTACACTTAAGGCCACTTCATTTTTAGCTCTGGGCAAGGAAGTGTATGCAGAAATATTCACTTCCACAAATTGTCTCCTATTGCTCTCTCTGTGACCCCCAGACTCCATGGAAGGATATGAATACTCGTGTATACAACATCTTTGAACGTGGTGAAATAGAGGGCAAAGAATCATTTGCGGGACACACTGTCCAGGGTTATGGAATAAGAGCAGTGTTGCATTGAGAAAAAAGTCTACATCAATATCTATGGAAAAGCTGACTTGGACTTTAAAGACTCCATAGAAAGCTTGTTGGATCAATTCAATCAGCCCCCACGAGCACAGCGAGGCAGGATGGAGCTTGATGGATCATTGTGTAAACAGTAACTTGTGTCAGCTCAAAGATTTCAGAGCTGAGTTGCTACATTGACTTGTTTTGATAAAAACCTTTCATAGCGTATCTTAGCAGTGTCAAACTATTGCTTCATCACTCTTCACCTTAACGTTCGTACAAAGCATATTTTCTCTATGAGATTAATGTTATTTTTGTCCATGGTCTCTGACAACTAAACTATATAGTATAACAGATTTGGAGAAAGAGGCACTTTCTTCAGTGCGTATGCAAGCTCAGTCAAGTGTGAAATAGAAAAGCACAGAATTCAGGAAAATGTGTTTTGGAAAACTACATTAAAACCTAAATGCATGATTACTTGCCCTATTATCTCAATTGACATCCCCCATTTAGTTTGGGGTTAAAATCAAACAGCTTTAAAGCTTAGGTTTCCCCTTAAATGGTTGTTTATAAGAAATAGACAGAAGTTGGGTTTGATTTCATACCCAAAGTCAGACATGCTCGGCTAAGTGAGGCGGGTGTCAGCAGAGTTATCTCTCCTTGCAAGAGTGCATGTCTGCCTTGCCTGAGTTCTTGAAAAAACAATCAAACTGGCCAACTGTGTTTCCAAGATAAATCCACAACTGCTTTTTCATTTTCTGAACAAAACAAATATAACTGAAACAAAGTCATTATGTATAGCAGGAAATTATCTTCAAAAAAGTTCAATCATCTGGTAAATGTGAATGTCTGGTTGGATTAGTTTTAAAGCTTTCACGGCTCCAAAGATCCTAATTGTACAGCGCCACTAAAAAGTTCAAATCTGGAAATCCCATTAGATTCACCAGGGGATCTTCACTGTTTATTACCCCTCAGCCTAGACAGATATAGTTTACAATTTGTTAGCTACTGTTGCCTGAATACAAAAGTAAGAAATTAAACTTATGGCTTCCATTGGAGTCATTGCAACACATGCTGTACTGGTATACAAGAAAATTTTGCAAATCTTTGAGACATCACAGCCACCTAGATACAGTAAAAACACAATCCTTGAAAATCAGCCCAAGGATGATTACACTCTGTACATTGGGACATAAACAAAAACCAGATTCAGCCAAATTTGACAGGAAAAGCTTCCTTTAAAATAATAGTATTACAAAAGTATTGTACAATGTGTTTGTTCTGTCCAACACCCAGCACAGAAACACCTTCAGGTGGAGTGTCATCACAGCTTTTCACTTGTTGTCAGTGTTGTGTTCTTATATAGCCTAAACTCCATGAATGTATTAATGGAGACTATATGGTCCACATCTGTATGCTACCATGTTTCTGATACACAAATCCCTCTGAGACACGTCTTATATAATATATTCATGACTGGGTACATGAGGGCAACATTTGTTTTGATTGTATCATTAAATGAGATGAGATGACATTCTTGCACTGACATTGCACTAATTAGTAAAGCACAAAAGGATGGAATAAAAATGATGCAGTGACATGTTGGAGGTTGAATAAAGGTCTAAGCTGAAATGTTGTTACGAAGAAATTATTGACGCAATTGTAACAAGCGTACCTGCGATATCTCACAGAGCTGCTGGTTGTGGTCCAATAAGTGATGATGAGAACCAGTAGCAGCTTAGGAATTGTTTGTAGAATTATGAAATGTGCTCAAATACTTTGACTATCTTCCAAGTGATCCTCTGGAACATCCTGACCTAAACTCTGCTTAGCTTCTCACGAGTCTGTTTCCTATCACACACATGTGAAAGCATTTTGAGTTGAACTTAGAGATGACTGTGGACCAAGTGGTACCTGTTGTCTCTTTGCTTTCTTATCCTGTACATGTGTAAGAGGGTACTTTGTGAAAATCCACACCTGTTGTCTTTAACAGTTGAATATTTCAATCAGGAGAGACTTAAGCAAGCGCTGAGAATTATTTATTTACCAGTTGAGAAAAAGATAAATGTGCAATGACGGGGACGATTAGACTCCGTCGTGACAACTTCACGCACTCAGAGGGGTAAGTGAGGCTGACAGCAGAATAGGATACGACCCCTATGGAGTCTGCTGCTGCTGGTGGTGATAGAATAATGCAGGATGTGATGTGGAGTGGGTTTGTGAACTGAAGACTGTGCCTGAACTCTGCTGAGCTGGAATAGAGGTGACTGGGTTGGAGGAGAAGGGTCGCAGTGATTGAATCGAAATGACAAAATGACTGTGAAGGATAGAGAACAGATTTTAAAATTTGGTTGAGAGGTTGTGACAGAGTCGGACTGAATTACTACTTTAAGAGTGAACACCTCAAATCAGCTGATCACCAGAGCAGAGATGGTGGAAGTGCTAGAGAGGGAGTGTCTAAATTGAATGAAGAAAACTGAATGAACATGTGAGAGAATATAACCAGTCTTCCTGCTTAAACGTACGCTGAGCTCCATTAGTCTCTTTTCATACAGTGTCTCCATATACTGTACATTCATTTGGAAAGGCAGGTCTTTCTATTTCAGTGTCTGTTGAATTTCATAAAAGGAACCTATTGATTTTACTAAGTAAAGTACTCATTTGTGGAGCACTTAAAAACAATAAATATTCCTGAAATATTCCTCCCCGTTAAAACATTTGTTTTCTGCTGTTTAAAATTGAACATGAAATTGTATTTTGCACAAGTTGCAGTCAGCTTGTAATCTTAACATGTCACTGCACCTTTGGTCAACCATGGCCTTGTGAGAGTTACTGTTCTTTCCAGTAGCGTACATAATTAAGGTATCATCAGTAAAATGTGCATATCTGGCTATGCAAAAAAGAATAATTTGTATGTCTCTTAAAAGATTATTGCCCACATTAAAAGCAGTAATTACTTATTTTTATTGCAAAGAAACGTCATGGTCACTTGCCTGACACATATATGGTGGCCCGCACATGTGTTATAGGAAAAGGCAGGAAACACTAATGAAAGTAAAGACAGCTATATATTGGTGCAGACGTCTGACACTTCAAGAGCACAAGCCACTAATTCTAGGTTTGTTTTTCTATTGCATAAAGTAGTCTTCTCTGATAGGTCTCAAACAATATTCCTTTCATGCAGTGAAAAGATTCAATCTGATGCAATAGTCAGATGTGCTCTCATTCCCCTCTTTGTTATGTAAACATTGTCTGCTAGTAGCATAAATCCAAGCTCTGTGCATTGACGGGTTAGTGTTATTTCAATTTACGAGGCATCTGCAGGGTCAGTGGGTAATGCCATAAACGCAGGCCTGTTTTTTCACCATCCCTCTGAGGCACCAAGCGAAGAGTCCTTCTGTTGTCAAAGGAAAGGAAATCAGCTCTGTGTTTTCGGACCCCTCTGTCGATTGATGACGGCCGTTGGTTGAAACATCTGGAAAGAATTTGCTTGTTTCTCATCGTCTGCTTGGCTGGGAACCTTGGCGTGCACTCAGGAAAGCACAGCATTACCCAAAGTCACATCAGCTGAGAATAAAAGAGGTGGGAGGGAATGTAAGACCCTGCTTTTACTCAATGGAACTGTTAATGTTTAATGAGTCAACAGTAACCATGAGAAAACACTTTAAGGACAACTGGAGCAGCAGGGTCTCACAGCAGTTAAAGAGGCCATCGCTGAAATCGACAACCCCAGTCCCAGCCACATTTTGACTTTTACCCTCCAGACTTTACTTAATTTGAGCAGAATTATTTATATCTTTGAACATAGCGTTGTGGGTGCATTCGAGAACTTTGGGCCTGAGCGTAAAACGAAGATGTCCCTGTTATCTGTACAATGTTAAATGTTGACCATTTTGATTCATAGGAATAGGGATGTTCCTGGCCACTTATCAACCTGTCAATTAAACACAAATCAAATTCAGACTGATCGACTTGTCAAAAACTAAGAAAACACCCAGAAAACAAAGTTGAGCTCAATTTCTTTTACAGGTCTTTAAAATACATGGGATTACAGGTCTGCATGTAAACGATGTCCAATTGCTATTTGCTATATAGGCTAATATTAGTATTGCTAGCACCGTCAGCCTTTGGTCCTACTTGCAGGTTTAAGTCCACATGTCTCTGCTGGTAAGGCATAGCTCCCATCCAGAAGTGATATGCTATTTAACCTGACACAGCTACACAAATGTAGCTCAATTCTCCAGATCAAAACACTGCTACGAGATGATGAGTCCACTGTGCTGCTTTACATGCAGGTAGAGGGGACTAACAGCACTATGGCAGTTGTAACTAGAAGTACAGCCTGGGTTTGTACACTTGACCAACATTGCAGGTCTGAAATAACAAAATGATTAATTATGATTATGAATTAATTCAGATAATTAATAACTCTGAGTCTGACTCGCGAGAGTGAAAATGTTAAATTATTTAGTCAGCTAGCACATCCCTAATTTATATGAACCAAAACTCCAGACACTTTCTTTCCAAGATGTTTGTGATGTTTTAAAAATGTATCTACAGTACAACTTTTCAAGATAATTCATGACAGGGCTTAATAATATAACAACGTATCAATGCAGATTATAATGTTCAGTTTTTGTTGGTGACGTGAATGAGGTATCGATGCAAAATGTTATTTTCTTGGCTATAATTTATAGTGTGGTGGAAATTTTATAAGGATACTGTAAAGAGCATCTAACTTTTGCTCGACAAATTAGTTATTATATTATTGAGGGATGAATTTAACAGAGACACATTTCTGTGTGTGTGTGCCTAATTTGCAATCTCATTATTTCCAAATGGCAAACCCATAATAAAATATGCATGACATACACATTATTGTTTAGTGTGCAAATGCAATCAAGTTTCCGTGTTCCCACCATTCTCAAAACAAACCCTCATGACCTACTGATTCATAGCAACAAAAAAAGAAACAGTAAATCCCTGGCAACCAAAACACACTTAATATCCACATAACATAAACACATCTGATGAAGTCCAACTGTTTCCACCTGTTGTGTGCTAAGTGCTTGGAGAGTCACTCACAGCGGGAACTCTGGCTCAGTGAAGGAGCTATTCATCCTCACATTTTCTCATTGGAAGCCAGTCTGTCACTCCACGCCAGTGTTTGCCAATGTTCTGAGCTAAAATAAGAACATATGAAGGAAGACAACAACTCTGTTCATGGATGGAACCCAAGTGACATCGACCTTTTTATGATGCATATTCCTTCATAGGCACTAGGGAGAAATAAACACCCTTTCAAGTTTGGATTAAGTTTGCTGTTTCAGAAGATGAACAGGAAACGAACACTCATCACATTTACAACAGTAACCCTAGACATCCTTTTGGAAAAGATATTCAGAAATGTAAAAAGATAGCTGCCCCCCCCCCCCCCCCCCCAAACCACCACCACCACCACCAAAAACAAAAACATTACCAGTAGCCTATAGCGGTTGGCGTGTGCCCTCCTGACTGAGGCTTAAGTCCAAGAGAGCCACTGGCGCTGGATTGAATCCTGCTCCTTTCCCACGTCGGCTCAAACTCTCTCAGGCTAAAAAAACCCCTGACAATAAATCTAAAAAAAATAAAACCCCACACGCATAAGAGAAAGACAATTTCATTCTACAGAAGACAAATATAAATGTCAGTCAGTTGCACTTTAGGCAAGACTGTTAAAGATTTTGCTACAGTACACATCCAGAGTTTTCATAAGAAATTGGATGACTATAATTTTCATCTTTCACAGAGAGAAAGAGAGTAGGAAAAGGAGAGACATATAAAGCCGTGTGTTGGTTTGTTGCAACCCTGTCCTCAGTAATATTTGAAGTCTGGTTCAAAAATCTCAGCAGAGCTTTAATTTTAGTTTATTAGTTTCGAGACCATGTACAAAAATAACAATAGTCTCACAGAGAAAAGATGCTTTGTACCAGATTATAGCAGTTTGTTCATTTCCATCAGCAATCCCCATCAATTTACATCAATATTGATACATACAGTAGCCTATAGCCAAAACTCTGGGTCATTATTGGAAACCATTTTTTCATTGAATCCCATCAGATTACAACTGTTGTCTTTCAACATTTTGAGTCTAAAAGCACAGATTGCTAGATAGAAAGTCTTTGTTATTCGAGAATTCCTTATAGATGATCAAAATGAGTGTGGTATTCATTCAACACTTTTGAAATATCCAAATATAAGTATGAGCTGGCTCACAAAGACAAGATTTCAGTGTTGCTGACGTCCTCAGTCTTACTTGTTCTTTCTTTTTATGAGGGCCACAAGACGTCCTGCTCTGAAAGTAAATGTTTCCAGTGGACATATATGGTAACACTATCTGCAAATGTATGCATGTACAGTAACTCCTGAGGGAAGACTGGTTAATGTTCATTGTGGTGAAATCGTATGGGTAAATGATCCACTAGTTTACTTTGTTGTATACGATGAGACCATAGGATACATACATTGATTTAATGCTAATGCACCTTAAATAACTGTTTAAACTGTTAAGTAATTAGGAAAGTTTGAGCCATTACTTATGGTTTGATTCCAGTGCTACATTTTTAACCACAGCAGGGTTCACTTTCTCAATTTAAATTACTTCACCATCTTGTACTGCTCCAGCGGTGACCACGCAGTGCCAAGAGTAAATCATCACAATTTAATACCGAGTTAATGGACTGGGAACACTGACTGTACTTTGACTTGCAATGTGAAAATGTCACAGCATTGTTTGTGAGAAAAGTGACTCATTTGAACAATCAATAAGCCCGGCAGACGTGCACACAGAAACCAAGCAAATATCAAGCAACAACAAAATCACCCGATCACTTGATTTTTAGAAATGTCAGCCAGCTAGGCTAAGTATGATGTACATGAAAGGGAACAGATCAATCCAATACTCACTCAACATGGTAGGTTTTAGACAGTTTTGTAAGGGACTGTTGGTTTTCCATCCAATTTAGACGTCCACTACTGTCAAAGAGGTACATCTTAGTGAGTTAGTTAGTTAGTTGCTTTTATTGTCTCCCTTGGGAGTAATTAGTTTTGGACACAAGAGAATGTCACATGTTCACATACTTGTACAGAATAGTACCTGTAAAATTCTGTTTACATATAGCATAACTTCAGCACAGAACACACGCTCTGCCTTTCCACTTTTTGCACAAACTCTTCCTATTGCACATACCCATACAACATCATTAATTCTATTACACTGATCATTTAATTGCACTCCTATTATGCTATTGCACTTCCCTATACTATCAGGGAATGAATCTCTCACTCACACATACACATGCACACTGTCTTGCACTATTTAATAATTTAACAGAGGTAGGTATGAAGGACAGTTTCTATTTATTTAACTTGCAGTTTGGTACCCCATACCTTTTTCCTGAAGGCAACAACTCATTTTTACAGGAAAGATCTTATTGCTTATCGTGTCTTGTAGATCAGCCTTCCATTAACTATTCCGCTTTTCTTGATCGGGGTTGCGGGCCTGAAGCAGCTTGGGCGAGAGGGGGGGTAAATCCTGAACTGTTCGCCAGTCTATCACAGGGCTGACATATAGAGACAGACAAACAGTCATACTCACGTTCACACCTCCAGCACCACTGTGCAGCCCTTTTGTAGATGTGCGGTAAGTAGGTTTTCTGGCACCTTTTGTTCCTAATCCAGTGCACACCATTATTTCTTTAAACTGTCAAACGTATCTCTCTCACCCTGACAGAGGTTTAAATATTTGCCATATTAAAATTCAAGCTTGAACTCTGTATTGTATTGACAGCAACCAGGGATTTAAGTGTGGCCATGCATTAAATATGCAGATGCTTCTATTAATGAGGTTTACATCATCTGTGACCGTACAGCAAACTTCATTATCATCAAAGGTTTCCTCAAAGACTTTTCAATTGTGTTCCATGACCTGAAAAGGCCAGAGAATTACACTAAGCTCTTTACGTGAGATGAAACTTCACGTTAGTCTTTGAGAGCTGTGCCATTATAATCCGCAAGAATACCACAGTCTTATCTCTACATTACCACACCTCTAGAAAAGTGAATAATTGAGGATCATTACCGGGTATAAGGCAGCTGTTGAAGGAAAAGTCACTGAGCCGGGAAATGGGACGGAGGGATGTGTTTTATGTCCATGGAGGGTGAAGATCTGAAGTGACAGGACGGATAGAAGACATTACTTCAGTCATCTGGTTTCTCATGAAGTAGGAAGCAATAGGGCTAATGACGTAACAGCATGAAGTATGTGATGTATTTGAACTAACCCTATTAGACCACAGAGAATATAAGCTTGTTTCTTCTGGATAAAAGTATCAAAATAGGCCATTGATTAAATTACTTTGCACAGCTGTGGTAAATGAGTGCTGATTGGTCGCTAACAGTATTTTAACATGAGCTTATCCTGTTAAACAGACCACTGCTCTAAAGGATGCAGGTCTCATTACAGCTCTGGAGGACTGACTTTTGCAGAGGATACGTGAAGAAAACAGTTAGAGGAACCCATATGACTGAGTGGTCAAACCGGTAAATGGAAAGGAAAAATGTCAAAGAAAATGTCAACAGGTTTTGACAGGTACGGAGTAGAAAAGCTCAATTAGATGCTGTGGTGATTCACACTTACCTGTTAAATTTAACTCACTTAACCTTAAGTAACCAATGTTTGGTTTAATGGGTTTTATAGCAGCGAAGAAGGCTAATCCTACAGAGGCTATTGAGTTTACTTAGTGGTGAAGTGGTATCTAAAGAAGTGGGTATAATGGACTCTAGATCCCCACGATGCGGCTATCAGTATCCGACTTACTGTACACACCGCCTACCAAATAGGTTACGGTTGGCTGTGGAAACACAAACAAGATCAGGCTTTACCAAACCAAACCGTACCAAACTGTACTGATCCATACCAGACTGCTGTGTGGAAACGATCCGTCCTACAGAGTATAAACAGCCTCTGTTATAAACAGTGACATGTATAACTCTTGCATATTTAGTTCCTTACAAGCCAATTAGAGACAGAGTAGGTGGGGATATTCTTTTAACATCCAAGGAAAAAGAATTAATTATCATTATGTCAGAAGTCATTGGTGTGAGTCAGAGATTTAGAAGTGCGTATAACCTTTGGAGAGTGAAAAAGAAGTGGGTATACTCTGTATACCTGTATATAACCTGCACTACACCACTGTGTTTACTATTCTCTTGACTAATGAATGTTAATGTACTTTTTTTTCAGGAGAAGAAATCACATAATGGGAACATTTAAGTAAATAATTTGCGTTGACTTATTTAAACTATTTAACAGTAAGATAATTAACAGTAAGCAGGTTTTTATGGTTGAAATAAACCACTGAAGAGAAGGTCCTGTGGTGGTTCCATTCAGCTATATCAATGTGCTTCAGTTTGTTACTTAATGGAGGTTTTTCTAAATGTTTGTCTTCCTTATCAAATGGAATTTTTCCTTGTGCTGTAAACAACATTCCCATGCACACTGGGGTAATAGTATGTTTGGGTTGGAGTAGTTTTGACCCAAATTATATGGATCATTCACTTAAGTCCTATCGTTACAAAGAAGAGTAATGTGTCTGGCATTATGCTTGACACTAATCTCCTCAAATGTATATTAATTTTAGGTTTTAATGGACATAATTGGACAATATTTGGACCCAAATTGCACAAGACTCCAAACTATTTGATCAATTGTTTGGTTTTCTGAAGCACATAACAAATGTGAATCACAACAGAGTGTTTATATATTTAAGAGATTGTTTTTAGAGAGATATTTCCTGAGGTTTATAACGCTGAGGCTGAGCCGAGGCCACCTTTGCTACTACTAACATTCACAGCTTAGTCATGTGCAACTTTGATGCACAACAATATACAGTGTGTAGAAATCGAATCAAAAATAGAAATCAAGAAGTACTCAAAGTGAGATGAAGGGAAGCTAAACTTCTCATTGCAGCGGCCGTGGACGTCCAATCCTGCCCCTCATGTGTTATCTCCCTGTCCTATCTAATGAAGGAAAAAAGGCCCAAAAAGCCACCCTAGAAAAAGTAACATTAAGGATCTGTATGGTTGGTGCAACCATGTGGAAGATTTTTCAGGAAGTGTGCAAAAATCCTGGACTGGAATATGTGGGTTAAAAAGGTACAGATGTAGAATGATTGCAGAGCCCTTGGCCCCTTCACACTGTATTATTGTAATTACTAATGATCACAAGGTGGTGGCCTTGCCAATCTAAGACTGTGAAACATCTGCTACTATTATTGACAGCAAAGACAAAAGTGTAGAACGAGTCATAGTATTTTCACGTGGAGGAAAAAGTCCCAGAGATGGTAATGCATGTGTCAGCGTCCATTCAGTTCTTGAGCAGATGAAAGAATATGGAGGCTCAGGAAAATAGAACAATTCATAAAGGCACATCAGTCTGGTATTTTTCCGAGGAGAAGCGCAGTTGACACTGCGGTGAACTGAGAAATGACTGTCAGCCCTCGAGAATCAAACAAAGAAAGCAATTAATTCTTCAATGGAAAAAGTGCGTGTAATCCCCGTTGTTTTAGAGCCAACCCTAAAACTGTTTGAGGACACATCACATTTTTGTAAGCCAAGGACTTATCGATGAAGTGGTGACAGCAACAAAGCAGAAGTCAGTAATCCATCCCATTGAATGGTCCATTTTTCTTAAGAACCCAGACAAGAACAATCCAAGCAGGTCTGTTCAAAGTTGAGGCTCCAGTGACCACAGACAATGAAATCAATACTGCAGTCAGCGAGCCTTTCACTCTTGAGCATTTTACCAGCAGGATGTCAATGGATTACATTGGCTTGGTATTTTCGGACCCCACTGAGGCCTTCTCTTGCCACCAACATTCCTCTCATCCCCTCAGCTGCTATGACAGCTGGTGAAAAACATAACTTGTTGATTAAATCTAGGAAAAAACTGATAGGACATTGTGAAAATGAGGTCACTTTTTGAGTTTACATATATGCTTCAGTTTGTGCACTTGCAATTGTTGATTTTTGTTGTGATATTTCTTCAGCTTTTAAATATTATTAATCTACAAGCGCCTGTCTCCTATTTTCTGTTATGATGTGTGGTATTGTAACAATGTGTTGTGTGTAACATGGAATAATAGATATTCAAGACAGCTGGTAACAAGGAAAAGACGACTAGGCAGACATGTAGGCAGGACCACGAAAAAGTATGTTCAAATCCTAAAATAAATAAACGGTAAATCAACAGAGAAAGAAACCAGGCAATGTAACTAGGATAACGACTTAACAAAGAAACAAGTCTGCAACATTGAACCGCGTGGGAAAAATGAAGAGTACCTTGGAAAGTTGGAATACGACTATTAAAGAGAGAAAGGAAGATGGACTGTCAGTACATTAACAAACAGCGAGAAAAACTTCAATCAATCAATGTTAATTTGTATAGTGCCAATTCACAACAAATCAAAACACTTTACAACAGCAGGTTAAATACATTTTTTATGAAATCTACAAAGATCCAACATTATTTCAACTGTAGCACTGAGCAACATTTAGCAGAGTTACACTGGCAAGAAATCAACTTTCTTTCAAGAGACAGAAAACTCAGGCAGATCTTGACTCAAGATGAACAATCATCTGCCAAAACCATGTCTGATTCATTTTGTCCAACTAAAACTGGACTAAAACTGGACTTTTAAAATGTACAGTAGATATGTTAGTCTGACTGAAATCGTACTAATTTTTCAAAGTCAGAGTACATTATGGTTCGATTTTCTCCTCAATCAGACCCAAACCGACCTATGCCTTCTGTGAATGCTTCATAGTCCCCATGCTGGGCTTTGAGCTTGAAGTAGAAAATAAAAACACAAGTTATGACAATACTGATAAATAACAAAATGATCAAAATGTGCGTACTTTGTCAGAATAGCTGCCTTTGGCTGTACACAATGAGTCTTGGCTGGAGTCTTGGCTGGAAGTACTTCATTGCTAACTGCTGGCTTCACCAAAAGCCCAGAAAAGTTGTCCATTACTTCCAAAGGCAGTAGACATCATCATGCAGTAGACATGCAGCTGGTCCTGAGATTTCTAGCAGTGTAGTTCTCTAGTTTGCTAGCAGTTGGTGGATTACATGGGTTTGTCTAGCGAGGATTACACCATTATCAATTTTCATGAATCTCAGATTTTATCAGATGAAATGTTTACCAGAATCATCCTTACCATGTAGGGTGATAGCACTCACATAACATGGATGAATCATTACTTTATTTCACTAATTATCTCTGCTATCAACAAATGATTCTCCCAGAGGTGTGGGTTCATCAGTGTTTAATATAATTTTTTGAAATATGCAATGATTTTATTGGTTTATATTGGGATAATGTTATTGCGACTCCCTGGCAGATCATGACCAAGTGTTACAAAGAGTTCAACACTTGGAAGGATCACAAAATAAATAAATAAATAATCATTCAAGTCCTTGCAAAACTTTGCTAAGTACTGAAGATCGTAGGATGATTCGAGGAACTTGGCACGCTTGTTGTTTACTGCAGCTGTGGATGTAAAAAGCCTCCCCTTCTATCGTTTCACAGAGAAACCTTATAAAAAGAAAACATCTGCACAGAAATATGAATTTAAAAGTAGCCAATACCATGCACATGCTTTCCTGTCAGTGATGTAGTTGTTAAATTCCAAGCAGCAGCTCAGGTAAATCACATTATGTGTCATTACCTCCAGCTGAACCACTTGATGATATATACTAGCCCAGTGTTGACCTTCTTTTCTGCAGATTCTCTGCACGGCCTCTGCGTGTTTCATGTTTCAAAAAGATTGAGTAATACCCCCACAGAGTCCAGGATTCACTCAACAGACACACAATATCATAAATTGACATTGCCTGTGGGGCTCCGCAGTTCAGAGGAGAAAAACTAAGGCCCAAGAAAAGCCCATTTGAAATCCTACAAGAACCGTATCAAATAGCTCTGCCACACTTTTCATTAATGTGTTTGGCACAACCACTGTTCAATTATCATACAAATGAGGGTAAAATTACTATTATTACAGGAAGTCAAGGGGCATATAATGAGAAGACCATGAAAGCCATGCTGCATTCTGTGCTTGCTTTGTTGCAGCTATGCTACACTGAAGACAGATGTGGAGTGATGCTCGACCTGAGGAGCCAGGGATTAAAGGGGATTATGTGTGAAGGGAAAGGTTGGTGTCCATGTTATCGTCTCAGGCATGTTTCCACTTAGCTTGGACCTTTTATCTGACAGAGAGACAACTGGCCCCATGAGATCACAATCACAGTACACTGTCTATACCAAACCAACAAAATGTCATAAACCCCCTCAGGTCCTCTACAAAAGTGATTTCAAACCTTTTTTTTCTCTTTGGCGCCGTCCCAACTTGCATCTAAGAAAAGCTGATCCAAACCCAGAACCCACACAAAACAATTATACATTGCTTTCATAAAGTAATAATAATAAAAACTCTGTCTTTGGAAAACTCCTCCTACTCTGCCAAAATGAAATAATTAAATCTGCAAGAACCCCATAATTATATTGCCCATACCGTACCTCTGTAAAATATAGAAACACGAAAGCTAATTCACCAACTCATGAAACCACCGGTTTGTGGCCATTTTGCACAGAAACTGGAAACCATTTGATTATGTGACCCACTAATAAGATTTAATAAGAAAAGCATATTATCTTTCCTATTTAATATGTAATCATTTGAATATCTATCATGAAATATTTCACAAGAAAACTTCCTTTGCTTCTACGTATGTTTTTTCTTGCCACTGTAGCCTTGCTAAATTGCTACAAGCTGTGCTAATAATGGATTATGATTCATGCTGGGTCTTTGTGATAGCAATGAGTAAGGTCTTGAGAGAAAAAATCTTTGAGAGAACATTTTTTGAGGAATTGGCACTACACAAAAAAAAGATTGAGTGATTGACTTTTCTTGCACAGCAAAATATGCAGTGCACATTTATTGACTTAAATGCCAACTTTTTTTTCTGGCAGAGTAAGAGCAGCTCTATCAGCGAATGTTTTTAGAAGCTTGTTTTAAAATACAAGTCCTCCAGAAAGGGTTTCAGGAAAGAAACAAAAAGAAACTATTTCATGCTTGAATCTCTGTAGGTTACATGTCCCAGGATCCAAACCACACTCCTATCCGATTTTGATCATTTCAAGAATACACTAAAATTAATAATAAAAACAGCATGTTTTTTTAAATTGCAGATCAGAGCTATTACTCCTAACCCAAACCCTCTCCACTCAGTCTGACAGGAGTCAGCCAGGTTAAGTAGTTTTGTGTTTTCTCTGTCACATTTACATTGTTTGTTATTGTTTTATTTACCCTTGTCTCGTTGTTTCAGATCCTCCTCCTGTGTTCACCTTGTGTGTCAAGTCCCCGCCCTAATTACCTGCACGTGTGTCTTGTTACTCCTGATTTCCCGCACCTGTGTCTCGTGGTCCCTGATTGTCTGCCCTATTTAAACCTCATGTGTCTTCCCTCATGTTGCATGTTTGTAGTGTTTCCTTTGAGTACCTCGTCCTAGCGTCCTCCCTGAATTTCCCTCGGGATCAATAAAGTATCTATCTATCTATCTATCTATCTATCTATCTATCTATCTATCTATCTATCTATCTATCTATCTATCTATCTATCTATCCATCCATCCATCCATCCATCCATCCATCCATCCATCCATCCATCCATCCATCCATCCATCCATCCATCCATCCATCCATCTATCCATCTATCCATCTATCTATCTATCTATCTATCTATCTATCTATCTATCTATCTATCTATCTATCTATCTATCTATCTAGCGTTTTTCTAGTCTGATCTCGTGTATTAACTTGCCTGTCCCTCGTCACTGAGCTTAGCCTGCTCCTCTAGATTTTGTCTGCTCATCTGACCACCTGTGTACCGAACCCATTATTGTATGAAAGGACTGATTATTGAACTTCCCTCTGGATCTGCGTCTGCAGTCATATCCCCTGTCGTTGTGTCACAGTCTGAAAGACGGATGGGGGGGTTAACAACTTTGCATCATAACCTGAAACCATACTTCCAGATATGACTGGGATCGTGTCGTGTTCGAGCTTTGTGTCCCATGTCCCCAACCTAAACAATACACCGTGCTTGCGACACTGATTTGTCTGTATATATGTCAGTCAATGTCATTGCCAAGGCTGTTGCTGTTTTAACCAATAGAAAAAATTCACACTGCACAAAAAGTCAAGGTTTAATACTGATTTTTCTGTACACGTGTCAATCAATGTGCAGCTGCTTCTCAGTTTGCCTAGTTTTTCATACTAACAGTACCTGCTGTGTGACGAGAGGTAAGCTATCTGTCGTGACAAAAAGGAAGTCAGCCTTTTCCAAAGAGCTGCATGAGAGTTGCAGCTTCTTTTGAAAAGTACCAGGCAATCAATATGCTGCATTTTGCACACATTGAAATTGTCCATTTTCAACCCCCCACGGTGGAGATGCTGACATACAAAAACATGATCAAACAAGCAAACACTTTGGGACAGCTTGACATACAGTAGCAATGTTTCGATCTACCTCATTGAGAACACTGGTGACAAACAACTTAAAGTGTCTCAATTTAGATGTTTGAAAATATGATCACCCTGTCTGTAACCCCACAAATAATTTAATTCAATTCAAAAAACTTTATTTGTCCCTGGGGGGCAATTCAAGTGTATGAATCATGTATCCTTGCAATCTGTTACTGTTGCTAAGTTAGCAGGTGTGAGTAACAAAAAAACAGATACTCTTAATGTGTTCCTCCCACTTTTACCTCTGCCAAACACAATGTGCTTTTATTGCAGTTCCTTTGTATGATTATCAGCAGGTTTGTGGAAAAAACACTTTCCAAAATGTCATATCACTTGCGGGAAGGATGAAAGGTCGGCCAAGGAAGACGCCGCTACAATTTAGAGTGTTTCTGGATATAACTCACAAACAAGTAATAAAAGTGAATCCTGCAGGAACAAGCTATAAATATGAGAAATTCCAATACTTGTGTTTAAAGGGGTAACCTGAGTGCCTTCCGACCCATGACATGTGAAATCCATCCAGTCCTTTGTTTGTGGTCTGTAATCTCACTACACAGAGAAAATGCTCCGTTTTAAAATGTCTCAACTTGTGACATCACAAGTTAGATTGTGATAAAAAAAAAAAGTATTTGTTCTTCTCATCCAAAACAGCTGTAATATCTTGATATATTGAAAGGTTGACAGACAAGTGTGCCTATAGGTATCTTTGCTGAGGCAGTGATTGAATAATATCTTTACTGGTTTAACTGTGACTCCGATTATTAAGCTTTTTGACAGCACACATACCCAGGATTGTACATTTAATAACCAATATAATGATTGATTTAAAATGATTAAATAAAAAGTTTCAAACCCATTTAACAAATAAAGCCAATCATTGCTCTCTTTCATTGTGCTTTTGTTACTGATTACTGCCAAATAACTAATAACGTTGGATAAGATTCATGACCAAACTGAAATTTGGCCATGAATGAATAATCTGGTTTTGATAAAGCCTTCTGTTTGGTTGCTGAAATTCTTCAACTCTTGCTCCAGGGTATTTGATGAGAAAATTGTAAATCTATCAAACAGAGCCTGAATGATTATTATCATTATTTACAGATGTTTGCTAATAATCATTTACTGGTTGATCTTTGGCAAAGGATGCATGAAATCCAACATGGTAAAAAAGACAGTAACTATCTTTCTGAATGTCTTTCATCGTGAATGCTGCAATGAATTTTTCTTTACCTATTCTAGTTGACCTTGTTGTTTTGGCTGTGTGTAAGTAGGGATGTTTGTCCCTAATCAAGAACAATAATGTTATGATGGGTTTTGCCAGGTGTTAAGACTTACGCCAGCTTGAACTCACTCTGCTCCTATTTTGTGTTTGAATGACACATACTCAAGCATGTGATCTCAAGCCAGAAAGGAAAATTACACAATACACAGTTTGTTTCTTTTTTTTAATGCAAAGTGTTTTGAATTGTGAAACATTTCATTGTCCTCAGCAATTATCATTGATTTTCTGATGGGTCTCTGCTGCAGTTTACCACACATTAGAATGAAAAACAGATTGTGACAGTCACTTGTGATTTTGTTGCAATGCAGGGGTCAGTTATGGAAGATTTTATGCACTTTTCTAAAGGATTTTTTGAGTGCAACACATGGTATTGCTTTAGACAGAGCAGACAGAGGTCATTGTTTTTCTTGGTGATTTGACATTGAGGGTTCTAGTACAGCATGCAGGTATTTTAGATAGGGACTATAATAACAGGATCATAACTCTACAGACTGAGTGCTTCTGACTGCTCAAGACCAAAGAACAGCATCTCAATCAGCGTTCTCCAACCTCGTGCTCTTATCCCCATCAAGTTTCACCTGATAAATTTGAGGTTGTTAAAGACTTTGGAACTCTTTCCCCATCACGTGCACTTACTGCTTAACGCTTAAAATGACTGGTTTGCTGAACATGTAGGTCAGTCTTTAACCCCCCAAAAATGTATGGGCTCTAAAAAATAAAGGCATAAAAAGACAACAAATAAACGTCATGAGTGACATTTTGTTAAATTTTTTAAATTGCATCAATAAAATTGATTGATCGATGCATTAATTGATTAACACTGCATCCATGTTCAAAATCCTTCATTCTCAAAATGTGGTATAAAAATGTGAGCTCTTGAGTGTGATAATCAAAATGTTGAATTGCTCAGGTGAATTTATTTATTTATTTTTTTAATTCTAAAATATTCTTGTTTGGGTGGACAGGATGGAGTCAGGAAAAAGGGAGAGAATGAGGGAGAGTGGGATAAGACATGCATGAAAGTCCACAAGCTTGGAGGAATACAGCCTCTAGCACACTTCTGTGTCTTTTTCCTGTTCTTTGACAGATTTTCCAACAAAAGTAGCAACAATCTTTGTCTCACTTTGTGCTGTATACACTTGTGTTTCGTGTTGAAAGACATACAACACTTTCAAACCAAGAACATGTTGTCTCAAGTATTCAGAGAGCCTCTTATACTGGGTGTTACAGCGCCATAGAAATTGCAATCTAAGATGATAAAGTACGTTCATACCACTAAATCATCACTATTTTTCGATCTTAAATGTTTGGGAACAATTGTTTCAAATGACACTGTTGCCCTTTCACTGACTGCACAACATGAACACTTTTGCTTCCACAGCACTTATAATAGAAGTGTAATGAAAACTGATTGGATCAATTACAGCATCATCACTGACTCATGGGATGATGAGCAACTGTCTGTGTCTCAGCTCCTCTGGGTTGCTGTTCATAGCTTTTATTGCAAGGAATACACACTTTAATAAAGGCAAAAATGTAGCAGAGGACAAATGAAGGCTTGTTCTGTAATAACACCACTTTAATGAAAACAAATGAGATGCTATCTAAAACCTGACCGTGTGCGAAGCCCCCATCATTAACTCGGAGATGAATCCAGAAAAGACAATAACAAGAAAAGCATAAACATTAATACTTTGCAGGCTTATTGAATTTAAGAAAGGTTCATTGGCCATTCTCACGGGGCTTCAGAGCATCTCGGTTTTGCTTGTTATTTCCTGATGACTAACACTTTAAATATGACAAGGAAACTGTTGAATGCAAACAATTTCCTTATTTCATTTCTTGATAAGTATCTTATCTTGACTAAAGTATTTTAATGCTTTCTATTACAAAACAGATACAAACAAATACATTTCGCTGGCAAGTGACATAATCAAAATCAGGATTACAATTTATGTGTTTTTTTTCTAGTCCCAAACTTTTGCACATGTCGTAAGAAAGATGAAAGACCCTTAAAGTCAACACTGTGTTGTGGGGTGGCAGTAACCTAGTGGTTAGTACATGTACTCCATGTCCAGAGGCAGATTCAAATCCAACATGTGGCTCCATGACATTGCACACTCTGTCTCTTCACAATTTCTGACTCTACCCACATTCCTTGACAACAAAGTGTTGCTCATTGTTCACCAGAATTTTCACTTTGGAAAACACCAATAGTAAAGTTTTATTGACGCAGTTCATTTTTCCACTAATTGTTTGAGTTTTGACCAGTGATGTCCCTAGTGACTTAAAGAGAATGTGCTGTTCATGGTCTTCGAGAATCCTTGATAACTGTGAATTATTTAAAGCAAAGTTCATAATATGTCTGTTCTTGAGAAATGCAAGGAATCCAAAATATTCCAAATGACTTAGGAATTTTGTAACAGACTAATGGTGGAAAGTCATTGTTTTGTTTTGTCAAGCAAAGCTGTCAGTACATAATTCAGATGATGCTGTTTAAATGTAAGACCTAAAGGAATCGTGACTTCAGACTGAAGTCAAATGAAATCACGGGTTTAGAGATCTGTGTTAACCATATTCATGTGACACATGAGGACAGATGTTGCTAGCCAGGAGACAGACTAAAGCTACAACATTTATTGTAAGTATGAACCTTCATTATCCTCTCAGTGAATCACACACATAAAGGAATTCACGTAGGAAGTCTACAGCAGTACATTTCTACAGCTGCATGTGATTTCATTGGGACATGTAAACATTTCAGTGATGCCTGATATTCTGTATCGACTTCAAAGAAACTTTGGCAACAACAGAAGGTCAAGTTTCCAAAAGATGGGAAGCAGCTCGGGGTCTGATGTTTCCTGAATGCGGTCGTATAAACTGTCAGCTGGACGTAAAGTTGATTTATTATTCATATTACTTTCTATATGATCGGTTCTGTATTTCACAAATGTATTCACTGTCATTTGGCTGTAACTTCTGAAGGTTTTATTTTCCTTTTTACAAACCCAATCAGATATCAAACTGTACTTAAAGAGATGTCCTTGATTTTTACAGTCCTTCGTATTTCCCTCATATCCTGTTGGTTCCAGCCTACAAAAGGTGGCCATCTGTGCGATTACACACAATGTATTATGGTGTAAATTGCAGCAATTTGTGTTGTAATGACCTAATATGTATGAAATGTCTCTGCTTTGTACTGTGTGGCAGTACTGTCGCCAATCCATGGCTGTAAAGAGTCATTTCTTCAACCTGATTCTACTAGGGGAGACAGACAGCCTATAACGGCATGTTGCGCGCCCGATGTACAGAGGCTATTGTCCTCTTCGACCCTTTGTTGCACGTCATCCCCCACTCTCTCCTCTCAACGTCTCCTGTCTCTCTTCCGCTGTCAGATCCAATGAAGGTAACAATGGCCCAAAAAAAGAAGAAAGTGTTTTTCAGGTTGTTGTTTAGAAAAGCAGACCCTGATGGCAAAGCATTGTAATGTATGTATTATTGGATGTATGTATTTATTAAACTGAACAGAAGCCATCAGTGTCTCTCAAGAGCTTAGGTCACTTCTTACTGCTGCTGCCATTGGCTGCTGTTCATCCAGCTCCACTTTGGAGCATCCACTTGTTGACCCCGAGTCCACCACCATCTGAGTGTAGGAGATACGTTTATCTGCTTGCTCTTGATCCCTCGCCTCTCTTTCTTTCTCTCTCTGCTCTGCTGTTCTCTTGTGGGGAGGAATGAGGTCACTGCCTGAGAATGATTGCTGTAAATATTCTACATACACATTATAATCTATTCCATATGGCTTGGCAAACAGGAGTGTCTTCATATAACCTTTAATGTAAACTGATAGAAAAGGGCCTGTCTGAAGAGCATAAACACGTGTACATTATTCTAAGATTACAATATGTGATTTCTAGGAAATCAAGAGAACATGTTTTTACAATCATGTGAAACACTGTCGAATATGCACAGAAAAACTCACGCTTTTGTTTTTTGAAGGCCTCCGAATTCCTAATAGATTTCTATTTATTTTCCTTTGTTTTGAAACTATTTTCTCCATAAATAGAGCCACATGTGTTATTGGCCCATATATCATCCCATATTTTATGAGGTAGATTTTTATGTACTTATATTTTAAGGCTTTTTACTTTAAAAAAAGACCCAATGTCTCTACAGCATTCCAGCGTCAGGCCTTTAATGTCTCCTGAGATCTGCACAACATCCACTTTCATAAAATTCAAATACTGACATGTCATGTTACTCTTGAAGTCATAAAACTTTTGAATCCACTGAAGTTGCAGCCAGTAACACTGAGTTCAGCCTGGTTCTGTTTACATATCTGAAATTGTAGAAAATGGTGTTTTGTTGTTTTTAGCATGAAGCTCAGATTTATACAGTTGCTACCATGAAGCACTTCTACTCATATGTCATTACATTACAAAGGCGTTTAAATACACAAATAAAGTTCTGATGTTTCAAATACATGGGCCATCGAACGGGCAGGCAGGGATCTGGCATCGAGGTCCTCCAGAACTCGTCTTTTTGCATTCTTCATACTGGATGGAAATAAAGTAATGTTGGTTCAGCATGTCATCAGACGTTAGGTGTAAAGCAGAACACCCTCCAAAATAGGATGCAAGTCTCCTCCTGCTTAGTCTCAGACTTTGGGAACTTCGCCAGGGAGTTTGAAGGATGGGAGCCTTACTGATTTTCTAAACCGTTTTCCTTACATGCTTTTTAGGATGTTTTCCTTATGATGATGTTGAAGTGCTCAATGGGAAGGTTCATTCTGTAGCAGGCACATCACAGAAAGTCAATTCAATACATTTACATTGGTTGCTAACGCTGCGTCATAAAATGCCTCATTTTATCAATTGGACATGATGTATAATTCCAGTTCAGCAGGAAATTGCACTTTGAGAGAAACACATTAATATAAAGCATTTAAAAGTACAAAGTCATTTCCTTCCATGATCTAACTCTTAGGGTGTACAATCCTCTATGATTACAGTCAAATATTACTGTATGACATCTGGAGTATACAGTAGCTGTACAGGATAATATTCTGTTGTAATGAGAATGAGGAATGAGGCATAAATTGGTCACAGGCTTGTGTCCTTCATCTGATTCAAGTGGTTTGCCTCACAGTTAGTTTAGTATGTGACATATATAAGGCTCTAAATGACTAAAAAGCTTCAAGATTGATCCATTAGAGAGCCTGGCGCCCTAACTGGCTTGAGTATGAGCAACCTAGTCCTTCATGGGTTTACTTATGTCCACTGTTTGGTTTATTTTGCCGCTGGAAAAATAGGCTCAGATAATTATTTTAGTTGTCTGACAGTATAACAGAAAGGATCTAGTTTCTAATCCCTCCAACTAAGACTGGCATGTAATCCATCTTCTTTCTGATATAGCTCAACAGAAACAAAAAGGGTCTGGCTTTTGTTTGTATTTCAAATTATGTTTGCAGATAATTTCTTTCTGACTTAATTGGTCACAAGACTCAAGGGCAGAAATAAGGGTTGTCCATTTAACAAATGGACAGTAACTTTGTAGAATACTAGTCTTTCAATAGCATTGCTGTTAACACATCATTCCAAGTCATTGTTACAAATCAGCTGCATCATAGTTAAGGAAGGAGACGTGTAAAAAAACATATCTTGCGCTTACCCTCTAAATCTCAGTTACATCTCTGGTACCGGTTAAAGGTCATGGTTAAAATGAAAAAAAAAAGAAGAAGCCAGGAACAAAAAATGTGCACACACTTTGGGTGACAGTTCTTAAATCACAGCTAAAAGCAATAGCACAACACTTATTCGTAAGTATGGCAACAAACCAGTACTCGTCTTTATGGTAGTTCAATTTCTGGCCATGAATGTCTCCCACTGCCTGGCTTTATTTGCTTTTGTGATGGTTAAAGTAATTATTTATTTTTGCAGGTGGAACAAAGTGTTACAGTGCTTTAAGATGTAAGCAGACAGGAAGTGATGCGGTCCCTGTCTGCGGCACCTTCAGCTGACCTATTTTAACAGCATGCCAATAATGTCCCCCCTCTCTGTGTATCCACAGTGTCAACATAGATTGCTGTAATGTATTTGCACAGGATCTATGCCAATGAACAAAATGGGTACAAAGAATAAGCAAAGAGCAGGAGAGTTAATTACCATGTCTGGCTACCACTGTTACCTCATAGATTCAGCTGTAACCAGGCTGGTGCAGGTAGAAGGCATAACACTGTCAACCTTTCTGTGAATTTGTGATTATTATCAATATTTTTTTTAATTCATTTTGTTTTTGTTTTCTGTGCGCAGAGTGATGCTCCAAGTAATGTATTTTAAGTGTTTTTTCTCCACCATCCATTGAAAGCACAATGAGAGTTAAGGTTTTTGCACAAACAGATATAATAATAATAAATTGAATTCTATGGCACTTTTCTAGTCTCTTGACAACTTCAAGCACTTTTACACCGCAGATCACACCTTCATATTCGCAACGATTCACACCCTGGTGACAGAGGCTGCTCTGTAAAGTGGGGTTATGAATTGTTTTCTGACCTAAATAAAGTAGAAATGTTTAGGTTTTCCTCGCACAAACTTTTCAGTGCAAATGTGTGGAATAGGATAACAGTACATCAGAATACCTCCGATTTAAAAAATATGAATTTATTCACTCTATTATTGTTCCTTTATTCTTTTAAAACTGCCAAAGAAACCACTCAACATATTTCTCAGTGTGTATAGACATCCAGACAAGCTGTGAAAGTGTAAATCAGTCTGTCTGTCAAAAAAAGCCTTCCCCCTACTCTTTCAGGACCTGCCACTGCTTCCACAGAAAGACCTCTACGCTCTCAAGTTCCTATTTATTTATTTAATCTTATGTGACTGTCTTCTGCCCATATCTGTAAACATAGACATTTATTTACTCTACTTCTCTGAAACCATCTCATTATCCATTAAATAAATAGATACCATAAAACAAGATAAGTGAAGGTGTGACTGATTATGCAATGAGATGAAGACTAAATATTAGCTGTCATTATAAAGTGTGTTTGTCAAAGGATTTGATGTGGAAAGGCTTGATCAGCAAATGTGCAAACAAAGCTCATTTTGTCCTTCAGAATGTAAAAGATTGTTTTGCCATCCATTCAGAATGTGTTATCACTTCAAGTACTTTTATCACTCAAAAAACTGTGAAACATGCTTTTAAGAGCTGACCTCAGCGTGAGTTGCTCATGCTGCTACACATGCAGTTAGTATACAAACATCTGAACAGCCATTGGTTTGTAAAAGTTTTATGTAAAGCTTCACATTTTACAATTTGGTTGGCAGCAGCTCGTCTATCACAGGTAGTAAGGCACTAAAACAGCGAGCCGAACATCCGACTCTGATGGTTTCGTCTGACCTTTGAGATGTTGTCGGGAGACAAAGGAACATTTATATTTAAGTTTGATTATAATGAATCAAAAAAACGTTTTTACACAGTATATTTTCAGTCAGCTGTTAAAATCTCTGTTTAATTAGCAAAGCAATCTGTTAATATGATGCTACAATAAATTGATTAAATGTGGCACTCAGTAAAATCACCAAAAAGAGAAGTTTGCTGTGCCTGCTGCTGCTTCTGTTGCAATGGTTAGCTCAGCAAACAGGCTGTCCAAAAAGAGAGAGGTTGACACAGTACAGTACAGAAAGGAACTTGGATAATGTAAGTGTCAGTAGGCAGTGTTTTTACAGCTATTAAATTAGATATGATCAGTAACAGCAATCCTACTAAAATTCTACAATTGACTTAACAGACACTTTTACCTAAAGCAAAGTACATCCGAGAGTAAGTACAATACAAACAAGGATCAAGACAATAGTAAACATGTCAGTAAGTGCAGCTTTGAGTCCGATTGGACACGCAAGTACTGACAGGCAATGCAAAGAGGCAAAGTGCAACATTGAGGTCTGTTACTGAGAGCTCTAATCAGTATAGAATCCATCTTAAAAATCCTTCTTGTAAAACATCGCCATCCTCATAGTTATCATCATTAAGGTCATGCGGATTCATGAAAGAGCTTTGCACAGGGACTTTGCAGATTGAATGGAGTTTGGAAGTTCATTCCGCCACCGGGGAGCAACAGCAGTCACTGTTGATAGATGGGATTGATGAAGGTTGCAAAGTTGTCTGAACTTGTCAGACTAAGTTTAGTCCCAGTCATAACCTGTTGCCCCCTCTGTTCCATCAACAGAACCCTCTGCACTGCTGCTGGCATGAAGGAGTGAATCCAGACTTTTTTGACAAGACCAAAATAGAGACCAACATGGTTGCAGATTAATGTTAATTAAGTAGATGACAAAAAAATACTGGTTCAAATACATTTTCTTGTTTTCTTCGCTTAGACATTAATATTTAAAGCCTAACACTAGGACTTAGAATAAAGACCTGTTGTGGACTTTAGTCATTGAAGTATTTTTAAAGAGATGCGTACAGTCCGGAAACGTTGACCATGCACTGCACAGATTGAATCCCTTCGTAGATGCATGCTTTGCACTGATACTTCATTTCTGTGACCCTTTATATATTTGATTTCCTTACAGTGGTATCGTTGAGTGAGTGTTAAAGCGTTCAGCATCCTGTCCACTCAGTGCTCTTCCAGACTTGATGCATCAACAAAGCAGCAGATGTGGGTCCAGATTACTGCAGCCACATTATGTTGTTAGCGCAGCTTTCCTCTTTGCCCTGAGGCACTTGTTCAGCTCTGTTACCAGAAGATTAGAAGAAGTCACCAGTCTGTGTGAAAACACTGAAGCTGAACAGGAAATACAATTACAAGTTTTTCCTCCCTTAAGGGCCAGGACTTTCTTTTCTCTCTCTCTCTCTCTCTCTCTCTCTCTCTCTCTCTCTCTCTCTCTCTCTCTCTCTCTCTCTCTGTAATGATTTGAAAAACCTTTTTTCCAAACAAAAAGGAAGAGCAGAGGAAGACCTTTCCTCTAAATTGTTTTTTCATGTTGACCAGAATTGGAAGGGATTTTGAGAGATGACATTTCCTCCTTTTTTATATCTCACAGATATTAAAAGAGCCCGGGGTGAATGACAGAGAAAGGCTTTGCTTACCCATCTTTATTGGGTCACTTCTGTTGATGTTGGATAGCCCAAAGTCACTACTGGGATTTAAAAGTATGAATCATGAGGCTTTCTCTAATATGAGCAATGTATGGGCTATTTTAGTAAAAGGTAAAGAAGTAAAGAACTACCATACAACAAGCTCAATACCTCCAGAGGGTTCAGCAGTGATTCCCCGCTTCCTTGGCTTAGGTGGAATCCTTTATCTTCAGCCAGAGCTACTGACTTCCCTGTTCAGCTGCTCTGGAGAGGTCATTGACAGCCCTCCCATCTCCCGGAGAAGCCTGGATGTTGATGTGGCTATAAACCCTCTGCAGAATACTTGCAGAGGGTTGTATCTTTGCCTTCCAGCCACACTGTTGTATGTCGCCTGCTGTAACCTTTGAAAATTCTACCAAGTCTTTTGTCTTAGCATAATTGACTTCATGAACTGCAATTGTTATAAAGATGTCGAGCATTTTGGAATCAGCAAACTTCAAGTCAGTATCATTTGAGAAATGTGTGTTTTCCTGTCCCCTCCCTCCTTTAGTAAAAACAAATATGGCAACAGACAAAAGTCAATGATAAACATACCGCAATCAAAGTGAAATTTTAATACAGGAATGGTTGATTGATAATGTTGATCTGCAGTATATACAGGCAGCTAGACGTCAATGTTCAGCTAAACAGGTACAGAAGAGATACATTTCCCAGGTAGTCTCAGGGATTCAGTGTTCAAATTGTAGATGTACCACCACAGATGATCTAATGTGTCCCATCGAAACTGGAATAATGTTGAAATTTTAAACCAGTTGTATCTATGCACAGAATTATTTTCCAATATGATTCATACCAGGTATTCTTATATGTTGATTAAACTATCATTGTGTTTTCTGATCTCAAGAACAGAAGTAGATCATCAATCTGTGAACTCAAAGTTAAAACACAGACAGGCTGCATGTTGAAGTACGCCAACCAGACAGACTGGTTAGAGAACACAAAGTGAGGGTGATGCTATAATCAGAAACTTTAAAGGTACAGTCACTGTACCAACTCCACCAATGCTATAATGCCAACAGTAGCAGACAATCAAGTTTGTCTTTAAGAAAAGTCCCTCACAAGGCGTGGAGCTTGTTTTTTAATATCCTAACATCCTTGTACTGCTGTTGGCAGCCCATTGTTGCACTTCTCTGTGTGTTTATCAACAACAGGTATGAACATATACTTTTTCTATCTCTCTATAATGATAATTATTTAAAAGGACAACAGTAGGCACATCAGTTATTTTGTATCTAAAATTTAAAAAGTACCAATCAGGAAATACTGGGGAAAAAAGAATAAAACTGCTGTTTAAATAGATTCTAAATTTCAATCTTAGATATTTTAAAGACTGTTTCGCAATACAGGATCACATTAAAAAAATATATGTGACAAACCAGTAGAATTTCGATTGTAAGGTTAGGAGCTTTTTGATGTCGTCTTTCCTAAAGGTGTTGAAGTCGTGTCCAGAAAAAAGTGGTAAAAATACCACTTAAATGTTTCTGTCAGTTGATGACAGTACAAAACTTAAATCAAACTACATTGTGACAACTTTTAGACGACTATAACCTTTCTCTTGCTCACTGATGAAGGTAACACACTTTAACCCTTTTGATGTTTGATATGTTCTCACCTCTATTTTCTCTTTAGGTAATGGAGGAAATTCAGTCACTTGGGATCACAGGAACACCATCACAGCCAATTTTCCCACTGTCTTCCCACACTGAGAGATGGGGAGTGTTACCATGTCTTTATCAGCTACAGCAGCACTGACTACCAGTGGACCCACTCCCTCATTGATCAGCTGGAGGCCTGTGGGCTGCAGGTCTGCTGCCATGAGCGGGACTTCACTCCAGGCCGCACCGTATTAGAGAACATGTCTGACTGCATCCAGGAGAGCCAGAAGGTCCTGCTGGTTCTCAGTTCAGACTTTGTGAGGAGCCGCTGGTGTCTCCTGGAGGCCAACATGTCTCTGTTCAGGGACTGTCTGGAGAGGAAGCCCATCGTCCCAGTGCTGTTGGAGCCAGGAGTCTCCATTCCTCTCCACCTCTGCCACCTCACCTACCTGGAGGCCAACGACCCCAACTTTAAGAATAAGCTGCTCAAGGTGCTCTGCACCCCAAACCAGCAGCTTCAAAGCTCCACTGTGGTACCTTTCCAGTCTGCTCCCTCTATCTACAATGGGAAGGCCCTGCAGCCTTTGACTGCTGTCAATGAAGAAGGGCTCCGTAGATGGGATATCGGTCGGTTTAGTGACATGGAGGTACCAGACCAACTGCGTCTGGTCATTGAGGACCACAACAAGTACAGAGAAGCTGTGAGGATCATCAACAGTGTCTCTGAAAATAAGATTTACTTAGTCTGGAGTCGACGTCTCATGTACTTGTCAATCACAATACTTTTTGCACTTACAATATCTATATTTTTATTCATGTTTTATATGTTTTTAGTCCGCTACAGACCAAATCTCTGGATGTTCACTATTCCAATTCTGTTTTTTGTTGGAGTGGGGTTGATGATTCAGGTATCTTTGTGGCAAAAGAACGAGGGGGATTTCATAGAGAGGGAGATGCAGAAAGCTATAGGTCAAGCAAACATGTTGCTGTCTATGGAGAAGGTGTTAATGGGATTTTTCTCCAATGCTAAAATAGACCTGGTGTATGTTTGTCTGGACGGCTGCAAACAGGAGTTTGCAGAAACATTTTCTGAGCGTGATGTCACAGAGGAAATGTTTGGAAGAGCTCTGATGTTCTTCTCATCAGGTTACACCTGCTGCCTTGCTAAAAAAGACTTTCCCTTTGCCCAGCCCAGCTCCTCTGGTCACCTGGAGGGAGGAGTGTGTTTCTGTCAGTATGTGTCCCAGCAGCTGAGTAAAGACAAATGGGAATAACTAAAACGTGACTGAACTGGAATAGACCAAAAAAGCCCATTTTCTTAACCTGTGTCTTTTCTATTGCTCTGTATACGTAAAACACTTGATACCTGTATGGGTAAATGTTTGTTCAGATGTTTAGATACCTCTGGCAACCAATTACATTAACACATTTGTTAAATCTTATTTACTTGCCAGTATGTGCTACAACAGCTGGTCAGAAATAAGTGTCACTAGAATTCTTGGATATAAGCAAAAAAACTGCCCAAAGTTTGGTGGCCTCACATTAAACAAATCATGTGATGATATTCTGACATTGGAACTCCATGAGCAGTTGTTGAAAGCTTTGAATTATGACAAACTCATGGCTCTTGATAACAATTTGACAGTAAAAAACTGAAAATAAAGTGATTGGGAGCAGGAGCTCAGGGTAAATTTGACAGATGAATCGTTCAATGACTCCTAGTGCCAGGCAGCAGCTTATACAATTCAAGGTTTTACACAGTCCACTTCAGCAAATCTGGAATATTTTAAATGTTGTATGTCCTATTATTGCAGACCCGTGTGACAGATACCATGTCTCCTCCTGTAATTTTAGTCATTGCTTCTGTTTTTATTCCAGACTGCACAAATTCTGGACAGACTAATTAACAGTTGTGATCAATGTTCAGGAAGTCCCAGATAAAAATGAATCCTTTTATTACTCTTTTTAGGGTCTCACTTTAACAACTTCAAATTAACTCCTTACAATCAGAAATCTTAGCTTTTACTTTACTTTCCTTCTTGGCAAGACCTATTTTAAGTCCTTGGACTAACTAACTCCCCCTACCGCCTGTTTTTTTAAATTGTTGTTATATTATAATTATTATTCTTTAGGATCATTTTTATTTCTAAGTAATTTAATTAGTTTGACCTAATCTATTAGATACTTCCCTTTTTCTTCTATTGCTTTTGTTTACTTGACAACAGACTAATACACATTCCTTCTTTATGTCATGCATTTTGCTATAATATTTCAATATAGACTATGTTAATTACAGATCCCCTCTGGGGATGTTGGTGAAAACTGTAAGTCTTATTCATGGCCATGAAATAATAATTTGTGGCCACAATTTTAATTTCATTTTATTTTCATCTAGGGATGAACTGTAATGACAAACTCGAGTCACTTGTGGTTATGGGAATGGAATTAGCAAGAGACATTTAATGCAGCTGCTAAAATTGCATGGTTTGAAACACAAAGAATATGTTGATCGTGGGGTAGATTTCGATTTCATAAACTGGAAGGACCTGAGAGACTTCATCTCCTAATGTCTCGTGCTGTAAAGCCTTAGTATTCAGCCAAGTTATAGTAAACCTAACCATGTAGTTTCCAAACTAACAAAACACCTCAACACTTCAACGACTCAACAAAATTCTACACACATTTATTCCATGTCTGGCCGGTATGGTTTACTATTTTGAGGCCACAAAATAATATTCTGTGACCTTGAAATTGTAATTTGTGGCCTCAAATTAGTGTCATAGCTTCTAAAAATGTGTATGTTGTTTTATTATTATTTTGTGAAATGTCAAAATGCTTTTTGTGCCTATGTAAAGAACTTTGAATACCTTGGTGTCTGAAAGGTGCAATATCAATAAATTAACCATACCTTAATTTACTTTAATTCATGGCCACAAATTAGTATTTTGAGGTTACAAATTCTTTTTTTAGAGGCCACAAACTCTAAAATACTCACCAAAGTCCCCAGATCAGGTTCCGTCATTTATTGTTCCCGTTCTGTAAAAAACAAACAAACAAAAAAACAGGGGTAACACTTGTAATTTTGTACTGTGCTCATACTTTCATCCATAGTAAAAATATGAAATAATGAAAGGTATTCGGGGGGACTTTTCAGTCTCAAGTAACCAAATTTGAAATATTGTAGCACTTTAAAACAAGCTATCTACGTATTAGCACTTATCCAGTCAGTGAGTCTTCTTAGTTTGACTATAAGTCAACCTGATCAATGTTTTTTTTCTTATAATGTTGGTTTAATACAAGTAGCTGAGAGCCATAAAGGCACAGTTACTTCATTAATGTTTGACGCCCCTTAAATGTCAGAACTCGCACTGTCCCTTTAAGAAACCTGAAACAAGAGCAGTGAGGTTGTCTTTATGTTTTTACTTCCTGTTTGACTTTGCTGTCTTTGCTCAACTTCTCGGTGTGATTACTCTCCATTTGTTTGCCTAAAATAACATTGTCATGGACAGGTTTTAGTCTTCACATTAGGTACTGTATTATGTGTTTTTCTGTGTTCTTTTTGTTCAAATAAGAGAAATTCAAATTCTTTTTTGTGCAAGATAAAACAAGAACTTTGTATGAATGGGTTTTGGGCCACATTAAATCATAAATGTATGAGAATGAAGTCAGAAGAGAATAAAGTTATACGTTTTCCTGAACGTAAATATGAATAAAGTTGCATATTTATGAGAATCAAGTAATTATTATAGTTTGTATATTAACAAGTTGTGTAACTCTGATCAACGCTTTGTATTTAGGAGACTGTGGATCAGCCTCTGGTGTCCAACAGTCCAGGACATGTAACAAAAGAATCATTTTAATGAGTAATGGGCTTTATTTCCTAATCTGGTGTATTGAAAGATAGCGGCATGCTGAACTTTATGCTTTTTCATCTATTATACATTTTAATCTATATACATTTTTTAATGCAATACTTCATTAATTCAGTAAGACAATTAAATATATTAATAAATGTTTATATTTCATGAAAAACTCATCATATTTAATTGGTGATAATGTCGGTTGGTTTGATTATAATTCTAACTTTGATTACATTTCTTTTCTTTTTGTTGGTCACGTCCTATATTGAGGAGTACACAGTTGCAGCCCCCTTACAGAAGCCCCTACATGACAAAGCTCCTGGCATCACACAAGGGACATAAATGACGAGGTGAGACCTCTGTTGTGAATTTTTGCACGATACCAACGTCATCGGCTACATACAAAGAGGTTGAAAATAATCATTAGAAGTCTGGAGAACAAGCTTCTGATCAAAGTCATCAATATCTTGGAGCCGAAGGTTTATGGGGGGAATGGAGTTGAGGGAACTGTTTCAAGTTTCATTACAATCAGCATCAAAAATTGGCTTTCCTAGACAACATATTTAACCAAAACCTAGCAACAGCTAAGAGGTCAAAAGTCCGATGTCATGTTTCGTTTGAAGGCCTTGATATCAACTCCCTCCATGTTAGGCCACTCTACAACACTATACAGTACAGTATGCCTTTAAGAATAACCAGTCGCAGAGAGTGGAGCTGGGTTTTCTACTTCCTTGTATTGCTGTGGATAGACCAATGTTGAACACCTTTATGTGTTCAATTAGAGGTATTAGAATATTTTAATATTTTTCTAAAATAATAAATAAATGTAAATAATATCAGAACTCTGATTCTCACTTTCCTTTCAACTGTTTCAGAGGGGCTGTGGGTTTAAAATCTTCAAAAATTACGTGTATATTTTCTAAAATCATGCACAATGAAAGACGAGAAACTCCAAAGTAACATGTTGTGCTACATTCTATTCTATTCTTCTTACATTCAGCAAGACTCAACAATATGATGATTCTTTTTAAATAAATAGGTCCCTGTTACAATTTTATATTCTGACATTGATCTTGTCTTCATGCAGCAACAATTATGACAAAGACCTCCTCAATGTCTCTTTCAGTTTGTGTCAAATTTAACTGACTGTACAATCTCTGCTGGTAGACACCAAAGACTGTTCGGACTTCTTTGTTGTCACTGATAAAGAAAAGTGAATATACTTCAAAATAGACTTTGAGCATGAACCATAAAAGTGTCCTTGTATATCAATATAATAGTGTTTATGTTGCCACCTCTTTCTTCTCTTTAGGTAATGGAGGACATTCACTCACTTGGGAGCATAAACATTCAGTCACAGTCTGTTGTTCCTCTGTCTCCAACCATCCATGATCTTCCCACACTGAGAGATGGGGAGTGTTACCATGTCTTTATCAGCTACAGCAGCACTGACTACCAGTGGACCCACTCCCTCATTGATCAGCTGGAGGCCTGTGGGCTGCAGGTCTGCTACCATGAGCGGGACTTCACTCCAGGCCGCACCGTATTAGAGAACATGTCTGACTGCATCCAGGAGAGCCAGAAGGTCCTGCTGGTTCTCAGTTCAGACTTTGTGAGGAGCCGCTGGTGTCTCCTGGAGGCCAACATGTCTCTCTTCAGGGACTGTCTGGAGAGGAAGCCCATCGTCCCAGTGCTGTTGGAGCCAGGAGTCTCCATTCCTCTCCACCTCTGCCACCTCACCTACCTGGAGGCCAACGACCCCGACTTTAAGAATAAGCTGCTCAAGGTGCTCTGCACCCCAAACCAGCAGCTTCAAAGCTCCACTGTGGTACCTTTCCAGCCTCCATCTATCTACAATGGGAAGGCCCTGCAGCCTTTGACTGCTGTCAATGTTGAAGGACTCGGTAAATGGGATTGTGGTCAGTTCAGTGACATGGAGGTACCCGACCAACTGCGTCTGGTCATTGAGGACCACAACAAGTACAGAGAGGCTGTGAGGATCATCAACAGTGTCTCTCAGAATAAATTGTACACAGTTTGGGCTAGAGGACTGCTGTTCTCTGCTTTTGTACTGCTTTATATGTTTATGATAGTGATATCTACACTCTTGACTATTGCATTAGCATTATCCAAACATGTAAACATTCTTTTGGCTTTCACTAATGCATGTCTGTGGTTGGTTTCCTTGGGGTTGTTTTTTCAGTTCATTTTCTGGAAAATGGATGAAGTCACTTATACACTGAGGAAGATGCAGAAAGCTGTAAGCAAAGCAAACATAATTCTTTCTGAGGAGAAGGTGTTAATGGGATGTTGCTCCAATTCAAAACTCTATCTGGTGTATGTTTGTCTGGACGGCTGCAAACAGGAGTTTGCAGAAACATTTTCTGAGCCTGATGTCACAGAGGAAATGTTTGAAAGAGCTCTGACGTTCTTCTCATCAGGTTACACTTGTTGCCTTGCTAAAAGAGACTTTCCCTTTGCCCAGCCCAGCTCCTCTGGTCACCTGGAGGGAGGAGTGTGTTTCTGTCAGTATGTGTCCCTGCAGAAGAGTTTAGAGAAATGGGAATAACAAAAACATGACTGAACTGAAATGGACCAAAGTACTATGAGTCACTTCTAGTCGTGATTCATATACTGTGCAGGTATCATGTTACAACCAACAGGGTTTTCTATACAAAAGATGAATCCTGCCTGTACTTTAAACAATGTTGTGTCTCTTCAATTATTTTGTCAACTATATATCAAACATTTACATCTACGGTTGACACAGACAGACAGACAGACAGACAGACAGACAGACAGACAGACAGACAGACAGACAGACAGACTAGTTCATTTCTGTTCCTAATAGCCTGCAATTATTGAAAACTCTAAATTGAGTAAGACAGACAGCTAACATTTTTTATCGACAGGTTCTCCGTTCGTCAATGACAATGAGCATACCTCTACTGTCTGTACTGATTATTCAGTTACTGATACCAAAAAATACTGGTTATTGACATCCATCCCTAATGTGTACTGATTATGAACAAATTCCTTTTTTGATCCAGGCTTTAAACATTCTTGTTCATTTCTGATTTAAAAATGGCCATTTTTTATATTGGACCCCATCACATTTTTGCATCTGTATTAATGACTACTACAATGTTTCCCTCCTCTTTTGTTGCTGCCCCTTTAAGAAATGTGAGAAAAAAAGAAACATTGGCATGTTTCCGGATTCTGCTTCCTGTCTGAACTTTTGGTCTTTGCTCAACAGTGTGATTATTCTTCTTGAGTTTGCCTGAAATGACACTGTCACAGACAGGTATGAGTGTACATAGCTATGAACTGTATGATGTGTTTTTGCTTCACTCTGAAACAGATAAACACACGTCTACACCTTTTCCTGCTTTCTTTTCAAGCTAAATCAAGCAAACATGTTGCTCACTGGGGAGAAGGTGTTAATGCGATGTCGGTCCAAGGACATTCAATCCAGCATCAATGCCCAAGACAAACAATTCAAAAGCCAGTATTTTATTATTATTTCTTTTACATTTGTATAGAATCCATAACAATGTTTTTTCTTTGTATAACCTCAAAGCTTCAATTAATTTTCTCTATGTTTTATCAATAATTGTATTCCTTTATCTAATCAATATAAAAATATCTAATAGCCGTTAAGGACTGCAACTTTCGTTTATGATGAAAGCTCTTCGAACTGCAGAACTGTCTCTTTCACAATCCATGTAGGGGGATGTTTACCCGTTTAAAGTTGCTGAGTTTGCTTTCACTTCTTGCTCAATTCCTTTCTGTGATGACTGGCGTTAACATTTCTCTGAATCAACAGAACCATGAACAGGTATGAAAGGACATTTCCTGTACTGTATCTTTTAGTTTTATGCATACAAAAGGCATTTATATATTTATCTTTCAAACAAAATTAAAATGAAGCACAAAGGCTTATATGTTCTGCAGTTTCCCTTTATTTACTTTACTCACAAAACATTACCAGTCAAGTCATGAAATGACCATTTCTTGTTTATTTTAAGCAGCACTAAGCTTTGGAAACGATTAGTCAGTGAGTGATCTGACTATAGGCTACCAGATTGAATCAAATAAAACTATTGTCTATGTTTAACGTTGTAAGAGGCATATTTCATTTTGTAAATGGCAGTTTTGTAACAGGACTCATGTTTGGCCCAGACCTCTAGAGTCCTCTCATAATCATTAGCTGTGTGATACACATAGGGATGACTTTAAAGAGTGTAGGCCACGGACAAGATATGAATGCAATTCTTGGGATCAGAAGATGGAAATAAATTATGCATTTTTTTTTTTATCAGGGATATGAAAAACTGTTGCAGTGAGGAACATTTTAGAAGGTGTTTTTTTCTACTATACTTACTGTAACTCCTTAAATTAAAGTAATCCCTGAGTGTCCGACTTCTTTAAATTCTCTTGTTGGCATCTAAGAAAAAGTTGTGACTTTGACACCCAGGAAGGAACGTGAGAGAAACAGTTAGAGAGGGTTATTGGGAGGATGAGCCTTCCTGATCTGTACCTAGTTGGTACTTTGTTATTAAACTTATGTGAGAGTCATGGATTAGGGATTCTGTAGATGGTAACACGAATATGAGGTACTAGGTTGTTGCAACAAGTGATACAAATTGACCCGGGATGGTTGTCTTGCACTTTTGTTTTCAAAATAAATGCCTCAAACTATCTACTTTAGTGCTGTTCCTACAATGGCGCAGGCAAATCCTTTTATAACACACATGCACCTTTAACTTGGGCTGTTAGCTCACTGTCTTACTGAGACATGTCTGACTAGTTTCACAAACAACATGCTAAAAAGTACAGACAAATGCCTAACCATTACAGAAAACAGCAGAAGCTTGTTTCTAAACAAAGGAAGCAACAATACCAATCACATGAATAAATTACTTCAACCACAAAATATTCAACTATCTCTGCAATTATGCAAATACAGACTAAGCAGTGCAAACATTTTCACATGACATTAAAATAAATATCTATAATAAATACACTTTCACTTCAGTGTGTAGCCTGTAGTGAAAAAGACACACACAGCTGGATCTCAACACTGCGTATCTTCCCACTAAAATAGACTAAAGCGCACAACGTACGCACATTGTATAACAGTTAGCATGTAGCTCAGTATATTCTACATCTCAGTATTTGTACAAAGAGAGCACAGTAAGCTAAATTCCTTGGGCGTTAAACATACCTGGCCAATAAAGTTGATTCTGATACCTTGACTTTTGCCCCCAAGTTTAATAAATCACCATTTACGCTGGTGTGCTGTTCAGTCTTTCCCCCAGTCAGGACTACAAAATCATTATTCCTCAATTGCTCTGTAGACTTTAACATACCATCATCTACTGTTGTGGTTTAGTATTTTTGGGATTAAATAATGTGTACAGGTATGTATTCTAGATGGACAAAGCTATACACCTCAGTATTCACAGCAGTTTGTTTAATGGAAGCTTAGTGCTTGGTGGGTCAAGCCACTGGATGTATTATAAACTTGGTCACAGCTTTGAAGGCCGGTTTTTTTCTCATCTTCATGGACGCATTTTAAACTATCTGGATCTTATGCATTACTGGGTCTATAGAGTACACTTGGCGGTACAGTTTAGTGGCTCTGACACACTTTCATTATGTCGATAAAATACCTATGAATTTGACTTTAATTTCTTCAACAAATTTAAGGACATGGTGGTTTTAAAAATGATAATTTAAGTGTTCAGGAAATTGATGAAAATAAGTATTTCTGCTCTTTTATTATGGTTGTCTCTTTTCCGATGTAAGCCTTTTGGGCCCAATGGCATCACATGCCGCTGCAATACCAGGTTTGGACCCCACGTGTGCACGGTCAGTGCACATCCTGGTGACTTGGTCAATATGTTTTCAAACAAGTGGGGTGGTCTTACTGGACAGTTTGCAGTTGGAAAGCCAGAGGCATTTGAAAAAGAGAGTGATTTTTCTAGTTAATACATCCTGCGCTTATTGAATCTTTGACAGGGCTTGTCCAGGTCACTAAACAATAACTAAGATGACAAAAAGGTTTATTACCTGGAATTTGAAACTTTGCCTGAGGCAATAATGAATGAAGTAATGCCACAAACAAGTATTTTAGAATATGCATAAATTGCTAACTACATTTTTACTTCTTTTCTTAAATTAGTTTGTCTTTGCAGACAATGGAGCAAGTAAACAGTCTGTCACCATCCTGCTTTGATCTTCCCACACTGAGAGATGGGGAGTGTTACCATGTCTTTATCAGCTACAGCAGCACTGACTACCAGTGGACCCACTCCCTCATTGATCAGCTGGAGGCCTGTGGGCTGCAGGTCTGCTACCATGAGCGGGACTTCATTCCAGGCCGCACCGTATTAGAGAACATGTCTGACTGCATCCAGGAGAGCCAGAAGGTCCTGCTGGTTCTCAGTTCAGACTTTGTGAGGAGCCGCTGGTGTCTCCTGGAGGCCAACATGTCTCTGTTCAGGGACTGTCTGGAGAGGAAGCCCATCGTCCCAGTGCTGCTGGAGCCAGGAGTCTCCATTCCTCTCCACCTCTGCCACCTCACCTACCTGGAGGCCAACGACCCCGACTTTAAGAATAAGCTGCTCAAGGTGCTCTGCACCCCAAACCAGCAGCTTCAAAGCTCCACTGTGGTACCTTTCCAGCCTCCCTCTATCTACAATGGGAAGGCCCTGCAGCCTTTGACTGCTGTCAATGAAGAAGGGCTCTGTAAATGGGATTGTGGTCAGTTCAGTTACATGGAGGTACCAGACCAACTGCGCCTGGTCATTGAGGACCACAACAAGTACAGAGAGGCTGTGAGGATCATCAACAGTGTCTCTGAAAATAAAGTTTGGCTGCGTCCACTCTGGGTTAGAGTACTGATTTACATCGCTGGTGTCATATTCTTTTTACTCCTGGTAGCATCATGTATGTATTTCACCATTATATTCAATGTAGGTGAATTTTTGCCCCAAAAACAAAACACATACCCCATTGGTATTTGGGTGTTAACAATTTCAAGCTTCTTCTGTATTCCAGTGGGGTTTATTATTCAGCTCGGTCTCTGGAAATTGGATGATGAGAAGTATATTGTGAGGGAAATGCAGAAAGCTATAGGTCAAGCAAACATGCTGCTCTATAAGGAGAAGGTGTTAATGGGATGTCGGTCCAATTCAAAACTCTATCTGGTGTATGTTTGTCTGGACGGCTGTAAACAGGAGTTTGCAGAAACATTTCCTGAGCCTGATGTCACAGAGGAAATGTTTGAAAGAGCTCTGCTGTTCTTCTCTTCAGGTTACACTTGTTGCCTTGCTAAAAAACATTTTCCCTTTCCCCAGCCCAGCTCCTCTGGTCACCTGGAGGGAGGAGTGTGTTTCTGTCAGTATGTGTCCCTGCAGCAGAGTTTAGAGAAATGGGAATAGCAGTACCTGTATGGACCTTTAGTTTAGTGCATGTCCTGTTTCTTTTACCAATATAGTGCCTTCAAGGGAAGTGCTAATGAGATAGATTCCACTTCATTTTTTTGGGGAAGGGGAGAGCATTAAAAAATTCCAATGTCTTAGTTCACTTAATCAACACATTTCACTTTTGGATGAAGTGCATTTTTTCTAAACTGGGGCAAAGGCATCATAAAACATACCCGTTATATAATGTTTTAATGTGTCCAGTCTGGGGATTAGGGTAGCCTGAGATAGAAGATTCTCTTATCTGTTGCTCCTTTGACAAAGTGTTGTTGACCTTTTCCACTGATGATACCTTATCAGAAACAAAGACCCGTTGGAGATGTGCGTACCACCGTGTACCACAGAAGGACAATCAATATTTGCTGTCCTTTACAACATCCAGTAACAGGATTCAGGAAATGAAAGAGAGACATGACACTGTTGCCCGAGGGGTCTGTGGCAACAAATCCTAACAAACAGTAAAAAGACACTGCTGGGAATATCACCCACACAGAGATTGAATGTCAGTGGGGTGACGCCAGGGTCACACTGTACACATTCAGTTCTCACTGGTCCTGATGAGAGGTGGAAATGTCCTCCTACCGCTGCAGTTCAATTAGAACTTAATTAGGATGGATTAGACGTACATGTGTGAGTTAGAAAAAAAAATGGCTCCTTGCTCGCCGTCCTATCATGTGTGCAAGCATGTTGAAAGTGTAGCGTAGCGGGATAATTGCTAACAGAAGTGGCTGCATAAAGAGAACAATCTCTGTAATCCTCAAGAATGACTTTCATGCTGATCTCTATTAAGGCTTTATTTCTTTTTCACATTAAAGCAGCTATAGATGAGTGTCTGTTTGCATGTACATATTTGTACATATTATTTACTTTTTCCGATACGAAGGTTTTCCCTGTAACTGTATTATTATCACAGAAACATAAACTGCCTTTTTTACTCAAATGCAATGTGTCCTAGCCATATCAGGTTTTCTAGATGAAAACTCAAAACTGCCTCATACTAGCTGCTGTTACTCTACGGCATGTTTTGAATTTCAATGGAGTTAATTAAAGATATTCCTCTGCCATGGAGCTCAGTGTGAAAACATGAAAGAAAAACCGCAAAAGGAAAATGACTTGCTGAGCTAATAAAATGTCAAACACAAGCAAATATCTTGGTTTGTTATTTTTTTGATTAGGTTTCTTTTCAGGATCAAATGTTCACTTTCTGTTGACTCCACAGGTGACTCGTCAAAGTGGCCGTTTTTCCTCCTTCATCGAGCAGTTTCAATTCTTGCTGCGATACATAACCATTTACCCTTCAGAAATAGTAGGTAAAATAGTTGACAGTGTTTCACCCTTCCAGGAGAACAGAAGCTGTGCACAGTTTGAGGCCAGTTGTGATCATACTAGAGATGTGGCTGAATCACTGGCATGCCTTTCATCATGGCACTTATTGACCACTTCCTATGGAGCTGCTCCAGCTGGCTGGAAACAAGTGTGGTCGCTATCCTCTGTTCCAGTAATGACAACTGGGAGTTGGCTCTAATAAAGGCTTTTTTTTTATTGAAACACAGTTATGTAAGTATTGTGTCATCAAGAAGCTATTAATGCTTTCAGAATCTGTCTTTGTGGTTTTCAGAAAACTGCCAACATTCAAACATCAATGAAAAGGAAGTCAGACGTGGGCAACGAAACATTTTACGACGAAATGTCTTGCATGTTTTTTCATTGTGTTCAAGGTTCAACTGACCCCGAGGACAGCTGATGATATTCAAGATGTACAGAGGCACACAAGTGGTCATGACGCTTCTCTTGAGAAAAATCAAAACAATTGAAGTTGAGTCATTTACAGTTCATGAAGCATTTCAAAAGAGTGTAAAAAAAGGAATAAAAGCTCCTCTCAGAAAAAGTAAAACAAAAATTGCTTCACGTTCAATCAAAAACCTTTTTTTTTTTACTTAAGTTGTTTTCAACTTAAATTCTAACAAACCCGATATGATATGTTTAATATTCAACATAAAGAGAAAATGTAGCATTATCACTTCAGTGATGAGTCCAAAAAAAGAAAAAAAACCCATTCCCGACAGGATTTACTTGAAATTAACAGGTTTATCAGGTGAAGAAATCGATTTGTTGACTGCCGGTTATCATTTCTGATGCATTCCAGGAAGTTAGGGAATCTAAGCTATTGGCTTTTTGTCACCCTGCAAAAAGCAGATTTGCGGCCAGAGTTTAAATGTCAGAACACTTTTCATACAGAAAATCCCGACCTTGTGTATAGATTCTATGGATATTATTCAAAGAGCTGTCATTTAGTTAAAAAAGCCAGTCAAATTGTACATAAATTCACTCACAACCCAATTACCATTTCTATTTTCAAATCAACAGTGTGCATTTGTTTAGACGCTGTTTGGTGTCTTTTCAAGCTAAATATGGAACAAATAAAGCATGTGGTAGCATTTTTGAAACATCTCTCAGTGTTCAAACAAAACAACAGCAGCTCTGTAACAGTAAAGCAGTAAACATGTAAGTTAAAGAACGAGCCTGCCTTTAATACAGGTGCATTTCCATACTTTGCAGCCAGCTTATTTCTGCCTCCTCTCCGTGTCAGGACCAACATGATAAGTGGCCTCCTGAGAAAACACGTCCTGTCAGCTGACAGCAGAGTGGGAGCCACTCCATTTGAGCTGTGTTCTGAGAGAGTTGCCTGCGTCTGCATGATAGGCAAAGGAGGAGATTTGTGCCGACAGCCATTATTTTTGCATGAATTCTAGTGTCAATAATTGTTAGCAAGGTTTACATGTTGAATCAAATGAGGTGCATTGACAGCATTTGTGCACATATGTGAAAAGGTATTCAGTAAATGTTGTGTACCAATAACACTCTGCTTAAATGCATCTATATGTACAGCATGCCCTTCTGTGTAGCATATATCTTCATTTTCGTAAATAAGGTGTGCTGTGTCCCTTGGGCCAATAAGCCGGGGTTAAACCAACATCACATATCAAACTAATGATACTGAGCAAAGGTCTAAGCAGCCACATGCTGACTGAATAAACCAAAGCCAGCCCCATTTTTCAAAATAAAACTCTTATCAGCAAACAGACTTGTGACATAGCCTGCAAGACCCCAAAAGAAAACAACATGGAAAATAAAAAAGGAGAAACATAACAGCTAGAGGTCCACACCAGAGCCTTCAGTCAACAGTGTGACGCTGGTCGGTGCGGTGACAGATGTGACCCACGCTGGCAGTGACCTAATGCAGCAACTCACTCCGTAAAGACTATTTACTTTTAATCTGAAAGAATGGGGCCAGTTTACTGGCCAGCTAGGCACTTGGTACATGCCAACACACAAGTCAGAGAAGAATCAGGCACTCTTGGCGCACAAAGTCTTTCCTTTCATCAAACTTTTTTTTTAAAAACATGGCCAATGCAGATGTGCTGAGAACACTGCAGTATCTCAAACGACCATTTGAAGCTGGTCCCAAAAGACAGTCAATCCCCAGAATGGCCCCATAAAAAATTGTCCACCTTTATAACAGAACTGAAGCACACTGCAACATTTTTATGTTGAGTAAAATGTAATTATTATCCAAGCTGTTTTAATATAATGAATTACCCAGGAGACAATAAAAGCAGCATAAGTGATACTTTCTATACCTAACGTGTCGTGTACATTTTAAAACGCTGCACTTGCGATTTTCATACATTATGAAACCTGCAACACCAGATAGTTATTGCAGGTTTTATGCCATATTTACTTTCACATTAAAATTTTGCAGACTTTTGCCACAGTTTATCTATCACTATGAAATCATTATCAGCCACTGGATGAAGTCAGGTAAACAACTTTTGTTCTATGTTACCGTCAAGGTTTTTACTTCTGATAAACAAAACTAAATAAAACTCCATTTCTGAGTGGGTGTAGATTCATCATCGTAGATCTGCACATACATACTACAGACAAAGGAGAAAGGTTTAATCTCTCTTTTAAAGCATGACAGGATTTGTGGAAATAAAAGTGATAAAAATGTCATTTTGATGTCAGGAGTTGAGTTTAAGGGTTTAATGAGGGGAACCGTTTTTTGGGGGTCTCCATGGATTTATGGAAGTGTTTGATCATGTCTCTGGGAGTACAGTCAGTGCACTTTTTGGATTCTAGACCCACCATGTTTCATCTCTTAAACCTCTCACAGACAAGTTATATGGGTGGAATCAGATTTGGAAAATACATCTGTCACAGCAGGTTTAAACCTGTCACATAGATTTATCTGAACCTAATTCAGCTAAAATAAAAACAAGCCACGTACATACAGAGGATATGTTCCTGTGTGCAGATATTAGCAGGGTTTATACATTAATGTAGAAATGTCTTGTACTGAAAAATGAATGAAAAACAACAGCCACATCAAGTTGTATTTCATGTAACTATTCATTAATTTAAAAGTATTTTTTAATAAAAGTTATTCTTCTTCTGTCCTTTTTCTTTTTGTACTCTCACAAAAGTTTTTGTCCTCAATGCATTCAAGCATGACAGCTTTTCATTCTTTGTATTTGTTGAATTTCAAAGCATACCATGTCAGGGGTCCAAAAAGTCGCTTAAGTTTGCTTGCTACATTTTGCAGGAAACATTTTTGGCACAGAGTAGATTCCAACTCAGTGTGGTGAACAGGAGACATTTTTAAATCCTTCAGGAACGCGATGAATTGCTTACTGATCCAGCGGTGAGCCATGCTGCTGCAGATCTAAACCACGGAGAATACAAAGTATACTGTAAAGTCTATGGGTTGGTGATCCCATGGGCCATCCTTTTTTTGCCAGGCTCGTTCTGTCCAAAACAAAACAAGTTGAACAGAACATTTTATGATTTTGATGAGGAGTGAACATCTTAGGTTGGTCATTGGTGGATTACTGAATAGCAGGATATGTATTTATTGATTTATTTATCTTTTCATGAGGCTTCCTTGTCAGTTTACAAATACAGGACTTTACAATAATGTGTTGTCTGTTCAATCTGTAAAATGAAACACAATTACAGGGAAACTTATTCACCATTCAAATAGCGTTTCATTTGAGTTTCTTTTTTATTAAACTAGCAGTTCTCTTTCACCTGAAGAGTAAATTACAACAGGCATGATCCCTCTCCAGTTGAGGGATCACCTTGTCTTCAATATATATCTATAATATGACAATTAAACTTGATTTTACTGAAGTCTGACAGCTAAGATCTGAATTGTGCTTTGCTGTCTAAGTTACATGAACTCTTCAAGTGTTCAATCCTTAACAGTCCAATCATTAGTAGTACAGTTTATTAAGATAAGGGAGAAATGGCTAAAGTTGGAGAAAGGAAAAGCTGATGTCAAACCAGAGGAAACCTGATTTTCTGTTGAATGTGGTCAGAGTCAGTGTCTCCTGCCAGCACAGAAAGGAAGTGAAAGTTTAAAAATAAACTCAGAAACGTGTAACAAAGAATTCTTTGCTGACCAGTAAGAATTGTTTAAAGAGAGATATCAACTTGTGCTACTTAGTCATACTTAAATAAACATTGTTGTAGACAGTGAAGTTTGGTTTGACTGTCTTGACCATTAATATTCACTATTAATAATAACAAAAAAAAAAAGTAACTAATTAACAATATGAAGGTGACCATGGACATCAGTGCAATTGTCACTCAGTCCTATTATCCACACTAAAATATCTCAACAATTATTGTACTGCTAGTACAGAGGGTTTCGAAAGGAACACCATTAGTTTTTAATTTTGCTGTATGATCATGTCAAACTTTTGATGTTTCCAGGACATTTTTACCCCAAAGTTAGACAAAATAACGAGCCTGTCTACCCATCAGCCTCTTCTGTAGTTTGTGTTTATAACTAATTCAACATGTTTCAAGGACGTGAACAAAGACCAGACATCATAGACTGTTGAAGTCCAATGATCATGGTCAATATATGAAAATGTTGTCGCCATCTAAATTTTGACCTTGATAACACTCAAAGAGATGGAGCTCAGGCGGTCTCAAGGCTCCTGGCAAACAGATGCAGCATGCCCACCTGACAGTCAAATCAGCCACACCACTAATCATCCAAATGTATGAACAAATGTATATCTATAAATATAAATCACAAACAGATCATTTGAAATGGCAGCATATTGCAACATAGGAAGTTGTCGCTTGGTTAGCATGCCAACATATCAAACTCAGAGCACTATGTGACTCATTAAAGTCTTACAGCTGCTGCTGCCCTGAACACTGACTCTCAGGTGTTTCATTAAAAGTAGTAATCAGGGCTTTTTTAAAAATCAATTCTACAAATCATTTTTGTAAACCTCCTTTATGCAATTCCAACCCCTCCATTTTTCATTGGTTTAATTACTATTTTTTATTGCATAAATTGATTATTTCTTTGTGCTTTTACTTTGTGTTTTTTCTTCAAACTTCATTGTTGTTAAACCTTGTGATTGTGATTTTTGTCAAAGCACTTTGTGAGGGGTTTGACATGCAAAGGCATGGTCACCTTTGGGACTACCAGGATGCCCATATCAAGCAATCTAAGGGGCCTCAGATTGGAAGTGTAAGGGCTAAGGAGGTTGATTATGTACAGGGAAGACAAGCCATTCAACCTTGAAATAAATTCTATTGTATATTGGGAGTAAAGTAAAGGGACGCGAGGCAGGACTTGATAACCTCCTTCTTCCTTTTACCCAGTCAGCAGCCTGCATTTTGAACCAGCTGCAGGCAAAATAGGGACAACTGGCTTACGGCATTATATGACGAGAGAAGATGAACTCAAAGATCATATGGGTTTTAAAAGTAAAATTGAACAGAGCTGAAAGAAGCTGGATTTGACTAATGTGATAGTACCTGAGCTGGTGCTGCATAAATAAAGCTATTATTATTTTTATGACATTTCTTTACAACTTATGTGGGTCAGGATGGTGTTAGGGGATGTTTCTTTAAAGACAATGTGGGGTGACAATAGTGAGCAGTTTCCTCTATGAACCGGATCTCTGCGTCATTCTTGAGCGAAGGCAGAGTCAGCGGGACAAAGCCTCACGCTCTAAGCAAAATATTTACAACCCCACACAATTCACTGCACTGCTTTGTTTTCTGTACTGGGAAGCCTATCAGCGGTGTAATACATAAAGGTACATAAAATAGTATACTTTGCTGCCATGTTTGGTCAGGAATGTATCAGACTGAAGATTGTCCAGAACACAATTTGATCACTGCAGAAAAGGCTAGCCAAGGACAGTCTCTTGTTTTTTTTACAACCTCAAATTCCCAAATTGAAATCTGGCTAACAGCTGAGCCAGTGAAATAGAAAAAAAACCTCACCATGCAACCATCAGAGGCAGTGATGGTTCAATGGGGGCTTTTTGGGCTTATTTACAGCTGAAATATGACACCCTCACAAGTTAAACAGATGTTCACAGAGCAAATGGACCAGACATCCAAAGGGATATTTTGGGTATGTTTGCCACCAACTTTGCTAAACTAGGGACCTAAATATGAACATTTGAGCATAAAGGGAGATACCAAGCTTGATCCAAAGGCAACTGGACTTGGTTCAAGATTTTGAATCAGTCCTTGGAGTCGACCAACTGCCTCAACATGTTGGATGGTTTAAGTGTACCGGGATGTTGTGTCTGTGAAATCTCCTCTTGAGTTTTTGGGACATTCCTGACTATAGAATTACAATGCTGTAATGTTTGTTTTGTCATTGAAACGTCTTGTTGGTGCTGTGGTTTTTGGAAGTCTTGACGAAGGCCCAATTTGGGTAACCACATGTCTTACAGTGGGTGCTTCCCTAAGATGTTTCTGCTCCTTCGCTCTTCCTTCTGTTCTTGAAAGCATACTCACAACCCTATGGTCTTGGGTTGACTTTGGATCAAACTTCAAATTTACCATGACCTGGATGAAAAGCTAAACAGACATAAAGGGTGACACCTAAGTTGAGGTGTCACCCTTTATGTGGGAAAATCTGCAGGAGTAGGTGAGTGAGTAGTCAATCTGGTGAACATTTAGTCTTCCACACGGGCCCTCATTAAAAAGGCTTTCTGTGACCAATGTGTTTTAAATGCCTAGCACTAACCTCACCATAATCATAATGTATGAGTCCCAACTCCAATCTCCCCCTTACCCAAACCATGCTATATTAGCCATGTGTAGATACTAAAGAAAGGGAGAACTGCGTGTCGTATTATGAGGCTTAGCAGACTCACTCCATGTTGATGTTCTTAATGGAAAATGACGTGTGACTTAGTCTATGTGATGACCTCTGTGACCTAAAAATCTTAAAGTCTCCAGATAACAACATCAAAGTAAACATTTCTGAGCGTTTGTGTCAACTTCCTTTGCTGTATCTGAGTCTGGATGTGTTCCATACAACTAAACATGATGAACGTATATGAATAAACATATATGGACTGCAGGAATAAAAGACGTGTCGGTGCATTAGACTGATCCTTTATTAACATTAGCCAGTGTTGGAGATGTAGACTGCACTATGAGCCAATCATCTGCAATGAAAGTAAAGACAGAAGAAGAGCAGGAGGATAGTTATTGGGTGAAAGGCCAAGGTGAAGTGCTCAGAGGGTTTCATTATCAGCGAAGTGCTCCTGAACGTCCACAAGTCTATTTCTGTTTGCCCTTCAGCTCTTATACTACGTCATCTCAGGAAAGGGCAAATCACCAACACAACACCTTCTGATTCTCAATGAGGTGTCACAGAAAATTAAATCACAACTTTTAAAAGAGACTCTAGTGAAAGTATTGCTTAAACATCATAGTGTAAAGATTTATGTGTAGGTTATGAAATTTAGTTATTGAAATCAATCATGCGTATGCCAACAACAATACTCTAGTGCACGCAGTTTTGCAAAATGAAGATAAGTCTTCTCCAATGCATCAGTGTATGAAGTTTCGAAATGGCAAGGAGCAAAAAAGCTAAAAGTTTTAGAGAGAAATACCTGTTGAGCAGTGCTGGGAGCTCACAGATTTATTTCTGTTTAGGGTTCGTCAGTTCCTAGTTGCTATAGGTTACCCCAGAAATGATGTACAGATAGTCTTAAAGAAAATAATCATTAATGTGTTGACGCATAGTTTAGGGGTTACTGCCTTGTTTTTCCTGGCCTCTGCAAGTATTTTTATGATTCCCCTCTTGGGACGCTGGTGGCAGTGGCTGGTGTGCACATCCCATGTGTGGATGCTGCGGTCCTCTGTGCGTGTGGCTCTTTTCTCAATCCCCATTATTTCTCCCTGATTTCCATCTCTATCCATTATCCTATCAATAAAGGCACAGAAAGCCCAAAAATAAATCTTTAAAAAAAAAAAAAAAAAATCCTCCTCTCAGCTTCTGCAAAAAGCAGAAAGCAGAACGATGCTTGAGTCTCTGGAGAGATGAGACTCAACCACCAACTCAAAATGTAGATTGAAGCTGAAATTCACTTACTGGTACCATATGTTCTTTCTTTGGAGGCCGGCCAAAAGAAAGATAAGATAACAGACGGACCAGTTTCATAATTCAATTCAGACTTTCTAATCCATAAAAAATATCACTTCCTTTTACGGTTAAATCAAAAGTGAATTAAAACCGTCACTTGCGTATGGCAATGGTGAAAGCATACAGAATACCACCTCGGGTTTATCTCTGTGTCTGTGTGTGTGTCTGCGCTCTGCACCATACTTGTGTGGTATGCATGGGGAGAATGTAAACAAGGTTCTGGATGTTAAGTGATTCACCATTCAAAGTCTATTCATGACTTTCATACATACATTTGGCATTTTTTTTGGACATTTTATTTAATGAATTAATCCTCAAGAATGATTCACTTAATCAAAGTTACCCGCAAATATTTCCCAGTTCAAATGAGCAAACAATTAGAGGGAAGAAATAGGAGAAAGAGAGAGAGGGGACATGAATCTTTAAACAGTTGATGACCTTAAAAAAAAACATCAAAGTAAGGACAGGATTCTCTTCAAAGGCTTGGCGATATTTAGTCAGAGTGCAATCAGAAAAATAGCCGTGAGAAAGCCTTTGTGCGTTCCTGATAAGGCGTGCAGATGTACATGCCTTCAAGTTTCCCATAACCACTGTTAGCTTGGACATGCATGCATGCATGCAAAAACATGTGAAACATCTGCACAGTAAACTCACCCACTCAACCTTCAGTTTCCACTTAGATCGTCTATCTTCATATAAAAACTGAGCTTCATTTCATGGTTTGCATACAAATGAAACACCTTCATCAGCACCACATGTACATCCTTTTCGAATGTCTCACATTGACTTCTTTGATGCATGATTTTTACAACACAACCCTCTCCATCCTGTGAGGGATCAGGTGTTTCTGAACTTATTTTCTCTCTCACACATACCGCTTCAAGATCAAGGTTATGTTTCTTCCTCTTTCAATGATGTAAGAGTCTTTTTGTTCAAGGAAAACCTTTCGATCTACAGAACAAGCAGCCTCATTTTCTATTTTTTCACAGCAGCCCTGGTTTCCAGGGAAATATAGTGGTAGATGTCCTCAAACAGAGAACAACGTGTTCGTACCTAAAAACAGATGTTCATGAAGGCCGCACAGCCACAAATAGGAGAACACGGCTTGCTCAACGCTTTATTAGCTGTGGCAGGGGGGGTCGAGTACAATATAGCAGACCATTAATCAAGTGCTCTTCAAAGTGCAGTCAATCTAGATCAATGATCTTTTTTTCCCTTGTAACAGTAAATCAGATTAAGTGCTTAAATTTGCCATGTGGGTGTTCTTTTGCGCTGCTTCTGACGTGACATGAACCTTTCATAGAGGAGGCTGTTATGTTTCTATATACTAAAGCCTGTCCAGTATGGGATTTAAGAGGAGAGGAAACATGTCCTTTTACTAAAATGGCCTTAAATCATGTCATGTTATGAGCTGAATAGAAACAAGACTTTTCTGCATAGTGTTTGCCCTGATTTAGCATCAATGTGATGTTGCTGAACAGCCAATCATAGTGATTCCTCTCATCAACCAATGCCAATTCAACATGTCGAATCCGCCGAAAAATTGCATATGGTGCCGATGGGTAGCAATGGAGCTGGGAATACTGCAAAAACTAAGGTGACAATCGCTCAGCGGTACTCCAACTAAAACATCCAACAATCTCCTCGATGTGTCAGGGCCTTTAGCTGAATGTGCTGCAGACAGTGTTGAGGGTATTGTTAACAATGGCATTGTGGTGCTCCCTGCTGGAATAACAACATAAATCGCCCATCTTCTCGCACCATATGATCTGTCATAAAAGTTAGCTACTTGTATAAATTTAGAATAAGCTGATACTTCTACAGTATATATTTTTGATGGGACTATATTGACATAATACTGGCCCAATATCATCATTAATTTGTGTTTATTGTCATTCCTCATTCTCATTTCATTTTAGATCTAAAGTTGCCTTTTTCCGATCCTTTTAAGGTTCTGTTTCAAAAAAAATATACAGCTGACAGCCAGAGGTGAGATTTGAGATCCTAGAGGACATGAGCAAGATGGTTTTCTGTCGACAGAGCCTCGGCTGCAGCTGGTATCCCTTTCGACCTTTAATAACCAACTGTCTTTAATAAATCTACAATTTCCTGCTAAGTGTGTCAGAGATCAGTCAGTGCACTTATTTGCCAGCTCTTTTTCGATACCAGCAGCAGGGGAAATAATTTTTTGTGCCTTGATTACTATAAACATACTGAGCTGCACACTTTTTCTATATTTCACATCAGAAAAAGCGTATACAGTACAATGTTTCCTGTTTAAGTTGAAAACTGAAATGTTTTCTTCCACAACGAATGAGAGCATCTAAGCCAGGGGTCTCCAACAGGTAGCTCAGGAGCTACCGGATAGCTAAATCCAGGGAGCAGAGTGAACAAATGACGGGCTCAGACTAGGCATGAGCATCACACAGACAGACTACAAGCCAACTACAAACAATCTACAATGAACTGACAACAGGAGGGAAGGAACATAGAGACTTAATAGACATGGGGTAATCAGACACAGGTGAGACTAATCCGACAGGTGAGGACAATCAAGGTAATCAAGACAGGAGGGAAACAGAGAGCAAAGAACACGAGGCCAGAACACTTGAGGACAAGTAAAAAGTAACACCCAACACTGACAACACCACCTAAACCAGATATTACTAAATAAAACAGGAATCACTAAAGACTAGACTTAAAAAAATAAATAAGGAACCTTAAAACACAACACAGGAAATAAACTTACAGGCAACATAGAACGACACAGGGAAACACACTAAAGACTGAAGTAAAAACAAGACTATGAAACATTAATACACACAAGGGAAACAATCAACACTAGGAATCAAACAGAACACTAAGGAAAAAATGAAAACTAAAACAAGATGAAACACAGAACACAAACCATGACAGCTTCTCCCGAGCGCGCTCGTCTCTTTACTATATAGCCCTCTCCCCTGGTGCTGCGCTGTGGGACGCTTGGACTGGAGGGCCTCACCACTGCTTGTACCCCCAACTTCAGTACCTGTTGGCATTTATGTCCGATCAGACACAGCGCTGATCAGCTTCTGGTGAGCAATGATGGCACGAGTGGCACACACATTGAGCACCAGTGCCACAGAGGACTCGCACCTCCTACGACAATTCATTCAAAAGAGGGATGGAAGAAAAGAGAGGCCCTGTTTAATACCATGGTTTTCTTATAAGCCACGTTTTCCTTTTGTTATATTCAGATTTATCTGCTATTACTTGAAAATACTGGACGTTCACTTGCCTCTCACTAATACCTATTTTGCGCTTGCAGTCGTCCAGCTTTCCGTCCAGACTATCCGTTACGTAAACTAGAACACGCAACAGCCTGTCTGTAGTATTTAGGTTAAAATGAATTCAGCCGAATGGTCAGACGACCGAAGCTCGTCAAACCCAGCGTGATTTATCACAAAGAGGTCGAAGCAGAGGGAGGAAAACATACAGGCCGAGCCTCTCAACACTTAAACTGCTGGTAATGGATTTATATATTTTTTAGATGAGAACGCACAACATATTTTTTCCTTCAGAGGTACTGGTGTGCGGCGTTTTATTGCGGCAACATTTTATTTTACTCGTTTCTTTGTAAGAGTTTAGATATTTTGCCCAGTTGGAAAAGTGTGTTTACAAGCGAATACACACTTTTCCAACTGGGCATACTATCTAAACTCTGGGAGTGGGAGGCAATCGGGACTCACGTGAGGTTGCCTGAAAAAATGCACATGTTGATTTGGTTGAAAGGTTTTCCAAGAAGACATATGTTATCGTCCAGAAGAAGTCTCCTGCAGACATGTCTCCATGCTATTAAAGAACCCCCTAAATGGGCCTTCATACAGGTCATTCTGTGTTCTTTCATTTCTCTCTATGTTGTTTCGATTGTCTCATTGCTACATGAAGTCACATGAGAATTGGCATTATTATCTTTATAACCACTGCTTTTGTGTATATATTTTTAACTTCTGATTGATTATGAATATTTGTTTTTTGTTGTTTCACAGAGCGACACTGGAATAATGCTGCAGAGAGGAACAGTGACAAGCCATACGACAGTCATCTCTCCTTTCCACACACCCAGACTCTATCAGTTCACACAGGAGCTTAGAACTAAAACAGAGTCCTTCCTTTTTCCTGAAGTCAAACAATCTGGTCCTAGGACTTTTTAAAAAGGTCTAATGAAGCTTAGCTCGCAATGACGACGGACCTACTACACATTTTCTTACCTAAATGTTTTGATGCAAATTTTCAAAGATTATTTTTTTGTTTGGTTTGCTCAGTCATGAAATCAATAAAGAAGGTCTTCTCGTGATTAATATCTGAACGAGTAAAGTATTCTTGTTAAATACTTTATTCCTTACATAGTTGAATGTGCTGACAACAAACATACACAAAATGATCAGTGTAAATCACATTTGTTAACCAATGGAGGTCTAGATTTGGAGTAACACTCAAAATTAAAGTGGAAAAAGACACCACAGGCAGATGTAATGTCCTTAAAACAGGTCAAAATGAGGCTCAGTTGTGTGTGTGTGTCCTCCACGTGCCTGTAGGATGCTTCTGATTAGGTGGCGGATGGTCTCCTGAGGGATCTCCTCTCAGACCTGAACTAAAGCATCCGCCAATTCCTGGACAGTCTGCGGTGCATTGTGACGTTGGTGGATGGAGAGAGACATGACGTCCCAGATGTGCTCAATTGGATTGAGCACTCAACGTTTTTGTGTATTTGGCAGATGCGGGCTGAAGGAACAGCCATCTGCTAAACTGCGCTGGGCTTGAAAATGGACTACTCTTTATGTTGTCAAGCTATGGTTTCTCACTCAGCATGAGTACATTTTAACTGCTGGATGTTCACAACATGAATGTGATGCAGTTGGATTAGGCTAATGGTAGCTTTCAGGTACCCTCAAATTACTTGGTGGCTTTTGATGTGACGTGTGCTCGTCAAAGAAAAGGACGAGACTCTCATTTCCAATCAGTGGTCATTGTTTTCAGTCCAACTACAGGTAAGAAGAGACTAAGTAATAGGAACTGAGTTAAGAGCGTTTTGTTAGCTGCACTTACATGTTTCAGGGATTAGCTTAAGTGTTCCAGGATGACTATATGACCATTCTTTCTCCTCTCCACAAAGACTTCTTTATGCAACCTTAACCCATTAGTAGAATGGGTCAGGAATGCAGAACACTAGCCATACTACAAACGACAATTCGTAACACTTCCGACACCATAAAATCGTGTCACTTGCCCACAGTTTCTGTATTCATAGACAGAATCTTTAATTAGAGATGAGTTAAATGGCAAGAATAGACTCCTGTAGCTCTCCATTCAGTGATTGATAGAAATAAATAATTCAGGATATCAAGGCGTCTGCTTTCTCCCCTGATTCTGCCTCAGATGACTTAAATATATTGTACAGGACTGCTCTGTATTAATGGTCACATGCACCACTGTGCTGAATCTTGAAAGTGATCTGCTATGCCCACATGGTCTAAAGACACATAATTAGCTTGTCTTCTGATGGTTCAAAATATTTATTTTCACTCAGATTTTTCCTGATGCTTAACGAGATTCTGAACTTTGGGTCCATTCATGCATTTGCGTTGCTACAAACCAAATGTCTAGAGGCTTTGAGTTGTCTAATTGTGCTTAAACTAAAATGCTATTTAATGTAAAGTAGAATGGGAAACTAATGATCCAAGTGTCTCACAGAAGCCAGCATCAAACTGAAATGTCCACGTGAGCGCTAAAAAGCCAATCATTACACAGAACATGTGGACACATGTAGATCTGAAGTCCGCCTACAGCTGAGGAAATGGTCTGGAACATCATGAAGGGTCATTAAAAATAGGAACAATTAGTTTCAGCGCCAGCTATTTCCAGTTGGAACTTATTTTTCTATTTTTCCCCCTTGGTTTTTTTTTTTTTTTTTTTTTCATTTTCCTCTGAAAAACATTCACAACAACTTCAAAGGTCTGAAAGGCAATCATTGTAAACAATCTGGAATCAAACTGTGTTCAAAAGAAAACGCATCACAACTCTGTCACGTCTTTTTTGGTAAAGGACGATAGATCATCTTGAAAGCAGGTCCAATCCAGCTTTGTGGGGGCATAATGAATAGTTTTATGGGGACAGAGTGTGCCCAATAATGACACACACTTTTAAAATGTAATGTTATAATTATAGATATCTCATTTCTGTTTAACAAACTCTTAGAAAACCTCCTGCTTGTTGAGCATTAATTATAAAGCAGGTATAGCTGATGTGCATTCTTCTTTGTGGTATGCAGAACTTGTAAAGCCTCTTTAACTATAATGATGTCCTTGTTGTCTTGCACTGTTGTTGTTAGTACATGTCGAAAAGAAGGAACAGATGAATATAAAAGAAACTGATTGTCTAAGCTTTCAACTTATTGAAATTCAAACATAGACGAGGAGAGCGCTTGGTACTGAAGCATTTGCACTCAAGTTTTGATTATTACGGTACTTCCACGCAGGGCTCAGCTTGCATAACCCTGTGTGTACTTGGTTCCGGATTTTCACAATTAAAAACCTGAATGTGATGTTTACTGAAGCACTTTTTTATCATCCGCCTCAAGGCCAAAGACGAGCATACAAACTTACAAATTACCTTACATAAGAAATGTGTTACAGCCGGCCTCTGCGGAGGTCCTGTTAGTCCTGATAACTACATCCATAAAATAAACAGATAATGAAATGTTTTGTTTGACGGGCTCTTCATAGGGAGAGACTGCAGTCGTCTGGGAGACGGAATCAGGTTTGTGGTTTTATTAATGCTGTAAAGAACAATGACAGAATGCGTTTCGTCTTTCTTTACATAACATGCAGTTGTGTCCAATAAGGGGCAAGATGAACTGACAGTGAAAACATGAGGTCTTCATGGTATGAGCCAGACAGAAAAAGGGGAAGCATATGTAACGTGTTGGAATCAGAGATTTTTCTCATGCCAGGTATTACAAATAAAATGTACAAATGTATTAATCTTCTGAGTGAGTCAAAACACACAAAGATCCCTTCTGATGTATTCTATCATGTAGAGATCGACAACAATATGTTATAATTTGTGCCAACACAGCAAATAAAAAGAAAATTCAGAACACAAGGTACTAATTCAGTGTCTTTATTTGAGGTTCAATTAAAGCAACATTAAGTAACTGTTTCACATAAAAAAAAGCTTTAAAGTCAGTCTAATAGTGCAATAACTGTCAACAGGGCAACTGTTGACCTTGGCAGTGGGCTGCAGAAGTGCGTATGGCATTACAGCACTAGTTCACACAGCAGACTTTGGCTTAAAAAAAAAGTTACCCTGCGTGTACACTGCCTGCTACGATGGCTTTTGGAATGGTAGGCTGCAATTCCAACACACAGCTGCCTTATCGATACACTGCGTTTTTCAACAGTGTGCAGTTGCTCTCTGAGACCTTTGTTGGGCGCCAAAGAGCAAAAAAACTAAATTTATTCATCCAAGAGTAACTTTAAAGAAGAAGAGGTATTTTATCCTTAATACTTTTTGACAAGATATGTTTAGGTACTATGAGGAATATTTTTTGGTGCTGCCTTTGGATAAATGTCTTATCTCTTTGCTGATCTTGTACGGCACATGAGTTAGTCGTGTTTACAGATGGTTATCACTCAGCATGACTCTGGGATCCAAAATGTATATAGAAAGACTGGATGCTGTTTCTTGGGAGAACACCTACACCTTTCAACAACTATATTGGAAAAGTCGATCTTCTTTATGGTGTTGTTTGCATTTAAAGGTCATACAGAGGCATCAGTGTTAATTTTAGTCAGTTACATATTCAGCTAAAGATACTCCTCAGGCACTTTAAGTCACAGAAGAGAAACATTGTTTTTCAGATCAGAAGAAACTCCCCGACAAGATTTTTTTTATCCCAAAGGATAAAAAACAACAACTTAAAGAGGCAGAGCGAGCCGCGTACAGAACCTTTATCCTGTGAACTAAGGGAAACACCCTGTAAATGATTTAGACTGACTTCTCACTCGAGACACACGATGCGTTCCCATGATTCCTGGGCCCAGACACAGTGTCCTCTGTTATGGATGTTGAACTGAATCTTCATTTTCTGGCTCTGATGAGACAAACCGAGCCTGGAGCTGTAATAACAGCACAGGACTTCTCCGGTGATCGTCTTCAAAAACAGGAGATGAGGGTAAACGCAGTTCAGTCTAGCGTGAAGAGAGACATCCGCCATACTGTCCTTTAACCCCCAGGACAAGACAAGACTGTACCAGAGTCTATAATTGTGTTAGAAATCAGTCACATAACAGGGCTCCCATAGTGAGAGGTGGATAGGTGGTCAGCTGAAGCCCAGGGCAGCAGAACTATTCCTCGCTGGTGGTTCTGATGATGAAGATTAGGAGAGACTAACATAGGAAAACATTAGAAAACTTCATTAAACCTGTAAGCCAGGTCAACCGGCCAACAGGAAACTTTTGGAAGAGGCCCCAGTTTGTACAACTCGCTGCGAGGGCCATCGGAAATGAAGAAAGCAGAGCCTGCAGTGAACGCAATGTGAACACAATAAAGATAACTGTGCTCACTATCAGCCCATGGATCAGAGGAGCTGAGGAGCTGCCGGATACCCTCAGACAGTTGGCAATTATGTACCTTCGAAATGGAAACTGTAATTAACAATTAACATTGTTACGGCTCACTTATGTAAAGAAGTGCATGACAAGTGTGCAATAGAGGAGAATGAAAGGATGGACGTTTTAATAAAAAGAGAAAAGAAGATCAAACATGAAACTTAAAAGGCCGTACAGTATATGTCAAGATAAAGCATTCAAATGAAAGGTGTTTTGAAAATGATGTTTTTGCTTTAATCTGACTTTGAAATTATTTTTTTTGCATTACAGCAAGCTCAGGTTGAAACCTGAAACCGATAATGCAGAAACACTGCACAATTACTTTCTGAGAAAGACTTTGGCGAATAGGTGTTTGGAAAATGTTTTTCAGTGTGGAAAAAAACAAAACAGAGATACGCATATTCTCACCATGTTTAAATAAATTAAGGTGTATGTGCCATAGAGTGTAAAAAACATGCAGGCAATATCTGCAGGGTATTGTTTTGGCCAGCAGGAGGCCACTAACCTCTGAAAAAAGTCTGATATGAGAACATTTTGCAACTTCTTATCTGATTTATTACCTCAGTAAATATTTCCCAAGGTGTGTATGATCCTCATCTCTTGTTTGAAGTCTTCTCTAATACAGACGTCGTTGGATATTGATTTAGTGAATTATGATCCAATTGCGAGAACATAGACAGCCAAGAGAGTTATACTTCAGGGCACAGCATGTGATTGACTAGTTGAGACTTCAGAAAAACAACAACAGGGGTTTTGAAGTGAAACTAAACTTTTAAAAGTCAACAACACAACCAATTGACTATAAGTGGAAAACCACAACTCATAGCTCATTCATATTATCAAAACCAGACTCTTGCAGTTTGAAATTCAATTTTACCTTTTAAAACTAAAATTGATCAAAAATCAGGTTCTTGGATCAAAACACTTCAGATAAACAATTTAATCACTCCATCATTGCACCAGGCTTTGCAGTGGAACACAAACAACATTCCAGTGTGTTGGTCAGTGCATTCCTATTGCATTAAATGCAGACTAAGATTAAAAAAACAGTTAAGAAAATGTTTCAAAGACCTCCCGTTTACTAAAATCACAACAAAAGATGTTCAGTAGAATACAGAGCATTTTATAATGATTAGTTCAATTTGCAGAAACACTTTATCACTTTGACTTTAAGCTGCTTGTTGTGTATGGTTTTCTCCAAATACTCACTCTGATTTAAACAGTTAACATAGCAACAAGTAAACATAAATGCTTTCTAAATATGTGGTTAAAACTATGAGTGAGAAGCACAGTGGGTGATGTGGATGGTGTGCAGCAATAATCCATGGAAAAGAGGCTGCACACTGTAAACAATTTGTTTTTCATCAGAGTGAACTTTAAGCAAAATATAAGAAGGAAACATATCACGCTTATTATTTGTCTGTTTAAACTTATTTAATTTTGATAAGGTTGTAAGTAAAAAAAAAAGAAGTTTGTAATGTTTACTGAAATACATGTTTAATCAAAACTTTATATAAATAAACAACTAAATGATCCTTTATCCACATGAGGAAAACGTGTTTTCAATGTGTTTCATTTTTTACAGTGTATTCCCTTTACGCACACACCGCCTGAAATTGGAGTCGACTTTAAAAAGCCTTCAGAGCAGCCACAAGTCAGAGAGCAGTGTGTTCTTCTCGATGAGCATCAGGTAGCTCCATATACGGATCGGAGGCACTCAACAGCCCCTCTGGCTCTGTATCTGCTAGGGCGCACAGAGGGGCAGTGCCATGCACACTCCTGACTATGCCTTGCTCCTGAGCGGAGGGAACCAGTCTCGGGATTTTAGTCCCATCTATGACCTGATGATGGGGACGCCAGAAAACGACACCGTCCACCTGAACGGATCCGACCCGTACGCCCGGAATGAGGAGGTGGCTCAAATTGAGATACTGGTCCTGAGCGTCACCTTTGTGGTCGCTGTGATTGGGAACATAAGTGTCCTGCTGGCACTGTACAACACCAAGAAGAAGATGTCGCGGATGCACCTCTTCATCAAACACCTGAGCCTGGCTGACCTGGTGGTCGCCTTCTTCCAGGTGTTGCCACAGCTCTGCTGGGAAATCACTTTTCGCTTCTACGGTCCGGACTTTCTCTGTAGGATCGTGAAACACCTCCAGGTGATGGGGATGTTTGCTTCCACCTACATGATGGTGATGATGACCCTGGACCGGTACATCGCTATCTGCCACCCTCTGAAAACCCTCCAGCAGCCCACAAAGCGCTCCTACATCATGATCGTCTCCACGTGGATGTGTAGCCTTGTGCTCAGCACTCCACAGTATTTCATCTTCTCCCTGAGCGAGATCAAAAACGGCTCGGAGGTCTACGACTGCTGGGCGCACTTTATCGAACCGTGGGGCGCCAAGGCTTACATCACGTGGATCACCGTGGGCATCTTCCTCTTGCCCGTAGTAATTCTTATGATGTGTTACGGCTTCATCTGCCACAGCATATGGAAAAATATCAAGTATAAAAAAAGAAAAACGACTGGTGGCGCCGCTGCCAAGAACGGGCTAATTGGGAAGAATTCAGTGAGCAGCGTTACAACAATCTCCAGAGCCAAACTGCGGACTGTTAAAATGACTTTTGTGATAGTTCTGGCGTACATTGTTTGCTGGGCGCCGTTTTTCATCGTTCAGATGTGGTCTGTGTGGGATGAAAACTTCCAGTGGGCTGGTGAGTGCTGAAATAATGTCTTAATTAATAGTTTGATGACAATTCCCACAGCTTTATTAGCGATGTGGCTTGATGCAGTAATACAAAATAACGTAAATGACAGCAGAGGTAGAATCTGCCTTAAATTTAAAAAAAAAAAACTCATCATGCATAAACGACCTTTCTTAGTACGCACAGCCATTACGCACGGATCTTGGCATGCATAATCAATATATTCTGTACCTAGCCTATGCATTAAAGACAGAGACTTAAAATGGTATATTTAAACAGATATTTAGTTTACATGTCATTTGTTTGCCTGAAAGAATCAAGTATATTACCTTGAAATGGTAAACATCATTGAGGAGACTTCTTTTTAGATCTTTAATCTTAAAATTCTAAAAAGTCAGAACAAAACAAGAAAAAAATGTGGTCGTGCGAATAATAATAATAACTTCATTCATAAAGCACATTCAGACAAAGTGCTGTACAGGTACTAAAATCAACTAAAAAAATGACTCAATAAAAACAAATCAGGACATGTAGCAGAGCGTTAACAAGTGGGTCATGAGCTTTGCTTTAAAAACATCCACAGAGCACGCCTGCCTTATGCCCGGAGGTAGTCTGTTCCAAAGTATTGGTGCGCGGAAGGAAAAGGCTCGCTCACTAATAGTCTTTTTTTATGACTTTTGGAACAATCAGCTGCTCTTACCTCCGTTTTTTTCTGCCAGCAGTAAAATTACCTCAGTGATATGATGAAAACAACACTTGGTCCAAATAGGCTTAAAACAAATCTGATAAGCAATGAAAATTAACTTTTTGAACTTCCACAGTTTGGCAGATTTTCGAACCTTTGCAGACAAAACATTTTAAATTTCAACACCATATTAATTGCATTAGCCAGGCATTTCTGCAGTCTAGCCTGTACCAGATGTTTTGCACATTTATCATCCTTTTCCTCTTTGCTCTCTCTGTTCTCCAGATTCTGAGAACACAGCGGTGACTCTGTCTGCGCTGCTTGCCAGTCTCAACAGCTGCTGCAACCCATGGATATACATGATCTTCAGCGGTCACCTACTCCAGGATTTTGTTCACTGCCTCTCCTGCTGCCTCCGATTGAACCCCGACTACAAGAAGGAGGACTCAGACAGCAGTCTCCGCAGGACAACGCTGCTGACTAAAATGACCAATCGAAGCCCAACAGGGAGCACAGGCAACTGGAGAGAGCTGGACAATTCTCCAAAGACCTCCATTCAGGCTGATTGATCACACAGCCAGAAAACTCTGTTTACAAGGGGGGGAAAGAAACTATGTATTGCAAGGGAATGAAGGTTAACATGCAGATTCAAATCATTTTTGCTTTGGGCAAAACTGACAGCTTCTTAAAAGACAAAAATAATCAAGCAAATCTATCGGTTTACATTTAAACAAGATCCAGAGGGAAGCTCTCTGAAAAGCATGCACACAGGACAGGGAATTGCAAAGTTTACTAATTATAAATTCTGCTGTTTTTGGAGTTTGTAAAAGCACTTGATACTGACAACTATCATTTTATGGAACTTTGTTCTTGTACTGGAAAATCAGCCTTAAGTAGACACAACAGATGTTCTGAGATTCTTTTCAATTTATTGATAAAAAGCTCCTTTCCAGGAATACAAAATGCTTTTCACAGTGGGTATGTCTCCCTTCAGCTCCGCTGAACACTTTTTCCTGTAAACGTGAAACACCAGAGGTGTGTTGTGGTGACAAGAACTCCTCCAGACTGTGTATTTAGGTTATCGCTGCAGCGCCTCATTCTTTGTGTTTAGCTTTTCCTTTGTTTTTCTTTTGTTGTTTGTTTTACCAGAACCAGACATAAGTTAATTATCATCCCCTCAGCTGCACACACTCATTCACCTTTTCACAAATGCAAAAGCAGACAAACAAAGATTATAGGAGGGTTTGTGAGGTTAGCCACAGCTGGGAGAGTCTACTTATGAACCCACAGATCTAGCCTCCCCCTCCTCTCCCTGTGGCGTTCACAAAAATCTTGGGGGTAGCTTACACATTCCAAACACGCTACATTGACCCCCCCCCCCCCCCCCCCCCCCCCCCCCCAAACACACACACACCCCGACATCCTGCACCATCGCGGGGGGTCTGTTGTGTGGCTTGTGTTGCACTCAAGAAAAGAAAAAGAAAAAACTTTCCTCACATTATTTTTCACACTGCACTAGAATGGTTCCCAGACGTACTTTGTATGTTGTATCAAGACATTTGTATCTTAATGTTTTGTATATTTGTACATAAAAAGGCTCTTCAATATGTGTAAATAGGAGTAATATTTGTAAATGGGTGCAACGTGAATTCTATCTGTCTGTACTGGCTTGTGAACATGGAAAATAGTAACGTGAAAAATAAATATATATGTAAAAATATTACACTGCTACACTCTGTGCTCTGTGTTGTGTTTTCACAGCCACAGCTCATTTCCCTGTTTAGGCTTCATTCAGTTACTACACAACCATTGCAATCTCTTGTGTTATTGTTGCTTAAGATTGATTGAGCAATTTTGAGCTTAAAGAGCATCTCGAGCCAATCCAAGCATTTACATGCTGCCAAGATCAAGGATTATGAAACAGCATGACAAAGACGTTCCATTAATAAGATGCTCCCAGTCAACAAGCTGTCCACCTCCACAAAACATTGAACAGAAAATGTAAACGTTGAACAGAATGTAAATGTACCTGTTTCTGTAAATAAACACAATACAGCTGTCTGTACAGTGTATTTCTGGCTGGGGTAAAATTATTACATTAAAGGGTCAGTTCAACCTTGTTTCCAGATAAATGGAGTTTTAGACATTTTAATGCATTCAAAATGAATATTTTGGTATTTCTGGAACATATGTTCATTCCCTTTAATTTTCTTACCTCTCTGAGTTGTCATATGATACATAAGAAGATCTTTTTGCTCAGAAGCAGGTTAGCTCAGGTTAGCATCTAACAGGCTAGCTTTTGGCTGTAACTTCGCTCTCACCATACAGACTAGATTGGTTGTGGTCTTTTATCCAACCAGGAAGGAACGCTTATTTCCCAAAGTTTTTCTTGACTTGTTGAACTTGTCTTTCCAGAAACAACATCTCTGTTTCTCTGGAGGATCTGCAGAGCACACAGTCGATTGTTTTAAATAGGACATTTTTCTTTGGTCGAAAGTAGCTCCAAAGAAAAGTGGTAACACCAAGGAATGTGATTTATTAAGAGTAACGCTGATGTTTTCCCTCGCCATATTTGCCGCCATTGTCTCGCTGTGCGTCAAATAAAAGTAATATCTCAGAATCTGGGCAAATGAAAGCTAATCAGTGTGATCAGGTACTACTTTATTGAGCAAATGTTTTTCACATTATGAATGATCTGACACGGATCTGGGGGGTGCTCCGTGAGTATGGGGTTCGGGGCCCTTTGCTAAGGGCGGTCCGGTCCTTGTACGACCGGAGCAGGAGTATGGTTCGCATTGCCGGTATTAAGTCGGACCTGTTCCCGGTGCGCGTTGGCCTCCGGCAGGGCTGCCCTTTGTCACCGGTTCTGTTCATTACTTTTATGGACAGAATTTCTAGGCGCAGTCAGGGGCCGGTTCGGGGACCACAGGATCTCGTCTCTGCTTTTTGCAGATGATGTGGTCTTGTTGGCTCCATCGAACCCGGACCTTCAGTGCGCACTGGGGCGGTTCGCTACCGAGTGTGAGGCGGCTGGGATGAGGATCAGCACCTCTAAATCTGAGGCCATGGTTCTCGACCGGAAAAAGGTGGTTTGCCCCCTTCGGGTCGGTGGGGAGTCCTTGCCCCAGGTGGAGGAGTTTAAGTATCTCGGGGTCTTGTTCACAAGTGGGGGGAAGATGGAGCGTGAGATCGACAGACGGATCGGTGCGGCGTCCGCAGTCATGCGGTCGCTGTATCGGTCCGTCGTGGTGAAGAAGGAGCAAAGCCGAAAGGCGAAGCTCTCGATTTACCGGTCGATCTTCGTTCCTACCCTCACCTATGGTCATGAGCTTTGGGTCATGACCGAAAGAACGAGATCTCGGATACAAGCGGCCGAAATGGGCTTCCTCCGTAGGGTGGCTGGGCGCACCCTTAGAGATAGGGTGAGGAGCTCGGTCACAAGGGAGGAGCTCGGAGTAGAGCCGTTACTCCTCCACATCGAGAGGAGTCAGTTGAGGTGGTTCGGGCATCTGGTCCGGATGCCCCCTGGACGCCTCCCTAGGGAGGTATTCCGGGCATGTCCCTCCGGGAGGAGGCCTCGGGGTAGACCCAGGACACGCTGGAGAGACTATGTCTCTCGGCTGGCTTGGGAACGCCTTGGGGTCCCACCGGAAGAGCTGGAGGAGGTGTCTGGGGTGAGGGAAGTCTGGGTGTCTCTGCTTAGACTGCCGCCCCCGCGACCCGGCCCCAGATAAGCGGTAGAAAATGGATGGATGGATGGATGAATGATCTGACACTTTAATTGTCTGTCAGACTCCACCAGGATCAAACATAATTTAATCTGATTTTTAACGTTATTATTGTCATTGAGTTATTTAATTCCTCTCCTTTTTGTTGAAATAATGTGATAACACCTCTTATGAAATCTTTAATGTGTAATGCAATAATGCCGTGATCTTTCCTAATCCAAATGAAACAGAAACTTTATAATAAAATAAAAGCTTATATCAGCATGTCATATTTATCTGAACATGCACATTCCTCTAAAACGCGTTAATACTGACCATATTTGTAGGTTTACCCTCCCTGTAACTTAAACCTCCCATCCCTGTTGATCCTCTGCGGCTCAGCTTATCTCTGACCATCTGACCTTATAACAAGAGTCTGGCAGTCATATCAGAGAGACTTATGGGAGAGGAAGTCTGATGGGAAATTATATTAGTCCCTGAAATCGGGAGTAGAAAGGTAAGTACAGCAATAAAGAACAGAGGTTGTTGTGGTCGGCATTTAAAAGGGAGATAAAACAAGAATCAGGCAATCCTGGCTGGTATCACCCGGGATTCTGCAGCCATGATTTCTACTTATGAAAGGAGTATTACTGTAGTTCTAATCTACGTCTCAAATCCTATGTGTAGAAACTGCTCTGTATCTCGTTAGGCATGTCAATCATTAAGGAGCATACATCTGAAAGGCTGGCAATGCTAATGTGATCCCCAGCTCAGGTCCTCAGTCAGTGTAGACCAAGCAAAAGCTGCAGGAGGCAGTGATTGGGTTTCTCCAGAGAGAAAAAAAATACGGCTTCAAATAAGCAAGAAAAACTGAAGCAGTGCAATAAAGAGGGTCTTTGTACCACTGCATTCTCTGATTATAGAAAAAAATTCAACTACAAAACTTCAATATTCCTTGTCTAAAATATATCAACCTGGGACTAACTGCCAGTCATATAGTCCATCATTGTTTGTTCTTTGTTTTCTGATGATAGGAGAGGAGAAAGAGAAAATCATTTACAAGATCCATTTTACTGCTCTGCCTGTTGCTCACCGAGCCGCGAGGGAGACAAATGGAGTAAGGCCGATACATTTGTCAGAGATTTGTCCGTACATTGGCTGACAAGTACATATAGTGATTGAAAACTGATGCAAATGAAAAAAAAAACAGCTTCGAGCAATGAATAGAACTGCAACGTTGTTCTGTTGCTTTTGTCTGGGCTGGTGTGTTTTTGTCTTACTTCAAACATCAGTTTGCCATTTCTTGAGAAACTCTTTCAAAACAGTTTTGTTGGAGCTGAACATAGACTGTATTCCACATTACCATTGTGCAGTCTGTGGAGCTGAAAGGATGTAAATGCTGGAAGAAAAGATAAATTAGAGTTGGGAAAAAGATTGCTTATGTGCTCCCTCTCAGACTTTTTTTTGGACTAGAAAAACATTTTGATCCTGTATTAGTCAGGACCAACCTTAAGAAGATCCATGCTGCATTTCTTGGTAATAAAATAACATCCACCATGTTTTCCAGACATAAAAGGAGTCCTGTTTTCTGTCATTTTGGACAAATGTGTCCACAGATGTCTTCCCTCCACCTGACACCCTTGTTGCTCCCTCAACCTACACACATTGTTGCCGACCAGCCAGCAAAAACAAAACAAGCTCAAAACAGTCACACGCATGTTTACAAAGGCACTATTTTTGGCCTGGGTCTTGAACCAAGATTAGAGGAATTACAAATTAACCCATTTTTAATACAGGAAGTTCTTTCAGCACTCTGGTCAGAGGAGTTAAATGAGACGGGAGTCTCGGTGTATCTCCCGCCATTACATGCAGCCCCTCGCTTCCTGCTCCATTGTTCTCCTTCCAACAGCCTTAAAAATAACATGCATTTCTATATACTATTGTGCTGTTTTAATCACTCCCCAGAGGTCATTCATTTTCATCTAAACATGCGGCTCGAAACATGTCTGCATATGAAGTTTGGTACTAAATCATGTTTTTGTTTGAGACGTTTGTATCCTGGAAGTGTGAGGGTGGCTGAATAGGAAACAAATGTAAAGAACAGCAAGAAAACCAGCCACCCAATCTGATTTGGACAAAAGATAAATTGCATTCACAATTAAGAACCCTCAAGGAAAGAAGTAACTGCTAATGTAGCCAGTCCTGGTTTTCTGTGACTTTTATCTAGCAAAGGAAGGCTCTCTTTGTCTTTGTGAAAAATACCTTTTATCAAAACCATTTGTCTTTGCACAATCTGTGTAGAGTTGTTTGTCAATTGTCAACTTCCCCCCTCTTTTCCCCCCACTAAGTGTCTTTAAGTTATTGTTTATACCAGCTAAGGCTGCAGTTCCTGGTGTCCCACCCCCATCCTCCATCCTCCATCCTTCCTCACAGCAAGACCAGAGGAATTTAAATCCTATGTAATGTTTATAACCATAACAGGGTCGAATAGTAGGAAGGTATAGAAAAACAAAGCTGTGTATGCATGACAGAGTAAAATAAGTAGGTTAAGTAAGTTTGATAAAACAGTGAAATACCATAAACGAATAACCATTCTTCAATCTGTAAAACTGAAACAATTCAAAAAATTGTGATGTGGGTTTACGATAAGAGAAACAACTACTCTGAAAAGACAGAGGGGTGAAATAAACTACTGAGCTACGTCAGCAGCATGTTGAACTCTGCACCTCAATCAACCTTTCAGTCAGAATAACTTGTCAACCCATTTTTCTAGAGGTCAAGAACTTCCAAATCCTGTTTGTGGTATCATCTTCGATCAGTCACCAAGATTCAGCTGACTGGAGCCTTTGCTGCTGCATTGTTCCCCACTGCAATACGCTGAGCAATTCATTCTTCATCAATAAATATTGAGGGTTTTCTTAAGCTCAATGTCCACACATGTAAGTCCAGCAGCTGTTAAGATGCTAATGTGTCCACAACATTAAAGGTCAGCACTCAGCATGTTGTCAGGTGTGGCGCTGACCCTGACATTCAGAGCCCTTTTGAACTAAATTACTGTACAGACAACAAAATGGTTCTTTTGACTTCAAGAACACGTAACTGCTGCGGGATTCAAAAGCAAAGCGTTTGAAAGCAGCGTGAATGAAAGTACAAAGGTCATGAAGTCCTCTGGTGTATTCTGGGTAATATAATGTAAAACAACAACAAACAATGTAAAAAAAACAAACAAAAAAAAACACTTCAGGAAAGGAAAGTGCTCTGTTCGAGCATTTTTACTGTTCATATATTCAAAATGTATTTAATGTTGAACAATACAAGACAAGAATTCATCTTTTCAAACAGGTTTGAAACCTGTGATGTCCTTCAATATTTATCTTCAATATATTTAAGGCCAACATGTGCTTCAAATCAACTATTTGACACAAGGGGCGTCGAAAACTGATGTTGGGGTGAACAGCCTGATGTCACAGAGAGGCTGGATACATAATTATTGAAATATGTGGATAACATTACCTTCACTCTTCGCCACTTTCAGGTCCATGTCATTCTTCTGTCAGCAAGGATAAAAGAAGAAGATAATTTACTTAATTGTCGGCACAATTTCTAACTACATATTAGTCAAAACAAAACCTGTTAAATGACTGGAGAAGACTCCAAGTTGTCTTTCCGTTTTTCCATCCATCACACTGATGTATGTCCTGTCTATACTCTATAGCTCCTGTATTTTCCTATCTAAAACAAACCTTTTCATGTTTCTCAAAAAGGAGGAAAGGTCGTGTACAGACCTTATTAATCAAACGTGTCCTTTGAAGTGCTGCAGGATCACAGCACGGCCTCATACGAAGACTGCACACAGATGATAGACTCGCTCTGTGCACAACCAAACGAGGTGGAAATCAAAGGCAGAGCAGGGGAGGTGAGATGAGACGGACAGGTTGTGTACTTCTTCCAGCTGCCTACCTGTGTCGTCCAAACACAAAACACAAACCAGACATAGCATACATATTTGTGCCTGTGCGAAAAATACCTTGAAATGCCAAGTTAATATATTCTCCATGAATGTCAAATGCATGTAATTTGTTGCCTCCACAACACAAACACACAACACGACCACTAAATTTGAGTGGCATGTGATGCCTTCACAGCGTACTTGTTGTCGGGAAATCAGCAGCAGGTTAGACTGGCTTGGTGGACAATGATTAATGAGGCGTCAGTGGAACAGTTTCCCTGCTTGGGCCCACAGGTCAGGGAATAACTGACCTTTCTGCTTATGACAGCCTTAGTTTGTGTTGATCTGTGATGTCACTCCAGGAGCGAGATGAGAGGTTTTCTCATATCACTTCACTGCCTGGTTATTTAATGCCAACAAACAGTAATGTTGTTAGGTTATTGCATTCTGTGGTTATGTAAACTTGTACTGTGTGTACCATCAACCTGTCAAGAGACTACAGATGGAAATAAGCACGTCTACAATATGGCATATTTATATGTTCATTATTCTGCACTCTCCCCATTTTAAATAAATAATGACATTACGGGACAAACTGACACATACATTTAAATAAAGCATTAAAAGCTCACAGGCTGTATCAGAGGTTTCTTGTGTTCAGTCCTCTTGGTATCAAAATGTGCATGCACAATCCTTGCTACATATAAGCATGTTTTCTATTTTACTATTCAGTGTGCTGTTAATGTTTAACCATTAGAGACATGTTTTCATGTTTGGTTTAACAGAGAACACACATGTGAATTTTTACCAAGTTGACTGTTATCACCTGTTTTTGGTGGGAGAACAGCAGCCCACTTCCTGTTCTGTCACATAAAGCTGTAGTCTTATCTAATGGCTGCGTGAGAAAACTCTAAAACGTGACCTATTAGGATTTGCTGTTGAAGGATCACGTGCCCTCTTCTGCTTCACACGGATGTCTCCAAATCAATGCAGGAAAGGTCCTTTTCACATATTTGCAGAGCAGGCCTTCAACACTTGATGATAAATGTAGACTGAGTTAGCAGAATATTTGAGGACCTTTTGACATCTCGTTGCAACAGCTCATTGTAATTTAAGGAGTTTATCCTTAATCAATGTTAATCAATGTTCCTGTTATTCAAGAAAAAAGATAAAAAATAAAAATGTCTGCCTTTATGAAAATGTTCTTCCTCATCAGTATGCATTGGTTTTTCCTTCTTGACTTTTGCTTGTTTTGGGACCGTCTTCACGTTCATTGTCTTGAGAGACAAAGAGGCGGTATCTAACAATGTCTTCATTATGAACCTGGAGATGTGCTTGGTGATTACACATGGACTCCCATAACAATGCCGTGAGCCAGTGGGGTGTGTAAGGACACCGTCATGATCACAAAATGAGTCACACAGAAAGTGGATGTTTGTAGAAAAAATGTACATATACTTGCTTGAAAAAATAAATTACATAATTTGATGTAACATAACATATAAGTTAAGGGAATCAATTTTGTTCTAAAACATATTGTGACCATCATAGTACATAACAAAAACAAAAAAGGACATCAAGTGATCTCCATCATGAAAATGCATCTTTAAATGATATATTGTACTAAAAGTTCTTTCTTTATAAGAAAAGTTTTGTTGTTTTCATGAATTAATTTTTATCTGTAATTCACATGCAATACAAACGTTTCCTATTTCAAATGCTTTATAATTGTTTTATATGCAAGAGTCCTTCTGTTTATCTGTGATGTTTTATGAATAAACGCTCGAGACAATCAGTATTTCACTTTTTTACTACCTGTAGCTCATCTCAGACATGTTTATAAACCTTTCCAAGAAATGTTCTTATAACAACACACACATTGCGTGACCTTGCAATAACTCATACATCCTGTTTTTTTCACACTAAAAGCTACTTCATAACTCAGAGGGAAGGTTACCCCCCCATGACACGAGGAAGGCAATAACAGAGACAAATGGTCAGAGAATTTGACCATCCCCAGCTTAACCCTCTGATGGGCCAGATGGGAAAAGAATCTGTGCCCACTGACACCCGTAAATCACACAAACTCACAGTTCAACACCAGTAACCACAATCTGTTGGTCGCGTGCGATGTTATTGCTTACAATTACAAACTATGTAGTGTTTGGGTCTGTGTTAGATACAATTTTACAATGTTTATGTATGCAGACATGTTGGCCTATTTGCATTATTACAGGCATATTTAATGCAGTAGGACTACAGAAACAATCACACGGGGGAACAGTTTGATTCACGCTTAGTTTCTGCAATATAATGTGCCAATACATTTTCCATTGAAGGAACTAAGTACTAAGTACATTGGTGACATCTGCTGGACATAAAATATAATGCATTTAAAGTAGATTTTTGTGTTTTGAGAATTTTTGGCCTGTCTTGTTATTATACTAACAATTCATTCATGTAAAAAACATACAGAAAATATAGTAATTGCCTACATTCACAATTGTTTACATTAAATCAGCTTTAAAATCCTGCAAATAACCAATGAAAGAAGATGAGTCTAATATATTACACTGAAAACAGCTCTTTTCCTGACATGTCTGTTGCCATTAAAGTGACCACAAACACACTTATCCAAGGAATTGTGATTAGGGCGAGAACTGGCGTAAATATAATATCAGAAAAGTATGCAACAACAACATCAACAAACAATGACCAAATCATTATATCAACGAAAAAGCATCCTGGATTTACAAAACCAGCTGTGAAAAACAATAACATCTGCATGCAGCATTGCTTAAGGTTGAATACTATCTGGTACAGCAGTTACTATGGAAACGGTCATACACAACTTTTGATACATAGCAACTTCTTCTCAGCTACTTTACATCAGTTCGGAGACCACGACATTAGCTTACTTTGAGCACGCAACGCTAACTTACAGTTTTTGGGCAGTCCTCTTCCTCACCCTGCATCTCGGTATCATTTATTTGTGGCATCACAATGATGTCTTTCACCACTTTAGCGTGCTCATTGTTTGAATAAGCCACAAAGCATGTTAAGCAGCAAAGGTCAATGTAAAGGTCTATCATTAGTGTTGGTAGGCCAGATGATTTTTATACATCAATTGCTTTATATCTAGGCTGTAAGTTATATTACTAATGATCCCATTTACATTCAAAAAGTGCTTCCTTTGCATTCAAATGTAGTTGAAATTATTTTCATCAACCAAATACTGGCTGTAAATCTTTCCCCAGTTTGTATTGTGACAGCGGCAGGATTAAGAGCAAATCAGTACTTGTAAATGTGCAAGCACAGTATGGTGAAACAAGTAAAGGGCAGAAGTATTAGTGAATAAGCCTACTGTCTGTTTCTAAACCTAAAGACGGAGTAGCTGTTGTACATGTAGCGATAAATGTATGGCCGTCCTGTTCTTATAAGACACATGACGCAGGTCTTTGTTTGTTTGAAGTTGGCATTTCTGTTCGCATATTAGTTGTTTCATATTCTTTTTTTTATGTGTAATATAAACTATTATGGTCTCTGTTTTTTAATGTTGGCCTACACCATTAAGAGTCACAGGCCTGGGACAAAACTGCTCACCTCTGAAATAAGTTGTAAAAATACTGAATTTGTAGCACCTCAGATGTTTGAAGCGTTGACTTGGAAGATGCTTTAAAATATCTCACACAGATAAACAGGTCATCCATACTCACACCGAGCTTCACCACCTCCATGTTACCGTCTATTACCAGTGTGTGTGGGCAGCTGTCTGCGTCCATCGGTGAGTCATTCATCAGTTTGCCTAGCACTCTGAATACATTCACACAAACACACACACACAAAGACACACACACACACAGTGGGCATCATGACCCTGTCAGCAGTGTGATTATACGGAGACGGAGCTGGAAGAGAAAAGATGAGTTGGGAGAGGAAAAAAAACAGAAGCAGCATAGAGGCATTTACATTAAAATTGTGTAGAAAGATGGTTGATACAAGTTACATTAACTAACGTGTAAAGAAACTATTCTGAGAGATGGAATCTAAACTTATGTGGACTTATGTGTCTTTGGAACTTATGCTTTATATAATACCTAACATTGAAATGATAAACTATGAGAGCCACAGCTAGAGCTCTGTGTATGCTGACTGATGTTTACTTTAACCAACAATAAAAGCTACAAAACGTTTAGATTGTCCTCACAAAATTGAGTTAACGAGTTGTGCATAGGTCATCGTGATATTTACATGCATGGCTTCACTAACTTTTACTTCTTACAGAAAACTGACAATGATACACGTTTTATTAACAGGAAACCTTTGACACATTTAAAGATAAGATACGATAACATAAGTCCCCATGAGGACCATAATACGGAAGTTAGTCTGGTTGCTGGAAAGGTGCCAGAGCACTTCCTGAGGTAACCTTGAGCAAGGCACTTAACCCCAAACTACTGTGGTGTTTAATAAAGTGTATCACACTGACACACTGATGAGGTATGATGACATACTTTTGATGGGGACATTTTCTGTTAACCTCAAACTTATTATAGTACACTTACAATGAAAAGTCTTTAAAATGTCAAATTAAAACTTACTCGTAAAGGCTGAAATCCCATCAGGCATCATTTTCAATTAATTACAAATACATAGTAAAGATTAATGCATGAGTATCTAGCCTAAGGTACATGGTCTCCTGCACACACTGGCTCATTGTTGGTAATTAGGTCAGGAGAGCTCTTTCCTGAAATTCATGAATAATTGATCTGAGACAGTCTGCCAATGAAGGAACTCCACTTTGATTGGAGTTCATTCATTTTCTCTGGAGACTTTCTGTATAATGAGGATGCTCACAGTTTTAATGTGCATGTTAACTAAGATTTATTGAAGATAATGTAGCTGTGAGTTGGTGAACAGAGAAAAGGTGCTCTAAGATTCAATGCATTCATGCTGTTGACTGTCGGGTTTAATCAACTTTAAACCTTAAAGAAAACAAATCAGAATTGATCGCATGTAAATTTAATTGACCTAGTAGACATAAATTGAAGGTTGTTTTCAGACCGAAAAAACCCATAATGTAACGTGTTGTTCAGTTCATTATATGATTTAAATGACTGCAGATATACTGCACGCAGTAAAATATAAAGTAAATTGTTATGGTTTTATGTGTGATTAATTTGATATTTTTCAGTTGTTTTGAGCCATTATGAGTTCCAGCTATCACAGGGTACACACCTCTCCACATCACATATAATAATAGAACAACATTGTCATCTTAATGTTAAGTTTACAATAAGGGTACTGTATGTGAAGACATGGTGACAATAAAAAAGTATCTTTTTTAGATGCAATCAAATTGTACTGACTGGTTGAGATTTTGTGGAGTAAAAGTGACAGCATACAGTAAAGTAGTTTGTGTTGCAGTGAGAGAACTTAACAGGCTGATCAGGTCTTGCTTGACTGAAGACTTTTAACACAGAAGTTATTCTAACATAACCTGGGAATACTTTATGCAAGAACGACATACAGGGAAAGAATTAAGAGGGTTTATTTTACTAGAAGCAAACACCCTGGAAAACAGGCCATGTATGGGCCATGACTTGAAATAACTAAAAAAGTTTAATGATACTAGACATAGACATGTGCTTCTCTATTTAAAGGCTGCTTACTGTCAGTCGACTAAAACAACTTCGACGTCAGGGTTGTTGATAGAAGAGGACTCGGTCCAAATGGTGAAGTTTTCCGGGAAACCTTTAGACAAGATGAGTTCAAATCAGTTGGACTAAGTGCCAATCTATGACGGTTTTCCATCATTACGAGTAAAATGACTTCTTTGAATAAAGGCATACTTAGACTGCCATGACTTAAAACTTTACCTTTCAGTGCTGCTGGTCCTTGAATAGAGAGGATCCTGAGAGTGTGATCTGTGGGTTGGCTGCTCTACAGACTGTGAGATTGTGTAACAGATCATTTTGTGAGCTGAGCTTCTCTAAACTGCAGCTCCAAGTGTGTCCATGTAGTTCGTGATGTCTAGACACACATCCTGATCCAAATCACACTGAAACTGACTCTAAGGCCAGAATAAACTGGACACACACACATACAGACACATTCACACACACAACCTAAACAGGAATGTTTTCATGTGATGAAAACGGTATCTCACTAAATGTATCAGATTTGCAGTAATTTACGTGGTTTAAACTATTGTGGTCAATGTAACTCCTCCATTTTCCACTGTTCACTTCCTTCACGTCTTTGTGCTGCGTTCATTTCAGAGCCTGACATGATTCTACAGTTTTAGTCCTGTGACAGTCAGTTTGAAAGTGAACTCAGTTTGAGGGAACGACGCTCTCAAAATGAATATAAAGTCTTAAATCTCATAAACAAAAAAACATACTTAAATATTATATTATTCCTCCTGGTTTTATCTACTGCCATTACATTTATCACTCATTCATTTCTTTTACTTTGGATCAGTCTTTACTTTCTATGTGGTTTTATTGTTGCCTCATGTGCAGCTTTGAATTTCTGTGGTTGGTGTTTTAAATCAGCTCTATAACTAAATATGTACATTAATACGAGTAGGTTGCATTCTGCATGCAAACTTCTTTTTCCTGATAACAGTGTTGGTTGTAAACTCTTCTTATTTACAAGTGATATTATCAGGTACAGAGATTAGGTCAAAGTCAGCTGACTGCACTCACACTGTCCTTCCTGTAAGAAGGGAGAAAGAGAGAGGAAGAGAGGACGATGTGACCTTTTTTTTTTCATTTGTAATTTCTTCTTAAAGAATCATTGTTTCTATTCTTGGAGAATACAGTTTGATCAGAGGTTTGGCTCTTCTACCGGGTTTAAGATCCAATGGTTGTAAGGGTTAACCTTTGTGCTCTTTCTACTCATGGCTCTAAACTCAATTTTTGTTTTTGTATCTTTTAGATTTTCTGAACGTTAGGTTGAGAAGGCATTTTTGAAATGATGACAGTCATCGTTTGGATTCAAAATTCTCTGTAAGTAACCAGTGGAGTGACTACGGAGAATGTCTGCTCCAGGAAACAACACTTCACTCCCCTTTCTTTAATATTACTCATACAGAATTAAACTGTAGAGCCTATTTCAGATGTATGCATACATTAGTTTAAATACCATCCTTTCCTCAATATTTATGTAAATATCGGTCATTGGGGTATTATTTCAGTTAATAGGACAGGAAATTACTCATGTTGTACATTTATTTGTCTTGAACAAAAGTCCCATATTTGGTGCTGTTTACAATTTAAAAACAAACAGGAAATATTTCATTTGTTTTGTGTTATAGCAACATTTTACAGTCATTTTTAGCATTTGTTTTTTTCCATAAAATAAGCAAGAGCTGTTTGCGGGAAATGGAAGATACTTTAAACTATGACACAGATTGAGCCTTCTCGCAGATACAAAGAGGACCTATATTAGTTTAACCTTTTTCAGTCAATTTGTTATCTAAGACAGTGGGTCTGAGGAGTGCAAAAAATAAAATCATTGACATAGACTTTTGTAGCTAACTACAGGTATCAAGGTAAAGATGTAGTTAGTCACACTCTGGCAACCCCAGAGCACATCAGGCCCTGATTGGATGGTCAAGAGCCGGGTCAAATCCAGTTTTTCCATTGGCTGATACTAAAGAGCGAAAAGTCTCTGTGGATGCAGGCTGTTAAGTGCATGTAGAAGATTTACATGTCAAAGTGGATGGTTTCATGCGTAGGTCAGTGAATGTACATTGCTATCAGATAACGGCCAACATACACATAATTTACAAGTTTTGACTTGTTTTGTTTTCTGTACTTGCAGCCTGTTTGATGCTTAGGCTATGCAGTTGTTTTGCCTTTTTGTAGCAGGCTTGGCTTTTTTTTGTAGAGCATTTGAGTCTTTGCATTTGTTTTGGGAGTTTGCTTTGCTTTTGAATGTGCAGCGTTTCTGAATATGTTGTGCGTTTTTCATCAGTTACCAAGCGTTTGGCCCCTACTGGCCACCACAGAAAAAGCTTCAAATAGAGAGTTGAGTTTAGGCCTTGTGAATATGACATTTTGATAATAAAATAAAAATGTTGATACAGTTTGTTATTATCAAATGTGAAATAAGTGAATGCATGTTTTGTTTTGGGCCCACTTCCTCCACTTGCATCCTGCATGAAGGTAGCCTACTCGCCCATATGGGATTACGCACCTTTGACCTACAGCACTGACAACAACCTAAGCTGCTCACAGAGATGCCAGAGCTTCCAAATCCACCAGCAGCAACCGGTTGGTCACATGACCAGTGTACAGAGCTGCCTGTCTGTGTATGTGTGTGTGTGTCTCTGCTGCTTCTCATTTCCGCGTTCACCAAGGGAGAAGAGCTGAGCTGAATGAGTTTTCACGGCCACCCTGTGTCTGCACATTTGACGCCGATAAACTGCGTCGCCGTGCAGGAGGAAACTCACTCAATCGCATCGTTGCTGCAGGACCATGCTCACGCGGGTGAAATCGGCGGTGGCCAATTTTATGGGAGGCATGATGACTGGTGGATCCAATGGTGACCATCCCGGCGGCTCGGATCTGCCGCTGAGGTTCCCGTACAGCAGACCGGAGTTCCTGGGACTGTCGCCGGACGAGGTCGAGTGCTCGGCGGATCACATCGCGAGACCGATCCTCATCCTGAAGGAGACCAAGCGGCTGCCGTGGTCCACGGGCTACGCAGAGTGAGTAACCTGTATGCGTCCATCTTTTATCCTGCACAGCAGCATCCTTCCTGGACCAATTTTAGCACTCACATATATGCGAAAACATTGAATGCACCTGCCGTCTTTGTTCATTTTTATGGAGCATTTCACTGGCATATTGCTTTCAAAACATGTGCCCGCACTACAGTGTAAACATTAGAGTTTAGAGGAGGCCAGCTCCTCAGGACATAAACACGCCTCTTACAAGCAGATGGGTCACAATAATATTGTGTTTACAGCCATAGAAGAGCACGTTATGCTTATGGAGTCATAGTGGAAGAAGAAATAACGTGAAGTAGGTTAAAGTAAGGTCACAGATGGTGCAGACTCTTTGTAAAATAAATCCTGCTGATGCTATCTTTTGCTGGCAACCTTAACTGCACCCTCAAGGAAGGATTTTCAAAGCCACATTATTTTTTATTGGCTTATATAAGGCGAGGCAGGAAAGAAACTGGCTTACCTCTGCACCTATGTCACTTTTATAGTGTGTGCATAGTCATATACTTTTCTGTTGCAGGCTGTTGTCTTAGGGAAGCTGGTCATGCCTGACTTTATGCAGATGAGGACTTGAGGTACATTTTGCAGCTATCAGTTGTAGGAAAGCAGGAAGCTAGAAGTTACCTATTTAATGATATCAAATGATCCAAGTCATCCTCTTCCTTTTTAATGACAACCAGTACCAGAGTTATATATCACAGCGACATATCATGAGCGGCATTTTTACAGCAGCATGAAAAGAAAAGTTTTCAAAAATCACAGTTTGACAAAAACTTTGAAAGCGTGGGCAAATGCACAGTTATGTTAGTTCGTGTTTCTCATGTCAACAAACGGCCAGGACTTGTATAGGCTTAATTTGCATGCAGGTGTAAGGGGAGCATTTTGTTCCATTGCCCAGGCTATAAAAAAACCAAAAACCCTGCACTGCACAAACAAGTTCATGTTTGATTCAAGAGTTTTTAAAGATGAAGATTTACTTTATTGATCCGAAAGTGGAAAATGACGGTTTTCCAGCAGCCATAGATTATCTAAGCGTATGATAGTAAACCAACTAAAGACAAATATATACATTTATATCCACCAATAATACAATAAACACAACAAACATACTATACAGGGAGGTAGATTGAGATGTTAATGTGAAAATGCACGTTTACCTTAGACAGGACTTTAATCATAACTAAAGAGGTCAAAGAGTGTGTCATTACAAGTTAAAAAAAGAGCGTTCATTGAGTTGTGTGTTGTCCATCTTTACATTAAGTGCTTACCTTCGCTCAGTGATGGGCTGTGATAATAGAGTACTTATTTCCTTCACCTTAATTGTTTAATCGATGATGTCATGAAAACACTCAGTGAGAACGCATTATGCAGTAACTTCCCCCGTCTGATGTTTTTAACGTCAGCCTTTCTCCCGTTATAAACCTCTCAATGTGCAAATGCTTGTCATGTTAGGTCAGTCAGCGCTTCAACGCAACACTCCAGCCCGGTCTCACACCCTGAGGCAAGTGTTTCCAGGAACTAAATCGGGCAAAGTTACATTTCATTTGACACAGAGCAAGATGAGCACTGCTGCTACACGGATCCATTTATCCACTCCTAAAATGATATAGAACAGGGTAAGAGATATCCAGAGATTGAGGGAGTTTCATTGTAGTCCTTGTTTAATTTGACCATCATCCCACATTTAAGATGTTATAAAAAAAAGAAGAGAAAATGTGGTAGAGTTGTTCTAAACATGTTCCTTCTCAGTACCTGTTTCAATTCGTATCAGTCAATACTAAGTACCCCTCTGATTATAGCAGTAAAAAAATGCACATCATTGGTGGAAAAGCATTGAGTTCACCATAACTCTCCTGCAACCTGTGGATTATTTGGTGGCAGTGGTTTATAAATGATTGCATGACATTGCTGCATTGACCAACATACTCACCAATGCTCCTTAATCATAGGCAGCATTAAAGTTAATGCATGCAGACACTTAATTATGAAAACAAGTGTACACTTTGTTTTGCTCCAAACAATCATTGCAGATTCATTTTCGTAGTCGGGACTTTTTTAGTGTCAAGAGATCGTTCTGGTTCCTCCTGCCTTCTGGAGAATCTTCTATCTCTTGCACAGTTTTTCACGTGCCCTCCTCTATCCTTCATCCTAATCTCTTTTGAAGCAATTTTTAATCTCAAGATAGAAAAAGAAAGAACCCCCCCCCCTCATATACTGTATGTTCGATGGTGGTTGAATGATTTAAGCTGAAATAATAAAGCAATTGAAATAACACTTATTTTATTGAGGTTTCTGTGTCGACTCAAAAAAAGAAAAGAAGTAAAGTTTCTGCCCGGATTTTGTGTGTGTATGTCTGTGTGTGTGCACATATGCGGCAGCTTGGCAGAGCATCAGCCAGGACTGAGCCAAACTGTGGATTTGTCAACAGCTGGCCGACCAGCAGGCGCATGTTGTAGTGAAAAACTCGCTGTGAGAAGAGAAAAAGCTGAGAGCATGTGAGATAATGTGATCCATACAGAGCCCACAGGAGGGTCACATACCAATGGGATCAGGTCTCTTTAATAAAAACGTAATGATCTGAAGTCGTGCTGTTTACAGATACACATGGTAGCATTTTTAAGGGCCTTCATTTCATCTGACCTTGAGAGTGACTGTTTTGGTGTTCAACTGATTTGAACTGTTTGATTTACCAGAAAAAAAGCGATGACATTTAATGAGCCTCAACTGTGTTGTGTTTTTACTGCTATTGTTGGCATGACAAACTGTTCAACCATCAGTATGAACATTGTAAAAAAAACAAAAACGTGCCTGTTAGCCATGGCTCTCATTAGCATTTAGCACCAAAATAGCTGTGCCTATCAATGCCAGGTTCATATCTTGGAGAGATGCTGGTTTTGAGTTGCCAGCTTGTAAATTATTTCTTTAACTGGACATATTTAGAAATTTGGCACAAAATTTTACTTTAGTGACCGATAACAAAATCATAATTTAGCCCGCACATTGGCCATTATAATGCTCAATGTAATTCAACTGAAATTCAGTAGATGTGGTGTTATACTGTCAGTGTACAGTATTTAATTCTCACACAAACTACGCTGTCATCAATCAACCTCAATAATGTTAATGCTTGCAAGCCATAACTTGATATTTTTCCTCTTCTTTTTACAAACTGTTGCATACGGCATCAACAGCATGACCCTCCCCCTGCTGTAAGCATATACATCACAATATCTGAATAATTGATCAACATAAAATACAAAGGTAGTAAAGTGCAGGATAGATACATTTATTCACACCAAATTGGTGTCAGTTTCAGCTCTCATCATGCTTCACGTTTTTATTTTAGATATTACTGCTGTCTTCTTCGATCCTGCCCTCTTCTCTTTTGGCCAATTAACTTCCTGATCTTATAAATGAAGTGTGGACAATTTGGCAGGTATATCTGTTTGGAGAGCTATCTTTTTTTAATCAAAATATAAATATTTGGCACCAGCGACTCAATAATTGTATCCCGAGTCAGGACTATGGTTTATCACCTTACTGATATTTTGTCCCGCTGTAATTTTTTGCAGACTCTTAGTCTTGTATTTATTATTATATCTAGCAATATGTTTTTTTATATGGCTGGCTTTTAGGAATACAAAACTAAACTTTAATGTGGTTGTTTTTCTTTGAATAGAAGATAAGGGTTTGAAGGGCAGCCTTGTCAGTATTGACAAATTCTCTGCAGTGGAATGAAAAATCAAAGTTCAGGATCCCACAGGATGATAAGCACATGCCTCCTTCCCTCTACGTTCTGTTTTTTTCCCCTCTCTTCATACCCCTGCCTGCCTCTGAGGCCTTCCTTTGCCTGCTGGGGTTATTCTGGGTTATTGTGTTTCACATAGCTGTGGAGACGGTACGATCAGTTCTGCTTTACGTGGAGGATTCTGATGAACTGTCTCGGAGTGCGTGCATTGCTTGTTAGGTCCGCTGAGCATGAGCATTCGAATGGATCACTGAGAATTGCTCACTCTGACTTGGGTGACCCTTTCTTCTTCAGCACACTTCCAGGCTTCACTTTTTGCAGACAGGCTGGATTCACTGCTCCTTTCCTTCCAGTTGTTTTCCCCCTCATCATGCATGCACACCAGCACAGTCCTCTCATGCTTCGCTTTGAGGGTGACAATCACAGAACTGCAGCTTTGGAGGGTTCGACCTTGCTGTGACATGATTACATAAAGCATTCAATAGAGCAACTCTGCAATAAATCCTACCTCTTGTTTTTGATGAGGTCATAGGACGTAGGTATAATATACTCAGCTAAATGAATATACACATTGTGAAAGTCTGACTTTATTGTCACAGATTTAAAATTTCATGTCATGCCTTTTAACAGGGCAGTCAACCTATTGAGATCAAGATCTCTTTCACAGGGGTGACACATTTACATGCAGTAATACATGTGCACCTGTATGCCATTTGCTTGGATGTGCGCACACTAGTCTTTTTTCTCATCATGCTTCTATTTTCCTGCTTGGCTCGAGCTGCTGTCATGTTTGCTTCAAGTTACTTTTTTGAAAGGTTCTTGCAAAGAGAGCTAAAGCGTAGGTTAGGACCTGGATTTGGTCATGAAAGCCAATCATGGCTGGATTTAAGAAGGCGATGTAGCTAATTTTTTTCCAATTGTAGAATTATGGCCCAGTTACTCAAAACATTAAATCTGGTTCAAAATGATCCGGATTTGGAAATCCCATTTTTTGCTATTCAGGATCAAGTAATCCGTTTTACTTTCATGCCGATTTTTCAAAGCAACAGTGGAATGGATCACCCTGATCCAGATACACACAGTTTTCAAGATTACTAAATCCAGATTACCAGTGATCTAAATGGGACAACATATCACAAGTTCAAACCATCCACCTCTCCTTAAGAGTACCTGGAAGGAACTGCTTAAGCCACATCATCAAAGGCCTCTCTTCACCTGCCTTAACTTGTTTGTCAGAACAGGAGAGTATTAGCATGAAGAGTGAAAATAAGTTGTGACAAAGCTTTTTCCACCCACTCATTTAATCATACGATCACTCACTGCCCCACTCCCTAAACACACCCCTGCAACCTCAGCAGCAGTCCGATCGATGCTTAATCAATATGCGTGTCTGTAAGATAAACAGCAGCAGCACCACAGCACTTAGTATGTTTGGTCTGCGGTTTGGCAGACATTGACTTGAAGGTATTCTCCTCTTTAACTCTGAAGTAAAGAGAACAAAGAGAAGTGCAGCTCCCGTGCTCACTTGATGATATTATAGTGTTTTAAAGATGCCCAACATGTTGAATCAATTCTGTAGATTGGGTTGTCGAAAAGAAAATATCTGACATAGATGGTTTTCCAGTTTTATTTTTATGCAGTATAACTTAAAGTAGCCAAAAAGTAGGATTGTCCTGACCCTAGCAGTGGGATGGGTTAACAATCATGTAACCTTTAAAGAAGTCAAACAAAACCACCTGAGAAAGACAATATGTGTACTGACGGTGTATCCAGGTATAATTTAAATGTTTTTTTTTATCACAGCACCACATACATTAACAGAACAGCAGCCTTTAGTAGCAGCTAGCGCTAGCTTATGCAGCTGTCTTTGAAACATCTGGTGTTTCCTCGACAACGGTCAACATCTTGTGTCTGTAATGGTGGCTCAAAATACAAAACAAAAATGACAGATTTCTCTGGCTTTGATGATGTTAGAAATATTTGAGTATATTTAAGTAATCAACTTAAAAATACATGTAACATGGGTTTAGTCCATTTTTAATTTAGGTAACATCTTATAATGTAAACGTAAGCATGCAGTTCTACATACAATACCTTTCTTCTCTGAACGGTAAAGTAGAAATGAGAGTATTTTAATAGATTAAATTTAAATTACAGACCTATTATGAGAATTTTAGAGCAGATGTTCAAAACAATGCTCTCTTTGTCTCCACACTTTGCTCTTCTTTGTCTAAAGAAATATATCAGTCCACAAAATTCCAAGAGTATGTGTTGCTCTTTACTTTTATTGTACATCTGGATATTTTTTTTACTGTATAGCAGTAAATTCAAGTTAATGTCCGACTGCAGAGAGGATGTTCATGGGCTGACCTTTGTACAGCTTCCCAATGCTCTTATCCATCACATGATGTTGCACATGTTCTGCTACGTAACTGAAACTGAAATGATTAATGTTGTTTCTGCCTCAAAGGGATGTGTTGTGTTGAAGTGCAGGCTTTCTTTAATGTGTAGCTTCACCGTTAGCCCCCGCTGCTACAACATGTGTTCACACTGCAGCAACATAAAGTGATAATTCAGGAGCATGCAGCTAAATAGAATTAATGTTGATATATATATTATCAATTTCTCTGTCTTCTATTTAAAAAAAAAAAAAAAGCTTGTTTGTTAATTGTTTAATGTGTTAAAAAAAAGCCAGTAAGATATTTTTGGGGCAGCATAGTTCAGCAAACCTTCCAGTTCCTAACTCGAATCCCTACAGTATGGAAGTTGGTCTGGTGGCTGAGAGGTAAATGGTAAAGGGACTTGAGCTTGTATAGCGCTTTATATAATCTTCTGACTACTCAAAGCACTTTTACACTGCAGGTCACACCTTCACGTTCACACACTGATGGTAGAGGCTGCTATCTAGTGAGACTATCAGACATAACTAATCCCATTTATTCACATTCATACGCCGCCTCTGAAGGAGCAGGAGCAATTCAGGGTTAAGTGTCTTGCCCAAGGACACATCGGGACATGTTGCTGCAGGAGTTGGGGATCCAACCCTTGACCTTCCAGAAGACGACACTACCAACTAAGCCACAGCCTCCAAGGTGCCAAGTAACTTCAGAATATTTGTTGAGGTGCCATTGAGCAAGGCACCGAACACCCAACAGCTGTAGCTGAGTCGTCCCCATGAGTGTAAAATCTCCCCTTCAGGGATTAATAACATGTAAAATGCCTGAATATGAATAATTTCTTCCAAGTTTCATCCAAAATTGAGAGATATTAAAATTACCGATATGTTAAAAGAAAGAAAGGCAACACATTTGCTTAGATCAATAACATGTAACCTATATTCAGTCCAGATTGATAACTTAAATAGGTCTTTGAATATCAAAATTGCCGTGTCATAGTTTCTGTAAAAAACAACAACAAACGTTTACCGTAAATTCCGTACTATTGAGCGCACCTGGATATAAGCCGCACCGGCTAAAAATAAGTAAATAAATGTATTTGTACATATATAAGCCGCACTTGATTATAAGCCGCAGGTGTCCACGCTATAACAAGAGCTATTTACACAGACGTAGGCTACCGGTAACATCCGCAAATACTGTAGCGTCCGTACGGACGTTAAAGGACGACGAGAGCGTTCAAATAATAACTTTTAATAACCCGATCACTGTCGGCCGTGACCACGCCGTTTACAGCAGAGAGCAACACATAACTTGCTGTAACAATCCAACTCTCTCCCCCAGCGTTCTCTCATACAGCCACTCAACACGTTCTCGCTGGTGCATTCACTGACTCTCCACATAATCGGAATTATGAACACATTATCAACTACTGACTTTACAACATGAACCGTTACAATACGAAGCCTAGCCGACGGTGTCTGTAACACGGCTGATGAAAAAGATGACCGTAATATATTTCACAAGAAAAAGTCCATCCATTCACTGCCTCAGAATGACTTCATTACTCACTTCCTCAGTCTCTGTTGTCGCTGTCAGTGTCATCTTAACGTGCAGCAGCTCTGTTAGCTTCTTTGACAGCCAGGTCGATCGCCTTTAACTTGAAAGCTACATCATATGCATTTCTCCGTGTGTTTTCCATGATGAGGGTGCGTGCATGAAGCGCAAAATGACTGATATTAAGATCCGACGTGACGAAGTCAATTGTTTTTGCGGCAGAAGCTCATTGTCCCCCATAAAAAATCCATGCATTAGCCGCACCGGAGTAGAAGCCGCAGTGCTCGAAGTGTGAGAAAAAAGTAGCGGCTTATAGTCCGGAATTTACGGTACGTTTTTTGTTCTCCATTTTTGTCATCTGCAACGCATGTGAAGCAGGAACGTTTTTTTTTCTTATGTAGTATATCATCATAACTTCCTGAATGTGACCTACTGGTGTCTGATTGGACCGTTCAAGCAAAAACTTGAAATGCTAACCCTTCCCTAGAAGAGGTGTACTGTCGGTTCCAGCTCTAGACGGGGTAATTAAGGTCACACCATTGTCTCAGATATGAAGAAGTGAAACAGGGTAACATAATACGACAGCCCTGCTCTCAAGACACAGCTCATGCCTGTTTGTGTGTGTGTGTGTGTGTGTGTTGTCAATCATGTGATCTTAAAGATTCAAGTGGACGTTGCTCTCAGACACGCATGATGGTGCATGAAGTTTGTAGCTTCCATTCTTCATGACAAGTAAAGTAAAGGGAATAAAAACATTGATTTTGTATATTCTATTCTTACAACTGAATGACATTATTCTTTATACTCTTTGTCTTCAATTGTACCATCATTTTGTTGACCAACTTCAAGAAGAAGACTTTAGAGTTGGTCATGTGTTTTCTATTTAGACTTGATCAAGCGTTAAACACATCTACCAGACATCATCCAGTCTTTCCTCAAAGATTGAAGATATATACCTGGGCGGGCTGTAAATGTATATTTATGGGCACCCTAGTATATTTCCAAACATGTTTTATTTAATTTTTTGTTTATTCGTAAAATTGCTGTGTGCAGGAGAGAGTGCGAGAGAGAGAGAGAGAGAGAGAGGGATTGCAGATTAAAGTTGTTGCTAAAGCTAAATGAATTTTGAGAGAAAACACATTTGATATTTACATACCTAATGTTAAAATATACCGTAAGATAACGTAAAAATAAAAAGTATGGTGACACTCAGCCCTACTTTAAACAAAATCTGTTACAGCTGGAGAATGAAAGTTCACTTCTGACCTGTAACAATGATAATGCATTTTATTTGACGACGCCTTTCAAAACTCTCAAGGTCCCCTTACAAAGCAGGGATAAAAACTGCAAAGTTACAATTACCTCAATAAAATTAACATTAAAAAGACAAATTACAGGATGCAATGGATTTATGAGACCGGACGGGAATGATCAGAGTGAATATGCCAATTTAAAAAGCTGTGTATCACATAATAGTTCTACAGAAAGATCTTAGCTAATGTGTATTGATGTGTTGCTTTTGAGAAACCTGATGTTGTGGTATAGATGTTGTTGTTGTGCAGCTTACTCAGCTTCATCATGGATTAATATTGTCTCATTTTTCCTCGGTGGAGGAAGGAGAAGCCGCTGTGAAGTGGTCATGTATTGTGTGGTTTTAAAGTGAAGTCCTCTTCGCACATTTCTGTTTTAATATTGTTTGTGGATTTTACTGTAGATGAATTGACTGCTGTAAAATAATGGTTATGTGTTGTGTAGATGTTTTTATTGTATGTTTTATTACTGAAGAGAGAAGCCTTCTGTCCAGGGACTGCAGATGCTGTTTAGCTTACAGCTAACTCTGGAACGGCTAAGTGGCTGTACACCGTCCTTGTCCAAGTAAACAAAATAAATGAAAAAGGGTAAACTCTATTTATGTCATGTGGTACTTGACAGAGATAAGTGAGCTTGGTGAGGCGTTAGTGAATGGGGTAGAGCTAACAAATAGTTACATAAGTACTCGATTTACTGATCGATTTTTAAAGGTTATATAATGACAGGAAACTGTGAAAAGTCCAGTCACAAATTCAAAGACCACAGTGTGCAGAGTCCTGAATACTAATATATAATAATCATTTATATAAAACAAGACAGACTTTGAAAGAGAAACCATTTTTTTTATTAGTGGCATTGTTATTGTTGTGCTGTTTCTAGTGTAAGCAGTTAATTGATTTTATTAACTTTAATATTACAAAGTTAGTAGCCTACCTTGCTGAGCTCTATACATGTGCAGGTAAAACACAAAGATAATAATAGTGGATTCCCTGTGCAGGCAGGGAGTGTTTCCTTTTAAGCCTCTCTCACTGACACACAACAGGGAATGTGCTATTTTTAGTTTTTATGATAGGAAAGTGGTAAATTGCCCATTGTGTAAGACCCCAATTAAAATCAACCTTTCTTAGAGAGGGTCTGTTCAGATGATATCCCGTCAGTTTAACAGCTGACTGTGTTTTCTTAGCTGGAGACAGCGGATCCCTGCTCTGCATGTTCATCCTAACGTCCAATTAGGATGACTCATACAGGATCCTCCACAGGGAAGTGATCACAACTGCCTCTAATGATCAGCATGGAGACATATAATGTCTCAATTATTTCACATGACGAAATCTTGAGACAAAGCTGAAAGACACGAAGACAAACTATGGGTTGGGTGATGGTCTGCTGTCAACAGAACAGAAATGTGCATGCTGGGAGATTTCTGCAACAATCACAATCCACAAAACTAGTAACTTCAACAAAATGTCAGATTGTCCGCTTCATTTATAAAGCACTTTCAATAATACAAGCTCCATAGTGCTTCACAACGCAGGCGGATAAAATCAACAGGACAAAAAATCATCAAGTTTCAAATGTAAACACAAACTGATGTAAAAAAAAAATAATAATAATTGAAATCAAAAATACGGCCTGACAGGGATTTTTCGGGTCAATACCAATATGAGTGAAAAAGTGAAAAAAATCTGATACCAAAAAATTGGCTGATATCTTTCTCTGCCCTCTGCTGGTGACAACCAGAAAGACAACTGCTAGTGTAAGAAAATGAAACTCTGCTTTTTGACTGGTGGAGTAATCCAGCAATATTTGGGTTTAAATTAGCCGATACCATCAGTTAGTTGAAACATTAATTTTGTGTGATGTTATTGGCCAGCTGATGCATCAGTCAGGCTTTAAAAAGGAAATAAACAACTAAATTCAAGAAAAATCAGGAAAGGCTGTCTTGTAGAAGTTTTAAGAAGAGACTTAAAAACTACTGATGTCCTATACAGCAGCAGGTGCAGCAGAACACCATCTGCCAGGTGTTGTATAATTCAGTAATTCTCTGTTTGTACGCCCTCTGCCCTTTATGCCTGGTTTCAAATGAAAATGTGTACTTACTGTAAAGATTTACTACCTGCAGAGTCTGACCTTCTCCTACACTGTATCACTTAGTTGTAGTTGTGGAGTTTGGTGAGACATTTTAGAGCAAAGAATGTCGTGTGGATTAAAGGTCACAGCTCCAGTTGAAATGTTAAAGAAGATACAGAAACTACCTTTAAACCTGCAGCTGTGTATGATCTTTCACCATCAACGTTTCAGTAATTTTCTCTTTCTTTGTTGAGATGAATGCGGAGCCATGAATCACCTTCTGAAAGGTTAAATCAAAGACACAGCTGCTGCTGCTCGATTGTGTTTGTGTTCAAAGACTGGAGTGATGAAATGATGCGAGTTAAGATGACAGACGGCGTCTTTAAAATATTTCCCCCCTCAGATCCTTCAGGCTTTGTTGTGTGTGTGTGTGTGTGTGTGTGTGTGTGTGTGTGTGTGTGTGTGTGTGTGTGTGTGTGTGTGTGTGTGTGTGTGTGTGTGTGTGTGTGTGTGTGTGTGTGTGTGTGTGTGTGTGTGTGTGTGTGTGTGTGTGTGTGTGTGTGTGTGTGTGTGTGTGTGTGTGTGTGTGTGTGTGTTTTTAAATTGCAAAGGAAACAAATGAAAAATGTTTTTCTCAGTAAGCACACTTTAAAGTCAGCCTGCTACCTCGTACTGCACATAGCACTTCATATTACCATGTTTACCTGGTGCTCCTCTTTAATGTCGATCTGTTGTGTATTTTTTTGACTACTTATATGTTGTGTTTTATCTCTTTTAAAATGTGTTATTGTGTTTCACCTGTGTAACAGTGCCACTATGCCCTGCGTTCCTTTAAACCATCTGTTCCTCGTGTCCGCACTGAACTCAGCAAAAGAGCGTTTAGTTTTGTGCCGCTCCCTCTGCATGGATATTTCTCCTAAATGTCTTGAAAAGTGTCCGTTTTTATTTGACTTACAGCCTTTGGCTCGATCTTAAATATAAAAAAAATGCGAGACAATTCAGCAGTGCCTTGGTTTCTGAATTATAATCTACAATCACAACTCTGTGCTTTATCTGTAAACCAATTTGCATATTGTTAATTGTTGTTTTCTCTTAATTTATTGTTTGTAAACTGCTTCTTAATTATGTCATATTTATTTTGACGCGTGCTACTTCCCCTCTTGGCAAGGTAAAAAAAATGTTAATCTTGATTGGTTTAATAAAGGTTAAATACACAATACATGTACATGTCTAATGTATGTAGCACAGTATACTGTGTTTGGTCATTTCTTGAACATCTGACCTTACTTTAACTCTGTGTATTCAAATGTTTGTTGTTTTGGCATCTTCGATGAAAGAGGATGTCTTAGTCAAAGTGAAGCACAGGTTTCATCCCCCTTCTGTCTCTTTGTTATGTCCTCTGTGTTTCAGGGTGATTAATGCAGGAAAGAGTACATTAAACGAGGACCAGGCCTGCTGTGAGGTGCTGGTGGTCAAAAGGAGACCTGCAGGAAACTCCACACCTGACCGTCCCTCCACGGCCCGCAGGAGGTCTTCCCTGCCTAACGGAGATGGTTTGAACGTCAGAGACTACCAGGTGGGTCAAAGTCAAACGTCTGGCTCCTGAAATAGATCTGTTTTTGTGTTTTTTTTGTGTTTTTTTTACTTTAGCTACAAGTATGACATCGTTCAGACTTTATTTTTTTTTGTATTGATGTTGTTGCTGGTGTTTTCTGTATTTAAGGAGGAAACCCTCTATATTGTGATGTGAAGTGGAAATTTGCACAAAAAAAAAAAGAAAAACCTCATTACAAAAGTCAGGTCTTTCTTTAATTACAAAAGGTAATAAGATATTTATCATAATTTCAACTGGATTTCAAATTTCAGCCCAAGGATTTGAAATCAAATTGAGTAAACAGCCTCTACATTGAAATGTGTATTCACTGATGAGATCCATAAAATGATCAGAGAGACAGTTGTGTCCCTGAGACTTGCTGGTGGGACCGACCGTCTCCTCTTCCTGTCCCATCAGCAGTTTACTGGGGCGCACAACTCGGCGTCCTTTACACATCACTGCAGCCTTCAACAGCTCTTGACAGCCACTAAAACAGGAAGGGGAATCAGACTGATCAGTGATTTTAGAGACTGTTGGGGATTTTAGTTTTTAGAGTAAAACTTTCAAATGACTTCTGAGGCAGCAGATAACGTTTGTTTTATTGTTTTTACATGTATTCCATGCTTTCACATCACAGGGTCTTACTTTTACCATCCAAAATGATAACAGACTTTCACTGAGTATTGAAGTGAAATCAGAATCACAATTACATTTTCTCGAGACGTTTACAGATTAACAACATGCAAAACACAAAGACAAATGAAATACATATAATATATGTAAAGACATGTACATTTATATCCCATTCATTATTATTATTTTATATGAATTTATAACATCATTATAAAAATGCAAATGAACTGCAATGACTGCTTTCATTAATTCATAACTTTACAGAAGGACTTCACAAAAACTTGAATGAATAAAAGTTGTAAAGCTTTAGTAAATGTCTGTGTGCGTTCTCAGTCATCCAGGTCATGGTAAATTCGCAGCTTGATCCAAAGGCCACTTCAAGACTTTCAACCAGTAGAGTTGCCTTTGGATCAAGCTTTAAATTTGCTAGAGAGTATTTTAATCTTAAGAGTCCGAATCTTCCTAACGACTGCTTTTTAAAATGACTCTAATTATTGTTTTCTACTTTATGATCTGGAAAAAAAAGTGTGTATCAGAAAACTTGTGCGACTATTCCAACACATCTTTGGAGGACTCATATCAGCCAAATAAATACAAACATACGGTAATTGGATCACACTTTATTACAAGTCTTTAAAGTGAACCCTCTGTCCTTCTATTAGTACATAATGATGTATATGGCATGTAAACACTACAGTATTTGCTTCCTCATGGTATACTGGCGATCTTTCTTGACAATGGTGGTACTTCTTTTGCTCGCGGCTGAATAAAACCTTTATCTTTTTTAGACATGAACGACGACAGTATCCCCTGTGCTTCACTTTGTCCTTTCTGCTTGGACATGCTCACTCTGCTTTCTGCATCTCCAAATAGAATTCACTTGTTTGATTTCATCTCCAAAGGCAATATGTATCTATTTTAAGTAATGCTGCTTCCACAATTTTCTCTCAGCCCACCAGTACTTTGCTCAGGTCCACCCAGAGCCTACAGCAAACTCATGCAAGTACCCCATGACTCACTACTGCAGTGATACCAAACCAATGAGAGTAGTGCTGAAGCCTATTCTGTGCTCTTTGTTTGCTTCACAGCTTCCTGTTGTAGAATCCACCTGGACTGTATTTTTAGAAATCCAGACCTATAGTGTTTGTAGAGACAGATTAGCAATGATGTACACTCTGTGAGCAGCAACATTTAGAAAACAGATCAGTATTATTCTATACCGCTTTTCTCGTTTGGGATCACGTTGAGCTTGAGCCGATCTCAGCTGTCATTGGGCGAGGTATAACATGGACTTAGTCAGTCTATCACATATAGACTCACATTCGGGCCTACAGGAAATTTAGACTCCAACTGACAAGCATGTCTTTGGACTTTAGAAAAACCCCTCATACATTGAATAAAGCCGTATGCTTTATGATAGATTTAAGTTTCAGATTGATGCAATTATTGAGCACGCAACACATTTTTGACCGTGGACCGCATGTGACTAGATAACATTTAGTTATGGCCTATATTCTCAGATAGCATGCTTGTTATTCATTAAAGTAGAAGAGCTTCCTCGGTAGAAAATATCTTTTTAAAATTGGAGGAACGTTTGAAACTAAAAACACTGATATAGATGATCCAGGTCCAGACCCTCAGGAATGTTTGGAAAGGATAAAAGGAGTGTAAACGTGTATCGGCTTGCACCTTCTTCAGGGTGTAATGAGACAAAGAGAGTCATTTTTGCTGCAGACAGTCATCACACTGTGTGCAAAGGTGAAGGCAGGCAACATGTTCTTTTAGGCCTCGAGGGGTCTAACATAAGAAACACATCAGATACAAGAAAAAAAACAAAAAACTATCCTTAACAGCAAACCAGCATTCAAATACTGCATTCAAGTGAATCACATGATATCATTATAAACAATATAATGAAACAGCTAATAATACCTGTATATGAACTGTTAATATATTAAATACATTTATAAATATGAAACAAATTACATCATACCAAGATAATCCCTAAAAACAAAGGGAAGAAACATGATATATGAAGACTACTAAAAGGAAGACAGATCAAAGTCCTCGTTGGGGAATGTGGTGCCTTTCAGGGCTTGAATCTGAAACGCCTCTCTTTGTTTGAGGTATTTTCTTTTCTCTTCAGCCTTGACATCAGAGCTGATGAATTCAACACCTGATACTTTTAAAGTTGCATCACTACCATGTAGTGTATGTCTGAGTAGTAGTTCAAATGGCGTACCTGTGTTCAGCCACACCTCAGCCTCCTTTTAGTAAGGCCTACGTACAAACGAAATAAATGTTATTCCCTAGTTGGTCTACCCCACTGTGTTTACAGTCTGTATCCTGGAGATGCTAACATTGAAAAACTTGGTTAATAAGATGTGTTTTTCATGTGTCCAGGACTGCTCTGAGAACCTAACATTCCACTACTGGGCTCTGTTCGATGGCCACGCAGGCTCTGGCGTGGCCGTCGTTGCTTCTCGCCTTTTGCATCACCACATCGCCCTGCACCTCCAGGAGGTGTTGGAGATCCTCTGCACTCCAAACCTGCAGCCCCCCACGTGTCTCGGGGAGGAGCCCATCAACCACCTCCTCACCCCGACGTCCCAGCGCGCACTCACCAGGGCCGCTTCGCTCCGCGGCGCTGCTGGGGCTCCAGGCTCACCCAGCACCCCGCACACACGCTTCTTCACGGAGAAGAAAGTTTCTCACGAGAGCCTGGTGATCGGAGCCATCGAGAATGCTTTCAAAGACATGGTAAGTAGGGAAAATGCAAAGTAGAAGGTATTCAAAATACAGATTATACAGAATTAACTAAATTACAACAAAAATGAAACTTAACCCTGAGATCAACTTAAACATTCGGTCCCTGTCCCTATTACCTGTAACTAGTATTATACTTAGGTTTGTTTTGTTACATTTTTGTGGGGCATTTTTCCCTTTAGCTGAATAGCTGAAGAGAGAGACAAGAATTGTTGTGAGTAGAAAGTTTGATGAGACGACATTCAGCAAAGAGCCATGGTCGGATTCAAACCCACAGCTCTGGGACAAGGACTATGGTCTGTGCAGCATCACCACTAGGCCATCCAACGCCGCTTTGTATTACACTTTAGATGGGTTTGTTTTTTTATCTTTTTCAACTGGGTGAGAGGCGTTCAAATAGATTTGGTGGTGGCAGTTTCCAGTTAATGCCTGCAGTCCCTTTAGACACTGATTCACTGTTTGTGGATGATGAATTGAGACACAAGTCTCCAAGTTCTCAGTTATTAACAAGCAACACACATTAGTGTAACAAAAAAAACAATGACTTAAAGAAAGTGTGATGTTAAGCTACCACAAACAACCTGCTAGGTAGCCTAGCACCCAGACAAAAAAACAAAGGAAAAGAGGACTTTGCTCTGTTCTGATAGGCCAAACAGCATTTCCAAGAGTTAGACAGTATGATAAACAGGTGTTTGTGTTGTGCACTAAATGGACATGAAATCAGCTTGGGTGTTTCTCTCTTTGAGCAGCCTTTTGAGTTGAATAGATTTTTTATCAGCTGGGTCAAGATAAAGAGGTGTTCAAGTTTAGTCACACATTGAATGGTAAATGATCAAATGGATTCTAGGCTAGCTAACTGTTATAGTTTTCTGAATACTCAAAGTGCTTCTCACACTGCATGTCACAGTCACACATTCACTCACAGGTGCCAACATTTCCATCAGTATTTACGATCCCATTCATACACATTAGAACTCCACTGAGGCAGAAGAGGGAAAAAATTGGGGTTCAGTGTCTTGTCCCAGCACATTTCCAGATGTGGAGCTGCAGGAGCTGCTGATTGAACCTTTCTTGTTGAAAGACGTCCGACTCTACCACTAAACTAAAAACACTCTGCTGAAAGAATACTCCACGAGAAGTCAATAACGCTAGTTAATCAAGTCAATTTTCTAATAATTCTAAATCCTGTTGTGAGGGTTTTCCTCAAAGTGGAAGCATACGGTGTCAGTCAGCAAACAGCCTCAGAGCATTTGATGTACTTTCTCCTTCTGGCTGCTTCAGTCACACACACTTACCATCTGGCCGCGCAGTAAGAGGATGTTAGAGACTTTACTAATGCAGAGGCCAAAAGATCAAGACCACAGCCAATCGAAACACATGCAGGGAAGAGGTCAAAGATCAGTGGCCTTAGTTTCGGTGCTTTTAAACAACAGGGTGTGTTGTATTTGTCCTCTGCTGGAGGAAAACGATCTCGTGAACCGTCAGCTACAATGTCAAAGTTTAATCAATTTGAAAGTAAAAAGCCTCCATCAGGATGAAATAAAAAAAAAAAAAAGAATAAGTCAATGAATAGTCTTTATATAGACCACTGTTGATTGTGATTAATAGCAGAGCATATATATATATATAATGTTGTCCTGCTGCTGTGAGCCCCAACAACACTGCCCTAGGACATGAAATGTCGATCCTTCAGTAAGGCTGGATTCATGTCTGCACAGCCCAAACTGTATGCTAATAGTTACCATGTGTGGTGAGGTTGAGATCACATGGGGAGGTTACATCTCATCTGCAGATCAGCAAAAGCAAAAAATAAAATTTTTAGTGCATCCTGGTCTTACCTCATTTGAACCACTAGATGGCACTGTGCAATTAACTATTTTCTACCAAACTGCATGGCCATTAAAGAGGAAAATAGTATTGGGCCTCTTAAACCTTGGTGTGTCCACTTATTTCATTAAGTATCGGTAAATGAAATTGATCCTCTACTGTGAAGTTTTGGTTTAATGGAGCTTGGGAACGGAATTAATTGTTGGATAGCTTGAGTTCACAACAGCAATTTGTTAGAGACTGAAGCAGTTATATGAAGAAGTGTTTTTGAGCAGAATCAGAGATTATACGTTTATGATCTTTTTTTATTCTGTATAAAGCAAATAATCATTTCTACCTAATATTGTGATAGTTATCTCCTCTTGTCTCTGTCTTTCTCTGCAAGTCTGCACTCACTGCAATCAGAACACATCAACATATCCTCCCTGTCTCTCCTCTCACATACCTCTCTGGCTCTTTATCCAGCTCAGAATCTGCTGGGAGTTTTTTTTTTACCTTCCATGTCCTTCTCTCTTAAAGGGCAAGTGCACTGAAATCCACCTGCATTTTAAACAATGCAGACATTGTAACCATGAATGTACTTGGAACGTCAGAGATACAAAATTGTCACACGGTAGTTTAAAGCTATAGTTCAGAAATCTACCAGGCACGTCCTGTTTGTGAAGCGTTTCATTGTTTCCTCAGGTGATCACATCATATTTCTCTGCACCTATGGGCTCTAATTACTGTGTGTACTTTACTCCACTGCTGTCATTTATTTTAACTTCAGTAATGCTGTCAAATTAGATGCAAACTGTCTATAATGATTCACACTTCCGCTGGGGGAAAAAAGCTGCCACCCTGCTTTTGCTGAGCAACCGCCCTGAAGTTAATTTTTTAGCTGAACCCCACCCCCAAAGCACCCCCATCTTTTTTGTAATGAAGCTCATCCTTTAAGAAAATGGGAAGTGTCGGAAGAATCTTGGGAGTATATGATATGACATTCAATCTCTGAGTTCACTGAGCCTCTGAATCTTATCAGCTGGATCTGCCTTTAATTCTCCTCCGACACGACTCGCTGCGTTCCCGTGGAGGATGTTTGTGAGTGTTTTAAGCAGCTGCTGAATGTCGATAGACACTCAGGGATTTGTAAGCCAAAAACAGGCATACAGCTCATCAATCAAAATGTTGATTTGGTCACCATCAGATCATTAAGGCTTGTGAGCTGTGCTAGCTGCTGTACAGGTGTTCTGTTTAAGCTGTGCTTGTGCTGACTGCTACTATTGTTGTCTTACTGCCAATTAAGGGTTTTATCTTTTCCAGCTAATTCATATTTTTCAGAATTCAAAGTTATTCCTTCAAGTTACTGTAATTGTCAGTATATACAGTGTTTTATAGTGAGCCTTCAGGAAATGGTGACTTTTAAAATATTTACAAATAATGTAATATATTCTTGCTGCTGTTTTTATCCTGCATTCCTATCAACACTGTAACGTTCAAGTTTAAATGACAACAAAGAAAGTCTTCTTTATGCGTAAAATAGAATCTTATTTTAATAGTTTTTCATGTGTTGTCTTATTTTGAAAAGCATTGCACTACACATAATAGTGAATAGTAGAGTAATGTGTGTGACGATGTGCATTGACCGCAGGTTATTAATCCTCAGTGTTTAAGTGACATGAGCTCACTGTTGAAAAGAATTAGCCTCAAGGTCCTTCTCTGACTTAAAAACAGCTGATATGCAACAGCTTTGGCTTCAGTGATTAATTCAGTTAATTACCTGTCTCACTTTCCATCAACACAGTTTTCCATCTTTAACCAGCTCTTTATTTCTCATGAGTTTTCTTCCTTTTTTAGAAAACAGTGTCAAATATCTTGAGGCTTTATCATTGACTTGATGACAAGTCAAACAGATGATGTTTAGTGGACTATGACGTTTGGTGTGTACTTTGTAATTGAAAGTTGTTTTCTATAGAATGGCAGCATTAGATCTTTTTACGCACTTTATAATCAGTACAGGTTTTCTTGTCACAATGGGTGAAGTAGCCTCTTCTGATTTGAAGTGGAATTTCTTCCCCTCGTCTTTCAGTTTCACCTCCACACATCTTTTAAGAACATTGGAAAAGTTTACTTTGTTGAAAGTAAAGGTTTGTAGAATAGGTTGTGTAGGTATAGATGGTGCATGTTCCTCTCCGCCTGCTGGTTATTTAGATTGTTTAGATTTTTCTCGTGGGCAGAATAGAGATGTGTAGATCGTTATGCAGACGTTTTCTTTATTGAAGGTCTTTCCTGCAGCAAGACATGTTCCAGTATGGACACTGTACACACAGTTTGTATGGCTCACTATGGGTTCATGAATCATTCTGAGTAAAGGGCACATTTTTACCCTGCACACATGTGCATCCATCTTGTGTAAACATCATGCCCCATCACGCCTGAAAACTGTGTACCACAGCAACAGTGGTTTGTGTGTTTGTGTGTGTTTCTTCTGAAAATGAAAATATCAAGGAAATGATTCGTCCAAAAACTATACTCCTCTTTTTCTCCTAGAAAATTGTTTGCACAAAACGCCCACACATGCAGTCATCTCCGCACATCCACTCACACTAATGAATCTGTTTTTATTCTCACGCACCTACAACCATGCACACACACACACACACACACACACAGATAAAACACAACATATATGTAGTCAGAAAAATACACAACAGACCGACATTAAAGAGGAGCACCAGGTAAACATGGTAATAGAAAGTGCTATGTGCAGTACGAGGTAGCAGGCTGACTTTAAAGTGTGCTTACTGAGAAAAATATTTTTCATTTGTTTCCTTTGCAATTTAAAAACCCACATGCACACACACACACACACACACAAACACACACACACACACAAACACACACACACATTTGGCTATGTTTTCTGTGTTAAAGCACACTCCACCTCGGCCTCCTGTGCGAGAGACACACGGTGTCACGTCTACGACTGAAGCGCGCACAAGGAGTGAGTTTAGGATACATCCCTCCTGGGAAAACTGTTTTGTGACAGCCTAGCTTAAATGTTTAACCAACATTTTCACCCAGTCTGTTGATGGTGACTGAGGGATGTGAAGGAGAAGCTGTAGGGGTCAATCCCTTCTTACGTTTTGTGAGTCAACGCCCCTCAGGAGCTGCTAACAACAGACCGACAAGAACATAAAGGGTTAAACAAAGTGTGCACAGTTCACATTTACTTGAGCATTTTGATTAATTCCCTGACAGGTTAATTATTCATCTAGTTAATGAACGGATCACATGTTGGGCTTTTTTTTTTTTTTTTTTTTTTTCCCCAATTCATTTTTTGGTTTAATTAGCAACAAATTAATCTGGGCTAATTAACTGGTGTAATAACCAGCGGCTCCTGCAAACTCTCTCTCCAATCCTTTAGGTGTCCATAAGGTTTTATTGCTGCTTGACTCATGGCACTATTGATAAATGAATTCATTATGTTGCTATAATTAATAACGACATCGTGGTGGGTTTAAAGTTTAAGGGCAATATTTCACACAGGAACAGGATGTCCCTAAAAATGCTTTGTGCTACTTTGTGATGGTAAAAAAAAGTTTTTGAAGACTGTGATGATTAGAAACATGATTGTTTGTTAATGATTTTGAGGTTATGATGATATGCATTAATTGGAAGACGAATCAATCTGTGTGTGTGTGTGTGTGTGTGTGTGTGTGTATTTAGGATGTGCAGATTGAAAAGGAGAAGGCAGTCTACAATATCTCAGGAGGATGCACAGCTCTTGCGGTCGTCTATTTGCAAGGGAAGCTCTATGTTGGGAACGCCGGGGACAGCAGGTGATATACAAACACACAAACATACTTATTCACTATATGCACTGTACCCTTGCAATGAACCTATGTGTCTCTTCCCTGTCGCAGTGGGAGAAACGGTGTCCCATCTAAAATAAACTGACTTCCATTTTGTCTGCTCCCTCTCCCTCAGAGCTATCATTATCCGAGCCGGGGAGGTCATCCCCATGTCAGCAGAGTTCACACCGGAGTCAGAGAGACAGCGACTGCAGTTCCTGGTAAGAACGTTCCTTACCTCCTTACTCCCAGGCACAGCTGTCAGATATTAGCAGAGCTGACCTCCCCTCCTGTTGAGACACATCGACTAAGCAGAGCGGTGTCTCTCATGCACTGCGTGCTCTCTCTATCAACTTAATAGACTATGGAATTGTTTTTCCTATCCCCTGGGTATGTCAATCTTACTCTTATTCTGTCCCCCCCCCCCCCCCCCCCCTTTCATATCAAAGGCCTACATGCAGCCCCACTTATTAGGGAACGAGTTCACACATCTGGAATTCCCGAGAAGAGTCCAGAGAAAGGAGGTTGGGAAGAGAATGCTGTACCGTGACTTCACCATGTCGGGATGGTGGGTTTACTCATTTATTTATTTTCAAACGGGCTTACTGATATAGTTGATTCTAATTAGAGAGCAACCAAAATGTATTTACAGCCAATAATATCAAGCTGATTTTGACCAATTAAAATGCATCAATAAAAACATGTAATCATTTTAACAGAACAAACAACATTTCAGTTGATTTAAATCTGTGTCATTGTGTAGTTTGCCCAGCTGAGAGCACAAAAACTCAACAATGTGAAGTACTCTGAGCAGTATCTGCAGTGTATGTACCACAACAATATGGTAGACAGTATTTAAAAATGCTAAAGTATCCCTCTGAATATCTTTCATAATCATACCAGTGCACAATGGTTCCCATTACCAGTAAAAAGAAAAGGTCTATATTGTTATTAATATTTGCTGCCATGTGAGTGTGGATCATTCCCCTCTAAAGTCAGTATCTGTTTTTAAAAACTCATACATCTAGGCTCTAATATTAGCATTGCAAACTTGGAGGAGAGCACAGTACTCATTCAGTATGTGTGGCAGTAACTTTCTCCACTCCCTTCCTGCTAAATTATTTAAAGCTCTAAACACATTGTTGGAAATACTGCTCCTTATTTTTCACATCCCGACACTTCCTGTGCATCAGGCTGAATCCAGATATGAGCCCTCAGAGAGACGCTTTTTTATGTGGATCTCATTCCTGCTACCTCACATAATCATGCCTCGCTGAAACATTACTTTGCTACATTATCAACATGACTCTGATTACCTCTAACGTTTCCTCAACGAATATATAGCCACCTGCAGCATTCACATACCGATTCAGTATGCAGTGGTTTAAAAAAAACAACCAAAAAAGTCTTGCAAAGCTACACTGGCAGAAGGAGACTGGGAAGTGGCCTTGACATTTCTGCTTCAGTATGTGAGAAGAAGGTGAGAAAGAATCTGTGGGCACATCAAGGACTCACTCTTTTATCTCGCTGAGAAGATGAAAAAAAAAAAAGGGTCAAATAGATAAAAACAGATGGAAAGAGAGGAAAAATATGGAGAAGTGAGAAGGTAGAGAATTTTTTTAACCCCTCAGTGAACCAATCGCAGTTGTATTTTTTACTAATAATTTAATTAGGTATTAATACTTGTCTTGTAGATGCAATTTTATTTGTTCTATTTCACTTTACATTGTAATGAATATGAGGCTTGTTAGAGCCCAAAATGTAACAATTACCCAAAAAGTGAAAACTACCCTAAATGTCATTTAAAAAAAATGTAATTACTGGTCGATAATGTAACAAAATGAAACAAGCATATTACATTTTGGGTCAGGCAAAATATTTTTCTCCTAATATTGTAACAACTTGTTACATTTCGGGCAAAAAGTTCCTTTGTTTTGGGGTCAGCATTTTGTTACATGATCGACCAGTTAACATTTCGGGTCGTTGTTTCTTTTTGGGTAGTTGTTACATTTCAGGCTCTAACACGGCTTTTTAATCCATTCATCCAGTCATTATTTGAAATGGTGACTGTGGATCAGGGGTTGAGTCAGTCTGAGGTTTGATCCCCATCTCCTGTAGCTACATATCCGATGTATAGCTCCTTCGAGTGCTATACTACACTTGTCAAGTCCATTTACTAGTCAAAGCTAGAGTGTGACTTATTTTGCAGGTTAACATTTCTGACTAACAAGCTGAAATATGGAGCATTGATACGAAGTCAATAAACAGTTAAGGAAGTAGCTGAAATGAAGTCCACAAAATATTTGTCAAACAACTTAATGCTGCCAACACATAAAAATTCTACAGGTCAGGGCTTTTCGTCTCCAGTGCGGTATGACTTTTTTTTTAATGACAGCCTCTATCATCTGGTGTGGCTTTTTGTGACCCCTGTGGACAGACTGGAACATCTTATGTCTTTGATGAACCCGTCTGCTACATGCATCATGTGTTTTGTATTCTTCAGCAAAAAAATCTCCTCTTGTTTTTTTTAACTGTCAAATAAAAAGTATCTTTCACTATAATCTCTATGTCAGCTTTAAAAGGTTTTGTCTGACACCGATCCACTGGCAGAGGTTACAGGCAGTAGAAAAAAACCAAACAGAAATAGTCGTTCAATCTGATGCTCTTGTTTGCTTCTGTGGGTCACTAAGAAGCATCACCGTTAATCACAGTCTGTTTTATTACCAAATAAAATCTTACAGTGCATTTATGGACAGTAAATGGAGTATTTCTCCCACCTTTAAGTACATTTACTTAAATTGAACTTCTGTTTGTCTTTTTATGGAAGGAGTGTTCAGCTATTTATTAAACACGCTAAGGTTGATACTGATGTTGATGTTCAAAATCAACAGTATCTATCTATATAAAGCCATTTTGAATGGCTGTTACCATTGCTGACAGGTAGGTGTTATACAAGGTGATTAAAGGCAGGGTTGGTCGTTTTCGAAAGCTAGCATCATTTTGGAAGTAGCGTACCCTCAGTGCTGCGTCTGCACCCACCGCCTCTGTTCTGCACTTGCTCCAAAGCCACGTCCCTCACTAACCATCCATTCTCACACACCTATAACCATTCATCACAATGGTGCACATGCACCATTGATCCACAATCAGACCTCATCTCATGCTTTGGTGGGCTTGCGCATGCATGGGGTAGAGAACGAGCAGGGAGACAGGGAGGCATGATTGGTTCAGATCGTTACCTCTTTGCAGACATTGGTCAAAGTTTTTACGTGCTTCAACTGATACAGATGACAGATTTTCTTCATTCCTTTTACGTGAGTTATTAATTTTATGTCACGAACAAAAGACAATTTCATCCAAAATCTTAAAAAGTCTATCTGGGCAAAATGAAAACCCCATGCCTTTAAAGGCACACTGCTGAAACAGCCTTTAAATGTTTCACCACAGGGTTTCATTGTGAGTGTTAGATTTGACTGTTAAAGAAAGCAGGATAGTGTTTATCTGTAGAAAGGAAAAGATCAGCAAAGGGATAAGAGGCCCCACTTTATCCACAGGGGGCGCCAAAAATCAGCTCAACAATGACAGATCCTCACAGGAGCTTTAAGTTGGAGCTCAGTTTAGCTAGTTTATTTGCTAATGAAAGGTTGAATTTATAACACATTGTATGTCAAATATTATGTCTAGTTGTTCTAGCTGATAGCTTAAAGCAGCTAAATATAAAGAGTATGTTTTGTCTTTGAATTAAAATGGATTTCATTCATTTACAAACGCAAGTACACTTCTTTAAATGTTTAATTCATGTGCACCTCCAAATCTCTGCTGCACATGAATTCGCTGCTTTGCATATATACATAGGAATAAAAAGTGTGGCAGGTGGAGTTGAGCTTTATGTTTCCTGACACCAGCTCGGCTCAGCAGATGTAGGTCAGTCTGTAGCTGTGTTCCATGTTGGGCCCAGATCTCGCAGCTTGTCGTCTGCTGCTAACCGCCTCGACAGCGCAGACAGCCTGATGTATTTTTAATCAGGTTCTAACCAGAAGCAAGTTCTGCTCCTTTCACCTGGACTAAGTCTGGGTCTATTTAGATGAGTACCCTGTCAACCGTGGCTCTGATGTGCGTGGATGTGACTTAACTGTGTCATCTCATATGGAGGAACTTCAGACAATCTATAGGGGCAGAGGATCTTTTTTTTTTTTTTTTTTTTAAAGCCTCTGAGCTCTCTGTCTGTACATGTACGCTCTCCTGTCTGTCTGTATGTGCAGCCAGCGTGCCCACATGCTGCGTGTATATGTGGGTGTATGCTGGCATCCCGTTCCCTCAAAGGCATTCATGATCAAGGCCACGCTCTAATGAGGGCATACTGATCTGCAGCCCACCTCTCTCTGTCTTCCTACCCTGGACTAAAGGGACGAGATGTGCGCTAGTGTTTGTAATGGTAGAAGCCACGTGGAGACATCTCAGAGTGATGGATGATGAGTGGTCAGCCATGTTTGACACGATCAAAACACCAGGGCAGTTAAACCAGCCAGGCGGAGAGAAGGGGAGGAAGAGGATGCAAGGGTGGAGAGGATAGAGAAAGGTTAATAAAAAAAAGAAAATCAGGACCACAGATAAAAATAGAGAAACAGGAGGAGAGGGAAAGGGGAGAACGTTGGTAAGATTTGAAGAAAAAATGTTCCGACACATGTGATAAATGACAATGATTAGCGCTCAAGCTGCCTGTCCGTTCCCTGATCCCACAGACAACAAATGAAAGAACAAGGGGGAAAAACACACACCTTCGTCACTGTCATACATTTTCACTCCCTCTGCTGCTTCTCCTCCTCTTCTTTTCATTCTCCACAGTGCCTTTGTGCCTGTATGACTGATATCTACACTTAACGGTGGCCTTGCTCTGTTCCTGAACGCACCACTCAATCAATAAAGAGCCTATCGACGTCGGTCAAAGAGTTTATTTGAACCCTGCTGTCAAATGCTTCGATTTGTCTGACTCATCCGGTGCTGACACTGAAACCCGACCACATTGTCACCTCGAAGTCTGTCGATGTCTGTGCATTTGAATGTTGACTTGTATATAGCTGTGTGTTTGTGCTAATGTTTCTCTGTCACCCCTATTTGCACCGAGCGGCGATGACATCACTCCTCTCCTGCCCGTCTTTCATCACCTGCAGAGACGATGATAGACCCTCCTCCGATCACCGTCCTTTCTTCCCCCATTTTGTCGATCTCAGTCAGTCATGCGATTTCAGTTTACTTGCTGTCTCTTGAATGTGAAGGCGCTCAGACTTGTGGTCAAACAGTACGGCCTTTGAGCTAACTCTCCTTGGCCTTTTTTTTTTTTTTTGCTCTGTGTCCCAGAATAGGGAGCGGGTATTATAACAGGATTAATGTGTTTGTGTCTCCCTCTGTCACACACTTGTTATCTCAAGTCTGACAGGGTGGATTCGCAGTAAACAAAAGTCTCAGGAGAGATGCTGTCCCCAAAAGCAGGCTACGGGGATTTCATTCAAGATGTCTTTGAATAAAGACATAAAGAGTGTCTCTATGCATCAGTGCTTCTTGTCCTGGAGATAAAATAAAAAAGAAGTGAGGACTGTTTTAGCAGGAGAATAGTGGTTCTTTTTTTCCAAATAGAGAGTGCAAGAGTTCTCCTAGTATAGTTAGTGCCTCTTTTGGTGCTTAGATTAGGTTTCATATCATCAGGTTGCTGTTTTAGAGGTTTTTCCACACCATGAATATTGCAAACATTAGTGAAAGAATTTTTCTCTTGGTCGTTTTTTTTGTGCTGCTGCACTTCGCTCCAAAGATGCAAAAATGAATGTTTTTCGCATCCAGAGATCCTCAGGCTGCAGACTGTGTTTCTGTGTTTGTGGGCTGCATTCGTGGTGATACTCCTCGCTCTGCACACTGTTATAAAAGTGCTGAGTGCAGCAGTATAGCGCTCGCCTAAGGTGGAAACATATGGTCTCTCTGAGTGGAACCAGCAGTAATGTAAAAACCATCCTGGTCTCTCCTAATCTTCTTCACAGCAGCTGAAATATGTAGGATGAAGTGAGTGAGGCCAGCATATGAGTCATATGATATTCAAAAATATGGCTTTTGGGTCTAATTTAAGCAGCTTCTCAGACTAAAAAGCTGCTATTGATTACATTATTATACATTTAAAAGCAATGTCTATTAACTTCTTAACTCTGTCTTTGACATTTATGACCTGATCTCCTTTGGTTTATAGGCTTAAAGAAAGAATAACTAACTGAAATTATTGACCAAGGAACGGCCATAGTTCAAACAGACAACAATTTTCCTTAAATATCTGCTGAGAGTGTAGAAACTTTTTCCTTATTTATTGGAAATGTGCGTGTCCTTTCTGGTACTGTATACTGACACAGCAACAGCATGGGTTTGGAGGTCTGAGTAAAAGTGAAGGGTTCACTTCAAGTTCCTGAGCTGTTGAGGTAAGAAGTGTATCCTTAGACTTGGCATGAGTGCGTACATTATTCTACACTCTTCTTTTCTTTGTGCCGCTGCTTCGTCTGGTCTCAGTCTGAACATGGTAAATTATTCATCAGTTGGGAAAGTTTAAACACTGCTCCGAGAGCAAGGGGATGTAAACGTGGATAGTCTTGCATCATTCATCCGCTTTACATCGGAAACCTTCAGAAACATGCATTGCAGGCGCACACACAACTGCAGCGGTAATCTAAGAGTGTCTCATACATGCATAGACGTCTACTCTATGTCACTAGGGAGACTTTTACAAAAAAAAAAACTGTTACAGAGAAAAAGAGAGAAATATGCTAAGGGACTGTGTAGTGTTCTGAGTGATGTCTGGGAGGATTTCTTTCCCTCACTGTCTTTCCTATTCCTCTGGTTGTGCACTTTCTCTCTCACTGCCAGTGCTTCAGCAGCAGCAAGGCCTGCGGGGGGGGCGATGCATCTCTGGCACGTGCAAGCTGCCTGCCATAAACCAAAAACTCATTAAAGTGTACTCTCTTCCCTGCACAGGGCTTATAAAACCATTGACGACGATGACCTGAAGTTTCCCCTGATCTACGGCGAGGGCAAGAAGGTAAGGAGTGGTCAGACCGCCGCTGGCTGAGTTACTCGCCTGGCCTTGTGTGTTTCGCTGTAATCAAAGCTCTCCAGGGCTCCATTACTCAAATCTTCGACCCCGGCCCCTTCACATTCCCCCCGTCACTGTGTGGAGGAGACAGCCGCTGGAAAGCATTCCTGGGGCCTTTCTCCACAAGTATTCATAACCACTGACATATAATGTAGCACAGAAAGCATCTGATCTAATTCAGTGTATTAGCACATTGTCCCATTTACTCTCACATCACGCTCAGTTTGGGAAGTTAAAACGTTGTTGTAATGTGTTTTACTCTGTATGTTGAAAAAATCTGGAGGGGAATCTTTCCGTATTTGAAAGTGAAAAACTGTGCCTCTCAGCACTCACACGTTAATCGTGGTGCAATTAAGGTCTGAAATTAAAGCATTCATGTTTTTTTAATTGCATTGATCAAGTGTAATTTTGTCCCCTTAGGCGTGTCGTAGCTAAGAAATCACACAGACAGCATTGTCTCCTAGCAGGCACAGTGATGTAAAAGTACAACACCTTTGTACCTTTTTAAATGCTTCATTTTACTTGAAAACAAGCTCCGTTGACAAGTCAAAAGTAATATCCACCTCGCGAAATCAAACATTTCCCCTTTTTACCATCCTTTGCAGCTGTTTTTATTCACTTTTTGATCTGTATCAAGTTCCTTTTTCTGTGGTTAAGTTAATGAGTTAAATTGAAATTTGTTTAAAATGTAAGCAGTTTTGAGATAATATAAGCAGTTTTGTATCTCAACAGGAAGTTAAGTATCCTTGGCTTTAGCCAGCTGAAAAATGCAAAAAAAAAAAAAATCCAATCTAAAAACAGTTTTGAAAAGCAAAATAATGGTATTTCAAACACTTTTGTATAATGCCATTAATTGCAATGAAATTACATAGCATTTAATGGCAATTTAAAAAAAAAATTGACCACCCTAAAAAAACATTACACTAGCTACTTTTTTAACAAAAGCTAAGACTAGCAAATAACCAAGTGGCCAACTAGTGACTGAATGCTGACCGAAGCATGTGTTGTTCTAATGTGTAAAACTATCAAACAGTATATTTGCTTTTACACAGTTCTTAACTAACAGTGTTTTCTGGTAAGTGGCTGAATGCTAACTTTAACATTGTTTATACTGTATCTTGAAGTATGACCAGCTTGTTCTCTGGATTTCAGAAAGGTCTAAAAGTTTCTAATCAATAGAAGGCAGTACAAAAACCCTAACCTTAAATATTTGACTAACTACACAGTAATACAGTATGACAGCTGTTGAGCCTCCCACACTGAGCACGACTTAGAGAAAAATAGCCACAATAGCACTAAACCAGCTAGGAGTCAAAGGTGAGGCTCTCACCTGAGCCAACTGCTATTGGATGAAAAAGAGTCTGAAGGCATATGAGAAGTGTCCATATGTTAATTGGATCATAATGCCCTTTAACCACTAACTTGCAGGAGATTCTTCTGAGTATTCTGACAGAAGCCATGAAAGAAAAGGTCAAAATCTCAGCACACTGTTCATGACATTTTCCTTTCCCCAGTGATGCTGTACATGTGGCGCTGTGCAGCATCTTGTCCTTGTGGCATCGAAAAGGTCAGCGAGGAAACACGATAGATCTGAATATGTTTAACTTTGGCCTCCTCTAGTTTTTAGTTGAACACAGACAGACAGTAGATTTACATTTGACTGATGACTGGGGCAGATGTCACCCCACAGCGCTCCCTGCCTTCAACCACGTACAGGTTCGCCCCTGCACAGTCGGCCGTGCCCACGTCGTGTCCTCTGTCCTTTGAAGTGAGGTGCAGAGATGGATGTCGAGATAGAAGAGTGAGGGGGCTTTGTGCGAGGGAGAGAAACGCCAGAGCACTTCAAAGCCCGACGTGCAGCTCGCTGGGCCCCAACGCTCAACAATTAATCCCAGGATGTTTCCCCTTCTCCGCCGGAGGAGCTTTGCCGCCACTTTCAAGCGCTCTTGCTTTTCTCCACCTCTCTGTCTCCTTCTCTTCTGTGTCTCTGTGCTGCATACTGATTCAGGCGCTTTGCTAACAGGCCTCAATCGCCCTCACACTCTCTCCTCGTCCTTATGTGCCTCCCTTGTCACACATGCTGTACAGTAGATTCAATTAGCCCAGTTCCCTAGAAGCCATTTTTAGAAGCGGCAGTGGTGATCTATGCAGACAGAAAGAGTCAATAACATTTTTGTAAAGCTAACAAAATGAGTTTGATGGGGTCTGGGGCTCAGGGGAACCTTCATTAGGCATTTGCACAATTGGAAGGTGCTGTCTCTAAGCTTGTGTTTATTTGCCTGAATGCTGCTCATACATCCAGATACTCTAGGAACTTTTCTAATGTTCAAACTAATGATAAAGTTAGCCAAACTGCGTTGGAAGCCTAAAGAGACAAAAAAAACCCCACCATTCATTTGTATTCCAGCTGCATTTAAATACAAAGAGTAAGAACCTCTCTACTAGACTCTACAAAATGATGAATGGTGTTCAGCTTGTATAGTGCAATTCTGGCCTCCTGAGTACTTGTATGGCTTTTACACCAAGAAACTTATCCCAATCATTGACATCCATACAATACACCAATGACAAAGCAGCAGGAGCAACTTGCAGGGGTTAACTGTCTTGCCTAAGGACACATCGGATGGATGGATGGATGGATAGATGGATGGATGGATGGATAGATGGATGAATGGATAGATAGAGGGAGGATGGATAGATAGAGGGATAGATGGATGGAAAGATGGATGAATGGATAGATGGATGGATTGATGGATGGATGGATAGATAGAGGGAGGATGGATAGATAGAGGGATAGATGGATGGAAAGATGGATGAATGGATAGATGGATGGATAGATGGATGGATAGATGGATGGATAGATGGATGATAGATAGAGGGATGGATGGATGGATGCAGAAGCTCGGGATTGAAACCCTGAACTTCCGGTCAAGAGACGACCGACTCGACCAACTGAGCCACAGCTGCTAGTCCTTGCACACAATTAAGTTCTTTCTAGTTGGTTTCTAATTGAGCTTGTCCTTCTTTTCTTTGCAGGCTCGTGTGCTGGCAACCATCGGGGTCACCAGAGGTCTCGGGGACCACAATCTCAAAGTGCACGACTCAAATATCTACATTAAACCCTTCCTGTCCTGCTGCCCAGAGGTAGGCTCCACTTCATCCTTCACTGTGCTCACATCAACACGGAATAACTTGTCCATCAGACAGAAACCAGAGTGACAGTGACCGTATTTTATAACTTTAAGTAACATTTATTATTTTAATCAACTCAGTTGTTGCTGAAAACATATAATCATCACTCACTTAACAGTACATGGCATTTGAGCATTTCTGAATATGCGACTCACGTCATCTCTTCATGTTTTATTTTATGGTAGAACTTTCCTTTCACTTTGCCTTTTTCACCTCATTGTCCAGATAAAATTAGAGCACAGAGGTAATGATGTATAATGCCTTTAGCCATTAACAGTCCACACTATGAACTGCGTGGTCAACGGGCACATTAACATTCCCCACCAGCCGCCGCTCTCAAATGACTCCTTTCCTTCCCGGTGTCTGCTGCTCATGATTGCAGTAGTCGCAAAGCCCACAAATTCCCTTGATCTTTAATTCATTGCCCTCCGAGTTCAGTCGTAGTTCATCCTCTTTTTTGATGTTGCGATGTTGTTGTTTTTTTTGCATGTATCCCTTCTTATGTACGCATAGTTGCTGTTGGTGATGTGAGCACATTTTAAGTACAATTCCAGTAAGATGTTAAATGCAGGAATTCAAACGTGTGGGAGAGCTGAGGGAGCGCCTCGTAGTAATCTTGCCAGCCCTTCCGGCAAACACGTCAAGTTAGAAATACTGATTTCTTTTTTGGGTTGTACAAAGCAGTTCTTACAAAAGAGCTAACCTTGACACTTAAAGTCGTTAGATTATGCTCAGCAGAAATCAAACATGGACCAAGGGTCAAAAATGTAATGGATGAGTCAGCACCTCTCCTTCGGAGATGTTTTTCAACGTTTAAATCCTCATTGCAAAATCGATTGCAATAACTTCTGTCTCTTCTAAGGATGGATAGAATCTGTCCTTTACTCCTTGTCAAAGCTTGACTTAATTCTCAAGGTTTTCCATTACACAAAGGCTTGTGATGCACACACACACACACAGGTTATTCTGCCTGTAGCCTCAGCAGTTAGTTGGAGTATCTACTTTGAATAGGCGACTCTAGCAAAGGAAACGCATGGAGCCACTGAACTATGCCAGAGTCCAAGGTCTCGGTGTGTTCTTAGATATGCTCAGGCAGAGTTATTAAAAAGTATTTGCCTTGCAACAGTTGCCACAGTAACAGCTCTCCTCTTATAAGGATACCATTGAAAGAAGAGTTATCAGAAACATTTGTAGATGAGGATGTGCTGAGGAAAAGGGAAATCTTACCGCAGTGTTTGTACTTTTAAGATACTTCACTCCAGTAAGCGCCTCCGTTACTCTAAATAATCCACAAACCTTATTTTGGACAGCTTTCATTGACTATTACACCGACTGTATCTGGTCCATCAGAAACATCCCAGTTGTACTTAAATACAGGCATATAAGTCATTCTTAGCTGTTTTTAATGTGCTAACCACCACATGATGTGTGCCCAGAATGCTTACCTTGAAACTAAGATGGTGAACATCAAACGTTTACTTTGGTGTACACAAGCAGGATTTTATTAAGTTGTGTTTTCTCTCTGGAAAAGAAAGTTTAAAAAAAAAAGGATAAACAACAAAAAACACGTTTACCAGTAGTCATGTTTTTTTTCAATGGCCTCTAGATGTTCTCAATACCCATAATGCATCGCTCTCCAAAAAAACAAAAACACAATAGCCGCTCAAAGTTGAGAGAACTGTTGAGTTTTACTTAATGGATAATGGTTGATTAAAACAAAAGAGAGAGAGAGAGAGACAGAGAGAGAGAGAGAGAAAGTGAACAGAGCTAAAAATATCAATCCCTATCTCATAACAACATCTTACAAATCAAGGTGGCTCATTTGCTAGTAGAAAAAAGAGCATTTAAATTCAGACCGACCAAACAGTCAAATTTGAGCACAATTTATTTAACATGGTCAGTCGGTAATTAATGTGAATTAGTTCGCTGAGTTTGGCTAACATTAGCACTACCAGCCTTCGAACTCATCACATCCACATGCCCATGCTAAGGCTATGCAATGATCCGGTTAATATGACAGTTCAACCTAACACAGCATAGATACATATACTTTATCTCATTTTTCTCGAAAAAAAAATCTGCCAAACTGTCCTTTTCTTACCAGATGTTATCCATTCACTGTGCTTGTTTACATCCAGGTAGTAGAGACGGGAAAGCGGCTTCATTAACCGGAGCAACAGCTCTTACAATTCTGAATACAATGTGTGAATGCAGCACATTTGATTTGACATATTCATCGTAAATGAATGTAACAGGTTGAAATGACTTCTAGAGACCATGCATCCCTAACTCTTGCCTCTTTTCCCCCCATGCATGATAAGGTGAAAGTTTACCCTTTGGCTCAGTGCGAGCATGGAGCTGATGACGTGCTGGTGCTGGGAACTGACGGTCTGTGGGACGTCCTCTCAAACCAGGAAGTAGCTGAAGCTGTCACCAGTTTCCTGACAAACTGCGACCCTGACGACCAGCACAGGCATGTTTGACTCATCCTGTCACGGCTGAACTTCCTCTCAACCCTGTCTCTTTTTTTGTACAGGATGAAAACTGTTTTCTTATTATGCAAATTTCCAAACATTAAGATAAGTAATGTCTCTGATGTCAAGGAAAAGCTTTTGAGACTATTAATTAGGCAATCTCACTCTAATTCTCGTTAGCTTGGTTGGAAGTTTTTAAATGTGCTATATAAAAAAAAATTATTATTATTATTATAGTGTAGTTCGAAAGTTCATCTTAATTCAGATTTTCTTTCCTCATCTGGCTGCAGGCAGATGTTTCTTAGAATATTGTTCTAATAATTATCAGGTGTTAAAATCTTCTTATTGTACATCACAGCTGATTGAGTGTGCTGTTTTCGCTCATTCCGTTTTGTTTTATTAGGTACACAATGGCAGCTCAAGACCTCATAATGAGAGCCCGCGGGGTGCTGAAGGATCGAGGCTGGAGGATATCTAACGACAGATTAGGCTCAGGAGACGACATCTCTGTCTACATCATCCCTCTCATGTACGGAAACAAGCAGAACTAGAACACTTAGAAAGTACAAACAGAAACCAAGTCATAACCCTCCCTTTCCAACTTATCTTCTGAATTTTTCCTCACCTCCTTGTGCTCTTTTTTGAAAGTGCTTTAATGTGGACTTTCCTCCTCTGCTAAAGGGATCATAGACGTTTCTGGTCAGAGATGGGATCTATATCCAGGCTTTTTTCCTGTCAGTCACCTCAAAGCAGGATGATTTATTTCCACTCCTTCCTTTTTATGGTTAAAAAAAAAAACTTAAGAAGAAGCCATCTTGAATTTGTTGTGTGGCAATGCCTGATGTTGAGAGCATGGACTCTCATAGATGAGGTGGTGACGTGCATCTCAGGATTGCTGTTGCAAACTATTGCACAATATTTATAAATGTATAAAAATAATGTAAATACTCCAAGGGGTAAGATATGAAGAGCGTGTTCAGTTGAACACTTGTACAGTGTAAAAAAAAAAAAACCTAAAGGCTGAAGTAGCTGCGTTTTAATCAAACTTCAGCTGTCTCATGTTAGAGCTTTTAAATTTGCTTGACAGTAAGTTAGCTGGTTTTCTTAACGCTGCAGTTTTTGTTCATTTGTTTCCCATTACAATGCATTTGCAGCTCAGGATTCAAGGATAAAGGCTACCTTTGTACCATTTTAAGAATATCTTCCAACAAGAATGCAAAATCTCAAAATTTACCAATATAACCTGGCAGCCCATTTTCTATAATGCAATGTTGAAGGTGTGAAGTTTGAATACCAGTTTCAAGAGATTATTTTCTCCTGTGCCAAGTCATACAAATGTCAAGAATCAAACCATTTGTCATCATCAAAAAAATTAATCCAACTGATGAAGTCCAAAGAGAGATCTGGTCATTTATCAAGTTAAACAAAAGATTTAATTACTGTGAGGCAATTTACGTTAACATTAGCCAGCATCTTAGCTTACATTTCTGTTTGATGGTGTTCCATGATGTTATTGGTAATTGCAATAAAATCTGTTGACAAACTGTTTTAAAAGTCTTTAATGATTAATAAACTCATTTTCTGTTGTAAGATGTGACACTATCAAATGATGTAAGCTTGCACACGGTTGAATGCTAATGTTAGCTGCAGTCTCATCTGCTAGCTTAAGAGGTTATCAAGTATGTTGTTTTATCTTGAATACAGCTTTCTTGTTCAGTCACATTTCTTCATGTAGGGTCTTCTCTGTTGTTGATCATTCGAAAACGGTTGAATATATTGAGCATTACATCAGAGAAAAAATGGCCAATAGGCCTATGTGCGATTATGTCAATTAAATCTAGCCCAGTTTTTACATTAAAATTTAAAAGGACAGTTATGTTATTGTTATGTTATTATTTACCATTAGACATCTACCTCATAATTTCTCCCCCTTTTTTGTGACACCCTTTCCAAATGTTGCCATTATCAGCTTTAAGTGGCTGTTAGCAGGCGATATCAGGCGCACTATGAGCTCCTACCAGTGCCATTATTGTGAATTTGCTCCTATACCTGCTACATTTGTATGAATGTTTTCAGAAAAGCACTGAAGCAAAAAAAAAAAACCAAAAAACCCTGAAGGCTCTGGTGTTATACATAATCTATTTTGTAATGTGTTCTGTACTCTAAACCGCCATCACCACACCCATATACTTCTGCACCTTTTCTCTGAATCAGCTGGATGTATTTCTGCACTAAGAGAAACTTGTGAAATGTAAAATGATTTGAACGTCTCTCACACTAACGGAAAAAGTCCCATCATTACAGAAATTTAAATAGATAATACAAAGATTGTGTGTCTATTCAAACAATTTGACCTTAACTCAGAGGTCCTCTACATGTAGTTCAGTTTAATTGTTTAGCTTTGGTATAATTGTGCGCTACTATGTCGCTTAATCGCTGCAGTGAAGAACGGAACAGAGTAATATAATTTTGATGTAAAAATGTAAATATGTTTTCAGTGGACACAATTCTCTCCTTTCTATTACTGTAAGTGATGTACATCTTACTGGAACAAGACGTAATTTGTACCGTTTGAGAATCCTGGTAATAATGGTTTACATGCTCATTTTTCTGCTGTATTAAAATTTGAATGGACACTTTGTGACCTTTACACTTTTTTCCCACCTTCCTTCCTCGGCTGTCAGTGATAGGAGTGCAGATAAACTGCTGATAAGATATCCTGTTTTTTCCTGATGTGTAATCGGAAGCCCTAAGTAGATGCATAGCCATACTTTTTATTTACATTTATTAAAGCTAAAAAGTTGTTTTAGTTGTTCTTGTTATCTTTGTTTGAATTAGCTGGTTTTCCCTTTAAAACCGGGTTATTTCATCTCATTATTTCGACATAATAAAGCTTGTTTCATGAGATGCATGCGATCTGCAAAACTAAAAAGCAACAGGCTGGTCAGCTAATAAGCAGCAACAAGACATGCCATGTTGCTTTTGCTCAAACTAATCAGTAAATTAAATCTATTCTGTTTTGTGCTTGTGCAACTTTTGAGTATGAAAGATCAATAAGTCAAGTTCCTCAGGAAAAAAAGGGTCTGCTTTGGGCCTCCGTCGTGTAAGTGTTTACAATGTAATATATATTTTAAGCTTTTGTTAAGCCTACAATCCTAAAATCAAAGTCATGACCGACCTTTACTGTTAAACTTCAACTCACATAAAGTCAATTAAAAAAAGACGATTTAGTATATGCATCTATATAAGATATAACTTTATTGATCCCCAATGACTATGACTACAACATCTTAAAGTAAATGCAACCCTCGCAAGACACCGTAGGAACTCTTGGCCTGAATGGGGCCATACTCCCTTACCATCCAGTGTTTCTTTTTGATAAGCTCAGCCCCACTCTTGACAAAGTGTGTCACATTAAGACCAAAAGGAATATGTGGATGAAGAGTATCAGTCTACAGAATAGCCTGACAGAAGATTTCATGGTGAAGGCTGCTGCAGCGGGGTGCAACTTAACACTGAAGCACACACACTCTGAAATAAATGAAAGACAGCTTGATCACTTCTTTTCAACAAAAGAAGATTTTCATCCTCATTCCAACTAGAGTTTCAAGAATTTATTGTAAGTGAGAGCAGGTGTGGAACAATGAAAAAAGACATCCTCATTTTTAGCTGAAACCTAAATCGTGCTGTGATACCAAATACCTGACGGCAAAGATGGAAATCCAATCAGCGATCAAACCTCTCAGTGTGTGACGTGACAGCGCTTTCACATGAAAATGGTGCATTCCAAAGTCTTTGTGAGCAGTACAAGGACACTCGAGATTTTTTTGGCACGGGGAACCTTCACATTACGCTGCATACCTTTAACTTTTCAAATGCACGCTGTGAACCAGTGTTTTAAGTGTTCTTTTTGTTGCACCTTCTTGAGCTCCTCGCTCCCTTTGACAGTCAGCTTGTTGAGATTCCTTTTTAATTGCCACTGCTAACATTCTTTTTTTCCAAAAATGATTCAGAAAAGTGTAATGAATTTGGCAATTCATAAAAGGCTGTATAATTTACAGAGGATTGACACTTCTCTGTGACACTATAAGAACCCATGAAATGGATGCTAATAATAGTTGGAGTCTGGCAGGTTTGCCTGTGCCAAGCATGAAGCAGGTAACGTCAAAATATTGTTCCAGAGATTAGACCCTTTAAAATGCTTTATATTTGCAAACACACTAACCGATGTTTGATGGCGGAGCTTAAAATAGGCCTCTCGTACAATTGACATTTTGACTCATTTCTGTAGACACTGTCGTCAATAACAATTATGGCTCTGTTCGTGACAAAATGCTGTCTGTGAAAAGGCCTTTGAAGGCCATCTTTGTGTTCCTTTCATCCCTTCAGTTGCATGACAGTTTCATTTTGTGCAAGATGCTCACACATCTGACTTTAACAGTTAACTCAATTAGACTTTGTATACTCATTTATAACTACAAAGATGCACAACACAATTCATGTCCCGTGGCGTTTCCATTCATATAACCAAGTTGTTTTTTTCTTTTTGTACTCCATTATCTTTTCCTTTCAGCGGCTAATTTGTATTATATAAAGTGAGTCTTTGATATTTTTTAACCAAAACAAGTTGAAGGTAAGAAGTGGAAAGTAGAGAGCTGGAGGTTTATGAATCACACAACAGTAAAACACTTACATTGGGTCTACCTTTATAAATGTCTTCATACACACTTAGATAAAGTGCTGTCGTGGGAGTCTCACACTCCTGGCTCTCTGCAGGAGCTGGAGGGGCCATCTGGTTCCCACAGGCCGCCCTGCATCCTCCTCCAGTCAGGCCAGCACTGATCTGGCACTCCACTCCTACTCTCCACACGTGTTTGTTTGTGTGTGTGTGTGTGTGTGCGCGCATTTGTGTGTGGTCCAGATTGGATGACGGCAGTGATGACACAGTCATTCCTGTGGGTGGCTTGTTTTTCCAAGGTTACAGCACTCCCACCCCACCCGTGGACAGATCTGAGGGAGATGCTGAGTGGGCTTTCAGTGAGATACTCATCTCCTCTATGCTGCTGAGGTGACAGGCTCAGAGCCTCTTTTCAGATTACAAAAATAGGTACCATTTTTATTCTACCGGTATTTGAATTTCTACGTTCAAAATAAGGCTGCCTGAAAATTAGGATCATTTCTCAAGAACAGATTTTTATCTGAACTTCAAATCCTTGAGGTCTTCAGTGTAGTAGAGCATAAAACAAGTCAGGCAGCGAATCCTCCCACATTGAGAAATGTGCTGCTCAAAATGGCCTGAATGATTACTGTATAATCAAAGTAAAGTCATTCACTGATACTGTCATTCAGAACAGCTATTTGATCAGCTCTGCTTGGTCGCCATTATTCTGTTCACGAGTTTCAAAGATGGTCAAACATTGTCTTTTAAAGGTTTAAAAAAATCTGTAAATTCACAATTCACCAAACGAAGACTATCATTTCCAACCAACTATGAGAATACATAAGACTACAATCATGGCTGCAGTAATGCCATGATAGACTGATCTGATACAAACTAATTGCATACAGTTTTGGATCATTTCATTGATGTTTATTTGGGAGAAGTTGTTGCTTTTTATCGTTCCATTTCGAGTATCCAGTATCTTTCTGTGCCTCTGGCAGCTGGTTGACAAAGACATAATGAATTACCATGATCTCTGATGGGCATTAAAAATTCTTATTGAAGACCAAACTGTCCATCAAGAAAATAATCCACAGATGAAGCGATGACAGAGAGCCAACGATTGTGGACTGCAGTCCGATTTAAACAAAAGCACAAGTTCATAAAACCAGAAAGGTTTGCATTTTACGCAAAATGATTAAAAGCAGTTGCACTGATCGATCACTAATATTTTTTGTAAAAGCACGAATTTGCAGACGTTGCTTTACAGAGGCATGTGTGAAGGTATTTAGTGGACACGGTGCACACACGCAAGGGTGGACTGTCCCGTCAGGACGAGGGTGCGGCTGCATCAGCCGTGCAGCTGTGATACCCATCTGAGCGATGAATTTTCCACTGGGGGCTCTAATTTACTGCTTTCGGGCTTTGGCTGCCTTGAGTGTGATTTATCTGTGGGCCGGCTCAAATGAGAGCTCTGACACAAGATGGATGAGGAGGACAGGGGCTGCCTCGGCTCTGCTCACTGGTCCATAGACCAGCTCCTTTTACAGTCTGGATATGATGAATGATGTTTTGGTTTTACCCTGGAGGCTGGATTACTTACATTTCTTACACTACACAAACACTTGTGTGAATAAATTAAACGCAGACGTGTAGGACTCCAACAGACAGCGTGTTTTGTTTACTCGTCTTCTTGTTCTTTTTCAACCTACAAAATGTATTGTTCAACGTCTGCACAGAAGCTAGTGGGCGAAGACAAACTAAACTCCGCGTAACACTATCAAGTGTGAACTCGTAAATATTTCAAAGAAGTCTCTCTGGAAGGTCAAAAGCAGGATTCAATCCCTACTCAGTCAGGCAATAAATGATTGGCCTGCTATCATTTGAATGTGATTGGGGGGGGGGGGGTCTGATGAACACAAGACTGCAACCCCCTGCATGGTTTCATCGACCCGGGCACGCTGCCTGGCCCCTGCAGCTAATCAAAGCTCATTACCCATTCTCCCCCCCCCCCCCCCCCCTCCACCACGAGACCCCTGACTACCCATACTAATGTGATACAGAGCAAACCAGATGCTGCTGGGCTGCAGAGAGAGGATTTCAAAGGTTAAGTCACAACAGCATGACCCACATTAGCGCTCAGCTCACAGAGCTCAGCGAGGACACCACTGCTCCAACGCCTGTGGGGGTTAGGTCATGTGGTGCGTCTGTCTGTGCATACCATAGAGTTTAAGTACTGAGGCATCCAGATTTAGTATAATAATCTGATTATTAAAGCCAGCAGCGCTGCACAGATTTATGTCTGAGCTCTGGCCCTGCACATAAGAGGTGCTTATATGCAGGGAGAGAACACACTTACACACATACACTGACACGCTATCTGCTCCAGTGTGTGATGGTATGCAGCATTATCAACAAAGGACGTCGGGGAGAGCCATAAAGTCAGCCTTTGTGTATGGGAGCAGATGTATTGTAGGATACCTCTGTGGGCAGCAGGAGCCACGTCACTCCTCTCCTCATAGCAACCAGTACAGTTGACCTACATGCTTCCTTTTACACAGCCCACTCCGCTTCATGTGTTGGGAAAAACGATGCAAATCCATAAGCAGACATCGACTTACTTTTGCATTTGGAAGTGTGCAGTCAAAGTCTAAGAAGGAAAAAAAAAATGCATGTGATTCCCCATCTTAAACCATGCAAGCTTTAGCCCCAATCCTGCAGAAGAAAGAAAGACGTGGTGGCACTCTTTAAAAAAAAAATAGATGAATGTCAGTGAGGCGATGTTAAATTAAAACAGCATACAAGAAAGTGCATTTTCCTCCAACAGTCATTCCCTGTTTTATTAGATGAAACGTGATACATTTGTTAGAATGCTATAGAAACAATTAAAAGGGCACAAGCCGGATAAAAAAAAAAAGCAGTAAATTACAGCTTCAAATACAACACTGCAGATAGCTGCAGAATCAGCGGGTTATATTACCTGTTTTAACCGTATTACAGCGTTGAGAGCAGGGGCTGCTTTTTTCTCTCCTTCTCCCTCGGCTGAAGTGGAGACACCAGCACTAGCAAGGCAGTAGCTTGCGCAGTCATCTCCATAGCGGGCAGTGTCACAACCCAACCAACAGCACAAACTACTACCTCAGCCAGTGCGTGGTCAAAAGGCGATTGCAGGGCGGGGAAAAAAATAAAAATAAAATGATAGCGCAGAAGGAGAAATACAACGTCCGAAGTCGACATTCCCATGCAGCCGGAGCTGCTCCGTCCTCTCCCGCTTCTCCTCCTCTTCTGTGCAGACTTGAAATAAGAGGGGAAACCCCGCCCAAGCAGACCCGCTCCCTCCATCCATCCATCCTCCTCCTCCTCCTCCTCCCTCCCTTTCGTCAAATGCTAACCACAAACCGGTCCTTTCCCCTCATATGACCTAGTGGAGGATCCGAAACGCAGGCTCGGGGACCTCCACTGGGACACAGAGAGCGGTTGGAGCGGTCCATGAAGCTTGCAGGGGGGATGGTGCCATCATGTAATGTTGTGTGTGGGCACAAGGGACCGCGAGATGAAGTGTTAAAGAGTTGTTTCCCATTGCAGAGGTTTCCCTTTTCTCACTACAACACCACCTACTGCTCAGTGTTGACACTTCATTCTGTGAAGTACAATAGAAAGCTTATTGTTTAAAGACACTCTCCTGCTGTATCCTCGACCTTACATTTCTATAAAAATTTTAACTCTGAGATATGCAAGTTAAATTGTTAATCTCTGAAACTAATGCAAAATTCAAGTGGTCTAGTTTCAGCCTGATATTTTTGGCAGCGCTGTTTTAGTCACAATCTAATTCAAGTTCAGCTGACTGGATTGTGTCCACAAGGGAGAGCCATTCAGTCATCACATCTAGGACAAAAACATAACACAAAAAAACAAAAAAAAACATTTAGACAAGGGTGCGTTGAACATCCTATTGCTAGTCATGTAAGACAGGCACAAAATGTAACGTTTTCTTTACACGTCCCTAATGATTGGTCGAAACCTGAAACACGAGTCAAACGAGAGAAAACCTCTCATTAACTGTTTTAGGGGAATTGTGAGAGTGAACATTAAAACCAGAAAACAGAAATAGCATTTAAGATACATTTGCTCAAATTGTACATGTACTGAGTAACATAGTAAAAGACGGCAAAGTTTGCGACAAGCTGATGTCTGTCTGTCATTGCTGACCCCTACAGGACAAAAAAAAGTAGCAGCCTAAAATCCAAACAACGGCACCACCTGCAGTCACTGAGTGGTATAACCACATTCTGATACCATTTTCTACTTTTGTTTTGGATTTTTACATTTAAACAAGAGTACACCTTAACTGGTGGTGAACTCTAAACAAGCCCTAATGAATTTGAAATAATGTAACACAATTCTATGAAGACATGATAGAAAAATTTAAATGTACAGTATGTGTACGTTCAGCCACTAGGGGGCTCTTTAACAAAATAATAGGCTAACAAAAAAAACGTCGAGGTTGACAGGGAATCATGGAACCGATTCTCTTGGCTACTAAAAGCGCGACCTTGATGTAATGTATCCAAGTATACTTGGACACATTTGTTTCCATCGCAGTAGCACATACTGAAACAGTACAGCAGCTTTCAGTTGCAGTTCCCACTTTCTTATGAAGATATAGGATGTTTCAGGTGTCGCGATAAGGCATGTGCTGTTAAAACTATTACCTTTTACCCTAGATTTGATAACTCTTTAAAATAATAGAAGTAATGTACCGTAATTACTCAACAAAATAAATGCATGTAACAGCGTAAGTGTGTGTGCATTTCTACATATTGTACTTAGAATAAAGGGAATGAGGCTCACCTGGGATGAAATTAGGTCTTTAAAGAAGGTTGATATGTTCACTTGAATATTTTAGCTTGGATCTTAACTTGACTCCTATGAACTGATTTTTGTATGAACTCAAGGATCACTACTAAACTTCCCAAGCAAGTAGCTGAGCACACAGACAGCATAGAGCTGATTGTAGATTTAACCCATTTATTTTAGACAGACAAGTACATCCCTTCTCAGATGGCTGGCTAAAGATGACATGGAATGTTACAGTAAGATTTTATTTTCTTGCAAAAAAATCCTCACTGTTGAAAATGTTGCAAAAGTCTTAAATGTTCATTTTAAAGATCGATAAAGCCCCAGTTTTTTATTGTTTTTTGTTCTTAATTACATCATCAACAATATCACCACACACTGTACATCAAATCGGCCTCATCAGGAGAGAGAAAAAAAATAAACAAAACCTGGAGGAAACACTGCAATTTTTTTTAAATCTCCTTGGATAACACAAGAGTGCAGCCAGTCTGAATGAGCGCGGAGGGGCGGAGACGCAATCAGCTCACATGAGAAGCATACGATGAAGCGTATGGAGGTCAGGGGTCGTCAACGTGGTCCAAGAATCTCTTGTTGTGGGTTGCTTCATGTCACCGTAAGATGGGTCTCACGTTAGTTCATGTCCGTGCACTTGTAAAGTACATGAGTCGAGAGGACACATTCAAGATTTCTTCATTATAAAAAAGCACACAGCTCATGTGAGCGAGCCTGGTCAGGACTCCCCGTTCTGAACTCTGGACACTGGTGGCTGCATAAAGTCTTTAAAGGGCCCCAGGGCCTCCTTTAGGGCTGAGCTCACCTCAGACGACGAGCATGTAATGCACTCTACCAGTGTGGGGTACAGGGCTATCACTTGAGCCCATATGTTGCCATCCACTGCAGATGGTAAACAAAAGAATCACAGAACAAGAAAAAAGAAAAGAGGAGCGGGGAGGGAGGGAGAGAACACAATATAAATGGTTATAGCAGGCAATCAGAGAAATCAGCTTTTATTAAATTCCCAGAGGCGCCTGCAAATGAGTTTTGCTCTGAATGGAGGACGACGCGATGCAAACATGTTGAAGGGCACTTCAAAAACGTAGTCTCACATTGTCTCATTTTAATCTATAGCTGTTTCAAATCAAGTCTTGTGGTTGACCTTGCTGGAAATATAAACAGTTCTCCCCAGATTGGAGATGGAAATTCATTTGAAAAATGGTCCCAACTGTACTCTGACACAGTTATCTGACATGTGGGTGACGGATACGCAGGCTTTATTGTGTTCTTTTATTTATTTTAATTGTGTCACCTCTATCAAAGATCTTTTCAATCTGACACAGTTTGATACTCACCATTTTCTGGTTGTGTCTTTTTAAGAGAGTCCATCAAAGTGCTGATAGCTTTCAAGACAAAGATAATCTCAGTCACTTGTTGCCTGAAATGAAAGAGAGACCAAATACTTTAGTTAGCTTCAAAGATGTACATGAAACCTGGAGGTTAGAGAGAACGGAGGGATGGGGAATAAAGGGAAGTGTAAGCACTTTATTAAGATCTCAGCTGCTGAATGCATTTATATAAATATAAAGCAAACATACAGAAAGCTTTTGGAAAAGGTGACTTAAAGGTTTCGTCAGGTAAATAGAATAAAGTCAAAAGTGATTTATCTCAAAAGGAGACAGAAAACTAATTATTTCACTGCATGCGTTTGACAGATAATTAGCTCTAATAAGCCGTGAAAAAGTTACAAACAAACTAAATGTTACTCAACCACGAGAACTGGAGATACAGAGATGAAACGCTCAGTTAACCAGTCAGTTAGAATAAACCAAACAGGTGAACTCTAGCAGCTTCAGCCTGATCAGAGCTGTGTGTACAAATCAATGTGAGCTCAACGCTGTGTGTTAGAGAGAAGATACAGTGTTTATGTATCTGTAAGGGAGCACTCTGTACCACGGCTGTATCTGACTAACATGACTCAAAATAAGCCATGCGGTCAGTGAAGTCGCTGTCATGTTCTGTGATGTGCGCACGTTTTCTAATTATATTTATTTTTTACTTTAAAGTCTGTCTGTTTTGTAAATTACGCAGGAAGCCATTTAGTGGATGTGTTACAAGAGGAAGGATGCTCAGGCCCAGTTAGTCCTGGAGCAGTGTGAGTGGAGGGCAGCGGGGGATTGGGGGAGGGGATAATCATTTAAAGCACACAATAGGCCGTACGTGTTGATACAGTAAAATCTATTAGTGAGCACAGACCAGCTGTAACATTGGCTCCCAATGGACATAAAAAATTGAAAAGAAGAAATGCCTACATTACCCACAATGCAACAACACCATTATTAGTTTGGCTGAAGACTGCTAAAGCTCTGGTGTTTTAAGAGTTAATGCAGCTCTTACAATGTAAACTAAGATTTGCTCTTATTTTTAGTCCACGTATATAAAATGTTGATGTTGAATCCACACTGATGTGAGATATTTGACTTCTGTTTTAAGTTTAAGTTCTGTTTTTTTTTCCAACAGTACAATCTGTAATCTTCTGTTCTTTCATTCATACATGCTGAACATCACACAGCTAGTTTCTAAATTGCTTCGTCAAATCTAAGTCACCTTGCTTTTGCTGTTCATGTGGATATTCTAACTGTCCTATTTTTCTGAACTCCCCACACACACCCTGCTATGTTCTGTACTAATGGCACATTTCCCCCCAGAGCCATCATTTAACTTTCATTGTGTCTTCAAAAAAAACATATTAAAAACTGAAGAGCTCCTCCCAACTGTGAAATACTGTCTGCTGTCATCGTGTCAAACTGAACAAGTGAAGAGGTTTTCTGTTGATTACAAAACAGATACAGAACACATGATGATGCACAGCTACAGCTGAGGTTGTTTGGGTTTTGCATCACACTCCCGAGTTTGGATTTCTGAGGATCCCATCGGTCCAACAACATAAAAAGAAATCTTTCTGTTATTCAGAGGGGTGTAGATGGTTGTACCTGGGCAGCGGGCAGCGTCCACTCAACCTCTCGTCCTCCACGTAGCGTCGGAGAACGTCCTGGGATCTCTTGAGGAGCACAGAGAGCGCCATGCGGGAGATGTAGCCCTCCTGCGGGGTGGACACTTTGTTGCTGAAGGAAAACTGCAGCAGCGTCTCGAAACAAACTTTAGAAAAATCCTCCCTCATCCTCACGTCGATCTCAGCCTCTGTCAAAACAAAAGCCATTCACATGTCGGACATTTTTGCTGACGCTGCTCTCCAGAGATGATTTACGATGAGTGGACAGCCAGGGCTTCACTGTCTTTCTCAACACATGAAGAGTTTGACAGAAGTCATTGTTTGTGATGAGTCACAGAGAAGAATTTCACAAACAAACTTGGACTTAATGGTTTCAATGTGATCCCCAAGCTTGACACCCTGCTGTCCCCTCAGAAACATCAGTAAACAGTCAAAGGATTTGAGCTGTACATGTTACCTGTGAACGACGGGGACTGGGAGTGAATGGAACCTCTATTGAGCATGGCCATGATCTGGCCAACAAAGTCTTTGGGGATGAAATTGGCAAACGGCAAAATCTCTGTGCTGATCAGCTGGACCACCTTAAAAAGAAAAAGACACAATGAGGATATGTGCTGCCAAACAAAATGATTTCAAAAGACTCGAGGACAAGTATTTACCTCGACATCAATCGCCTCATTCTTCTGAAACTCCTGGATGGAAAGGTTATCTGGAGGTGTGCTAAAAATGGATAAACAAAGAGGTTCGGACTGAGCATTTAGAAAAAAAAAAAAAAAAAAAAAAAAGGTGCATTGTCGACTGTGTAAATGTTTACCTTTTGGTAAAAAGAAAGTCTTCGAAGGCATTGGCCAGCTCTGGCCACATGGTGTCGAACTTCCCCGACGAGGCATGCTGGCGCGCGACAGGCAGTCCGATAGACAGAACCTTGAGCAGAGACGAAACGGCGAGCTTCCAGGTGCTCTCTGATGGACAGGCGTACTTCAAACCCAGGGGCATTCTCAAAGTCTTAAGGGGGGGGGAGAGAGGAAGAGACGGTGGAGAATCATGAGACATTTTTGAACAACTATCGGCTTGGAAGAAAGAACTCTTTCCAGAGAACAGCTGGCTTCCCTGAGGTTTACATTTTACACGTATTGCCTTCATGTTTTGGAAACGAAGAAAGTCGGGGCCCATGTTGGAGTCATCCATTGGGACATGTGATAATTGTTCCTCTGCAAATCAACTCTCTGCAGTAAGAGCAAGAGACTGTGGGAAAGAGCAGCTAAACGCAGGTGTCAGAAACTTAATACGATCCTCAGTGTCAGCTGTACGAGGTTAGGTCTTTAAAAGACGGACACTGACGCATCTGCCACATGGAGGATGTAGCTGTAACTCTATCAATGAGGGGGGAGGATGGCGGATATGTTGGAAATCAAATTTTGACATCACTGATGAGCTACAGCAGAGGTTCAGACATAACAAAGAATCAGATTTGGTGGAAATACATGGATTTATTTCCTGTTCTTCCACTCTTCTTGCGTTCACACCACATGTCACATTCATCTATTCACAGCACACTCACACACTGATGGCTGAGGCTGCGACGTGTCCAACAGTGCTCCTCTGTTCTCACACATTCACTCCTAACCGGCAAAGCAGCAGCAGCAGGATCACTTTAGGGTTCACTGTCTTCACGTGTCCTCCCTAAGGACACTTTAGCAGGAGCAGGGGATCGAACCTGCTAGCTTCAGACTTTACCGCTGAACCACAGCCGCCCGCCCAGTCACGTTAAGAAAGAAAACTGTGCCGTAGGTGTTGATAATGTTTAACAATTCTATCAATTCATTCAGTTCTTTTTCTTTCTTTTTGACATTTTTATTGACAAAACATGAGAGCACCATCAACGCACCGTCAACGCACCGAGTTAAAACAAAAACTGCTTCACTTATGAAGTGCGTCACTGATTTGTGATGCGGTAAAGCAGGAGCTAGGATCAAAATGCTACAATTCATGAGAGCAAAATAAGAAGTATCCAGGGAGCGCAGATGTACAGAGAATAGAGTCCTCATCGTAGCAGCTGTGGGTTTGAATCCAACCTCGGACCCCATGTCACCCCCCACTCTCTCCTCTCAACATTTTCTCCCCTCTCTTCAGTCGTCCTATTTATTAAAGGCAAAAAGACCCCAAAAGAATGTAAAAATATTGAAAGAAAAAACCCCCCCCAGAAAAATCAAAAAGAATAAGAGAGGTAAAGTATAAATCAATACCGCCAACTTAACAGTAAAATAAATATGTACAAAAATAAAGTGACAAAATAAGCCGAACTCAAACTAAAAGCCAGATTTATAAGGAAGTTGTTTGTATGCTTTTAATAGATCGACATTAAGATTATTATTAGTTCAGAGAATAATGGGTCGAAGTGAAGTTACCTTGATGATATTCTGCAGAACTTTTTCGTTGATGACAGCTTTGTGACATGCCGTTTTATGGTACAGGTCCACCACCACCTCCAGGGAGCGCTCAGCAAAGGGCACGTAGTTTAAGGCAACCCATTCCGCCTGAAGGATTTAACAAGAGAACACACGTCCGTCAAACGATCTGGAAAAGCACGGTCACGAGATTTGTGCGGAGTTTTATTAGAAGCAGCCTTTAAAGACACACTTTGTACGAGCACACCCACATTGGTTTCAAAGGTACGCGTACAGCTCCACGTTTGACTTATTGAGAGTTTTGAGCTCATTTTGATGCTGCAAAGTGTGTCTTAAAGAAATATAAACATGTGCATATGAACACCAAAAACACCAAAATCAAGTGAAATCATTAAAACTGCACAGGGACTGTGCACACAGAGGCATGACCGCCGGTTAGTGGCAGGCAGAGAGAGAGAGAGAGAGGGGGGGGAGCATGGAGTGAGTGAGAGACGCAGATGAGATGTGAGAGCCTACCATGCGGTGTGACATCTCATCTACCGCACAGGATAGGTCGTCACCATTCAGCACAGCTTAGTGACATTATAGAGGGGGCGGGCTGAAGGAGATGACACAACTCACCGGCGCAAACAGCTGGATCTTAAATGGTTTCCAGTGAGTAGTCCCAAGAAACAGAATGAGAGAGGATATCGCAATTAAACTGGTGTTGTGTGTTGAATTTGTAGTGGTGTGGTGTTAAAAGGCTCAATCACAAGGGCTGTTTTAGGGGAAGACACACTCACTCCTAGCACCACGGACATAAGAGGAAATCTGAAGGACCGACCGAAACATCTGTTTGGCAGGCTGGAAATGTGTTTGATCCTCTTATAAAATAATTGAAACAGATTGAGATCAACAACACGGTCCAGGCTGAATCTGGACCCCACGTGCAGGACAAGCAGGCTGACCGTCAAGAAGAGACAGTCAATGTTTACTTCTTCAATGTTAAGCACAACAGCAGCAGCCTGCCTGCGTGTAAGGGCAAGAAACTCCCATCCTTCCCTTGGAGGCAGAGCACATGCTGGATTTCAGAGATGTCCAGGAAAATCCCCTGAATCAATCACTGTTGTGAAAGAGAAACCTTGTTTTTTGGTTTAATGAACAAATTCATTTTAATGAAGATCATCAAGTTTGAAGGTTTTTTTGTGCGTGCGCTGCCAGCCAGTTGAAGCATGACTCAGGGAATATGAGGAAGAAGTTACTTGAGCCAACTAATGCAGGTCTAAGAAAACTTTCAACCTCATAAAAAGCCAAAACAAGGGCTTCATAAGAACTACATTCAAGGGGTGCAGGTTGGTTTCGTGAACATCAAAGAAGAGGGATGATGTTAAGAATGACTGAAGAGAAAACGTCGATGAATCACAGTATACAACGTCTGACATTTTTATGAAACAAACATTAGAAAGACTTAAAAAAAAAAAAAAAAAAAAAAGCATTAGTGCCGCTAAATCCGCCCCCTCCCTTACCTGGTTGTATTTGGCATTGGCCACGTGTTTGGTTTCCATCCTGCCGTACTGAGGAGGCTTACAGGAGAACTCCACGAAGAGCAGCAGCTGTTGAAAGATGGCCGGGTACATGACCTGCAGGTTCTCAGGGCCCACACAGATGGCCTGCAGCAGGGAGGGAAGGGAGGAACAAACACTGCTGACATCCACCACGGGACTGCACATTGCATAATTTAACAGACTGACACATTGTGTCCTGGGCTGAGTGGAGACATATGAGAAGACATTTATTTTTGGTGGAAAGAGAAATTAAGGGTCGGAGTATTTATGCCAAAGAAGAGCTAAAGTTTTATCTAGAAACATCAAATAAAGGCTAAAAAACATTATCATGTCCTTATTATATTAGGTATTTTAGATTTAGATTAAAAATTAAAAGAGAAGGTAGGCATGAAATTATGATTTTGGCCATGTTGACTTAAAAAAAAGAAATTTGACGACAGTTAAAATACACTTTAAATAAATGTAAGTCAGACTTGTTTTCTGTCCTGATAGTTATTATCATGCTATACGTTCAAGTGATCATTTCTCAAAGTAGTTTGCAGTGTTCTTCAACAGATAAGCACACAAGTCTGATGCCTTACACTTAGCCTTTATCTTGATGCTCATTTCTATGACCCATAACGTATCAGATTTGCATTTTTAGAAAACTTGGGTAGAGGATTAAATTGCTGTTTCCTTTGCCCACCTTCTGCAGAACATCCAGACTCGTGAGCACAGCTTCCTGCAGGCTGGTGAGCACCGCCTCAGTGTAGGAGGGGAGGATGAAGGGCGAGGCGTCGCTGCTGATAGGCACAGAGACGGCCCCGTGGAGGATGACCCCCAGCTTCTTCAGGTCCTCCATACTGAAGTTGGCCTTTATGTGCTGGTAGAGAGCTGGGAAAATCTGGATCAGCGCAGTGAGGAAGGGCTGGCTGGGGATGAAGGCGAGCTTCTCCGACGGGCCACTCGGCGGCCTCGTGCTGTCTGTTCCGGTTCGATACCACGTGTTCCACGCCGACCACCACAACGCAGAGTCTTCTAAGGCCGACTCCTCCCCTGGGGGAGGGGCCTGCAACTCGGCGCCGTTGTATCGCGTCAGCCGCTCGACTAGAGAGTCTGAACGCACGAGAGGTCTGCCGGGACCGGAGGCTGAGAGGGGGTCAATGAGCACTGGGGGGACGCCCATGGCGGCGAGTGCATCCACTGCTTTATCACAGTCTTTAACAGGAGTGACTATCTGTAAGATTTCTTGAAAGCTCTTGAGCGCAGCCAGGGAGACCTCGTTGTTTTTGCTGAGAGCAGCAGACTGGATGTGGTTCAGCAGGACCTCCCAGGCCTCGAAGAAATCACCTGCAGACACACAGCGAAACCACGGCTGGGGGTGAGACTGCCTCTAACAGCACGTGTCAACTGTAATTAAAATGTGTCAATTAGCACTTTCATATGTGAAACCAACATGCGGTAACTATAACACTTTCACAGAGGCTACATGGGAAGAGCTATCATAAAACTGGTTTATCAGTTTCCTGTTAGAATCTGAATATTAGCTTATTTTCTCGTCCATTAAATCCCTCTAGGAATCCCGAATAGAGACGTTCAGATTCCATGTCCTCTCTACTACAGAAGTCCTAAACAGACATGGAGCCATACATCTGGTCTACTCTGGTTCCCCTTGAAAACAGCTAGTTTCCAGTTCTTTATACTTGAGATCTTGACTTTTGTTCTGGTATCCTCAGCCTGGCAAAAGCATATAGCAAACATCGGCTTAACTTACCTCATTACCAACATGTCATAATGCAGTCTGACATATCCAAAGAATGATCAGGGATGTGTAACCTGAAACGCCAGTGGCAGCAATAATACATCAATGCAGGAAGCACAGGACATCTCTCTGCGTAGGGCTACTATTTTCGAGTGGCGAATTCAACAACATCTTCAGTCGATTTTCAGGTGGCTTATTAATTATGGCGGTTTAAGGTCTTGGCACTGAGTGGCGTATTTGCTGGTAACAGAAACCACGTTTTAATGTTGTGTGGGAGGCGATGTTACAGGTGTTGGTATCAGTTCAATTCTAATCCAATACAGGGATATTAGATTGCCAGCAACACTTAGTCAATGTATCGAGGATGTATGTGGGAGGAGAAGCATCTCTTAAAAGGAATTTATGTGATGAAGGCTCGTAATGTGTTGTATATTATGAGTCACCTCTTGTAATTTGGCACAGACTAAAATGTTCAGAGGGGTGAGAGCAGTTAATGATCAGATTTTATCTCTCACTGGAACATGAATCCTGCCAGCATGGAGCGTAACGTGATGTCTTAATGTGTGGAAATAATGCAGAACAGGTGGGCTGATTCTGGACCTCTGCGTCAGATTTATGAATTTATTTCAGTACATCGTTTAAATTGTTTAAAATATCATAGTAGCTCCAGCAGTGTGTCCCGGTCTACCTCATGTACAGCAGTATCAAATACCTCCAGTGACTCACCTAACTGCTGGAGGCGATAGCGCCTCGTGTTGAAGATGCGAGCCACCCCGGCTAGTGTCAAAACCCACGTCTCCGCCCACTGTTTCTCAGCTGTGTCTCGTGAATGGTGGATAAGGATGTTCCCGCCACCAGACTCAATCTTCTCCTTGTCGGCTGTAGTGGATGATGTCCTCACGCAGGCCAGCAGGTGGAACAGGACCTCAAGGTGACAAAGAGACGATTGACTGTCACAATAAAGCTTCAAATGTTTTAAATGTCACTCTTGGGTCATCAGACAAAGGAAGTCTGTTTTTATCTTTTTTTGTGAGGAGAGAACAGAGTTTCATCTCATCGGTCCAACATGCTCATCTCTCTGTATGAGCTCTTACCATCAGGCAGATGATAAAAAGTCCCACAATGCAAACTGAGCTCATTTAAAAACCTGTTTGTACCCAGCAGTGATTCTTAAAGTTTACAGATCATCCTCCTTTTGAACAAGTCAAAATAAGTCTCAGAGCTCCCCAAAACATGTCTGTGAAGTTTCTTGTGATGAGTGATGCTTATGAACCCCTCCGTGTCCTCCCTCCTCAGGACACGTCGTTTCTGTGCTTCCAGCGTTCTCGCTCCACGCCCTTTCGTCTACGGTGGCAGACTCAGAAGTCAGACCAAACACCGAGCTGTGGGAGTGTCTGGGGGAGGGGTTATCACCCTTTGTGATGTCATAAGGGGCTTTTGTTGTCTATTCCCATTACTAACAACTCATATCTAATATTAATATGTCAGTGGTGTGTATGTTTTTTGTGCTTGACATGCAGATCAGATACATTTATTTAAGCCCCTCCCCCACACGTATAAAGGCGTGAGTGTATGGGTGTGTCTGTATCTTTAAGATGGGTTAGAGAATTGCATTTTTGATAGATTAAAATGTTTTCCTCAAAGACATAATAATGTACATAAAATAAAATCTATGAAAAGTAATTAAACTGGATCTGAATTGGTGTGTGTGTGGTAGCTTCTTCTATCAGCAGGCTGCATATGAAGTGGAGCCTCTTCTAGCAAAACAAAACGACAACAAACGCTCGCTACCTTCCAGACCACGATATGCCACGTCGGCTGCTGCAGCAGGGTCCCGTGGGCAGCGATGGTGGAGAATAGCGTCTGTCCTGCGCTTTTTCGCACAGCAGGCCGTGGGTCGACACACAGCTCGCCCAGCTTGGCGTACAGGCACAACCACAGGCAGTCAAAGGGAGGGGCGGGGTGGAAGGGCCTGTTCAGGGTCTCTCCTTTCTCCTTGGCCTGCTTCTGCTGAGCCTCCTCCTCCCTCTCCAACTCCTGTGTGATGGCTTCACCCCTTTGGAAGAAGTAGTCCGAAATATTCCACTGTGGGTAAAAAAATAAATAAAATAAAAAGAGGAGAGGAAAGGTTGGTCAAATGCTTCTGGCAGTTTTGCTATCCTATTACCATAAAGTAATCTCACAGGAACTGCCACACTCCAAGGGAAGTAATCCTGTAAACCACAGATCAATATCGGGTTTTGCATGTCCTGAATACTGTATAAAGTATCTATGAGACGTCAGCAGAGTGGTTAAGTGCGGTTAAATTAGATCAAATAATGGAAAACAAGGAAATAAGAGTTATATGAATGGTGTAATCAAATTAAATACACTATATTTCAGCTTTCATACTACTGTAAAAGTAGAGTCTCTAAACTGTCAGATTTAAACTGAGTATACGGGGGGGGGGATTTTTTTGTATTCCTTTTTTTTTTTTTTTTTTAAACCACAGTGTCTGTTAGCATAACTCTGAGTCACCCTTCTATAAGCACACATTCACGCACTCGACCTCTTATTGTATTCAATTGTTAGCCTAAAAAACCTTGTCGAAGAGCTCATCTGAGGATTTCAAGAAGCCTGCCTGCGTGTCTGAGCATCGAGATACATCTGTTCGCTCACCAGCAGGCCGATGGATGTGAGGCTGATGTTAAGCTCCTGGTTCTGTAGTCCGAAGCTGCCAGCTACATCCACAACAATCTGGAGGCACGTGCAAGGCATTGTGGGCAAGAAGTCTGTCACCACCAACTGCAGGCACTGGAAGGCTGTTCGGATCAACGATTCCCTTAAAAGGAAACAAAGACACGTGACAGCTTTTGGGTTGAAGTCGAGTTCACTCAGTGACTTTGGTGAAACTGTTGTGAGAAGACATTGAGGACGTTTGCCTTTTACATAAAACAGGAACTATTTCAGTTCATCTTAATATGTGAAGCCATGTCTGCCTTTAGCGTCGTCTCCTCTTACCCTTGATCATTGCGGATGGCTCCTATGACACCCAACACGAGGGGCCAGCCAGGCCCCAGACCGTCACCTTGGCTCTGGAGGATCTGCAGGACACTCTCCAGCTGTTTCTGCCGGATGTCTGCGTGCAGCACGTTGGACAACTCCTTTAGGGGGTTCAGCAACAGAAGCTGCAGACGCTAAGGGATTAAAAAAAGACAAACACAAAAAACAAGGGCGATGGTAACTCATTTGTTAGATGACAGACAGCTATCTGTGATGGTTGAATTTTTACTTTGTAAAAGATGCATTAAAACACTGCTTAGTTCACACGATCATTTCATGTGTGTAAGATCCTGTTTCCACTGAGCGTTTTATTCTGAGCACCAGCGGTTGTTTTTCTAATAAGGAAAGAGCGGAGAAAAATCGCTCATCATCTTTTTTCCTTGTGCTTCGGCTTTTTTGTGTGTGGACCCTCGGAGCGCTAAATTCGGCTCATTTTTCCAAATGTTTCATATTTCCTGTAGTTTTGCCACCTAAAAATCTCGTCTTGATCCGCTGTCCTGCTCGGAAAAAACCCCCCAAAAAAGGCCAGGTTGACCGGGGCCTAAATGTTTAACTCACTTAAGTAATTCAGTCTCAGGGATATACGTCAGCAGACATTTCACTGTGAACATTTTTCTGCATTTCCTTTTTTAACATATGATGCATTTGAACGTGGTTGGGATGCACTTCTGAAAGCTTCTGCAGGGGTCACTAAAGGCTTTGGAGAAGTGTCCGTCTGTGGCATTTCTGCAGGGCAGTCATCATTTTATGGCTCGGTGCTGTTCTATTAACCTCCACACGGTTCTCCTGCCCTGCTTTTGATACGCTCTGTGCCGTTCCCTTTATCTCTCTCACTGAGGTGAAGGTCACAGGCTGTGTGTTTGTGAGTGACAAGAGTAAGTGGCTGTGACATTTACGTTTTCCACATTCTAAGCATTTGGCATACTCTTATCTGTTATGACATGCACTGCAACAGAGGAGGAGATTTCTCAAATGTCAGCCATTATACACAACCCATTATAAGTAGTGGAAAAATAACACACCCACCTAATAAAGCACTCACAAGTTTTTACAATGTTTGTGTCATAAAGAAGGGCGAAGAGCAACAAGGGGGAAATGAAAGTGTTTTATAAATGTTGATTGTAAAGGCTCCTTCTTTGGCAGATTTGTGTGTTTTTGTGTTACTGCAGACGCCTGTGCAGGGAGCTACCTGATTCTGGGCCAGAGGAGGGTCATGCTTGTAAGCCAGGCCTGCTTTGATGAGCGCTGTCAACGCCTCGGCCCCCCACTCCCTCATCCTGGAGTTTGGGTGCTGGCAGACCTGCAGGGACACATCACATCGACACACAATTGCATACACATGCGAGCGATGACAGATCGGATACAGAGGCTGTTCAGAGCTCCCAGCAGTGGTCATGGTGGGTGGGTGTGAAACGAGTGGGTGAAATAAACTAGAGACTGTGTGATAGAAAACTGTGTTCCCCCTGTGATAGCAGGATACGCTGTGACAGACCGTGTAATCATGGAAGCTAGTACAATACAGATAAACATGGAGAGGCCAGGCTCAACAGAGAAAAGCTCCCTCGTTTGGGACGAAGCTTGTGATCTGTTTGAAGAACACACAAATACACATTTATAATTTGTGTTTATGTGAAGGTTAAATGGATCCTATTTGATCCATAGGTAGGTCTCGTCACTGAATTGCATACAGATGTAGAACAGACACTGCTACACTAAAATTCATCTCCCTAAATAAACAAATAATCAAGCTGATGTCATGTCAGGTCAAATTCACATAAAAATGTCAAGACAGTGCATTTGAATTTAAAAGGCCTGCAAAGACAGTGAAGCAGCTTTAATCTGAGCATCAAGAACACAGGTACAGCTTCAGATTGGGCTTCTGTTACGGATCAGATTGCAAATCACCAGACACTTTGCACAACAGGAAAAACAGAGAGAAATGCAGATTGCGGACACATTTTTCAGAACAGCAAACTCTCAACTCCAACATGTTGATGCCAGACTGAGAGGAGGAGAGCGAACAGGTTGAGGTGTGGGGGGGAAAAATAAATAAATAAAAATACAGGAGAAAGCAAATGATTATGGAGGAGAGAACGTGAGCTTACCTTCTGCAAAACAGACAGGAGTGCAAAAAGAGAGAGAGGGGAGATAGACAAACAGAATGTGAAGAAAACCTCTTAACACACTTTACACACATAAAAAAGGAGAATCCTGTTATGGACGAGAACATGAAGTAACTACAGCTAAGGTCAGTTTATTATTTATGTTACTTTAAACACAACTCGAGTGATCCAGCGTGCTTTGAAAGCACAGCTGTCAGTACACTCTACTGTTAAGTGTCATTTTAAAAACAGTTTTGATCAAACATTTAGATCATAAACTTCCCAACATTTAGCAATAATGTCTCCATATGAATGAAAGTAAAACAGTGTATTATGAGGCATCACCCAACGCTGGCCAGGTTCCATGTAACATCAACTCAAACATGGGGACAACTCTATTTTCAATGTTGCTATGACAACAAGCTTCATTTAAAAAAAAAAAAAAAAAAAGTTCAAATGTTATCTCAACCGTGAACATGCAACAGTCTACTGTATGTTCAGACATGATGTAAGAGCAAAGATCTAAAAAGTATTAAAACATCCAACTGTTCTTCAGCTCCTTCAACGTTGTTTCTCCTTCAGGACTAAAGTTTTGAACCACAGCTCTACCCGTGTCCTAACAGCACGTGTAGCGCCGCGCGTGTCCGCACTGTTAGATACTGAACTCTTCAGTATCAGCCCGACAAAGAGATTGACATCTAGTCTAGTTTGTACTGAAAATGACAAACCAACGTGTGGTGCTTTGTATTGATAACACACAAAGCGGCGTGAGCCAAAGAAACCATTATTTATTTATTTACATAAAACAAGTCAAAGCTCAACATTACCATCACGGATGTGGACATTATTCATGCACTGTATATACTCTACTTTGTAAAACAAACTACCAAGCTCTGCTGAGTGAGAAAAGTCAGTGCTGGTGCTTCCTCGTCTGTCACAGACAGACAGAGAGTAAACTAGAAAGAGAGGGCGGGGCTACAAAACGGCCGCCCGCGCCGCTCGCGAGCCGTCAGGACACTCCAGCAGGAAACAACAGAATCAGGCCGACTTTGTTGCGGACACTCGCTCGCATCGAATGCTGTTAGGACAGGCTGTTAGTGCTGCAGCTATGATTCAATGTCACTGAAACCCTCAGAGGCTCTGTGACCTCCAGACTCCATGTTAAAAACAAACAGCATTCGTACTGGGAGACGACGAGCTCAGCAGAAATCTTAACATTCCTCAAGGAAGCTAACATTCATTATTTTATTTTTTACAGACCTTTATTTTCAGCTGACATTTAAAAAGGTCAAATCCTTGACATGATGTTTGTACAGGGTAAATTCTTAACAGTAATGTAAACTGTACAAAAACTATTTCAAGCACATGTCAGTTTAACCTTAGCTGACAAAAGAAAACATGAACTGCATCTTTCCTCTCTCATTGTGCTGACGGTGATTAAGAACAGAACCCTTATTATTCTCATCAGGCCTATGATCTTACCTCCAGTAGGTGACCAGTCAGGGGTCTCCATAGGATCTCTATACGATCCATGTTGACGAGGCCAGTCTCCAGCAACTTGGCCACAGCAAACAGAGAAGGCTCCTGAAACCAAGACAAGAACTGATAAATAACTAGACAGCTTGTACCCTGATCTTCATGATTAAATGCATTCATATGGTTATATTTCATATCCAAATGCTCTCAAATGTGAGCCTTCATTCTTTATTGAATCCAAAGATAAATACATTTATCTAAATTTGCATTTAACCTTCAAGTGTACCTTGTTGTTTCCATAAGCCATCTCCATGGCTTCCAGTGAGAGGGAACAGAGGGCGTTGATCAGGTGATGTAGGGACACATCATCCAGGTACCTTAACAACACAAAAAGAGACCGGCCACATTAAGTGGATCTGCATATTTTTCATAGCATGTAGAATCCTTTTCAAAGATGAGTGCTTGGTCCTTACTGGGAGCTCTCAAATAGTCTGGACAGGATGTTTGAGATGACGGGCAGGTCTGTCATCACCGCCGTCGTCAGAACCTGTTTAGGACAAGACACGATCACACCCAGGTCGCCCGTTAACTTTAACAAAGAAGTGAGAAAATACACATGCTCGAACAGATCCTGAAACAAAAGACTCACTGTACTGGGTCCCTCCACAGCCCGGCCAGGCTTCAGGGCGCCGCCCAACCCCGGCTTCAGCCCCAGAATCCAAACCAAGTGCTGGGAGAGGAGAGTGAGAGACGGATGAGAGCTGGAAACACGGTCGACTGTCATGGTCATGAAATGCCCCCGACAGGCTCATAGATAAAGCTTCAGGAGACACTCAAATGAGCTAAGACTGATTCAAAGAAAACTCAAGACTTTTCGGATCCAGTAAGACTTTCTGACAATGTTTTAAAATGAATTCCCTGCAGGTCTTTGATTCTCTCATATCTAACAGATGAGACATTTCCATGCACACATGAGAGGGAGACCGGGTACTGCAGAAGAACGGGGCGCTGCCTCATTTGACTCGTCTGATTCCATTAGATTGTGTGTATATGTGTGCGTGTCTGTGTGTTGGTAGGTGTAAACATGTGGTACCAGGTGGCAGTTAGTACCTGCAGTGTAGCCAGCACCAGCTGCCACGAGGTCCCCAGCACGGCCCCGTGGCAGTGGGCCAGGTTCAACAGGGTTCGCATACACTGGATGTTCTTCGCCGTCAGCTGACAGAAAGAGAGACGGTTCAATTATTGCACAAGTCAATAAGCGTATCATCGAGCATTTGGCTGCCACTTTACTGCAGGGAGAGAGACAAAGAAAAAGCCTCAATCGCAGGTTGGAGGAAAAATGATAAGCCGCCGCATCATGTGGACCACAGTGACAAAAAGAAGACGGTGAAAATATGCACCTGCAGTGGAGTGGGAGCTAAGACACATATCAACATGTTTGTTCCTCTAGGGGAAACTCTGATTACAGCGTAATGGTTCTAGGCTAGAGCCAAGGTCACTGCCCATCTTTGTGAAATGTAATTGCCCTCAGGGCGGATTCACGAAGCTGACCTCTACATGCTCACCACGACGGCTCCTGCTGCCTTGAGACATTAAGTGCGTCTGATCTTCATGTGGGCATTTGAATGCGCAGGCTTTTTCTGCATGTTACATATTAATAACACAGACGTCTCATCTTTGCATTTTCATTATTTATTTATATTTGGGCGTTCGAGCTGTAACTGCTCAGAGAAATTACTGGGAGTTGAAAAATGAAGAACATGGCTTGTTAAAGGGAGTCTTTGGGTTATGTATTTCTTATTTTGAGCCTTTTTAACAGGATAGCCACAGAGACATGATATGTGAGGAGAGAGGGTGGGGGGTTGACAAGCACCAAAGTGTGTGAGGACCTGGAGTCGATCCTGCAGTCTGTGAAACAAAGATCGTAGCCTCTGTACGTGGCGTGCAGCCTCAACTGTCCGAGCCTAATCATCGTCCAAGATTCATTATTTGAAAACGCTTCTCTTGTATTGTTTGTTTTTCCTTCTGTCGTGGTCTTGGCTTCGTTGGTCAGGACTAATGCTCTTTATTTGGAGTTTATTTATCCTCCCCAAAGCAACATTTGGACTTTTGTTTTGCTGCTCTTAGATTGATTCTGTAAAATGGTTCTCTAAATATTCAGTCTTTATCGTAAGATGTTTATATTGTTTTTGGTTTAGGAAAACAGTCATATCGTGTTAAAATGATTCAATGTCTGGTAAAGCTCTGGCCTCCTCATATACATTAGTGTGCCCTTACCACCACAGTGCCCTGGGGCTGGGCGGTGAGAGGCTGGCCAACAGCCACCACCTGCTGATGAGATTCACTGGAGGGGCTGATAATCTGCACACTCTGGCCCTGGATCGAGTAGGCTGCGGAGAATGAACACACACAGACAGACAAACACACACACACACACAGGAGTAAAGCATTTCACTGAGAGCCAGTGACACGCAGGTTTTATAACGAGCTCACGACATGCAAGAAAAGATTTCTTAATTAACTTCGAGGCAAACATCCATCGAAGGTTGAGACCCAATTTGGCGGCTTTATCTCTACAAGCGACTATGCAAATAATGGATGTCTGAGCGACGTGTTGAGAGCAGCTGTGCTTGTGTGTGTATGTTTGCATTCCCCAGACATATTTCTCTGTGGTGTTCCTAATTAGAAGCCACGGTGAAAAGTTTAGGATTAAAGCACCGAGAGTCGGGCAATAGGGACAGGTAGACTGCAAACAGTTTACATGTTAAGCTGAGTTTTGCAGCAACGCACATCAAACCTTATGGGAGCTGAGAAAGCTTATTAGTTTTACATAAGTGCACATGACCAGAGGCTGTCTACAGATTGCTGTGTGTGGTACAGTTGTATATTGGATTTTAGGATGCCAACATAGCAGCTACAATTCAAAACAAATGAGAAGGCTTTTTTGTTTCATCCAGGTATTTCAGGAGTGTTTGTGAGTATGTTCAGGCAAAAATAACTTTGGGTTATACTGTATATTGTAAAGGAAAATAGAAGTAGGCAGGACTAAGTGGATTGTATTTTCTATATCTGTTTAGGTGACATTCTCTACCTTTGCTGGAAAGGTTGGCAGCATTGCTGCTCAGAACAGTCAGAGCGTAGTGTGGCGGCAGGGAGGCCTTGCAGATCGCTGTGATGAAAGCGTCCCGGGGCGTCACAAGGCCCAGACGCCCACACAGAGAGGCCATGGTGAGCTCTGCCTTTAGGATGTTCTCAGTGGCTGTCTCATCGGTGCTAAAGAGACCGAAAATGAGGAGAAAAATACACAGGAAAGAATGGTCATGAATGAAGAGCACGTCAGTACCTCTTTAACAGTGAGCGACAATCAGCGTCGCTACAGTGTTTTCCACACATCGTTTGTTCTGTTTTATCATCTGTAAGATCAACATCTAAAATCAGTAAACTGACGGCAGATCAGTCGTTGCTCTCTAACTCCCTGAGAGTGTTGACAGAAGCATCGTCTGACTGATGCTTTGCAGGTCATCAGAGAAAATAAACAACCTTTCTGCAGAATTTAGTTGAAAAAATATCAAACTATCATTTTCGCTGAGTTTAACAGCTGGAAATTAGCTGCATTTTGCTGTAGGCCACAGACATCTCTGAAGGACAAATTAAGTTGAACACATTTCAAACATGGATTTCAGATTGATTAAATCACTTAAACAGCACATGGTAGGATTTCAGAGTTTTCATGGAAAATCTGAAAAGGGTGCACACTCTAAAGGTCTGCTGGCTGCAGAATAGTGAGAAGGCAGAGAGAGTCAGTATACCTTGCGTCTAGTAGTAGAGAGAGAGCAGCAAGTAAACCACACCAGCAGGCGCTGACCATCTCCTCCCACACCAAGTGGGCTCCTAAGACACAAACAGAAAGCATTAGTCAGATCATGAAGGAACTATCTCACTTTATTCAGACATCATCACTTTCTTAGGCTGTGAATCAAAACATGCCTCTAGGTTTTCTTCTTTAAAAAGACAGACACAATCAGACATCATACTGGCCACCAGGGGTCAGAAATGCTACAATCCAGAATCCTGAAGGGTTTGGTTAGTGTGGAAAAAAACAGAGACTTAAACACTCTCTACTTTTACTACCTTAAGATATTTCTTAACCTTCTAGCTGCTAATCCTAATTTATTTATTTATTATTCTTTACTCATTTCTAAATTCTTGTTTTTTTACTCATTTGGATAAGCTTCTCTTGGACTGCATGATAAACATTCTTCTCTTCCTCCTTCCCCTTCTCACCTTGTTGTGGCTGCCACTCCTGATCAGGATGAGTCTCTTTGAACTCAGCAGCTGCCTCCTCCTCCATGCCCAGTTCTCTTTCGATCATTGTAGTGATGCCCCGCACCAGGTCCAGCAGGGCGCTGAAGGCCACAGACATGGCGTAGCCCTCTGGGATGGACGGGGGCTCCACCTTGTCCAGCATCTCGAGACTGAGTGGTGAAAAAAAGTGACAGAGCTCATGAGAAGGAGGGTAGAGGTAGAGGGAGAGTGTGTGTGTGTGTGTGTGTGTGTGTGTGTGTGTGTGTGTGTGTGTGTGTGTGTGTGTGTGTGTGTGTGTGTGTGTGTGTGTGTGTGTGTGTGTTCTGACCATAGACTGTTCTGACGCGTCGCAGTAGCTCGTGGTTCAGTGTTTAGTAGCTAGCCAACAAGTTTAAATCTTTCCACCTCAATTGAAATAAATACACAATAAATAAATGCTTGGCTGCTAAAATTAAAAGGACAGGCTTATAGCCTGATGCTGATGCCTATCAAGTGAATCAACATATTAAACCAACCAATCACAGCGCTGCAGAAACAACCTTGTTCTTCCTTCTCCATTTCAGTCTTGTTTATAGTCAAAGCAAGACAGCTATTTTAACGGGGCTTCTTTACATTTTATAATTCAGGAGAAATAATTTGTTCTTTGTAAAGTCATTGTTTAATAAAATCAAACGTCACTCTCCCTCATTATAGAGAAAGTCAGCGCCATGCTGCCTTTGTCTGCCAGCAAGAATCCTACTTACTACAAATAGATTTCATAACCAAGAGAAAGGGCAATTTAGAACTCAACTGATTATAGAAAGGCCTCTGGCCTGGGCGATGGAGCTGGGATTTAAAACTCACTTTCCAAAGACTGATGATAAAAGCGTTGCAGTTGTTAAGTAGGGTTGACACTCTGATCTCTTCCTTGTTATGATACCCTGCTGTGTAATGCACAATCATTTATCACTGCTGGTTGTTCAGGTGAAGTTATACCTGTGGGTAGCTGTTTACTTGTTCTGTGTTTGTGTATCTGTAAAAAGACAGTCATTTTAGGTCGAAAGGTGAGGTCTGTGTGGGGACAGTACTTACTAGGTGGCCTTCGCACTGCCCTGGACACTGACGGTCATAAGAGGGATCCAGGTACCACGGTATTCAAATGCAGCCTGGGTGGTCAGGTTGCCACTGACCCCTCCTGTCCCTGGGCCGCCCTGTGCTGCACCCTGGGTCCCTGAACCTGAGCCTCCTAGACAGACAGTCACATTTCTTTTCATTGCTTATGAAGAAAAGAAGACTTGAATGTGTTTGAAGTAAACACCCTACTTCCTTTTGTAACATGACTTGAAAGAACAGTGTAAACTGACCGGCGGGAGCACTGACGGCAGCAGGATTTCCTCCGTTGGGGACGATGAAGAGAGACTGGATGAACGAGCCAAGGGCGTTGACGATGTCTCTGAATACCTTAGTGGAGTGCTGCTTCATGTCGTAAGACTGGCAGAAAGACCTGGGAGAAAAATAAACACATGATTTTTGTGATGAGAAAATGGTTATTGTGGGGTGCGCCTCAGTAGTACAAAACTGCATTGTTTAGAATTTGGGTGGAAACTTTTTGTGGGTTTAACCAAAGGCATGACCTTGCGGTTGTAACAAGCAATGGACCAATCAGCATTCAGAAAAAACTTTTTACTATCATGATGAGATACCTGCCTTTGTTTTTCTGTTAACTCCAAAGTCATGGAGAAATGTTCATCCTCAGTCTGGCAGTGTGAGGTACAAAGTCAGTTTTGAAACTTTTGAACTGCTTAATGTTTGCTTACCGTAATAAATGCGGCTGCACACACAGCCTATGGACCGATTCCACAGCTACTGCTCTCAGCCACTGTGGCTTCTCTCCATCCAGAAATTTCACCAGCAGAGACAAGAAGATCTCACACTCTGTCACCTGCAAAACAAACGCAGAAAAATCAGACCAGGACAGTTCTGTTTTTGGGTCAGATCTGACCTGATTCCCTGAATCCCCTCAGATGAAGCTGAACACTGGTTTATTGACTTCTGCTGACGCCTGCAAAAGCTTCATTTACATTCTGAAGAGTGTCAGAATTGACTTCATAAAAATAGCAGCAATGTTAATTTACTTAGATGTGGCTAAGCTTCTTAAAGCATGTGGAGCAGAACTAAGACAAAACTCTTAATCCTATGTTAATCAGACCAGATCAATTAAGTGGAGAAAATCCCTAACTCAAAAAGCATCAATCAAGGAACAGTCCTGATCAGTCAGCCGTACCAGTAAGCTGTAGAAGTGTTTGATGAGCACAGAGACCACCCGCAGCAGCCTCATGCAGATGGGAAAGTAAGGTTTCTCCACAGGGGCTGGTGAGGCCGAGCTGCTGCTGCCCTGCCGGAACTTAATGTTGGGGGAGAAGAGCTTGATGACGAGGGGACACACGCGCTCTTTCAGTAAGAAGCTGAACTCCTGGTGCTGGTGAAGAGAACACAAAGACAAGAGGGATCAGATACGGTGTTTAGACCGACTACTGTATTCAAAATGATTAATTCATCCCCACTGAGTTGTAAAAAAAAAAAAAAAAAAAAGATCGGATAGTAAAGATTTAGCCAAAATACCCCTAATCAAGAAGTTCTGGATCTGTGGATCTGGTAAATTCTGTTTTCTATTCTGTCTACAAAATTGTCCATAACCGTTAAGGCTGCATGTACCTGCAGAAATACCCCAGGGAAATCATTCAGAACCGACTCCAGCAGCTCCAGGCCAAACGTCCGGGTCATCTCTGTCATCCCAACCAGCCAGTAGGGGGCATCGGCATTCACAAGCTGGCACAAATCCTGCAGGGAGATGCATGACAGCATTTCAAACAATGAGGCCCACACATCACAGTGCTTGAAACAGTGCAGTCACCAAAGTGCAGTGTGGGTGAATAATGACGAGGGACCTTCGAATCCCTTCTTGCTAGTTTACATCACTGCAAATATGAAAGGAATTACAAGCTCCATCCATCCGCTTTTAAACTCAAGGTAACGGAGCAAATCATTACCAGATACTGGGACTAATTTAAGTTCATGAATACAATCCACAAATGATGAGGCCATCAGCCATGTTTTCAAACCAACTTGGTGCAATGGTTTTAGACAAAGTGGCAGTGCAGAGGGCTGCTGCCCCCTGGTGGACATACCTGGAACAGCATGTATGCGTCTTTAGCACTGGGTCTCAGGGTGCTAACGGACCGTCTGTTGGTGTTTCCTTGGACAGGAGGGGCCTGCTCCACGATCCCTAAAGGAGAAGATCTATATTTTAGCCATTGAAGAAACTGGTTTGAAGTGCAGCAAAAAAAAATAAGAGTCAAAACAATATGAGTAATGTTTAATCAACACTTGATTAATCAAGTAAACATCAACACAACACAATTACTAAGTGACTAATATGCTCATTGATTAATGTTGAGCCCCCTCATGGACTAATGGATCAACAATGCTACAACATTACCTCATACCTCATAAAGAAGTCAAAAACCAAACCAGCGCTAAATTCAGAAGAGAAAAAGTACGCTCTTTTTGGCACATTAACTATTTGCTTCTACTCTGCTGCTGAAGACATGTTATTTCAAATCCACAAAATGTTTCTTACATGTCGGTCTGAGGGATAAAAGCTCACGTTTTCATTTCTGAGTTGGCCCTTCAGGTCAACATATATATCTCTGTAATCTGTATGTAGTCACTCCCACTCTCAATCTTCCCACAGTCAGTCATGAGGCGATGCATTTATTTGCTGTAAATCTTCAATGAGGTCAGACATCCCATTCCCTCAGACAATCTTGCAGTCTGACCTTTGAAACGCTCGTCCTCGGCCACCATCCTCTCAAAGACCACAGTGACGACCTGTCTGACCGTGGCAGCTGCCGTGTTGTTGGTGATGTTGTCCTTGGTGAAGTGAAGACGGAAACACAGCACAATGGCCTGAAAAGACGCAAAACATAAGCATGAGAGATCTGGGTAATATGTACACCTAAACGATTAAGAGGAGTAGGACATTATGTACAAAGAGTCAGTGTGTAATATTCTTCTTCTACCTTAGAAAGTACTTCATCGTGCACGACTGTGTTGGTGGTCAGCAGGACCAGGACCGTCTGGAGAAGTTTCAGCTCCTCCAAACCGTTTTCCATCAGCTGCCACAGCATGTTGATGATGTTCCCCGCAGCTGCCTGTCACACACACACACACACGCGCGCAAACATGTCTCAAATGATTGACAGTCACCTTTAATAAATCCGAGCAAATGCCAGACATTAACGACTCAAACTGGCTCAAACTTGTATTCTCGATAGCTCGATATGTTGCAACAAAAAAAAGAAAAAAAGAGCAAAGTTAGAGCTCAGTCGGAGGTCAAACAACCCCGAGTAAAAGACAGTGGTGGTCACAGCTGCCACTGCCTGCTTAGGGGTCACAACATCATCAAGCTCAATAACACGAGGTCGAGCTGCCAGTTAACATTATGTGACTTGATGTCGAATGTAAGTGAGGCTGCATGTCCTGTGTTGGGGTCAAGAGCTCTTCAGACAACTCCTCTGGAACAGACTAGTTAGAGCCCGAAATGTAACAACGACCTGAAATAGAAGAAAAAAAATGTAACAAAAAGTAATAACTGGTCGATAATGTTGCAAAACGCTGAGCCCAAAACATGTAACAACTCGTTACATTTTGGGTCAGTTATTACATTATGGAGCAGGCTAAATATTTTTCTCCTAATAACGTAACAACTTGGGTTTTGTTCCATTTTTGTTTTATTACATTTCAGGTCATTGTTACATTTCGGGCTCTAACAAGGCTCAAGACAGGACGACTCAAACCTTCAAATAAACACATTGATAAAATGTTGATTTTCTTCACTGCTAAATTTCTGTAAGTGAATGGCTTTGAGAAATGCAAATAAACATGTTTTTTTTTAATGCCAGATAGATCTCTCTATCATTTATTTATGTTAATAAATAAATCATTCTTTAAATAATTCTTCATCTATGAAGCATCAAAACATTAAACTAGGTCTTATATCACAACCAGATACATTGAAGAAATGAAGAGCACAAACTCGTCTTATCTGAGAGGATTTTGTTTTTTGGCTTGATTATTGGCTGCAACGGCTGATTGATGTCTCGTTATTCCCTGTCAGATAATATTGGTTTGAGTTTACATCACACAGCTTCTCTGAAGCACGTCTGCTGACTTTTTGCTACACTGCAGTTCTCAAGCATTTCTACAGGGGCTCTTAGTTTTAGATCTTCATCCATGTGACTTTGTTAGTTGGTGTCAGAATTAATCCCAGCAGCATCGGTCCGGTTGTCGGACACATTTTGTGTTGCAGATGCATCTTAAGGTCACACTTTTCTCCTTCTCAGTGTTTCGTGCCCAGATTTGGAAACGTTGATCGTGTGTGTCCTGGGGTTTTAGATCCAGACCGGTTTACAATCAATATGAGGCAATTTAGTGTCTGGTCCGTCCTACTGTGACATTTTCTTTTAAGAAATCTGAGCTGTCTCCGTCCCTGAGGATACAAAGTGACATAAACATGACAAAGAATCTGACTTGGTTGTCTCAAGCGACATCTTAAGAATCAATACAGAGGCAGGTTTGTCCTGTGAGGCCCTCAGGTAGCTTTTAAAGCCTGCAGCAGGGAGTCGCTGATGATGTGGAGTGATTCTGGCAGAGGAACAGAGAGGAGTTACAATGTTCAATGGATTGGAAAATGTGTGTGTTGTGGAGTAGGTAAAGTGTGTGTCTTCGATGTCCTAGATGTTCTAGTCAGTGGTTTGTGGGGAATAACAGTTTGATAACAGCCGCTCAAAGGCGAGGAAAGGAAGCTCTGGCTGAGAGATGTTTAACGAGAAAGAAACAAAAAGAAAGTCTTCCAAGGCCCCCCCAAAAAAAAAACAACCTCTGACTGGCTGAGAAAATCTGCATCACAGACTCATGTAGAGCTCCCCTTGAATAAGCATTGACTCACTGCCACTCTTAACGTGCACTCAGTGTGACCAGTGTCTGTGAGTAGGAGGCTTTGTGACAGTGTGAGCTGATGTGGGTTATTAATGATTGACATCAAACTTATTCACTTTCAGTTATAAAGAAAAAAAGTCATCTTTTCCTTTCTACACCGACTTTTAAGACCAAAATGATTTTTGACTGTTGGATGATTAGAAAAAGATATGTGAGGATGTCAAAGTACTTTATGTAAAAAGTAGAAGAAGAAGAACATATACTTCAATTCAACACAACACTGTTACTGAGCATGCAACACACACATGCACCAACAGGATCCTATGGACATGCACTCATGGAGAGATGTCAGAGTGAGGCGGCTGCCCACAGGGAGCGCTCCTGAGGTATGGAGCCCTGCTCAAGGGCACATTGATAGTGCTCAGGAAGTGAACTAGCACCTCTCCCTCTACCAGACCACATTCCAGACTTTGCATGCATCAACTATTGCTGCCCCACAGGAAGTGTATTTGAATATGAATGTGTAAATGTACCATATATGCTGGACAGTCACTTTCTGTATCTCATATTAGCCTAAATAATGTACTAGTGTAGTGTTATTTCATTAGTACTTCTAAATACTTCTTCCTAAGATACCATTGTTATCTTATTGTTAATGTTGGTGTTTATTCATTCATTAATCTATGTTTCCAGTGAGTCAGGAAACATAGGAAGAGTCTTTTTAAACACAACACGAGTTGTCACATATGAATGTAGGACAAGTGTAGCTGCAGCCTCCATGTGCCTGAATAGAGACAGAGTGTGGTCACAGAAATGACAGGAATCAGATCTCGTCATCTTACAGGCTTTTCTCCCTTAGTGTGAAGCACTCCGACTCTAACCAAAGGCAGACGCTTGGAAACCTCCGTTAGCCTAATTAAATAAACGCCTGACTTCAAAACGTAGAAAGCATATCTCAGGTCTGACTCCAGGGGACAGCTGGCTTATTCAAAGAGGCTGAAAAGCTCTCCGCCCATCTGGGATTGAAATGAAATAATTCTGCATGAAGGGAAAGTCATTCAGGGCTGTTTAAGTACCACTGCACCTCCTGACGATGTAAAAGCTGCTGATATTTCGAAGCAAAAGTCTTCCTCTAATTCAGAGGTTGTGACCGAAACAGGGACAGACACAGCAGGACAGAATGAGTAGAGGGAGAATGGGGCGGGGTTGGCCATCATCTCTGATGTAGCCAGCGGTGACAGGAATACATTCAGGGTGAAGAGTTGTAATATTTACATCAGCTGATTGGGGATTGATTCAGAGTATTGATCTGAATGAATTACCCTTCGGATATTTGGGAGGCTGTGCCAGAGGTTACAGGTCAACTTCAATTTGCAAGCGTGTGTACATTGAATGAGCAAACCGTTAAAGAGCAATGATGTCTCGCTCAACACGCTGGAGGTGAACTTCACTGTGAAAATCGACATGGTGTTAGCAACGCTGATCTTCGCTTGAATGTATATCTATGTCATGAATGGAAAATGTTCAATTGTCTTCTGATTAGTTAAAGCGCTGGTTTTACACCAGGAGCTGAGGATCGAACCCCCGACCTTCAGACTGAGAGACAACCGACTCAACCACTGATCCACAGCCGTCCCCATAAGTGTATATGACTGCTCTGCCTTAAATCTATCAAGCATTTATTGAGCCCTGAGTGTACATCTTTGACTGCTTCTTCTCTTGTTATCAGATATTGTAGATTCTCTGAGTAAAACAGTGTCACAGGATTTCACTCGTGTAACTTGAGTGGCATCAGAGACATTTAAAGAAGTGTTCTCTCTGGTCATTGCTTTCTGACTTCATGGGGAAGAAGGCTCACTTTGAGTCTGGTGATGAACGATGAATCCAGATGAGAGTGTCGGTCTCTTATTGATTGATCTTCTTTAATCCATCCGATTAATTAAAGAGGGGAAGTAGACGGGGGACATGTTGCCTGAAGGAGCCTCAATCTGGGACATTTGTGCTCTTATTCAGATGTGACAAAATAAGTCATAACCTTTCAATAATTCAAATAAAAGTCTGACTTGAACTATTCATAAAACAAATCACATTCTTGTCTCTAAATTTGAAATTGTATGCTCCTCTAAAAAGACGTCGACCGAGAAAGGCCAAAAAACTAATTTCAATGTCAGTGAAAGTAGTTTAATCTCATTGTTTTGTCAAGCTGGACTTTCATAAGGCTCATAATATCCTCACCTCAGATACCACCTCGTGGGACATGAGTCTCTGGATGGCTGCCAGACACAGCTGGGTGATCTTGGGCTCCTTGGTGCCACAGCCCATGAGGAAAGGCTGCACCACCTCTGAGCTGTTCTCCTTCAGAGCTGCAGGAAGAGGACGCAGATGAAGCTTTATGTCACTGTCATTAGAGTTACCCAAAGGATTTATAAAGTCTCCGATTTAAAAGACTTTGACTTAAACGCAAACCGAGTTCGGGTTGTTTAAATACACTGAAGTCTTTATGAAGTCAACGATATCAGGATCTAATACAGGTCGTGGATCAGAAGATATGAGGAACAAACAGCAGAATAAAAATGACAGAAAGACTCGGATTAACTTAACTGGGGAGTTTCAGAGAGTAAGATTTTTATTTGATCCTAGGTTGAGTTGTGAAAAAGATTTGTACGGGCTCATCTAACTCATTTTTACTAACCTAGTTTGAAGATTTGTTTTGACTTGTTTTTTTGTTTTTTTTTAACGGAGCCGAAACTGTTCAAAGTGTCAAAAACTAAGTAATACTGAAGTTGTGGCCTTAAAACATTTGTGGCCATCTCAGCAGTGATTCAGAGCGTTTATATCAGAGTCAGACTCTTCCTGCAGCTTTCACTACTCGATCTCGTTACGCCTCATTTACCTGCTGTGGAAACAAAGACAGATGAGCTCGTCTGCACAGCGTACAGTCAGAGTCCGCCAGCTCACAGTGGAACTCAGAAAATGTTGACAATGTGTCAACTGTGCAAACGTTACTAAAGCCGGACTTTGTTTATCAAGACAGCATATAGACAGTGTCCTGTACATGTGTCAAAGAGAGCACTGCAACCACACCAGAAAGCCCGTTATAGTCTGGTGATTGGCTGTTTAGAAACAGAGGAAGTACTATTATTAATGTGCAAACATTAAAACTGCACATAGGAGTTAAAGCTGATATGCAGCTTTTATGTATTTATCACACTAAATATACTACAACGTGCAAGCCTGGTTATAAATAAAAGTACACGTTAGCAGGTATTCAAACTGTGGAAAAGTTTTTTAAATTAGAACAAACTTTACATTTTTTGTAAAGATATTTCCTTGAAAAAAAACAAAAAGAAAAAAACAAGCTGTCGATAATAGGGGTAATTTTAAATTAGAATTAAAACCTTTTTAGAAGACTTTTTCTTTGCCAACTCAGAGTCAAGTGCACGCTCTCTGACAAAGTAGCACCTAGATATGTCAGTTGTGGTTCACTTCATCACTCACCTGCCAGGATGTCTGTATTCCTGGCTGCAATGGTCTTAATCTTCACAATGCCAGACTCTGCAGCCTGGGGAGAGGGGCGAAGAGAGGAGACATTTTTATTAGATGTAATTTGTATCAGAGACGTGCTGCTTGTGTTGCAGCACACGGCGGCAGACACAACCTCTTGTAATGAGAGAGGGAGAGAGAGAGAGAGAGAGAGAGAGAGAGAGAGAGAGAGAGAGAGAGAGAGAGAGAGAGAGAGAGAGAGACTGTTAAAACAGGTTTCTGCTCGAGAAGAACGTGATTTCCCCCGCGAGGTGTCTGGAAGGGGTAAGATGGTGAGATACAGAGAGGAAGAAGTCGGAATGTCAAAGGAGAGAAAGGGCAAAAGGGAGGGACGAGATGAACACACACAGTGAGAGAGTCGAGGTGAGAGAAACAGAGATACTGAATGTTTACTAGTCAAACTAGAGGCTGCTCTTCTTATCTTTCTCTAACAACCTGAAGCTACTGAATGCATGCTACTGTTCTTCAGCCGCTGCTCCTCCTCTCAGCATTCTCCCCCGTCACTACTCCATAACCTCTTCTCTGTTCTTACAGTCAACTGAAGGAAACACTTTTCAGCCTGAAAATAAAGAGATGCAATGTATACATTTACTCATTTAGATACCAGCATGGACTCTGACACTACCTCAGATGCAGCAATGTAAAATATCTGAGAGTATGGCAGTCAATGCATTCACTCAATAATACTTATTTATAAGACCTTATATAGAATAATGTAAGAGCTGCCTCAGAAAGAAAAACTGAATTCAGGTAAATGATCACATAACAAACTGATAGTTGAGGGTGTAATGGGAGTTTTAACCAGCAAAAAAACAATATTTGATTAGAAACTTGAACTGGTTTGTTGTGACGCTCCTCAAGCCAAGCTTCAGCTAACATTAGCCTAGCTTGTTTCTGGACTCTGAGCTTGTTTTGACATCAGGGTTACTTTTACTAAAGCAGGCCATGATACAATTAAAGCACATAAACAACAACCATTCATGTTTACAGAACACACTCAAGACTGGCTCGAACATGTGAGACGCACTGCAGGCCTGCTGGCTGACAGGTTAAGGTACGTCAAAGAACACTGGACTTAAGGAAGAGCACGCTGAGGTGTTCACAGAGCGAGCGAGGAAGAAACACATGGCCAGCTAACACACGGGTGACCTGCTGCTGCACTCGCACATTTCACTTTGAAGTTCTTTTATCAAACACACTTTTAACTTTGGTTGATATGACTTCCTTTGAAAATACAGAACTCAGCATTACATATACAAAAACAGTGACAACAGCCAACGAGCCGACAATAACTTAATGAATAGCTTTCATACTTTCTCACACACAGCCTCTTCCTTTAATCTCTACAGCCACACAAACACATTCTTTTATCAAGTAAACAGATCTGTAGGACAGCTGGGGACAGTTCCTCGTCTGACAGTGACACAGCAGTTAGACTCGGACGACTCTAAAAAGACCGGACGGAGTGAAATATTTGGCCAACCACAGGATTGTACTTTAACATGTCATTTCAACTATTTCAAGCCACTGGAGACTTCAACTTGGTTGCCGAGCAACCGCTGGTAACAGGCCGACTACCGTACGCCTCCTTCAAAAGTTAATCTTCAAAAAAATGCAAGTCTCCCTCTTCTCCTTTGTTCCCCACACAAAGCCAGAGTTCTTTAAAGGGCAACGAGGAGAAAACAGAGGGAGCTTTTTTTTTTTTTTTTTGTTCGGCGTAATTACAACAACGCTGTGTCTGCTAAAACAACATGCTGCTTCAGCTCTGAAGGATCAGCGAGGACGAGAAGACTGAACTGAAACATCATCTCCAGTTCTGTAATTAATGTCAACATCAAGCTCTCTCTGGATCTGTAATATTCAAAATATTATCTATATTTATTAATTCATTCAACTTTTTTTAGGACCTCAAAATATGACAAAATGATGCTCTTGTTGTTTTATTTCAATGTATACATATGTGATTATATGTAACTCTCTGTTGTTATTTTTTGCTTCTTATTCAGATCGCAGCTTGTTGAGAAAAAATGAAATATAATAAGACGCTCAGAACTGTGGCCCTGGATGAGTTGTGCTTTCATGCTGCTGGTTTTCCAACACGTCTCTACACCTGTGAAACCACAATACTCTATTATTGCATCCTCTGCTTCAACCTTCCATCTGAGATGAGTCACCCAGAACTTTCCGCCTGTGGTCCAAGGTCAATGAGAAAGAAGAGTGCGTTTTCTCCAGTCGCCGGATACAACAAAGAATATTTAAAGTCCTCTCTGAATACTTTGGAGGAGAGTAATTGTACCTATCAAAAGGCTTTGTTTTTCCAAGGTGGTTGTCATTGCAACACATATAAAGCGAGAAAAACTGAGGGTCCACTGAGAGTATTTATCAAGACATTTGGTCCCCTGTATGTCGTTCAATGACTCGACCACGGAGGTGATAAATCAGAATAAAAACGCCTGTAATGTTATTTATTGTATTTTCGTAGTTTTCACTGTTTTTTTTGTTTGTTTTTTAAAGTGTGACTTCTGCCTGTACAGCACTTTAGTCAACCAAGGTTGTTTTAAATGTGCTCTAGAAATAAACTTTGACATTGTAATGTCAGCCAAAGTCTTTACAAAAAAATGCATCCTGTAATAAAACTTGATTAAACTACTAGGTCAAGTGCACAGCTCATCAAGAGCAGGCTTTTTTTTTTTCTTTGCTGGCAGATCATCTGTAAGTGAATGAAAATCAGAAACGTCTGTAATTAGAAGCACATTGTTCAAGTCTCTTTTCTTCAGCCTCAAGTGGAACCAGGTGCTCCGTCTTCAATCCACTGACAACAAATCCCTGTGCGCAAAATCTTCTGGACGAAACCTCCTCAGCGTCAACATGAAGAACTGGAACTTTATTCTGAAGGGGAACACACGGCCCAGCAACTTCCTCCGACAAAGTGTCGATGAAGCTATTTAGTGTACGTTGTGCAGACCTGACTTCCCTCTGAAGCTGTTATGAAGTCAGTGCCATGTTGAGGGGAACAACACATCAGTCAGTGATGATGCCATCGTAGCTAAGAGCAGAGACGTCGACTTATGCAACGTCTCGCTGAGGAGCTTCAACCTGCTCTGAGGTTTTAGTTCATGTAATACAGCAGTCTCATATTACAATCCTGTGGTCCTTGTATTTACTTTCTTTATACATATAGTTGTATTTAAGACAGAATTATAATGTGTTTGATTCATCTTCTGAAGGGGTAACTGCATGGGTCAAAATTAATTCAATAAAGAAAATACAAAGTGCAACTCTCTCTTCAAAATATAATCTAAGACAGTCTCTAGAGTTTGAGTCAAATTTAAATATATATATATTTTATATATATAGAAATATATATTTCAAAGTAGTGCTTTAACCAACTTTAAGTACCGGACTGATCCAAAGAACACCTGACTGTGATGACCACACGGACAGCACCTCTCTGTCGTCTGCGAGCAGAACATTTACAGAAAGTGACCTGCATAAAGTAAACTGAATATCACATTGAATCGTGAAGTTTATTAACTCAACAGTTTATCAACATCTCTGATCTGTTTCCAAGCTAATGTTAAAGACATCTTTGAATACCGGCAGCGGTTTCAGTAAAAGTACATGTCTTTAAAGAAGTTGTTTTAATGTAAGAACCGAGTGAAAATGGAAAGAACATTTTGTTCACTGTAGGAAAAAAAAACTATTTCAGGAGCAGATGACATCAGGGAGGGTTCAGTACTTTCACTTCTTCTCCGGAGACAGTTTTTTTCTGTCCAGGTCCTCAAAGCAGAACTGACCCATGTCTGAGAGCCAGCTCATATCTCTGAAAAGCCACATTAGGGAAGCTCATCACACACGGACTTCTTCAGAAACATGCTGTGAGTCTCTCCACTCAGCGTTTTGTTGGATCTGAATGAAAAAAAAAAAAAAAGGCTTATTCTGTCAGAGCTTCAGTGCAGCAATGTCAGACCACCAAATCCCCACTCCACGCCGCTTCTTATTTCTTCTCTGCATGGCCTACATGACTGCTCTACAAAATGAAGTTGTGCTAAGCTAGCCATACAAAGCTTGCCCATAAGGCTTTCATTAACTCTGAGACCAGCGGTGTCATTTCTCTGTGAGTTGACATCAGCACCTGACTCATCCGCAGACAGAGCCGAGGGCTGGCGGCCCGATGTTTTTCTTTTCACCCAGGCAAGAAGCAATCAGAGCACAACAAACAGCAAAGCCCCGGTGCTTTTACTGACTGCTTCTCAGTGAAAACAAGGCTCTGAGCGTGAAACTACGATGCAGAAAAGAAAAAAAGAAAAAAAAAAATCAATGGGGCTCTTTTTGGCTCCTCTTAACCCAGAGAAACCACTGGCTGTGGTGCAATGTAGCTGTGGGAGATGGATTGGGAAATAGGGGAAGGAACTGGAATGTAGAGCATGGCTGAGAAACGGGAACAGGGTTAACTCTGTCTTCTTTTGCAATAAAGATACATGGCTTTCATAAAGACGACAGTAATCTATTTCATATGCTGCAGATTCATTTAAATGTTGTGGGTCCTGAAAACATGGGACAGACCATCATAAATGGTATGTGGCTCTGATGCGGCCCGATCAGGTTAGGACAAAGCATCGGTACAGGGATCGTAGGCTTTCTTCGTGTGAAACAATAAATCATATCGCTCGTTGCAAATGGAAATTGTTAACCAAAAAAAAATAAAAATACACTGCTTTAAATAGATTTCCCAGCCAATTTGACTCACCCCATTATGACTCCTCTTGCTAGTACTTATAGGAAGAATGAGGGTAAGGGAAATGGAAGTTCAGCTGCCAAAGTAAAAGAAGACAGCAGAAGATAATCTGACAGGGATGAAATAAATTAAAGGTTGAAGCGTGGTAAGAAGTGACGCTCTAAACCAATACAGGAACACTTCTAGGATAATCTAATAAAACAAATAAGCTCATGCTTACAGGCTGTGCAATATTTCTGAGAAACCATTTCTGAGTGAAGTGTGAATAGTTTCCTATCACTATTTTCATATGCTCTTTTTTTTAAAACCTTTTTGTCCTCACGTTTGTCTTTTCTGTGATCATTTTTCTTTATTTTAACTTCTCTTTTTCTGAGCTGCCGAACACGTCTCTTTCCCCTCTGAAGGATCAATAAAGCTGATCTTATCTAAAGACTTCTTAAAAAATGAGAAGCCTGAGGTCTGCGTGTGACATTTACATGTCCGCAAACAAATCATTTGAATTCAAACAATCACCACCTCCTCCTCCGCTTGTTTGTATCACAATAACATTCTGGCACGTGCAACCGCGACGGCTCAAACTGCAAACTGTAACAATAACGACCTCTTCAACCAGAGCGCCGGGGAGATCGGGTTGTGTGGAGCCTCGCAGTGACTCTTTGCGCTGTTGTGATCTTCAAGGGAAAGCTGTTGTTATAAAAACAAGGAAGCATGGGTGTAGATAAATCAATGCTGAATGAGGCCCCGAGGCAAGGGCCCCACCAGCAGCCTGAGACCTTCGACCTTAGCATTTTACGGCCCCGACGAGGACACAAGAATCACTTGAGACAAAGCAGCAGATCAGTCAGCACTGACACAAACACAAAGAAACTACAAGCACTTGCTGAACTATTTCTCTTATCTGTTATCCTTATCCAAGGTGAGAGCCGAGGGAAAACAAACCGGACTGCGTAGTCTGATATGTATACTATGGCCCCACTGAGCTGGCTTTAGGAAACATGTTCCACAGCCTCAAAAAGCCACAATACAGCATTTCATCGAATGACCTGAGTGACCACGGTTACGTATGAGAGGCAGCCGTGAACTTGCGGTACCTGGGAATTACAGGGAATTAAGGTGAAGAGCGGCTGACTGAGGCGTTGTCTGTTGAATTACATAACTTTTCGACAACACTAACTGCTCTGTGTGTGTGTGTGTGTGTGTATTTCAGAGGTGCAAATGATGAAATAGCACCTACATGTTCACACTTTGAGTCAATGCAGCGCAGTAAAACGATGACAGAAATAATGGAAGCTCTGTTTGTCTGGTAAAAAGAGTAACCAGTCACCCATTTCTGGTTTCTTTAAGACATTACATTTCAGGATCAAAAGAAAGGAGAACACATTACAACTGTAAACAGAGACCTTTAAGTGCTGATAGTCAGTTCTTTGGGCAGATAGGTCATTATAATGTTGGGTTGACTGTGTCGTCTTCTGTGTGACAATGTAACAATACACATACGCTGTAAAAGGCCCTTACACTGCATCGCCTTGTACTGTTCATGTTCTCATACGAAGTCGTGACGTCAGCAACATGGCTACACAATGAAGCCAGTAAGTGATTAGATGGGACGAAGGGAAGAAAATACGTATGAATTATATTTTTACAGTGCCAATATGATGAAGTAGGCTGTGAAACCAAAGCTCAATGAGAAATCTGCTGTGATGGATTTTTTTTTTTTAAATCAACGAGGCAACACAGCATGGTCCACTTTTACCATGACCCTTAATGAATGACGTTAGAATAGAAGATAAGGGATCTTATGAGCCTATTGTCAGTGGTTAGAAATGTTTCTATGTCATTATCTTTGATTTAAGTCGATCGAGTTCTGAGAAATAATGCCACCAATAAGGAGTTGAAAACACTAAACACAAGGTGGGTGAACTAAGTGATTTTGAACATTATTCACATCCAACCAGTTGTTTACCAAATGTCCACATATTCTATACACATGTTACCTGATGTAGTTTGTGCGTGTGCTCAGCCTTGCATGCCCATTAATATACACACACACACACACACACACACGCACACCTGTGGCAACTTAACAATCAGGGGCAGAGTATATAAAGAGCAGGAGAGACATGGTCGACTGTGTGCTACTCTGCAAACCCTATCGTACTGTGGAAGGAGGGTGGCAAACATTTAATGCTAAATGTTTATGTAAGAGTTTGTTGGTAAAAACATTTCTATGAGGATTGTTAGGCTTCTCTTTAGTTGTGTTTTTAAAAAGAAGCTTGCTCTTTTTTTGATTCTGTAAACAAATTAGTTTAGTTTATTTTCTTATACTTAGATCCTCTTTGTTTTCCCTAGGTTTTACTATCCCTGAGCCACATATTCTACATACACACAGATTCAACTGTAAATTATCTGAAGGGTTGAATTTGACCAAAAACAAATTTTGTACACATTTAACATGCTGGCTGGTGTATATATAAGCCACTCAAAAAAAGTATATAATTGTTTATATTTTACAGCGAGAGCAGCGACGTGTGTTGCTAAGGGAACTGAGCCATAAACGCCCCTTCTTCAATGCTAACTTAAAGCTAACCACCACGTCACTGATGCTATTTAAAACATGTATTATCAATAACAAGGTGGGTCAACTTAGGTTATTTGGCTTCCCCTCGGCTATTAAAAAAGGTGTTGAACAAAACTAGTTACCAGGACAAAAAAAACACCTGTGAAGCTCATTATTTTAAAAGTCTGGTCGTGTAGCTGACAACTTTTAAATGTCCACACAGAGAAAAGGCCCGGTATGTGTTGGGGACAAGAGCTACGACTAAAAAGGATGGAAAACAGTGAATTATTACAATGACAACATTAGAGAAAAAAAAAACTCCACTTTTAAAGCTAACTAGCCGGCTAACCTCTTTGACTGGGGGGAATTTCTTCTTGCACTCCATCGACAGAGAGCGCAAATCCGTCTGCATGTTCTCCAGCAGTTTCTTCACCGCTTCGGGGCTGCTGGTCGACATCTTTTCACTGCGTCCTCGACGAGATATTTCAGGAAAAAAAAATTTACTCGATAAATGAATGCGCCAGCGTACCCATCCACAACAGGAATATAATCCTACTTTGACTCGGCTCCCTTGTAAAGGAACATAAAAACGCCGCGGTCCATTGACACAGTATCCCACTTCTGTGCGCAGGAGAGCAGCGATGACACCGGCACGTGCTCCTCTCCTTCAGAGCCCGTTGACACTAGCTTCATTCATTGACACCATTTCCCTTAATCTTTGTTTACTAAAGCCCCTCACTTGTCGAGTTTATTTCCCTTAATTGGGGGAGTCTGCCATCAGCGGCCGTCAGCAGCTCCACTTTCCTTCCCACAATGCTTCGCTGGACAGTGACACGTCCACGTCACTTGGACTTCCGTAAACAGACTGATTCAGAATAATGGCTACAGCGCCCCCTGCTGGGGAAAACTCAATGCACGCTAAAGGCAGTTGTAGTATAGCCACGTATTGGCTTCCCTTTGCAGTTACATGTTGACTACGCGCCGTCTAAAAGCAGGGGTCTCCAACCTTTCTTTCAACCTTTGGCCAAGAGCTACCTGCATCGCATTGCTTTCATTTATTTAGATAGCAAACATCAGCTGAATGGGGGGGGGGGTTTTGCTATTTTTACCTTAAAGATGTGAATACCTTCTCCACCACTGGAATGAAATAACTTGTATTTCAACTGAAAAGTACATTTGATTTATACAAGGTTTAAAATAATTATAAAGAGTGAAAACAAATATATAATTCAGAATTTGATTGATCACTTATTGACACGTTTATATTTCCATATGTATGTATTCCTCTGCAGGTTTATTGGATACACAAGACTTTATTTATTTAAAAAGTTACTCATTAGGTCCGGCTGCATGCTAAACTGAAGCGATACGATTCAGAAAAGTAAGGCAGGACCATAAATAAGCATGGATGTTGTTTTTGTGGCTGAATAAAGATTTGTGCAGACATGGTAAACAGGAGCACCCAGTCCCTGAGGCTGCACAGTGACAGCCTCACATAACACACTGCAGGTCTCTTAATGTGTCATAACAGTAAACAGACTGCACCAGGTTCCCCACACTCTTTTTCCTCACTTATATTTTATATCATCATAAATAGCCAAGAAGCAATTTAGTTGTATAACAGGGTGAGAGTTGTATGTTTTGTAAATTTGAGTTTTTTGTCAAATGCAAACATAATTATTTCTTACATTGTTTTATAATGTTATACAAGAAAATATTATAAAACAGCAGAAAATGCAACGATAATAGTAATAACTTCATCTCTTTCCCAATAGTTTTGTTTTTGTAGTAGTGAAAAAATAAAACAACAAACAAGCGCTCCACATAGATAACCACACAAACACACAATAAAGTGAAACACACAAATTGCTGATAACATAACCAGGGTTTCATGTCAGTATTTAATGCCTTTTAAGCCAGTTCACTGATATTGCCTTCTTGGCTGATACCAGAAGTATATGTAATAAATAAATCTTATTTCTGCTTGTCATTGTTTCTGGGGCAGCCTGAGCATGGACAGTAGAGGGACTCTTGATAGGTGGAAGTTAAAGTTAGAGGAATCCAGCTCTCAAGGCTGAGACTTGAAAAATCTGCTCTTCTTACAAAGCCCCACTACCATGGCTGACAAAGTTTTGAGTTGTCATGCTTAAGATCTGAGCTTTTCCTCAAGGAGCACACAGACTTCCACAACTTTGTGACATGAGTGATGACAAGAAACTTTACTGAGAAAAGGAACAAGATCGTAGCATCTCTGTTGCACCATGGAGTTAAAGTACTTTCATATCATTTACCTTAAATCAAGAATTTGTAGCAGAATATTTTAAGTATTTCAAGTTGTTGCAGAGTTGAAGTCCTATTCTACCTTAAAATAAAACCTATTCACAGGACATGTTTTTGGTCTTGAGGTTTTTTTTAAATCAGCAAACTGTTTGCACAGTTCTGATGCTCAGTTGCATAGGGCTGCTCTCTAATCAGACCCATTCAATTTCAACCACATAATATCGCAACATTAAAAATGACATACCCTTAAGTAGTTCTTAATATTTTGCAGATGCTCAATACTTCAAGATTGGAAGAAACTGCAGAAAAAAAAAAAAGATTTTGTGTTTTTCATTACATTTGTCTTTAGTGTCACTGACCTCTCATTCAGATTCTGGACTCCAGGCATGCCACTTCTCTTTTTTTTCTCTCTCTCTCTCTCTATATTAATGCTGATGTGAAATGACATTCAGAACAGCCTGCCGCTAAGGTATAAGAGACGGGGAAATAATATCCATGAAAACGCAGCTTATGGATGGAAATTGCTGTGAGACTGAAACAAAAATTGAAGGGACATCTGTATAGCTTTGACAAACGGAATGACAAATCCCTTTAAGCTGAAAATGGTTCTGCACTGAGAGAGTAAAGGCTTAGCAAATGATATGAAAAGGTTATATCAGCACAACTCCTCCAGGTTAAGGTTATACATTTAAGTCAAAATACAAATAAAACCATTGCAATTGGATGGATGGACTCCAGCAAAAAAAAAGTATGGTTCAATCAAAGGTATTTTTATTCAGTCATATAAACAATTAACGTGTAAAAGTTACAAGTGTAAAAGTGTTCTCTATCAGTAATCAATGATCACATGTTCAGTCCAACATTCAATGAAACTCAGACTGAAATTCATGACTGTGCAGCAGGAAAACAGTTGTTCAGGGAGCGTTTCCAGCCCAATCTGTTCCTATCTAAGTGGTAAACTTTCTCCTTCAAACGCTTCACATTTAAATCATATAATGCAATACATAAGGCTAAGACAAATACAAAGTGGGTGGAGTTTAAATCATGTTGAAAAAGATTGTTGCACACATTTGTAATTTCTTTTTACATTTCATTTTTATTTAATTTCTTGCTGTTTTGGCATTATACCCCTTGTTAACTGTTTTTCTTCCGAAACACCAAGACAAATTCCTTGAATGTGTAAATTTACTTGGCAATAAAACCCCATTCTGATTCTGACATTAATGCATCTCAGCAAAACAAAATATATAAATCCAAAGAGGAAACATGATCATAATAATATTTATCTGAAGAAAACAGCAAACAGTGTGAGTTGAGGTCAGTCAGCTATAGGTAAATTCAAATTCACACTTACAAAAAAGTATTACTATTGTTCCTTTCTATATTAATTCTATATATATATATAAAAAAAATGTCCTCCTGAGATGATGACTCTCACGCACAGTAAAAAATGAAACTCTGTGTAGATTTCAGAAGTTGATTTGAACACACGTATCTCTCATTCAGGTGAACTTCAGTGATCGGTTCACTCATGTGATATTTCTTTTGCTTCATTGTAGATGTTAGAATCAGTTAGGTAACCAGATTGTCATGTCCGACTAACTGAACATTAGAGATGTCCATAACAAAAAAAAAAAAAACATGCTTCCTTAGAAAGCAGAAAAGATCAAATGTAAATTCTTAGCCACTGCGTAAAAACAATGGACAGTTTAATTTATAAATGTACAAATGATTCTGCAAAAGGCAAATAAGACAAACTCTTCAAAACAATCATTACACTCTGTAAGTAGGAATACTGATGCCATCATTCTGTCGTTGAAGGCAGTGTACAAAGGAGAAATCTCCAGCAGCAGTTTCAGGCCTCATGACTTTTCAGTCTGTGTTGCTTCTGTTTCGTCTTCTCTAGTGAGGTATTGCTGAGAGTTGTTTGAGGGGGGCCGTACAGAGTGTCAAAGCTGAGGAGCGAGCGTTGACCCCTAAGAGGCTATGATTCCAACCCTAAGGTTTCTAACAGTGAGACTCCTTTTCATCGACGGGGAAGTAGCCATCCTTATTCGGAGTGGATCTTTGATGGAGGCTGTCGCCGTCTGCTGAGTAGATGGCCAGCAGCTTCTCCTGGTCCTGCTTTGACTTCGGTAACTCTGGGGAGGGAGTGGTCAACAGGACAAGGCGCTGAAAAGTAAAAAACAGGAACAATGACATTTCTTTTCAAAGAGCAGATATTATTAACTACATTGTGAGTGGAAGTTATCTCATGTCCTCTTCTGTTTCAGGCAGAGTTCCGTTTATCTCGATTCATGTCAGGCAAAGGGCTGTTGAGGAAACAACCACGCTGTCTGCTGAATCTGTCAACTAGTTTCGCTGAAACATTTTGTTGTCTGTTTTGGCCATAAAAGAAATATAGGACGAGGAGGGCAGGATAGCCTAGAAGTTATGAGACGTGCAACCCATGTACAGAGGACATAATCCTCATCGCAGTGGCTGTAGGTTTGAGTCTGAACATGGCTCTTTGCTGCAAGCCCCCCCTCCCACACATAAACACACAAAGTCTCTCTCTCTCTCTCTCTCTCTCCCTCTCCTCCCAACATTTCCTGTCTCTCTTCAGCCGTTTCTCTTCTCAGCAAAACATCTATCTCCTTAGCTGCTAAATGTTTGTTTTGCTAATTGCTCACTTTGTCTGTTAGCTGATGCTGAGCATGTTGAGTGTACTTAACAGAGCTTTAAAAATAGCAAACCTGCTGCAAAAAATGTTAATAATAAGGATGTGACTTGCTTGACTATGTTAGTTTGTTCAATAATTGACCCTATTTTATTAGCACATAATCAAATCACCTCATTCTAAAATATTAAACAAAGCAGCCTTAACAATTGTTCTGCAAGAATCCCTTCTTTTCATTGATCTGAAATGTTAAAATCATCACTTTTTATTTTACACCCTAAAAGAAAAGCCTTAGGTCAACTTCACCTCTCTCAGTGTTCCAGGCGTGTAGTGCAGTTTCACTGCTATCCAGAGAGGAATACACATCATGGAGGACAAGGCCAGAATCCAGCCAATCCCATTGCCCCACCAGGGGTACACATAATCATTGTTATACTTCAGAGGTGAATACTTGATCAGAGCAAACGCAAAAGTCCCCTAAGGAAAGAAGCAGAGAGATATTTAATGGTTCTGGATGGATTGATATCAACTAGACTATCTACATTAAGTATGGAATAAAAGTCAATAATAAGTTATTAGCAGATATTATCAATATCTGTCATCTTTACTGCATTTTAATATGATGATAAACTATAAACAAAGCTCTTTTGTAGATTGCAGTATTTGGATATTTACATGTATTTCCAATGTTGGCCAGCGGAGGTCGCTCTCCCATCATGAGAAAAGGAAATTGCATGCATAATGAAAATGAATGTGACACTTACAAAGCATGTTGCAGGGGTGAAGAAAAGCCAACAGTATTTAATGAGAGGGCCGGGGCGATAGCCAATCATATCTTCTATGTTGTCATAGAAACGGTCAGCACCTGTAGTAGGGGAGAAAGGAGGGAAATAGAGTGGAAACATACAATCTTAAGTGTTAAGAATTACACTGTTTGAATAGCAATATGTTAAACACATTATGGTAAAAGTAATCTTAATAGTTGACAGAAGTTAGTCCTAGAAAACACAATATCTGCTTCAATTTAACATATTATATTTATTTCATTCTATCTTATTTAACGCCATGAACTAATATCATCTCTACCATTTAGACATTGCCTTGTAATCTGTGGGTTTAATTCCTTCTCATTGATTGGCTGAATGTTGAGGGTTATATGGGGCAATGGTGAAGAGTGTGTAGTAACAATAAGGCCTTTGTGTAATTAATAATACGGACATGTATTACTGAATAGCCTGGCTAAAATACTCACCATAAACCCAAGCAATGCAAACAGTCTCGAAGACCGCCACAAAGAGCAGGCACATCCCGCTGGCTGCATAGTAGTCAAAGAGCTGGAAGACGTACATGCCTCCCTGTGGACACAGACATGAGATTATCATCCAAGAGAAATACAGACAAGTAAAAGTAAAACAGAAGCTGAATCCAAATTAAAATAATCTCTGTATGTTAGGGAAGCCACAGGTCTTATTTGTTTAAATCATATCTGCCATTTACATGACACCGTAGCTATAGGTTCTCTTTTCCTCTCTGCATACAACACACTTATTCTGAGATCATTGCTTGCATTCTTTTAAAGTTTAGTCACTGAGACAGACCTCTGTCAGCATGATGAGCCCCAAGGTGAAGGACACCAGAGCCAAAGCCAGGATGAAGAGCTCCCTGCGGTTTTTACGACGGAAGGTGGAGGGATACATGTCCACCATGGCTGTCACCAGACTTTCCACACACACAAACTGATAAAGAGAGAGAGACATCAGTAAAGTGATACTGATATTTGTGTAAGGATGTTTATTTGCTTGTACTCGTGAGTTTACGGTTCCTGCATGACCAGATAAAAATCAACAAAATCTGGACAGTGTGTGTGTATTTACTGGATAAAAATACGTGCATACACGAATACACGCAAATACACGCATACATGTTAAGGACTCTGTTTGAATATGTTTCATTGTACATTTCTGTCAGAAAGTTTATGTGGTGCAAATGTTGATCACACCTGGCTGTCCAATCCCAGAAAGACAATCATAATGAAGAAGCAGCACGCCCAAAGAGGGGAGAAAGGCATCATGGACACAGCACGAGGGTAGGCTATAAAGGCGAGGCCTGGACCTGAAAGAAACAGAGTTTTTTCAGAGTTATTTCCTCAATTTAAAAAAATTGGATTAAACGTTCTCCCTGCGTTAAGTTACCAAATTGTGACTAACCAGATTCAGCTACTTCAGAGATGGGCACGTTCTGCTCGTAAGACATGAAACCCAGAATGGAGAAGATGGCGAAACCTGCGATGAAACTTGTCCCACTGTTTAAGAAACAGAGGGACAGGCAATCCCTGGAAAAAACAACAACACAGAGAAGAGCATACGATTAAAAACTGTATGTGAGGAGAATATTATACAGCATGGCCTGGATTAGCACTTTGATTTCTTTATGGGTAGTCCATCCATTCATCCATACATCATTTTTCACTTATACTGGTCTGAATCAGTCAGTCACATTGCAAATGTCTCATCCTTACTTGTAGCAGTTGTTGTTATATTTGTTGTAGCTTCCCAACGCGGTGAGGCAACCCAGGCAGATGGCATAGGAGAAGAAGATCTGAGTTCCAGCATCCATCCATACCTTAGTACAGGATAGAAACAAGATAATTAAACAGAAAAAAAACATGTAGGAACACAAAGACACAGACTAAAGTGACTTTTCTTTTCTTTTTTTGCCGTCAAAAAAGTATTTTATCATGCTCATTTTGAGTACAATAAAACGTATAAGCATAATGAGTATTTTTTTAAATAAGCTTAACATGTATAAAAAATATATTAAAAAGTTCTTTCAAGAAGTGTATTTATGAGAATCATCACTGTGTTCAACTTGAGCTGTCAGAGTTTTTAGCGAAGTCAACTCTCTTACTTTTAATAAACACTGCATCACAGAAAGGAGTTCAAACAGCTGATTATTGTCAGACTGTACACTTATATATTTGTCTTGTTTGATAGACATATAAAAATATATATAAGAAGTGACTCTCTGTTTATTGTTAATCTGATCTTTTAATGTTTAGTAAACTGTAACTGTCTGTTTGATAAGACAAGGGACAGTATGATACAATATGTAACAATTGTGGGATGTACCTTAAAGACATAATGTGTTGCTAAGTTACTAGAGGTTGTTTTTATGCTTGAAGTTATTTTGAGCGGCCCCTCTGCCATGGACTGATGACTGTAACCAAGCTCCTACGTTCCTTCTGCCTTTAAACTCAACAGTGACGTGAGGGTTTGTGTGTTGTACATAAGGTTGATGTTGAGTTTGTAAAAAACCAATGAGACACATATGTTTGTGCACTTTTGGCTAACTTATTGTCTCAGAAACTCTCGAAAACACCATTAATCAATAGGCACGGACAAACCGTTACAGATACAGATAATATGACAGAAAATTGAATTTAATTCCGATTCCAATGCTGCACACATTAAGCCGAACTCACACCACTTAGCTCTTCCTTTCAACACAATCTAACTCCTAACTTCCTGAAACTCCTTAACTCACTCTCTCGACCACCATCCTGACATCACCCATGCAGCCAACCCCATTGTCAATCCCAGTCTCTCCCAAGCACAAACTATAGAGCATCGCCTCTTTGCACGTTGAATCCCACTTTGAAAATGTAAACGAGGTTTTTCTTTCTGCTTGTAATTCTAGTGAAGTGCACTCAGGGCACTGGGGCATGTGTTAGATACCTGTCAGCCAGCACTGAAGATCTGATTGACAAGGGGTCCAACCAAAACCACAAGCACTGAACACAACCGAATACAAAGGCATCAACTCCACCAGCCATGCTTGTCTTGGCCAGCAGACACAGGTCTTGCATTCATCCAAAGAGCCCAAGAGGGTTTGCAAAGGGGCCCCTCTTTAAGATTTTCACACTGGTTGAAAAGTCCCTGTTTCCATCGTTCCCAATCCATTGTCTTTTCCTTAACAGTGCATAAGTCCTTGACATTTTGCTGGACAAATCATGATGCAATGTCTCTTATAACTTTTGGTTCTGGTCATTTGACTGATGGACACAAAAAAAATTGACATGGACGACAGAATGATTGTTTGGCCACGTCGTTGAAGCAGAAGCGAACCATGAACACACCATTGTCATAATTACCAAAGGGATGTTTCAAACATTCAAGCAAATAGTTTTGGTTTCTGGTAAATAATGCACAGAGTCAAGCCACAAATTTAAGTGAAACCCAAAGAGGGCATACTATTAATGATGCCACTGGGCAGGGTGGCTGTGAACACTTTTAGTACCGTCAAGTTCCTAAATCTGGACTGAAACTATCTCAGCATGGATGAGATTGACAATATCAGTGTATAATTTATCTGTGTAATACAGGATTTGGTGAGCATTACATTTGTGGAAAACATTAGGTGAAATGTTTTCTGTTTGCTCAGCATGTGAAAGACTTTATTCTACTTCCAGTTATTAACACAAGAGTACAGTGTGTCAGCAAGTCTGTTTTTGGCTTACCTGTGGATCAGACAGCCGTCCCAAGTCAGGGTAGAGGTAGAAGTGGATTCCCCTCATGGCTCCTGGTAGGGTGACCCCTCTGATGAGCAGGATCAGTAACATAGCATAAGGGAACGTAGCTGTGAAGTAAACTACCTGAAAAAGAAAAAGAGGTACAAGCATGACATCAAGATTTGACAGTTTCTCACTGTCATAAATTATTTCCTTTAACTATCTTGTCATGTAAAAACTGTGACATCAAACATGAATAAATTAAAATCATCGGCGCTAGCTGTCCATTTATTGCATATTTGTTCCTTCTGCTGCTGTTATACCTTATGCATACATAAAACCAAAAGGAAACTCTATATGAAGCGAAATGTTCACTTCAAACTAAACTGTGGAAAAGTACTGATTAAATGACCATGACTGTATCATATTATCCTATCAAGAGCTCAGGTTTGACCTTGCCAGTAGACTTGACTCCTTTCCAGATACAGAAGTAGCAGATGACCCAGGCAACGGCCAGGCAGACAACCAGGTCCCAATTCAGAGTGCCAATGTCATGAATACCTGAGGAAATTCTCAGCACTCTTCGCCTGTGGACCAACGCAAAAATTTTTTTTTTTATATCAGAAATATTTGATCTACATTTCAGAGAAGGAAAACATATTTAATTTGACTCCCGATATATTAAATAAATGCTTTATCAAATCTTAAAGTTGAAGCTCAGGGTTTATTAGCAATTTAAAAGGCTTCCTAGAAAAACTCTAGTACCTGTCGTAAAAGTTCAGATAAGCTTAACAGTCATGCATTATTTATGTATACATACATATATAAAAAAGAAAAGCTCAAGTTGGAATATTCAATTAAAGTACTTGGTAAGTTGCATATCTTGTGTACTTTGTTGGCATGGCTGTTCAAGAACACAGCCAAACAAAAAGGGCACTTACTCCCAGAACTCAATGACAGGAGAGGTGGTGTTCTCATGGTGATTGATGGAGCTATTCCCCCTCTGAAATGCCATACAGGAATCTTGAATGAAGGAAAGACAAAAAGACATTCAGTCCTGTGAAGAAATCCAAGCTTTCTTCAAGGTTTCCAAGTTACTAACAGGCAAGTGAAACAATCCAACCACTGAGAAAGAGACAAAAGGTGCAGGGATATTCTCAGCTTCATATAAAATGAAAGCATACATTAATGAAACTATGAAAGGGGAAACCTGAGAAAAAGCCACTTGAATATTTGCATCATTGACTTAAAGTCGTGTAAGCAAAGTCAAAAGTCAATAGCCATTTTAGCTGTTTAACGCTAACATGCAGGTATGCTTAAAATGTTCACATTATAATTAGTGGTGTTAGCATGCCAATATTTGATATTGAGTTTGGCAAACAAAACAGGATCTGATGGGATTGTAACACAAGATAAAAAAGTATGGTAATAAGCTATTTAATCTTGTGCTGACAGGTAAGCAAATATGCATTTCTGATCCAGACGTTACCCCCAAAATATGAAGTCTCACCTGTGTTCCATGAGTTGTTGCAGGAGGCCCAGGGCAGATCATAGGTGAAGGAGTTGGACAGGTAGAAGATGGCCCATGCTAACACCACGATGTAGTAGATGTTGAGCAAAGCAGCAATCACCTGGGTGGCATAGCCCACTCCTGGAACAAAAAAACAATCCATGCATTATAGTTTTACCATTATTATCACTTTTAAAGAGAAACATTTAAATGTACAGCCTCTGACACTCCCGGTCACTATTGACAAATGTCCATAATTGAGTATTTAAAAGAGCCTCTTCAAATGACCACATCACAGCAGAGTTAATGAAATGCACAACAAGGCAACACTTGAGGTTAAACTCATTCTTCAGAAAGTCGTAATCACCTTTCCTACTATGGCTTCAGGAAATGATTATGGCTGATTTAAAACTTATTTGAAGGCAGAAAACAGATCATTAACCAGTGCTGGTGGCTTGCCAACCGTTACAACAACAAATGTTACAGCAAATGTCTTCTATTCCTCTTTAATTGTAATTTGCCAGAGACATATTTTATTGTTGTCACTGGTTGGTCATTATACATTTGCTCATAAAGCTTTTCTAAACAAGGTTTTAAAATGGAATATTATACAAATCTTTGGAGTGTTTTGTACAAAAAAAACTCCAGGCTGAAGAGTTAAATCATATGAAAGTGCTGGAAAAGTGGTTTAACATCATTAAACGTGTAATTAATTCATCTTTTAAAATTGGTTACCTTCAAATAATGGGCAGATTTTCCTCCAGCAGGTAATGCCTCCCTCACTAGTGTACTGACCCAGAGCCGTTTCAAGGAAGAAGACCGGGATTCCACAGGCAAACAGGAAGATGAGGTATGGGATGAAGAAGGCACCTGTAACAGCACAAAAAGCTTCAACATGATCTGAAGCAGTATAGGAAAAGACTAGGCTTCTTTTAAATCAATATTTTTAAGTGCAAAGTATTTGAATTAGTTTAAGCATATTACCAGGTGAATGAATGTTTCTGTGTCATAATGAATGCAGACTTAATTGTCTTTAAACTGCTGTACTAGACATGAGCAAACAGACTTTCAAAATGTATCTTGCTATTTTCCTCATTTAAATGAACCGTTTCCGTTCTGGATCAGTGAATGTCCTTGGAATAGATCAAATATTAACGTCTGTATTATTCGCTCGCTCCTAGACCACCACATCTACAGCTTATGTATCCTTACCGATCAAAACATACTTTAACCAATGATCTGTTTCTGGAGGTAATGTTTTCAACACACACCTTGATGTTGAAGGTAAATAACAGAAACCTCAAGCTTGTAAATAGGTGATGAGAGAGGATGCTACAGATAACTAAAACCAGCACTCACCTCCTCCGTTCTTATAACAAAGGTAAGGGAAACGCCACACATTCCCCAGGCCAATAATTTCTCCAGCCACCGACAGGACAAATTCGATTTTGTTGCCCCACTGACCCCTCTCTATCAACTTCTCCTCTGTGCTGGGCACGATGTCCAGAGGCCTGCTGTGCCCATTGGAGGGCTCCACCTTAGACATGTTCTCCAGGTCATCTGTGTGTCCTAAAGTACACATAAGACAAACGTGAAGTAATTACAAAATGCAAAAACTGGACATGTGGAAAAAGAACAAACAGTGCTGTCGTTCGAGTTGGAACTTCTATATCAAGTTTCAGGTTTTGTTGTTCTGTAGCCTAATTGTGTACGTTTCTCCATTCAATCGTAATGCATATAATCCACTGTACTTGCGTTGTAGGCTACATTTAGTAATGTGCATTGAAGTTACATTCCCAGAAAATTCAATCAACATTAGCCAACATGTTATGCAAAAATCATCAAACATTCATTTATCAAACATTGCCCCCCCCCCCCCCCCATACCAATCCAATTACAATTGACTACTGGTTACAATTAGTTTCTGTGAGTGTGTGTTTGGCTCATTATGAGTGAAATTGTTTATTTAAAGGTTAAGAATTCTAATGAGGGACATTATTACATTTCAGGACCTTGGCTAGTTCTTCGAGACTTCCTATTGTGCATGTCATGTGTTTATGTTTATGTGCGCTATAATATATGTCACATTTGGGTGGGATGAGGTCACTAATTGCTTGATGTTGCATGAGGCTTGTCAAACCATTGGCAAGACCCTGCTTCAGAGCCAGTGCTGCTCAAAGAATTTCTCTCTGTATGGAGGAAACAGACAGCTCACTGACTGTGCTCACTCCTGTCAGCTTGCATTAACAGCTCTCTCCTGAACCCTTCTGTTACCCCTTTTTCCTTTCTCTGAAGCTCCTCACGGTCGCTGCTGCAGGCCAAATTCAAACAAATTGGTCATCATTCTGTGGGGACACACTCAAACAAATCCAGTCACAAGAATACATGTCGACACAAACCACCTTCCCTTTCCTCATTACTCGCAAATCCACACAAACAAACTCATTTTATGTTGTGTGACTTGGTGTCATAGGGTCAAGTAAGCTGTCTGTTTTTTTAGTTTGATTCTGACAACAGCAACACATAGGATGTAAATTACATTTCGCAAGAAGTCTTCTTTGAAATGACATTTAGGAATGTACTCCTACTGGCAAAGGGCAGAGGTAGAGCACAAGCGATAGTCTGTATGTGCTGGGTTGATGTGGTTGGAGGTTGGACCTTGTTTAGTGCCAAAAACTCCAGCATCAGAGCCAGATTGTGGCCTGAGGTAAAAATAGAGCCCCTTGTTTTCAGGAGGTACTTGGTGGGAATGAAGGCTTGGTGCAACAAAAGCAGAGGAGCCCCTCTGCTCTGTGCTGGCGAATGAGAAACCTCAATGGTCTTGCAGCCAGATCACAGTTTACCTCACTTTTTTTTCACTTTTTTTTTGTGTTTGGATGCTGGCAAACAAGTCAAATATCACACATCTCCTTTCCCTTTTAAGAGAGACTTAATAAAATTATCATTTATAGACAGCAGTAGCTTTCACACGTGTGGTGGAGAGGCACATTTTAAGAAAAAAACATCAAGATGGAGAATGATTTCATAGAGGTGCAGTGAAGCCAGTGGGAATTACAATTTTAAACCAACCTCACAGTTAGTCACTGACTGAATGACCGGTAACTAAATGTCTGGACATGGCATGCTTTGTCCTTACACTGCCTTTGCCCTTTGCACCCCCCCCCCCCAACACACACACAAACCCATTTACACATGACAGATGCAGCAGAACTAGCATACCTGCCATATTTACAGCATAAATTGTTGTACCTTGTGAATTACCTGGTGCCTACATAGAATAGAATAGAATGTCTTTATTGTCATTATACAAATTGTACAACAAAATTACTTAGCTTCACCTTAAAGTGCACACAGCTAAAAAAAAATCAAATAAAAAATACTAGCATCAATATTAGCATTAGTATTAGCATCAGAATTGCTTGTCAACAGGCAAGGCAGGCAATGGCTTGGGGCCCCAGGCCAGCAGGGGGCCCCCAAGTGCTTACACACTTAAACCAAAGCGGTGGCCCAAAACTGTAAAAATCTTCGGTAGGAAACCTCCTTAGGTTGGCCCCATCTGACGGCACTCACTGTCATTGCCCTGTCAAACGGTGCATGTATTATATGAAAACCAAACATCAATGAAAGTCAGCCAAGAAAAATAAGGAGAATAATCTTATAGGAGACAAAAAAGACAGGAAAAGAGAAGAAGAGTAGGGACGCAGGCAGACATCATGGAATAGGGATAAACGCTGGTTGAAGGGGCCCCCTAATTGATTTTTTCCGAGGGCCCCAACAGACTCTAGAATCTCCACTGCATTACTCACAATACAAAGTGATTTGGTCAAGGATTGGATTATTCTGGTAGCAGCCAGAAGCTGATTCTTTAAAGGGAAATGAGAGAAGAGCAACCACTGATTTCATCATCTCACTTTTTTCTCAAGTGATGTCACATGAGGCAAATGTATCTAACTTTGCATAGCTTTCTGTGAGCCATAAAACCCCTTTTCACAAACATATGTCATTAGGAAGGCCCCCTTCCTGACAGCCACCACAATACAAACTTCTTGTAACCAAGGTTCCTGCTGAGAATTTGAGGTATTTTGACCCTCAGAGTGTTGAAAAACTTAAACCATGATGACATCATTAGGTTTTATTTTTAACTTTAGAGAGCTCGCTCCACAGACAAGGAGGCTTTATACAACTGAGCCTTATTGTCAAATTGACATTATCACCTAGTGGTATCATTGCAGATTGCTCCTCTCTCCCTGCTCTTAAAATAACTTTGAAAAGTGGCTTTCAGCAACAGCGCCATCATGAAGCTAGTAAATATTAATGGATAAAGCCAGAGTGATGTAGCCCATCTGTTACAGGGGGCTCCAGGGTTTCATCGACAGCAGCCGCCATGCTGGGAATCCTGTCTCAGTGTAACTTTCAGTCAACCTAATGACAGATTAAGAGCTGGAGCTGAAGAGGGTTTTAAGCTTCTTAACAAAACGTTACATTACCCCCCCCCCCCCCCCCCCCCCGACAATTAGGTCAGCTACTCGTCTAACTAAGGATAACAGGTATCATTAATTAAATTTAAATGGGTGCATTATAAAAAGGTTCACCACTCGTCACCTACAGTGTGTGCCAATGAGAAAATATCAGACCAATATCATCCTTTGAACCAGACTGTAAACATATTAATTTCTCCTACTGGGCATTTTTGAATAGGATGTGTATGTACACACGGAGCCCTGAGAGCAAGCCTCAAGAGGACCCTACAAACTGCAAACTTCTTAAATAAGCAACTATTTTGTTTTTTTTATTATGAGTCATGAAGTTAAATTACAATATTGCATGTATATTTTAACCATTCAACCAGTGTAAGTGACCCTAACTTCCTCCACACTTTGATTCTGATGGTAGTTAATCCCATTCATGATATCCGACAGACTAGAACAAAAGCTTTAGGATGCCTGAGCCTGTTGGGCTTTGTAGCATCTCATGAACAAAGGCTGTAATCTGGCACACATTCTGAACCTGTGCAGCGACATATTCATACTGTCCTGTACCCTGAAGCTCCCACAGTTGTCTAATTGCAGGCTAATACATAACCGGGTGAGTTACATAAGTTAGGGACATCGATGCCACATGTACACCTGTTTGCAGTACAGATTTATAGTTACATTATGCACATATTGATTCAGATTAAAGTTATCATTTTAAAACCTGGCTGTGCAAAAAGCCCAATTTGAAGGGAATAGCATGAGCTGTGTTAAAAATCCAATATTTTTTATCGCAAACAATATTAGTATTTCATATGAGTTGAAGAATGAAGTGCGATCTAATGTCCTCTAGTAAACAACTTACATCCTTTTTAAGTTTTCATAACAGTAAATAAACAACTGTCTTTGAATAAACTGAACATCCAATTACATTTGATCTGATGTCCCATTACAGCATTGTACAGCATGATTCTAAGCATGACAGTTGCTGCACAAACATGTTCTGAATTTAACAGAGTCATTATTAAACATTATAAAAGTAAACTTTTAATTTCCAGATGCCACAGTCTCTGTTCTAGATCCTGTATGTTTGATGATTTAAATAATGCAGGTCCTGCATGCTGTATTTGCAAAGCAAAGGCCTCCCAAAATGATTACGAAATGTCATAGACCATTCATTGAGTAAAGCAGTCAACAAACCTTCAAGTCCAAATTCAATCTTGAGTATGTTAAAAGTGTCTCATAACTACTAATTGATTCCCTAATTATCCATATTTGAATGAGAAAAACCTAATCAATATTCAAAGGCACTCACCTTTCATGTTTGACAGCAGATTCAACAGGAGAGGAAATTCAGGCCTGCTGCCGTTTCAGGTTTCACTAAATGACATTCATGCAGGGGAGGAGATTTGAGAAAGTGAAAACTTTCATACAGCCTGCAGTGAGGTTTTCCCTCTGCGTTGCCCCTCTCTGACAAACCCCCCTTTTCCTCTCCCATTCAGAAACCCCCACACACAAACACACTAACAGCACACTAGAGGTCTGTGCTGTCTCAGCGTGGTGGGCTGATTGCATAACCTTTTGACACACACTTTCTCCCAGGGCCTTTCTGTCCATCCACAAAGTATGGAGGGAAGAGCCTGGTAAGACGTGTATGAATACTGTACGTGCAAAGATCCGGACTATATCCGAGTTTGGTTAGTTGAGGACTTAAAGGCGGTAAAATTCTTAATTTGCATTCATTTTTATTTTAACATTATTCGTGCACCCAATTTCTAACACAATGTTAAAGCACCCAATTGTTTTGGTTGCAATTTCTGCCTTATTGTAATTTAAACATCAATCCTGTGTCATGAAGCCCCTGCACAAATCCTTAATTCAGCACCCCCAAAAGAGTCTTTATTCCTTCCTCACAGACCCAGTAGCCCATTCAGAACATTTTCCCACCGCAGGGGTCCAGAGTGGCCGGTTCAAGGCATTTGTTAGAAGGTCACAATCCAGAGGGTCTTTATGGAGGTGGGGATAGGGGGGAGTGACTGTTTTTTCCTGTCTCAAATCTTTCAGGATCAGGTCTCTTTATTTGTAAACTTCCTAACCCCCCCCACCTCAAATTGAATTATAATTCAGGACACACAACACATTTGCAAAGCCGTCTGCCTGACTTTAGTTTTGACTTTCATTGTGTAAACACACAACCTGTTTACGTTGTCCAGAGTCAGTTCAAAAATCTTCAAATAAACATTAGCCAACAAAAGCTTGAAATACTTCATTTTTTCCTACGGTCTTACCTGCAAATAAGACATGATGCATCCAGTCACTAAAACGCCTAACTCTATTCCATGGGAAGACCTCTTCTGCACTCATCAAAACTTTGATTAAAAGGCAGAGGGGCGACAGGACTCTCATCTTTTATAGTCATATTTTTGGTAGAGTTATAACCTCACTTTACATTTTCAGCATTATTTGTTGTCTTAATGAATGGCTTCCTGCTGTCCTGATTAAAATATCAGAGGTCACTGCTTAGATTGAAATTTTTGTGAAATAGCGTTGTTTAAAGTTAATGTTTCACGTTAAAGATCTCAGCATTCACTCGAAGTTGAAATTTAATTTATAGCTATGCAGACATTGTGGGGGCTCACTCACAAGACTTGTTAATGATTAATATTTGAACAGCTTGATCCAAATGAAGTGCATACATCAAAATAGCTGTTGCAGTTTGAGGTCATTAAATCACTTTGGTTTACCTGTATATGCAATATAATTCATGAGAGGCTTTGTAAAGTTAGGGGTCTCAAACACTGGTTTCTTTAAGTGGTTGCTCTCCAGAGATATATGGCCACACTTAGAAAATGTTGAATTTGAAAACATCTGTGACAAACTGGCACAAGTCGGTTAAAGGTGTGTACACAAAGATTACACGATATGTCAACATTGTCATAGCTAGATTGGATCCATCCAAACTCGTTTGCCCTCTCTGACCAAACAAGACCAACAACGAGTTCAGAGTAAAGCAAAGCAATTTATTCAAAATGTCGGGTGGAAAATTTCTAGCTGTTGTCTGTTTTGTTTTTTTTTGCCCCAAAGTTTACCAGCGGACATATGGCTCCTATTGCTGTGGGAGCCCATTTTGGCCACTGTGAGATAAAAAGATCCCTGGAAGTCATCATTATTATTGACTTAGAATCTCAACATAAGGACTTTCTCAAAATAATTTTACATTTATAATGACTTATACTGAGATACTAAGTTCTTATTTTGAAATACTAACTCATTATCATGACTTACAGGATCTTTTTTTTTCATCACAGTGACAGAAATGGGCTTCCATATGTTACAGTTTCAGATCAATAGAGGAGAAAATGATGTTCAGGAAACAATGAGCACTGGGTTGCTAATGTGTGTTGCTTATACCAGTACATGTTTTGGAATTGATATTGTTATAAGTGTAATCAAACGTTACTTACATACTATAAAAAGGGATTTGTTCAAAAGTTAGAATTTTATACTTTTGGCTCTTGGACTTATATATGAGTAGTTTTTGTCAAAGGTTGTTCTAGTTTTCTGTTGTTTTTTTAGCCTTACTTTTGAACATGGTAACTTTTGTTGTTGATTAATGTCACTTGAAGAAATGTGACTTTCTTGGAGAATAAAAAATGAGACATTCAACGTTTAAACCAAAGTTAAAAGTGTATTTTTTTAAGTTTGAACACAACCAACATTACAAACAGCATTGCCTACAAACCATTTTGTTCCACATTAGCGTGATATTCAAACTAAAATATATTATAGCTGGCATATCTGAAAATATTTGAAAGATAATCTGGATGGCGATAATTGGTGTTTTTCTCTGTACAGAAATGCCAATAAAAAATTAAAAGCTTTATGTAAGCAAGAGATTGATTAATTTGTTTTAAATCAGTTTTAACTTACAATCAATTTGAAATTCATTTATTCTAAAGAGCAATACGTGATTGTCAAATGACACTAAAAGAAAAAAAAAAGTAAATTTCTGGTCATATATTTAAGCTGTACTCAATCCCCTATACAGTAAGTGTTTCTCTACTTTTCATGTACTGTAAACTATTGCCCTCTAGTGTTCAGTGCAAACAATGCACCACTATAAACACCATTGGTGAATTGAGGCTGGAGACATTTTCAAAAGTTTAGTATTCATCATGAAATGGGTACTCGGGATGGTCACTCCACCTGTGTTACGACAAATAAAACAGTGTTATTACTTCTACGCTGGATGACGGTGATACCTAAATTAAACTATTCTTGAATTCCAGAACAAGCAAACACAACATAATGCACAAGAATACGAGTAGGACCTATTAAAATGCATCCCGATTAGGTATATTAGTAGGCTGAACTCTCCTTTCACCATCTATTTAAATGCTTATACTTACATCAGCAGCTCAACAAATCGAATGTTTTTGTTCAGTGCTTCAATGGCTTTCATTTCATCCTCAGTGAGTGAAAAATCAAATATCTGGAACAAAATGTGTTATTTGATTAAACAAGTGTACGTCTACTCTAAAATCACTGCATAAAATGAGAATTTGAGCACTGTGTGCAGTCTATGCAAGCTCTTATTAGGTATCCATTTTTGATTAAAAAAAAAAACAACACCTGAAAGTTGTGTTTAATCCTCTCGGCGCTGAAGCTCTTGGGAATCACGACGACTCCTCTCTGGGCATTAAAGCGTAGAGCCACCTGAGCACTGCTCTTGTTGTACTTTTTCCCGATGGTAACGAGCACCTTGTCCTCCAGCATGGGGGGACATTTCAGATTCACCCTAAACCACACAATAGAAAAACCAATGATGACAAAGTGAAGTGTTTGTTGCAGAGCACATTCATGCTATTGAATATTGATTCCTTCGCCAGCTTCTTTTACTCGTAATACATCTGCTTTGAACGTGCTTTTTTTTTTACATACCAGGATGCATCTCTCGAGGAGCCAATTGGGCAGTATCCAACAATCACAATGTCATTCTGTCGACAGTACTCCATGAGCTTGGGTTGTGTGAAGTATGGATGACATTCAACCTACAGGTATGTAAGAAAAAGACGGACATTTGGTCCAAAGTTGTCTGAAGTCGGGTTGACAGTTAAATGAGAATAGACAAAACACTTTCATTTATCAAGAAAAAAGATGCCTCTTGGAATTTGTAACTAAACGTTTCATCAATAATCGTTTCTTAACAACCTGCAAAGATGGCTGAGGACTGGAGTATGACAAAAGAAGATAATTCTTGTAATTTCAACCAGTAAAGGATAATCCTTTAAACAAAGTCACGTGCTTTCATCTCTAGATTATTCTAAAGGTCTTTTAACAGATATAAGCCAACAATTAATCAGTCTTCTCCAAATCATGCAAAATTCAGCTGCAAGACTTTTAACAAAAACAAGGAAGAGAGAACATTGCTCCTGATTTAATGACCTTACACTGGCTGCCCATTTCTATTAGGATTGATTTTACTATTAAAGCACTTCACTGTCTGGCCCTGGAATATATTTCTCAACTGCTGTCCCCTTACCAGCCTGTGTGCAGCCTAAGATCCTCAGACAGGAACCTCCTGACCGCTCACACCTCACACTTAAAAAAAACAAAGGAGACAGAGCATTTGTCACTCTTCGGTTGTGGTACGACCTGTATGAGGATCTCAGACTATAGCTACATCAGTGTCATTTTTATCGTTTTTTTTAAATCTTATAATCCTCGTTTCATCCATGATGTTTTATTTGTTTTACTGCTAACTTTAGCCAATCTTTGTCTTTCTCCTTTCTCTGTTAATTGGATGATTGCTCAGTGTTGTTTTATTTTTCATGCTTTTTAATAGGATTTTATCGTTCGGTATTTGACGTTTGGATTCTTATATTCAATAAAGCACTTTGTGACATTGGTTTTGATAAGTGCTTTATAAATAAACTTTATTGTATTATGTTATTATTAAAAGCACTAGAGTTTGGTAAGCTAACCCCTAATGTTTAATACTCTGCTGTAATATTCAACTATAGAGATTGTCCTCTCTGCCCTCAATAACTTTGATCATTCAGGTATCTAAAGTGAAGGTCACCTGGTTGGACACAGGTTTGTGTTTGAGGCCCGGTTTATTCAGCAGCAGCTCCAGCTGCCTGCGGTTGAAGTTGGAGACTCCCAGAGATTTGACCAATCCTGCGTCTTTGCAAGCCTCCAAGGCCTGTTGAGAAGAAAAGATTTATATCTTGCAGAGCATGGGTGTGATTATCTATCTGACCTTTGAACACACAATGGCTGTTTATGACATTGACCCTGATGCTTCATCACAGAGTGTTCCTTTGATTACACATTAGCCTTAAAGTTCAGAGGAATATCAAACCACATAATTTGGGTTTCCCTTAATCTAATTGTAAATCCTTTGACTGTCATAATTATCGATGACTTTAGCTGAGCCTTCAGGTAGGAGAACAGGACAACCAAAGTTATGTTGCACAATTAGATTTTACATTTTACGAGATCACTCTCTGTTAAATTTAACCTAATACATGTTAAACTGTATGCAGTTAATCCCTGTCTCACCATGTTCAGTTGTGTCTGAGTGTTATACATAATTGTATGCATGAATGTTACAAATAGTGCAAAAAAATACACTTTCAAAAATAAATAATCAAAGTCACAACAGGATCATCCATTGTGAGCTTAACAGATCTCACCTCCCATGTTGCACAGATGTCTGTGTGGTGGTAGATGTATTTTCCATCCTTGTCCTTTGGATAGAACTCATTTCCAGGCTAGAATTGAAGCATAATTCAAACACTTTCATGAACACTTGTAAATATTCTTGTTGCTTAATAACCTAAACATGGTGATTATTATTAAATGAATACCTAAATAAAGGTATACAGCACCTTGTCCATAGTGAGAGTGAGGAGGGGCAGTTGGCTTTCACTACAACCTGTTGGGTTAATTTGACTAAATATACAACTATCTGACTATGACCTCAATATCAAGTTGCAGTTTTTCAATCTTAACCCATAACAGGCATGGATGTCTAATCTCTTAAGAGTGGGCATCAGCAACATATCACACATCTGCAGGATAGACATGTTTTAAGAAATGGTCTGTCATGACTGATATTTACAAAACGTAAAAAAATAGTATCTATTTTCAGACATTGGACAGCTGACTGAGTAGTTCACTACTGTTTATATAAAAGTAGTATAGACACCTTGAAGGCCATAGGGAGCTCAATGATGTAGAGATCCACATAGTCCAGTTTTAAGGTTTTCAGTGTCCTCTCCAAGGCTGGTCTCACCAACTCTGGTGGGTGGAAAGTATTCCAGAGCTAAGGAAAAATGAAAAAATAGAGCTGCTTAAAAGAACATAAAGATAAAAAATAAAGCACTTTACACGGCAACAAATTGTCTTACCTTTCCACAGTAAAAGATGTCTTCTCTTTTCACGACTCCCTCAGCAATCTTCTGTCTGATGGCTTGGCCCACTTCATGCTCATTGAAGTACACCAAAGCCCCATCAAAATGCCTGTAACCCACATCTATGGCCAGCTTGACACACTCAAGCGCTGTGCCTCTGGGCGTCTATTGAAAACCGACAGAAATTTTAAATATTATTTGACCTGGTTTGGAGAGATTTGCAGTTTGTTTGAATGCTTTCATTTTGAGACCATTCAAACAACTGTTAACGATTATCCAGTTCCTGAGAGCATACACAGCAGCACTCCAACATACTAAGAGTCAGCCTGGTAGAGCAGATATTATCAAGCCAAGCCATCAATCAAATCTAGCATATCATTTAACACATAAATGATTTTCTGACCGTTCGAGGGTCCCCATAGGTGCCCAGTCCCAGCAGTGGAATCCTGTTCCCATCGCTGAGAGGGATACTGTGGCTCTCTGCAGTCAGATTCATGTCCCTTCACACTGATAAACTGAACCACGCTGTAGCTTGCCTAATAGGTAATATATTGAGGGACCATGAAATTTGAACCCTGACACTTTAGCCTACATTCGCAAACGTTTGTAGTTCTTACTAAGAGAATCTTACCCAAACAAGTGGACTATGATGCTGGAATGTCCTCTTGTATTTTGTGCAATTTGGTCAGCTTTAAGTATTTTTCCTGACACAAGAGAAAGGGTGACACCAAAGGGTTTACTTAAGTAAGCCAAAACACATTACTTCATTTTATTATATTGTTGTGAATATCTTCATCTTCTTGACATAGTTAAAAAAAAAAAAAAAAACATGCCGTTTTTGGTATTTACAAGAATAAAGCTGTAAATGTATGACAAGAAAGTCAAAACATTACAGTTGAAAATGTGAAATAACTCAATTGTATGCTTAAAGCTTACATATTAAACTCCTTTCCAACACGTTTAAATAAATCTGTCCCCAAAAACATGTCTGTGAAGTCTCTTGCCAAAAATCCATTCTGATCCTGTATTTCATCATGTATATAAACCCCTCTATTTCAGCCCCGGTCTCGAGCTTGCAATATTACTACAGGCAGCAAAAACTTACACATCTAAGTCCTGCTTATTGTGGCGATGAGCCCATTGAGGAGTGGCCCAGTTTGACTGTTGAGTTTACAAGCTGAACTTAACATATCTACTTTAAAGCAGGGGGCACATATTTAAAAAAATATGCGACATGAGGAGTTGCAGAAAGAACAATAGAGGCTATTGCAATATTTTATAAGAACAAAGAAGCTATTGACTGTTAATTTTTAATTTTTAATTCCATCTTATTGAGATGTGCTGGATGATAAATTACCTTGCTGATAGTCTATGATGTTACATTGATGTTGTTACATTACAAAACGAAATTAGCAAGCAAAATAAAACAGAGAGCCTGAGACACAGTAGTGGTAGAAAGGTAAATTATGCATGTTATGTTAATGTAGGCTATAGTGTGATGGTATTACACCACAATATCAGAAAGATATCACATTTTGCATGAAGAAAACAATAAGCTTTGTTTTAAAAGTTACATTGAAAGCAATTGATGTTAATCTACGACTAATTTTGAACACTAAAATACTGATTTGATATAAAACAGAACTGAAGTAAGCAATGCATTGTTGGATGTTTAGCTTGAAGCAAAGTGACAAAGGCCATAAACAGTATAGATACTGAAACAACCTGCGACTGTAGGACGTTTGATATGTCTAGATATTGATTTAAACAAGTAATTTATGAGTGAGTCTTAGATTTACATAGTGTACTAATTTTACTGTTACGGTTGTATTTAGGCTAAAATGAATACAGCCAAATGGTCAGAGGTCCAAAAACCGGTAATTTAGCACAGAGAGGTCGAGGCAGAGGGAGGAAAACACATCTAACCTGCTGGTATTGGATTTATATACCAGACTGAAGCAAAGAAATTAGAATTAGGTGGGAAGACACAGTGGCTTAAAGTAAATTTTCCAATGTGTATCCTTATAAGGAAATATGTTTAATATATAATCATATTTGCTGTACTATTAGTGCACACAAACCTTTACAGTTTGTGTAAAAAGCTTCTCTAATCTTTAAAGTGAAGAGGACCTTCATACAAAACAATGAATTAACTAGATGACAAGCTTGCACATGTTATTATAATAATGTAATGATCATATGACTCTGGGATTTAACAATATTGTAAAATAGGTACAGTTTAAAGACTAAGACTCAAAGAGTTGAAGGCAGCCTGAGCTTGGAGCGATGAATTATTATAAATTAATATAACTGATGTGCTTCAGTGAAGCCTATTGTAACAGTCCTCCTTACATGCTTAATGTACGTAATTTGACAGTCAGCCAAACACCATTCAATAATGAGTGAGTCCTGGAGTTAGTTGCTCTTAGATTGATTCACCAGACTGAGAAAGGAGTGAAAACCACAAGACAAAAGAAAATGCACAGATTACTGTCATACCAAAGGTTGATATAAAGAAATACAAACAATTGACTAAATGATAAATGCTGACATACTGCAAATATTTAAAAAAAATATAATACTAAACACTACTGATGCAAAAAGCCTCATAATGCATCACATGAAGAAAACTTCCAGGCAAAGAAAAACATATTTTTCTCGTCTCAGGGCAAAATGAGGGCTGGACTCACAACCATTCAACACTGCTACCATGTTTCTAATGATACACAGCTTCATGTATCCCTTTAATCTTTGTTTTAGAATGCAGGGTGAAGTTGGCCTATTTCTTTATTTATGAAACTCATACTAAAGTATAACTTCACAAGATGCTCCAGGTTTCGGCTGCATCTTTTCTCATATAACTACACTAAAACAATGACTTTAATGTCCTAAATGCATCACACTCAAACAAATGCAATGCTCGTAAATGTATGACTTTCCTCTCTGACGACTTTATTCTCCAAAATGTCTGATTTCCTGCCCTCCTTAATGTGGCCCTAATACTCCTTAGTGTAGAAGAAATCCAATCTGACTCTCATCATAACGTGCGCACTGTTGACCCCACCCCTCGTGCCGCAACGAGCGCGAGCGGTGCAATTTGAGCAACATTCGCGGCACACGAGTAAGCGACACCCTCACACGGAGATATTTCACGTTTTGGTTTCAAGTAAGTAGCATATGTCCTCATTTTACGCAAAGCAAACACATGCACAATACTTAGACTACCTTGTAAACACCGCTGTTTAAACAATTGGAAGAGAAGATGGGATGCAGGTGTGTGAGGATGCTCCACTCGGTACAGTAATTTGGAGTCTGCTCTGCTCACCTGTCCGAGAATATATCGTCATCGCAGGAAAAAAAAAGGTTGAAACACGGAGGGACGTATAGAAATGCAGGGCTTGGCGGATGCCGCTGTCATCGTTGTGGAGAACGAAGCTGAGAGCATGCAGGTGCACGAGGGAAGGTCCGGTACAAGCGGACAGAACCACCTGGACACGTGCCCAGTTTGCCATCTCAACTTCGCGAGTCGCGAGCCCAAACTTCTCCCGTGTTTGCACTCCTTCTGCAAGAAGTGTTTACCTCCACCCTCCAGGAATCTGGCCATGATGACGGAGCCGCCACACTCCCAGGTTGACAGGGCGACCAAACCGCGTGAGTCACTTTGTTTACAAACACCGACCATGAATCATTGGAAGAGCTTCCATTCATGTCAAAGAGTCATATCTTTTGTGTATTTATGTTTGTCGACTGTCTGGTGCCATGTCAGTTCAGCTGCACATGGGTCGCACTTCAGTCATACTAATCAAGATTTTGTTATGATGTGCTTCTGTTGTGGTTGCAGTGAATGTGATCCGCTGCCCTGTGTGCAGACAGGAGTGTATGGAGGTAGATGTGATCGAAAACATCTTTGTGAAGGACTCAGTTGAGGCTCCAAGCAGCACAGTGGAGAAGACTGTCCAGGTTAATTTGCAAAATTCATTATTACATATGGACAACAATGATACTAGGATCATGCCTTTAATAGACCTACATGATTTATAAGCTTGATGGGCTTGTGCTTGGAGAGTCTGAACTGGGAAGATGTGACGAAATGGGGTATTTAGATATGTCTGATTATTCGTCTTGATGTTGTTTTATTTTGCTCAAATACATTTGCTTCTACACAACAAATGATTTGCCCAATAGCATGTCATATTGTTTTCTACCTGTCTGTGGACTTATTGTTATCATGTAATAAGTATTATCAGCCAGCTATGAATTGTTGTCTCATCTATCCGTAGTTCTGTATGACCTGCGACGACAACACCAAAGCTGCAGGATTTTGTGTGAACTGTGTTGAGTACCTGTGTGCCACCTGTGTGGATGCCCACCAGAGAGTCAAGTTCACCAGAGACCACACAATCAGGCAGAAAGCAGAAGTATCACAAGGTATCCTAACCTGGTTCAAACCCAGTTTGTCTTTCTCTATGTTTTCCTCTCAGAACACTTCGGGTGTTTCCATGGCAAAGGAAAGAGCTATTGTGAGATCAGTTTTGTGATCTCACAATTTTTTTTTTCTGGGAGTAGATGATGATTTAATCCAACACAACATTTAAATAGTTAAATGCATCAATGTTGAATATTCTCTCTGGACATGCTGATACACTTTACTCGAATAATACGTTAGATCACATAGTAGAACTCACAATTACATCCTGGAGCATTTTTGATGGCTGTTTAAATTGTGAGTGATGAAGTGGTACTGTAGTAGACTTTCTCATTCAAATAAATAATGAAACAGCTAAATCTAAACTACATTCAAATACTATATTTAGATTAGCAGTTTACACAAAAAAAGGCCTGATGCTCATTATTACAAGCAACACATTAAATTAGCCACAGGCAGGAACAAATGAGAAAAGATGGATCTGATTTAATTTATTTCAGACATTGAATACTGTTGCTTTTACTGTTTAACCCAAAAAGTACTCATTGCTAACCATATTGTATCCATGCCTTAGGAAAATATTCCCTTTGCTGGACTTTGTATCAGACATTTCATATGTAAACTCAATATGCTTTACAGAAGGGTGGGCGGGGACCATTGATGGATGGAGATGGACAGCTTCTGTTATGTATTTCAGGTGATAAGGCTTGTCATTTTTCCCCAGAGGTCCATGGTGTGTCGACTCTGAGGCCCATGTTATGTGACATCCACAAACAAGAACCACTGAAGCTGTTCTGTGAGACCTGTGACCTGTTAACCTGTCGGGACTGCCAACTGGCCAAGCATAAGGACCACAAGTACAGTTGATCATTTACAGCCTAATGTAAACTTTATAGCAAGGGTACTTTTATATTGTATCTGCTGACTTGATGCTGATGTCAATTAGTTACCAGTTCCTTGAAGATGCCTATTACAACCACAAACAGCACATGGAGAACTTGACCCAACAGCTGCAGGAGAAAAAGAAAGTGATTGAAGAGGTATCAAAGTCCATAAACAGTGGGTATGTATTTCCACAGGATTACATAGTGTGAGAAGAACTCTAGAACATATATATATAAAAAAAATGAAGGGTCTCATGTATTTTAAAGATCTAAAAAGGGTGTTTCTTTTTCCATGTGACCTTTTAAGTGTCATGAACAAGAAAGTCTGATTATTTCAAAAAGAAAGAAAATGTAAATCCAACATGAAGGAGATGTCTTTACATTTTTTTATTTCCAAAATGTGAGCTCTTTGCATAGAATGATAAAAAAATGTCAGATGTATGTTTTACAGACTCCTCCAGGTTGAACAAAACCGTACATCTGTTCAAAATGAAATAAAGAAATCCATCTGCACTTTGATTCTGGAGATAAACAAGAAGGGCAAGATGCTGGTGAATCACCTTGAGGTATGATTAAAACCTTGGTTTATATACAAACATAATATTGTGAATGTATCACTTTTACCCTGTGCTGTAGACTTCCTGTACCTTCCTGTGGTGTTGAATCCAGAAGAACATTACATTCTCGCTATCTGAGTCGACTGTTTTACCCCGAGGCCTCGAGCGCATACCCTCGAGCTGTTTGAACACTGCAGTTGTTCACTTATTCATGTTTTCCAGGCTGTAACAAAGGATCATGAGAATGTCTTGCGAAAACAACAGGAGGACATCGGGTATCTTTCCAGACACCTGGATCATGTCATCAACTTCACCAAATGGGCCATAACCAGGAGTAGGGGCACGGGGCTGTTGTACTGTAAACGTTTGGTAAGGGTATTTAGATGTGAGTTACGAAAAGCATACAGCATGTTCCCACTTCACCACAAGTGTCCATCTCTTAAAATTATTAATATCAGCCCGTCTGTTGCAGATTCTGTTTCAGATTGGAAACCTCCTGCGGGCAAAATGTAGTACCTCGTTTGTACCACAGAACACTGTTCGCTTCCAGTGTCGAGCCTCATACTGGGCCTCAAATGTTGATTTGGGTAAGAAAGACATCTCCCTGTTCTGAAAGCCAAATTACAGCAGCCAAATTGATTATTTTGTCTGGACACAGTTTACATTTGTATTTTTTTTTTTCAATGTTTTTGTCGTTTTTCATCAACATTTGTGCCCGTCTAATCACACTGTTCATTTCCACAGAAGTTTGAACTTTAGCAGCTTAAATGCATGCAATGCTGTATACAATAATGGACATGGTTAATTGATTTAAATGTATGTGTAAGGAGGAACCGCTGCTTTAGAGTTTCTTGTACTTTATAAACTTTAACAATTCTCCCAATAAGCCTCAAAGTGTCCAAATTTTCAACAGCAACTTTGCCCAAGTCCTCTCCACAAAAGTTTGGTCTGCATTGTATATTTGTCATCCATACTTGTAATTCTCATCCTGCCTCTATGTATATACTTCCGCAGGCTCTTTAGTGGTGGAGAATGTGCCAGGACACCAGCTGGGTGGATTTCAGGGCATCCCTCATCACCTCAGCCACCCTGGGCAGCCACCCTCAGGCTCACCTAACAGCTTTGCCATGGGAGCCCCCCATAATACTCTGGCCCAGCTCCAAATGCAGGTGGACAAGCTGAATAGGCATGTCCGCTGGCAGCCCCAGCCCCCTCCTCCTCCCTGGACGTCGTACCAGAGTGTCCATCTGCAGAGAACTGTCCCGGGGTCCCTGCAAGGAGCCATTCCCTCCCACAGTATGCAGCCCTCACCAGGCCACAGGTTTACGGTGCCTCCTCCCAGACATGCCAGCCCAACGAGCAGCTTATCAAGCCCTGGGTTTACACCCCAGGTTAGTGTGTGTTTCTATGTGAGTGTGCATTTGTGTTGTGTCCGTTTGACAGACAAGTCCTCTGAACAAACTTGGACAGCAGATGGCACTGTCCTAAATAGAGCTGACAGCCTTCACATCCTGGGCAATCTATGTCAAGATACATTTAAATCTAAGACAAGCGACTAAAAATCATTAATAAAAGAGCTAAATCTGCGGTGCAACAGGGACCACCATTGGACAGAGGACAAAAGATTAAATAAAGTGTTGATATTATCAAGTCATCTCAAGTTGTTTAGTCTACTCGACAGGGTGTTTTGATTCCAGCTCTAAAGTATAGGCCCATTCACACACAATACTTGCTTGTGTATGTACACAGAAATAGCTGTGTTATGAACAAGCTGTTATTATTGCACAATGGACTCCTTACAGAAGAAATACCCAGTGGTTATATGTTTCACTTTCAGTCTGTGTTTGGGCTGGGTTGCATGCTGTAGTCATGCCTGAGTTAGTTGTCATATGATACTTTAACTGTTGTTTCTCTTTATTTCTTATCATCAGTTTAGGACAGAGCATGCCTGTTGTTGTTTTGTTCGTGAGTGCAGCTGAAGGCCCCGATTCATCTGACAGTGACCCTAAAGCATTCATGTAGTTTGAATGCATAGAAGAGCTGACATTATTATCAAGTTTCTGACCTTTCAAGTAGATTCTGATATGGGTTAAATCATTTCAAATAGCAGTTACCGAAAGAGTAGATGATGCATTCCATAGAGTGGTTAATTTAATAGCCTCTGTATACTTAGTTTAACATGTTATAGTTTACAGAATCACCGGTTGTGGCTCAGTGAGAGTCGTTCATTTGTCAACCTGAAGGTAGGGGGTTTGACCCCCGGCTCCTGCAGCCACATGTCAAATGTGTCACTTAACCTCAAGTTCCCGCTGCTTCATTGGAGCCGTATGAATAAGCGTGAATTGGACTACTTATTTCTGATGGTCACTTTACAGATCAACCTCGACCATCACTGTGAATGTGTAAGTGTGACCTGCAGTGGAAAAGTGTGCAGTGTACTTTTAGATTTTAAATGTTTTATTATTTGAAACAATTTAAACTGTGGCAGGAAAAGTTGACCTCATAAAGGCAGCTTTGCATAAAAACGCATTTTAGAAAATTGGTTTCGATGCCTTTTAAGTAAGTGTTTATGAATTAAAACAGTGCTTGGAATATTTAGATATTACACTTTAAACAGGCTGCTATGGTCCTTTTGGGTTTGCAAAAGCAAATGAGACATGTTCAATTAGTGTTTGTATATTATCTGCAAAATGTTATTTTTATTTGAGTTTTCTTTTAAGAAAGATGATCAACTACACCTTCAGCATTTCCTGTATGCAAATACATTATTCAACAATAAGGTTCATAAAACAACATTTCCCAGCCTATTAAAGATCTACCTGGATCTCCTGGGTGTTTCCTTTCTTTTCTTTGTGGTTTAGTCGTCTCTGCACCGGTCGTTGCTTGGGGGCCTCGACCCACAGAGCCAGCATCAGTGTACTAAAGGTGCAGCCTTTCATCTCCACCTCCATCCTAACATGCTGACAGGAATGTAGCATGAACATGATTGCATCATTTCTATTCATCTCTTCTGTTTCTCCTTCTTTTATTTGAAGCCTCTGAGGATGAAGGGGAGCATCCCCAGCTACCAACCCAAACCCATGGACGTGGTTTCCTCTTCCCCTCTGTACACACACACAACACCAGTGCCTGTTAGGGGAGGAGTCAGTTCATCACAATCTAGGCACATGGAAAGTATCTCTATCTTCAAAGGTGAACCATATTGGCATGTTATTTATTGTCAGTGAATTCAACAACATGCTTTTCTGTGTTCAGATTGATCCAGCATATCTGAATAGTAGTAATGGCTCAGGTGGTCCAGTCTATATGATGAAAAGAGACTGTCCCCAGAGCCTGCTGCCATTTTTGCCACACAGAAATCGTAAGTCTGTGCCATACGTAGGTATCACTTGTTTTTTTTCTGCAGACTATACATAAAGCAGGATTTTTTTAAAGGATATTTTTAATTCTCTCAAGTGCAAGCACAGCAGTGTTCACCAGGGTACGCTGCTGTATCCCCGGAGGAGAAACCAGGGTGAGGACTCAGCTGCAAACACACACACATTCACACAAAAAGCACAGGTTCTCTCTCTCTTTTTCTAATTACTGTGCTTCAGTGAAAAGTACTGCTTTTATACAACATATGTCGCTTTTTGACTTATATTCCCTCCTGTGAATTCTGCTTGATTCTGATTGGTCCTTGCTTTTCTCCCAAGGCCTGTTTCCTGGAAACCTCCAGAAACACAGCATGCTAATGGAGCAGTGGGATCAGCTGCCAAGAAGAGACGAAGGTCATCACCAGGGCCCATCATAGTCATTAAAGATGAGCCAGATGATGACAGAAGCTTTGTAAGGAGACAATTAAAACAGTCCAAATAAAGTATTCTATCTTTATTGAAGATGTTAATTTTGACATTTATAAGTGAGAATTGAAAAAAATAATTGCATAATTTCAACAGCTGAGGTCTTATTTTGAGAGTGTTAGCCATCCTTTTCATCAGCGGTGGTCTTAATTCTGTACTATCCACATTAACTGGGCACATCTGGACACAAAGGGACTATTGCTACAATGAACTAAGACAGGGAAACAAACTTAGTCAGTTGCTCAGAGTTATTTTTTGAAGATTTATGTACTTTTTTGCCTTTATTTGATAGGAAGTAGGAAATCTGGGTAGAGAGGGGTGGGGAGTGACATGCAGGAAAGGAGCAACAGGTTGGACTTGAACCTGTGCTGCCAGCTTGGTGGATGATAGCCTCCATACATGGGGCCCGACCTCACTGCTTGGCCATCTGCGCCAACCGATTTTTTTAAATGTGTTTTTCTGGAGCTAAAAAAACAAGATTGGGTCCCATGACAATAAAAAACATTATTTCTAATTAGACAGAAAAAACTGCATTCATGGTAAGGTTTTCTAAATGTTTGTTGCTTCTATACTTTAATACCATGTGTTTTGAATTGATCTCTATTATTTTAATGATTGATAGTAGCCAAAAATTATGACTTAAAGCTTTATTAAAAAAAAACCCAACAACACTATATCTGCGGTCAAATTTTCCACAGGTAGATTTAATGACTGCAATATTTATAGAACTTTGTTTTCTCTTTGTTTGTGGATTCCAGGTACATACCAACCAGAGAGCCAGCCTCCCTGACAGCACAGGTGATCAACCCCAAATGAGTGCTGGAGGAAAGCCCAACAAAATCCCAAATCCTCTTCAAAGCCCTGACCAAGAACTCCAAAGCCCATCACAGCCTCCAAACATTCCCTGGGACCAGAGTAAGGCCCATACTCCTAACCAGATCTCTTCAGCGGGAGGAGCACAGCAGGCAGACCAGCATCAAGCGTCGCTGGAAGCCTCGAATGAAGTTGTCTGTGCTGTGTGTCAATCTGGGGGAGAGCTGCAGTGCTGCGATAAGTGTCCCAAGGTGTTTCACCTTTCATGCCACGTTCCAACTCTCCTCAGAACTCACAGGCAAGTTCTGTCGGGGAAATGTATTTAATGCCGGTCTAAGATGGAAAATTCCAGTTTATACCAAAATCAAGGAATTATGGTCCTCTGTGTGATGAAATACGACCCTCCAGCTGTATAACAATGAGTTTTTGACAAGTCCCTTTCACTTTGTGCAGCTTTGAGGTTCACATCTGACTGTAGGACTGTGCTCATGTTAATAGATGTTCCTGCTAACCAGCTGTAACGTTGATTTATTGTGTCTGGATTGTCTCTTTCCAGTGGGGAATGGTTTTGCTCTCTCTGTCGTGACCTGTTAGTGCCTGAGATGGAATATGAAAGCAAACCTGAAGCCAATACAGTGAAGAGGGAGCCTGATTGTGAGGGAGGATTCCCTCCTGTGGACAAAAGAGTCAGTATTCATCTTCTTTTAACAAGAAAATTATAGAATTTCAGTAACCATAAAGAAAGAATCGTAAAGTAAGCCTTCAAGATCCAGTTTGGTTTTAAGTCAAATATTTATCAACTTTTCTTACCAAGGCCAGGTGATTAAAATAGCTCTACATACATAATATTATAGTTGCATAATTATTATCTTTAAAATGGTGCATTCCAAAATCCATCACTCTGATTGCAAACATGCAGCTAACCTGAGCATGAGGTTTATTCCTCGACAAAGATCCCACTCTAATTCAGTTTACAAATCTTCGAGCCCCCTCCTCCAGCTCCTTTATCTGATAGAATCACTCTAAAATCACTTCTCACTCCTGCTTTAGTACAAGAAGTGCATGTCTCTCATGTTATTATGTGTGAATTATAGCACCAGACATCCAGTTTTCCTGACCTTGTTCATGAAGGCAGCGATCTTAAAGTCTTCAGAACAATGCTAAGAGACAAACTTAGCACTGTATGCTAAGGTTGCTAAAAAAACGACAGCTGCGCAATTACAATTATTTTGACAAATCCTTTGAACTGATGATGGCGTCGAGAAGTTGTTGTTTTTTTCAGTCATGTTGCATTATTTCACTGGTCTTCAGGAAACAAAGTCAAATATTCTACATAACTGAAAAATAATTTTTCAACTAACATTCAAAATGTTTGAATCTAGATTGTAGCGTCTCTTTTAGTATTAATATGTTGACTATAATACAGCAGGTGTCAGGTTTAAATGATAAACAGAGGCGATCGGTAAATTGTACAGTTTTATCTGTTATTAATGGACGTGTATTAAGTCAGCTGTCTTTTGTGTGGCTGCAGAAGTGCGAGAGGTTGCTGCTGCTCTTGTTTTGCAGTGACCTGACATCAGACTTCAAAGAACCCTTATCCCCCTTGGTGAGTCTGAAAGCATGGCTGACCACAGGCAACAAGTTAACAAGATTAATGTTACAGGGTGTTACTGTAACTGTCATCTTAATGATGTGAAATATGCAGCGTTTATAAAGTCAGTGACAGAGCAACATTAACAAGATAACACAAATAAAACATGTTTTTCTTTTGCTGATAGAGAGTGCGTAGGGATTGTTATTGCACATTAGCTATGATTGATTACATAATATCTATGATGTCCTTTATGTGCATTGCATTTAACACCACGGGCCAATCTTTTCTGTACCTTTACAAGAAAATTGGGGGTAAAGTGTGTAACCTCTTGTGCACACTGCTGACATGCAATATAAACTGTGTGTGAGTCATTAGTCTTCATTTTGCTGCAACTTCGCCCAGTGATATGTTATTGGTGTATTATCTCCCCCTCTCTAAATACTGTAGGTATGTGCTAATGACAGGCAGTCTATAAAGGGACCACTAAACCTTCCCAGTGTGAGAAAACGACTGGAGGCCCAACTGAGTGTGTGCTACCAAAGCCCTGCAGAGTTGGTATCAGACGTCAGGCTTGTCCTCAGGAACTGTGAAAGTGAGGTACTCTAGAAAGAACCATCTGCGAGAAGCCCCTCTCTACAGTTTTTATATAGCTCTTCACACCTCGTAATCAAATGTTTTAAACTCTCATTCCCTCCTCTTATTTGCTGGCAGGCTGACACAGAGGTCACCATGGCAGGCAGGAAGCTTAAGGATCTGTTTGAAGACCATCTTAAAATCACCTTCCCTGACCAGACCTTTCCAGAAATCAAACTGGAGATGATTCCTGCTGCTCCCTCTGACTTTCAACTCTCAATTCTTGTTAGTAAATCCCAGCATGCAAAGTGCCAGCACACATGTTCAGACTCCCAGGCTACACCAAACTGCCCAAACGAGGAGGAGAGAGTCGTATGAGGAAAAACGTCTTTTTTAATCACATTGGTATTTGACAACACTGCCAGCTCCAGAAAATGTAGGGTTTGTTACGGTTTATTACAAACATTTATGATACAAAGTTACCTCCGGGTAAACATTTTTTAAAAGTTTAATGATTAAGTTGTATTGCCAGCTAACAATTTATAATGAAGCGTACCAATCGATGTACCTTTTCTCTCTGGCTAAATGTCGAAGACTCGACACATACATGCAGCTCTTCTTGGTGTATACAGGGTGAAATTGGCTTTTCCTTTTATTGGTAACATTATCAATCTGACTCATCTGTCTGCTCTGACCAAGGGAAAGTCTGCAAATAGTCTTATGTTGCGGTCAGCTTTTCATATGTTCATCCTGCTTAACACTTTGTGTGTAAATACAAGTCACGGCAGGAAGGACGACTGATTTGAGCTTTGATGTCTCATCCTATGAGTTAATGTTATAAAGGTTTATTTTGTGTATGGTTTTATTCATGTAAGTTTATTTAAGAAAATGCTTTTATTGTGAAGAGCTAACACGTTGTGCACATGCTACCTGAGATGTTTTCTATATATATATTTATATATATATATATATATATAAATTAAATATCATTTTTCTTGTCAAATCAAAGAGCCATAACACTAAACCTTCTTCCATGGAAGTGACATACAGGGTTCAATAAAATGAGTTTATTCATTTATATGCACCTTTTAACTGAGTATGTTTATTTATGTCCTACTTAAACAGTATGAGTGGCCTCATCACAAGTCAAACATTACGGGCCAGAAAAGCTACATTCTCCTTTAACAAGCCTCCACATTTGTTTCCTAACAGTGATCGAGTCCTCTGGGCCCCGCAGTGCAGCATGCTTACTGTCCCACTGGGTTAGCGGCTCTCTGCTGATTGACACAGACATGGCAAGACGAGCATTGTTGAGCTTCAAAGGAACTGTACTTCAACCTCAACAACAAGATTAACACTGTTTGAATGCGACCTTGGCCACTCCAATTTCCTCCACCTGTGAGCAGGGAGGTCAGCGCACGCTGCTGGTTCCTGTTAAAGCCCAGAAGTGGATTTGGAGTTGAAGAGGGAGGGGCTGGAAGTTTCTGGAAAGTTAGCAGACACGAGAAGTTGGCGGAAGATGTTCATTTTGGAGAGTTGATGGACTAGTACTGGCTTGGCTCTCGTTTTGGGGCATTCTTCATCTGTTTTATTGCCTGTAAACACCAATTATCTCTTTTCAACAGTGCAAAGATAAGATAAAGGTGAGATCACCCATGACAGTATGGTCTCTGTTGTTGTGATAACTGTTAGACTACAAGTGGGGGAAGCCTCCTTAACCTATAGATATCTGCAGGAAATGCTGCTACAGCAACAATCTACAGTTACAGATCCTACTGTACTGTTAACATGTGTTTCCAAAATAATGCAATGTTGTCATTCTTTTTTACACTACATATTACGGTATGCGGTTGTGCTGTCTCTCCATTTCATTACAATACCAACTTGCTGAAACCTGCTCAAAATAGGTCATCTATTATATCAGAAACGATGTCTGTTTTTGTTATCATGAAAGTGAAATCTTTATTTTGACCTGGCAGTGTCACTGTAAAAGGATTAAAAACAACCTTTCGTGATTTACCATGCAACTGCAGAGCATGGACAAAAAATCAGACATATTTATTGTTATGGATCACCGTCCCAAGCAAATACTTCCCTCCCCTAGAGTGTGTTGTTTTTTAAGTTGCTTTTATGAGAATAAATTTAATCTTGGACAACTAGTATTGAGAAAGGCAGTTGTATCATCTGCATGAGGAAGACAAATAAACTGAAATTCAAACTTAAATCCCTTATCCCACTAACCTAATCCGGCGCTTTAATAGTGATGATACAGGATATTGTTAATGGAGTCTGGAAGATAAAAAACAAACATTTGTAAATGTAAATTATCCATTTAAATGGGCTAAAACATTGGAAACACTGGTGTGCTCTGTTAAAATGTGGTCTTTTAAGAAGACTGTAAACAGAGTGTAATTACTAACAGAAAGTGCAGACTGTGGTGGACTGAGGAGCTCCGGGATTGAGAAAGCACTCGTCACACAGTCCACTAAAACAGACCAGTCACCCATTTATAACTGCCTACTTGTGGGCTTCCCTGTATGCCTGTGGTGTCCTGATATCAAGACTTTGGTGATGTTTCTAGACCGGCTAGACTGGTGGTGGAGACATATGGCTCTGATTAGACGATCATTTAACCTCTCTCTGTCACCATGCCCGGAGTCAGCAGACTGATTGAATTTGCAGAGGGCTTTAGTTGGTACAAAATGTTTATAATGCAGTCTCGCAATTATTTCTGCACTTCTTGCCAATTCTGGTAGACTCCTGTGTGTGTCTGTGGCTTGTTTATACCCAGCTCCCTCTCAAAGTTCATGATCACTTTGGCTGATGGTCTGCCCACATCTGTGGTGCTGTTACAAAAGCTGTAATTCGTTAACTTTGAGGAAAAATGCCTCATTTTCTTTGGAACAGCTGTGAACTTCAGTAACCTAAGATGAATAAAGGCACAGTTTATAGGGACCTTTAATACTAGATGCAACATCAGTGGAGGATATTATGGAGGATGCAACAGCACACAGTGTTGTCCCTAAGTTGGCATTAAATTATCAGTAAGATGTTTCTTTGTAAATAATTAAATCCCTTTATTTCCTGTAACAAAGAAATCCAAATGTTTCAAAAGTTTCAGTGTAGCCACAACAGATTTTTAAAATACCTCAAAACTGGCTCCAGATGTTGAATAATCAGCAGTCATTAGTCACAGGCAGAAAAAGTGTACTCTGGCATTGATGAGGAGACAATTTCCATGTGTGCATGCATAACTCCCAGCACAGTAGCCTGAAGACACTTTCAAGTCCTCATGCTGCCAGGTTATAAATATTAAGGCAGCCCACATCTCCCCAGGTAGTATTTCAGGTCCTCTGTGGCACGTGTAACCTGTAACACTTCCTTGAATCAATCAATTATATTGAAAATTTGACAAAGAATTGGACTTCTGTGTCAGAATACTCTTTATATTATAACCCCCAGGGTGCAAACTTTTATGGGTTTTTTTTATTATTATTTATTTTAATGTGCAGAAACTAGCTCACGATTAACGGCTTGAATGTGGAGTTCAAAATAAATACAACATCTGATTTGATGAGCATGAAGTGGTCGGTGTCTGTGGCCCCAGCCCGCCCCTCACTGTGCCGTGATTAAACGCTCATTCCTCCAGTCACGCTGCAACTCCATCACATCCACCTCTCTGCCTCGGACTCCGGCTTTGTGTTTTAAAGGAGCTCTGCTGCTTGTTCACACATCCTGCAGGCATACTTACACAGAGCATAGAGACGCTCAAAAACCCCTAACACATTTCTTTAACCCGCTTTAATTTGAAGTGTCATTTCTTTCAATGGGTCCGTGTGTGGTGCTGCTGTGCTCTCTGTTCGGAGTTCTCCTTGGCCAAGGTAAGTTACCTTTCTGAATGTTTACTGTTTATACCGCGGGTTGTCTTCTAATTAGCTTGTTAAACAAACTGCAGGCTGGCATTGTGGTGTTTTTAGGGTTGTGTGTAAGTGTTTTCTATTGCAAGAAAACGTTTTTTTATCGTCAAGACAGGGACAATAAGAATCAAACTGGCAAAGAGTAAGACCCAGGGAGGTGATGAGTCTGCCACAGGACTAGTTGGGGCATGTGATGAAAGCACAGTTTTCAAAGTTGGATGCTTCAAAGTGTTTCAGGTCTGCCTAGAAATGAAAAAGGGCTAGAAATTCCTCTTTGTGTTGCTAAGCACATGTTGAAAAAACTTAACAGATTTTTGTTTAAGAAAAATGCCAATGTGGGGGGGTTATTTTCTCAATCATGTTTTTGTAGGTCAGAAAGTAAGTGTTCTACAAAATCATCTGTCAGTCATAAATAATGCTATTTGTACATTGCATTTTTACATTGCAAATCTGGAAATCAATAGTCCTGTGGGGTTTTTTGTTTGTTACTCAATAATCATTCATTCTGGAAAGTCATTAATTAAATGTGGTTCATACTTCAGCCGAGTGATAAAAGAAGGAAAAACATACCATTAAACATGTTAAAAGGCAGTTCCACATGAAGAGTTCACACATCCCATAGTGTCTTACTTTCTTCAAGTCAAAGGCCAAGTGTCCTGGTATGCTGTGATGCTGTGGCAGAACGATCAGCGTCCCGCCAGGACGAGACAGAAGTGTGATTTATACGAAAGCGTCCACAGCAAGGTCATGCAGCTAGCGTATGAGCCATATCCAAACCCTCATGGTCCCTGGACACACATGGGACAGTTTTCACAGTCAGCGGGACTACTTTTTCTTAAGCTGCCTTCGTGATGGGATTGTGTCACAGGTCAGATATCAGTGCAACCAGTTACATGACCTTAATTCCCACAAGTACCTCTGTGTATCATGTACAGACACACAGACAGATAGATAAGTGGCCGAAATACCAACATTGGAATTGGTATCAATCATCAATATATTAAATGGGATGAACCCCCAGGAGTACCTCTTGGTGTGATGATTACACTTATGGAAGAGTTGTTTAAAAACTCATACTGGTCTCTGTGTCCAATACTGCTATAAACGCAGTATCTCCATTCAGTGATAATGTGAGTCCAACCAATCAACCTAATAAAAATCAACTTTCCAGGTAAACTTTCATGTGAAAAAGACAAAAACACATTATGTTGCAAGCAGATGGTGTCATAATTCAAAGCTAGAAAATGAATAGATATAGATATAAATAGTTGACATTTCTATTGCCCAAATGAGAAGAACTCCCAGAAGTACCTCTTAGTGAGATGATTACACGGGTGGAAGAGTTGTTCAGTTGGTCTTGGTATCTGTGATTTCAGATAAATAGTTTGAAAGATAAGTGTGTCCATACAGAAAAGAGTTGCTCCACTATTGGTACCAGTATCAGTATCACAGCAAGTAAATTGTCAGTAACTACTGTTTGTCCACCAATCTATACATTTGTATTGTGTCATACATTGGTATTGCAATATTCACACTCGATCTACATCTGCATATCAAATACATGGACTGACATAAAGACAGAGAAAAACATCTACTCCTCATGTAATCAGATCTTTATTTTCGAACTATCTTATTTAAAAGCCTGAAGAGCAGGGAGCCTGTGAAAGAGACACACTGTTTTTGTGATGTCTGGCTAAGACCAACTCTGTCTGGGCGGAGCTCCACAACTGGGATCATTAAGCCTTGTTTACATGAGGCGTCTAGACTCAGGCAAGCCATGTGCTGCTCTGCCAAGACTAGAATGGCCCTCACAACTAGCACCGCCATCCAAGATTGAAATCAGCTCTCTCCTCACAGACAATGCATCACAGAGACTGGGAACCAGGCAGGCTCTATGTCGACAGGGACACGACTGCGCCTGCTTTACTTCTTTTGACAAACCAGCGCCACACAGTTTGAAGGCGCTTCTGGTCCTTCACTTTATGTTTTGAGTGCAGCAGGCGGTTGTGGCGTCTGGGATTCCTGGTGGGTTAGAGCTAGTTATCAGCTGTCCAGAGCTACATTCATGAGAAAGCGAAGGGACAGAGAAGTGGGAGAATTACAGTATGGAACCAACTTTTCTTGTCGTTTAATATCAACATGCTGCATCAACAGGAAGAAAGTTTTGTATACTTTAATCTAGAATGGTGACGAATTCCCTCTCTGTATTTTCACACATGAAAAAGGTGTCTGCAGAGTTGTTTATTGACGCTATATTCTATAATATACCGTAAATTCCGTACTATTGAGCGCACCTGGATATAAGCCGCACCGGCTAAAAATAAGTAAATAAATGTATTTGTACATATATAAGCCGCACTTGATTATAAGCCGCAGGTGTCCACGCTATAACAAGAGCTATTTACACAGACGTAGGCTACCGGTAACATCCGCAAATACTGTAGCGTCCGTACGGACGTTAAAGGACGACGAGAGCGTTCAAATAATAACTTTTAATAACCCGATCACTGTCGGCCGTGACCACGCCGTTTACAGCAGAGAGCAACACATAACTTGCCGTAACAATCCAACTCTCTCCCCCAGCGTTCTCTCATACAGCCACTCAACACGTTCTCGCTGGTGCATTCACTGACTCTCCACATAATCGGAATTATGAACACATTATCAACTACTGACTTTACAACATGAACCGTTACAATACGAAGCCTAGCCGACGGTGTCTGTAACACGGCTGATGAAAAAGATGACCGTAATATATTTCACAAGAAAAAGTCCATCCATTCACTGCCTCAGAATGACTTCATTACTCACTTCCTCAGTCTCTGTTGTCGCTGTCAGTGTCATCTTAACGTGCAGCAGCTCTGTTAGCTTCTTTGACAGCCAGGTCGATCGCCTTTAACTTGGAGAAATACATATGATGCAGTTTTCGTGTGTTTTCCATCATGAGGGTGCGTGCATGAAGCGCAAAATGACTGATATTAAGATCCGACGTGACGAAGTCAAATGTTTTTGCGGCAGAAGCTCATTGTCCCCCATAAAAAATCCATGCATTAGCCGCACCGGAGTAGAAGCCGCAGTGCTCGAAGTGTGGGAAAAAAGTAGCGGCTTATAGTCCGGAATTTACGGTAAGCTGAAATGTTGTTTAAGGTATTAGCACTGCAATGATCCAAAACCAGTTAACCAAAAAATGAAACTTTTTAATACGTCTTCAAAATGTAAGCCTACACCTAAGGCCTAGCTGAGACTATTATTGCATTAAAACACAAACTGAAGCAGTCTTTTAATCAGCAGATAATAAAATGAGCTCGGATAGAGAAGTAAAGCAAAGCTAGCAAAAAGTCAACAAACAGTGTCTTCCAGTCCCATTTTAAGGCTTAATGATAGTTTAAATGTATATTCAAGATACTGATCAGGACTTAAGATATGGCTAGTATGAGCATAACTTGTTTGTTTTACTTATGATTAGAATTATACCTTTCTGCTGTTGCTTAAAAGTAGTAGATTATATTTCCCTTTTATTTTTAAGCCGATGATCATTACTCCATGCAGGTATTGCAATCAGCATCAGGTTTTGGACCATCTCTAGCTATTATGCTAATAGACGATGGGACTTTCTTAGCACACAGGTATGAGTTGATTAAAAAATAGATATAATCTGTGAAACAGACAGAGGTCCTTCACATTGAAGGACAGGGAGAGGCTTTCAAAGAACCCACGTGGTAGGCCCATATTAAAAGCTTTTACAATGCCATCTCATTTCATCCAGCTCCTACAAGGTTTATTGGCCAGAGGATTCTGGGAAATGCCAGACTTCCACAAGTCAGTAGTGAGTCAGCTAATAGCCTATTTAATACTCAGCACATATCTAGTCCTTACTGCCAGGTTGATACACATGCTGTAGTTGCAATGGCCATAAAGTTTGAATTCAGACTTTTTTTTGTACCATCTACAGTTCTGGTTAGCTTTCTTTAGAAAACAATGGTCATTTTTATAAACTTTGTATTCCTCATATGCCTCATTTTGAATGGCAGGCTTGAGTTTCAAGTAAAAACAAAACTCAGAGAAATTGAAAGTTTGGCTGCACTGCTGCTTCCATAGTGTTGTTACAAAGTTCATCAGTGCAGTATGTGACGTGATGACTATTCCTGCTTGTGCTTCATCTTTGATTTAATGGGTGTTATAAAATTCCTCCTGTTCCTTGGGGAGAAAGCAGCAAATCAATGAAACTGAGGTCTGCTCTTCCAGACACTTGTCCTCCCTACCAAATCTACATTTTATCTGAAGTTGCTAAATCTTGCCAGACTGTTCACAGCAGACACTCTGTCTCAAACAGCTGGATTAGTTTACTGCATTTCACAATCACTTTTTCTCTATTAATTCTGAGAGTTGAGTGAATAACCAGCAACAACTGGTATTCTGTTACTATGAATCAACGACACAATGTCATGTTGAGTTTGTTCCTCTTTTTTCTCTCCAGGGACTTATTGTTATTAACAAGTTGATGCACCGATTCTGCATTAAGCTGTGGGCTAAATACATTTCCAAAGGAATCAATCTGCCAAAACAACTTGATGTTTGGCTGAACAAACACAAACCACAGACGGATGAATGTACTTGATGTGATTGCAACGTTTGATTGTTTACAGAGTCAAGACATTCCACACGCTGTAATCCACACAAATAAACGAGAAAACCACAGAGCTGGTCGAGCTCCAGATAGAGAGCCTCTCTTTTCTGCCACAACATATCTATAATTGATTGTCTTTGGCAAAAATAATGCCTTAAGGCATTTAAAATTTTCAAGACAGATTTTTGATTTAAAATAAAATAGATTTTAAAGAGCAGCTTTTTGAGAAGGAAAAGGCACACCCTTTCTTGATTTGGCTTAGAATTTGATTTTGGTCACAAGTCACTTTCCTAGTGAAGAGTATGTTCATCAGCAAGTTACATTTTTCTTTGTTTTTGGACAACAAATAATGTTTGCATAAAGTGGGTAAAAGAAGTGGCAGCACTGTACTATACCATTAGTTTTTTTAAAAAAAAACAGGCCTTCATCTTTGGAATGCAAGCACGATACATATTGCTATACGTCTTTATAATATTCAATTTTGAGACAGGAAATGGGAGGGGAGAGTGGGAGATGACATGCCGCAAAGGGCCGAGGTTGGATTCGATCCCACAATTACTGTGATGGGGACTATAGAGTCAGTACATGGGGCTTACGTCATAACTGTTTGCCTATCTGGCGCACCACATCTCTATCATTTTTGACAGGGCACAGTTAATCATATCCACACCCTCAAGACTAATTCAACAAACCCAATGTTGTGAAAATAAATCTTGAGTAACAAATTGGTGAACAAGATCCAGACGTGAGTTCTGACCAAACAATCCAGTCCACTGAAAGTTTCTAAAAGGAAAAGGAAAAAAAAATGTTTATCCATTCATTTACGGATCCATACATGAAGGGGCTCCAATTATCCAATACAAAAAAAGTACATTCAAATTAGTCTTGTGACATGTTGCGCACAGCAATATACACAGCTGAAGAGTCCTAAGCCTACCACAAGCTATCACTCCACCTGGTGTTCAGTATTAAAATTACATAAACATATATGATCATTGCTACACGATAGATAGATAGATAGATAGATAGATAGATAGATAGATAGATAGATAGATAGATAGATAGATAGATAGATAGATAGATAGATAGATAGATAGATAGATAGATAGATAGATAGATAGATACTTTATTGATCCCGAGGGAAATTCATGTCATCTCATTTGAGGTATAGTTAAAGGCAAAGACCAAAGAAAGTCATTTTGGAGACATAAATATTGTTGTGCCTACAATCTTATTTGGAAAATGTTTACCTATTTAAATCCAATTGACTCACCGAGCCTGATTTTCTTTTACAACAAGTGGAGTCGCCCCCTACTGGTCTTCAGATAAATGCAGGTTTAAGGCACAGAAGTAATCGCATCTTTTTTCTTTTCTTTTTTTTTAAATCAAGTGACTTGTTCAGCTTCTTACTGCGTGTACTGTTTATGTTAATTACACAATTCTTAAAACCAAGCCATGTTAAATGTTTCTTGTCATGTCTGTTTTAATGAGTACGAAGCCAATCTTAAGTTGAGCGTGTGAGTCATCTTTTGTGAATGCATGAAGATTTTTAAAACTTCGATCATCTGGGGTCTACAGGTCCCAGTCTGTAAGAGGTGTTCCCTTTACTGATGCTAATTAGAAACTGACTGATAACAAACAGTTCTTCCTTCATTTCAAGGATAAATTGGTTGTGTCTTCTTTTCATTTGATCACACATCTCTGCTTTTAATGCCCACAGGAGCAGAGCAGATCTCGATGGAGGACTGCTGTAAAGATGGCCAGAAGCGTGGAAATGATAACCAGGACTGCACGTCACTCCCTCTTATCTCGGGGTCAACCACATGCATGTAAGCACATGTTATCTACCATGCTGCCCTCATTGATTGAACGTCTTAACATCATTAGATTTGTCTGGAGCTTGTTCAGATTTACAAGTCATTACCTGCTGAAGCATTTGTCATAATCATGCATTGCACCGCTCTTTCTGTATTGTCCCTAAGGAATTTGGCTTGTACCATGTTAGGGGATAACATCTACCAGATTACTTTACCTTACTCCCATAAATCTCCAGGCACATTATTCACTCCGTATGAGAGCGGGAAGCGCTAATCGTGATGGGATAATTACAGGTCTCCTGGTAACCCTAGAAGGTGTGCAGCCACAGGTTCAGGACTCCTAAGTCAGGGTGATCTGCTGCTTTGAACACTGATAGCAAACACATTTACCGTAGGAACCTAGGGTGATCCCAAATTTGTCCTAATTATAGTGTTAAATGAGGAATAGTGAGGGAAATGGCAGCGGTTTTGGAGGGAGCAGACTGGAAGAGAGGTGTGTGTGGGGGGGGGGGGTTTCAGAGAAGGGGTTTCAAAACCCCAGGAAATACCTCAGAGGTGAAATGCGACATAGAGGGACGAAGGAGAGAGGCAATAACAGGAAATCTGAACGATTACTCCAGACACCAAAGGGGAAAAGTATAAGAGAAAAATAGTAGGTAGAGGAGAAAAACAAGAGCTTGACTTTGCCCTTAAAAGGTTCTGCAGAGGAGGTGTGCACCCTGACGTGAATTTGAGATCCCCAGTAGTTTATGTGGAAAGAAGTTTCTGGTAAGAGTTGATAAAGAGGCTTGTTGGAAATGAGGGAGAGGAGGCAGAGAGGTAATATTACAGTGACACAGATCAAGACCAGACAGAAACAGTCATCCTCTCTTAACTGGGCGGACTGCATAACATCCAGAGCAAGACGACACAAAGGAATCTGAGTAAATAGAAACATTGAGCAACTGATACTTTGGTAACAATGAGCACATGTACTCGGGTGTGCTTGGTACAAAAACTCCTTTGCACGTGTTTATACGCAGGGTCGTGTCTACGGGGATGACTTGGGGTGACATGCCCCCCACACCCACCCCCAGAATATGATTGGCCAACCTGTTTGCCAAGGCCAAATATACTTTGAGATTTGCTTTGTCAAAGTTTGTTAAAATAATCAGTTTGCAAATGTTATACCAATCCAATAGTGGCTTTCTTAGCATTTTAGAGTGGCACCATTTCTTTTATTAGAACGTTTAATATTTCCCACAAATATTTCGTGTGACGGAAGAGGAATAGGTCTGCAAATATTGCTCGCAAACTCTTTGCAAACGTACATTTATAAGCACTGGCACATTACTAAGTACTGCTCGTTTTCAAGCAATTTTTAAGTACTTCAGTTTGAAATGAAATGGCTTGGGACACACATCTTCTTTTATGTGCTGAACGAATAAAGCTTATAAAGTGTATATGCTGCCACTCTGTGTGCTTGTGCGCGTGTATGTGTACACAAACTTGAGGCCACCCAGTACCACAGTATGGCCACCCCAGTCGCATATAAACGGTGTGTCTGGACACACCATTTATATGAATAATTGTATTGATTTTTGTATTTGTACATTTTATGATCAACATTTGCATATAAGTCACATTTTAAGGTTGGCTGCAATATGGTTTTTTTTATGATTTTACTTTGATTTCTGAGGGTAACCTGAGACCATTGTTCTTCAGTGACATCATTAACCCCAAGCAACCTGTATGTATTGGCAACTGTTGGCCACGCAGCTGTTCTAACAGGACACAGCATGCTTATTTTAAAGGAGCGGTTTGTTATAGTGGTTATCATTATACAAGCTATGTTTTGAAAAGGTCAACATGAAGAAGGAGTTGCGGAGGTGGACATACTGGGACTGGAAAAGTTGTTTAACTCTGGTCCAAAACAGCCGAGCAGAGGCCTCCGGGAGTGCTGCACAACCCAGTTTAACCCAAGTGATGTCAGTGCTGCAAATCACAATAAACCTCCACTACCCTCCTCTGAATTCACACAAGACCGACTCTACCCACTCATCAAGACGTTTTTAGTGTGACAACCCTGAAATCCCTGTCAGGCGTGCCTCGGGCTAATTTTAATGGGCTACTCTGTAAGGCAGAGCTGAATTGCACTGCAGAGGTTTTGGATGGAGCTGAGAATAAATGTGTTTTGTGCTTCTTCTTTTTTTTTGCTTTTTTCATGCTGACAGGATTGTGCAGGAGCAGTGCTGTGTTGCAGTGCTGGAGGATAACATGTGCAACACTGGCATCAACATGGCCAAAGACAAAGGAGTCTGCGATGCTTTGTTCACCAACACCTGCGAGACAAAGACTACAAAGGTGTGTCAAAAAGCCCAAAATAAATCAATACGTGCTTCAAAACAACACTTAACTCAATCTGTGTACAATATATCACTCTACTGGACAGCCAGTTTGGAGGGCTAATGATTAATGAAAGCTATAGTGTGTAGATTTGTGTATGTGTCTGTCGTGAGCAGGATGAGGCATGTCACTCTGGGGAGGAATGGAACTTGTTGCTGTCAGTACATTATAAATTCAGCTCTGACTCTGGGCTCTTCTGCAGGCGCACGTCCAAGCACTTTTCAGCCCATCTATGTTTTTTATTTAATTTCCCTCAGAGTGCCCCTTTATTTTCACAACACATTTCATACCAACACATCACAGAGATGAACGTTTGGCAGGGTATAGACGTTCTGGGATGCATGTTAGCACACTCTCTGGAAAGGATGAGATAATTGTCTGTGGGACGGCTTGTCTTTACTTGATCCACTTTAAAGTGCAGGTGCCAGCTCACGCTTAAAGGTGTTACCTGATATAAGACGAAAGATATGTTTGAGAAGAAGAAGATTTTATCCACTCTTCACAGTGGGCAATAGCTGGCCTTACACCGTCCAGAGGTTAAGAAAAACACTGCACCAAAGCAGCTATCAGTTTTACGAACACACTATTTGTCTTTCATGACAAAAATCTTAGCGTTAAGATGTCAAATTTAGCTTTATGCAAGTTAATGTTTTAGACTGTCTTGGCTATATGTGTATATAAGTGTGTGTCCCTGTTCCCTTTCTTAGAAATATTGTAGCATAAACTGCTGTAATACAATCAAAATTAGCGGCGCATGTTAACCATGTGACAACCTACGGAAGTGCAAAATCCTGCAATACGTCGAGTGTTCACTTTCTGCAGAAGCGCAGGCAGTCGCATACTCGCCCATTCAAAAATGGTTTAGGTGTTGAAAACAGTTCAGGAGAGCAAAGGAGGACTACAGATTTGGAGGATAAGTAAAGGCAAAATGTGACCTGGCCTGATTCAGGGAGCCCTGCTGACATGGTATTTTAAGCAGATTAAAACCACACTCACACTTTTTTTTTTTTACATGCAAAGCCTTCAAATATATACAGCCTCTCTTGTGTAAGCTGCCATGGAAAGAATGTCTTTCCAGATGTTGCCCACAACACGTTAAGTTTTCTAGGATAGTGTCAAGGTGACCACTGTTTGACATTTGACAGACCTATGGCATGCATCCAGTCGCTATTTATAACATAAACCAGATATATCAAACGTGGCTTCATTTCAGGTATATTACTTTATTGCACAAACTTAAACACAAACACACCCTTCACACAGACTCTTTACAACTCCCCTCCCCCCCTTGGACTGACATTACCAGGCTGCCATAATGATTGATAGAGTTTGCTTCTGCAAAGGGGGATGATGTCATCTTGTCACCGTCTGTCAGCCCGTCTTCTTACTGATATGCAACTTATCTTCTGTCACTCAGTCTTGCAGGATCCTGTCAGTCCACTAGACTTCTCAATCAAACTCCTTTCTACCTGTCTGGTTGATTGAGAGCTTGGATTTCTGTCTGAAGTACACCAGCCCCATTTTTCACTGTAAATCTCTGCAGCGTTTTTACAAAGCAGCATCATCCTACAATCTTCTTTTTTACAGTACTTCCTCCTATTCAACACTTCTCCATATGTGTGACGTAATGCAGTGATGTTTTCCTTCTGCAGGTTAAGTTCACATTATGCACATTCTTCTATTGTCTTCTGCAGATGTGCTGTGACTGTTGTCTTCTGGGCAAGGCCACCCTGGAGCAGGGCCTCCCCTGTGACCACAGCCTGTCCGTTAGCTACCAGTGTGGTCTGGTATCCAGGGCTTGCTGCGAGTATGGAACCCAAGATAACCAGACCACGCCCACAGGACAAACTGAATGTGGGTGGGAAAAAAACAACAATGGCATAGGCTAAACATTACTTTCTTGAAGTTAGTTTTGCATTTTAGGAGGCATCTTTTTTAAGAATCTCAAAAATAGACATCTGGCCTAATGCGTTGGAAGTCTTTCAATCTTAGTGGAGAAAGAGACGAGGGAAGACCAATTTAGTGTTGCTATCAAAACTCTGCTAGATGTTGATGATCATTGTTTTTTTGTCATTGCTTCAAGGAAAATAAGTTAGTTAAAACATTTTGCAATATATTGAAATGATCAGGGGCTTCTTAGGGATGTCTTTTTCTGTAATATAGAGACATTAAGTGCAGACAAAAAATCTCTGTTGTTGTCAAACACTGGCTAACACTGCCCTGTGTTGTATACATATATATTCATAGTTTATTACTCATTGCTCTGAATGATCATGTGGTGCAAATTTAGAAACATCTTCGAAGGTGTCAGGGAAGCTTTTTACTGTAAAACTAAATCTTCAGGTATCAAGATCTCAACTTTGGGACAACACTGCCCCCTGTTGGAAGTATATGGTCACTGCTTGTTGGTCCTTGCTTCAATTGTTTTAAAAAAAAAGGTTCAGTCATCAACATTTTTAAAGGGATCAGTGCTACTTTGTGATGTAAAATAAAGGCAGGAAGTATTGAAATGTGCAACTGATTTTGGGACACTACCCCCTGATGGATGCATTTAGTCTATGCGTTTTTGGTAATTGCTTTCAGGTATTGAAATAGGTTAATTGATAACAGGTGTTCGGGCTCCCTCTTAGTGTCAAATAAAAGTAACCTATTTATTTATTGTGGATATTAAAGTGCCTTTGTTCCTGTCAAATATGAGCCAACACTGCCCCCCTCTGAATGAACATGGTCATTGCGGTCAGTCATTTCTTATAACTAAAACATGGTGTTACTCGTAAGCAACATATTCACAGGTCTTAGGGCTTCCTCTTAATGTGAAATAGAGGCATTAGAAGTAGAGTTGATAGTTTGGATGATATTGTTAAATGTAGATCACTACTGCCCCCTGTTGGATATCTACAATCATTGCATTTTTTTCATTGCATTGAATACTCGAAGGAGGTTTTAAATAACCACTGTACATATTGGATGGTCTTTAGGCTGCGTCTTTATAATAAAAAATGAAAGTTTAAGTTTTAAAGTCGAGCCATTTAATGTACAAATTTGAGCTGTGTTCTTTTCTCTTTTTTTCATGCAGTACCAAATCAGGATGAAACCAAAGAAAATGGAGATAATTCAGTACTAACTGATCAGTGCAATGGTATGAAGTGAATTTATAATAGTTTTGTTTTCCATGTCCAGTGTCAGTATTCATCATGTTTTTATATTCCTTTCAGGGAAGTGTGCTCATCACTGTGTGGGCAATCACACCTGTGTCTGCTTCAAAGGCTACAAACTCAAACCAGATGGAAAGAGCTGTGACGGTATGCAATCCTCTTACCAGTTCCCACTTTTGAATTTGAAGTTGTTTTGCTCTGCAAGCTTTCAGTTTGTATGAAAAAAGATTCTCTGCTTTCAAACACATACAGATATCAACGAGTGTTTGCTTGGGGCCAGTAATTGTCGAGGAGGAGAGCGCTGCATCAACACAGAGGGCTCATTCCGCTGTCAGAGAGAGGTCAGCTGTGGGACCGGCTATGAACTCACTGACAACAACAACTGCAAAGGTCTGTCAACCTGCGCCTGGTTTCTTGTAGCCTCTGGAGCACATGTTCAATTTTCCCCTTTTTTTTCTACATAGATATTGATGAGTGTGAGACAAACATCCATAACTGTGGACCAGAGTTTGAGTGCCAAAACACCCAGGGGTCGTTCAGATGTCTCCCTAAGGTGAAGTGTGGTGGTGGATTTATCCAGGACGCTCTCGGCAGCTGCATTGGTAATCGATCTTTACATACTCTATCAATCCTTGAGAGAAATCTTAGTTTTCTCTCGGTTATTGAAAGACACACACATAGACTCGCAATACAAACATGCACAAACAGTGGAGAGCTGTCAGTGTGGGGCTGCTACACACTGCTAGACAGGGCTTGGGGGTTAGGTGCCTTGCTCGAGGGCGCCTCTGCAGTATTGAAAACTTCCATATTTTTTGGTCCATAACAGGACTCGAACTGGCGACCCTCTAGTTCCAAACTGAAGTCCATATAGACTAAGCTACGGCTGCCCCCAAGCATATTACAACAGCCCTTCACAATAAAAGATTTTATTTAAAAAAATCTATCTATAAGTGATTTTTGAGATGCTAAGTGCAGTGTGCTACAATAAACAGTGAATAAAAAGCAGCTTAAATCTAAAAAATAGTTATTCGTAATTAAACCATTAATAATGCTTTAATAAAGGATTAATCTTAGAGCGATCACATTTTTAAAATTCTATTATTTTTCTATAAACATAAAAATTGTAAGGCTTTTATTTGGGATTTGGTCTTGAGCTGATAGTGTTTGACTTGCTATTTGAACTTCACCCGCCTTTATTTTAAAATAAAGAAAGGACCATCTGGCAGGTAACTCTTGAAATGGATCTTAATAAAAACATACACACACAAGGTGGATCTTACTTTGGACTGGTCTGCTGAGCTGTCCAGTGTCATTCTTATCCATCACTGTGACTACAGGGAAACACTGCACAGTCTTATCTACGGTGTGCCTAAAGGGACAAAATAGCTCCAGTTAATCTCGATTTGAAAAATGAACAATTCAGACAGCCTAGTTAATGCTGACAGCCCGAGATGATCTTCAACACTTGGGATACTTTATAAACTTTCTCATGCCACACTGAGTCAGGAATCTCTTTTCTCATATATTGCACTGTATACACAACATGTAGCTGATCATGTATCTGCAATCGAACAGCCACATTCCTTTGTATTCTTAAAAATGGTATATTTAGTGAATGTAACAATTCAATTACTTGTCTTGTCTTTGTTTTCAGATATCAACGAATGTGTCAGTCAGACGAGCCCATGCCACCGAGGGCACATCTGTATCAATACCGTTGGCTCCTACATCTGCCAGAGGAACTCTGTGAACTGTGGTCGAGGATACCACCTGAATGACGAGGGCACACGCTGCGTTGGTACGGCTGATAAAGTGACCAAACAAGATCAAACTGCAGTCTAAGAAATACGATTTTGAAAAAGTTCAGAGGTGAAAATAAAGGATTAGAATCAGGTTGTTGCGAGTCAGGAACAAGAACAGTATGGTTTGAACAGCGGTAGTAAATGCAAACATAGGTGGGTATGCAGATGAGGACAAAAAGACGAGGTCGACAGGTGTTTGTATTCCTCTCTACAGATATCGATGAGTGTAAAAGTCCTGAGAAGGTCTGTGAAGGTCATGGTTGCATCAACCTGGTGGGCTCCTACCGCTGTGAGTGCGAGCCTGGGTACATCTTCAACAGCATCAGTCGGATCTGTGAGGGTAAGAATGTGATAGATAACACTTCAACTACTTATATAAGTGGATTAATGTCCCTGGCATGTTAATACAACAACAAAAAAATGATTTGTAGTTTTAGTCAGAATTCACTTACTCTGACTTTGTCATTTTTTGACTCTGTGTTTTAGATATCAATGAATGCAGGCACTACCCCGGCCGTCTCTGTGCCCATAAGTGTGAGAACACTCTGGGATCCTACAAATGTAGCTGCACTACCGGCTTTAAACTATCTGTTGACGGCAGGAATTGTGATGGTAGGAACAATCTCTTAAGCAGAAGAAGAGCAACTTTTTTCTAGATTGTGTATTTGTATGCTTTGTGGGCAGATATTCTCATTGTCAGAAAATAATTACTCCTGTTCATATCCGACATAGATCGGTTCTAATTAGTTTTGGTTTAGTTGGTTGCTTTTGAACATGCTGAAAATACAAAAATTCAAACTCTATACCAGGAGTAGGACTGTAACATCTTTAGTTTAGTTTTCAGTTTAGTTTATTTGAATCAGGGATGATGTACTAAAAAACTTGAGAAAACGTGCTTTGTACAAGATTTGGTAACTAAATGTTTTGCCATCTGAGTCCCTGTGCAGATGATGGCAAAAGTAAAATACAGACAGACAGACACACACTCACACCTGCACACACGCACACACATTTCATACAAAGAAGAAGAACACCGACCAACACACTGATATCAAAACATTAATTGCAGAGAAGTTTTCCATATGACAAACAAATCCTGACAAGATTTTTTTTTACTTCATGGGAGAAAGTGTGGAAGTCTGTGCAACGCATCGTAGTACTTGGGAGTTTATTTAATTATTTAATGGCTTTTTTAAAAAAAAATTATAAGTCCTTACAATTTCATTGTTGTCAGTAACTAAAGAAATGCATCGAAATTAGTGGAAAAAATTCTACCAGTCATTCAGGTAAAAATGACAACTAATATCCAAAATAAATCTCTGTGTCTCAGTGATCTGAATTCAAACATTTGTATAAAGTGGAGTACAGCTGTTCTTGTATCAGGACATTTTCAAATAGGATCCAGTGCTCTGAAGGTGAAGTTTTTTTTTTTATTCTGATCACTTCTGTACATGAATAAAAGTTCAAATGGCTCTTTTTTTTCTTGTGTAGATCTGAATGAATGTGAGGCGAACCCCTGCAGTCAAGAGTGTGCCAACGTGTACGGCTCCTATCAGTGTTACTGCCGCCGCGGCTATCAGCTCAGTGACATCGATGGCATGACTTGTGAAGGTACAAATAACCAATTTGAACTGGAAACTACGGCAACACATCAAAAAATATTTCATCCTTTTTATTACAAAGTTTACAACAGTTTGATCTGGATTCAGTTTAGTAGCTTCCAGGTGCTCAAATCTGCAATAATAAAGTCTGCATCAGTTTAAACATACATTAAAGTAACTACCTTTATGAAAATGCAAAAAGATGTAAGTACTATCTGGTTTGTCTTTGTTTCTGTGACATCTCTAGACATAGACGAGTGTGCTCTGCCCACTGGAGGTCACATTTGCTCTTATCGCTGTCATAACAGTCCTGGCAGCTTCCACTGTTCCTGTCCTCTCAGTGGCTACACTTTGGCACCTAATGGACGCAGCTGTCAGGGTAAGTTCTCTTTAATGGCTTGTCAAATATTAGTTGCCATTAACATTGTTTTTTCTATTGTTTTGAAACGTGCTTTTTTTCTAACTTTTGACTGTTTTTCTTGCAGATATTGATGAATGTGTGACGGGCACACACGGATGCACATTAAATGAGAGCTGCTTTAATGTACAGGGAGGATTCAGATGTCTGTCCTTTGAGTGTCCAAACAACTACAGACGTGCAGGAGAGATGTGAGTACTTTGGTTTCGTCCCTGTGGTAATACACTGACACATATTTAACTTGTTAACTGATTATTTATTTATGTAGGGACAGATATGTAACTTGTGACCCCAAACCATGAATACAAGTTATTTGTGAATGTCCTTGTATGGATGGGCCTTTAAATACAGAAGAAAGTAATCAGCAACAAAACAAGTTCCAGTACAAAAACTAACAATCTCATCAATTACACATAATCCAAGATACAAACAGTAATTATAGAGAAACCATCTACTATGAAGCTACCAGATCATATATGGCTACATAGCTAAGATCTGTTCAAAATGTTGACAAATGTATGAATTTGTTTTTTAATTTTAATCAAGAGATCATCAGTACAGTTGTCAGAGCCGTGTTAACATCTTGTTGACATGGAAGGGACGGTCTTGCGTATAAAGCTATTTTAGTCAAGGACTAAAAAAAAAAGAAAAAAGAATAATACAGCCTACTCACTGCTTATTCAGATGACACGTGTTTTGAGATCACGTCATTCCTCGTCAATTTATGTGCAATGTGAAACTATAAATTAACCAAAGTGTGCTAACATTAGCCTGCTAACACAACAATGCAGGCCAAAAGGAATTGCAGCTCAAGCCAAGGACATTTTTTCCGCTGCTTGGTGCTTACTTATGGTGCGTTCTAATAGATAAATCCTTCATGCGGCCGCGTGTGGAGAGGGGTTTGGAGGCGCTCCACTGGAGGAGAGCAAAGGCTTCAGAATCACGGGGGTGTCACTAAAAAGCAGTTTGTTTTGGTTTTCTGCTGGTCTTCGAGGGCAACATCTACTGGATCAAAAAGTCGCACATTTTTCCTTTAATATAGGATCAAAACTAAGCACTTTTTTTCTTCTCAGAACACGACCCTGATGTGATCTTATGCGTCGCCTGTTCTTACAGTAAAATGAGAAATAATAGACACTGAATACACACTTCAGCAAAAATAATTTCACACATAAAAGACCTGTACCTCACAGTCAAGTCGGAATGATCGTCCCATCAAGAGCTCTTTGAACACCAGTAAACACTTCCAGGCCTTTTAAACTGACCCGTGTTCATGTGAATGGATCAAGGCTCTGCATGTCCAGTTTGCACAAAGCTGGAATGACTTCAAAAGAGTTTTTGGCTGTAGCATGTTGTGTTGTTTCAGAATGATGAAATGCATATGGATATTTTCTCATTGGCTCGTTTACATTAGAGGCTGCGTTTGATCACCCGGTGACAGAAGTTCCCGCATGACCCCACAAAGAGCACCATGACTGCCCTGTGAAGTATTACGCTGCAGACTGATGTTCCTCCCACTGCATGTCCTGCACGGCAAATGAAATTTACACCTGGTCTCTCTTTCTCTCTGTGCCTGTTTTCTGTCGTGTTTCGTCCTTTCTTTTTTTCTTTTTTTTTTTGTCCCCTTCTCTCTTTTTGCAGTCGATGCGAACGCTTGCTTTGCAATGAGTCTGTCGAGTGCCTGACCATGCCAATGAGAATAACTCACTACTACCTCACCTTCCCTACCAACATCCCCGTCTTCACCAACATCTTCCGCATGGGCCCCTCGCACACTGTGCCCGGCGATGACATCCAGATTGCTATCGTCGCCGGCAACGAAGGCGGTTTCTTCAAGACAGACCGGGTGCCCAATGGCGGCGTGATGTCAGTGGCAAAGCTCATCAACCAACCGCAGGACTTTGATCTGTCTCTGGAGCTGAGGCTGCGTCGCTACGGCACGCTCAGCACGTACTTGGCTAAGGTGCTGGTGTTTGTTACCCAGGAGGAGCCCAGATTTCCTTACAATCCCCTTCTAGAATAAACACAAGAGTAACACGCTGACGCAAGTTACTGCACTCTTAAAAAAGGATGTGTCATAAGCAAAAAAAAAATAAAAAATGTGCAAAATCCATCCAAGACTACAATGGATTATGTTCTTTGAACCATTGAGTATCATGTGTAGAACATACTGTATAGATAGAAGCAGGAAAACGATAGGTGTAATCCTTTATCTGTATAAATCTACTGATGTAGATGGGAGTGGCAGGTGCACACAAAGTCATTCCTTGATTAGTAGTTTGTGGATAATGCATGTTTAATGTTTCGGCTCCATGCCTTATAGTTGTGTAAAAGCTGACGCATCGTTTTTTAAGAGTGGTTAAAAAAATTGTTGACACACAAAAATCGAAAGCACTATTTTTTTTTGTAGTATTACAGCATCTTACCAAATCAACTTTTTTACACTATTGAATTGAATGACCATCATTCAGCAGTAGGAATGGGGTCCACTTGAATGTATTGTCTTGGAGGAAGGGCATCCTGGTAGCCTCTAGGTGGCGTTCTAGGTCAGGTTAAATAAATCCCAAGTCTGCCTATGACTGAGTGTCAATTGATGGTGGTTGCATGATAAAGTCTGACGTTCCTTCAGTATTTTATGTTTTTTTTGTGTGTGTTGGATGAACAGTTTTCTATTAAAACTGAAATAGAAGTAACACATGTTCAAGTCCAATCCCGTTTTTCATCATGGTGCATTGAGAAGTAGCAAGTACAGCAAAGGGAGCTGTGAGGAATGTGAGGGCCAAATCCCAGATGGAGGCATATAGATATCCTCACATAGTGTCATATGATGTCTGTTCAAACAGTATCGATGAAAAGGATATCAAATGATCTATAGCTTAATAGTTGTTTTTACTTTTGTCGGAAGTTGCTGAGCTTTAAAAACCCGATAAATAAGGTCTTTTAAAACCCAATACAAGCTCTTAAATCAACTATATAAAAGCTTTATTGATATTAATAACATTTCCGATGTTAAGTTTGTTATGCTTCTTGATGATTTGAACAATTATGTCTGTACGCAGAAGGAAACTTCAATCATCAGAAAAAGAAAAAGTTTTCATTTTAGATAGACAGAACATTCTTCTGTAAGCCAAACTCTTGAGTAATATACAATGTGTGCATCTCCAATATTCAAGACAAAACTGAGCCAGTTTAGGGCTTTTATTGCTTTCTTACTTCCACTTCCTAAACATCGGTTACTTTGCACCACAAATTCATCTTTCTGTGGCAGCTATTTTCATGCCCATCTCTTTACCTCATGTCATATTTTCAGCTTAATGTAAAATGCACAGTTTTCCACTGCATTCTGTGGGTGTAAACCCCAAAGCAGACTGATAATCCAAATGAAGGCTGAGTAAGTGACATGCGATGGGATGCAGTGGCAACAGAAAGGGAAATGTGCACCAGCAGGAGAAGGTATAAATAGTCTGACATGCTGTGAGGCTGCTGCCTGAGGGCTGTGGCTTATAATAACTGTAAATTCAGATGTCCTAGGTTCCTCCTGTCCTGAGCTGTCAGGGCCAGTAAGGATGCACTCGGTCCCTGGTGGGGATATCCTTAAAATAAGAACATAGTGGCGCACAGAAGGTTTTTTCCTCCTCTCTGACATTGAGTTATGGGGCTCTGGGCTCTGGCCGGTGGTCTGAACAATTTGTGGTACAGCAACATCACCGCGCACAGAATGAATGATGCCCTACAGTGTTTGTGTTGGGGCGTTATCAATGTGCTGACTATAAATAATAATTACCAAAAAAATAAAAGGCCTTACGCTTGACCAGAGGACTTTCATCCAAAAAGTCTGTTTTTCTTTCTGGTCTGAAAGTATTGGGGTTTTTCTCCTGGGCTGGGCCACGTGAGACATGGAGCGATGCAGAAGACACGCATTTGTGCATGTACACACACACACACACACACACACACACACACACACACACACACACACACACACACACACACACACACACACAATCATTATACAAACAGAAGCATGTTTGCATGCACAAATCACACATGCACAAATGACACTCGCACAGACACACATGCAATTTGGTCACAGATCTATTTGCACAAACACGTGGGGCTGTAGTAAGCTCCACTTGCTTCCCCTGCTTTGAAGTGCCCATCTGTGTTTAAGGGGGGGCATTTCACCCTGGGTCATTATCTTCTCGTAAATTTACTTTCTACCCCAACAGAGCTTTCACCTTGTCCTCTAGAGCCCCACTCTGGCCTTTCTGCAGCTCAGCCTGCAGTATTTTAAACTAGAAGAACATTTTGTGGGTTTGGCCTGGGCCAAAGCAAAACTTGGACCTAGCCGCTAATTGCTAATTACAAGCCCCTACCCAGTGGTGGCTTGACTTTTTGTCAGGGGCTTCTCTCCTCGCTCAACGTGGAAGGAGCCCTGCAACCCAAGCCGGGCCTGTGCTTTGAGCTGCAGCCTATAGGTCCCCTGAGGAACTCCAGAGATCTACGGCTCACATGACTCACAATGAGGCTATAAGGCTGCCATGCACATTAAGTGGACTTATACATGGCAGCTTGGCTGTTTTTATAACCCAATATAACCGTGTACTGACTTGTCTCCTCTGCGAAGACAAAGCTTCAATTTAAAATCTTGGATGTCAAAGTCGGGGCTTTTATTTAGATTCAATAGCGCTTTATGATCACCAGTTCCACATGGTTTCAAAGACAAACCCTTGATTTATGAGCTTGTTAATGCCGCATGAGCCTCTTTCAGACTCTCATGTAGCAGACAGGTAGTGAATAGTGATACTTCAGGTGGTGTTAGCCTTAGGAACCAGCAGGGGCCCTCCATTCCCTCCGACCTGTCAGTGATTAGTCTGTGGAATAAACAAAGCCCTAAATAATAGGATGAGAGCTGCCCCGGGGAGAGGTTGGGGAGTTGTCTAGTCATGTTGCTCACAATTTAGGAGACTTTTAGAACACTCCCCCGCCACATAAATCCTCCTCAAGAGATTATCTGATGTGAAGCCGGGGATGTTCAGCAAATCCAAATATTTTCCTGAGCAGGTTGTGGATCATTCTCTGTGAGTGGAGTAATTCATTTCCCACAATGCTTGAAAAAGTGCATCAGAAACGCATCAATGGCAGTGCTTGTCTCCACAGGCTGCAAAGTTTGGTTTCAGCATGAACTTTTTGGCCATTGTTGGTTTAATATTCCAAACCACATAGAAATTTGATTGTTTTAAATGTTGACTGCTATAGCCATTATCCGTGGCGAGCCAGTTGAGTTATCCCTCTGAGTTCATGATCACGCCACGGGGTGCTCTTAAGGATGTTTTGAAAACTAAAAGGTGGCTGACTCTTTAGTCTTTATGCAGACATTTACTAGAGGTCAGAGGCCATGTGTTTGTTTTTTCCTTTTTTTTTGTGGGTGTGTATGTTTGTTCTCTACTTTAGAGTGGCGAGGCTTGAACGCTCTGACACCATCCGCTGTATAAAGAACTGTCAGCCCAACGACGTCGCCTGTGTTCTGGACCCCACACACTCTGTCTCCCACACCTTCATTTCCCTGCCCACGTTCAGAGAGTTCACCAGGCCAGAGGGTAAGAAGGAGAATTTTTATGTTCCTACGGTTTGGAGTAATCCAGTAAGGGCAGCAAAATTGAGGGAAACTGTGAAAAAATAAAAATAAAAAGGGACAAAATGACAGGCGGTCATGACGCGTGCCCCATGTACAAGGATGTAGTCCTCCTTACAGAGGCCGTGTATTCAAATCCAGCCATGGCCCTTTGCTGCATGTCCCTCTCTCTTCCAACATTTCCTGTCTCTCTTTAGTCGTCCTATCTATTAAAGTCAAAATGAGGCTAAAAATATATATTAAAACATAAATACAAATCTTATAATAAATACTCATATTTTAGAGAGGAAACTCATTTTTATCCTCCAAAATGTTGAGTTCAAGAATAAAATGTGCTTAATTGTCTATACCTCTTTGAGTTTTGACAACTTATTTCAAATAAAGCACTCAATAGAGCTGCATCAAAGGTAATCACCAGGTAATAAAAGAACAGTCGCAGCCAGCATTGCACCCTGGAAGCTTCAAAAACCAAGACTTAAAACCATCATCTTTTTCTTTGTATCCTACTTTTCTACATTCTAACTATCATTCGAAAAGAAAGATTTGTGGCTTCAATTACTGAGAGAACATCCTGTTACATTCTTTGGAAACAAGTTTGAAAACAGTATGCTATCTTGTGTTTTCCTAGTGTCAATGTGATCCTCCTCCTTTTTTTTTCTCTTTCGCTCTACTCTATCTCTTCCCAAATCTCCAAGCTCCCATCAAATGTGTTTCCCTGCAGTTGTCAGAATCCATTCTTCTTCCTCTGACCCCAGAATTAACTCTTCCATGATGTCCTCCATGCAGTCAGAGACCAAGTTCCATGCTGCTTGGTAATCACTCGCAAAAAGTGACAGCTGACAAGCATCTATTGGCTGGAGTGTAGGCCATGTTTCAGACACACTCTTGCTCAACGTCATGGGAAGTTTAGCTCATTTCTCGTAAGCTCTGAGCCTGGGTGCAAAGAACCCAAGGCCCCTCAGCCAAACGGCATTGAAAAGCCTCAACCTTAATGTGACCCTCTCAGTGTACAGCAAAGACACACATTTCCATTTCCCGTTTTATTGCCTTTGTCTTAAAAAAAAAAACAAAAAGGAGGAGAAAAGAAAAGAGTTGGCACTAGCAAAGCGGCAATCCCAATGTGACTGTAGAGCTTCATGCTACTAAAGCTTGTGTGCCTCATTGTTATCGTCCAACAGAGATTGTCTTCCTGAGAACGACGGTGCCGGCTTACGGGTCCTATCACTTAGGCAGTTACGACGTCATGTTTGAGATCCTGGAGGGCAACGTGGAGAACGCCTTTGACATCTCGAAGCGGGTGGAGAATGGAATGTATGTGGGTGAGTACGGAGATTTGACTTTGCTGTGAAGTCTGGATGAAACAAGCTAATGCAAACATTAGCAACAAAAGCAGCTTTAACAGGCAGCCTGACAGGCTCCTTGACTGGAAATTGCACTTTTTTTAAACAAAGGAGGCGTTTTTTCCTTTCCAATCTTCATTTTTAAATATGTGTGTGTGTGTGTGTGTGTGTGTGTGTGTGTGTGTGTTTTATTGCAAATCAAACTCACATGTGCACACTGAGAAGGGACACAGAAAAATCTCCCCTGAGGAATGTCTGGATGCCCTGACTAAACTACATCTGACACAGCCTGCTACAGTCTGTGCAGTCATGGCATCATGTAGCTGTCATCGTCTTCATGGGGTATCTCAGCATCTGTGTCTCTACAAGGTTGTCCTCTGAGTGGCTCTTCTGGACAGGCGCAGGCCTGTTTCAGTCCCACCAAATATTTGGCATCAATTTTTACACTCTTGTGGTCAGACAAAGCAGCATTTAATTCACTTATCTATGGCTATGCATATCCAGAGGAGATTGTTACTTGCCACAATAACTTAGTGTGGTCTGAATGAACGGGAATGCAGTGTATAAACCAGCAATTGTGTATTCAAATGCACATTTGCATGATTGATTACAGTTGACAAGCATTCATCATAACTACCTGTTCAGCCACCGCAAGAATGCAAAAACTAGCTCTCAAGTCGTAGCAGTAGATAGCACCTTCAGCGGTGTGTAACATCAACCCATTCCTGGGTGAAGCCATTTCCATCCTTCAGTCTGAGGGTGACCCAGGGCTGCTGCTCTCCTGTTAGAGAGCTGATCTGAGCCTCAGCTTTTAGTGGAGGAGGTTGTTGGGTCCATCTAGGTTTTTTTTATTTTGATTTCATTTTTTTGTTTCGTGCAGAGGCAGGCAGGGTGGTAGTGAAAGGACAGCATCTGCTTCTTTTTCTTCTCTCGCTGATGGATGAAGGGATGGCCCGTTGGTATGCACATCTGTCTTTACAGAATGAGATGAAGAGGAGGGAGGAGGAGAGAGTGTGACTGTCGCTGGTTCGGGCTGGATTGTGGGTGCACGCAAGTGTTGTACACTTGTGCAGAAACAGATGTTTTCTCATTAGATGTACCAAAATTCTGACAAAGCAATGAGAAAAAAAAGCAATAATTGACACAATTTGCAGTTAAAGCAGTTGGAATGATTTTATACTGTCATATAATATTTTGTTTTAGTTGGAGAAGTCTGATTCTGCATGAGAGATAAGCCTTATTGTGCAATGTTTCATTGACTATGTCTTTTTATGTGTGTAAAAAAGCTTTAGGAGAAATTGCCTGTTTATAGTGGTGCTCGTTTGCAAGGGCAAGTGTGTGTGTGTGTGTGTGTGTGTGTGTGTGTGTGTGTGTGTGTGTGTGTGTGCGTGCGCGCACGCACGCAAAAGTACAGGGAATAAAATTCCAGCGAGAGAAGGACAAAGAGAGAAACTGTGATTGAATGAAAGAGGAAAGAGAGAGAAAGAGAAATATGTGCAGAAGTAATCCTGGGTGCTTTGCTTCATGTGGTTAAATGTATTGTTCCATTTCCCCACGCTAGGCCTCAGTGTCTCGCCGAGCATTAGAGCACTTAAACCGACGACCACATGAAAGGCGTGTTTGTGAGGAGCCACTTCTCTCCCAAACCCGTTTGATGGATGCTTATTGGATGCAGCTCTTGCATGTTAGCACCAGTTTCCCCATCACATATTCAAATTGAAGCCCTGTGCACTGGAGCTTTTCGGTCACCGCCTGCACGCCGTGAAGTGTGGCGTCCGCGGTGCAATGAAGGCCCTCTTGGTTTTATTTAGTGGGCCGTGCTGCTGGTGCTTTGGCCCGCAGATGCTGCTGTTGCGTAACCATTGTATGAAGCCCGCTGACGTGTCACTTAAGGAAGCTTAGTTTCCAGTATCTCCAGTGTCTCCAACAGTGGTATTACAGCTTGGTGGGATGTGAAGAGAAGCAGACTTTGAGGCTCCACTAATGAACAAGTGCGTGAACTCATGCAAACTTTGGTCCATTGTTTTTGGCCGCTTTTTGCATTTTCGAAAGGGACAAAAGAGGCAATTAGCAATCCTGAGAATCTGCTGCTAAAATAAAAAATGGAATCTTAAAAGGTTTGATTGGCTGACGCTCTTTTCCGTTCTGCTCACTTATACTGTTTTAAACAGTCTGTTGCACACACAATCATGCAGTGTCTTTATAGACGTATCCACACCGAGGCTGACAGTACAACAAATTGTGTAAGAACAGCCTCAGTCTTTCCGAGTTCAGGTCATCCATCACTGGCTTTCCCAGCACTATCGCATCTGGAAGACAACCCTGGCAGACCTTATACGCATCTGTTCAAACACAGCCAATCCTCTAGTTCTTGGGAAAGACAATCCGAACTAACTAAACCTTTACAGATCCTCAAGACAACAACAGTAGCTCTTGGTTGAAAATCCCTAAAGGTATGCAGACACGGACGATGTCTTTATCATCCTTGCAACAGAGACAACATTCATATCATATAGAAAATCAGAAACACAAACAGTGAAGGCATTACTCATGCTAACGCTGTCATCCACTTCTGATTGGCGACAGGTTGTTTGGATTGGGTTGATAGTGGGATGATTGATTCTGGCAGTCAGCAGGTGGATGGATGAGTCCTCCCTTTGAAAACACTGGAGAACAGTGTGGTCTCTGCTGGAAGCACAGGGTTGAGTCCGAGGCTGAGTCTCTCAGCTTTCACTAAATGCTGCTGTGTGTCCTGTTTTCTAATCCGTCAGAAACATACATACATCATTGTAGGGATCAATGTTGTCTTTTCTTCCCGGTAAAGGTTACATGAGCTAGAGAAGCATTTTTTAACATTCATGTAACAAGGTCAGTGTTCTAAGCATTCTGGGTTTTTTTCAGCTTTGCTTGAACCTTTACAAAATACTGGTATACAAAACATTTTGTATGTATGGTAAAGACACGAAAGACAAACCACTGAGGTCAAAAAGAAGAAGAAGAAGAAGAAGAAGATTCTTTATTTGTCATTGATACAGTACAGGTACAAGTACAACGAAATGGCTTTTTGGTCGAGGACCGGTCTGCAGCGATACTTCGCGCTGACCTTCATACGCCGACCTTCATACGCCCCAGACGCAGCAGGGGGGAGCACTTTGGGGTTAAGTGTCTTGCCCAAGGACACAACGGACATGTTGCTCGCAGGAGCTGGGGATCGAACCCTCGACCTTCCGATTGAGGGACGACGACTCTACCAACTGAGCCACAGCCGCACCAGCAACGCTTCTAGTACAAATATCAACTTTATTAACAAATTACGCCCGTCTAATTTTTTGATAATGTTGATCTTCGTAGTTCTACATGAATTTGAATTAATCACAAGATACTTGTGCCTTCATGAAAAAGGAATGTGCTTGATATAGAAAGCCATCATTTTATCTGTGCCCTGACACCCTACTGATACGTTACATTACCTACTGCATGGCCCTTAAATGATGAATTGAAAATGGATTTTGAACTTTTATTGTGCTTTCCTTGTCTTCTTACTACTCAAAGTGCTTCACACTTACCCACTGGTGGAAGGGTGTTGCTATGTAAAGTGTCTCTCAGTATTATCTAATCCAATCAGACACATTCATACATAGCCCAAGGACACAGAGGACATATTACTGCAGGACCTGAGGATCAAACCTATTGGTTAAGAGGTGACTACTAATAGCCCACAGCCACCTTCAGTGGTCAGTAGTGCACTGAATCTTGTGCATGGAATGAAGCAGCTTCATGCTCTTTTCTATTTGCTTTTTTGCCTCTCAGTCATTGATACTTTGCACAAGTCAAATTACACGAAGCATTAATATAAAGGCAAAAACTCTGAGTATAGCATCAGAAGCTGTTGCTTAGTGGGGAGCTCTCTTATGGGCCAGCTGCTGCAGTTGGTAGACTTTTCGTCTCTCAGCTGGAAGGTCGAGGGTTTGATCCCCAGCTCCTGCAGCAACATGTCCGCAGCAAAACACTTGCTTCCGCTGCTTTGTCGGCGGCAAATGAATGGGATTAGTCATCTGATGGTCTCACTACCACTGCCATCAGTGTGTGACAGGGTAGGTGGGTTATGTGGTGGAAAGTGCTTTGAGTCCATTTGCCATTTTACCACATCCTCTAACATTATGTTCTTCCCTCTTTGAACACCACCACACCTCCCAGTCCAACAGGGAAAGTCTCCTGCTGTGTGGTTCATATGTGAACAGGCAAGTCAGGGAAGATTTCAGGGGCAGTCTGTCCTCCAAATTTTCTGAAGTACCTGTGTGGAAAAAGTCTTAAGCCTCTATTTCCTTAATGTCTTTCTCAGACTGAAAAATGGTGATTGTCTCCAATAGCTGGTGGTTCTGAGATTGGTTGATGAGTATCAATGTGAAAAAATAAAACTGCAATTTAATCTTTAGCCAAACATGTAATGAAATAGGTGGCACATGACTCTTGACTTTATGACTTGTAATGAGTTATTATGTCTTGGAAGGATTCTGCTGTGCCATAAATCTAATTGTCTAATTTTTGTAGAAGGAGCTAAACCCATTATGTCGTTTTTATGTTGGTATTATTTTAATACCAACATATAATACATCCTCTCTTCGTGAATTACGCCCATCCTCTGGAGAATTTTTAAATCTGATACACTGCAGCTAAATTCCCTTCATTTTTTAAATGCAGGTGGAAATATGCCTTTGCGGTTTATATCCTATGCAGAGAATAAACTCTTTTTGAATTACCATGGGTACAGGGCGGGCAGCCAGTAAGCCAGACAGAAAGATGAATGGAGGAGGAAGTTTGTCTGTGTGCAGGTAGTCTGTGCAGCCGTCCACAGATGCTGGAGGAATGTGAGCTGACTGTGTGAGACATGACTTCTTCAGAGTCGGTGCAGCTTGTGGCTCTGGCTTGTGGCTGTGCTGCTGAGGAGCTGAAGACAGCAGTGGAGATAAACAGACAACAAGCACCTCAAGTTTGAGCCGCCGTCGTTGGAATGAATCATGACATTGGCAGCGGCTGGCCCGCCAGAGAGCGCCAAACCCATGAGGACTCTGAACAGTACAGCTAATCAAAACAGGGTCTTCTCCTCCCAACATCCCCACAGTTACACACACACACACACACACACACACACACACACACACACACACACACACACACAGAGAACTCCCCTCGGGTGGTCCCCTATCGATATACTGATGAAGAGATAGTGATTCAGATATTTCACGCTCCCAGACACTTACCACAGTCCAAGACACACTGGTATGTACACACTGAGTATAATTCCTTGCAATAAAACTGTCTCAATAACTCACAAGTTATACTTATCGCCCTTGGTTTGGTTGTTCCATTCATTCCCTGCTGTCTGGCCCTGTGATTTTTAGAAAATGTAACTTTGTTTAAGTAATAGCTCAAAACTAACGACTTCATGAAGGAACATGCCAAAGGCGATATCGAAGTACTTCAATAGCTTACTGAAAAAACTACTTCTAAGTATTATACATATAGGATGAATATACATGTTTGTCAGATCCTGATTTAAACACTGCAAACAGCAGGTTTTCATGCTGAATCCTCTCCATATGTTTTGAAGTGTATTTTCTGCACTTCAAAGGGTCTCACCCTTTGAAAGGTCACTTGTAATGCAGCAAAAAGGTTGTGGCGAACATCATAGTAGATGTTATGTCATCTCAGCTGCAAAGACCCACAACTACTAAAACAGAATGTCCAAGAAAAGAAACGTCCAATTCCCCACGACTACTATTCAATGATGTCACTGCCCAGTGAATAACACAGTCCAACAATGACCAAATAGAGAGATCAGTGACTAGGACTGCCTGTGACCTTAAAATATCAAGCAACCCATGCTGATCTTTTGGAGCAGGGGTGGGCATAGCTTTAGACTTTTGTTTGGAGTGTTTAAAGTTGTATTTGGGTAGTCTGATCTGACTTGACATCTTTGGAGAAGTGACAGATGACTAAACCAAATCAACATCATTTGAAGGGATTATATTGTAATGATGCAGAGAGATTATCAGAATTTAAACTGTTTGCTTTTCTAACAGGGTAACAAGGGAGCTAGTTAGCCATTTCTTGGCACGTCTCCTAGCTTTTATGGACTTTTTGGAGGAAAAAGTACCATGCAGTAAGAAAAGAACTCTTGAAAAAAGAAAGTGCAACAATGCTCAGGCAAGCATCATTGCATATGGCTTCACAAAAAAAAAAAAAGAAATCACATTTATAGCCATAATGATGCTGCAGTTTGACCTCCAGTACCATCTTTGCAAAACTGTAACTTTGTACACCACCTGGACACTCTCCAGTGGTTTCACTGCAGTAAGCATGCATAGCGCCACAACCAATGTGTCATTATACAATACTGTGGTGAAGCCAAGGCATATTTTTCATTTGTTTCTGGTGTTAAAGCCGTTCATTTTGGATTTTGTCATACACTTCCTCGATGAGTTGTAGAAACCAGAAAACCCCGAAATTGTACTGTTTACATGTAACCCTTCAATATTGCAGCCCCCATAGCCATGAAGGATGACAAATGTCTCCTGGCCATGGCTTTGGACTTTGTTTTGTGGCAGTCTTTGCTACCAGCATGCATTTATTTAAGGCTATTTTCTACTTAAAGGTCTACTTCATAGTACGGCCGTATGTTTTTGGAGAACAGACAGATTATACAGCTGTTTGTTTGATGGTTGCTGCTCAGGCCAGCACAGTCACATTTGCAGATACCTCAGTGGGATGGAATGACGCCACAATCCTTTCCAGCTCAACAACTGGATCTCCTGCGTGGGCAGTACTTCAGGCCCCTGAATGGCATGACCTTGCAACCCAGACACAGAGCAAACTGTCAGCTATAGGGTTTTTGGAAACTTTGCCATGTTTATTTCTATGAATCTCAGGTGGTATGGCAGCCAATCAAAGTATACCTGTTGTGTTGCTGTTGGCTTCTTGCCGCACATCCCGAATAAAAAAGTTAAAGATGAGTTAGTGGTTGTGGTTTCACCTCAGGTTTACTGTGAGTATGAAGAGGCCCAGCTGTTAGCTGATGCTTTCCCCTCATTCAGGATACCACTGCGCTTTTGATGAGAGGCTTACGGAAACATAGAGTCATCATGAACGCACACACTGACTTTAGTATCAAACGCCTTTGTGCAGAATTGAGCAAATGAGCCCACATCATAATAACATAATTAGCTTTCTCGCCCTCAAGGCTGAGTAAAAAAAAGAAGTTACTCAAAGGCTGAAAGTTAAATAAAACATCTTTCGACATTTGAGGTGTTTCTTCATCGGCCTCTAAATCTCAGTAACCATGATACACCTCACAGGTGAAGATAGACTCCATGGTTAGTCATTATGCCTAAAAGTATGAAATGTAAGGAACTATGTACACAGTTTGAAACCATCAAATGTGAAGTCACTTTCAACAAAACTAAGTTCTTGTAAATAAGCCACTGAATGCATTTCTGGGGAACTAGTTTCAGACTTGGAATGGATTTGGTGATTGATTTATTTCCATTTATAAAGAGTCTTACCAGCCTATTGTTGTTTACTCAAGACAACAGGTTTAATTGCTCAAAATACACAATAGTGTTAAGATAAACTCTTAGTAACAATGTGTAACAGCTTTGCTTTCAATTCATACCCGATGTAATCATCTTGTACACAGCATAAACCCATGCTCCAGTCCATGTTCCATGACACATACTTGTGTGAAAATGAATACGAATAAGAAAACACATTATGTACACAGTATTTGGAGGAGCAATCGGGCACTGAAGCTGAATTTTTGTTCCACAGAGAATAGAATTTCTCTCTGTATGTGCTAATTTGACCACAAACAAATTTACAAAACACTAATTAGCCGCAAACACATTCCACATATTGCACTATTTAGCTGTACCAAACACTTAAACACTTAAGACACTAAGTTTGTCCGAACTTATATCATATATTTATGCGGTAAAATTCTTTTGCTTCTTTTCATCGAAAGAAAATCGTTAACATTGTCAGTGGAAAAAGTTGCCCTTAGTTGATCCTCATTATCGAGTGTTTGGTCCTCATTAGACACAGTCCACACTTCCTGCAATTTAAACAGCCTTAATGTGGACTGAAGCCCATCTGTCTTTGCGGTGGTCCATATTGTGCTCATAATGATATCTTACTCATCCTTACTGTGTGCTTGCACAACCCAGCGCAGAAGCTTTTTAACAGAGTTCTTTGGTTCAAGAACATGAAAAAAAAATCATGAACCTTCTGAACTCATTTTGAGTTTGCTCCTGTCAACTTTTGTCAGTTGCGTGCCATCTCAATTGGGGTATGTCTGAGAATAATTTTCGGGCTCAAAATGTAATCTCTTTTTCCATGTTGATGATTCTTATATATTGCTGTTGTTGAGTTGAAGTAAAGGTCAGCTCTTTCAAATGGTGCTGACGCTTCGGAAACAGTCAAATCTGAGCCCTGCTTCCCTCCATGTATAGTCACTATGCAACAGAGTACCAAAACACCAAAACAAGGGGGCAACCCCTGGTAGAAATGGGCCCCATCCCATACTCCTCCAAGCGCTTATCACCAGAATCTACTGGAAGCCGTTGCGCGCCCACAGATTCTTAAAGGGATGGTAGAGCAAAAGAAAGCGACAGAAAGCTCCCATTGCTCGGCGCTCCCTGAGTTAAAGATGGATTCCTGGAGGAATGCCTCCATGGCTGAATCGCGTGACTGCGACTGCTCCCCTCCATCAAACACATGGGACTCATTTACCCTTGTGGGCCTTAGTGATGGTGCCACAAACACCAGCCCCCCCCCCCCTCCCCCCAGCAAGGGAAGAGAGGGGAGGAAGAGAAGGAATGAGTGGGTGGAGGGATCTTCAATCACACAATGCCAGAGTCCCAAAGGACGTGGCGGATGGCGCATAAAGGATCATCATTTGTCCTGTGGTGAACAACAACCAAATGGGTTTTATTGCTTTGTTTGAGGACCACAGAGGGGAGTGTCATTATTCAGATCGATGGAAGCAGTGATTTGTCGTCATTTTAATCCATGTTGAGTCACCATACAAAAATCTTCAACACATCAATGACTCATTGATGATTAAGAGAAACCAGAAGGTCTTCATGAGAACTGTTAAAGGTGTGGTAGGAGGACAGTGGAGTGATTTTTCAGCCTCACTAAACTTTGGGGATGGCTGTTCAAACAGGCCAGAGCTGAAATGTCACCAGCTTTCAGCAGAGAAAAGGCCTTGACAGCCTGTGTAAACATATTTTTTCTCCCTCCCTGCAATCTCATGTTCACTTAAAAAAGAGCACCCAGTGGATTCCATGGGCATTCAGTATTGCTCTGTCGCTGTATGTTAAGTCTTCCATCTGTTTTCAACGTGATGGGAGGTCTCCTGATCATGGATACTGTGAAAATTGAGAAGAAGGACTTTAAAAAAATCTGATTGTCATGGAAAGTCCTGACATCAATGGACTTTTGTTTAGTTGCCAACAGCTCAGTTCAAATGTCAATATTTGTATTTATTGATTCATGTGGCTTTCGTATGACTTCTGTTGTAGAGGACAGTGGATAGAGTAGGAAACTGGGGTGAGAGTGCAGTATTGACATGCAACAAAGCAATCAAATGCGGGCCACCTGCTTTGAGGACTTAGCTAATACCAAGGCACATCTGAAGTGATGTCAGCATTACTAGATGTCAGCATTGACCTTGTTTTTTGCTGTTTTTTTTTTTAAATCCCAGCACCCATTGGGGAAGTTGTTGTTTTTTTTCTTCTTCAGAGTATTACCCTAACAGCTCATGTACAGGTTGTTGGGTCAGATTTCATTCTACCAAAGACATAGTCTTATTCAAAACTGCTTTGTCTAAACCAGCAAGCAGAAGAAGCAGATTTAAAACCTTTGCAGTTTAAGATTTGGGGACTTCTTCTCTGGATCTCTCAGTCTAAACGTGCTACAAGCTCCAAAGAGTCGAGGTAACCCTCGCTTGATACACATTTAAAGCAGCCAAATGAAGGTCTTATAGCTTAAAAATATGCTTTTGTCTTAGAGCACAAAGTACAAGTTGGTATGCAACCAATAAAGACAGCTGTATTGAGTAAAACTGCAATAAATAAAATCTAATGATTTGTCAGATGTGTCTCAGACACACTATTAGGAATGCCTCTTAAATATTTCTGGTTAGCCTGTGACCAGACATATTGTTTTTGAAAAGACACATTGAAGGCAAATGTATTTTTTCAACAAACACAATTTTATTGGCTTTAACTGTATCGTGGTGGCAGTGATTTTTTTAAACTCAAAACCATCAGCACTTAAACCAAAACTATCTACATTTCTCGGTACTGTTAAGAGGAAAGAGAAACAATATGTTTGGTTGTTCTTGAACAAAAAAGTCATACAAACCCTTGGACCTTCACAATATAATCCAAATGAACTAGCACAAAGACAGTATGTTCAATGAAACTGCATAACAGGCTTTCTTTTAGTTGGATTTAATAAAATGAAAATTGTTACTGTTGCTAGTGAAATATACGAAAAACTACAAAGAATGTTTATCTCCAAAGCTTTAAAAAGTAAGGACAACCGTTGTTCATTGCGCCCAAGTTATGCCCCTTATTTCGTCTAATGGTATATGATGTAATTTCTCCTTTCTTCTCCAGGTGTAGTTCGCCAGGTGAAGCCTTTGATTGGTCCCGTATCTACAGTACTCAAACTCTCCATGCGGAACCTGACAACACAGGGAGACTCCGGCCAGAACATTGTCAACGTTCATGTTTTTGTCTCTGAGTTCTGGTTCTGAGAAGAGGATTCTAAATTGTACAACATTTATTGAGACACACATTGTCAACGCTGTGTACATTGGTTTTGTAATATCCATATGCATAGATCAGTGGTGAGGTTTTAATGTTATGTTTGATCACTTCTGACAGTTTCTGACATGAAAGGCGACACGCTTCTTCTGATGAAAGGTTGCAATGTTTTGACAAGCTCAGCCAGAAGTTCACTTCTGTGTTGTATGTGGCTTTATGGAGCTGAATGTGGGGAAGCTTTATCTTATATTAAATTGAGGCTTCCATAGCACATTTAAACTGACTGTGCATGCATTTAGAAATGATATGATGATTTATTTCTATAATATTCATTTACACAAACATTTTACGCCTTTGTTTTGTAACATTCACTTTTCGTTTCTTACTGTATGCATTAAATGAGGTATTTTTTTCTAAGGATAAACACTATTTTATTTACTGTACTTGTATTTTGTATTTCTTTGAAAAGATTAATGTGTAGATTATATTTAGATATATACACTTGGTTCATGGAGTTAATAAATAAACAGTGTCCACTTGCAATGCCAAGAAAAAAATAATTAAAACGTTTTTGTTTTTATTTTCTCGCTAAAACACTCTCAATACTTGATACACATTAGTCCGTGTTACAATATGTTTCGGTTATTGACGTCACGTTGTCCTGGAACGCCACTAAAGATTACCTTTGACGTAGCCTGATTCTGCATTCTGATTGGTTTGTTCGAGTTGCACATAAGGGGACAACAACAACAACAACAACAACAGCAACATAGGTAACATTTCTACTAGCCTATTGTCTTCGAGTTGCAACAAGTGTCGAGTTTTTTAAACACAAGAACTGTGTGCGTTCAAGTGTGTTAAAGCTAGCCAGCTCATAATGGGCAGCGTTACTTTTTTTTGCCTCTCAAAATGGATGTTTGAGCTCGCAAGTCTGTCTGATCAAGACAGTGAGGATGCTTTCATGCTAACGTGGTGGAGGACACTGGACGGAGGATGATGAGCTGCGTTGATATAGTAAGTTGAACGCTGAAAGTCACTACTGTTGTCTTGTCTGTGTGTATCTGTTTTTCTATGATTAAATCAATGATATACTGAACCAATGGTCTTCAAAAAACAACAAAAAAACCCCAATCTTGCAGTCAGTATGCTGACAGCTTAGTGAGTCATGTAAATACACAGATGCTCACTGTGTTGCCTTTATTTGAATCTTGATAGTTTGTGATTGTTAGCATACTTCTGTATAATGATAATATATAGAATTAGGCCTATGTGCTCTTTTCCCACATACGTTTCTTTCTTTCTGTCTTTCTTTCTTTCTTTCATTAGTATCACATCTGTTTCTGTATTTAAATAGTTCAGTTCCATTTTGCTCTGAAACCTTGGTCACAGTCATGGCCGAGTGGCAGGAAACTTGATGAGGAAAATGTAAAACATGTCAAATTTAGCCAACAAACAAAGACAAGCAAATAGAAGTATCTCAGAAGTTGCCTTCATTCATGGTGGTCAGTTTTCCACGTGCGACATTTTCTGTGTATTTAGCTCCCAATGATATGAGGGCAGTACAACTTTATTTGAACAGCTTGTCCTCAGAATGCCCTCAGTTAATTTAGGATTCACATAAGCTTCTACTCAAGATCCTCATTGTGCGTGCATGTTGACTGTGGCTTTCATTCATGGTCTTTTTTGGGGAGTTGGGGGGGTGTAGGATTTTCAGGAAATCCTCTTTTTGTCGAATGACTAAAGAAGGGGGGCAAGGTGGCAGCAGCAGTTAAAGACCATGGGCATGGATAGCAGCAACCACATTCCTAATTAGATTTATCAGTGAACCAGAACTCCTCTCTCCATCAAACATGGGGGGGAGGGGGATCTGACAGAAAGTGAGCTGAACACATGTCAGTAAAGGTCTTAACTATGAGACTCTAATCATCACTGTGCCCGGGCAGAGCCAAAGCCTCCCAATTCTTCAAAGACAATGGAGGAGGAGGCGCATACATCAGGATTTCAAGTCGTCTGCTGTGATGGATTTTAAGGCTCTACTGAAGGGGGATATCCTCTTCAGCGGAAATAGAGGCCAGCAGGTCATCCTTGTGGTCGACATGAAAAGAGGGAAGAAATGCTTTGTGTGTGTGCGCTTGGATGTGTGTGTGTGTGTGTGTGTGTGTGTGTGTGTGTGTTAGCTCAGAAGCCCTAAAACCACACTGTTTCAGCCAAAGTTTTATAGGTATGTTTGTTTTATATGTTTTCCAAGGCTTTTAATACAATGTACTTTCTTTATGCTAATTAAAAGTAAGTAACCAAAATTACGTGATAATAAAAAATACGAAAAATGGCCAAGAGAAGAATGGGAACGTAGACGTTTTCCCAATCCACAAGGATTAAATGACATTTAATTCAGGAAGTAATCACAATGATTCCAAGATCTTGTTACAACTGTAGATTGTTTTTTTTTTTTATGCTCGTAAGAATAACGAAAAGTGTCAGTTTGTTTCCATCTACGGGACGAAAAACCAAGCCGTTCCATAGAGAGCTGTGCACATCTTTAAGAAGAATTAAGGCCACGTCCCTTTGTACAAGAAGAAGGAAAAACAATGTTCTTTACTTAACAAAATATGTTCTCAGTTGATCATGTGAGACAGTGAGAAGGTTTATTTCAATCAGACTGTAGTCAAGAAACACTTCTCAATAAAACTGGCTTCGAGCAGCAATGTGAAACACTGCTTAGATTTTTTTTTCCCCGTCTTACTCCATACCAAAACTGATATAAAACACATTGGAAGGACAAAACCAGCTGAAATAGAGCACTGAAAAGCCATACAGGCAGACAATGTGGTAGGACGTTGCGCAGGAAAGGCCTGGCTGCCTCTGAATCTGGACAGTAAGAAAAGCTGGGGCAGCAGTCCCTAGCAGCATTCCCAAACCACATACATGTGTGGGGACAAATGAGCAAATGTCTTCTGCCAGATTGTCCGTCTGAAAGCCAAGAGGGAGCTGCTTGCACTGGAAGGCGATTGTATGACTAAGCCGAGTGGGCTTGATGAGTCGACGTAATGGCAGCGGAGCAGACCTGTGTGTGTGTGCGTGTGCCTGCACTGTTTGTTTGTGTAAACTACTGTGGCACAATAGTGGTCAAGCCTCTCAATACAAGTGGTCATGGCGGTGTCTGGCCCGGAGTAGACGGGGTATGGGTCTGATGAGAGTCTAGCCCAGGGCTTGCTGAGGCAGACTGATCCAGACGGAGAGCAGAGGACCTCCGGAGGCACGTGCTCGGCCCACTCCTGCTCTCACCCACTCTTTTTCCTGGCGTCCTACCCCAGCTCCCACCGCAACACATGTTATAGGATATAAGTGAGTTCTTTTAATAAATTTTGGGGTATTTATTTTTTTCCTCTATTTTACAAACCACTGTTTCTCATTACCATAAACACAGAAATGTTTCTTTTTAGATGGGGCAATACCAGCTTCGAGAAGACTCTTATTCGCTGTTCGTTTCATGTTCACAAAGATAACAGATCCACTTCTTTTTTAAGTATGATGTGGTGATGTGGTTTTTATTTCTAGACTTTTTTTTTTTCTTTAAACTTCTGTGCCGTCTCGTAACCCATTATCAGGAAACGTTGAGCAAAGTGTCCTCGCCTCCCATGATGAGCATGTGTCTGACACATTCACCTGTGTCACATCACTGGAGTCTGGTGCTTTTAAATGAACATGCAAAGTGGTGTTTCATGGAAGTCCAATAGATGGCAGACACATACAGCACAACACTGCACAGGCAGGCGACAGGCAGAGACTTTGAACAGTGTATTTCCTCAGACAACTGTCACCACTTTACATTACGGTGACAGAAACAGCCAACAGAAGACCAGTTCTGTCTTTACTTTTCTTTTTTCCTTTTCTTTAAAAAAAAAATCGCCTTGTAAATCTCGCCTTCCACCCGGTAGTACACACTTTGCTATAAAATCTGAACTCACTCAAATTGATGCAGTTTCAGTTCAGTTCAGTTTTTTTAAATACGTATTCTATTGGTACCAAAACAGGACAACATTAAAAACCAAACTCAAAGATTCATATTTAAGCTTAAAGTGTTGGAGTGCATATTAAACAGTGTTGAGAGTCTGATCTGATTGTTACACGACAGTAGAAGAGGACCTTCCCCTTGGCTATATCTCATCAGACGTTTGATACAGTCTGAGTGACCCAGGAAGTCTTATTATTGCCTCCTCTTAAATCAATTAACTGTTTTGAGCTGAAGTGTGATAGACAGTCCACCAATCGCTCAGGGGCTCCACCGTGACCGAAAGAAAAACACAAAACACACAAGTGTGTCCCTCCATAACTTATAGATTTTAAACGTAACCATTTACAGCCGCTACTGAACTGGACCTGCTGCCAGAGTACACACAGGATCAATCAGGTTTGGGAATATAGGCCGAGACTGGACTCATGAAAATTCAGTGTGCACTCTCTCTGTTGTTACAAGCAGCTCTGAAAACACTGTGACGTCTGTACTGCTTTAGTGTATACATATCATTGGGAAGGAAGGGAAACAATTCCAACCACATACAACAGTGGTGTGATGGCCACCAAAAATAGTCTGTGACCTTATAGTCATCTGTTCTGAAATGGAATTGTGGGGGGGGGGGGGGATTTTAACGTGGCATTTTTTTGGTACAGTCTGCTGTTACTGCATGTTGTTGCATTTTAAAAACTCAATAAAGACAGAAAGCACTTTGTAAAATATTCTGATTCCATGACACACTAGATGAGGGAGATTTTTCCCAACTTTGTGAAAAAAACATTAAAATAAATAAATACAAACTGACTACAAAGCGCCACAATCTGACCCACCATATGTGTTCCACTTGGAGCCTGAAGGTGTGCAAACTTGAGTAAACTCAATCTCAAGTGTTTGTCACTCTCAAAAACATCCCTGAGAAGTTTTTTTCTTCGTTTGTTTAAACTCATCGTTTAACTTTAACACCCATCGAAACATTAGCTGTGCAGATATATTACTTGTAGTCCGTGATGTTGTTAGTGTAATAAGCGAGACATGCATCCAAACTGCTTAGCCATTGTTGTTAGCATCCTCTGTGCTATTTTAGCTCTGTCCAGCAAAATCCATCAAGGCCCACCAGTGCAAACACTGACTGAACAGCATAGAGCTGGGTTGTATAGATCTGTAACATAGATTATCCCATTGTCCCTTGATCTAGCTTTCTGAATCAGGATCAAACTGCTGCCATCCCTAAGGATTAGAAATCATAGGTTTGCCATTTTCAGTTTTCAGTAAAAAAAAAAAAGGGTTTTGAAGGGATACATCTCCCAAATCAAACCCACATAATTAAGTCGCTGTCTTCACTTTGAAAAATTGGTCCAGCGGTGACATCTGGACCTTGAGGACTTTAGCCATATACCCTGACAATGACCGTGATTGTAAAGCACGTCTGTGAAAGGCTTCACCGACATAAGTGGCCTTCAGACCTTCAACGGTTTCGCTCTCATTGAAGGTGAAAATGAGCTGGGAGTTTGCTGTGTCTGCCAAAGTGTTGTTTTGTCTGTGGCTGAGTACACACACCCAACTGTCACCTCTCAGTGGACAGCTTGTACCGTGTCAGATGTCTCAGGGTCCCCGAGCGGTGAGCAGACAGAGAACAGATCAGCAGAAAGGAGATTTGCTCTCTGAACACAGGGAGTTGTCAGTGGATTTTGGCATGTTCGTAACAAGGGAAACCATTACGCACTGCGTGTTTTGATATGAGGTGTCAAATATGTAATCATCAGGAACTCACTTTGCACTTGCCCTTTGAGTTTCACAGTTACAATCATCACTTCCAGTGGTCAGCATTACACCCTGTAATTCACCACTACATCACTCAACAGAATATGTAATGAAGCAAGCTTGAACTGCTTAGTTCCTATTAGCACAGAGATACATTGGATAACACCTTCAGTCTAAAAAATCTGGAAAAATAACACAAATGGATTAAACAGAATGAAGCCTGCTTCGTTTATTCTCTTCAGAGGAGAAAAGGATCAATCGTTTGTCACTATGAGACAATGTGAAACCAATGATTGCTTTTGTCTGATCTTAATGAGAAAAGGATGCTTTTTTGGGGGGTTAGAAATGCTATTTATTATCCAATGGATGAGGAATCATCATGAGGAATTTTAGAGGCAAAAAAAAAGCACATTTGTAATTTGATGACAGACGATACATCTGCCTGCCTTCCCTTTAAAATCATTTGATCTTTGTCTGCTCCAAACTTCATTGAACTTTTTCTATTGCGCTGTGAGATCATGATGTTTTTTATAGGACTCTCAATGAGACAAAGGTCATCTGTGATTTAATGAGTAGAAGGCCGATTAATCTAACACACTGCGATGGAGTTTTGTCTGTGTTACTAAAACTTAAAACTTCCCATTATAATGAATGTGTGACATGTTGTCTTCCAATAGGTTGTTTTCTGCCTTTGTAACTTCACAGAGGAAATCGATCATATGTTCCTTCTATGAGTATTCGGTCATACACACAATGTAGCTTTGCTTTATGATTACCATTGACAGCATGGGCTCATGTAGAGCAGGCTTGACAATATAAACCACTTCTGATACAGTCACCCTTGTTAACACACACGCTGACTTCAAAACACAGAACAAAATGTCAACTTAATGGACATATGGCCGACATTGTTGGTAGACCGCCGTGATGATGTCTTTTTCTGTTTCCTCTTATGTCTGGATGAAATCAATACATCAAGTCCTCCTGATTCTGACTTATTAGCGTGGAGTTCAGAGAGAGCAGACTAGTTGTTTGACACCATATCCGGAGTCAATGATAATGTTATAAAAACTATGCATTACACCGCCTTTACTTGTTTTGTGGTAAGGACGCAGATGCTGCAGATATGGCCAGGGTTAAAATGTAGTTTAAGCCAGAGGAGATTCTGGAAGCAATCTAGTCATTGATCTCAGGGTTCTCCAATCTCTACTGAGCCCCGGGTTATTCTCTATACCCATGCCCTTCTTCCGTTTTATGTGCTTTGTTGTGGTCGCTGGGACAATCGGCTACAGCCCAGCGGAATGGAAACCACTCAGGCAGTCCCCTGCCACAGCAAAACTATTAAACAGGGATATTCAGTTACTATGACCAGTCTGGGAGGGGAAACAGCTTTAAGGGGAGATTTAGTTCCTCTGAATAGTAGGCTAAAATCCTGGGCAACAGAAAATGTTTCATATGTTAAACAAATCATCCACAGCATTTCAGCTGGTGAAATTCTTCAAATTACAATAAAGAAATGATTATATGTTATGATTGCTCTGTAGATCACTTCCAGAGTCTTTGCTGTGTTTATGTCAATGTAAATGTTGTGCTTTGACCAACTGTTCCCCCAATATCTATTCACATTTTGGATTTCAAGTCAGGGGTTGAAGTGGCTACATTCCCAAAGCTATGAAAGAACCAGCAGACGACAAACACAACAATGATGATGAAGTGGATAAACAACATTCCCCCCCCGGAAACCCAATACAACTTGTTCCTGTGAATTGGTCTGTCCGTGTGCCTCGCTAAGGCAACAATGGTGAGTTCTGTTTGAGTCTTGTGGGTTCCAACCCCAGACCCTGTCTCCCAGTTGGATCGGCACAAATGGAGGGCCGCGGTCACTGCGAATGCTTTGTTTTCCAAAGTCCTTTTTGACTGCTGTCCCGCCCGCGATGGGACCATCTGCCTTCTCAATTAAAAGACATGTTTGTGCTCCGTATTTGTTTGTGCTCACAGATGATTTTTGTAATAAAAGTCAGACTTTCTGGTATTTCTTGGATTCCTTGGTGATGACATCGCGCTTTGCTTTTTTGGGCTTGTGGCTGTCTGCCGTGGAAAATGAAGCTTGCAGAAACTACTTGCTGTTTTCTGGTGTGTCTGTGGGATGACATGAAGAATAGAATGAGTCTCGCTGATGTTCTCTCTGCCACAATTAAGAGCAGATCCACTCAGAGCTGGAGAACGCACAAGTTGAAAAGCAGGCTTTGCCTTCCCTTAACACATGACCAGAAGGAAAAAAAACAACTAATTTTTTTATTGAATTTTGATGGCACATAAATTGTCAGTAAGAGAAACAATACATTCCTGCAATATATTTGCAAATGCAGAAACTTAAAGTTTATTCCAGAAGAATAGATGTCAGTCTGTTCTTCCAGTTTGATTTCTCAAAATTGAGTAAAAGTGTTTTTTTAACGTGTTGATTTTGGCAAAAAGACATTGGACTGTCATGGTAGCTCAATGGACTACACACAGCTCTTTGCCCAGAGCTCGTTCTGTCCAGTACGCTCTTGCGTAGACTCAAATTATGGGGAGATGTTGGTTCTGACAATGACCACCAGTCATCTAATTGATCGGCACTATCCAACAGGTGGAGCTGCCAGGAAGCCATCAATTGGTTATGTGGAAAGACACAGAATACATTTGAGAGTAAATTTGACTTTGAGATGTTTCATTGAAAATAGTTCATGCTAATGTGTATTACTGTATCGTATTACTTCAATGTTTGTGATCTGAACAAACGGTCAGGTTTGGATGACCACTTGAGCAAAACTTGAGCTCAATCCCTATCAGTTAATGTCTATCATTCATACTTGGATCCGTTTTAAAATGGACTGTGTGTGGTGTAGAGCAATTAGGCCCAGTTGGATTTGGATTCTGGGAAGCCATTGCATTTGGTTTGCCTTTGCTAAGCTGTTATGGAGGCATGGGGTTAAATCTCAAGGATGTGCAGGCTACAGGGTGTTGAAGAAATAGTGGTTAACGCAAGGGTCTGTCCGCAAACCTCCCACCAACATCACTCAGTGATCAGCAGTGTAGATTGACTTCTAAATTAGGGCATGGTCACAGTGGTAAGGGGTCTTACCCTGTAACAGTTTTAACATATGACTCGAGAACTGTGGCTTTTGCTGGGTTTTCTCAAAACAGTCAAGAGTGTAAGATCTCCCTCTTCAAATTGAGGCTCTGGGTCTTCTTTCCACCATTATGAATGAAGCATGGCACCATTTGGAACATGGGATTGAACCATAATGTGATTTCCTTTCCATTGTCGTTCATTTTCCCCCCTACATTTCTAACCCACCCATTAAAGACAAGGTTTTTTTTGTTGGTTGTTGGGAAATTGTCAGCTGTCATTCATCAGCATAGACTTTTTAGCCTAGAAACTTCTATAGTTGCCCTTTTAACTATTTGTTCCAACGTTACATTTTGCAGATAGAGATGTAGTTTTGATATTGGTTGTATTAAATCATGATGTTATTTAACATTTTACAAGTCTTCTAAATTTTAAAAGAACAATTAATCTGAAAAAGAATCGAGACACTGACCCATTATACCAGACATCAAACCATGACGGTCTTAGATTAGTGCTAAACATCATCAAACCAAGAAACACATTGCTCTCTACTGCAGTTACATGAATCTTGAATGCCTTTTTATAAATATAATATCCCTCATATTGCATGACACAAATAACCATAAGTGAGGTTGGGTGAAAGGCCATGAAAGGCAAGGTGAATATGTGAGCAGTAAGCATGAGAAGGTCTACACCGTTGAGAGGAATTCGACTTTCTGCTGTGAAACATGGCATACCTAATTGTACAGTGGTCACCCACTAGTTCTAAATAGGGTTCAAGACCACACAGTATGATGTAGGCCCACTGTAGGAAAGACTAAAAGACACAGGAACAAACTGAGCTTTCTTTACTGATTGTTTTACTTAAGGGTGATCCATCTGCCTAAAGTCTCAAAATACACCATTTTTGTTTTATTTCTACACCTCTAGTTTGTGGTGCACCGTTCCATGTTCTGTATGAACCCGTGTGACCTCTGTGTTTGCGGTGTAAATTTACAATATTCATCAAGCACTGCTTTTGTTGTAGCAGCTGCAGCAATCCTCTTTAAGGGTACTTTTACACTTGCACAAAAAGTCCTGGAAACTTCCTGAAACGTTCATGGTGATTTGCAGAACATTTCACTCCAACTTTACCCAGCAGCCCCTTTGTAGACTTTCATGGTGAGACATTTTCTAAGGGAAGTTGGGGGGAATCTGCGTGAAAACACAACATGACATATTCATGAATATTCACAGCAAGCGAACACAAAAGGGTGAGGAGCTTTATATCCTGTGAGTGGCACACAACCACAGACTGAATGCACGCGACTGGTGTAATGTAATGGTGCAATTTGTGAAACCGTTTGATTGTGTTTTCTGTTCGCCATTGTGCTTTTCTCCTCCCTATTAATGAATAGTATTGATGAAAAGACAAAATTTGTTATTATAGCGTGGGAACAGTTCTGCATTGTTCCTTTTAATGCCATACCTGTCCTCTATGGATCTCTCTCTAGTGTCAGACGAGGATAGTCTCCTGCTGTGGGGTGAATGTGTGAACAAGCAACTCTGCAAGCTTTCAGGGCCAGTCTGCCTGAGATGTTCATGTGTGCATATTTTAAACTACTTAAGATGACATGTTTGTAGATTTGACAATAACTAGATAACATCAGTCAAGTCTTTCACATTGTATAAAGGACCCAGGGCTGCAAGTGACCAAAGTCATCAAAGTTTCATGACTTGGACAAGTGATGAGGAGGTGAGATTTATGAGGTGATGAGTAGTGTGCTTACTCTCGAGGCAAGGGCCCCCCGACAGCCTACTCCAACGAAAAACCCTCAACAGAAAGGAAACACTATTGGTGTCCTAAGTAGTTTGTGGATTATACTTCATCACTGGCTAGCCCAAGTGTAGATCCCCCCCTCCTGCTAATGACACATTCAAATTAGCTGTGGTTCGGGTTTTCTTCAAATACGCAGCTAGATTCACACAAATTCTTCTCCCCACCTCACCTCTCTCTGGTCTGGCCTAAGAAAACCACATGCCGGGGTCACTGTGCTTTCCTCAAGCCAAACCAGACCCATAATTTTGCTTTTGTTTCAGATGTAGCCTCAGAGCCTGAAATATAAAGACCCAGACTAGCCTGGGAAGGTCAATGCGTAGAAGGAAAGACAGAGATGTAGAATGTGGGAACAATTGAAAGAAAGTAAGAATGAAAGAAAGAAGAATCAAGACAAAGGGTAGAGAGAGAGAGAGAGAAAAGAACACAGGAGAGCTCATGAGAGTGTTGTTGTTTCCAAACTGTTGAGGAAGTCTTTATTATACAGCACATGTGTGGACAGGAAGAGCTGTGTAACAAGAAGCACATCTGGCCAAACCACTGGCCATTACTGACCAATGTTGACCATTACACCCAATGAGCTTTAACTGCTTCGGATCTGTGCTATCTTGAGGTTGACAGAGTACATTCACACTTAAGTGCAACCTATTGATGTGACGTAAAAAGCAACCACTGATTTTTAATATAGCTTAAAAAAATGTAATATCTACTCAAGTTTGACCTTATAAAAAGAAGTGACTCATTGTTTTCCATTTTTAACTATACTGTTTAAGTAGACTGGAAGGATTTTCTGTCTCATTTTATTCCAGTGTATGTTGAACAAATGTTACTCTCTAAAGGGAAGAAAAAAAACAAACGTTTTTTGAAACATTTCCTTGCAGATAGTTTTACCATGGTCCTCATAAATTGGCTGATATCTTGAGTATGTCCAACAAAAAAAATGTTTATTCTACAGTATGTAATACTTCTTAAGCCAACAGGCATTGAAACTGAGGCACTATATCCACAGTCCTTCTACCTTATTTATACACAGCTGACATTTAGGTGGGCCAAACCAGAGCTCCAGTCACGATGAAACAAGTTTTCTGCCAATCACCACCTTGTTTTAAAATCAAAAAGGTCAAAATACACACGCCATAAGGCTTCCATTGTAACAAATGGAGAGGAGTGGAGGTGGTGTGGTGTAGGGGGTGATGGACTGAAACCCAAAAACCTCAACCTCCTTTTAAGAAAAACAAACGAGTTTTATTTGAGAGCCAGCTAGTGTATTATACTCCCCTGACCTCAGGAAGCTTTCCCTTTCAGTCCAGCTCTGGACACATTGTTCCACCATGAGGGGACCAACACGATCTATGACACATGTGATGGGCAAACTGTAGTGTGGCCCCAGCCACAAAGGCAACAACATTTGGCCTCTGGAGCCTTGTTTCATGGGAAGCTGAGGCTCTAACCACTGATGGACAATAACATGGTTTCCTTGGCGGCCATTTGTGCTATGTGTATTGTGTGACATATTGCTTGGCTTAGCGTCATCTATTGTTAAACTACCCAAGGTCATTTAACATCAGGGGGAGATGTTGCAGGTACATTTGTGGAATTTAAATGAGAACCATGCCTATAGTTGACATCATAAGGCCCCATGTCCACCTAGCTTTTTTTGGCTGTCAGTCCTGTCTCTCTGACTGGAGCGGCTGCACAAGTAAGGCGGAGCATTCTGAAAAGATGCTGGGCCTTGCACTTTCAAACGCTCTCTCAATTGAAGGCCACCTGTTGTTCTTTTTCTCATCATGTTTTATTGAGGCCTGTGAAGAGTCTCTTACAGACCTGAAAGAGGAGATCAGTTTTACAATAACTAGCTTCTTAACTAACTGTGTTGCACTTAAATAACTTTCTGTGCTTTTGCTAAATGCCTTTCACTTTTTTTTTCTTCACTTCCCACAATACTGAGCATGAAACAGAGAAATGCTGGCATCTGGCTACTCGGGCCATGTGTTTTGTCCAAGGTCAATGAAATCTGCAAATCTCACACGATATTGTAATATAATGTCACTGCATTGCAAAGTAAACAACCCTAACTGCAGCCCTTAGGAAACAATTTAACCAAGTGTATTGCTACCTCTGTTTTCAATTGTTTATTTCTAAGAAAAAGGTTTGTTCCACGTAATTGTATCTGACAAGGTGCCCTGTGACAAGAAACCACACAAAGACATTATATGCTCATAGTTTGGAAAGAAATGTACACTTGTCAGCTTTATGATTTATTTTGCCTGGGTATGGTAAACAAGACGAGACAGACGATTCCTTCCTCTGTGAAGCCAAGCACATCACACTGGATTCCATTGCTCTCCTATTTCAATCCATTTTTTCTGCAGCCCATTTGAACAATTGTTTTTATGGCAGTGTAAATAGACGTTTGCACTGGGCAAGTCTTCAGGAATGCTGATGATGTGTTAGCCGACACCATGCTGACCGCAGGAAGCTGAAGCATCATTTATTGTAAACTGGTGGCCCCTGTGATAGGTGGGTGGTGTTTATTGGTAACCAATCATTTGCATAGGGATCAATTGAATGTCAGGTTTAGCTGCATCAATGTCAACATGAACAGAATGAGATTACCTGTTAGGAATTGTAAATATGAACAGTGCCTGGTTCTCCAAAAATCTTTATTTACAATGTGGAATGTTTTTGATTACATTACATGTACCCTTTTTTAGAATAACATTAATACTTAGTCCATATTGCGTAACAACACTGCTCATGTTCCAGAGACTGGGCAGGCCAGAGTACTGTACAGTTCAACTTGATTTAACACCAGATGTTTTTACATGGACCGAAATAATCTAAGTAAAAGACTGATTAGGAAAAAATGCTTTGAAAAGTCATTCCAAGTGGGGTGATTTATGCCGATCGTTGTTCAGATCAATAATGCTTGACATGATCTTGACTACCTGGTTGGGGTAAAACCGTTCTCACAGTGCATCTGCCTTTTTTTTAAAACTTATTGTCTTGTCTGTAGACCGGCACTTTCACCATTTATCAGTTGTAGGGCAATTATGTGCAGTAAGAACACAAAAGTAAGACAATGGTACAAACAGACATCTAAAGCCACAGACTTGAAAGAGGTGAAGAATGAAAGCTGTTGGATAGCGAGAGGGAATGGGTCAACTTCTGGAGGTGTGCAGTGGTGTTTGTTTACATTCCACATAGGGTAAGCTTGCATGGCGACTGTCATGCTTACCAAAAACTTGACCAGAACCTCAGCAGGGCTGAGGTTCTGCTAGAAAGGGATTCTCACCCGGAGAAAAAACATTTTTTACTCTATCCCATCAAGAAACAGGAATCTAAAGTGTAAACCCTTGATCCATTTCTTGGGCCATTACTTGTTATTTGTCTGAGGACCTGATGCCCACAAACAGTTATCAAAGATCATTTTGTGAGTCTTTTAAACACACTGGACTGAAGATATTGCGAAACAGTTTCCTCAAGTGACTCTTCCAAAAATATATGACACATGCCAGGAGAGAATGGAATCGGAACTGGGCCAAGTTGACAATTATACCACCTTTGGTCCATTCGGACTTATACATTGGCCTCACACTCTCTCGTTCTTTCTTGGCATTCATGGAGAGGCCAGCTGGTTTCCATCACCATTGACAACCGGTCGAACTCTGTGAAGGCCATCGAACTAAACCACAAGGTCGGACTGCATTGTTTTGGCCATAAGCTGAATCTTGCCATTGGTAAGCATGAATTAATTATCTTGATTTTGTGTAACCTGAACTTCAGACTGCTGTGAGAAATTTGTTGAGATGATGAAGAATGCTGTTAACACATGTTGATTTTTATTAATTCATATCAAACCATGAATTCATTCGGGCTGTAACATTACATTAAGTCATTGTATAATAGAAAGCATGTAAGAGCTTTTATGCAACTGTCTGAATCTAACTGATGTGAAGCCGTAATGTAAGACACGCAACGTGATCATAATAAAAACAGAATTATAATCTAAGCATTTCCTCACTGTTTGGTCATCTCTAAAACAAGATTTAATGTTAATTCTGACATTAAAAATGTGCAAACTTACTGTCAAAGTGATAATTGAGTAAGCTAATTTAATGGTTCTCAGTTTTGGAATCACTTGTACATGACTCAGCTTTCTTACATTCTTTTTGTGCGTCCACAGAGGGGCGCCATGGTCTCAGGTGGAGCCTGACATCCCTTGCCTTGTGGTTTTGTATATTGTGCCTGAAAGATCATCTACAGTATGTAAACATGTATTGGAAGTCTTTCCATTAGTGTAAACAAAAATGAGTTACTTAGTTATTGATCCAGTTTACTATGTCCCTAGATTGTTACCTTGTAATATTTGCATTTAAATATAAATCATCAGGATTATCAGTTATTGTCCAAACAAATTTGCTATGATGTAGTTAATTACAACTTCTTGTCTTTTATCCATAAAATGCTGTCAGAGATGGTATTACTCATGCTTCTGGAGTTTGCCAAATCTTGGTTGGACCTTCTCACAGAAGGTGCACACCCTTCCAGAGCACTCCTCCATGACAGAATGCCCAACACAACAAAAGTCAGGGCACCAAGAACCAGGATATCACAGGGGTTGACCCAGCAACCCAAGATCTTCTTGACTATGTATCCTTCATGGATTGAAGGTTAACCAGTCAGCTCCAACAAATGGAAAACATCCAAGGTAGACCAGGGAGACATCAAATATAAAAGATGGATCAAGATCATGTGTTAGAAATTTTAATAACATAAGCATTAGTGGAATACAAAAGTAACTGTTTCTATCCATTTGGTGTTCATTTTCTCTAACCATCTGACAGAACAGAGGCTGAAAGCATGGATCCACCCAGTGGCAAGAAGGCAAAGAGGAATCGGTCCGTCTGCTGAGATCAAAACCGAGCCTCACTCCCTCCACATATTCCATGCAGTTGGAGCAAGCTTTTGAAGCTAAACTGAACAGCTATTTGCTATCCTCAATTTAAGCCAGTGAGAATTTCTTGGTTAAAAACTAACTTAAAAACCCAAAGGGGAAGATGGTTTTACAAAGCTTTACTCTATTCAGCCCATACTGTAAAACTGCACCTAATGGCGGAGAGTGCGTTCATGGAAACTCTTTATTGATTTTATTACTCCAAGTGTTTTTTATCTTTGCATATTTTAATAGCGTAAGATAAGACATCTTTATTTCATTTTGAATATTGTCAGTGAACGCTTCACAATACAAGACATTCATTGGACTTGTGTACCAACCAAGGCTATGGCTCTTTTTTTCACTCTATAAATTTTGCTTACACAGCTGACTTAAGCCACAATGAGCGAGGCCAAGAGAATATAGTTAACCTGGATCATGTGCAACACTTGGATTAACCCCCTCTTCCTCCCACTCCTTCCTCCAGCACCCTGGCCTTGACTGCCCTCTTCAAGCTCCCATTAACCTGCACCTAAGACCCTAAGTGGAGCTAAGCCCAGGAATGTACAAATTGTAAATATACGATGGAGGCTGAGGAACTTTTGAAATGCTTTTTTAGCCCATGTGTCATGTTTTTTGTCTTAAAGAAATAAGTCATTCCACTGTAGATGGAAGGTTCACATTTCTGTAAATGCACTGATGTGATTTCATACTTCCACTTTTTCCTTACTTTCCATGGTTTCAGTTTGACTGTAAACCTATAGTCCAAAATCAGGGGGTTGTAAGTGTAGAGGGTTTAACAGTGAGCTCTTTTGGTGTACCTGAAGGACAACCACAGTGTAAATCTTCTCCCCCGAGGAAGGAGATTCAGGATGTGGCTTTGAAGAGAACTTAGTGTGTGAGTGAGAGAGAGGTGTATGAAGGAGAGAGGAAGAGGAAGATTTTGCACTCAACACGCATGCTTGCATTCGTGTTGGTTGTGAGTGTGCGTCTGTGTGGTCCTCTTAGTGAGGTGGAAAATTATTTTTAAGTTTCAGTTAAATATTTGCTTTTCCTTCAGTGGCGTTTTTGGAATTAAGGCGGCAGCTGACACTGGGGAGACGTGTTTGACAGAGAACTGACTTTGGATTTGAGTGTGGGATCTTGTGAATGAGCTGAAGGATTAAACAAAAGGAGAGGAGACACTGAGGCTTATTTACTACATGAGAGGAGAACAAGCAATTAAAGTCCTGTTTATTTTCATCCCAGCAGTGTTTGAACCTTGCTCCATCGAGGATTTACATTGCGAAAATACACAGACACAACTGCAGACATCACAAATGAGTAACTTGGCATCCATGACGCGATGGCAAAACCCAAACAAAAACCCAGGTCTGTTTAATCAGCCTGACCAAAACCTTTGTGTTGTGGGCAGCTCGGTTCAGCTCTGTTCCACTGCAATTCAACAACTGATGCCATCTTCCTAGATTGTAAAGAGAGTTCTCTAGAAGTTAGGCCTACAGAAATCCTGATCTGATGATTCAATATTGCATTGTTACAGTTCTCTACCAGTCTCATTTGGGTTTCTTCACAAAGCCATCAGAACTTTGTAAATAGCCCTTTAACTAACATAATATAGGGTCTGATATACATAATAGGGTCTGAAAAGCAGGAACCTTTTTTAAACCTAAATGTGTGCTGTTGTCCTTCACATTTTAATTTTCGGAAGTCCAGCATTATCTAAGTGTTGTTCGAGTATTTGCAGCAACAATTGATGGATGTGCTGTTGAGAGTTGACCCCTGATTGTCTTCAGCTGATGAGTCCATTGCAGCCTGATGATCAATGATTGCTGTTGTGTGTAAGGGCTCTATCTGTAATATGGCATTGCGTTTGAGCACAAAAGGGGTCATTTAAGGTGAAAATGCATGTACATGCTAACTGCTAACAATGACAGAGCATTCTGTAATACCACAGACCTGTTGAAAATAACATTTGCTAATAAAAAAAAAACTACTTTGTTCAATTAAACAAACCATGTATCCAGAGATTGCTTAACACACTGGTCTTAATGTGCGGTATACCTGTTAGTCAACATGTGTTGGGGCATGCCTCCATAGTACAAGCACTCGAGTACTCGAGTACTCGAGTACTTGGCGCTGACTTCATTATTGGAGTTGCAATTCCTTACTCGCGCACCTGTGCACGCTGCTTTTGGCTCATACAGCGTTATTCTTGTGACCCAGCTTTTTATTTTGGCCTCACTGAATACTAGCAAGGAAACTAATGAACAGGATACGCATGTATGACTTCTCTGGCCACGGCTTCACATGTCAACAAAAATAATAGGCAGCTACGGCAACGCTCAAGGGACAAATTAGACGCAAAAGCACAACAAATACCGAACTGTCTGCTACACCTGCAATATGTCAGTCAAGAAAAGTGATGACAACTGATGAAGTGAATGTACAGTACAAGATTTGTGGCGTTAAAATTGCATACCATAGAAATATTAGTTTGATGCTTAAAACACAATTTGGGGAAAAAGGCGGAGACCGAAGCAGGCAGTCTCACGTCACGTCATTAGCTAGCCCTGTTAGTACACGTCGTCAGTCTTCTAATAACCAAAACGGTAACTGGAGATATACTTCCATTAAGTTTTATAGAAAGAGCTTCAGAGACCTCAGGGGGTTTGTTTCAGAGTAGAAGCTACCATCACAGAGCACAACGGGTACGAGGCTGTTCTTTGAGAGTGCTAAGCAACACAGTACAAAGTACATATAGCCTACACTGCTGTCATGACATGATCACTTTATGTTGATGGCTATTGATTTACATTTATCTTTAAATATTGTATGTTTATGTTATATTACAGGAATAACAGGCTTACATGCATTTACTGGATGTTTGTCATTTTACAGGCATAAAAAATCTTTTTTTTTTTTTTTATGATTTCTTTTATGATAAAAAAAATAATTATGTGAATAATAATAACAAAAAGCTTTTTTTGTCTCATAGTTAGGAAGGATTGTTTGAACTCATATTTCTGAATAAAAGACTGAAATGCAATTTTCCCATTTCAAACCAAATGTCCAAAGGTTTTAAGTGGAAAAAACAGGAACATTTCAGAAAATTAATAATACGTAGAAGTACTCTACACCACACATTAGTTATGTCTACCAAAAATATATATATTTTTTGTCTCAACATTTGAAAAGACGTAAAAAATAAATTGAATGACTTGGTAAATGCAGCCAACCACAGCGACATTAGGCTTATGATTGCAGCTGTGTCACAAGGCAACCCTTCAAAACCAGCCACAGCATGAATTCCTGCATGCGCCTGAACCAAAACAGAACCATCAATAAAATGAGTGTTGATCATGTAAGCAGCAGTGAGCAACATTTGGATGAAATGTTTTGCACTGATCAAGACAAGCAGATCATTATTCATGAAGAGTTAAGAGGAGAAATCCAGGGTGAAGTCTAAATGGAAACCAGGACAAATTGAATTATTCTCTTTATTACTGCTCCCTTTAGTGTCAAGTGTTTTTATATGCTCTTGTTTACGTTTGTTACACTGGCACCAAACGGTGTTTGTTAGGTGTCTGATTTTACAAAATTCTGGTATTTTATGTGTTTGCAAGTTCGAAGAAAAAATAAATAAAAGAACAGCACAATATCTGTATCTGTATTCATTTTTCCAGTCCATCCCTCTCCTCTCTCTACTGTAATGGTAAGCTTTTCAGTTTTGTTTTGTTTTTCTGGATGACGTGTTGTATCTGACTGTTAACAAAATGTGAGTCGCTAATGTGTTAAAAACTATTCTGTAATCAAGAGGAGTCTTTAATGTGGAAATCATTATGACCATGAAAACAGTAACTTGACAAAAATAGAATAAGATCAACTCTCGCGTTGTCACTTGACCTTTAATGATCCTGTGATGACAACTGAGCTGTTACAAGTGGCATCTTCTAAGAAACACCAAAATGTGGTGGCTTTTTTTTAAATATTGTTTTTGTTTGGTCTAAATCCTGAAGTGGCTCCGGCTGGTAACGAGTTCTCTCATATTTCCAAAGAATAGTCGAGTCATGGAATGTCTCAAATTAGCATGCTGGCAAATTAGCATGTTGCTGTTGTCCGCTAACAAAAGAAATCCTCTAAACATGGAAGATATCTGTCAAGTGTCCACAAGCTAAAAGAAGACACCTTGTGCTGGGAACATGTGACTCAGTAGTGGCTAACTTTAAATGCTACAGGGAACTGGACAATGTGCAATATGTCTAAAAATGGTTCCTTAGATTTTGGCTGGTTCCATTATGTTAAAATTGTCGTCAAAGCCATCAGTGGGCTAACTATTCTGCTTCGGCTCTGACGCACGTCTGATGGCAGTGGTTCCTAAAAAGCTGTTTGATCTTATCCAGATTACACAGTGTCAAAAACCTGCTTCACAGAGCAGTGTGCACACGTGTATTTCTCCATACATTCAAACAGAAGAGTGGTGCCAGTCTTCTTGATAAACAACCAGGATTGATTGAGTCAGTCAGGTTTGTAGTACTATGATGGGTCAAAGGGTTATCCAAGTGCAGCTTGTGCTGAGTAAAAAAACAAACACTAGACAGCTAATGAAGTCTCTCAGCTTATTTTTAGTCATATCTTATCTTGAACCATTTGCTCCTTCGTCTCCTCCACTTCAGATCTTTAAGTTTGATTTCACTGCTATCATTACTATACAGGAAGACAGTCATTCATTTGTTGTTGCTAGAAAGACTCTTCTGCTAACTAGCAAGATTTTTATTTTCAACCTGATATCCAAAAAAAAAGAGAGCCCAGGCTATTATAGCGTCATATCAAGTAGAGTCAATTCTTAACTCTTTCCCTTTTGCAATTCTTCCAAGTTCTACTGTTATTACCTCTCTGGCTTACACATGCCATCCACAATAGCGTGTCTATTGGTCTCCCTGTGTTGCAGAAGGACTGGAGGTATAACGTGTAAACCCACATCTGCAGCTTCACTTACACATACAGTACTCAGAGATGAAACAGCACCATACCATCCTGCGGACTCTGCCTTCTTCTTCTTCTTCACAATGGAAGTTAGAAGTCAAATGAGCCAGCTGGAGCGCGGTGAGTCAAAGAGTAAAGACTTAAAACCATCATGTTATGGCAATATAGCCGAGTCTACCTGGCTTTGAATGTATCATGGACAGTCCAGAGCACACCTATGCACAATCAGGCGCCTTAATCAAAACTCTTTGTTTCAGTTGGCGCCCACATTGTGTACCACTAAACTAGCCAAAGGTGGTTGGACATGTCTATACACTTTGCTTAGACATGCTCTTTGGATCATTTAAATAGGCCCCCTGATGATTTTGAAACTAAACGGATCCCTCTGGAAAATAATGCTTTCCCCTTCAGCAGCTTGAGCACCCTTCAGCTCTCTCTGAAATCTCCACCTGCAAAAAGAGGTACCAACATCTTCTCAACCGAGCTCATGCCAAAGACTCCCTGGCTCCTCATTCCAGAGCATCTTTCAGCACTGACTCTCTTATCCTCATCTATACTCTGCCAGAAAAGCACCTGAGGGCCTGCTCTCCTGTGCAGGTATTTCTGCTGAAAGCTATAATAAATCATTTGCCCTTTGTGTCTCGGCTTTCTGCCTATTTCACTAATGTGTTTTCTCTCCTCCATCCTGGTTTCGGAGTTGAAAGAGGCTTACTTTAAATAGTTGCAGGAGTGCGCTGAGACGGATTCACTGCCTGCAAGTGATTCTTTCTTCATGTCATCGCTCCAATGCCCCATTTCCCCAGGTTGAATAGCACAGGAAGCATAGTGCTGGAGACGCGATGTGACAGGTAACAGGTAAAGAAGAGAAGACGAAACGAGGAGGGTTTTGTTAAAATTTAGTGAAAGAATATTTGATTCATAGTTCTGGGATGAAGTTTGTTGCTGTCCACAAGTGTTTTGACCAAAGCTCTATATCAAATGCCAGTGACTTTGGTTGTGGTAAAGTGACCCTGCATGGAAGAAAGCATAGTGTTTATTTAAGGGGAGAATTTCATATTTTGACCAAATTGACTCTGTATAGAGAACAGCTCAGCAGGCCGTGTAAATATCACAAAAGGTTTAATGAAACCATGAAGGATGACAGTTTCCAAAGTACATATTATCAGTGGAGAGGTCACAGCGGGAAAGCAGCCCGCCATCCATCTGCTTTGCTTTTGGTGGCCAGAAAGTCATGAGCGATCATTGGAATGTTCTGGTTAGAGCTTTGCTTTCGAGCCCAAGCCTTCCTGAAAACCCCTTCCTCTGTGTCATCCCCCTATACTCACATTGACACTGACACACACACACACACACACACACACACACACACACACACACACACACACACACACACACACACACCATGCCATCTATTTCAGTGGCTTGGAGCTCTTGCAAAGTTCCTAAATCCGCCTCCTGCATTCTGGGTCGGTGGGAGCGGACTTCCTGAAAACAATGGAATAGACTTAATCTGCGGATTTGCCTGTGGATTTGATAAAGGCAAATGTTCTAATCCAAAGTTTCTCTGACCTCTTGTTAAAAATGTCTCATCTCACCCTGCCCATCCCTCCCACCCTTGTTCTTTTTGTGAATAGGGTGAGTGGATTACCAGAGGTGCTGTGTCTCTAATTAAACTCTCCTCTCTGGGTCATCCCTCTATACTTATATCCCTCCATCGTCTGCCTCACATGCACCCAGACAATCCTAGCATTCTCTTTCTTTTGGAATTTTCCCTAACAAAACAGTAGATGGTAATGAAAAGACTCATGCTGGTGACTCCCAACCAGAGTGAGGTGCAGCAGTGTCAGGGCCACAAGTCAAAGGCCAATCCCCAGAGGTCAGGCAGAGGTTAATAAGGTGTTTTGTCACTTTAAAGCAATGTCTAATCTCCCTGAGACTAGAAAGGATGCATCTTTCCTTTTCACAAGTATCCGCCAACCCCCTTTCATCCTTCTTCTAAACTCTTCTTTCAAGTCCACTCCTCTTTGTAGTCCACTCCTCTTTGTAGTCCATTTCAGCATGGAAAAAAAACTTGGTCAGGATTAATTTATGGCAACATTTCCTAAATCCCTCCTTTCTATCTGCTCATCATCTTTCACAGCAAGCTGTTCTACGCCTGCTTGTTTGGATGGCTAACCAATTGATTCATGTGAAACAATTAAAATTCCAGCCTTTGGCCCTCACTCTCTGAGCTGTCTTAAAGCATGAAGCTTAGTCAGGCACAGAGGCAACTTTGCTGACAGGAGCCCCCTTGATGAGGGTATTATTTTAATAGAAAAGAGTTGCCTATTCATTTTGTGTATGCGGCCATCACTGAGACACAAAGCACAAATAATGACAGGAACCGAGAGCTGGCAGAGTGCCGAGGTCTGCTAGAAATGCTGCCCACTTGCCAAACTACAGAGCCACTGACAACCAGACAGCTGCTGACAATAATGAGGAAAATTAGCCTTCTTTAGGGTCTTAACTGAGCTCACAAACTCCACATCCATGCATCTACTGTCTATTATTGGCACATCATATATAGGCTAGCTGGTGATATGGAATTATGCATTGACATTCAAATAAAGGCTCAGGCTGGTACAATATACAGCTTAGCGTGTTTTTTGTCTAAATAATTTTTTGTCGTTTGGGGAGGGTACCTTTATTGGATAGGATAACTGAAAAGAGAGGAAGCGTTGGTAGAAGAGAGAGGTGGGTGAGATGTAACGTGTTCTATCTGTTGTTCTCAACAGAGTACATTTTAAGATGGAGTATTTCTTTCAGGTTACTAAGTGAATAATCAATCAATCCACCTTGAATGTAAAACTGACCACTGAGCTTTGTGTTGGTTTTTATCGTCTCTCTTACATGACACTTTAGTGAGTATACCATCTTGAAGCGCACAAAAAAGTGTATTTGAATTTAAACTTTGTTATGCAATATATTCTATAACCTCACTAGAGGCGCGCTCCAGCAGTACTGCAGTTACATGATGAAGTATACAAAGGGTTGTGTTCAGGCCCAGCGATGGAACAGGGAGGGAGAAAATCGTGCTTCAACAAAGAACAGCTTGTCAACTTGGCCCAGTGTGAGTTCGCCCTCAGACACAAATCCACATGCTAACAACTATCACAACACAAATCCGGTGTTAAACAAAAATGTATTTGACGTGCGTTTGGATTTCATAGTTTTCATCATGTCCCCTCTGTTAACGTGGAGGAGGTGGGATTTATGACCTAATCTGCAGCCAATTGGGAGCTCTAAATCTTCGGGATTCCCTCCCAGGGGTCTGCTGTCCTGACCATCTTAATACACAGTCAGAGGGCTGTGAGACTTAAATCTTCAAGAAACAATGATGTTATATTTCTGCAGAAATATTCTTCAGGCTGTCAGGCTTCAGGCAATCTTTCCCAGAGTGCTTCTGTGCTGAGGAGCGATTGGAACTTTAACTACAGAATGCGTTTGGCATTCTTACGCCCATGTTTCCTGTTTACCATATTATTTTCTCATGTGGCGCTCACTTCCTTATGGGTGGGCGTCTTTGGATGCAATTTCTGTAGTTGTTGTGTTTGTGCGCTTGCTAGAAAGCATCATTTTAAGAAATAAACCCAAAAGATATTCTATTCTTCTTTCAACTACACATTCCACAAAAAATGCACACAGAAACGATCAATGCAGCACACGGTTGAGTGAAAGGAACTGGTGAAATATTCTTGGCTACATGGAAGAGGAAACCCACAACATTAGGTCAAGGCCATGTGGTGTGTTGTGCCACTGATGGTTGAGAATGTGACATATTGAGGACAAACAGGCTTTTCCACAAACAAAAATATCGGGAAAGCCCACATTCGTGTTTTCCACTTGTTTGTGAAAGAACCGCACTGTTATTGTTTTCCTGTCAATTTGAATTACAGTACTGTGAGAGGACTTTTTGGCCTCCCCTGTAATCGTCCGTTTCCTATAATCGTCCGTTTCCCTATGAAAGGAATCCCCGGACACTGTTGGACTTTGCTTAAGGAAGTATTCCCCAGAGTGACTTATGAATGTCCGTAATCATTTTGGTTTCCAAACAAGAATATGTTTTTGCAGTTTTGGTTGTTTTGTTGCAATACAACTCACTTTGCAATGCTGCAAAGAGATTACAAGAGGCGCTATAGGTCATACTTTAGCTTTCAGTAATAATTTGTCTTGAGATGATACATTTTTGATTAAAAAAAAACCCAGAGAGGCTGCATAATGTGTCCATATATTATCTGAGAGGGGAAGAAACTTTATTTTTGGGAGAATTCTGCTTATTGGTGGAGTAGTAAACTAATAGTGCTGGGTTTTTTTCTTCACGGGATACATGTTTATGTAGTTAAGAGGTTTACTATTTTTTCATGATTAAAATTATTCCTCTTATGCAAAATACCCCCAACTAATACACTCGTGTCATGTTTCATAGACTTCAAAGTAGCAGACTTCAGACAGGTAAGTAGATGTTTTTTTCTGTAATAGGTCAGTTATATTAGTTTTGCCTTGGGACCCCGTGTTGACTAGAGAAACTACCAGGACCACAAAGACTTACACCACTTACATCAATCCTCTACTAGTGTCATCTTAAGTAAAGTAACAGCATAATGAAACCTGAACTACTGCAGAAACACTTGAAAATCCAAAATGAACTCACCATCAGCCCTGAGCCTGTTAACATCCAGTCTGCTGCAGAGCCTTATTTTGGTGTCAGTCAGAGCTGAATGAGTGGAGGGCCACTATCCTGTCTGTGAGTCTTATTTTTTTTTAAACCCCAGTTACATCCATCCTCTTGCTTTCAACTGGGTAATCGCATCCCGGGTTCGAAACAACCCAAAGCCTAGCTCTAGCCTGAGGCCTGTTGGTTGGGGATTTCTTCTGCACATCACACAACTTCACTCGGTTCTGATGTTAACCAATGCACAAGCTCCCACATTGAACAACTATACTATTTTTGATGAAGTTGACGCAGTACAGAAACTATGAAGACCCTAAAGGGCAGGATTTAAAGCAGAAAGTATCCTCCACCATAAAACCCTCTGCATTCATATTTTGGGATGCCTTTTTTGTGTTTATTGTGTAGTCCTATAGTTTTGTGGGTAGTTTGCAATTCAAAAATTCCAATTCAAAATATTTCCCTTATAAAATGCAAAGAAGGGGAAAATGCCTACGAGATCTGGTGTAGATTGCCAACAAAACCCCCCCAAAACATTTACCCTACCATATCTGGTGGTTAAATGCTGGCAGAATAAAAGTGTTTCTGGAGTTTTTCTTTCATATAACACATATTTTAATGATTAAAGGGAGTCCAGTTGAGCTTGGCACAAAGGGATAGTAGTCTTTGTCATGGTAGCACATCCCTAGTCAAAAGGTCCCAAAGCAGTGGACTTGCCTATTTCAAGCCTTAACTTAAACAGTATTATACTTCAAGCATTAACGATTTAATCCCAACAGTGCAAGTTGTATCCAGCGACAAAATGTTGACCATTAACTATATTACCACAGATTCCAACACAATATGATGTGGTTTCCTTTCTGAATGCTCTGTTTCATTTGGCAAAACATTCTTCAATAACCTCTATTTTCCCCTGTTTTTTCAAGACTATTTAAAAGCATTGAAGTATTGTTTATTGAAATCTGCTTGAATGTCAATCAGCTGTGTTGAGAGCCATTGACTCCTTTGCACATCCTCCATTGCATGTTTAAAGTGTAATGTATAGAGTTCCCTAAAGTCCGTGGTGGGATGGGTGTTCATCACTGACGTTTTCTATGTGGTCAGTTATTTCAACGGTGGGTTACAGCTGCTCAGCTTGCGCCATGGCTCCCAGCCTTTTTGTGCGTCTCGCGGTTTGGTATCATCCGAAGGTGTCTGATACATTTGGCTGCCGTGCTCGGGTGGCCTGCCCTGCGGTTGCCCTCTGTTTGGGTTTCTGCTTCATGCTCAGATTAGCAGCTATCTCCACTGGGCTCTGGCTTTTCCTGGAAGCTGACTCGTTCATTGAGTATTTGCTTATGTTTCAGTGTGAACTGGCACACTCTTCCACGTTCCATAGCCGTGGCTCTGAATGGTTCAGCTCTGCGCCAGAAGGCATTGTGTACTTCTCGACATCTCTAACTATTGGTTTACAAATTCAACTATGGCTGGTAGAGCCATTTAAACCTCTATCTGATCTCTATGTCCATAAACAAATATCAGAATCACATAATTAGGAAAAATTATAGAATCCACTTGATACATAGATCAAATATATTTAAATTACGCAATTTTGGTCAATAGCTATGTTCAGTTTGATCTCACTTTACGTCTGTCATCTTTACAAGTTTTATTGTACGCTGTTTGTTGTCTGTGGTGCAATTTACAGTTATTGCACATGATATACACCATCTAAAATGGTAAAGAGGAACGCCGGCTCTGCGTGCAGCTTAGCATGAGATGTAGAAATATCAGTTTCCAGCTAGACTCGAGTTAGTGATACCCCTTCGGAGCTTTCACCACCCAACTCAAACATGCTCAATCCCAATAGACCTGTCACACATGGCATAAAGATTTCTTCCTCACAATTTTCTCATGCCCCTAAAACTTTTTGTCAAAGACCAGTAACATCCTTCCTTATGTTGCGTACATCTTTTACGTTACGCTCTGCTATTCTTGGCTAATGAGTGGAGCTGGTTGCCTCAAACTGCAGCGAACAAATTAGCTGAGATGATTACGTTGCCTTTTGCAAGCGTTATCTGCTAATCTCTTGTTCTCTCAGTTTCAATAACCCTCTCCCTCTCTGTCTGCATGCTGGGAATACATCATTGTCTCATCAGTTAGTGTGTTTCAGTCTCTCTTTAAATGATAAGTAGATCCCCCTGAGACGTGCCAAGAGCTGTTTCCCAGAGGTTTACCAAAGGATGTCGCAGCACCTCTCTTGCTCTCATTGCTTTCATTGTGCTGATTTGCATTCATGATTAGTCTTGCTCTACTGGAAGTGTGGCCTCATCCCCACGGTATGAGTCCATGGCCTTTGTTGGGCTTCCTTTAATAAATGCAAAGCCTGGTTTCCTTGATTGGCTCTATCATTCTCATGTTAGCTGTTCTGTTGTTTTCTCACTTAAATGTGAAGAAGCAGATATTTGAGATAACGCAGTTGCACAGATTTCAGTTTTAACATCTCAGATTCCAGTCTCTAAAGATAAATGTTTGGCGTATTTAGAAGTTTTCCAAACTGCAGTTGAGTAAAAAAGTTCAATATGTTCCTCCACTACCCCTTTTCATGCAACTTTGAGTCACTGGAAACAGATTTTGATAGCTAGATTCATTAGACAGACAAACACAGTGAGAAAGAAAATCAAAAGAGGATATGGATGAACCAGTTGCCTGGGAGTGGTGGAAGTGGGGGCAAGCACCAGGCAGTTAAGCCCCTGTCATTCTCACGAGAGCGCTCCTGGTTTAGATTTGGAAGCCGGGGCAAAATGCCAGGAGCTCTTTTCACCGGGGATGAGCCCCTAATCTGAGTTTGTGTCCCACTGATGGGGCTTCCTGACCAGTTGAGGATGTTGTCATCATTGGTTAATGTTGAACTAGCTCATGGGGGTTCACTTGAGCCGCTGCCAAGTAGCTACTGCAGAAAGCTGTGCAAGCAACATGGAGGACCATATCGAAACATTTACGTTCAGCTAACTTCTTATTTATCGATTAAATGTTTTATTATTTTACTGACAATTTTGGAGAAATACACTTGTGGCGCTCCTCTTGTGGATAGTTTGCTTGAAAAATTGAAACCCTTCTCATATTTGTAGTAGAAATGCAAAAATACAGTCAGCCCACTGTTCAGGACGCACTTCGTTTTTGTTGTTCACAGTTTACATTTCGTTTTGGTTCTGATGGCCCCGCCATTGGAATGTTTCTTTGTGTTCAGTTATTTGGAGAAAGGGTAAAGGAAAACAACAACTTTTATTTTGTTTAGGGGTTAGGAATCGTACTGTAGCACAAATCAGTCTCCGACCAGCTGCACGAGTGGTAACAATAAAACAGTTCAGGTGTGGGAGCCTCTCTCTTTCTTTGACATTCCCAGTGCTAGAATTAGATCACTTTTTGTTAATCTCCTCGACAGAGCAGACTGGCTAGACATGAAGAAGTTAGTATTTATTTGAGGAGACTGAGAGAACCAGCTGGTTGGGGTTTGCCACAACAGGTGAATACAGTATGTCAGTTAAGTTGTCATTGAAAGTGTAATAAACTTCCTTCCAAGCACTTTCCTGTGCTTGTCCAAATATCATTAGATCCATTCATTGTCATTTTGTGGCGATTCCTATAAACTTGGCACCTCGGCAAAATCAAACAGTAGCGCTGTATTTTCAACACTGTTTGACCGACGTCTGCTGCAGAGGAAGAGCGGCTACAGTAGAAGAGCTATATTTACTCTGCTGGTTCCATCTGAGAGCTTTCCGAAGGGAACCAGCTCTTACACCACAGGAGAGGTGTCATGGTTTTGCAAGGTGTGGGCACAGCACATTCCTGGCATGGCATGCAAACGCGCGGGTTGAAGCCACCCTGCTACCGGACCTCATGCGGCTGCTGAATGGAGGCTGTTTGGATGGCGAATGAGGAGCTTCAGGGATGGGTTCACGTTGAGGTAAACAGAAAGTGTGACTCACTGCTTGTCCAGACGAATGCCACCCGAGACCACAGACAGATAAGTCTGCCACACTGTCTGTCAGCCACAGATGATGTAACAGGAATCAGATCCCCGTCCCCACACCACCACCACCCTCACCCTCCTCTTCCCTCTCATCTGCTCTTCTGTGTTTGTCATCCAGCTCTATGCTGACAGCTTGGTACAGTCCAAGCCACCACAAAGCTCCCTTTTCCCTCTCTTACGTTCCTTTTAGTCACCTCCCAGACTAAACCAGCTGATTCCTGCTAGCCACTCTGATGCTAAAATAGTTGCATTATGTGATTGCCATCTGTGCAGCCAGACATGGGCTGTGTTCAATAAATTCTTCCTTTCAGCATCCCAGACACACTGCTCAAGATGCAGATGTGAATTCAGCTCGATGTTTTCGTCACGCCCCGTTTTCTCTCTGTATAGGAAACAGCGAGACGAGCTGCACAGGAGCCTAGAGGTGTGTGGTTCACTAACACTCATATTACCATCACCTTTAGCGTTCATCAGTCAGGTATGTGGAAGGTGAAAGTGTTCACATAGGTCTTGGTTCATTGCACCTCAGATATCACAGCACCACCATGCCTACCAGAATAAACACACAGAAGAGAAAGGAAAACATGTTGTTGTAATTCCCCTGGGAGGAAATGATGGAGGAAAAAAAGCTCTCTGTGGTTGTGGTGGTCGTGCTGACCTCATGGACTTCATGGGATGTGCATTGAAGGAAGAGGTCGACTTGGTCACTTCATGGCACCTCATTATTGTGGGTGTATACTGATAGAAAATGCCTGGGCGAATGTTCATCGCCTGTTTACCACTGCTTTCATTTCTCATGAGGGATTGACCTTTACGATGCTGAAGCCACTGTAGCATTTACACTTGACAATATAGTTTTAAAGTTTGGCTGGAAGGTTTCACAATTCTCTGCAAAGAAAGAACATGTGTCCACTATTTACAATGTATTAAATCTGACTTACTGATGAAAGTATCTGGTGCACCATAAACCGGGCTCTTGTGTTAGTTCATTTCAAGTAATGCAGTTTTCAAATGCTTTGTATGTGTGTATGTCTCTTGGTAAGTAGTCACAATCTACTATCAAAACATGGCTCTTAAGAATTTAAAGGAAATGGTAAAGCAACTACAAACACTTAAAGGAGAGCCTACACTCAAGTTACACAAATCAATGCAGCAGTAAGATTGTGGACAAGCTTCGATAATATATCCTTAATATTTTACAATGTAAGGCACCAAAGTTTAGGAATGCACTTTTTTTCCTTTTTTTTTCATAACCCTCCCAGTCGAACTTATCCCTCATTATTAAGTTTGACCTCCCTATCTGTGTGAATCCTTACATCTTGTCAGCCACCTTGTTTCATAAAGTCTTTATGTTGTCAATGATTGTGCTGGCTTCACAAACAGGAAGCAGCAACAGCCGTCAGCTATTTCAAATATTTGAAACTGAAGTGAAAGAACTGTACTTGTGATCACGTAGAAGGAGCTCTTCCATCTCGTCAGAACGTCGTCATGGAGACGATTTGTGGGCACGTCTTACAGTTCAATGGCAGAGAGTACGAGCTGAGAGTGTTTCATGTTGGACCTTTTGTCTGACTATTTTAGAAGATGAGGAAATGAAGAAGTGATTTTAGCTTCTTATCTCTCTCTTTTGATAGGATGATTCCCATGATTATTACTCCACTTTGATTTTATTATAATCACTTAATTGTTTGAATTATCGGAAAACACATCCAGGGTAGAACCCTCATTTACAGTGGTTTTGAAGTAGAGTTGTGAAGATACAAGTGAAGTATATAAAATGTGCAATATGTAGAGGGTTAAGTTAGAATAAATAAAAATAAAATGTCTAAAACAAGGCAAAGGAAAATAACTGTGTTCACCTCTGCGACGTCCCCTCTTTTTGCACATTTTCCAAGCAAACCCAAATGCACATGTACGTCTTCATGCTGTGCATATACTGTTGTGAGTTATGCCAACTCTTTAGCGTAGCAGTGAAAGTGTATGATAGGGGCCCTGGAAGCAGCTGGAAGCTGGCTGCATGTGGGTTACCATCATCAGCAGGGCCACGAGGACGCAGCTCTCAACAGCAGCCAGCAGAGCGGAGCTGCTGAGAGGGGTTCTGGAATTTACACGCATAATTATCAGTGTTTGCTGTCTCGCTTTGAGAGGCTCCCTGAGCGTGTGCGTGCGTGTACAGTAAGTCCATGAAGGCGTGTGTATTTGTCTTTGTGTGGTTTTTTTAGAACAATGTTACGTTCAGTTGTATCAGCATCACGACTCTCTTCCCTAATTCATATTTTGGTTCAAGCCTCCCCTTCTATTTGTTTTGACAATTCAGCGTGGGAAACTCAAACACACAGTGAGTAGCTACTTCTCTGTTTCTGTTTTTCATACCTACATGAATCTTCTTGTATTCTTAAGTATCACTGACAGGCACCTCCTTGTGTAGCTGTTGATACATCCATTACAATAAAGTTGATGCGGACAGGCTGAGGTGATCTCTTTAGTTGCTTGCTCTACCACTAGGTGTCAGTATCGTGTCTAGCTCTCGTTGTGCAGGCCTGACTTTCCATCCTCACTTTATTATTACTAACTTTGAAACTAAGTGCCTTATTAAATGACGGAGACAGTATTATAATCACAGATGCTCACTTGTGAAGAATAGTTTGTGCAGAGCTTGATGGAGGAACAAATGGGCCGATGACGTGGAAATATCACAGCTATTCAGTCCTGCATATTAAGGATCCTTCATACAACAAAAGACTTGCAATAAAATTCTATATATATTGGCAATAAAGGGTTTGAAGTTTCATGTTTACAAATGAATTCATTAATTAAGTCTGGACTCGGTTTTAAGTTTTATAAAACACTCTATAAAAAGCTTAGCACATCTTTAATGCAGAATTCCTCTATTAAAAGTCATTTCTAGAATAATCCAGCTGGTTCACCTTCCTGAAAAGTTCAAGCATAGTTCAGCACTTAAAGACTGACCCTAAAATCTTCCTGACTTGCCTGTTCACATATCCACCTCACAGTGGGAGACTTGTAAACTGGGAGTAACAGTGCCCTGCGCCTATAGAGGGAATGTTTCCTCATCTGACTCCCTTTGCTTTTCCTTTTTTGAACTATCCTACCTGCAGTGCATTCCAATACAGCCTTCTCTTTCTTCTCAGTCCTCATAATGTTATCATAATCTTTGGTTTGGAAACACTACACAGTTGTTTTAGGCCCAGCGTCTGCCGGTAGTTCAGTTTATGATGATTATGCAAATGAGTTCATTCTGGAAGACGGGTTGTTGTGACTGGAACAAGGAGGACGACTGGTGTTTCCCAGTTTCGTAAAGAAAACCAGCCTCAAAGCAATCCAGCCAAATCACATTAATCCAATGCACTTTCCTCTGTAAGTGAAAGAGGTGTTGAGCTGGTGTGTTGTTGGTGTAGATTTTTTGTGCATGTAACTTTTTTTAGCCTTACTTGTAAGGGAGCAGAAGTTCCATGTATGTTTTTGAATCTTCAAGCTTTTTTTTATAAGGGACTGTTAGATTTACTACTTTTTCATCAAGGGTTTTCACCTGCTCTGTTCCTGGTTTTTACCCACATAAGATGACTGGATCAACCCTCTTTGGTGCCTTGAACATACCACTTTTGGCTCAGCCATAGCAGTGACATGCCAAGGCTTCCCAATCTTCATCCTGTGAGTCTGGAAAAAGTATTTTGTTGGAGATGACACAGCTGTACTTCGATCTTTACCAAAGGAAACGTTCCACACAGTCCAAGAAAGGTTGCAGTTGTCACAGTCGCTGATTGTTGGCTGTCCTGTTGATTGATTGGATGACCTCTGGACAATCTCTAGCAAAGGTTGGAAAGTATCTATAATGCAAAACATTGTCGAGCCAACTCGGGAGAACTAAGAAAATGAAAGCATGTTGCAGAATATCACGGCAACGGCATTGCGGTCTTGGTAATATTATATTCAACATATTTTACTGAACATTAAGTTAAGAGATGCTGCGGTAATTTTGCAGCGTCTATATACTCAGCATACGCTATAGTTTGGTCACCTGAAGCTAATGCTTTCTTATTTAGTTATTTATTGGTGGTTAGCAAACAGCTTTCAGATGCTCTACATCTGGTCGTACCGCATTACAACCAGGCGAGAGTCAAAATGATGATATATGTTACATGAACACTAATCTTTTTAATAAATTCATGACTTTTTGAGTACTATAAAATCATGTCCCATGCCGGGCCCAAATACATACCGGGCAACAAAGAAAAACAAACCCAGAGGGAGTTTGACTCGGCTCTTTTATAGTCATTACTCAACTACACAATGATTAAGAATATATTTGATATCTGATATATTAATGTTTGAAATTTCTGACATTATAACTTGAAATTCAAGAAAAAGAAACCATGGAGGTCACGTGGTTAATCTTGCATTCCCTGGTGATGCAGCAAGGTGTATGATGTCTGCTGGGGAGAAAGACTGATGATGGGTTGCCATGGTCACAAGGAAATGTACCCACATAAACAGTGTGTGTCATTGAAATGCACACGTAAAGTAATGGCTCATAGTATATCTTATTGGAAGAATCACAAATATGCGCTCCAAGTTTCGAAAAGAACACGGGGATACATGTGGAGTTGGGTGCCCATCTGGAGTTGCATGCTTTGGGCATCATAGAGGAAATTACAAGATTATGCCTTAGGCCTGGCCAGTAGTAATTACTGCAGAAGTGGTCTATAATCTGTGGTTGTTCTGTTATGTGTGTGAGCATTACTGTGATTGTGAAGAAGCCAGGAGGGCATTGTTGCATATATTTTTTATGCGTCTGTAAAGGTAATTTGTGGCAAAATATGCATATGGGGGGAACTTCACACTTCACCTTAAACGATAAAAATAGCTTGGATTTATGATGTGATTTGAATTATGGCATGACAAAAGTAGAGAGCTACACTTTTAAATGAAGCAGATTGCAACATGTACACTGATGTACATTCCATACATTTGCAGTTTATTGTGAGTCTTTTAGATGAACTGATTGTCATTGGTTGGATTATTGCAGAAATGACTAACATGTTGATTCCCATGTATCATTGGATCGAGGGAAACTGCACAGACTAGTGATAACAAAACTTTTACAAACTTTGAATAAAATCAAGCTGTTCAGAAGAAGCCTCTGGGCTCTAAAAGCCCCTTTTTCAAAGTCTCACCTTTGATCTATGAAGATAACTGGCACAGTTTAATTAATCATCCATATTTTTTGGCTCTTTCTTTGTCAGGCTTTCGTCACCTTTTTCATTGGCACCGTTTGCACTTCAGGATTAAAGTTTCACTGAAATCATTACCGAGTTAAAAAGGTATAAATTACCAGCCAATAATAATCTTTGTGTCATTAAGGCTTGATAAAAGCCATGGCTGATAACAGCCTTGTTACGGTGCAGAGCACCTGCTCTGCCTGCCATCAGCTCCTCATGTGCTGTGTGCAGCTGCTGCTTTGGCTGGCACGTCGCTGGTTCAGTTCCAGGCCCTAAAGCCTCTTACCATCAACACTTACTCAGAGCAACTGCATTAAGGTTGGTGAAAAATGACCCCTGAGGTCATGGCTCATCATAAAACCGCATGACAACACCTCACAGTAGTTCCTGACAGCTCGGAACATCTCGTTCCAGTCAGGCCTTTGAAGCATGCCAGCCTTAATTACCACAAATCGAGGCTAAATGATGGTTACATCTGCCGATGTTGCAATTAGGGATTTCCCAGGCAGACAGGTAAAGGCATTAGGTCGAAACAATTCCGGAATTAAAGGGGAAGGATTAAAAGATGTTCTTATTGAGTCTCACACCTGTCTGATAGGAGTTGCCAAAAAAGGCATAGCCTCTCCAAAACAAATCATTCATTCAATGAAAACAGGTGAAGGTAATATTCACCCCCACTCACTACTACAGACCAATCTCACTCTGGGGACAATAGAAATATCTTTGAACTTTGATATTTTCAAAATGGGAGTTATGTCCTTTTAAGATCTTTAAAAAATGAACTGCTGATCAGTATTGGCAAACGAGCAAAAACAGAAAAAAATTAGACAACCATTGGCAGGACAAGACAAGACAGGAGAGGTGTAGATGTGTCATTTGTGACCCGTTAAAGTCCTATGGATAATGAAGCACAATTAATATAATACAATCCTTATATTGACATATGATCTCACTTTATAATAGATTGCGTTATGACACCCTGCCCCAGCCCCCTGCTACACCCCCCAACACCCAGGTACAACGCCAAATCTTTAGGCAACTCTTCGATGGGATTAAAGGACGAGAGAGGAGAGTGTGTTTTTTTATTTTCAAAGAGCGTCTTGTTTGTTCTTCGCCGGTCCTCTTTCTTCTTCCCTTGGTACTGATTTATAGGCTTGCCTGTTGCCAGGATACAGACACGCAGGGGTTCTTCATCACTCTGAGTAGACGTGTTGCACTGCCAGAACTTTATCAGGACTCACAGCCAAACACTAATGTGTGCACAAAATGACCTGCAGTAACTGTAACCTAAACCTGCCACAATGGAAAAATGAAACTTGCATGAGCCAATGTGAGTGCAGCATGTCTAAGTCAGCAAAAAATTGCATCAATAAACTGATTGAATAACAATAATCAGCCAGTGGACTATTGTTGAGGGACCCAAGGTTACATTTCTACTGTTGAATTTTACTACAGCGCTCCTGCTAAGCTACCTATCCGCTAACACGCAGGCTAATTACGGCATAATGACTTAATGAGAGCTGCGGGTTTGACTCAACGGGAAGCAACTGTTCTGTTTAACATCCAGTAGCATGCTCCTGCAGCATGACTCAACCCTACTGGGCCTCGTCCTTGGCTCTATGCATGCTGGGAGACAGTGTACAGACCTGCCTGCCCGTTCGACTGCTTGACTGAGTGATTGACACATGGGGATGAAGGGGGTATGTGGTTTAGGAGAAAAGGTGGAATTAAGGGTGAGATAAAGTACAGTGGAGATTTTTTAAAGTAAAATGAAGTTCTTAGATTGGAAGCAGAGAACTCTAAGGAATCTTTGATTACTCTTGAAATCCTTGGTGGAGATTTCTCATCCATATCCGTTTTCTTGTACCAGCAATGCTAGCTAATCAAGTTTAAACCACTAGATATGCGATGACACAGCGTGTACTTAATTCTCCCATAATTGTCATGATTGAGTAGCCAGCGAACTCGACAAGTCTCATAAGCTCATGTTTTATTTGATCTGGCAGATGTGTTTGGTTGTGCTCTCACCCAAAATCAGGTTTTTTTACTAAGCTGGCCTGGATCTGTCCAATCACAATTGTTTTGATACCATGACTTGTATCATGACTTGTAAGAGGAGATTTTTGGTAACTACCAAAGATGTTTCCATATCTCATCAGACTGTATCCTTCGGAAAGATCTCCTCAATGCTTTTGTGTTCCTCTCAATCAAACTTGAATCAATCAAAATATTCCAAAGAAAAGTCCAATTAGATTCTTTAAAAAACGTTTTTCGTAAGCGGGAATAAATGTATTGATATGATCTCTGCCAGCAAGATTATTCACTGTTTAATTAACACATTTGTTGAAGTTTCTGGACTTAAAAGTATTCAGCACATAAAGAAAACATCCCCTCTGTTCACCTCCTGGCGGAAAAGGACCGGGTCAGGCAATGTTTAACCTCTGAGATTCTATAATCCTCTCTTAATGCTGGCTCACTCTTCCACTTAAATGGTCTGCATGTCTGAAGCTAAGCTGACAAGATGGAGGTATTGACATGAATCAGGCAATAAAGGACTGCCGGCTTCAGTTTGTAATTCCCTCTGAGGCCAGTTGGCTTATGCAAATAGTAGACCACCCGTTTCCACTGAAGAAGGATTAAGAACCCACTGTAATGAGCCTGCAGCCTCTGTGAATGACGCTAGAAGGGGAAATGTGCATACAGATCATGGTCATTATGAAGTGCAATAAACAATGTTATTGTGCATTTACAAAAATCTGACAACATGAACTGTTTCATAGTCTGCCTACGTGGCATCACAAGTTAGAACAGAGCCCATACAGAGTCTGACATATAGACAGTGCTCTGGGAATGAATTATATCATGTGATATTACCATGTAAAGAAACTCTTGTGACTGTGTGAGTTGGACATACAGTAAAAAAAAGATGTAAGCCATTTGGATAATGGATGCAACTTGCATCAAGGCAGAAATATTTCAAGTTCTGCAAAATAAGAAAAAGTTATTGTTTTTAAGGACAAGCACCATCAATCACATGCCCTGAAAGCCAAATGAAATGAGCTGCTGTCCACTTATTATTTTTAAACAATACAACTGTTATGTATCTGTTTGAAGGGCTTCATTTATGTGGAGAATGTAGCCTCAATCAAAAATATGAAAAAATGAAAATCTCTTTAAAAAAATAAATGACCAAGGCAATCTAGCTTTAATGGTATAATTAATGGTATGTTTCAATACCCTTTTTTTTAGACCAAATGGTGAATAGACTTGAGCTTCTATAGGTCTTTTCTAGTCTTCTGACTACTCAAAGGGCCTCCCCATTCACATCCATTCACACACTGATGACAGTCCCAGTCATACACATTCATACACCTCGCCAAAGCAGCGGGAGCAACTTGGGGTTCAGTTTTTTTTTTGCCCAAGGACACATCGGACGTGTGGCTGCAGGAGCTGGGGATCGAACCCCCAACACTCCGGTTGAGAGACAGTCCATCTCTACCACTGAACCACAGCCACTCCAAATGAGGTCTACATCAGGGTCATTATTAATATCAGCTTTCAAATGTTTTCATTTCCCATAATAAAACTCTACTCATCAAATGTATAACTCAGAGGAACATGACTTGATACATTGACTGACAAAGTGTAGTTCATTCAATCAGCTGCAACACAAAAGCAGCACGCTTTCACTCTGTTTCAAGGTCAGACGAAGAGAGCTCTACTGTTAGAATCAAGATCCATCAACAGTCTGTGGAAGTGACTGATGAGAACAGCAGTGTGTGTCCCAGACAGGAGTGTTGTTGGACTGCATGGCAGTCAGCCGCATCCACTCTCACTGGATGAGAAGGAGGCACACCTGCAGTCGTGCCATATTTCTCTCTCATCACGTCCACTCATTGTCATTCACAGAGGGGAAACACTCTGTGTGTGTGTGTGTGTAGGTGTGTTCATGTGTGCGCATGTAACCACAGGTCACATTTTTGCCTTTTTTGCCCATTTTTGCCTTTGTTTTGCTATAATGAAATTGTCTCGTACAGAACAGAAATCTGTACAATGTGAAACGGCATGCAGAGTGAGGCCATTTTTTTTAATTCTCTGATGATCTGAAGAAAGTCGACAATCTTTTTAGATCCTTGGGATAACTTGGTCTCCATTTTACTCTTTACTTTACGGCTGTGCTTCAGAATTGTTTTTTTAGTTTCATTGATGGAAGCAGTATTTCAAAACTGTATCTGTTAGATAACATAGAGACATCCTCAGGTAACTCCCTTATTGCAGTTATCAAACAGAAAAGAGGTTTTCTGTTAAAAATGACAAAGTGCTCCTCTACCCATTTAATACCAGACTAATGCACGGTTGAGATGTAGTGAACTTGTAAAGGTCCTGGGGCTCTTGGTACAGGTAGAATTCTAGAAGCCTGAGAGATAGGACAGTTTACCTCATCAAAGAGTCTTATGTAAGTCGTCCAATTGTCTAGCTTACATAAACTGACCGCCATTTTTGACGTTGTTAGATAAGATTGTGTTTGCGGTTTTACTGTTCTTTGTGTTTTAAAAGTGATTCAGTGTGATCATCAGGGCATTAAAGGTGACTGGTGCACAGGCAGAAGGGTGACTGGGAGGTGTAATAAGTCCCGCCTTAAGAGACAACGTTTTCTATCATCATTCGAGATAAGTCCACACGTGCTCTTTTTCTAAAGTGTCTTGAGATAGTTGTTATGAATTGGCACCATAAAAAGGAAATAGATTGATTGAATGAATTTCTTGAAACATTCACCTTTGCTTAATGACCCCCATTCTGCTCTAAATGTTTTTTTCAACACCTCTTCTTTTTTTTCTGTTTCATATGTTGATTGTTTGTTTATGAAGGCTGACTCACAATATGTTACGGGATATGTTGCCCATGTAACGCTTAATCCATTCTGTGAGGCTTACAGTAGGTACTCCAGCTGGGTCATTCCCCTCTCTTTTTCTCACTCTGTCTCTGCAGTGAAGCCATAAGAAGCCCAATAATTAAATCTTAGTAAAAAGAAAAGAAAAGATTATTCACTGCAATGTTTTTATCAATTTCTTATCACACTTGATCTTTTGACTTCTTTCGCTGCTGCCCAGCTGACACTTTCCTGCCTTGGTCTTCTTCTTCTTCTTTTATCACACTGTCAACTTCTTCTTTGGCCAATTTGTTCCAGTTCATGTTAAAAAAAAAAAAGACAAAGTCAGCAGTCATGAAGTGGTGAGGTAGTAAGTCAGATTGGCAGGGACATTTCTTTAGAGCTCTTACTGTTTCAAATATCTGTATTCAGCAGCAGTGACTGAATAATTATTTCTTGAGTCAGAACAAAGATAAACTGCTGTATTGAGCAGTGGTGGGAAATTTTTTTAAGTAAAAATCTTAAAAGATTCTTGTTTTCAAAGATTTAAAATAGATTTCATAACTTATTTATTTAACTAAGTTACTTACTTTTTTGAGGGGGCTAATCAGTCACTCCCTGCTAAGTGCTAAAGCTAGCTCTTTAACTCAGTAGATTGCCAAATAGAGGTACAAGAAATTCAGCCAGTCGCACAAATGACTGGAAAAGATCCTGAAGTAATTCATAAATAGACTTTGGATCCATAGATCCAGATTAGTTTTGAATTGAAAATCAATTCGGAATCGAATCGAATCGTGAGACACTCTAAGATTCCCAGCCCTACTAGTACAAGACTCTTCCCATCAACAATGATCACAAAATTCTTCCACTATGTCCGGTATACCCTCATTCATCATTGCTCTGATTAAGATGGTTTGAAAATAAAAAAAATATTTTTCATAGTACAACCCTGCACGTTTTCCGTGAGAGAACCTGCTCAGTTAAAAGCATCACACATTAAAGGCATTTGACCACGCAGTCTTCTTGGACTGCTTTGACGAATAACTCACAATGTGACCGGAACATTAGGACACCTTGAGAAAATAGGTGGATCTAAAAGCTTTTGGACAATTAAGTGTACACTAAGCGGCATGCTTAATGAGATCTGTAGGGCAGGTTGGCTGTGTATGTGAGTGTGAAATCGTCCAGGCTTTGTGGATGGATGGTAAGTAATTAGGAGACATGAGTCTGCAGAGTGAACTGATGCCAACAGAGCATTTCAGCCCAACTCATTCAATTAAGCTAAATGTATTGAACTCTGCAGACACAGGAGTTGTCCTTGTGATTTTTTTCTTTAAGTTTTTATTGGCAGACTCTGGGAGGATGTTTTTTTTTTTTCATAGCCGGTTCATCCACAGAGCATTGAGTTGCGCTTCCCTCCGAACTTGGGGGGGGGGTTAGAAGAAGTACTTGCATGCCATTTTATATGTGTTTGCTTTTGCCTTGGCTTCTTGTGAGGCATGTTTTATGATGGTGGCTGACTTCATGTATTTGTCGTGCCTGTGGTTCGAGCTCGTGAGCTCAACAGGCACTCTTTATTTTGTTTTGAGCATGATTAGCCAATAAGCCAGTGTTGTGTACTTGGCAAACATTGAAGCGATATTATGCTTTCTGAGGAGGCTGATAGATTTTAGGAGAAAATAAAGTTTGGTGAAGACGAACAAGAAGACAAAAGACAACGTGACCACCTGCTCCTCATTTGACTTGAAGATGATCAAAACATGGTTAGCTAATCAGGAACAGATGGTCTTAATGTGCAATCTGTATTTCGTTAAAAACTCCAACCTAAAATGGACTTATGTACTTCTGAAGAGACTCGAGAACCCTTTCAACTCAACATGTTGTGAATTAGTGCCAGAATGCCAAATTGAACCACAAGCTTAGTCCAGCGTTGACCTTTGAGCTTGACTTTACCCACCAGCTCGATGCTGCCACTCCCTTTTCTTCTGCACTGCGCGTACGCGTGTCTTCATTCATCTTTTTTTCCTGCGGCTTCTGTGAGCGCGTTGGAAACTGTCATTGCAGAGACGTTTCTTGGGAAAGGTTTGTCATGGCCGTGTGCGTTGGAAACACAACGTCGGGCTGTTGTTATTTGGGTTTTCACAGTCGCAAGATAGAGTTCATGGACCTGCCGCCAACATTTAATTGGTAAACACCGATTAAATAAAAGTTTTCAATAACACATTTTATGGCTGTCAATGGGGCTGTAAGGGGGGGAAAAAAAGAAGATGGAAAAGTATGTATTTATTCGCACATTAGCTGTCACAGCATGTTTTGTGCTGGCTATAAATGTGCCAGCAGTTTTAAAGGAGCTCATAAATGATATTAACTTTGTATAAACAATTTGATTAGTTACTCATGCTTCGTTTTGATTTTTGCTTTCAATCAAGGTGGTTTCCACCCTCAAACTTTGGTTCCACACACAGAAAGCGCACGTCGATATCTGAATGGAAATGTTGTCCCTGCTTAAGAGCACACACTGTTACACTCCCGTCCTTGCCCGGCGTTTGAAGCTCCTTCTAATGTTTAACCAACTGTTGTGACTCGTTCAGACGTGAGGGTGGTCAGAAGGGTGCGGGGGCACGAATTTGTGAGCTGGGAAACGCACACATACACACCCATGGACGCAGTCACATGCATGCTGGATGATACCAGCACTCGTATATAGCATGCACACACACTCCTTACTCGAACAGCCCCGAGGGATTAGTAATGGTTTCTTGGCAGCGAGCCTGGTTTCTAGCACCACTCATCGTTGGGATCCCATATCGAGGGGATTTTCACTTCACCTCTCTGTGTTTTTCTTGCGCTAAACTCGTACGTTTTCATCTTGACAGCACATGTTAAAAGAAGAGTGATCATTGTAATCACGGGAAAACACATGACGAGTTCAAGAGGGGGACCGCATGTTTGTCTAGTTGCGGTCGTAAATTGTGTGTTCTGTATTTTCTGATACTGCTTTCACAACAAATCCACTAATGGTTTTGTAGCCGCCAGTTGCCAGAACAGCGCTGTAAGCCACAAGAGGTGCACCCTGGGAATACAACATGAATGTGTTGAGTGTCTGCAGGATTAGGACCACAGGGCGGTTTTTCATTTCACCTTTGGGCCACCGAAGAAGAGCGTTGTCTCTCCCAGCAGCTAATCTACGTTCAGCACTTGAGGCCAAGCAGCCGAGTGGGAGGATAGAGTGTATTTCTGTTGGCTTGGACGACGTGAGTGTGTATTTATATGAGAGCGAGTGAGGGCCAGATGATGCGTGCTAACAAGTGCAGCCGTAGAATATTAATCACAGACTCCTTAGTCTCATCCGTGCTTTGGCTGAGGAGCGGATCAGCATTCAGGGCATGGCGACACTTGAACAGCAACACAAAACCTTCTGCTTGAACTCACCTCATTAGTTTGTATGTTTTCAAAATGGAAAGTGCAATCCCTACAAAGTTTCTGGCGAGTTTTTTTTTCTTTATGGGAAATTCCTGTATTTGTCAACCTAAATGTTACCCTTATGTCTGTTGTGTCTATTGGTCATATTCTCCTCCTTTGGAGAAGCTGTTTAAAGTGGACTCAAGAATAACATCAATTTACGGTAAATACCCTGGGTATACAATCACTCTTATTAACTCTATAGCAAAACACATGTAATATAGCCAACAGTTGATTTACAATTGGACTCAGAAATGAGTTCAGATCAGTTATTTTGGGGCTCGATCAATCACTGTTGAGGAATTGTTGTATTTTCATTATTTTTTTCCTTTTTTAACCTTTCTGCTGTTAGTTTACACCGTGGGTCAGAGAGAAACGTTTTTTCGATTCTTCTGTATGTCCAGCACATGTTGGAAAATGTACAATAAATGCAAGCTATTGCTATTGAGTGTTAGCTCCTCAATCATACACCACATGTTAGTGTAAAATCTTAAACTAGAAGCCATATTTCTTAGATGTTTGAAGTAGTCAAACAGTCCGACCAAAGCTAAGTGACACATTTTGTTGCTGTGATTGATTGTAGCATTCAGAGGTATTGTGATCAGAGCCAAATCAATTCTAGACTGAAACCAAATGGTCTTGCAATGCCATAGTATTAAAAATACTTGGATGTCATCTAAATGTCCTCTAAGTGTGACTCAAAGAGTAAATATGAGGACTGCTCATGTCATGCTGGTTTTCAAACTGCAAAATAAGGTTAAAAAAACCAAAACATTTTCATTGACAGCAACGGCAATGTGAAAAACAACAGTAGTTTTTTATAGTTGGTCCTAAGTTTAAAGTTTTTTTCATACATGTGAAAAGGTTTCTCAAGGTTGGGTTTGCCGAAGTGATATATCATGTTTCAGCAGTGGTGAATGTATGTTAATGTTCTGACTGTTTTTTCCAGTATTTACAAATACTGGAATTTCCTTTTAGTGGCTAATGAGAGATTTTTTTGAAATTGATTCTTTTGCTAGCCAGAGATTTTTTCTCTTTTATTTAATCACAGAAATGTGGTACTTAGTGTATCTTATAAACCTTATAAAAAGTGCAACTTGCAATTCATCAGCAGCTTATACTGTACATCTTCTTTTACCAGTTTATCGTTTCACAAACTTTCTCATCAAGGCTGTTACATAAAATCATTAAAGGAAGATCAATGCAGGACAAGGCTGTTGTGTCATCGTTAAAAGCAGGTGGAAGCCGTGCTGACGTCTTTGGGTGTACAGCCAGCCCAAGGGAGGAAGACGTGAGAGACAGCTTCCACTTTTCTTGTGTGTTCTACCTCCAGCCAGTGTTAGACTGAGTGGTTACCTGGGAGAGAGGAGAGTGGAGCACACAAACACATACACACCTGCATACACTCACACAAACACAACCATGCACATCACATGTAATGGTTTCTGTGGAAAGCTGCCAAGCTCACTGAAGATCTTTTCCTCCTTCATCCTTCCATCCCTCTCAATGTCTCTTCATTTTGCTTTTCCCCTTTGACAATCCCTCTCTGCACTCTTGCTCTCTTTCGAACACCGTATGCTCTTAACCCCCTTCTGACAGAGAAAAGAGCCGTGAGATGTCTTGTAATCTGTCATGATACATGGCTTGCCACACACAGAACAGGCCTAAAAGCACTTCAAGGAGACCTCCATTTTCTTCTTTAGAATTTATCATTTTTGATTTAAACACAGAGGTAGGGACTGGGGCTATTGCAGCAGGCTTAAACTGAAAGTGATGAGGTGGCTGGCAAGGAATGTGGAGGAGCAAATTGATAAAAGTTTATTTTAAGCCATTCTGCCCACGCATTGGATGGACTTTTACTTTACTGTGTTACAATCTCAATGCTGCAAATTGATGGTTTAAGATGCAGAAGATAACAGGCAGAGAGTGGTGGTGGGTAAGACTGATGTCATCTCAGTGCCTTTAATGGGTTGTTTAGCACTCTGGTAATGACCTCCTATCATGCAGATAAGTGCCTAATGCCTGAGTTTAAATACCACAATACACAAGAATTCAGCTTTACTTTAAAGACTTTGTACATCATTTAGTTGGATTAAATAAACAATAGGGTAATGTAACAAATAACACTTGTTTTCATTATCAGTGTGAATTGTGGTATCATCGAATGAAACAGTGCCTTGAAGCAAAAAAGAAAATCCAGTTTCACAAAACATGTTAATTAGCAGTCAAAAGTTCAAGTTGGGTGAGCAACACGTTTGAATTTCATGCAGGAAACCTTCATGGAGTTTAAACAGTGTGTAGAATTCTCCAACAGGGGGCTTTTAGTTAAAATGAGAACAAAAGACAGTTTTGTGTTAAAATTCTACACATTTAAGTTTGTATGAGGCGTTTATGCCATTTTTAATTTTTTAGAACTTATAATGAACATAGTAACGGCTAAATTCTTCACATAGGAGAGGGGAATGTAATTTTAGGACACTTGAGGAGTTTTCACCAGGTAATGAAACAGACTGAAATGAATGCCAAGACCTGTATGTGACATACAAAAGCAAACAAGACTATTGGAAGAATATCTATAATTGCTGTTTAGCTGCTTTAAAAAAAAGAAAGGAAAAAAAAGTCATCACTGATTGTGAATCAGAGTCAGATTTAACAGCAAACAGGCCAGAATTGTGTTTGGTTACACATAAAAGATTTAGAGTGAGCAATATAATTGATTGTAAAAAAGAGTCCAGAAAGATATTCTTTCAGTTGGAGAACACTACTCATGCATCAACAGGGCTAAAGATTTGTTATGCACAGGGCTAAAGATTTGTTATGCACAGACCCTGATCTGTATGCTGGCTGCTAAGTCAATGTAGATGTGCAATATTAGGTTACTTCACTGGAAAAGCTCATGACTGTTGCCTTATTTGAGGATATACTGTATCAATGATTATTGTGTGTAGGCTTTTAACACAAGTGTTATATCCAAGACCAACCAATCCTTGTGTGAACACATGAAAAGATCACAACTGTACTACCATCCAGACATCTTGTTGACAGCCATTCAGTTTTCACTGTTTGCGACAGCCAGAAAGCATTTCAGGTCATGCCGACGACACTATTTTCATGCTTTCAACAGTAACTTTTTTGGTGCTTTGGACCTGTTGTAACTCATTGACAAAGCTAAAGCAAACACAAGTTCAGTGCTGTAACACTACATTAGTCACTGGGAACAACATTGTGTTAGATGACAGATGTGAGCTTGTTTGTCACTTAAAGATTTTTCCTTGCACTTTCAAACACCCCATTCCTTACAATCAATGCTTTTGTTTCATGATTTGCTTTGCAGCAAGACTTACATTTTTTCATGGAGATCAATGAAGTGAATGGTCTTGGATTATGCAGGATAAACTGAATCAGATGTGTGTGGTTTTGATCAGGAAGCTGAAGGACAGGGACATTGAACATTTCCTCTCTCCATTGTGATATATTGATCTCGCCTTTCACAAAACATTATGCCCAGACACAATGAAAAAACAGGCCATATAATAGACCCTTTGATTTCATTATTAGGAAAAATGGCGCTGTTATTTTACTGCTGCAACACATCTGTTTGCATCCCGTCTTCTGCAGATGTTTCTTATTTTAAACTTCATTGAGTTTCTTCATCAGTCAACAGTCTTGACCATCGTCTTCTCCGAATTTTATCCCACAACGTACAATAGTCGAGAATTACTTTCTTATTACACAAGTCTGACAGACAAATATTTGAGTAATACCTTCAATTTTCCTTCAACTTAAGTGTTATTCTTGATAGCCATAGTTGGATTTCGTCAAAGACTTACTTCGTTTCCCCACTTGACTTGTTATTTGGGCATCAGATAGGTTGTTGATTCAGGTCAATGACAGGAACAAAGTTTTAGCCAAGTTGTGTGAAAACAGCTGTGTTTTACAGGAGACGTCCAAAGACTGTCAAACACAATTAAAATGCTGAATCAGACGATGTAAAGCAAGCCACTCACAACCATTGATATTTCACTTCTTTCAATGCATTTGCAAAGATAGTCCTCAGTGATCCATTCACTCTTTCATAGTATTATCTCTCTCTCTACACTCTGAGGAAACCAGCTCAGGTAAATTCCCAATCTAGATGTTCCATTAAATTATTTAGCCTCTGAGAAAAAAAAAATCAAATACATGAACTCATAGCTGATGGCTATTACTGATCTGATGCAGTGTGATTGTATATTAAATAGCTATTGGCCTGCTTTTGGGCAACCACCGGGTATACTGAAGTCCCATTGTTGGTTTATCAATCCACCCATCCATCCATCCATCCGTCCATCAATCCACCCATCCATCCATCCATCCATCAATCCACCCATCCATCAATCCGTCCATCCGTCCATCAATCCATCCATCCGTCCATCCATCCATCAATCCACCCATCCATCCATCCATCCATCAATCCACCCATCCATCAATCCATCCATCCGTCCATCAATCCATCCATCCGTCCATCCATCCATCAATCCACTCATCCATCAATCCGTCCATCAATCCCTCCATCCATCCCATCATCCATCCCACCATCCATCCATCCATCCATTGTAAACTCTTCCCTATGTGGACTGAGGGAAATTGTCCTTGGACGGGTCATGGGTTTTCCCTTGCTATTACCAACCTGTCTGGAGTGGACACTTCTTCACCTCCACCCCCCTGCTTCGTGGAGCTCTAGGGCTCCAAACAACACATAGGATTAATCCATATAATAAAGCAGGGGGTTGAATGGGTTTTGTGGAGAACAGAAAGGAGGTAATACTCTGTGTTTTGTAAATGGGGGAGCAGAGGGCCTTTCAGGGGGAAAACATGCTGATTACTGTATTGTAAAATAGCTTTTGATTCTCCCTGCCTGCTTTAAGCCTTGGGACACAACAGTGGCCCTGTCTCTCACCAATAGCAATTGAGCCTCTAAGGAGTCTTGTATTACCAGCGAGCAGGGTTTAATTGTGAACTCGATCAGTTATTAAAGAAGCTAGGGCCTGCTGAATTGGAGTCTGGCGGGCCAGTCCTCCACTGCTTTTGACCGTTGTGCCTCTTTCTTAGGCTGTGGTTCGCAGTTTCTTGTTTACAATGCATAGGCCAGGGATGAATGCAGGCTCCCCACTATAGAGCTCTTTCTTTTCCCTTCACCCTCTAACTTTTTCCTCCTCTTCTTCTACTGGCTTCCAGGGAACGCAATTAAAGTGGGGAATTTTTTTTTAGAGGATAGAGCAGTGGTGGGGATTGGAGGGGGAGCATGCCAGCAAGGCTATTATCAGTCCTGTAGGGTTGAATGGCTGGCCCCCTTCAGAGAACACAAAAGGAGTGGTCACAGCCCAACCAGAGAGCGGCCCCTTCTGAAGAATGGTGGCCATTCTTCAGAAGTGGTGGCGTTTACGCTGAAAAACATTTGGTCTTAATAATGACATATTTCTTTAACCTCAAAAAGCTATGATAAGACTGGAACGGTCCATTGGGGAAGAGGAAGGAAGATCGGATTGACAGAATGAACAATTATCTGGAAGAGTTTGTCAATGTGGGAATAAATTCTGCATTTTGTTTATAATAAGGAGCGTAACAGTTTTAAATGTTTCTGTAAAATGTTATTTTTCAATTTTTCCTTTTTGAATGTACTATCAGCCCTGTCCTAATAAGAGATACACCCCACTGTACCATTTTATCCCACCTGTTTTTATCACTGTTGCTTACATGGTCAAGGAACAAGGAAGGAGGGGGCTCTACAACGCACTGGTGGTATCCAGCAGGGAAACTTTTCCTCAAAATGTATTTCCCTTTTATCACTCAACTGAGCAAGTCAGCTTGTTTTAAAAAGTGGAAATGTTTACCAATGAAATTCACCCCAACGCTGTGTACCTCCTTCTGTCTTGTGATTGGTTCTGTCCAATTTGGAAATAAGTCATGACACAGCAGTTGGATTCCAAGTTCATTCTTTATACCAACTATGGTAAAGAGAAGGGCATACTTTAGTTTAGTGACAATTAAGCTTTACTAGATTACTTAATTCTTTGTACATGATGTCAGACAAAACTAAAAGAAATTGAACACTCCTCCATTTTCCCTCAGCATTCCTTGCCATCCATCGGCCCAGTTCTCCATCACTGGACAATGGTGAACTGCAGATACTCCGGTCAGGCCAGCTTCTGTGGGGCCTGTGAGCCAGTATTGGTAAATAGAGGGCCTTTAATATCCGTCAGGGGACTGAAGGGTGGGAGTGGGGTCAGGGTATGGAACTCACTGAACTGGCAGCCATGCAGCCCATTGTTGCTGTTTGTTAACAGGTGTGTGTTTAAATGGGACTCTTTCAGAGGAGCTGCTACATGAGCCCATGTGCCCTGAGCACCTCTCACCCCCTCACAACGTTCTCCTCAATGACAGCTTTTCAGCAGCCAGGGTAGGAGGAGGAGTAAACGAGGATGATGAAGCTGGCTGAGAGATTAGAAGTGAGAGAGGAGAGTGCAGAGCAGATCACAGTGTGTCAGCAGGCTCTTTAAAGTCAGGGAGGCTGACTTCATATACACCAATACAGCACATGCAACTCACCCATACAGCTTCCTAAGCATGTTAATTAATATGTTCTCCTCTTCATTGACAACACCGGCATAGAGATCCATAATTATAATAATAATAATAACCTTTACTGATAGCTCACTTTTCAAAATCAAGTTACAAAGTTCTTAACAAGGACAGCAATAATAAAGCTCATATAAAAACAAACAAGCCATAGAATAATAAGCACGGCAAACCTGAAGAGATAACAAACATTTTAAGACATATGTTCATTTGAAAGATCTATAAAGTATACAATTATAAATAAAGGACTTTTAAAAGTAAATTCAAGAAAAAATTGCAACTCTGCAAAAATTTAGGAAAGGCTCAGAGGTTAAAGTGTGTCTTAAGAAGGGATTTAAAAGACCCTGACTCAGACAGGTTTATTTGAAACATACAGTCACTTAAATCAGCGGGACCCCATTCACATCCAGCTATCTGTTTTTAATGCTGAAGTAAAATCAAATGCAACAAGGTGACCACAGGAGTCCTTGTCATATATAAGTTACTGTCATGGGGTCCCCGTCCTCAACCTGCAGGTACTTGTATACATACTACTTCCACCAGTTTTTGTCAAGTTTTTATTTATTTTCTAGTCCAACTTTTTTTTTTCCATTCTGGCATTTTATTCATTACTTAATTATCTAACAAGACTAATTTCAGTGGCATAAAGAAAAAGAAACGAGGAGTTCCTAAAAATTTGAACCGCTCTTTAAACTCTCAGCTAAACTAAAAGCATTTTTTTCTTACTTATTTGTTGACACTTTAAAAAACTGTTTAACATTATGTCGGCCATCACATTTTCCTTCCCATGTCACCCCTGCCTGTGACACACGAGGTGCATGAAAAAAGGTCAAGTCTTACGCATTTTTACCACGTGCGTATCAGGAAAAATCGTTACCCTGCGGCTGTGGAGGTTTAAAAACAGAGGGCTGTGAGTCTCCCCCCTGCTATATTGAGCTGTGTTGTTCAGATTCACTGTACATGGAGGGAAAGCTGTGTGAACGATAATCTCGCCACACTGCTCCGTGGAACCCTGCCCTGTTAATAGTTTCCACCATGGGCCAGAGAGGAGAAGACTAAGAGAAAAATTAGGGAAAAGAGGAAGAAGGGAGGGAGAGAGTTGGGAGCAGTGGAAGATGCTTCCTGTGTGGCTGGACGGGTGGAAGCCGCACTGCAGAGAAGGAAGCAGCCTTAGGCACAATGGAAGAAGTGATGAAAGACGCACTTTCCTCCATACAAATATAAACTGGTTTATTGTCTCAACAACATGCTTTTCAGCTATATGCCTATGATAGTTTTTAAAAGTAAGAGTGATGCACAAACAAGATGCCGTAATAGTTTTCTTCACATTGGTTTTAATCAATAGCATTTGATTTAACGCTGATGTGTGTGCCGTCAAAATAATTTTTGTTAACTGAAACAAAAATAAAAAATAAAATAAAATAAAATGTTAATGACCAAAATGCCCTTTAGTTTTAATTTTTTAAATCAGTATGCCTATTTTCAGTTTAAAATCTAGTTGGCATGCTTATTTTTGACAGCAGCACGTGACACAACAGCATGTCTTTTTACAATCTAACTTTATTTGGCATCATGGTGGCGTCTATAAAAGTGGGGAGGAAACAATGGATTACTTTGAAGATGACCAAGATGAGACAAAAAAACGATATGGAATGTATCTCAAGGGGGAAAAACACACTAATCTGAAAGTTCCTTTGAGAAGCATACACAAAACAGCAAACCTAGCTTACCTCCACAAGGTAAGGATGGATGCCCAGCCCCCCTCCCCTTTCAACTGAGACATGATAGCTTTTGGTTGGTAAACTTACAGGAACACCACAAGCGAAAGGAAGGGTTAGTCAATATTTGTATGGAGACAGTAATTTCAATACATTTTTAAAATGATGTAATGTTGGGAGTTTATTACACAATACTCTGTCTGGCCCTTTTGGGTATAAGCCTTACATGTCTCATATCACGTTAAAACTAACACTGAATGAATGAAATGAATACAAGCAAAACTAAAACTAATAATTTTTACAAAATAAAACAGTAAAGCAAGCATTAAAAACTAATCAAAACTAAACTGAAATTGGATTTTTTTTAAAAAGTCTAAACAAACAATAAAAATATAAACTAACAGAAAATCCAAAGTCTTTTTTAACCTTGGTGGCTGCCAACAATTGGAACTACATTTTGTTTTTCTTTCCTCTTGATCAGTCTCAATCTGGCCTGGTTTGGATTGGCCTGGCCTATGAACCTCATTTTCATCATCACTTGTCAATAAAAAATGTGTCTTAACTCGTCCAAGCAAAGGCCAATCACATCTTTAACAGCGATATAGTGTTCAATGCTTTGATCTGTCAACGGAGTAAAAAAACAAAAAAAACATTATATTGTTGAGTCTGGATATGAACTTTTTTGTGCAGTTTAAAGTCTAAACTGTGTATGTTGGCAGTGTGATGTTCCTGTATTGGCTTTAAATTTACAGTAAACCTTCAATGGCCTTCAATAATTTTAGATCATGAAAAAAAAAAAAACCCAGACAAGGTAGTTTCAGATTAAGTGCTTCCTTTGACACAATACATGTGGAACTCAGAACCTCCATACAAAAGTAGCACACTCCATGGCATCCAAAGTAAAGTTGACCGCCTTCTTTCTTCAACTCTCTCACCGCACACGAGTGAATCATGGAGCCAGGCACTCCTTTCTTCAGGTGGTGAGATATGATTTTGGAGCCCACGAGACAAAAACAAACTTCTGAGTCCTGCACCGCCCTGGCCACCACAGGCCTTGGCACGGTCAGGCCTCAGTGGCAGAACAGTAGTGTGCAGTAAAAGGCAGCTGTGCATTACATATTATACATGTTGGGATGGCCCTACTGATATGGCGGGTTGAAAAAGCCATACGCTCAGTCCCTTGGGGAGATCCTGAACCCAGGCTAAAATGAAGCGTAGCCTTGTTTTCCTCTATAGGGTTGAGCAGCCGTGACATGTTAAACGTTTCAACCAAAATAGAGAAGAGTATATTTAGGGTGAGTCAACGTCTCCAGAAAACAGTCCCTCATCCTAGCGTTAGCCACAAGGGTCTTTAACATCTGTATTGTTAACTATTTAGAAGAAATCTTCTTCTGGAAAATCCTAAAGGAAACAAAGATGGGGAATTAAATATGTGGTGCACCAGACTGTTCCCAGGAGTGGGTTTATAGAGTTAAATCCATGTAGATATTTAACTGTTAGAACTTAGAATTTTATTTAAATATCATCCAATGAAAAATTTTAAATGGTGTGCCCTTCACCTTGACTGAATTTTGTCCAAATATTCAGAGTCTCAAGGTAAGAAAACTCAGAGACAGTCAAATTGAGTTGGGGGCATCGGTATCCAAGTGGTTTGTGTTTGCGTCCCATGTACGGAGTACGGGGTCCTCTGAAAGGGACCTAAGACCTATATCTCCTTTGCTGCATGGCATTTCACACTTTCTCTCTCCCCAATTTTTGGCTCTGTCCACTCTGTCCTATCTGTAAGTGAAGGTATAAGAAGCCCAAAAGTGGGGCTAATGTTTGCAGTGCTAGCACCACTAGCCTACAGTCCTACCTGCAGATTCAGTTCAATCAGGAGAGACTTAATTAAGAATGAACAATTATTTATTACAATGAAATGTGCAACAATTGTAGAATGAAATGTGCAAAGTCTTTTGGGGGCTAGACGCCGTCATGACGACTTCATGAGCTCCGAGGGGTAGTGAGGCCCGGGATAGGATGCCCCCCTGTGGAGTCTAGACACTGGTGGTGGTGAAAAGGATGGAGGCTGAGAAGAGGAGTGGGTTTCAGCCGGGGCCTGGACTCTGCTGAGCTGGAAGGAGGTGACTGGGGTGGAGGAGGGTTGCGGCGTATGCCTGCAGCTACAGGATGACTGGAAGAGAGAGAGTTTTTAAACTATTGACAGCAAGCCATTGATTGGTAGAGAAAGTTCGTGGCAGAGTCTGGTTGGTTAATTCCAGGATGATACACGCCCATGATCACCTGCTTGCCAGAGAGAGATACAGGTGGTAGTAGGGGGTGTGGTTTAAGAATGAATGAAGAAGTGAATGAATGAAAGAATAACACCAGTCTTCCTGTCTGAACTTACGCTGAGCTCCATATACATAAGCCTTTGCTAAATGTGGTGAAGCATTACTCCGACACATATGCTAGTTTCACTTCACACAATGTCACACAATTTTTATGTGCATTTTCTCAACCTAATACAGTGAAACTGTGCTACTCCTGCAAGACGTTATCCATTCACTGTGCTTATTTACATCCAGGATGTAGAGCAAAGGGAGGAGACCTATTAACTGTAGCTACAGCCAGTCAATGGCTACAGCCCAGTTAGAAGCAGTTGGCAGCATTACAGTATGTGCTTAACATTTAAATGGCATCAAGGGCCAAAATATCAATTATTAACCCACTAGTAATTCTTGTGCTGACAAACAAGGGTGAAGATATAACAGTTTAGTCAACTTAACATGAGTCCCTATTTATCCTTATTTAATTTGGGATCTACTTGCACCTGAACATCTTCCACTTCCTTCATTCAAGATGAAAAAACAGGAGCCCTACGGTATTAAAGCATTTTCAACCTGTTCCTGTCCTGATGCTTTAATACTGGATTTTAGCATAAAACCTTAAAACCCAAATTTATTTTTATATGTTAACCAGCTCTAAGCTAACTCTGGTACAATGCATACAATGCCAACATGTATGTTTAATATTGTACTTGGTCCCTTTACAAATAAAAAAAGTTTAAATGAATAAAACAAATTATTAAGCTGAACATCAATCAATATCATTGTCAGTCGCTTTAAATTCTGCACAGCATGTTCATTCAACATTCAACTGTATGAAAAAGCTGGATTCCATTCCTCATTGAAGACAAGTTGCATTATGATAAAATTGGTCACACATCATTTGTCAGTGGGCAGATCATTTGAAAACAATAATCCCATGACAGAGATTGGTTGGATGGAGTGGTTGCATAGAGGGGGGTCAGAAAGACCTTGCATTGACCCCACTGACTGATATGCATCTGGATCGTGAGACTTTGACTAAGAAAAAAACTTGTTTAACTATTATGATGCTGAACACATAACTTTGAGCTTCTTCTAGCTCCTAGCTGAAATCAAGAAGAGGACTTCCATTAAAAGAGATGCACTCAAGGAGTAGTGGGAAAGCAGATTGACAGTCTTTGGTTTGGTGTGTTTTCTTGTAGCAGCTGTCTTCCTGCTCCAGCTCAAAGACACTTCGGAGGAAGCGTTTTGCTCCTATCTGAGGCCTTGAATGTGGGGAGGAAATCATTTACACATTGCGTGAGAGGCGACCGTTGTTCGCTGGTGTCCCTGACAGCACTCATCAGCGCAGCATTAATTAAGGATAAATACAAAGCATAAACAATAAACACGTGACCACAAAAGCCACAACTACCTCCCATACTCGTTCAAAACCTCGCCAAAGAAAGTAAATACAGTAATCCTTTCAAGATTTGTTTCCCTCCAACCAGCCAAAGAGCCCCCCACCACCATATGAGGACTTAAGTCAAATGCATTATTCAACAGAAGCGTAAGGATGTCATTCATTGGAATCAAGCAAACCAGCATTAGATCATATTTCACATGGCAGCTTGGCAGGATCTGACTGCAGATGTGCAACTTGGCATATCATCATATTTTTAAAATAACCTGTTTTTGAGTATATGGGTCCGGGTCTATGTCTGAGTTTTGCTGGAGCACCCATTGGAACTGATTTGTACGTGTTTATGCAGAACTGTATTTAAGTGTGTGTGTGTGTGTGTGTGTGTGTGTGTGTGTGTGTGTGTGTGTGTGTGTGGTTAAATGTGAGTAAGTGTGTGCGTGCAGAGGGGGGATGGTTGAGGGGACAGCTGTAACGGAATCACTTCATAAGTGAAATACCACTCCCTGTACAATAGCCAGCCGCAAACCAGAGCTGTGGTGCAAATGTTTTTCCAACATGGCATGGATCTATCCCTGCATACTCTGATACAAAAAAAAAAAAAAAAAAAAATCATTTTTAATTTCTTTCAAACAAGCAAGCAAAGAACATTATTAGTGATGTGATCAGTTTGGTTGTCTCGGATGCCCTTCATGCAAAAATATTCCAACAGTATGGCATTTTATTAGAATCTTAGACTCCTTAGGTTTCAATTTCCATTACTGGTACTTAAATTGATGATCACATATGTCTTCTTAGCTTTTTCACGGTTTCACTTTGAAGACAAGTTTACCAAGACAGGCATCAGAATGCTTAAATCAATGAAGTCGGTCCATTGAGGGGCAGATAAAGGGTGCTAAAATGCATTCGTTCTACATAGTTTCACATGCTGAAGACTACTCTGCATCCCCCTGAAGAGTAAGGGATTCAATAGCCTCTGACCCTGAATTTCTAGAAAGGCCTTATTGAGCAGTCGATGGGACAGACGACATTCCAGAGACCTGCTGGCAGAAAACAAGATGGCCGTGTGACATGTGGCTTTGTTGGTAAGGGGAGGGATGCCTCTCATGGCCAACAGGGTGTCAGGACTGGTTACCTCTAATCGCGCCTGATAGGCAGAGAGGACCAGGACACAACGGCAGGGCCTCGTGATTCAAATCACAAACTGCTTACAAAAACGCACCATGACCACACATTGACAGATTAACATTCCACATGTTTAACTCATATCTCAGGAGCTGTGAACAAGCAAAGGGAAACTCCCTCCCAGATTCCAGATCACATTGTTTGACCTTTTTTCCCTTGCACCCTCCGTGATGTGAACCTGAGGGAACGGCAGCATTGGAATGCTTGAGATGGAATTCCTCTGAATGGCCGTTTGACCTGACTCGCCACTTAGTGTCAGCACAAGGAACACACTCAATCATTAACAACTGGACCATGGTGACCGCTGACTAGAATGGCTGTTGTGAACCAGGCCTCATGACTGGCATGGCCACTCACATACACAGGCAGGGAAATCTTATGGACCTGATTCCAGCATTAGCTGTGACCTTCCTACTACAATGTTGGGAAGGAGGCTTGGGGGGTATTTTGTTTCAGTTGTCAGACACTACTAAGAATGAATGACTTGTCTCCATGGTAATGATCAGTTGGCTCATGGTGTGATAATTAAATACTGTTTGTTGCATTTGGACACCTGTCATTAGTATGGTATGGGTCTGGTCTGGTATGAAGTGGGAAAAAAACATTTTACTATGCATTCTGTTTTGTGTTAAAATGGTAACTACAGAGCACCAACGTGCTTAATTTTTGTGTTTAATCCAAAAGAGTCATGGAGAACTTAACTTTATCTGAGAAGCGACACAAAATCAAGAATTTCAACCAAGTCCAGTAGCCATTAGAATTAAACCTAGAACCACCAAAACTGCATTTTCTGTTGCTTCTGATACCTCAGCACAGGGTAACTACCATTACCACAAACTGATATGTTAAAGCTTGTTGAGTCACTGTAGTCTGACTCAGAGGCATGTGACGTGGACTTAAATCATGTAACTGATGCCCGACTAATGTAAAGTAATTGATATCAGACACTGTATTGATAAGTTCCTTAACAGATCCCTTGGACAAGGCCATTGCTTCTAACATTTAACATTATTCTAATATCAAAGGGTAAGACATCTGTGGACCTTCCAAAATCATCCCACAACATAATTCAGTTTTCTACTCCCCCAATCAGTATGCTCCCTGCTTTCCAGTATTATTATGACAAAAAAAGTCATAATATACTCTAATTCTTTAACTTTTCTCTTCAAGTACAGCACACTGTATATCTGTACTTTAATGTAACTATCTGAAGTTTAAAGTGAACTATAGTTAAACTGAATTAAACATTGAACCTTGATATTGTGAGCCACAGGTATATCAGTCTGGTGAAAGTGGAAGCAGATAGGTCCTCAATCTTTATTTACTTTAATCAAATGACACTAGAGGCATCAGCTGGAGTTGTATAGCACATATGGCTGCCAATACAGTGAGGCCTCTCTTCACCACTTTGACCGCACGTGGCTCCCCTATAGCTCCTCTGGCACAGAGACATAACAGTACCCGTCTCTTTTTCACGTGATAGAATATCCACCACCGTCTTTCTGCGTAATCCAGAAAGTCTTAACGTGCATTGCGAGTGATACTGGGTTAGTTCTACATATAAGTCTCTTTCCATGAGGGTTGCAGTGGTGCACCTGTTTATCCAAAGCCCACAAAATGTCAGAACTGCTGTGGTAGAAGGTGCCTTGTCTTTTTGAGTCAGAGTGAGTGTTGGTGAGTGTCAGAGACATCTCATTTCTTGGCCAAAATTGCAGAGTGGAGTTTTACTCTCCACACGAAAACATGCCCTGTTGGTTTCATTTGATATCTGATCACAGATTATGTTCCCAAGTCATAATTAGAAAATATCTCTTTCAAACATTTTGTGCCAGAAACATTATATTATGGTTAAGAAAACCATTCCTGAAATGCCGAAACAGCAGTCTTCAAAAAATATGTCACTTTTGAAAAATGTACTCAAGTGTTCCTTCACAATTGAGGCCTGTGTTTTTTTTTTTCATAGAGCATCCAATTAGTTTAACCAGAACTTGTCATCAGCCAAACCATCAAATAACTAACAGGCAACATATCTGAAACCAAATGTGAGCGAGCTACCACAACAACCCCAACAAAACCAAGCTCTTCATTGGCAGGGGTCTGTAAATGTGTAAATGAGTCCAAATAATGGCACAATGCCACCAAAAAACAGATGTTGGGGAATGATGGTAAAGGAGAGTGGACTGACAGTGATGGGGAAAGGGACACGTGGGGTCCTTTTCAGGGCGAGGGAGGGGTAGCATGTGAAAGGGCTTGCGATAGGGGAGAAAGAAGCCTCTCATGCCCCATTGTGCATAAATGCTCCAACCTCCAGGCCTACTTCTCCACCTCCAATCATCCTTCCTGAGGTCTTTTAACCATGTCTTGACTCTGCGGCTATTCAGCTCTTCCAACACGGGGCCTCTAAAGTACCAAGTGTTGAGCTTGTGGATTGTTTTACTTTTACATCCAGCCTATAATCTAAAAGATTTATACCTCTGCCCGCCCCTGTAATTAACAGACTTCCTAATAACTCACCTCATACATGTACAACATTTACTATCCCCACATATCAGCACACAACAGGGCTTATTGAGACGTCAGCTTCAAACTGAAAACATGAGGAGGTTGCCATGGTGACAGTCATCACTCATACATCCTCTAAAACCAACTCGGCTTCAAGCTGTGTCCTCTATTTATCCTTCATGCCAGATCTAAAGATCCCTCTGAGGGAACTTGAAGTAGCATATTTTAAGAAAGAGAAGAGACGGTATGTGACCAAAGAACAGCATTACTGCAGGCCACAAATAACTGTTTTTTTAGCTGTGAAGTTACTGTCAGAATTAGACAATCCTAATGTGTCCATGCACACCCAGGAAATCCAGTTTGTCCACAACATCTAGTTTCATCCATGTTGTCATGATCTCCGGCAACCACAGCACTTCAACCAGAAGTTTGAGGCAGGTTTTGGGGTCAAGTCTTTGCATGGAGTTCAGCACAGCAGCACAAGTGTCTGGTCAGACCCAATGGTCAGGCACCACGCCCCGCCAACAACCACCGTCTGACAGCTGCTGTTGCTTCACCAACCTGTGCGCATGGGAAAAGTTCACTAAATGCCAAGCAGACAGATGGGACATGACAGGACAGGAGTGTCTGCATTGACTCCACGTGGAGCTGGCAGAGCTCTTTAATGGCCTGAGTGATGAGAGGTGTAACTGCAGGTCGGAAACCAGCAAATTGCCAGAAGTTAAAAATGGATTTTACTGCTGCTCCATGACAGACCTAATAGCACTTCCCAATTGAGGTCTAATGTGTTTATGCATTTGTGGATTACATTTTATTGCAATTCAGCTCAATAAAACAGAGAATATAAGGGAAGGTGTTTTCTTTGGAAGGATGATACATAGGTCCATTTGCAGAAACCATGATACTCAGAATTAGAAACATATTAATTTTTCCTCTGCTGTCTGCCCAAGCCCACTAATTGATACAACATATCCGAACACTGGTAAAATAATTTTAAAACGCACATTCTGAGCAACTTTTTTTTTTTTCAAACCAAATGTGTTGTAAATGACCAATAAAAATCCTCAAAGAGCAAAATCAAAGCAATTATTGTACTAATTATTTCAAAACTTAAAACAAATGCATTGTTTCCTAATGTGAGAACATAAATTTGATTTGTTTTGTTTACCAAGCTCAAAGCAAAATATCTGATTTACACCACAAATAAGCCATTTGCTCTTTTATCCCCTAATGAGATTTATAACACATGTGGTACTTTATAGTCGTGTTACATACCCTAAGGCTGGGGGAAAGACAGAAAAAAAGAGCAATTCACTGAATGGCTTACATCTATTATTCATATTAATCATAAATTATTATAGCCACTCAAATCTGGCTTTAAACAAAAACATCTTTTCTGTTTCTTAGAACAGTGAATTCAATTACACTGTGGTAGCACGCAGATTTCTGCACCGGGAAAACATGGTGTTGGTTGGTGCCAGCGTGGTTGGTGCTCAACAAGTTGACAGTTGCACTGCACATACAACGATTACTCACTTTGCTGAAAGAAACGGACTAATAGAACGAGCCTCCAGTGTTTCCGTACAGTGCACTTATTATTCATTACTAAAGCGTTATTGGTATTTGAAAAAGGTTTTAAAATGTAAATGTAAAAGATTGAAACCAATGTCAAATAGTGCAAGACCATCCGCTGTTTACACTGTGTGCATTGCAAAGATGTTCTTTGTTGATGGATAGCAAGCCAGTCACTTTTATTGGTTAAGTAATAGATACGTGTTAAGAAATACAGTATGCTATTTCACTTTTTTGCTCAGAGTTAGATGTGAAGGTCAATGAATCTATCTGTTCCTTCTGGTTATTATATAAGAATACATCATTCAGCTGGTCAGCTTGCCTTAGCCAAAGACATGAAGCTGGGAGAAACAGCTAGCCAAAAGGTACAACACTGTCCAAAGCTTCTTATTAAAAACAGCATTTCTTTTTTTAATTCACAAGAAATAAGTCATGAGATCTGATAAACAACTTAAGCTCCCATCAATCCAAGAAACAAAAAGACACAAGTTGTCATTCTATTTTTTTGTTCCACACATTTATCAATCAACGCACAATGAGTAAGTAAGTGCCCTTTTGGTTTCTATGAGGTGATAAACTTGGCTGTCACCAGTATGTGTTTAAGAATATCCAGCTTTTGCTATCCAATGGTTAACAGTATCGTTGGATGAAAAAAACTAATTATTTAGGGAAAAAAGTGATTTTTTTTTCTTTTGCACTAGCAGCTGGATCCCCTCTCCAGATCTTTCTTGGTTACTCTGGCAGGGTATTAACTAAAGAAGAGGAGCTTGGAAGAGAACTGTCAGTGCCAGAGCTTTGCCTTAAACAAAGACATGTGTTACCAAAGGGATGTCAGCCTGCCTGCTCCCCGGCACTGTGTAACTCAATCTCCCCACATTCTCATCCACTGAGGGGGGTTCTTGGGAAGTAAGGGTTAAGTATGTTGATCAAAGGACCAATGACGGACCAAAGGACCTCTCTAGATCATCAGTGTGACCTTGGTGCATCCATCAGCCATTAGGACGTCAGTACTGCGGCGAGGCAAGGCCCATTTGGTTTGGAGGCAACAGAGAGGGGGTGAGGGTCTTTTGGAACAGGGGTGCTGACGGGTCTATGCGGTGGATGGGGAACTGGTTGGTGGGGGTACAGGACCCACAGAGACAAGAAAAAGAGGGGAAAAACTGGGAGGAGGGTTGGCGGATTAAAGCCCCAACCAGCCTTTAACTTCTCCCAAACCACATGGAGCTGGTGTCCAATGCCCTACATATTCAAAGGCATGTACACGAGCCCACTTCCAGCCGGTGACACAGATGGAGACAGAAATATACAAGCGCTGGGCAACCAGTTTCTCTGATGTTGCTTTCCATGCGGTGCACTCTGCTGACAGACTGAGTTAACCATCATCTCTCTGAGCCGGAGATGGACAAGCTTTCTTGTGTTTGGCCAACATTTTCACCATGTTGCTTATCGTTACTTGTCACAAACAGTTAACATTTGACCCAACAGAAAACTGTGAAAAGTAGAGTTATAAATTGCTTGATAAACAGGCTCAGTGTTTCTTGTTACATGTTGAGTTGTAGCTGTTTGTGCTATGTTCTTGTGACCTTCATTTCCATGGAAAGCAAGGGATACACCAGAACTTTCCATTTACAGTACATGATATCCACATCATGGAACCTCTTCACCTTCAGGACTGTCTTTCCACGGGCTAGACAGGGAAGGATGATAAACTGGCATTGAAACTCACTGGCGCTGTCTGCGTACTACGATTTGCTGCTCCTGGACCACCACTCTCTGGACCTAACTTGTCTCTATTTCAGTAAGTGTAGAAAAGAGTAACAGACCTGTTACTAGTGCTGCATTTTGCTTTCGTACAATATAAATCAAATCAAGCACATATGCTAAGACTCCTTTAGAGTGCTTAGAGATGAAGTGAATGTTGCTTGAGGTGACAAAGGATTTGAAGACGGATTCTTTTGCACTTGTTGACAACATCTGCGTGCGCTGTCAGTTATCCAAAACATTAAAAACGGCAGTATTTTCCAAATGGCAACTGTAGAGGGTCTCGTTTTTTGGTTTTAGCTGTGAAGCACATTGGTGTTTTTTCATCTGAACATATCATGTTATAAAGAGCACTTTGAGTCTTTCTGAATGTATTTGGTTTGGACTGACTTAATTCTTTGCAATTTCAAGCAAGTTCAGTTTATCATTTGCTGCATTATAAATGAAATGCCAAATTCAATTTGCTTAAAAAGATGAATCATGGTTAAGAAGTATAAACTGCTAAGCAATTAGCTGTAAAACTTCATGCTGAGTCCTTGGAAATACTGTACCTCAGTGTATGTTAAAATCAACAGGCCGTGAAAAGTGTATTTCCAAGATGTAATTTTTCATGCATCATCTTTGTGTAAATTACCATTTGCTTCATCCAGAACATTTGTCTTCTGCTTCACCTCACAGTGGGGTGAGGGGTGAAGTGCTAAGAAAAAGGCCCTTAAGGGTCTTGTAGTTTTTCCCTAGGTGGAGTCTGCTTTTAGAACCCCGACCTCGCTTCATGAAAACAAAATGTGAGGAGAAAAATAACCTCAAGGAGAAGCCGTGGCCTAGCCAACCACTGGACACTGAGCAGCACAAAAGCGCGTGTGGGCTGTCCTCGAACTTCCTCCACCAAATGTCTCCCCGCAGAAACCCAATTCCCATAGAGATTTGTCCACGTAAGACGCGGATAAACACATTAGCAAAAATACAAGTGGCAAGAAGGTTAGGTGAGCAGACAGACAAAAGAGGCACGTACACATATAAATAAAGCAGCGCATTGGGGCTAATCCATCCAATAATCTTAGACTGCTGATGCTGTCCTTATTGTAGCTGTGAGGCCTAAGGGCGTCACCACATAAGTATTAACCTCACTCATATTTTACAAGCACTGCTTAGTTCCCCAGTCCAACATAAACAGTTGTGCATGCCAAATTCAGTACTCCCCAGGCTAACGTCTTGTCTGTCTACATAAAGTCAGTAGTTACTTTAGTTGTAGTAACTTAACTTCGCAGTCTGTGAATCTAAAGTTGATTGCAGACTATTGTTAGCAGGTTTAGTCAGAACTGTATAGAGAAAGCTATATTGTTTTTGCCCTTTTATCATTGCGTATTGGTTTGGGTTAGGTATTCAGACTAAAATTTTTACATTTTAAACATCGATATAGCAGATATCAAATATATCCGCATTAAATATATCTGTACGTCATGCCTTAATGAAAAAGAGTGAATACAAACTCCCTCGGAGCTTGTTGTTCTCAGTCTGTTTATATGGAAAAGGACGGCGTTTCCTTCAGCTTTTTTTTTTTTTTTCCCCCTCACTCGGAGGCTTAAACATATTTCATTCATCACGTGAACCCCTCTCTGTCCAACCTTTCGGCCTGCCACCATGTGGGAGAAGAGAGACTGCCCTGCCCACTCAGGGATGCTGTTAGTGAAGGCCTAATGGCAGAGTTTTGTCACAAAAGTAATCGTTGCACAATTAAACGAGAACCAACAGACTTTCCAAACTGAAGAAAATATTTTTTTGAGAATAAAATACTTACAAGAAATGAGAAATCAAGTTTTAGCTGTCCATCTGAATTAGGATCAGATGAAAAATGATTGCGCGCAGCGGGAATACTAAAAGAGGGGAAAAGGTGTGCTGAAGGGACAGTTTTTTTTTTTTGGTTTAACACTGGTGCTAAAGTGCAACATTTTCTGGACAACTACGGTACTTTAAAAGTTGCAAGTTTTACCTTTAAAGCTCGTTAGGAAGTTGGTTTGTGTCTATTTTGGCGCCCCCTGTGGACAAAGCAGTACCTCTTATGTCTTTGCTTATTTGGTCCTGTACATGTGCAAGAAGTATTTTTTATCAAATAAATTATCGCCTGCTTTGATTTAACAGTTAAATGGAACCATTATCATACATGAAAAAGAAGAATGATTCGGTTAATAACTTTAATTGTCACCTTCCCCCTGGCAACTGTTCCTGGAATCAGACATGAAAAATAACTTCTAAAATATCAAGTCTTGATGCTGAAGGTCTCATTTGCTCATAAAGAGACGTCAATATTTATTTATCAGCTAAACATTTCTCACAGGAGCTTTACGTTAAAACACTGCTTTTATGCATTCATTTCAATCATAATACAAAGTCGTTGCTCTTTTACGTTTGAATTCACGTTGCATTTTTTGCATTCTGCGTGTTGTTTATATCACGCTGTAGTTACAGAGAAAAAGGCCTCTGGGATCTGTTCCCTCTGTAAAAGAAGTAACCACACAGTTCTGCAAAAACCTCAAGCACACATCTGAAACAGAGACCTACGCTGGCCCATTATTGGGACAAAACATAGATGGATGGAAGCCGTCAGGTAGCATTCAGTCCTCAGTTTGGGGTCTTGACGATCCCCACTTTGCCTTGTGGTCTATGATGTCACACAGGGTTTTGCCTTTGAATAGCCATATGTTCCTCACCACTAATATCAAACAGATGATGAGTAAAAACCTCCAAATGACGGTCTTTCACTTAGACAAGCAGTCAAAACAAAGTTAAAGGAACACAGAAAAACGCCAAGTGATCACATGAAAAAGAAAACTATACGTTCTTAATTGGTGCAGGCTGTTTTGCGGGCAGCATTGAACTGTATTGTGTGCTCCTCTGCTTTGAGAACTTTAACATTTTAAACCTGCATCATCATTGCCCCACAGACTGACTGCAGTATGTCCTCAGGAGTCTGCTATGAGATGTTGCCAGCACAGTAGTTCCTCCATGTTTTTCTGTCACCTTTGCCAAAGCCTCCACATCCTGAAATAACAAACAAGACTTAAAGGATTCCCCCAGAATAATCCATCACCTCTGGGACTGTTTAACATCTCTTTACTCAACTGAGGAGAAGTCTGTAATTGAGGTGCGGTGTCTGAAAGACAACAGTTCTTTTCTTCTCGCGAGGTATCTGGATAATCTCAAGCCTCAACTCAGCAGACCTGGGACTCCTTGATTTATAATTTCATGTCTTTATTTAGGTAATTTTCTTCCTTTGCTTCCTCTTGCACGATTGCTCTCTTCCCCCTCATGCAGATGTGCCTTATCTCTTTGAGGTTCTGAATGTTCTGTGTTACACATTAGGAGAGGAGACAGATTGTTGCAGCTAATTCAAAGGAAATTTCAAAGGGCTCTAGTCCCATCACAAACCAAAAAAAGAACATTTGAGAAAAATGCTGTGCATTGTGTAATCTTTCTAATTTCTAAATTGACCTAAAATGCCTTTGGCTGAGATCCATTCAATGACCTAAGGTAGACAGATGTTGTAAATTCTCTTTATAGCAAATGATAAAAAGTTTTGTCAGCTTAATGAGAAAACCACTCAGGATTAACAACCTGTTCTTTGCCACTTCATTGGTTCAATGATTTTAAGTTTTTGGAAGTCGAGGCACCTGTCGACACAAACTCTTCCGTCTTTCTCTTTAATCTGCTTAAATTAAACCTCATGATTCCTCAACATCCTTATTTCAAGTTTGTTGAAGATGCTTTGATTTCCAAAAACATTGAAGAGCCTTCAAACGTTTTATTGCAGGACAATCTATTTTTAAGTCATCTCAGATGTCATGTTGCCTCACAACGTGTACCTGAATTAGACAAGCTGGTTGATCTCTCTTTGTGAATCAGACCAGAAGCAGTATTGACCAATGATTCTGACAGTATCTGCTTTAGAATAAGACAGACAAGTCTGTTTTTCTAGTTCATATTTTAATGATACAATGTTTGTCAGAAACAAACACACTTATTTTTCTCAGAGTATAGTATGGGGGGGCTTATGTGGTTCCGGTCCCCAAGGCTTCAGACTACTAACAAAACACTTCTTACTTCTGCTCTGCTGCTCGCCTACAATGCTTTACACATACAGGAGGACAAGTGGGAGTCCAGCAAACGAATGAAATAACGTGGCTCTCTTTCACACAGCAACTTCATGAAGAAAAAAAAAAAAAAACTGGCTTGACAGACTATAAGGGACCATGTCCAAAATGGGCATTTAGAAATGATGGAAACAATTTCAACTATCAAAAATCCCTCGTCCACATTTTTCTTCTTCTTCTGTGATCAGCAGAGTTTACAACTAATTCAATGGAACTTGGAGAGTACTTCACTTTGACAGCTATGTAAAGTGAATAGATGACGCTCAAATTATTACTAAATAACTTTTTACGAGGCTTAAAAAAAAAACCTGGTTCAGCTGCTCCTACTTATATATCAACTCTTTCTCCAAACCACTCTCAATTAGCTGCTTTCCTAAATAACCGCTCTTTTCACTCGCAGTTTCCGGCTACACATGCACCTCCTTGTTTCATCAAGCCATCCCATCCATCTCAAAAACACCCGCATAAAAGAACTACACTCTTGTTTGTGTGTCCAGAGACAAGAGGCACACTGAGCCACTTCCCATTCACATCAGGACATTTGCATGAAGCTCCTCTTCCAATTTAGTGACTCCAAGCGGCTCTGCCAACCCCAGAAGGGCAGGAGGAGAGGCTCGAATTGGGAGCCACTCATTCTGCCATCCTGCGTCCATAATCCGTCTTCTGTTTTTCTGAGCGTCATGTATTGTACCTCATAATGCTGTCTAATGCTCCAACCACAATATAAAATAAACATGCAAAATGATGAGGTACAGGGTTAGTGTTTGTGTCACAGGTGGCTTTGACCACCCAAGTCAGACAGCTCCAATTATCCCCAAAGAGCAGCATGGTCGCTTTTCTCTCTCAAACAAAACCATTCCCATCTTCATGAATAATCACATTTTGCACGGTAACTATGGATTTATTTTGTCGGGCCTTTGCTTTGCATTTTAAGGGAAAGTTAGCCTTTTCCATAAACCTTGTCTCTTCATGCATTTTCCTTCTTTCCCGATCACGTCTCTGCTTTGACGCACACACAGAAGAAGCTCCTTTCCATGCTGGGAGAGATTATTGACTTCTGTTCCGTGCGTGCCACAATCAAGAAAGAAGACCACAGCGTATTACTAAAATCTGCTGTGTACAAAATCAAGTCAAAGTCAGCATACTACTTAGTTTATTTATTTTTTGATTTTTAATGATCTGTGCTCCCCAACACATTTGGCAGTTTCTGAATGAAGCGTGGTTGGAATGTTTGAATAATAGACTTCCACATGAAGTTTGGCTTCAGACCTGAAAACACACAATGACCAGATTTAATGTGTGTGTTTTCCTTCAAAGAGAGAAAATTTATGAAAATAATAGCTTTGGATATTTGCTGGAACGATGGACACGGTCAACTGCACACTGAACAGGAACATTCTTGTACCAACATGCATTTCACAATGAAATGAAAAATGTCTTACTCAGGGTTGAAGGGGTTTTGACTTCTCGTATGTTTCATACCGTTCCCCATTTTATGCAAGATATATCAGCTTTTAATGTGTGTAAAAAGATTTGTATCCCTGCCTGTGGAGGGAAACGTATTTATGAAATTTCTCTTGTTTGGAGCGACTTTAACTGAGAAAATATAAATGCCAGAGTGAACCATGATTTAGATAAATTGTATTTATCTGAGCCAATGAATCCTATTTAAATAACCATTATGTCAAATCGATTTGAGCTACAATTTTTCGGAGAAAAAATAAGTTCAAGATGGTTGCACACACAACATTCAAACTTGAATAAATGACTTATCATTCAAAGTGCATTAAGCCTTTAAGTGACTAAAGTGTGTTGTGAGCTTGGCAAACTGTGGTGATGATTAATTTCCACAAATTGAAATACATCAATAGAAATTGTTATTCTGTAAACCAAATGATCGAGCACTCTGTAGACATTGAACAATGTTGAAACAGATTAGAGCTGATCAGACTGCAGAAACAGTAATATGACAACACAACAAGTGGTTGTAGCATACTGCCTGTATAGCCTGTGGTTCATTTAGCCTGTTTTAAACTGCATGAATGAAAGACACCAGCTGACATTATGAGTAGTTCTGCTTAAATGTTTTGTTGCCTTTTAGATGAAAAGATCAGTACCACTGAAACGTTTGTGTAAGCCAGAAGGGAATTACCGTGGAAAATCTTAGCAGAAGAAAATTACCTACTCTGCTTTTTTGCTCTCCAATAATTAAAATGTACAGCTACCATTACTAGATCTAACTCAATGCATCTTAAAATGCTTATGTTATCGTATTACTCATTATTTATTATTGATCAGTTATTATTGTTTAACAAAACTGTAGGATGAGTGCTGGTTTAGCTCAGTCGGTAGAGCAGGCAGCTGTCCTATGAACAGAAGCTACAGTTCTCGCCAACTGGGTGCTGGTTGGATTCCGGATCCTGATGCTGTTTGGTGTACGTTCTCTCTCTCTCCCCAAATTTCCAGTCTCTTTAAAGCTGTCTTATCCAATAAAGGCCATCAAAAATAAATAGAAAAATACAGTTACACCTCATTTTTATAGTTTTGGTCACAAGTCCTGTGAGCCGTGATAACATTTGTACTTGCCAAGTTAATAGCTTTAATCTAGGGATCTGCTTTAAATGAGGTGTGTAAAAGTTTTTGGAAATGAAAAGGCGATGCTAAAACTGTGGCACAAACTGTTAGTTGATCACAGACTATCGATCACAATTGACAGGCTGGTTCATCTTCCTCCAACTGTGCTGTGGTTGTATACAGAAAATAACCTACAATTTTGGTTGCTTATTATTGTCTTTACCAGCAAAGTCGTTTAGATAACAGTTGGTTTGGTTATTGTAACACTGCGTTCCCAGATCTCAGCAATTACTTTAGTGAATCCAATATTTTCATAAATGTTGGGATTTCCAAACTTCAGATTTTCCATTGTTGGTTTTTTAATCAATGCTGTGGCAGAAGAGAAATGCAACCATAGCAAAAACTATTTTGATACCTCTTGATGCAGCGTCTATGCAGCTTAAACCTTTGATTACAACACTGACCACAACCATGCAATCATGTTGAGATGAATTCATTAGTATCTTTTTTCAAAACTAAAAGCATATACCACATAACATTTTAGCAATAAACTTCCACACTTAGTCAAATGGGAGTTTATTAATTCTCATGAGTTGTAGCTGAGTAGAAATATCAGTGCAGCACTCGACAACATATCCAGCAACATATCAGTTTAATGTTAAATGAATCGAGGAAGGATCTTTGCAGTTAAATGTGTTTTCTTGCTACTGTCTGTTAACTGAAATATCAAAAGCATCTGAAGAAGATGATACTGCTTGAAGGGAAGGGAGTGGAAACAATCTACTCTACAGTGAAATAGAACCAAGGTGTTTTAATGTGAAACACACTGTCATCATGTTGTTGTTTTTTTGTTGTCAACACACCAGCATTGAAGCTTTTTTTTTTTTCTTTTAAAGAAAAAAAAAGATGTTTGAAGGAATGAGGGGTAATTTTTCTAATTGACAAATTTTCAGTCAGAGTTTCTAAAAAGTAATTTTCTTTACACTTAGTACAAAAAAAAGACATCTCTACCCGTTAGTGCTTTGTTTTAAGATACTATAACATAAATAAACAATTTATTTTCAGTGTTCAGAACAGACAGTTCCAGTGTGACTGGAAAACTAACAAACTCCACTCTATTCCAGTTGGCAGCAGAGGGTTTAACAGTTCTCCACTCAGATTTTGGCGCACCCCAACGCACCAATATTACATAATGTTCTTAATTTCTACAAACATCTGACATGAGTCCCAGTCAGTTTGGGAGTCATTCAATGTAAAGATTCACCTTTGCTCCTCTTTAGTGAAAATACAACAAAAAACTGGAAAGGTTTTCAAAGACTTGACCAATCTCTCCCAGTCACAACCTCATCAGCTGCTGACATTTTGATCAACTCCCAGGTTACTGCATTTCCTTTCCATGCACAAGTCTCTTGAGAATTGTATCTGTAAATCCAACAGTGCAATGCACAGTTCCCACCGAGGATTTCATTCATTATCTGTAGTACCATCTTCACTGTGGAAAGACCAGTACATGAGCACAATCTCTATGTAACAGTAAAGTTCTGAGGAATTATCTACTGATACCTAGCATTTATTTTCTGAAAAGAAATTAGATAGATTCTGCTGTGCAAAACATTGCCATGAAGAGCTGATAGTGTAAATTCCATCATTTTGTTTCAAAATCGTTAACTGGTCCATGTCACACTATAATCTCCCTTGCTTGAGTCTTCCTCGTGTAGCTAGTTCTTGGCGCCTCAATTCCTGGCACTGAGTTTCTGGCGTCCTTTATTTGCAGGTAAACACCTCCGTCCTCTCACTGCACGTGTTGCACTTGACAAAGCAGCACCATTGGAACTTACAATTGCACTGCCACACTTTGGTGTACTGGTGTGTATTGTATCCCCGCCCACAGCACATCAGGTCACAGCCATCTGTATGTGGCGAGGTGCGGTTGCACAAGCGTCCCTGGGTGCCCACGCTCCCCGTTGCAGCATCCTCCTCACAGTAATTGGGCGACCTCTCAATGTAGACAAGGTCAGTCTCCATGGGCTTGCGGTAGCCCTGAGTCTGCTTCACTTTAAGGTGAGTGGGCTGACGGAGTCGACTAGCCCGGACCACCTCCACATGAACTGCTTCGTTGTACTTGTCTTTGAGTATGTAGCCAATCTCACGGAATTTGGGAAGTGTAGTCCAACAGGTCTTTGTGGTGCAGGAGCCCGAGACACCATGGCACTTGCACTCCAGCTTCATCCTTTCTTCTAGTACCTGGAGAGCAGTACAGAAAAACAAAACATATGCACAACTGTTACAAATATGAAAGTGAACCCCAACCTCAAAATAATAAAAGAGCAGATGTCAAACTTCACTGTATTTCTCATATTACAGTGGTCATACCTGAAATACTTGCTGATTTCTTAATTTTGGCATTCTATATTTATTAATCAATAATGTTGTGTGTGTGAGGAAATTAAATAAATCATTCATGGCAAGCCAAGATAAGTAAGATACTTTATGAATACTAGCTTTGTGTTGTTTCTGTTATTGGAAACAAATTCAAATCAACAAAGATCTTAACTGAAGTGATAGCACTGTGGCATTTCTTATCTGGACCTATAATCCTGATAATTGATGACTGTGCTGATGATTTATTCTTCAAAGTCAGCACATTTATGCCACAGGAATTTCAATTTGGCATCCAGAAATTGGACATTTGGCAGGAGTTCTGGGTGACACAACTCTCAGTTCTCACATTTGTTTTTTAAAGAAGGGAAGGCATGTCCTGATGGTGGCAAAGATACTATTCCTGGTAATATTCCATTCAGTTTTTATCTACCTTCTTTAAAACACATCAAAGGCAGAAAAATAAATGTACAACTTGCAATCACCCTGGGTAATTTTAAACAATACTGTGTCATTAAATATGTTGCACATGTTGTACGAAACAATAACACAGGCAATTAATCATACACAGCTGCATTTAAGATTTATTTGACTGCTTTAACACTATTGCGATGACTAGAAAAAGCAATGTTGCCTCTTGCCTCTATCACTTCAATAAAGATCTTCGTTGATCTGACATATTTGAATTTGTTTCCAATAACAGAAACGACACAAAGCTAGTATTCAAAAAGTAGCTTGTTCATGCTTGAATGTTGATCACATGTATAGGCTCGTGCGTTTAGTCAAAGAGGCTTTTAGGTTATTCCCTTATTTAGAATCGGATTAAATGTCTCTTCTTGGATATCTCCAACATATGCACAGCAGTATGTCTTCTCTTTGCTGGCTAAAACGGGGCATATGGGAAACCTTGTGTACTGTCAGTAACATTGAAGTGTTGTCATACTGCAACATGGGACTAAAACAGTACAAAACTTAAGAACCCCAGACGAGCTTGAACGAAGCATGTGTCATTGTATAAGATCGGAGTTTGGTTGGCAGGGCATTTTTCCAGTGCAGCTTTTTCCTGGCAGTCTGCCTTGCCAGCAGCACAAGTCATCATTTCTATCAGACACTCACCAAATGTAAAGCAAAGTTGTTCAATATCAATGTCTTACTTGTCCATGCACTCATGTGGTCCCAGTTTCCTGATTTGAGGACATATGATTGGAAAAAACATGAGCTCTGCGACTTTTTAAAAGTGGGGTCAGCTGTCAATCTCGCCTCTGATGTTGATTCAGACTGAGGATTTCCAAAAATGTACAGCACAAAACCACAAGGAATTCCTGGAATAAGGGGTCTGACAGATGCATGGAAACATTTACTTAAACTGTGTCAATCAAAGCAATCTGATCGGATACTAATTAGTTCAATATGACAAGCCTCCCACCCAAAGATCACTCGTGAAGATGTATCCCTAAAGCGAGATGAAATAGATCTGATGACTTTGTTTTGTTTTTCCTTTAATTAAGTAATGGATTTAACTGTTATTGCAATATCCTGTTTTTTCAATTATATGTATCATGTCGTGAGAAAACACAGCAAACAAAATCTCATTGGTTGCATGGCTTCCTCCAATATCACAATTAGGATAAATGTTACCAGCTCACTTGTCTTGCTTAAATTGTTGTGGCCCATTTTTCAGGGAAGCAGTGGCTTTCTAAAAAAGCTCCAAAAAGATAATCATCTGCATAAAAACAGTGTTTTCTGAAAAGCCAACAAAGGTCCCATTTACAAATGGCACATCTTTTCAAGAGTGTTTAATAGTTCCAAACAGATGGTTAGTGTTGGATAACAACTCACTTTTTGTGAAACCAACCTCTGTGATTTATTTTCAACTATAAGCCATTTTAAAATACTTTTTGCTGGGAGCCTAGCAGCAAGCACAACACTGTAAATGTTGTTGCTTGATTAGTTATAGCAGTCAGAGGCATATTAAGCTGTTCCCATTGGAAATGCTGTTTAGACAACAAAAACAAACTAATACAAAATGTATAAGTTACATCATACATTACCCAATCAGCCAGGCTAGCTAAGAAATCCCTAAAATCAGTAACTTCTGCATGGCAGCAATTTAGTTTCAGTTTATCAACCAACATGTTCTCAACAATAAGTCTTTAATCTATCGTTGCCAATTCATCTTTGACGCCTCTTTGACGCATATACACCAATGTTTTCATATCCATTAGCTATCCATTTAGGGAGCTTAAAGAGACTTATTGTTAGTTGACTGAATTAAGCAACAGTAAGCTTGGCCAAAATCCTATCAAACCTTTCCAGTTCTAAGAGATGTTTGTCAACCTAAGATTTCAGCAAAAGAGGAGCTCTGACTTCTGATCGTCCCTGGAGACAAAGTTTGTGAGCCTGTGACAACAGCAACAGTGCAAACTCCATCTCTAAGAGTCCAACATGCCAGCACCCTGGCATACAGATCAGACCCGATCAGTCTGCTGAGTTAACAGCCACATTGTCGCCCTGCTTTCCCACACTGAATAGACGCAGCCAAATGGCAGTGACATGTTTTGGTATTGTGCGGAGAACTGCAATAATATCCTGTTCCTGACTTAACACTTCATAATTCCATGAAAGGATTTGGAAGGGTGAGATGGCATTTGTCCATCTGGCAACCATTGACAAGGCCCCATTTCCCCAGTGGACCAAATAAAGCTAAAGTTATTAATTAGATCCATTTGTCAACATAACATCATTTTTTCTCCGTTATTTACCTCTCACACTCTTTCTCCTTTTCTTTCCTCCATGACTGTTTTTGGATGTCAAATAGCAAACACACATGCCCATAAATGACGTTGGCCAACACAATCTCTCAGATTTAAGAGGCGGCCTCTTGTCAATTGGCTTGTGAAAGGAAGGCCGGGTGATCAATCACTTGTGAACTTGGTCAATCACAGTCCTTTGTCACATGACACTGTGTGGTTATTAGCTCCTTATTTGGTACTGTTTGCTCCTCTGCTATGGGAACACATTAACGCGTGTGTTTGTGAATCCTTGTTTTAAAGCATAGCATTTCAAGCTCTGAGCCATTTAATGTTTAGACTTGTAAAAGGAAGATTTAAAGTCATGGAATTTTCAAAGACTAAATTGAAGAATCATTTTCAGTTTAATGTCGAAACATTTCCATCATTGTGGCCCTTATTTACACATTGTTTTTAATTAATTTTAATATGTCTAACACGTTTGAATTAAACTTACAGTTTGGACCTGAAAAAAAAAAATCAGTACACAAATCTACTGAAAACTTAAAGAAATAGACCAAAGTAGTTGTTACTCCTGGATAACACTTGGAAGTTCTGTTTACCTTTCTCCCGGCCTCATTGTTATGCAAGTTCATCAGGCGGCGTGGAGTCTTTTTAATCTCGCGGGCGTCCACAAAGCGTCGAGAGAACTCGATCCCATACTTTATATCAGCCGAGCAGCCTCCCCACTTCCATCCTTCCTCCTGATTGTAGTAGCCCTGCTTCTCCCGGTCGCAGCCGCATTGGCTCAAGTTGCCCTGACTGCACGCTGCGGTGATGGCGTGGGCCACGCCTGCTGCTGTGATGGCATAGGTAAACGCTGCTTCCCGACTGCCTGAAACAAAGAAAAGAGATTGGTCTGGAGGGATACAAAGATGAGATGAGATATAAGGTTTTCTTTTAGAATAACTAGCAATCGGAAGATTTCATACATGTTTAACTTTTGAGATTGTTCATTAGTACTCAAGTGTCCAATCCAATCCAAGCGTTTAACACCTTCAAGTGGATGAAAAAATGTATAAAAATGATCCATTCATTCATTTGTACCCGTCATCCTCTCATAAGTGAACAAAGGTAGTTTCTGCAACAAAGGTTTTGACATTGAAAACAATATTTCCAAGTCTGCTTCATCTCGTTGATAAGCTTCGTATTTTTCCCTTCCCTTTCTCTAAAAGCTTCCCTTCTGCACCTTGGAAGAAATGCGGCCACATTTGAAACCGCAAAGTCCTTGGACCCAGGCTGCGAGAGTGCAGTGTTGGAATTCCAGAGTGAGGAGAGCTGGTCTAGGTGCTGTCCAAAGTGCTGAATTCCTCTACAGGAGCACCTTGTGCTGCTGCCCACACTGAAAACAGCTGGGGTCTGCAGGTCGCTCTGAGGCACTGAGGACAAGAAAGGAGCTAGATAGTACAGAGACTGCACAAGGTAAGATTTTATCTCCTGAACAAAATATATCATTTTTGACCTGTTCTCATCAACAGTCTACTGCTGGGATAAAGTGTAACCTTCTCATTTAAGCTACACAATGTACCTCCAACAAACCATGTCACCCTTACGGTTGTAAAAATGCTACAAGTCGAGTATATTCATGTCAAAATAAGAATTAGTTCAGGGTTCAAAAAATGTAAATATGATATTTATGATTAATATAAATATCTGTCCTAACTAATTCACACTGCTACAACTGATATTTGATTGTTGGGTAATTTGAAACAACCACTTACCAATAAAATAATGAATTATTTAGTGTATAAAGTGTCAGAAATGAATAATAAATAAATGAATGTCCAGAAAAATAAAGAGCCCAAAGGGATGAGCGGTTTCTGACAAATGTTTAGTTTTTTTCTAGTTTTTTGTTTTTTCATTTAGTGTTTCAGCACATTCAACAGTCATGTTTTAGTAGTTATTAGAATGATGTCACCAAATAGCATATTTCGAATTGAGTTTTCGATGAACATTGATATGTTTGACCGTCTTACTTGTGTTGACAAAAGGTTGTTAACAAACCTCCATGTCATACCACTCCTTGCTCTTCCTAAAATGTTAGAGTCATCCAGCACTACCCTCCTAATGGCTGCAGAGGGCTGCCTTAAAAAGCCTCCCCCGCTTCAAAACAGACTGCGGGCTATTACTACCTCGATCTCCCTTCAACTGGCAGTAATCTGTAAGAGGCCGAGCAGCAGAAACAAGGCTAACCACAATGCACTGAGCAATGTTTTGTAAGTCTTTTGATCTACGTTGTGTAATGTACTCAGTTACATTTTTAGGGATTTCTATAGGTAACATGCTCTTTTATTTGTACTTTCAAGAGCAGAAAGAACCCTTGCTGATGTATCTTTGGCAAAGGCTTTTAAGGAAACAGCCAAGAAGCCTGTCAGATTGCTTTGGTACACAAACGGCAACTCCAGGAGTCAAAGATGTCAAAGGACCTAATGAGTTCAAAAATGTCATCAAAGCTGATATATAGTTATCATCAGGACGGTCTTGTTAGCATAAAGCAGAATAATAAAATATACTTGTGTGTTAGGGTATTTACCTATTGCCTTATTTGAAGCTTCCTCTGAACTGCTGACATGCAGTCAATGCAGCTGTTTTTTAAACTCATTTCCTCTTCCTACCTCAGAGGGAGTTTTTGCACCTCTTATTCTGGTCTCTGAACTCCCAGAGACATTTTCACCCAAAGCCACCGTTAATTTCCTATCTTGGCACTGGAGCTGCAGAGCTAATTCCACAGCCACAAGTTTGCCCGTTGGGGACTGACTCACAACCACTTGCCTCTTTGGTAAGCTTTAGAGCTGTGCCCCACCAGCTTGTGGTAAGGTTCTGCTGCCCCCACCTCACACAATGTAGACGCACAACCGGGATGTTTGTACATTCACATGCATACATGGGGACGCAGATGCTCGGACCCGCCACATAATAAAAACACACAACACGCTCTCACTTCCCTCCGCCCTCACTCACACACACTGTAAAAAGCACATTTGCACTGAGACGCACAAACAGAGCGTCACTGTAATGTTTAAAACAGGATAAAGGCAGTTTCCAGAGAAAGGGTGGTTCCCTAGGCCATAGATGCATATCCATTTCTGGGCCCATTGAGTTGGGCTGCTCATGAGGAAAATGATGATGATGATGGGTCTTGTACTGCTTGTCACCCCCTGGTGGGTCTGGCACTGCCAAGGCTCTGCCTGGCCATGATGAGGACAATTACACAAGCAATGGAGCTGCAATGATAAAGATCCTTTTTTCTTTGTGCATTGAGCCAAAGAAAACATTGGAAAGCAGATTTCTTGCACTTAAATGTGTTGTGTATGTAGATTCCTCCGGCCTCTTTAATTCAAATAAAGTCATAAGACAATTCTGTAAGCAGAAACATTGCACCAAAAATCCCCTCCATACACTAAGAAGTTTTACTTGAACTGCAGCTAGACTTTATTCCAGCTTGTAAAAATGCATGTAGAAATAGAACATAGATTGTGTTCCAATAAAAACACAGAAATCACAGAACTAAAGTTTGATTGTAATGTATAAAACAAATATGCCAATATAACCACAAGGACAATCACTATTTAACTACAAAACTCCGCTTGCCTTGTGCTGTATGTCATGTGTGGAACATCGTTTTATCCCCGCACCCTCAGGAAAGGAAAGCCCTGCTTTGCTTAACAGCCGTGCAGTTGATGAAATGCGGAGGGGAAAAAGCACCCATAACAGCAGCAGAGGCTGGCCCCAGAGTCCTGACAGCCCTCCAGGAGGAACCACCCTGGGATAGCCTCGCTAGCTGCCAGTGGAAAATTGGAGTGACCAGAAAAACCTCAATGAACTTGGAAACATCCAGGAGAGAAGAATGGGGGAATATTAAACCAGATGTCTAATGGAGTTTAGTGGCAAGTGTCTGCTGCACTGTCCAAGAAAGTAGGGAGGAAGAAGATCAGGCTGGCTTCTTTTAAAACAGGTACCAACGTCATAAAACAAGCAGAAATTATCCTTTCGTATCCCTGCGTCAGAGACTCAAACCAAAGATGTATCACAGGCTTCTGACTCAGGGTACCTCGGCCTTCACATTTTCTGACCACACCGCTTTGGACAACGGCCCCTGCTGCTGGGGCGCCCAGCTTGTCTTTTGACCATCTGCCGAAAGCTGGGACGCAAAAAGAAATCTCTGGATGTAGTGGCTCGCCGCTAAGACGACAATCTGTGTTTAGAGCCGGAGGCAGGCACACCACTGGACAAATTTCACATGACACAGCAAAGGAGATTTACAACTGACGATACTATGCAGGCTGCTCTGATGTAGTTTAGGCAAATAGCTGATAGTAGTAGTTGTAACAAGGCTGCTGGCCTCAACAAGCCTCACTTTCTTCACCTCTCACAAAAAATGTCAGACTACGATGCTGGCAAGGTAGGAAAAGAAAAATATATACCAAAGAGACTTGGTCAAGAGGCTGTTGAGTCTGTTTCCCAAACCAAAATCACCGTGTTGAAATCTGAAGAACTGAAGGAATCTGTCTTCTGGCTAACAAGTTACAACATATTGCATCTTCTACCTTTCTTTCTGTAAACTTAGCTGGTCGCTTGTTATCTGTATGTTTTACTTGGCACAGAAGAAGCTTCTGAAAACTAGGGTCAAAGTCAGCCACAAATGTTGATTCTGATTCTTACCATTAATAGTTGCACAATCCTATTAGCAGCCCAAGCAAACCCTGTGAAACCTGCAGACTTACGATTTATAGCTATACAAGATGTTGGTGATATCTAACAAAGGTGAGTGACTTTAACCATAGCTCTAACTAGAACTTACCATTTTGTTATATTATTCAAAGATAACAACATTAATCTCCTATGAGGAAGCACTTGACAACTGTGGGAAGTAAAAAAACTTCAGGAAGAAAACCTGGATCAAAACCCTCCCCTCGGTGAAAAGCCATCTGTTGCCAAGAAGAGAGAAGAATATGTATAGAGACAAACAGTGAGATCTCCACACAAACCAATATAACACTTAACACAGACTAAAAAAAAGTATTGGCAGTTCATAATAGTAGAACTGTTATTGACAGTTACTGCAATAATCGTGATCATGTATGACAAAGAAGATGAGAAATGAAAGGCGGCAGACAAAGTGGCTGGAAAGATGTACCGTAGTTTAGACTGTAGTTCTGTCAGGGTCGGGCCAAACAAGAGGAAAACACACACACGCACAAACACACAGACCGGCAGAGCCCAGCAGTGCAGATGAATGGCCTCTCTACGCAAGACGAGCCTGTCACTGGAGCAGTGAAGGGGAAAGCTTTTTAAAGGCCCCCCTCATCCCCTGACATGCACTCACACCCCGGGGACAGAGGAGGATTGGATTGCATAAGAATTACATCTCACCAGCGCTACGACACACAGCAGTTTTAGGGCTACATATCCATTAAGCACAAGGACATCCTGTCATGGGGTAAATGGCACCACAGTGAACAAAGGGGAAAGTGTCACCTGCTGGTGGCCAGGAGCCTTTACACTTATAGTGACATGACGTCATACAGACAGTTATACGTCACTTAAAAAGTCCTGGTATTCATAAGCCATTTTTTTCTAAATCAGCCTACGACAATTAAAGTTGATAAGATGGAAAGTTAGATAATAAATAACATGTTTTATTCAGAGCCCTATTCACTGACTTTTGTCATGTTTTAGATGAAGGATTTCCCTTCATATCCCCCTACGCCCTCTACCTTCTTGCACTTCCACTCACCTAAATAAAGGTGAAGATGAGGACGTTCAGAATGTTCCTTTAAAAAAAACACACTTTTTGCTGCAAAAGACAGAAACATAACACACAAGAGTGACTCAAATAGGTACCAGATATGCATATAGCACTGATCGTGCATACAGAGTTCTGTACACTGCATTTTCCACTCACTCTTCACTTGTAGAAAGAAATTTTGACACCCAAAATACAGAAAACAAGCCCCAACCAATGTGTGCTGGCTGGTGCTGGAACTGTGACTCCAGGGCCCCTTGAAAGGGGAAGAAAGTTGGAGGAAAACCCCTCGCTTTGTATACCAATCACTGAACTGACTAATGTGCGCTCTACTACTGTTTTCCGTTCCGCTTTATGTACTGTTGCTATGAACATATACTCCCGGCAAATTATAGACAAAGTTGTGGTCCGTGAGGTTTGCAGCTTGAGGAATTAGCACAGCCGTGTTCCTGTACAATAAAATAATATTGTTTTACCAGAACTAGGCTCCACATTGTCAGTGTACTCACATCATGAAGCAGGCGAAGTGACACGCTTTGGCACAGCGTCTCACTGTAGGGTCTCAGGGTTTGATTCATATAATAAGGAAGGCTTTGAGCGGTAAAGTTAAAACGATTATGAGGGTGATTAACGTTGCTGGTAGCAAATGCTGAGAGTCGAAATAAGCTGCCTCCCAGGCAAAGAAAATTGGTCTGACAGAAACATCTCAAAAGCATCCTTTTTTCTTCCCTGATCTCCCCGAGGTGAAGATACATTTTGTTGAATGCCGAGACCTGCTAAAACAAGCACAAATCCTTCCTCCTACTCTTTCATCCAAATAATGAGACCAAATCCGGACCTCACCTGCTCAGATCTGAACAAAAAAAACTGGGCCTGCGCGTGCTCTACGAGGTTTTCATCAAGTTCGCTTGAGGACAATGTTGAGGATTTTCCTCAGTTTCAATCTCATTTGACTTTCTTTCATCTTCAATAGGAACATAGTTACTGAGATGCATATCAATCCACATCATATCGTTCAACTTATCATTACCATCATGACTATAATCAGCAAGTCAAATATGCCACTGATGATATGTTTTAGCTCTCATGACAAAAGAAACCTCTCGACCAAACATTTCCATTTTCGTTGATATTCACCAAACCCTCAACTGAAACCCCAGGTCTCTTAATATCCTCTCCCTCCTAGCAGTGTCTCTAAACCGCTAACTCTCCCTCTCTGTGCGCTCTCACCTACGCGGGCCAGCAGCGGTGTGATTGTTGGCACATGTAAATGTCCAGTGGCAGCCCTGCGTGTAGAGAATACAGTGATCGGCCTGGGATTGTGTGGAACAAAGCGCGCTGTGAGATTACAGTTGATCCTCTCGCATCCTGTTTCCTCCTGCGTCTAGCAGCACTAGCAGACACAGACAGACGCAGATCCCACCGATAACACAGCGTCGATATGAGGGGAGGGGGGGGGGGGGGGGGGGGGAAACATTGGGGCCAGCGCTCAGGACGACCCCAGGCCACGTCAGCAGACAGACGGTGGGTGGGCAGGAGAGAGAGAGAGAGAGAGAGAGAGAGCGAGGAGAAACCCTCTCTTACTTTTGGACGGAAATTCTGAAAACTTTACAACACTGTCCTTGAAGTTTGCATGTGTAAATACATAAGTCTGAATCTGTTCACTCGACTTTGAAAAATACTATTTCCTGTCGGCCTCTTTCTATAAAGAGTGCATACTATCGGGATGACCTGAAGTGTAAATACAGCAGGGACGAGTTGGGTTGTGTGATGAAGTTGCTGCCTTAAACTTTTACTGCCGCTCTTGTTGCAAGTATTGTTTTTTCTATTGTTGCTTGTTTTTTTTTCTTCTTTGTTTTCTTTTTGTGAAAACTTCATTATACATGTTCTACTGTTGTTATCCTTGAAACTCCTGAAGCCTACTTCTCCTACACCTGCCACCCCAGTTCACCAAAACTAACCTAGAGTTTTTAAGAGTTTTAACCCTCAAAAAATCCTGCTGTGATGGACATGTGTAAAAGAAATTCTGGGAAATGTCAGGGCCTAAGTGTCCTGGAATTGTCTGGGATTCATATGTAAAATGGGCGAGAGAGAGAGAAAGAGGGGTGAGAGAGAGAAATGGACAGGCACCCCAGCACCCGACACACCCACACAGCCTGAGCCGGAGTCAGAACTGATGAATGAACAAGCGAAGGGGATCTGGCCATGATAGTGCTATTTGGTTGCGTAGGAAGAGAGGCCCCACCCTAGATACCGGCACATGTTGTGGGCAGGGGAAGTGAGGCGGAACATTGGGAGAAAAAGAGTAAGAGATGACCTTTACTGAGCCGTGATGACCACAGCCCACACACTGTAGAACAACAACACATCAGAGTCCCCTATCAGATAAAGTTTGGGGAAAGATCCTACATGTTTGGACACACACATACACGACTGCTCTGTTTTCTCTGGACTCACACAGAGGTGGGCAGAGAGGATTACTGCTACCCACATCTGGATGGGCTGTTAAACAGGCCTTTTATCCGCCGTCGTTCCCCCATAACACAAAGCATGCATCATTTCCCCTCTGTTATCCCATGGTATCAAGTACTGGAAGTGAATCTGCAGATTTGCTGGTATGTTGGCAGTACAATGCATGAGAGATATTTTATCTTTTTACTAGAATGATAATAATTAAGACAAATGGGGTTTTATCTATGTGGGATCAGAGAATGTAGCAGATTTTTTCTTGTGTTAGTTGAAAACCACAATTTGCGTGGAGGGTGTACAACCAACGAGCAATTAATCCCACAAAGGGAAAGACCTCAGCGGCAGTGAGATGATTGACGGTATTCTGGGAGAGCTCAGTTTTTAAATATGACAATTTGTCTGTCTCTATTAAGCATAAAGAACTGACAAAGTACACATGTCAAATCGTTTAACACGGTAATTTTTCCTGTCAAATATTTAACATTGAAACGTCACTCTCTAATGATAATAACCTTTTAATTATGTGAAGCTCATTTCTCTTCTAAATAATGAAAAATCCTGATCTTTATGATGTTGGTGCTCGAGTGACATTGTACAGATGACTTATTTGATTCTAAGAAAATAATGTTTTCCTTAATTGATATTTCATCTTGCATTTACAATGAGTTTTTTTCAAATATGGAAACAGAGCTGAAGTGTAACCACACTGTCATTAGAATAGATTTTCCTGTCCGTTTGTTATTAGCACTGTGATGTTGAACTCGCATACTGCGGGGATATGATTTCACCACAAATGACCATCAGCTGATTCCGAGAAAAGGGGAAAGAGCTCAGCCAGTAAATTTATAATCTGCAAGGATTTCGTTATCCTCCGACGAGAAGCTTGTCGTACACGGAGAAGAGAGATGACAAGGGGGGAAAAGCAATTACATTTCTCATAGAAGTCATAAGTTATGAATTAAATGTCAGGCTCATGATCATCATTTATGGCTCCCAATCTTGTTTTGGTCACCTGGTAATGTTTTGATTTGCATTGAATGTTTGTCTGACAGAACAGATGTAAAGCCACTGTCATCTGCAGAAGAGATCTGAAATGTAAAATAATGAGCTTTAATTTGTAACCACTCAAAACAATTGATGGACAACATGATTTTCAAATAAGAGGACATTTAAGAAAATTGTGTGATATGACCCGTAACAGTTAATACAACAGTATACATTTGTACCAAAACTAGTGCATCCAAGTTCTGCAACTCTTTGCATCCAAACATTGAAGACTATGAAGTCCTCAATCCTTAAAAATTCAGCTTGTTTAGAAATGGCATGAAATATTAAAAAAACCCAAGCCGCAACTCCCCAAAACTTGTGTGAACCAAATCCTGTATGAACTCATCCTCCAACTATGTTTCACCTGTGGATACAAGTGTGCTGAGTTTTGTCTGACTCTATCTCTCACTGTGACCTTTCCCCTCCTCCATGAGGGAGCTTTGCTCAAAGGACTCCAGCATCTCCAGCTCCCTATCAAATACGTGCCTGCCTGTCCGGGAGTTCTTTCCACACTAGTGGTTTTCAATGAACCTGCTGATTTCAACATCCTTTGTCTGACTAGACTCTCATTTGGCCCCTGCAGTCATGTTCTCCCAGCAGGTGGATCAACCAATGCCTTCACTCCACTTCTTAGGGTGGATTGGTGAAAAAGGGAGGAATGGAGGTGATGCTTCCAAGAAGAATGAGAAAACACACTCCCTTTATTTGCCAATAATGCCCTTCACCCTCAGCTTTCACAATTACAAAACATGAGTTTCCTATTCGGTCTACGTATTGTTGCAACACTTTTGGACTCCCTCATCAAATACTGCAGCTTTGTCTGAGAACCAACACTTCCACACATGAGTTCAGGTATCACTCTAGGGTCAGTTTGACAAGTGCACAGCTCCACATTCAAGTCAGTAATAATAAATATACATGTCCTGGATTCAATCTTTAAAAAGTAGTCCAGATAGTAGTTATAGATACGCATTGTCCGATTGAAACCTTGTCCAGATATCCAACATTTTCTGTCTTTTAAATGTGCAAAAATCTTGAACACTCGCTTAATGTTGAAAAATAACTTCTGTTAGTAATGTTTTAGTCAATGTTAAGTTTTAGTTAGGTTGGTTAAGACCATAGTTTGGGTTCAGTTGTGTTCTAACAAATGTGATCTGGTCGAAAAACGTATGTATGTTTTGTCTCTAACAAACTGTATATGAATACTATCATACCACCTAATGTTACATAAGCTAAAGAAAAGCCACTGTTCTATTCCTTTGCAAAGCAAACAAACTGAATAGAGGCCCATTTGTTTAATCCATTCATTATCACTGATAAGCATACATTTGAGTTTTTATATTACATCATTTATCTGAAACACCTTATCAAAACTATAAGCCAGATGGCTTATCTCAAAATGAAAACGTACATATCCTGTTATCGTGCTCTCATCTTAAAAGTTTTTTTTTTTTTATAGTCATAAAGCACAGCTTGGGGCAAACACTCTCAGTGTAAAAATGAGAGAGAGAGAGAGAGAGAGAGAGAGAGAGAGAGAGAGAGAGAGAGAGAGAGAGAGAGAGAGAGAGAGAGAAAAAAAAACTGAAGAGAAAGCAGAAGGTATGATGTAGGTCACAGAGCAATGCAGAATTTCTCTTACCTCTTCTCAGAGTTTTTGGGGTCTTTCAAACATGATCATACAATTACTTTTGTACAATTCTATCAAATCATGACAATCCAGTCACGCTTAAAACCACAGACATATCACATCCTTTATTTTGGCACACCTAAAACAATAAACAACAGTACTCATTCTGCAGCAAAAGGCTTACCTGCTCAAGTGCGGCATCTATTCTTGTGCAATGAGCCAGAGGCAACATGATTGAACTTTTGTCATATTTCACTGCCGGCCCAACAAGAAACCTCTTTCAGATGAAAGCATGAATCGGGACGGTGACAAACAGGCTGGAAAGTCAAACAGAAAGTAACCAGAGCAGTCTGTTTCATGACAAGGGGGCCAGTGTTCAGTCTTTGATGCTGAGTGTAGCTGTTGAAAGGTGTCCATTTTCAAGCTCTAATCGCCAACATCAAGTGCACTGCAAACTGATCAGAGCTGTAAGGTGTTCCTGAGCAGGTCTTTTAAGCATCTCTATTGCAGGTGGTTAAGCAAAGGAATCTCATATAGTATACAATCTTATAGTCAAGAGGTATCATTTAGAAAGAAAGTGTATCTGATAACTAATGCTAATATCCTTTTAAAATGACAGTTCATGAAGTGCTTTGCAAATGTCAAATCAGGATAGGCAGAATTAAGTACAAGCTCTGATGTCATCTATAAAAAATAAGTTAGAAGCTGAGTTTCTAAAAGCGCGGGAGAGTTTTGAAATACTTTCTTGAGTGAAAAAGTGTTGGTTTTACTCTTGGGATGTTACAAAAGATAACTTTATTTTATCTGTGCTTCAAAGCTAAGGTGAGAAAAAAATCCTAATATTCTGGCATTTTAGTCTACTTTCTGCACACAACTCCCCTCGGCCACTTTAATCAAGACTGATTGAGTTAGGGAGGCTATGATTTCTATCTGTATTCAGTAAAAGAAATTGTTGTGTCATTGAGCCCACTATCTCCCCTGCTAAGATATATCTGTGTTTCATTTGCATAGCAGTCATTTGGTTCAAGTGGACGTAAGGTTGAACCTTGAGATACACAAAAAGTCATTATTCTGTGGTTACAGAATATATTTGCTCTAAAAGGTTTGCATAAAACCAACTGAGAGCACTGTCTGTGATGACAACACAATTGGATTTATCAGTATATATGCCACAGGAAAAAAAAATCATCTTTGTGTAATAGTGCATCATGTTTGTTAAAGTTGAGGCAAAGGACAAACATCACTTGCCTGATCTAAAATGCACCATTTTATGATTCGAGATTTGGAATAGAAACCACATGGGGCTCTTGATCCACTTCACGCATGATGAAAACACTTAAATATGCAAAAAATTGGTCATGGGATCAGTCTCAGCAGAAATATCTCAAATTGAATGATTCATCTGTAAAACCAAGCCAAGTATTATGATTGGAGGATTGACCACTTTTGCAATTCTCATCCTGCAACCCCCTCCATCCCTCCTTCTTCGCTGATGGATCTGTCTCTAATTTTATTATTACTTCTTAATAGACTGCAACAAGCCATTCACTAACACCCGTTTCTGTTAGCACAGGATAATTCATTCCACATTTTTACTGGCTGGAGGTACCAACTCATGCCAACACCAGAGCAAGGCACAGGGGGAGGACTGCTAAATCTGCTTCTGCAGAGGAAACAGAGACATGCTTAAATTGCCAGTTTCAAATCTCACTGCGAGTTTATGGAGTTGTTCTCCAATTTGTCAGTTAGAGCATAACAAGGAAGCCAACACTTTTTGCAGAACAGAGAAACTGTTGAGGGATAGAGCTGAAACAAGAATGGGGATACTTAAATTTTTCCATCAATCCATTTTTCAGTCTTGTGTTCAGGCACCAGGGGCAGTCCCAGCAGAAGCCATCGTCTGAACTGAAAACGCTTTTTGTTCACAGAAAGAGTCTGAATTAAATATCAAATGACCAGCCTTTGAAAAAGAATAACCTCTGCTGAATGAAGATATCTCGTGCTTGGTAATGCTCAATAACCCAACTATTAATGTGTGCTCTCTTGGAAAGCAAATGTAATATCATGGAGCAGCTCCAGAACAGAGAGACTGCCTCCAAGCTCAGGCAGCACAGAGAGAATGCATTAGACTTGCGGTCGGTTGATCTTTAGCTCTTGAAAAAATGCCGACATCTCCTCACTCCAGTCCAAAAGTAAGACTGGATCAGAGAACGAGGGGGAAAGGTTTAGTGTTCATAATTTGGGGGATTTGAATAAAAAACTTAAATGGGAGCGGAACGGGAATAGCTTTTCCCCACTACTTGATTATGATGATGTGGGAATTTGCAGATTGGGAGAAGGGATTGGAACATTTTGCTGAAAGAGTGTATTCCATGATTTCATATGCCATTCTAAAGAATTCCATAATACACTCAGACATGGTCAAAAAACTAAATACATCTTTAATCATGAGCAACAGACGCTGGAAAACTATCACAACTGTGGATGTTGTGTTCAAACTGATGGCCCTCTGACAATAAGGTGTTCAGACAAAATGATACATTTCCCATCTTTCCTCAGTTTCTAACTGCGAGGGGAGTTCTGCAGTAGCTGTGGTGTCTGTGGTCTCATGAGCAACTGGTGGGACACTGCTTAAAAGTACAAGTCCTGTCAGTTCAAAATGAGCAGCACCAGAGTTTAGGATTGTGACCCCACTGCCTCCACATGCAAAAGCTGGTCACACATGCGTCCGGCGTTTAGTTAGGGCTTTCTGTGAAGAATCCGACCGTTACTCTATGAAACCATTTCCAGCCATACATTTGAGAAAAAAAAGAAATGTGGATACCAAGAGAGGGATGAACAAGCCTACAAATCAATGAATGGTGTCCTCTCAAAATGATGTGAACACTCTTCCTTTTAGGACCAGCACCTGGGTTTCAAGTTTAGCTCACTTGGTAGAACAGGGGCTCCATGAGACAGAGTAAGTACCTTGGCTTCAGGTTCAACTCTGACCTTTGACACGTCAACCCCACTATCTCCCCCCCTTATTTCTGTCTTTAACTGTGCTATCCAACTGGTCCAAGTACACACAAAATGATAATAAAAAAGGAAATGCACTCATGGAATCTGTATGTTCTTGTCATAATATTTAAAGGCATTATCTACAAAAGCATCAGTTCCTCTAACCTGAATGATCCCACCAAGTCCTCACTTTCAGCGTAATGAAAAGATCAGGGAAGCTGTGATTGTGGCCTAGGGTTATAAAAAACAATGTTCTATTGACACAGTATTCGTCCTCCAAGAGGAAAACTGCATCCTTGAACATCCTGGTCATAAAACTATCACATACATGAGATCCTCTTATTGCCACTATCCACATACGCAGAATAGTCTGCACTTTTTAAAACAAATCTTATTTGTGAGATTATTGTGAGATTTTTTGGTCGACAAAAATATAAATGTGGCGTACCGCTGATGCAGGACTTCATTGTTCAGCAGGTCTCAAAGGACCTTGCACACATCACAGAGCAAGTCAAACGCAGGCAATCACTGGTATTAAATAAGTTAACCATTTTTAAGAATAAATCACAGGACAGTAATTGAAAACCACATTATCCAATATACACGTATTACCATGGTTTTTGTATACTATTTGGTGAGAGATAATTGTCAATGATTGTACAGAACATTTCAGGTGTTTTCACCTTTCCATTTTAAAATGTATTTAAGGAGCAATATGTAACTCACATGTAGCATTCAAAATTGATACTGAGGTCCAAATTCAAAGCATTGGAGAGTGTTGACTTCCCCCTTCTCCCGAGAGTTCATGCACAGTATTTAGCCAGCTCTACATTGTGAAACCTTTAAGCATTCTAATTTCTCGACTTTTTACCAAAGCATGTCCGAGCATTTCTGTGGAGCTTGTTAGAAGGAAAACGACGATTACATACTTCCACCTCTGGGGGCCTGAAGAGAAAACTAGCTAGTGACTTAGTTCACTGTTGCGAAGGTAGGACCAGGCACCTTACATTGGCATTGGGTGCTATGTTGTTTTGGGTTGGATGGTGACCAGTCATGCTACTGTATCACGTCTCTCTGCACAGGTTTGAGTGAGCACGCAGTGGGGCCTGCCAGTCTGGAGCTGCAGTAGTCGACGTGATATAACCCCAGCCTGTACCAAGAGGCTCTGACAGGTATAGGGTCTGATCTTCCTGATGTTTTACAAATTATATCAACACATAAAAAAGGTAAGATCCAGGTGCCATGCACACTGTGTGAGAACAAGTTCAGTTGGTCCAAGCTGGATATAGGGGCTCTGGCAAGGACGACAAGGAGCTCAGTCGTAGATAGGGAGTTTGAAGGGAGCTTTCTTTCATCTGTTCATCTATTAAAACATTTGCCCTCTTGCTCTACTCTTGCCCCCTACAATTCTTGTTATCTATCTTGCTGATCACCAAAACATCGAACACGAAAACCTTGGTTTAGTCACAAAAATGATTTAAGTTGTGTCAGGTGGGAAAATATACAACTTGTAAGAACTTTTACATTTCTCATTCTGTGTTGTCTCTCCAAAGTCGTAATCAATCATCAGATTAGACATTAATTTGAGCTGAGAGCAGTTGAGAAGAGATTAGTCACGTTGCAGAAAGTCTAAAGTAAGAGCCCAGAGTGAGGAGGAAAAGATTTCTAAGTTCATATTATTTAAATTCAGTACATCTTTATTATCTGCCCAACTCATGTTCCAGTCACTCAGTAAATTTATTGTTCATCTTTGAACTTTTGGCCTGACTTTAACCACAGTTTATCAACAACACATTTACAACACAATAATACTTGTGTTTGAATGGGCGTGTTTGTTTTTTAAAAGGGTCATTTGCCAGTGCATTCAGTAATAGAGAGATCTTGCTGAAATCTGAATGCCTGACTCAAGTTAATGTGTACATATTGACGCTTTAAGCCCAACAGATTTCTTGATTTTTTTTTTTTTATTAACTAACTTTAACCTTTCAGTGTTTCCATGAAGCGACACTGCAACCACAACACCAATGCACAAGCTTCTGTTTAGACAGTTTACCAATCAAGCTGACAAAGAATTGCTGTATGCAGCCAGGGGTTCCACAAAATATGCCAACACTGTTAGGAGTCACAGATGATGCGACATTTTCTCATGGAGGAAAAAAATCTATTGAATTGAAGGAGGCAGGAAGTTGCTGGTTTTTCAGCACCCCTGTATTAGAAAAGAAATTTACCCATGTGCAAATGTGCATTTACCTTGCACATTTCACTAAACATCACAAATAAAGCTATGGATTTCCAATGGAACAGTCAAGGAGTTTAACAATTATTACAATTTGTAGTTGGCAAAGTTTAATTTAATCAAATTATTTTTTGCCATTTATCAAATTAACAGACAGATTTCCCATGAATCTGAACAAGTTTAGCTTGCTAATTACTGAACCTTCTTGTGTGATATACATATGGTAATATCGGGGCAGATTTGTCGTTGTGATTATGTAGACAATATAAGACGCAGGACAAAACGAATCTCCTTCTTATCCCCTGCTTATATACTGTGTCCGTCAAAAACCCAAATCAATGATGTCTTGTTAAATTCGTCATAGGACACGAGTACAATCGAGTTCCAAGTTGGTCTAAAAGGAGACGTCATCATTGGAATACTTAAGGAAGAAGGCCACCAAGTCCCATCATTATTGGACAATCAAGGCGGCCCAATATAGTCATCCATCTCTGACCAGAACTGGACACCAGCAGTCATGTACTCAGTGTGGGCACATAAAGCATTTAGTTGTGCAGATCCACTATGGAAACCAAACAAGAGGATGAAAGGCGAGCGTGAAATTTAGATGACGCCATTATGGGAAGAAGACTTTAAAGGGAAGGGAAGAAGAAGTGTTTGTGCTACCAATGAGTTGAATGGCCTCAGTCACTTGGCACGTACATTAAATAGACATAGATGAGTTTACAGTCCTCTATTAAAGGACAATGAATGTTTGAGTGTTCTGATTGGTTTATTTTAGTCTATAATTTCACTTTGGGTAAACAGTGAAATACGTACAAACCACAAGCTTATACCTCTTGTGACAAATAACCAAATTGTATTCCTTAGTCTTCACCTCGTTCAGAATTGTCTGAAAGAACTGAGCAAAACGAAGAGGGAAAGGACATGTTGAGTGTTGGGGAAAACAACATGAGTTCCATTACAAAAGAAAGCGCCACATTCACAACGAGGAGAACATGAAGAGGGAAGTGGAGAGGGAGCTGGAGCTAATTCGGCTACTCCCTAAGAGGGGTGATTGTTAACAGAGCCGCTGGATTATATGCACGGCCCATTCACGAAGTAATAGCAACAAAGCATCTTCGTAATGAAAGGAAATACATAAAAGTCCCAGTAAAACTAAAGTGAGGCAAAAGAGGTTCACGGAATGCCAAGTCTCTCGTACAAAAGCATCATAAATGTAATGTTTGTCTGCTGTTTTTGCATGTATGAGCGCACTCTCAGGAGACAGCCAGCCATGGACACAACCAATTCTGCTCAATGAACAACAGATGTGTCCCCTATTTGTGTTTGACAGTGTTTAGCTCAATACCACCACTAGTTGTCTTCTCATTTGCGATATCATTTTTCAAGCTTACGTCTTTCCCTTTGGAGCTTCGGTAGCTTTTCCATAACTTTAGCCTAGCCAATAAGGCTAACCAACAGGGTCAATGCTGAACATCCATCAACAGAAACCAGAGCAAGCTGAAGAAATACAACATGTCAATTGAAAAGAGTACAACTAAGACGGGCTGGAATCATCAGTATATAAAGTTCTCTCGATCGTTGCCAACAAAAATGGTTATACAATAGGGAGTCAAATAGACTGTGTTGCTGGTTTGAGTTTTGACTGTGTGATGTGTGCAGCTCGGGTTTGGCTTGTGAAGAGCCATATTTCATGGGGCTCAGAGGGCCGGGTGCTGGTACCACATTTTCGATCCCCTATTGCACTGTTACTTAAAACTAAGACAATAGCATGGCTCCAAACGCTCCTTATGTAACCGCTGTCCCCTCTTCAATCGGAAATTAACTGGTATAAAAATTGTGAACTGCGTCATTTTGACCAAACGACAATCAGAAATATCCTCTGTTTTGCATCCATCAAATTTTCTGGGATCGTTTACTCATTTAAAGATCAATTAGAAGAACACAAGCTAGTGCAGATCTATGACTGGCAATATTAAAACTTTGAATCGAAGGCCAACTTTAAATTATCAATCTCAAGAACCTTGACATTCCCCCTAAACATCACCTTATTAGCTTCAGGATAAATATAATTGTTTATCTTTTTTTTAAAATTCCCAAGTCAAAGTTTATGTTCCAGCTTCAATAAATATTCACATTTTCAAACTCTTGCCACAAACACAAAAGGATGAACTGCATTTTGGATGCATACATATAAAATCTGTGTGAGATTAAGGGGAGTCTTGGAAGATTTGTGATCATAAAGCTTGCTGCATGTTCGTTGAGCTTTGGTGTTTTTGTTGACTGCAAATTAGTCTGAACATTTGTTTCACCAAAGTTAAATATCAATGTATACCACAACTGTATCAAGTCCTATTTGTGAAACCCTTTTCTATTCTTTTTTTCCCAGTTCTCCATTATATTTTGATATTTTTCGGAAAAAAAGTGCAATATTGAATCATATTATATCAAGAGAATGTAACTAAATCAAAGAATTACAACAAATCTATCTCATGCTCTCTTTGTTGAAACAAATATATCTTTGTTACATAAAATAAAATTTGAATTCAATTATGAATAATGGCAGGAATTGCATCACCTTGCATCCCTGCTCTCATACGTAAAGTTAAAAAACATGCTGACAATGCCTGACCGATGCAGACACACAAAGACAAATATAAGCCCAGACTGTGATCTTTCCCATTTTCAGTAGAACCCAGACTGACCTACTCGCAGCTCCTGGCCGAAGACTGTCCTCTCACCCAGCGCTGAACAGTTCCAGCGTCCGTAGCGAAACTGGTATTGACACTCATTGATGCCCATCTGGGCACCTTCGCCCACTACAATGATGGCGTCCGGGCGGCTCTGGCAGATGGCCCGCTGGCGAGGTGCCAGCCCAGGAATCTTGTTGCAGATGATGTTGGCACCCAGAGCCACCACCGAGGACAGGGCCCTGTCAAGGTAAGACAAACACAAGCAAACATGAATCGACATATGCATACAACAACACACGTGTGCATGGTTGCACACAGACAAACATATGTATCAGATCCTCCTATGCATGGTCAGACTGACTCACTGTGTGAGACTGTCGGGAACAGGATTACATTCAAACAGTGATTGGTGCACGTTATTTAATGAAGAAAAAACTGTGCTGCACTGAAGTTTTACTCTAAAATGGGTATGAAGTAAATCCATAACATCAATACTTTGTATGTGGCATGCGAGCTATGAGAAAAATCTGATATGTAAGATCAAATGTTTCAATATTATGAATATTGAGGTAAGCCTTTCATGTTATTTTCATTTCAACGGCTTTTGGTTTTTCTATTTGGTATATACCGAACATTTCATTGCAACCCTTCCTATGCCAACATGCTAGCAAGGGTTGACATTCATTGTGGGATTTCAAACTGTTAATAACCTAATTATTGAGTTGCACGACTGATTTTGTAGTTTGCTGTATTTCCCAATTGCACCATTTGTAGTGCAGTTTTAAGTCAAATCAAGTGAACTTTATTTATATAGCACATTTAGACAGACCAAAGTGTTGTACAGTAAGTTTGTAAGGGGGCAATGAGGGCAGATCAGAGCCATATCTGCTGCTTGTTGAGTGTTTGTTTGAAATTGTGGTCATACCACTACATAATCTTGCACAGCGAAAGCAGAGACACAAACCCATTACCCGACTTCAGGGCTTTTCTTTTTATTGTGCCTGCGTGAAATGGCAGACGGCATCTGAAAGCACTATAGCAACAACAGGCATTGATTTGCCTTCCCCTAATATTACAAAATACATCAACGACAGTAATGTTGGCAGGAAATTAACAGTGCAAGTTTGTACTAAATTTACACCAATTAATCTAAAGGGATCAAGTTGGTGATGCATTGTACTTTTCCCATTGTAGTTATAATAACCTTTCTAAGCAGTAGATGTACTTTCTAACATTTTTTATATTCTAACTTTGATTTTACTTTATGCAACACAATCACCAACAGTAATTCCATGTATGTGTAAACCTAAAACATTCTGGTTTTGGATTATAATGTGTTTATTGCACATGTTCATAGTGTGACAATTATTACATTTCTAAATAAACTTTCCATTATTCAGGGAAACCTTCTACATCAGTCCAGAGAGAGAAACATTATGCTAATGTGACAGCTGACAGAGCCGATGAGTTTGACTAATTAGAAGCTGTTAATGTGAGCATAATGAATAGCTGTCAGACTCTTCTTCGGTTTCTTGAAATATAACTGCAGTGTTCACTCTTTAACCAAGTGTGATACAAAATATTATTTCATATAATTTGTGTAACTGTGTTCATAGTAATTCATAGTGTTAAGTGCTGCCTGTAAATTTCATGAGGGACTACATTTTTTCAACCACATCCTAGGATTGGTTTGCATGGAAAGTATCTACGTTTTCCAACCTTGGCTTCCTTCATTTGTAGTGTATGAATGTGCTGTACAGTCAGTGACTTACTGTATGTCTTTCTCAGTCCCCTTTATGGAGACTTCATCACATTTGATCACCATGTGATAATATCAAAACATATGTTAAAGATGACTTTGCAACCACTGAGAAAGCCAAAACAGATTACAGCTAAACAAAACGCTGGGTTTCTCCACGACTCTGTTTATAGGCCTGGAAACCATGTAGATACATACTTTTCAAACATGTCAGGGACAGGGAGCCAGAAATGAGCACCAGCTTTGAAGTATGACGTCGACCTCCAAAGGCTTCACCACAAACGAGGCAAACTAACGGCTGGGAGTTATGTGTCAGCTTAAAAGCGATGGCAATACAAGGAGAGCAAAAGGCAAGGATTGGTGAGGATGTTGAGACACAGAGGAAGAGACACCGAAACAATGATTTCACAGGGTTCTTGATAAGACCCCGACAAAGATCAAAGACGTGATCTTTGATTACAAATCACTCTCAAGAATCATGTTCCATTTTCAGGCCGTCTTTTATCATCCTCTACAAAGACAGAAGAACAAACCTTAGTTTCAAATAAACAAGTTCAAATCAATCCTCAAATGTCAGCGAGACCAGTGTCTGTCTCCAGACTGAGGACCGCACACATTCTCTTGATGTTCCAAGTTTTGCGAACCCAGCTCTAGAAATGACTACAAGAGCAAGAAGGGAGATTGTTTTTCTGACGCAGGAAACGTGATCCTGCAATTGCATTCCTAAAATGAGAGAATCATAAACTGAGATTTTAAAAAAAGCATTAGTAATTTTGTTCTTAAACATATGTGCATGACTGATTTATTTACTTCCAAATCTAAAACAACAATGACAACCAGAATTCAATCAGGTGCATTCAGTGTCTGCAGTAAACACTGGGCCTGCTGCTGCTCCTCTGAAACCCTCTTTGCTCTCTCTGTTGTTAAACAAGCTTGAACTCCTCTGACCCTCTGTGACCCTCTGCTGTATATGTGGTTGTTCATGGCAACAATGACATGAAGTCTGTACCAACAAAAAGGTCAGGCTCATTAAGACGAGTAATGTGCAACTGGAGACATATTCAGTCTTGCACAATGAATGCTAAGAGGGAGAAAAACGGGTTTGTGTGTATAAATCCAAAGGCAATAAAATGCACTGGAGTTATTTATATCTTTGATATTTTAATGCACTGCTTTAAAGCTTACATAGCAGCACAATGTTGTTTTTAAGTCTGACAAAGGCTGTCCCCTCTTGGCACTTTCTCATGTCATTCACCTGCTTATTAATAGAAACACAGTCTACAGTGCGCAGCAAAAACCTGAGACAACAAAAACCTGAGACGACACCAAACAGAGAATTCCACAGTTAAGCTTTCAAATCCCTGAAATCATCAAAGTGCACAAATGCGATTCTGTTTGCTTAGCATGCGCTCTGTGTCTGTGTGTGTCTGTGTGCAGCTCACACACCATCACAGCCTGACCATCAGACGGACCCGCCACAGAAACTCGAACAACACTTGTGAAAATGTCACAGGAGTTGTCTGAGCAGATGGTGCAGTAGTTATCCATTTTTATAAGTTCATGCAACACATCGAGTCGGATTTGTGTATCGGATATGAAAGTCACTGATTTGTTCACACAAATTCAAAATGGGCCATGTTCAATTGATCTCTGTCCATGACCAAAATGAAGGCTGTGATGATAGATAGGGAAGGAGCTTTGTTCATTACAGAGCAACAGGTGGCATGAGAAGCAGCGAGATGCCTCGCTTCATACACACTTCAGACTACAAAATTACGAAAAAACCTCAGACATTTACACGCCAATTGTCTAATGTTGGATAGATAAAACGAGTAAATTAGTTTGCATGTGAGCTCTGCTCTGACAACTACAGCTTCACTTCTCAAATGAGCTGTGTCATTATATATCCATTATTTGTTATTACAGAAAAACTCTCTGTTGTGTCAGAAACAGGCTATGCAAGTTTAACATGACAATTAAGTAATTTCTTTAAAAAAACAAAAAAAAATCATAAAATTGTGCATATTCTATCACATGGTATTTTGGGCCTTTGAGCAACCATAGTCTGTTATGGCATACAGGGAAGAAGAGCACTGACAGCCACCTACTCCATCACATGGAACACTTTGAACCTAACTGACACACTGTTAAGCTCCCAGGCATGCATCCTCTACCCAGGAATGCACTCACAAAAATGTCTGAGACACAACTTAACTTAGTCAAGTGAATAAATATGACTGTTTTTCCTTCTCGCAGAAAATGAAAATATTGAAGTGCTGAATAGGGGTTTCCTCTTTTGTTGCTCATTTACAAAATACAATAACTTTCGATACATTTGACTCACAGAATCCTACAGACAAAAAAAAGAGGGAGGAGAGGGAGATTATTGCCTTTGGAGCATTAAGTGTAAAAATTCCTCAATTTTGAGGTGTGCAATGGCTTTACAAATCTCGACATGGTCAGATCCCTCTGCTGACGGCTCATTTGCCACACACAGCTATACGAATGTTCGAGTTCAACATCATAAACACGAGTCCTGCAGCTTTTAGGCATTATTGCATCCTCTCCACAAAAAGTGCTCCAAGAAACGTATTTTGTGGTTAATGCTCAACAGAAAACACACTTGAATAATCCAAACAAACAATGGTATGTTTTAATCTGCACACCATCACTATACTTAGCAGTATAGGCCACTTTTAACAGAAAACCAAAAACCACATCTATTTCAGCATCAGGTTTGGGGTCTCCGGGCAGCAGAGGAAGGAGCGAGGCAGCATGGGTGAGTAATTATTTTGGAAACGTTCAGAAAGCCAGTATTCTCCTGCAAGAGCAATTCTCGTTTGATTTCAAAGCCGCAGCGCATTAGAGCGTCAATCACGTGCATGTTGCAGGGCAGGCAGATATTTAAAGATGTGGGTTCAAATGATAACATCGAAATACTGAGAGTGGACCAGAGATGAGGTAATGCACAGAGATGATCTCTCACACGCTCTGACAGGTTAACGGTGCTGACGTGCGTAAAAAAAAAAAAAAAAAAGTGCCCACAGTGAAGTGTTAAATTCTCCTCTCAGGAGTCTAAGCATCCGATTGTCTTGAACATCTCTGCCACTCTGTGGCCAAAATGAATCTCTGTAGCTCATACCTAAATATTTTCTTCCAGAAATGTGCAGTACGGGAGCTCGATAGAAACCATCAAGGCTTACTCCCGAGACATCCCCAAGAGCCCACCAACCTGTTCAGGTTTTTAGCTAATTAATATATTCTCATGTGGATTAATCCCAGCCGTGGTGTCCGCTGATGAGTTTTCTCTCTGTTTATTACATTGAGAAGTGTTTGTTGAAAATGAAGCGGATAGATTTTAATCACATTTCTCCGTGAGTTGTACCCTTCTTTCGCTACGCCTGCTCCTTCTCCAATAAGCCAACATAACAACTTTTGATTTCACCAGTCGTCTCACAGTGATGAGGAAAGGACACATTTGAGATCGTTTGTCGGGAGGAAATCTGCGCGGAAGTAAAAACCAAACCTGTGCGTCTATTTGCTGCAGGGGATAAGCGCGCGCGCTCTCTGAAGTTAATTAAGGAGCCCGTTAATTGGCTCAAACTTACAGGTAGCTGCCACTTGTCAGGATGAGGAAGATCTGCGGATAGTAGACTGACAGCAGTACACTGCGCGACGAGAAGATGATCATGATGACATTGAGCAAATGGCCACGATCGATGGCGCAGACAGGATGAAAAAAAAATCCCTTAATTCCTTGTTTTAAGTCCGTTTTCGCACAAAATCATTAAAGATGTGCCGTGCGCCTCCTTGTCTCTACGCTGCTCCAAGCTCCCAGGGCCGTGTGTGCGCTGAGATTGGCTCTGACATCTCTGAGCGGCGGAGGCTGTTGCACAGTACTGTGAGCTCCCGAGCCGGAATGATGATGGTTTTAGGGATTTCGCATGGCAGAAAAGTGCCTCTCTCCACTCTCATGAGAGTCGTGCCTGCCATTGGGCAGAGAGAGACACTGCTATCCGCCCACTTTGCCACAGCGGGACAATAGGGTGACACTGATCTGATCCCCGTTGGACGTGCAGAAGGTTTTCATTCATTATCACCCACTCAGCCCCTCTCCACTACAACCCCATCCGCACCATCCACCAAGCCAAAAAATAAACAAACAGAGACGCTGGCTGCTCGAGCCTCACACCATCATCACAGCTCCATCCATGTGCAAAAAAATCTGCACATTTCTCTGGCAGGATACTTCACTCTGGATCAACAAGTTGGTGTCAAATGTATGCACAAACGCCTTCATGTTAAGGCGGATACGACTCTCCTAATATTTCTGCGCTGGAGAGTGAGCATAATGTATCATTATTATCTCCTGTGATAATCCTATACAATTCTTGGGATCATTACAATATTATGTCCACTCGAAACAAGCTTCCTGTAATATTTCCCATGAGACATGAAGTATGTTTGTGGTATTCAGATATGAGTTTCAGTGGCCTTATTATTTCCTGTGGTAGCACTATAATGTTCCTATAGGCGTCTATAATGTTTCTGCCCAGTCTGCCTGTCTGCTGCGCTCCGATAAAATCTCAAGGCAATCATCCTGAAAAATCCAAATATTCATTTTGTGACCCTGCTGTTACTTTGGGTAATAGTCTCCTCTCCCCCTCAGAAAGACTCTTTAAAGGTGAAGGCAGAACTACTGAGCGGACTCCTGAGAAATCAAATACTATGGGAGATTTTGTCACAGAGCTCAGAGAGTGGAGGAGCTCTTATCGCCTCAGCATCGTGACTCTCACTCAACACCTGCAGGCTGCAGTCTGTGTAAATGAAGAGGGTACCATGAAAGATGAAGCACACAGTCAAAGGATGGAAGGAATGAGCTAACTGCTCGCGCTCAGTAAACACACTGAGGTGGGGGGACGTTCACCCCCATACTGGAGCTGCTGTCATGTGATATGAGCGTCTGTCAGTTCCACGCTTCAATCCACATGAGGTCCGCGCAGGGAGGGCTCACACTTTGCTTGTTTTTGATTCTTTGTGGCTTGCAAACAACTCTGAAAATACTAGCAACTCTGCTGAAGAGGCTGTAAGTGTCTGATGTGTTTTACTAAAAAAAAAAAAAAAAAAACAACATTTGGCAGTCTGATATGTCTTCTTTAAAGTCAGAATCAGAAATACTTTATTATTCCCAGGGGGAAATTCGGTTAAACTAGTAATCCTAATTTATTTCATGCATGATTGGCTGACAATTATTTAAAAGGTCATGTACTCGCACAAATGTAATCCGCATGAAATATAGATTTTACCATTGATGATAAATAATATTTGAACCGGCAGAGAAAATGTAAAAATCTTGAATTTATTCGATGGATACTGTTCATTTCATCTTCATTCTGCAGGTAAGCAACAGCTGCATGCCCACCTGCGGTGCAGCAGGCCTCTTGGGCTTGCTGAAAGAGTTACGTTTTTAGAGTATAAAGGGAGAGGGAGTGAGCGTATGAGTGTACAGAAAGAAAAAGGGTTATTCTTATTTGTGTACATTTTAGGATTATATGTGAGAGATAGTGTGGTACTTAATGGATAGAAGTCCTTGTGTGTCTATGTATCAAGGTGAGCTATTGCAAAACAGGTAAAAACTCCGTCTGGGTCGATGGAATGTGGAAATACAACTCAGTCTGCCACTATTAATGAAGGTATGCAGGGCTGAGCTAGGTCTGCAGCGCAGACAGAGTCTCAAATTATCTTGTGCCACAGAAGATCAGGAGTCTCATGAGGTTAACTAAAAACTCCTCTGCCAGCCAACTTGAATCGATTATAGTGTCTGCTGACATGAGACCTTATCTGACACTTTTACGCACTGCACGTTGCCCAGGTAGGGCTTTGGATGTATAATAAACGTAGGCTATTGTTTTCATTACACCTTTTGAAACCTACATTTTACATTGTGGCAAAGGCTGACGTCAAAGAGTCTGTGCTTTTCTATAAAGATAGTATAAATTAGATATTCAAGTGTGCGCATGTGAATAGAACTATGCACACAGGTAAACACAGGTAACAAAAACTCACCCGAGTCTGAGGTATATGATGCCAAAACACAGCAACACGTAGAGACTCCGCTTTCGGAGGGTTTTGTGCATGATCGTGTCCACTTTGTCCGGAGGCCATGCACTGTAACATAAGGTGGTCACGCGTTCCTTTCACATTGGCAGCCTTTTCTAACCCTTCCAGATACAGGTATAGCGCCCCTTTTCCGTGACATGAAGCTGGAGTGTCTTTGAAATCTTCGACCGTGTGAAATCCATGATGATTTCTATGTACAGGTGAGATGCTGAGGACGAGCTGAAAGCTGGCTAAGGAGTCCAAAACGAAACTTGAGAGAGGGTCGGACTTGGAAGGTGAATGGGTTCTTGGAGGAAGTGCCTCCTATTCGTCCTTACGCTCACGGTGGAGCCTAATTAACATTCCCATTTGCTGCGCCATGCAGGTAGAAAAAGTTGCAATGTGACCTTGTTTTGTTTAAAGCTGAAGTATAACGCTCTGTCTTTTCTCTAAAGGCAACATAAACTCAGTTCTTGTTACTAACTTACAACAGCCAGGTACACTAACACAGGTAACAAAAGGGCTCCACGCCTCCTCCTCCTCCTCCTGCAGCATGGATCTGCAGGGAATGGGTCGGGCTTCAACTCTGAGCGCAACATGTGTAGTTGTACAGAAAACTAAAAGGAACCAAGTGAAATGGCCTTTTATAGGCCTGCAGCCCGGACTAGACTGGTTTCTGTCGCTTACAACACTGGGCATTGCCCCACCAGTGATGTGCTTTACCACAACAGTAAGCCCCATAAAGCCAAACAGACGAGGAATGGCTTTCCAGCTGCATGGATAAAAATTACCATCGCATGACTAATAATGACTAATAATACTGAACTGGCGTCATGATAAATATCTGTCAGTGGGATTCTGTCAGTCACTTTGATTAACAGAGCAATGCATGAACAAAACAACATAAACAAAACATTAATAGTCCCATAACTGGGGCTTGAGTCAGAGTGATGTGAATTTTGTGCAGATGTTCAGAATACAGTCAAACCCTTTGGGTGCCATTATTTGACTGAGAAGACTCCCTCTGGTGGCAACACACAGGGACAACCCCCCCCAGTGGCAGAGCTTTCCCAATCCAGGCTGAAACATGGCAGCACCTTTAATCTGAACAAAGACAAAAATACATTCATATGTGTTATTATGATATTAAATTAATAGTGGGCTGCAGAAATCGATATCACGCTGGAATTAAGGGTTGTTTTTTTTATCCAGACACTATCAATTAAAATCAACCACCTGATATGTTGTAACGCAAAGCAGATTTGTGAAATGGCTTCTGGGAAGCTTTTCCAAGAAGTGCACCTAAGTCTAATAAATCAGGTGGGGCGAATTTCATTAAATTAAACTAACATTTGACAACCTTTTGCAGAATCTAGCTATAATACTGTCATCCATTTCATTCATATTTTCAGTATTTGGGGTCATAAAAGGAGTGGATGAGACAAATGAAATGTTGTTTTTCTTCACTGTTTCAGGATTAAGGTCTCAGGTGTATGAAAGAAGCTGGATTACCAGCAAAACGTTTTAACCTGTAGCTTTAGTTTAACATTTTTAAAATGCTACTTGAATAAAACGGATATCAGTTTGTCACAAGTTTTCATAAATAATTCTCTGAGTAGTCCTGCTGCTTAGCTCTTACACCCATTCATTTCTCATTATGATGACAAGAAACAATATTGGGGCCTTGTGAACCATAAGATATTGTTTAAGTTATTCCTAACTGAGGCATGTAATACTGAATCACATGCTTGCAGAATTTTATTTTTATTATAATTTCATTTTAAATCCACATTCTCAATATGATCTTCACTTCAAAGGAGTTATGACAACCTTTTTCACGTAGCTTTGTTGATTAAACTCCACATGAGTCTTCCTCTGGTAGCTTTGATGTAGTTGAACTTTTTCTAGCGTGAAATCATTGGTTACTTGCAGTACTGCTTGTAGAGAAGCTTCCCCAGGGTCTGATGCTGATGGTGCTGTGGTCAGTGAGCACGCCCAATGTGTGGAGGCTATAGTCCTCTAAGCGGAGAGCCAAGGTTGGAGTCCGAACTATGGCTCCTTTTCCGCATGCCACTCGCCACTCTCTCTCATCTTGATTTCCGACTCTATCCACTATTTCTCTCCAATAAAGACCCCAAACCCCCAAATAAATCTGAGAATAAGATCAGATGATCTAAAGAACTCCTTCTTACTCTCTTCAAATTTTACAGCCTTTGATCAGTTTCTTAAAAGAAGTGCATGCATTTCCAAGAAAGTGCATAAAAAATGGCTAACGTGTTGTAATAATGATGGCATCAACTAAAATTACAAACTTGTGCTATCTGAATACACACACACACACACACACACACACACACACTCACACACAGGCTGCCGGGTTGTTGTTGACCACGAAAAACAGACAAAACCGCAGAGACCTTTTGTTTCAAGACAATCCCTGCATTGTGGTTTCAAGGCCTTTTCCTGCAAAACATGCCCATCAAAATTCCAGATGGATTTGAAGGAATAATGAAAGTCAACATGCAGGCGCAGGGTGACATAAAAAGAGACATGTATTTGATGTCTACCCTGCAACAGATGGTCTTGTTTGTCTTCAAATGTACAGAGCTCATCATGGAGGCCTGGGCGGGGATGGTCCTGTTTTAGTTTAATTAAAATGTTCAAAGAGGCTACATCGTTTTTATTAAAGCAGGATCGAGACTGGGGACAGTGTGCGTCAGCGTTATTTGTCACCCGCCATTGTCATTACAGACATGTCACACACATCCACACTCGCACACGTCCCTGCGAACGCCAACACACCCAATCAGTCTTTCTGCGTCCACACTTACAGTAAGTACACATGCAGACTCACAAATCAAAGTGTAGACACAAGCGCAGCGGACACACACAGAGGCTCTCACACACACTGTAGCACTTGGGTGGTATGTGGAGGATCTTGTGACACACTGTTTATTTAACTTCAAAAAGCTGAGGAAGGGATGAGAGCATGTGGGTCAGCGAGGACGTATCAATCTGAGTAAGTCATACGCCACATCAGCGCTCGAGCTTTACGCTGCATTACAGGCCATTGTATTTGAAATATCTCCTCCTGAAAGGCGGTCAATGTCCTCTTACCCTCCTCTCAGTCTGCTCCATTACTTTTGAAACTGTCAGCCAGACTTTTTTCCCCCAAAGATTGCACCATTGTGTATCTGTTCCTTTTCATCTACAAGAGGGGAAAATGTTGGAAAAAAAGAAGTGGGATAGTATTTTTGGCAAGCAGGGGATGATCTGTCGCACTGTCTTTTTGAATATTATTAAGTACTCTTGACCGACAACTAAATAAGAAAACCCACCGGCTGCCCATGTGTTTGCATGGGAGCCGGTTCAGCTGGAAACAGTGAGAGGGCTGAAGTGCAGAGTGTGCCAAACCATGGAGTGGCGTCTGGGGCTGGGTCCACCACATCTACACTGGGCCCCAAGCAAGAGGGGGGAAAACGGCTATAACGCTCGAAAAAGTCCCCCTCTGTATCTCCGTCTCCACCAACCTCGGGAAAGAATAATATGATTTTAAGGGGGCGCTAAAATTGTCACAAACTGAGAGTTCCATGCAGGAGCTTTATTAAGCAGCTCTTTCTGGAAGACCTGGATTTTGTTTCACCTTTTACTCGTCTTAACCTCTTTTCAAAATATCTCTACTTTTCTTTGTAAGTAGAGATACTCAGTAGAGATATTCAAGTTCTTCTGAAAGCCTTTTATAATTCTACTTCCTGGTTCTTATATCGCCATGTTTTCTCTCTTTTCATGGATTTTTGTAATTCGCTTTATTTTGCAAACGAAGGACACCTCTCTTTGATCTTGTGAGTTTAAATAAAGGTTGGTGGCACTCTTCTGTTCTTCTTGCTTCAATTAACCGAGCTCAGATTAGTTTGAGAACATGACACAGTAAAAGGAAGCATCCCTAGAGGAAGAAGACCTGCAGAGAGAGAAAAGTGATCTTTTAGACCCAGATGTCAGACGTCTCCTTGTACATCTAACTGAGGGGTCAGATGTTAAACCAACTCTCCCTGCTCTCTCATCCCGGCCAATGAGTTTTAGATTTTTTCCCCCTCTGTTCTCTTCGGTCACAGCTGTGGAAAGGGAAACAGGGTGTGATCCGATTAATTCCCCACCATGCCCGCTGATATATCAGGTCCTCGGTTGCTCATTTGTGTATGTCTGTGCGTGTGTTTTGGTCCACGTGTGTCCCTGCCTGCTTCTTAGTGGCTGATTAGCCCAGGCTGAAATTCTGCGTCATGCCCTCTCAGTGGAAATCACTTGTTTTCAGAGGGTTGGCTTCACCAGTGTCCACTTTTACCACTTGTTGAGCTCGTTTGGATTTTGAAGAAAGAAAATCAAAGGACAAGCAGCATTTTTTCCCCCTCATGTTTAAAACCTTCAAACACTCATTTGCAATGTGGCCATTTTCAAAAAGGGGGCTAGTTTCTTAGCGAGGCTGCTAGCCAAACTGTCATGGGTGTTTTCCTGATCAGACCAGGGCTCTGAAACCGAACACTTAGGAAGGATCAATTTACCTAATTCTGACAGACTTGGACACCAAGCCAAAGCTGTAGACTCTATTCAAGAGCCGGCTCTGTAAAGTTAAAGAAATGGCTTAAAGGAAAGAAAAGAGTCCAGTTTCAAGTTGGAAAGGGCCAGAGAATGAGAGAGATTAGGATTCCTTGCTACTGTGCCATGTGTCTAGAGCTGGCTCGTGTCTCTATGTGACCGTAGTTGGGTTTGTTTATTTCCACAGACGTAACATAATATTTGCTCAGTATCAAGAATAAACCAAGCTGCAACAAAAACCAGTGCCACCTTCAGCCTATTTCAAATAAAAACAAATATTTCATTTTCTGTCATTTTCTACTTCATGTCTTCAGTTTAAACACTTATTTTCACATACAACACACACTAATAGTTCCCTATACAATAAAAAAAATCTCTGAACAATTATAAACCAAAATCTGTCTGGTTTTTTTTCCAGATTTATATTGTGATTTTTTTTTTCTCTCTGTCAGACAGGACAGAAAAAAAACCCCTCCAAATATTCAGTGCACAGCCATGTTGAGGGCCACACAAGGAAGTTATATTTAACACCTCCAGAAATCATAATTGAGCCTGGTTTTCACCCACAACCCGACTTGAATATGCCGAACATAAAGCTAATACACATTTATGAAATAGCATGATGGACCTTGTTACATGCTGCACATGCTCATCATGGATAAGGGCGTATTTGTATGTTTTGTGTTTTAGGGTGCGTTTTAATGGTATTGTTGTTGTTACTCCTTGTGCATACAGCCAAGTTTGCAAAGCTAAGAGGCTATGCCAAATGAAGGAACAATGCATTTCATCACCAGAAAACAAACAACAAAAAAGACTGATGTTACAATACAGAAATGCACAAACCACATTCAGTCTCCTCGGTCTGAGAATGGAACCAAGGCATTTACATTCACAATAAAATCTGACAGACATATGGCTTGTGTCTGCAGCAAAGGCCCCAGACCTCGTGTGCAGTGGAGCGAACACAAGCAAGACTCTCTGCTGGCCTCTAATAAGCCCGAGGATATGAGGAAAAGGTCTGAGAACACACAGAGGCCACGTCAGTTTGGCACTTTGGATGAGATTTCGTCTGAAATATTAATATCATGAATGTTCCTTTTGTCCAGGAGCAACAATTCAACTGGATAATTGCTGTTTTGTTTTCAAAAAGGCTATTAAAAAGGAGCATTAATAAAGCATAAATGACATAAAACAGTAAGTTTGAGGTTAATTTTATGACATTTTGAGTGCTCTTAGCCCTCCAACAAGGCCTATGGTTCTTTAAATAACCATCTTGCATCACCGACCTCATTGGCTGAGCTCTGTTACTGAATGTTGGGAGCTTTTTTGCCGCAATAGGCAGGAATATGAATGAGAAAACGTTGCAAAACCGAATTAGGCATTAACTTTGCTCTCCATTTCGGGTAAACTTTGCGGATACATCAAATGCATGCTTTGGCGTTGGGAGTTTACATACCTGTGAAAGTTAAACAGAGAGCATTGACTCAAGGTGTGGCACCATATTTGTATGTGACCACAGCTATGGACAGGCACAAGTGCACGGACACACGCACACACACTCTTAACGTGCATGCAGACCTCTCTCTGAACAGCTGGAAGTGTTTGCAGTGTGAGCGGCTCGTTGGTTCTCCACTCTGTCTCTCACATTGACCTGTGCACTGTCTGTGTTTGCACTGCACCCAACTCAAACAGCGCGTGTTTCCGTCCCCTAGCCACTCGAGCAACACTCTGACGCTCGCTTTTGTGGAGACACACACACAATACAGGAAGGTTTGGCCTCTGGTCGCACTGAGACAACAGAGCACAAGTTCATTGAGAAATCAAGTAGAACGTCAGAAATGCACCTGATACATTTTGCCCTGGCAAATTGATGTTTTTTTTAGCATTCCTATGAGGGTCACAGAGATTATAGTCAGGCAATTTTTAATTTCGGTAACAATTGTGGTCACAAAGACAAATCCACTTCTGGGAAGAGGTTGGTACACAAAGTTTAGCGTTTTGCTTAGTCACAGAGAGGTTAATGAAAGACAATGAACTCTTTACTCTTTATAAAGGAAAGAATGGTCTTTAAAAAGTTCCATCCATCACACATTACATCAAGCTTTACATTTATTTTGATTTCTTTAACGTCAGACATACGATGTTCAACAAGGGGCAAACAACCTGCAACAGCCCAGACAAGGTCTATGAGGACAAACAGGCCTAAAACTTAAAAACAATGCAAAGTCAAAATAAATACAAAAACTACAACGCAAATACAACAATGGAAACGTGTAAAATCAACAAAACATTTACAGTGAATGTAGTGCAAATAAACGTGTAATGCAAAAAAAATAAAAATTACAAACAAAGATGCTGCATTTTAATTGTTTTCCTATATTGGTTTGGACTTGCCCCCCATCCAGGAGTTACACTGGTACAAGGTTTGCCAAGAAAATAATTTATTTGGTGTTTTATTGTTTATATTGATTGTGTTTTTGTAAGCATACTTGGCTAATGAAGCTGATTCTGATTCTTGTGTTTGCAAAGCATTTTCTATCAACGTGTTTGTTTGTTGTTAACTGTTTTATTTGTGTTGAGCTTTTGTGTGTTTCTGAATTTGCAGTCTGTTCTCTCCTGGTGAGCATCTTTTGGGCCTGTTGAGACATGTTTGCCCTTGTTGGCCCCCATACAGATCAGCTTCAATAAGAGGTGGCCCTTGCAGTTGCCTGTTTTTCATTTTTTTTACAAATGTGTTAGTCTGCTAATAACCCAGCATAATATTCTACGCATGGTTGCACCAGTTTAATGTCTAAGACTTTTCCAAGGTGTTTTTCTGTCCTCAGTCCACATGGTCTCTGCGTTTGCTATTCCCCTCCGTCCAGTCCTGCTGTTTATCTTCAGCATTGCGTTTGGCAGATTGAGGTTTCTATACCAATGGTCTGATATGTTTGGATATAAGAATGCGGTTTTCCTGTTTTGGCACTGTCAGAGTATCTTTTCATATACCATCCTGACATCAAACACTGAGTATATAATATGTAAAGGCCATCTGTGGCGTTCACTCCTGCTCTCTGATGGTTTGGCAGCTGTATGGTGAGGCCTAATAACACTGGTCTGATACACTGCGGTATAAAAACTCTTTCCCTACAATGAAGCCTTTTTCAGGACAGCTGATATTCAAGCTAGATTTGCTGTTGATATAAGGCAGTAATTAGCCCAACCAATCATCCTTCACATCATATTGTGGTGCTTCCAAGTTTTTGGGTAATGCAGTGATTATGTTTCTCCCTGCAGGTTTAGAACACATGAAGTAGTTGGTACATTTAGTTATTTTCTTGCAACCTTTTGCAGTTTCACAACACAGCTGAAGAAATGGTTACTTTCGCTTTGCTGGAATTAAGTAACAGTCTCTTATGTTACAAAACCAAGAGAAAAACTACTAATGAGGACTGACAAGACATCAGTCAATTTGACTTAACCTCAAGTACCACTTCCTAAGCTTTCAACAGTATCTCAGTCTTCCTCTGCAGGTGGAATTTATCACTAAAAGATCAGGAATTAATGATAACAGGTGACATGTCAGACATATTGTGATCCTAATGAAATCATGAGATCAACTGCATATCAACTGAAGATGTACACAAGTAATTTAAAGCTACAGTAAGAAAACTTCACGCTAATCATTTACGCAATCATATGTTGACTTGTATTTAGATCTACAGGTCAGGTAACAGTAGCATTTTAGCATTCCAAAATTTCAAAGAATTGTGCACCAGGTTTAAGTTGAAGAAATAAAGGTGCTTGGTTTCCTAGAAGTCATTTTATTAAAGTAAGAGGGATGCTTTAGTTGGCTCTAGTTAATTTATTGTTGGTAGTAATTGTTTTTCAGTTTCAAACATGTCAAAATTATGCAGGGCCTTCATGATGAATATTAAGTAGCAAATCAGAAGGCGTTCAAGTCCACTCGCCTGTTACCAGACTTATTATTCAGTTTAACCATGAAGAGATCATACAGCAAGTCCCAAATGGGCACAACAAGGTTTACATTTCTTAGATACATCAGTTTAAGGTTAAGCCTGATCGGTCCTGTTAGCATCCTTTCATCTACTCTCATCTTTTTATTGTTAAAACAATTCTCACAGGACAATTTATTTAAAAAAAAACATTATAGTTTCTAGTATTATAGAAAATATAATTAAGATAAAACAACTAAGCAACCCTATGTATAACACATGTCACAAACTCAGATTAAAAAGCAAATTAATGACAGTTCCTGCTTCCTGAGATGTGAGCACATTCTGAATTTGTAATCTGTGTTTATGTGTCTGTGTGGAGACTCTGGGCTGGACCGCCTGTCTCAGGTGGGTTCAGAGAGTCCTGGTTTTCTCTCTCAGCTTCAGGTTGGGCCTGGCATCAGGCTGCCGTCAAACACAGGTTCTCTTTGTTTGTGTCAGCCACACACTGAACCTCGCAGGGGCCTCATGTACACAAAGGAATGTTTGGATGGATCCATTACACAGCCACACACTGCTTGTTTGCCTGTTTGACTCCACAACAGTAATCTGACATCTAAATTGGGTCGGGGAGGTTCTTGTAAGGCTTAGAGGTCGGACGGTGGATACCAAGGCGGACAGAGAAAAGGAAAGGCTAGAAATTGTTCTGGGTTGAAGTCAGACTGTCTTAGCTTAAACTGCCAAGAACACTCAAAGTACAAGGTGTTTGGGGATGACGCTGGTGAAAAGAAACAGATGGCTTATCAGTTTAAATAACGCAGATGACAATATGACCGAGAAACAGGGTCATATTCCAAGTTCAAACAACAGATTTGATAATGTCTGAAAGCAAGAGTCAGGCTACAGCAACAGTATGGGGCGTTCAGCGCCTAGCTAGCTTATATGTGCATAGCTAGAAAGTGGCTTAAGCTTTATGTTACAGTTTGGTAGTGGTACACAATGAAGCAGGAAGGAAGTTAATTCTATCTAATTGTACGTAACGTTTGCTAAATAGTGGTTTAATACTTGCTTTAGCTGTTATATAATGGTAGCTAACAGGTTGTCAAATATGCTGTGTGAGCACAATGTAATTTTTGGGGGGTTATAATCAATCTCATACTTTAGAAAGCTGTGAAATTATAATGATTGTTGGATACCTGTACAACCTTGAATGTAGCAGTGTAGCAGGCTATCAGCAGTTGGGCGTACGACCGTTAGCATGATGTCAAAGAAAAACGTCAGCCTTTGTGAAGATGGTGAATGAACACTTTGTCAAGGCAGTTTTAAAGACATGAATCCCACACAATTAACATGCACAGTAAACACACACACTCTATTTCAACTCTCATCCTGCTCCTGGCCTCCTGTTAATCCCGCACTCTCCTCTCTGTGTATTTGGGTCTGTAAAAGCCCATATTGTTGTGTCTGAGCGGTGAAGCATCTCAGTGAGCAATGACTTCCTGTGAGAAGTGACTGCTATTTCAACTCCAGGGCGAGCGCTGCTTGGGTTGCCTGCGGTTTCCCTGTCTGTCTGTCGGTCTGGGTGTCTGCCCTCGAGCTTCCCCTTAGCGTAAAGAGGAAGAAGACATTTCCTTGGAGACAAGAAGAGTGACAGCTAGAGCTGCCTAACCGAGAGCTCCCTGCAGGCAGGCTTAGCACAACTGGAAGGGCAAATAGAGAACATTTTGGGTTGTTAGAATGCGGAGGTGAAAGGGCATTTGACCGGTCCATCACTCTCAGACTGGAGATTCTCTGGTTCCTCCCTTTTCTTCTTCTTCTTTTTCTTCCTTGGCTCATCTTCTTCATAACCTCATCTGTTTCTCCCTCTGTTTGGTGTCAGAACGTTGGGTAAAGATGACAACAACGGCTGGCGGACACAGAAGAAGAGCCATTACCTCAGCCTCCACCATGTCAAGGATATTTTCAGTCGAAGCGTAAACCCGGTCATAAACCATAACTGCAAAGACATAAAAGGGTTCACATTTGGTTTTATTTTGCTGCGGTGCAACACTTTTTTTTACTGCATGCATTCTCTCTGAGGATTCAAAGACATATCCTTTGTTTGGACTGTCTTGTAAAATTTCGGCCAAGTGCGGGAGTAAAAGTCATTATCGGCTTTGATGAGAGGCTGCTGTAAGTGGGAATCATCTCATAAAAGACATTTATATGGAAGATTTTTGCTTGACTCTGTAATTGTAATTTGTAACAAGTTAATGTTCTTGTGTGAATGTTTCAGTGTCAAGGAGTTTGCAGTGATTTAAGCTTCTCAGAGGGGACACAGAAAACCCACATCTTCAGCATTTTCTGGTCTCCAAATTCAGTCGTAACATAACCAAAAGTGACTGTAAGAAAACAGAAACCGTAATGTTCTTCCGTTCCCCACATGCTGTTCTTCTGACTATTTATTTTATTCTTCACAGAATTTATTTGTTTTTGGTCAAATCGGCCACCTCCGTATCTTCTGTAGCCAATATTACACTCGGGAGTGGTTGGCCTTTTGAGTGGATTAGGACTTTTCCATTGACCAGCGGTTTACAGAGGTTATAATCTTGCACCCCAAAGACAGATTTCCCGTTAAGGCCAGGAAAGCCGTCTGACACCACTTACTGGAATCTTGTGGAATTTGTATCAAACGCTTGCTGGCAGAGACATACAGAAAACTCAGAAAGTGGCACATAGCAAACGTAGACAATGTAATTCCCTCTTTTTCTACCAATGGTGCATGAGGGCAATAAATTTGTCTTTCCTTTATCATCATTTGGCCTGAACGGGATAATGACTCCCAAACATGCACAGTGCTGGCGCCGTACACAGGCGGACAGATAAATCATTCATAACCAAGCGATTAGATATATTGAGGGATATATTGGTGGTAAAGGGGTGGTTGGATCCTGGCACTCCTGTATGATACTCCAACTTGACCGCTGTCATCAGGAATCCATTCTAATGATGATGTCTGTAGGGATATTTGCCCGCCTGTGTGTGGTATGATAAATCAGAGTAATATGTCAAAGGATCAGCCCAGTATGTTATTATCTACGTGTGATTTGTCCGAAACATTCTGTTCAATGAAACGTGTTTGGTGCCGTGATTTATACAGGACTTTGCCTCCCTGTTGGAAAGGTAGCACAGTCACACACTTTCTTTGTTTGACATAAAATGTTCCTGAACTCTGCTAAGATGATTTTACAAAAACCAGAGTGTTTAAAGTCTTCATTATTTTGTGTCCTTCTACTTTTTATTGTAAACATTTTGATGCTTTTAATGCCTTCTGAATAAACTTCAAAGTGACAGCTGAGTCCTCCCAGTAGATGGAGACAAAGTATGTTGAACAAAATGCTACAAAATGAATGTTGCGTCAATTTTCTGTCTCCCTTATTTGACCATTGAATTCGTTTGCATGAAATATATGTTAAGTTAAAAGTTTATTGTGATATCCAATCTTAAACCTAGACTTTGACTCTAAGACAGGCCACGGCAGAAAACAGGTGAGGAAAGCAGCTTAAAGAGAAAGTGGAGCGACTCTTTATATGCTTAAAACAGTTCAGAGGTCTGATTAAACCAAGGTTGATCTTGAATCTGACAAACATGGACGTCCAGCAGAGGGAGTTGTTGCACAAGCATTGAGGCAGCAGTGTTAGGGAGGTGGTTACTTAGTTTCAGCAGCCCCTAGTTGTGGATCCGGCCGACATGGAGCTGGGGTCTGCTTGTCCTTCACAGACCCACCGCCATCTTAATTGCTGCCATCTTTTACAAGAGCGACTTATCACTGTGATGACGAAACGTTTTCGGAGATACGGTGCACATGCTGTTATCTCATATCACATTAAAAAAGTTTGACTGCAAATATATGTATTAGTAAAAATTCCTACAGCAAACCAAACTATGTGAAATAATTCAACATTTGACAAAGCAATCCAATACTTCTAAAGTGTCTTTGAACAGACTCAAAGATGTAATTCAGAAGCATTCCTCTTATTCCTGGCATAGGGCTTTTCCTGCTTCATCTGTTTATATATGTAGTGTCTCTCTGCTGGTTTTTACTTGAAAACCCAGAATGAAAGTCTCTCTCTCTTTCTTTTCTTCTCCACTTTATTAATCACCATGGACTAAAGCTCAGACAGATCTACCAGCTGGCTAATGGAGGCCCAGGCTCTGCTTGCACGCCATTGCACACATGAATATCATTAATAACTTCATTAGCACTTCCTGACTACAGCCAACACTACACTGGATTGGATTGCTGACTGGATTGTGTGTATGTGTGTAATTCATAGTGTAAAAGAGGAGTGGGTGTGTAGGGCTCTTGACTCTTGATTGCACACCACTTTCTAGATTCGGAGGAAACCATCTCCTCCAATTCCAGCCCTGCCGTGTGATTGAAACAGTGTCTGGCTCGGACACCCCACGCTCCCGGTCCCACCAGGCGTATCACTATACAGTAACAGTACCCCTATTAAGATTCACAAAAAGACCGATCAAAGATAGACGTTGTGCCCGCCACTCCAAGTCAAAGTGCATTACAGTGGCCGAGGTCTGTTTGAGCATGTAACACAAAGCACTTACACATCAAACGTATGTAAATACTCTGTTTAATTGCACAATCAGAGGCTGATCTGAGCCGGAATTAATCATCAAAACTGTCTCCTCTCATAGCGCACGGAGTGACAGTAAAAGTCTGGAATACATAGAGGTGTATGCCACTTACACAAGCTGAATACTAATCACTGATGCACTGAGCAATGTGATTATTCCCCTATGAGGAAATGTCACTCATGTCCAGGGTTGCGTGGCGAAAACATTTTGAAACTTCCAGAGCAGCTTTTTTTCATCAAAATCCAGCATAACATCAGGGGCCTCCCCGGTATGACCACAGTCCTCTTTGCCACTACAGTCCATTAACATTAACTTTGAGGACTTTGTTTTGGAGCAACTCCACCTGTAGTGACAAAGAGAGTTTACTTCTATTTCAGATTTCTTCGATCCACTGTAAAGGATAGGTATTATGATGCTACATGTTATTCTTTGTTTGATATCATTGACAGCATTTCGACAAGAAATGTCTGTGAAGCAAAAGTCTGGTACATTTTATTCCACACTGCAACCAACTTCATACAATGTGTCCAATTGTTCCACACAGATAAATCTGCATCTGAAAGTAGTTCCAACAAATGTACACTTATTCCTGTTTAACAGACTTCGCTTAAAGATTTTTGAAAATTCCATGCAGGAGGAAGTTTTCCAGAAACTCTGTTTAAGGTGTTTTTTCTTTTTCTTTTGTTTTTTAATGGATGTGTTTTTAATACGTCACACGTTTAATTAAAACATGTATGTTAACATTTTTTGAGAAAGCTGATCAATCATTTGTGCGTACACATGGTACAAAAAAGAAGATTTTTGTTCGCAGAGTAATAATAAATTCACGTAAAAATAGATTGATGCCCATACCCATGATTTAGGAACAGGTTTGTGCGTACACACTTGTAGCGAAGGAGGCCCAATGTTGTTGAGAACTTGGCCTGTGTGGAGGAAAACCTCATAAAAAAAATACCCGCCTACATGTGGACTAGACCAAAGTCACAAAGCATAAGTGTTTACTCATATGCTGATGACTACCATGTATTCATTGCAAATGGAAATTTACTTCCAAAGATGTAAAAGGATATCTTTCTATCAGTTCTTTTAAGTGTCAGAAATTGTCAGCCTTGGTCAGCAAGCATCCCCACTCAAACTACCATAAAATATACTGTTACTAATACGATTATCTTTCCCTCAAATGCTCCAAAGATTTGCAGAAAGATAAAAATCAAGTTGCAGTGACCCAGTAAATTATACTGACTGAGTGTGCAGCACATTTCCTGCCCGTATACAATCAATCTTTGCTGCGTCCAGACCAATTTGCACCTTCGAACAGAGCAGAGCCCACAGCAATAAACAGCTCGACTTCTCCATTTGTTGCACATGTAAGCCTCAAGTTTCCTTCTAATCATATGGGTCATATACAAAGTTGACAAGTAATATTCACATATTCCAATTTGCACTGAAACCTTCCTTCCTTTTCTTCATGTTAAGTTATCACGCAGCGTTAGATTGTACTTTTTCGACATGTATTTCATCATGACAAATACGCTGTGGTCTTTACACACCAATAAGTGAATACAGATGTCTTTTAAATGTCAAAATGAGAACATGAGCCAAAACAACATTACAGAGAAGCTTCATGAGCCCTCTTTGATTTATTATGCCTGTTTCCCCTTAAATCTCACTTCAAGAAAACGTTTTTTCTCTCATTGGTGATTTTCTGACTGTTTCAAATGTATTTCCTGCACCCCCCTCCGGCCCATTCCGGCTCTGTCATTGGAGGAGACGGCTCTCTGTCAATGATGCATGGACTGGATCATCAACCAAAGAAAATTTGTGGTGATGCCATAGCAAAGCAGCACCGGGAGGCTGAGCGTGCTGATTCAGCCTGTAGGTAAAAAAGACGAGGCGTTATGGGGGAAAAAAAGGACTGATGCAGGGAGGGATAATATTCTCTCCCTGCAGCAGAAATATCTTCAGGAACGCTTTGTGACCTAGGAAGAGCTTTGCCAGACTTGTGAGCATTCTCGATCTGAAATAAATAACTTTTTTGGTGAATTAGTTTTCCCTTCCACACATTTCTTTATGTGCCTTGTTTTACAGTCCTGTTCCAAATGAAAGTCCTCAACTTGATCTTGCCTGAACTTCGAGCCTCCCCCCTAAAAGGAAGTGATTGGTGATCTCTGGAGAAGTAAAATACATGTTTGTCATCTCTGGCAGTAGTGACAGGAGTAAGAGATATATAGTAAAGTCTTGTGCCGTGATCAGTGTTGATGAGTTCATGCTTTAAGTTTTTTAAGGTCACAACCTGTAAGGGAAAAGTTTTATGATACATTCTAAAGTCGAACCATTAAATAAATGCCTCTCCTCTATTTTATTTTTATTTTTATTTATTTTTTTACTTGTCTAGCTTTTTTTTAATCAGCACTGGCATTAATCAAGTTCAATTCATATTGCTCTGATCTGCATGTTATCTAATGACTCTTTACATTAAGAGCGTGTAAACAACCTTGCTTTGAAAAGGGAGAAATCTTGAGCAGAACTAAACATATTGGCGAAAAGTTAACCTCATTGAATTGAAATGTGAAAAATAAATAACAATAGGAAATGGCAGTAATTGAATCTAGAAGTTGCAAATGCAAAGACTCTTTTTTCCGCATAATTTAAAGACAGGATCAGTCGTGATGAAGGAAAAAGCATCACTTAGAATTTAATTTAAAGGGAGAAGGACATTTACTTAACAGCTGTGACACCCTGATCTTTTGTATTTTATTGTTTTTGCAAATTAAACGTCCTCCTACCTTTGATATATGGCACAGCATGCCCACAAAACAGATTTTTCGCAAGTGCAGTGCAGTCAACTGTGTAAGATAATGGTGGTTTGAAGTTTGGGGCCAACATGATCGTTTCATAAACAAAAAGGCAGCATTTGTCATGGCTGCTTCTGACAGCTCATGACAACCGGTGATGAATAACACATGCTGTGTTGAGTAAGAGAACCGCAGCAGTTCTGTGGGGAAGGCCCAACAGACGGTCTTAAACGGCAAAGATACCTCTGGGTCAGCTGGAGGGTTAAAACCCTCGAGTGGAGACAATCCAAGAAGCGCTGGCAGGGATCAGATGTGGTAACGTTGAGACAAACAACAGGGCCAGGTCACATGAGGCAAACATTAGATGCCACATGCAAAAATTACTTGTGCTCTAAAACATGCAAACATGCCTCCAAGGGAAATATATGCACATAATAGAGAATGCAAAAATGTACAGAATATGTGCTTGAGCCCTAGTTTTATTAATGCTTCATTCATATGAATAAAGCAACAAAACAAATTTCCTGCTATATTTTGGTATTTGAATCTGCAGCGGAATGTTTTTCATTTGCACTGGCGGGGTGAACGAGTCCATGTAGTCCCATGACCAAAAATACACAACTCATCTGAGTGTGTTATCAAAGGCCTGCCCCACATCTTGTTAAGGCACGTCTGCCAGCCTATCTAAGCCTATCACTGTGCTCCCTGGGAAAACAAACAATACCAACATACACACACTCCACAAAAACACTTGGCAGCATCCTCTCTGACTTGTCCTCAGGAACAGGTCACAGGTACACCAAGGAGTCTCATGTGTTGTTTGTGTCACAGAACTCAATTGAACCTGTGTCAGTGTCAGGGCTGACTTTCTTGCAAAAACAGAGCATATGGGTAAGCTTTTCAATAATAGGATGAAGAGCAATGTAGTGCCAATGGAAACCCACGTGATACCGTTACCTGACATGACCCTTTGCCACATGAATGTGACTCACCTTATGGGTGTTCTGCATTTGTTTCCACACCTTATATTATAATGTAACATGACCTGCTGTGCACTGAAGACTAAACCGCCAGTTGGTAAAGATGGTAAAGAGCTGTGCTGTATTTGTGTTGAACTTGTCAGGACATAACTGATGTTTTAAAGGGTTTGTTATAGGGTGGTGCTTTTTGGTTAAGGAAAAAGCTGCACATTTATTGAATACTTGGAGGGTATCTGTTTATCTGTACCAGCATAGTGGGACATTTTCAATCATTTGTATTAAAATATTTTATTGTGAATATTTTTGGGATTATTTTTAATCATACATTTTAATTCTTCTGATCAGACACCTGAGTGTTAGAATCAGAAACTAGGTAAAAATACTTGGGAATGACATGAGGGAAAGGAACTGAGGGTCAGATTCAGTTCCAGGTTGCCCTCTCAGAGAACAAGCATCTGCACATGGGCCGGATTAACCAAAAGCTAGGCCAGCCAGTGCCCTCCACTCGTCTTTAAGACTTGTACCAACAACAGTCCTCACTGTCAGTGCACTATCAAGAATACCGATATTGTTGAAGAAATATTTGAGGGAACTTTATTGGTTTTCCATGAAAGCAGTCACAAATGTTTCTGTCATCCAGATTTGGATGTTCTTTGTGGAGCTTCAGCTATTACTTTCATTTTTGTCATGGTTCAGCACTGTACCAAATTCCCCAGCCCACGCAAGTCTCATGTTTTAACCATTAATGCTGGCTGTCAACTACTCATAAAAATGTCCAGTTTACTATTTTATTAGTGTTTAAGGGCATACAATCTCGTTTTTACTCTTATTATTTTACCTTATGAAGGAATTCATTTGGCTAGTGATAATGTTAGCAACAGCAACATGAGTCTGGTTCTGCTTGAGGCAGTTTTTCCATACCACTGTAAAATGGTAAATGTTGCCATGTGCGTTAATGCTGGGTCTTTTTAAATAATATAATAAAGAGTAGGGTCTTGACCTGCATCACATGTGTTGAGATAACTGTTTTTATGAATTGGCGCTAAAGTTATAATGATTGATTAAGAGAGCACACTTCTCAACAAAACTTATGGGAGGGGCTAGCCCTTTTCATATTGCCAGTCCAAGGTGGTAAAGTACTGTCATGCTTTAATATGAATGTCAGGGGATCCATCTCATAAGATATTGATAAGAGAAAATTTACCCACACAATGAAAGTCTTTGCTCATTGATTCACAACAGAGTAATTCTATGAAACTGAACTCTGTTTGTGTAAAAAAAAAAAAAAGGAAACAACTTAAAGGTCAATTCCATTTTTGTAAAGCCTTCCCAGGAAGAAACCACGTGTAAAGGTCTGTAAAGTCTCTGTCAGTGTTTATAATTCAAAATGTGGGAACATTGAAATAAGAATCATGATAATGTTATCCAATGATATTAAAGGCCTAAGTCAGTGTTTTCATGCAGTGCCTAGATTTTGAGATATTGTTTGAAGCTGATCCTTAATTTTCGTCAGATTTGTGTTTTCACGTGTGAGATGTTTCCCAGGGTTGCTCAGACATTTTGTTGGGGACTTCCCATAAAGAGCAATTTGGCCAACATGAGAGAGGGAGATAAGTTGCTGAGTGGTTCATTTCACACTCTCCTTGTCCAACCTATCTGCCTGTCACTCTGCAGTTTGATGAGTGGAACGAGTAACCTTCAAACTGACAAGGGTGAGTTATAAATCCCTGTCATCATATCTCCTCACAATTGAACAGTCTGTTGGCAGTCGACCGTTTTAAGTGATGTTCAGTATCAGAGCCAATACTTTCCAAACATAAGCTTGTGAGACATTAAAGCAGTGGGAACTGGTTCCACAGAATATTACGTTCCTCTCAAAACACTGCAGTTCATTTAATACAGACCCAGTTTCACTTTAACATTCAAGCCCACAGAACTTTTCATTCTTGATGAAAGATAAATAATTCAGATGGAAAGTTTTTGGAGATGATTGCTTTTTTAGTATATTCTCACAAAAATGTACTTGCATGAATATTACAATCTGAATATTAGGGAAATAATACTTTTACTTGAATGATTGAACACAATTAATAAATTGGAGCTGTAACTGATGCTTCCATTGTTATCAACTAAAGGCAGGGTTTGTCATTTTCTCAACATACTGTATACGTTTTCAGATTTGAGTTAAAATTGTCTTTATGTCCTGATGAAAGTTGTAAGCCTGTAAAAACTTTGGCCAATGTCTGCCACAAGGTACCAATCTGATGAATCAATCACACCTCCCTGTCTCCCTGCTTGTTCTCTACCCTGTGCGGGCACTAGCCCACACTCAGAGCGCGTCACCGATGACAGAGTGTGAGTTTGTTGATAGCCAGTGTGACTTGTAAAATAGTTGGGGGTTTTTAAAACATGTAAGTGAGGGGCGTGGCCTTTCAGGGAACACAGAGGGGAGTGGGTGGGTGTTGATCGAGCGCTAAGGAAATGCTAGTTGTATTTTTTGCAACTCGATACAAAACCTCTATATCATCTGTTATTCAGATTGTTAATGAGCCAAGACATAGGAGAACTGTTAATGCTGACTGTAAATCATGCTTGTTGACCTCAGAGGGTCTAAGGTAGCCCCTGCAAGGTAATGTGAGCCGTATTAGCTGAGATTAGATTTTTCCGTGTGCCTGATTTTTTCGTTCTTGAATAGATATTCAAGTTAGGGTCCTTTCTAACTTTTTTACAGTGACTGTTTTATGTCAATGTCAGTTATAAAACACCCCTAACCATAAATGTCACAGCAAATGATTTTATCATGCATATTTATTATGCAGTTAACTCTTATTTCCACTCCTTAACAGACTTTGCACTACTTAAAGTGAAATAATCAAGAATTGTTTTTTTTGTTTTCTGTGGAGGGGAGAATTTTAATTTGTAGACAAATAGTTTTTCTAGCATCAAATATTATTTGTCATTGAAGCCTTAAAAATAAGTTCTTTGACAAAGTAAAAAAAGAAAAAAAAAACGCCCATGATATAGAATTCGATAGATTCATTAAGTAAATTAACTGTCATAACTTTTATAATCCCTTGGGTCAGACAAAAGCACATTTCACATTCCTCTAGAAGTTGGAAGCGGGGCTAAACTAATTTTGATTGACATTTCATTTCATTTATTTATTTATTTAAATTAGGACAAAGCATATTCATCAACATGTCAGCATAAAGCAGCAATGTAAAAATGCCGGCGTTTGCACAATAGCTAATTTTCATCCGTAGTCCTACAGCAGGTATAGTAAACATTCAACAAAACAGATACAAAAGAGTACATAATTCACAAGACATTACACATTACAAGTAGACCAGACAAGTAACATATGGGTTAAGATGAAGACTTTAAAATCCAAGGAAAGGAGCGGATAATCTAACCTATTCAATCTTTAAATGTTGAACAGGTGTCACAGTTTCTGACGGGCTGGTAGCCTGTTCCATGTCTGTGTGCCTCTGATAAACCCTACCATTTGGCTAAATTTAGTTCTGCATCTTTGAACGTTGCAGTCCACTTTGGTCAATGCTCTGGTGTTTACTCAATTACTCCTTTTTTACTTATAAAATCCATCAAAGGAAGTTTATTAAAAACGTAAACATCTGCCATACACATATGCACGTAAATGTTTTGCAGCCCTATCCGTGTTATAGGTACACCTGTATTGTCATATGAAAATATTTATTTGAATTTGTCACTGAATGGTGGGTTTCAAATGCTTTGACATCTAGCAGTGCTAACAATTAGCATACTTGTGTGTTGTTAGCTAGACGCTTCTATTCAATGCTTATAATTACATGGCTGTGTGAGTATTGGCCAGTTACCAACGAGTCTGCTACGCCTAGACAGCGCAACATTGAAGAATGAAGAGAAGAAAAAACTATTGCTAAGAAGAGTACATGGTTATAGTGAAGTGGCTCTACTCACACTAGAGGACTAACTGTATTCATATCAATCCACAGAGATAAGTCATCACATCAGTGGAAATGTTCAGTGGCAAGTGAGTTATGATAATCACTTGAATTTGACACATGCTCTAACTGAAAACTGCAAAGGACCATTTAAAAAAAAAAAAAATCAATTAAGTTGTTGACTCCTTGAGGTAGCTTTGTAATGGCAGGTCCTACTACACTACCTCCAAGCCGCACTGAGATTCGCTGCCCAGCTACGCCGCTAACTTGTTGTCTTTAATTGAGTAGCCTGCAGATATTATCGAGAAAGACTTCACAGTTCAAGACAGAAGTTAGCGGTTGTGCTGTGTGGAGTTGTGCAGCATCTGTAGGCTATGCATCTTGTAAATTTCTAGTGGGGCTAATGGTAATAATTTATAGTAAGCAGATTGTTATCAAGGAGGAACCACGACAGGACAAGGCTCGTCCGCTTTATGTTGGGGTCCTGGTCACCATGCCGGGTTTCCACTCTGTGGTAACTTACTATATTACCCCTAACATGATGGCTCTCCAGTGTTAGCTTATGTTATTACGAAGCTTAACCCTTCCAGCAACAACTCAAGCCTGCATTTCAGAGAAGTCAACTGTGGTTGATATTCAAGAAACAGGGTAGTACACTTGAGTTTCCTGTCCCGCCGGCAAAATACCTCGTGTTAACACGTGAATAGCTAGCACCAAGCTCCAGGCGCACCATGCACAAAACTTTCTACGAAACGGAAACAAAAAATAAATAAATTGGGAAGTTTTGGGAAAGGCAGAGGCAGGTCCAACGAACACATCAGCGTGAACTGAACTAATTGAAGATTACGGTGGGGAGAATGCCGTGCCTCTGCCAGCAGATAATCCCTTATCAACTGCCGTCTGGACTCAGAAGGAGGAGTGCATTTCATGAAGGGACTCCCCCCAAGGAGCTGCAGAAACTGAGAGGCAACCCTGGTTAATTACCGGCCCCACTAACCGCACTCAGAGCTGGCGCAACACAGAGACTGAGGTGGGACAGCGGACTGAGGTTCTGGGAGTCTTTTTGGAGTTGAGGGGAGGTGGGCGAGGGTAAGGCCTAACCCCCCCTAACTGTGAAAAACAGGAACAATGAGATTTTGTTTGGACTGAAGGCTGTGCAGCTTTGCCTCTGTTGCTATTGTCTCCCAGGCTCTTTCTTAAGCTCTGGCAGGTTCTAAATCCAGACGCATATTGAGTCATTCATGCATCTGTCAATGACAGGGTGAAACCCACGTAGGGACTCCTGCTGGGAATTTAATGAACATGTTTTCTTGAGGAGGTAGCTTGGAAAGTTAACAGGCTAGCACAAGGGAGAAATGTGAGAAAGTTAGCGGCAGCCAAGAGTTTCAGGTCCTGTGCCAGTTTTGGTTTATAATCTTGTTTGATTTCATGCAGCATTTAAAGAGGTGTATTGTCTGTATAGTTGGTCGGTGCACTATTTAAGACTACAGAGATCAAGCATCACCTTCAAGTCATTCACTCACATACTCATGCCTCATTTGCTGATTAAAGTATGCTTTATATAAAAAAAAAAGTCCCATTCTCTGAATCCAAAGCAAATGGAGGCCTCCAATACACATATATAGTATAGAAATTGGAGTGAGAATGGTCTCTTTGTGCAAAGATGCCTTATTCAGAGGCAGGAGGGCAAGCGTGGAGAGCTTCAGCAAAGCATTCTGTTTACAAATAAGCATGGCTTAGTGCGCATAGAGCCTCCAGACAGTCTGAGGTCAAGGAGCATTCAAGCAAAACATCTGAGCACAGTCAGAGGCGACCTCGACGCTGTATGGCAAAGCAGGACTTCACATGCCTATGGATGACGGGAAACTCCATTGAATTCTCGGAGAAGCAATGAGACAAGTGAGTCGTAATCCTTAATCTAAATATCAAGTGGTTTTTGCATTTGCAAGCATGTTGTGTCTGGACTCCTGATCGAGCAGCATAAGAGATTCATTGTGTGTGGACAAAGTATTGAAGCAGGGTAAGGATCTGTGCATTCATGTTCAGCCACACAAAAAGTAGAGTGACTTTAAATCAAAACTCAAAATGGAGCGTTTAATCTTGTGACTGGAGGAAGCAAGAGCAGCATAGAACAAACTCAATATTATTTCTAAGTCATGAAAGTTTTGTATGTTTGGCATGTTGTTGTGTGTGCAAAACAATTAATATGTGCAATGTAAAAATGTTGGAAAATTAACTTCTTTGTAATAAATTCCTATTTTTGCAAGTAGGAGAAATAGGGACATAATATGCATTCATGAGCGTTTAAAATATCCCAACATGATGGGAGGCACATGGTCCTTTATCCAGACAAAACCATCTAATGATTTCGTTGCATTCTGTGGACTTTTGACTCCTTTATCTTCCTACGCCAATAAGATGCAGTATGAAAGGTCTGTGTGTTAAGAACATAGAGGAAACAAAGCAAGTTAAAGTATGAAAGTGTTGAGGCTGAGAAAAAGAAAACGACAACAGCAAAAGTAGACTAAAGTCATCTGATTTGACGCACAGAATCACAGTTGTGTCTTTGTCTCTGTGTCTGTAGCAAACCAGACGGGTGGGTGTAGAGGGCGAAACCTTGTGGTGCTTTTTAAGACATTCTGCGTGGAGCCAGAGTCAGTGGGTAGAACATGTTCACTCAAAACTGGAGTAAACACAAACTTACAGGCCTGACCACCTCCTGAGATCAAAGTTCAGATAGTTTCAAGAAATCAATAAAGTTTGTCTAACTTTAACATAACACCGGGTTTAAAATAGCTCATTGTCGGATGTTTGGCTTTAAATACTGGACAAAAAGGATTTTAAACCGAAACACAGCAAGATTTAAAAAAAAAAAAAAACAGACTGAAGTGAAACATTTAACTTTTAGAAGCATAGCTAATTCATCGTTTTATCATTTAAGGTCAACTGTATTCTTAAAAAGTGATCTATTTAAATTGTCTAAAAATAGACATTTAATACTGACACATCTCTTCTAAAATGTGCAAATGGCTTTCAATTTCAAACCAGCTCTCCAAAACAAAGAGATATACAATTCATTACCTTGAGAAGCAGGAAGTAAAATGTATGTTGAATTCTTAGAAACATTGTTAAATTACTTTTCTTTGACTTACCTACTAATTATTTGTCCCCCAGTTTTGATTCTACATTTTGTCACCAGAGTTTTCTTCATCATAGTTTGACAGTATTTAAGGATCAGAGATGTCTTTCTTAACCAGCTGCCATTTTCATACTTCCATCAGATTCATACTATAGACTCCGAGTAGACACAGCCTGAAAAGCTCCTATAATCCAGAAGGCATTGTATTTTAAAGGGAAGTTGTAGAAACAGCCCACTGCTGTTCTGGCATTTGTAACTGGCTATATTTCTTTATCCATTTCCCCAAACTTCACTGACAGACAAGTTTATGTCCTTTATCTGCCTTTCTGGGAAATGCAGGAAATCCTTACAGAAGAATAAACAGATTAGACAAACATCAAAACAAAGTCAACAGTGTTTTTTATGGATACTTCAGATTTATACAACCAGCAAAAGGAAGCAAATCTGCCATAATCACTTGGAGTTAAAACATGGCATACAAGTCGAACCATTTGTCCCATTTCATTGGAATAGAACTTACCAAATATCATTAAGAGAATAAGAAAGTTTTTACTGGAAACAGTCAGACATCCGTGTCATTCTATGTCATTTCCTTTGGCACAAGCACGTGGAGCCAAACTCTTAGCCTGAAGTTGTCGCTTCATGAACCCGTTCACCCTGCCCAGTAATCCTCAATCTCCTAACTGCAGTGATTTAGTCACTTGAACTGCAGAGCCTGAGCGCCACGCACGCACAATCTGGAGAGGACACGTCACAAACGTCACACACACACAGGCACGGCTAATCTTATTACCCTTGTCTCCATGCAGTAGGGGGGTCAGCAGGGTTGCATTGCATGTGCCACCGCAGTGCACGCAGATCAAAATGATCATAAATACCAATCAGGTTTCACAGAACCATGAGTCACATTAATGCGAAAGGTGGGTTCGTATTAATAGAGGCTATCAAGAGGCCTGAGTGGCCGAGCTTTAGAGGAAAACATGTTGCTGGGTAAAAGTTGTTTGTGTTCTCAGGCTGAAAAGTAAGAGCAGACTGTGTTTAGTGTCTGTCAGGTCTGGTATTTTAGAGCACTTCATGCAACAGGTGCAAGTTAAGATACAGAAAGAGTTATTCTGAGTGATAGCTCAAGTCACCATTAAAACATCCCTGAGGCCACTCAGGCAGTCTGCGAGATCGCAGAGTGAGAGACTTGACTGCTCAAGTGCACACCACACTGAGTATGTCTGCTCTTTGACTGAGTTACAAGCGGGTAAGTGTATTCCAAAAATTCTTGAGTAAAAACTTTGCATACAGCCTCACAAATTTGATGGAAAAGAAACCAAAAAGTAGGTACTTCCTCTGGCACCTATATGACAAAGTAGGTCATCAAACCTGGGGAACACATAATTACTGGGTAAACGTCAGGATTTAAAGCAGAAGTGTGCTGGTTTGATATTCATTACTCCATTTCTTTGACACAGCATTGACGTTGATCTCAGATCTCGTGGTGGTGTAGCACCTGTTGTAATAGTCTGCCTTCATCACAGGCGTTTGGTTCATCTAGACATTATCACTTCTAAATTTTAATTTCTTCAATCCCCTTTGTAGTTCAATCATTAATCACCTAAAGTCTGTCTTAAGACATGATATCCTCATCAACACGAAGGTGAAAGAAATACATTTAGTGTTCTTACCCTCGAGGTTATTTATCTGCATTTTACCAAAATAGAAAAGGAAACTGACTTCATGCCAGATTATGATTCTGGAAAATTGTCCATGAGAGCACCTTTAATTTACTGTAGGTCAAGCTCTAACTCTGTGCAGCAGCTGTTAGTTATTGATCAGTCCACAAGCAGCAAATATTAACTTTCACTGGTCCTGCAGGCATGGTTTTTCCAGCAGCCTTGTTCACTGCACTGCATGACCTGTACCTCTAATGAAACCGTTCTAAAAAAAAAAAAAAAAAAAAAAAAACGACATGGGGGCCAAACAAAGATTCAGTTTCCTCACAAACCTTGTTGGCTGTTATAATAGCTTTAGCTCATAGCAAAGTGAGTCAGATACGGCGTGCAGCCGCGCGGACAGACACTGGGGGACAGCCTGCCTGCCTGCCTGCCTGCCTGCCTGCAGATGAGCCAGATGAAAAGCTTTCTCCGGATTGTGTATAATCCCGTCCTCACGACATGAGTAGTCAGACCGTGTTGTAGATTACAACAAGGCAAAAAGGATCACTTTCGAGGCTATTTTTGAATTAATTTCAGCGCGGATGTGACACGCAAAGTCCTTAAACTGACCTCGTCCTGCTTTGACCTGAAAGCACCCAAACATTGCAGCAGCTGCAGTCGGAGTGGACGCCGGTACATGTCGTGTTTTCTCGTCGGTTATGACACGAGCCTGTTGCTGTGAGGACGCGCGAGGAGGAGACTTTCAGCTGACAGAAAACAAGCTCGTGCTCATCTTATTATGGTGAGTTCTCTGCGAACTTTTCTTTGTTGTCGACATATAAACAAGTTAGGACTTTTTTCCCCCCTCAGAAAGCTTCACAGAGATTTAATTTGGTCAGTTTTTAAAAAAATATTTGGGTTATTCTGGGGGGAGAAAATGGTATAATATTTGCAGATTTCTGCTGGACTTGCACAAGCCTATTTCTTTTGTACCCTGTTCATCGATTTTGCCTGTATAGTTATAGTGAACTTCCAATGACTCCTAAAAAAGTCAAAAGGCAATATCTTTATAATAATCACACTTACTATGGATTTTATCTTTTTTTTCCTAGCTCAAACATGGTGTCTCATGTTTTTTCCCTGTTGTGGTTCTTCTTGCTTTAGTTTATTTCCTGTATCCGTCTCCAATGTCACTCTGTCATGGTGCCATTCAGGGTCACTGTCATGAGAAGAGTAAAAAAACCCGTCTAGTTTTGGTTAAATCTGTAAGACTGTTTGGAGCAAACACTACAGAATGAACACACAGAGTAAAATGATATTCTTGCTGTCTGATTTCTGTTTTTCAACACATGCAGACATGGATCACAGGAGCATTTTTTTAAAGTTTAAATCTCCCTCTTAAATGTCAGCTACAGAGAAATAAATCAAATTCACCAAAAATAAATGTTTAAGTTAGGTCTTCCTATAAAGAAACAGCATAAGAAAAGTCAATATTTAAACCATAAAACATCAAGGTGATCATTGTCAAAATATGTTTCACCATGCACACTAAAATTGATTTTTAATGCCTGTTTAAATAACATTCAAGATGCAGTATTTCCTTTGGTCAAATTAAAACAGCTTGTATATTTACAAGATGTCATGAGGTCAAAAAACACATGCAGAATAGTGTAGTTATAATATCAAATGTATTTCATCTCTGCTGCTTGAGTAGTTCTACATTCAACATTTTAGATGTTTGTTTTTTGTGTGGCTGGATCCCCCGCACTGAGCTCAGTCTAATGTAATGACCTGCTGCTGACCCCTGTGCACAGAACAGAAACAAGTCAGTATTATGTTTAAAGTCAGTTAAGGAGAAGATTTGTCAGTCATTTTTTAATATAAGCAGAACTGAAAGTCAAACTTTAATGCTCTATATTGAGCTGACAACAATGACACTGGCACTGTTTTTAATTTGTCTTTGCTAATGCTCTTCTTCGTCCACGGGGGTCAGCGATCTCAAATGGAGTCACTCTTTTTCGTACCAACAGTTTGGCTGCATCCGTCTGGCTGTTTCCAGAGGAAAAATTTGTTTTTTCTTTACTTCCAGTTATTTATAAACAAAATACAAGAAACACTATTTTTTTAAAAAATAATAACTGCATTAGTCATACAGAACCTTTAATTCTGAATTATTACTGTGCATTTCATGATGAAAAAAATCACATAAAAAATGACCCAGTCTATTTAATTAATTGTCACCCTCCCTGCTTTCGTTCAAACACATTCAAGTGCTTGTGCACATCTCAGAATTTCGTTGCACTCTTTTTTTTAATGGTTTAATCGCAACATAATCTGATGATTAAGCAAGATCCAAGTACTGACAGTGGAAAGAGGATGATTAAATCAGACGGCACAGTGTGATAAATCTCACATTAAGATTGTTGAAAATGCGTGTTCTGGTGCTCGACCTCTTTATTTTTCACTTTAGGTCTTATATTACATTGTCGCATTTAAAAAAAAAAAAGTGGCTTGCAAAACTGCGGCACAAATGTTTACTGTCATTAGAAGAAACAAAGTTATGAGTGCACTTAAGCTCCCGGCAAAATCATAGAGAATGCTTTTATCTTCTCTCTGTTACCTAATGCTTCATGTTTGCTTAGAGCAAGATCTAATTTGAACTTTAAGACTTAATGAGTAGATATTTACAAAGTGAGCTGTACCCCTCCACCACAAGAGGCTGATATCACGTTATGCTGACATGCAGAGACAGGGTGCATTATTTCTTAGAGTCTTTTTTTTTATTGTTTGTGTAGAGAATGTCTTCTTTTTCTTTCATCCATGTAATGACTGTTCTTCTTCTATTCAGTGTGTTCATTCACTTAATAACATTGTTCATACCAGTATTAGAAATGCTTCTGATATAGCCTAAAACGCTGTATTTTCTATTGACGAGTGCTCCCGTCAGTGCACAGATCAGGTACCACGAATTATTAAGCCACCAAAGCAATTCAACCTTTTTTCATCTTCTTCAAATAGAACGGCCTGAGGCCACACCTGTTTCAGAGTTGCAAAGAAGAACTTATTTCAACGGTGTGGCGCTTTAAGAAAATGTAACGTTAGTGAAAGCGAGCACGATGTTACTGTTAGTAACCAGTGTTTTTGAAAAGAAGGACTATATTGTTAATGTACTAGTATCAGTTTGGCTCACATCAACCAATATTAAAGGTGTCAGATCCGAGCTAGGCAGCTCAGGAAAAATTGGTATCAGAATATCTCGCGTGTTTTTCAAAGGCTGGCTTGATGCGATAATGTATGGGCTTCTTGTTCTTGCTGTGCTGCAGCAGACTGTTGACGGTCACCCTGCAGCGGGGAGCATTAACAGGTGAACAGTGTCAGCCAGCTGAGCAAGACAAGCAAATAAAGCAGCTTCAGGACACTGCTGACTGATGCAAAACTTGCCTTTAGTCCTCCCTCATTCCTTAACGGTGCTAATGCTGTTGCTGCTGATATCTGAGTGCATGCTGTTCTTTCAAAGTTGTGGAACAAACTGTGAGTGTAAACTACAAAGTATAGTACATGTACAGTAAATGGCACTTACCCAGAGTGACTGTTTTCTGGGTTGTTCTTGCAAACATTTCTTATATGTGCTTTTCCCCTGTGACTTTGAAAATGTCTTTGTAAAGTAGTGCATGTTTATATGTGTGTCTGTGTTTGGGGCTTTTATGTGCATGACCTAATTCCACAGTGAGCAAAGAATCTGTGGTGATGTGTATGTGTGCACGCTCGCACTTGTGCGCGTGAGTGTGCGTGCGACTTCCTCCCTCCCCCTATCGCTTCCTTGTAAAAGCCGACAGAGAGCACACTAAGTTCATCTGAGGACAGGGAAATGCTTTTCTTTCCAGTGTGAATCATTTTGGAAAAATGAGCCTCTGGACTGAATTGCCCCGGCAATTTGGCATGTTTCTTCATTCTGCTTTATTGTCTATTTTGGCTGAACTAGCAGCTCGTCATTACACTGCCAAGAAACTTCAGGTCCTATACAACAGGCAAAGCCAGTTCCTGACTACACCGGGGCCTTTAAGCAAATAAAATGAATCTCGGCAGAATACTTCCATAGCTTCCTGTTTAGCTGTGAATTCCAGAGAGAAAAGAGCGAGCCATGTCTGTACAGTAAATTCAGAGTTCCCTTCCCATAGAGACAGTGTGGACAATAACGTCTGCTGCCTTTACACCTTCAATTAAAACTCCACAGGGAAAATGACGCGAGCCCTCGTTTTCTGGACGTGTTTTATGTTTTTCGATTAAGAATCTTTTCTTTTTTTTTTTAAAGCCATTTTCTCAACACAAGGGATCTGTTTTTTGCACTGATGCAGTTTTGAGAATAACACTGCAGTGAAAGAAACGGTGTAAAGAAAGTGTAAGTGGGAGCGGCTTTGGGATGTAGACAAGGAGGAAGGGAGGGGGATGAGGGGGAGTTTTTAATTTTGCAGTCAGCCAGGCCCCTTTTATAATTCTGCTCTCCCCCCCCCCCCCCCCCCCCCCCCAATCAGAGAATGCAGAGAGGGGGTGAGGGAGTGGCCTGTGTTGAGGTTTGGGTGAGCCAGGGGTGGGCCGTGGCAGCCGGCAGCTGGGCTCTGACTACCTATGTCCTCCAGCTCCAGCCTGAATTATGAAGGCTGGGTAATGGCAGCCAGCCTAATTACAATGACTGATTGCCCGTCCTTTGGCATTTCTCAGACGGTGATTGTCGTGTGTGTGTGTGTGTGTGTGTGTGTGTGTGTGTGTGTGTGTGTGTGTGTGTGTGTGTGTGTGTGTGTGTGTGTGTGTGTGTGTGTGTGTGTGTGTGTGTGTGTGTGTGTGTGTGTGTGTGTGTGTGTGTGTGTGTGTGCGTGTGTAGGATACGAAGGGAAGGAGGAGGGCCATTTCCCATTGGCCTTCCCTTTTCTTTCTTTGCATGAGAACAGCAATAGTTAGATCTGATTGGTTGGAGCAAAAAGAGATGTTTCATGATTTGGCGAGGCAGAGCTGGTGGAAAGCTGGAGACAGGTGATGTTGCAGTGATGGTGTATTGTAGCCTATTAGTCTATGGCAACAAATTCTTTAAAAAGCAGTGGGTTACAACATAAAACACACGTTGAAAATTACTTTTCCTCCCATAGAAATACTTTAAAATCTGAAATCCCTAAAAAAAAATGTTGATGTTTTTATCCCGACATGAAAAATGTCATGTGAAAAATATCGACAATGTGGCAAATCATTGACCTGTTGACATCTTACTGGGAATCCTGATCGTTTTCTTCATCTATCCCAAATGCATTGTAAACAATAAATAAAAAAGGAGAGGTCCTGAATTGGCCATTTGTATGTCAGCAGACTACTCAGAGGTGTGATGTGTGTGTTAAGTGGGAGCTGGTTTGAGTTGGTCTGCCCTGCTTTGTCCAATGCTTTGGCTTTTGTTCCTTTGGTAATGAATTGTGGAAGCCTTGGCTTCAGCTGGAGTGTCTCATAGCAACTGAAAAGAGAGAGGGAGAGCTGGTAAATGGAGAAAAGGCCAGGGGAGATCATGTGTTTCTTTCCAAAGTGCAAGACAGACCAGACAATCGTTTAGACATTTTGGAAAGAGAAAATATCAAACTGGATTCTGCTTGTACACGGTTCATTATTATTTATTTCTTTTGTTTCAAATGGAAGGTTTGGGTACTTTTGAAAGCAGCATGTCTTCTCAAAAATTTTATATTTTCAAAAATGTGTAGTTTATGACTGCATGCCTAAACTGAATAGGAAAGTAAATTAATAACATATTTACACATGTACATGGTGTGCAAATGCTGTTTTATGTCTGACTGCGATGTAACAGATTTATAAATCATATATTATAAACGTAGGAAGTTGGACTTATTGTCACTTCACCCATTAACAATTGAAGGGCAACTAAAAAGACAACCAATAATGAAAAGGTTGAGAAACATGAGGCCAGGCCATTGTACAAAAACAACATTTGAAATCCCTTCACCTTCATGTGACCTGTAACACCTTTAAATGGTAATGCTAGCATTCAGGTATAACCTAGTTTATGAAAATATTAGCTAGGATGGGGATAAAGTTAGTAGTGTACTCTTACCAAGGAACACACTTAGCTAGTAATTTCTCTTTTCATATCATGTATATCTGTCAAATAGTTATGGAAACATTTAGAAATCACCTTGCTAACGACATTTTAGCTACAGAGTGGCTGAATGCTAACATTAGTTATTAGTGCAATTGTCTGATAGTGGCTAAAGTGGCAAAAAAAAAAAAAAAAAAAGTGGTGGCATCTAACTACATTACTGGTAGATGACTTGTGTACATGATCTCTTGAAAATGTTTGCCCTTTGTATCTTATTTGTCACTGACTCATTGTGCTTAGCATGTTTTGATGGCACTTTAGCTTAACTGAACCCAGGACTGCTCTGTTGTTTCGGGCTTTGGGTCAGCTGGCGAATTTCGCCTGAGCATGTGTGTGTGCTTTCATGTATGTGCGGGTTTATGAGCGTGCATATGCCAGCACATGCGTGTTTGTGTTCAAACCAGGCTAGTTTTTTTTTTATTAACTGGCGGCCAGTGCTGAGGCCCAGCCATGTTTGCCCTGTGACCCAGACACTACCTGTCTGCTGCCATGGTTACAGGGATAGAACAGGTTTAGTGGCCTGACTCCAGGGATTTCTTTCCCTGGTCTTAACAATCAGGCCTGTGCCCCAGTGGCTGTAAAATGGACCAAACTGCACCCTAACAGTTTAGGGAGCTCCGCCGTGCGCCCCGATGGCCTTTAAAACCTGTCCTAAGTGCTGTGTAAGGGATTAGCCCTGTACAACGTAATTGCTCTGGTGTCAGTGACTGTCCCTTTGTGATCCGGTTCGCTTGTAGTGATTAGTTCCCATAAATGAACAAGCTCACAGCGTGCACTGGATTCTGGTCTGAAGTGGTTGAGCTGAAACACATGTCGGACCATTTTGTATCCATAAGGGCAAAGATTTTATCAACAGAAATAACTTTTCATCATACTGATAATGTTTTTTGCTTTCTTATTACCCGACAGGTCATTGAATGAAAGAAAAAAAGTCTGAAACATTTTGAGTAATTTATGGACACAGTGAATGGTGAACACAATGACCTGAACATCTGTAAGATATCATAGTCATGCAATCTATACCAGGTTATGTGTAGTGTGTGTGAGAACCATTTTATCATCTCTGTGGACACAATAACCTATATAAATATATATTTTTTTATCATTATACTGTACAATAAACTGTACTGTACAATAAAATACAGGCAAAATCACACAACTTGCCTTGAGTCTAAAAATTAATTAAATTATTAATTTACATTTTTCAGGTCCACTCTTTCTATAGGTTTAGTATTGGCAATCTGCAATCTGTAAAACACAGGAGCAGTTCTCAATCACTCGAGAGAGAGAATTCTACACGATTCAGAGAAGTTTCACATCGTGCTCTACCTACTTGGAAAAGCTTAAAAAGCAAAGTGCGCTGGACGTGCTCTTGATTTGCTGCCCACTTCAGTGAACCTGGTCTTGTCCTGCTGACCAGATTGGTGTTGATATTTTTATTGCCATCCCCTTGACTGATCATTGTTATTTATGTTGCCCTTGATTTAATGATCAAACGCTCAAGTTAAACACCACACACCACTGGTGTGCTGAAGGCTTTGGAGCCTGCTGAAGCACTGAGGGTCAGTATACTCTGGCCCAGATTTTTGGTGACTTAGCAGAATCACAAAGGCCTCTCTTATTCACTCCAGTGATTTGCAGTCGTACAGGTGTCCACCAGATGCTGCAGGCAGCTCATGCTGTCCCTTGCATGTCATTGCCAGTGGAGATGTAATATCCACTTTGTGAAATTGGAGCTGTCTCCATGGTGTTTGGATTAAATGTAATTTAGTTGTGCATCATAAAAAAATCAGTCCCATTTTGGGGTTATTAAGTAGCTTTGATGAGGCATCTGTGAGAGAAAGTGGGACTGAGGGGACTCTGACTGAAGACATGACTTTTTATTCCAGTGGTTGGACTTGAATATTTGGAGAAATGTTGAAAGCAGACATTGATATAAAACATCATAATATGTCAGTTATAACCACTATTTGGAAAACTATGGGGCTTTCTGAACCACAGATTTCAAATTACAGCCATGCATCAAAAGTTGCAAGAGATTCCTAAAAGAATATTCAATATTAGTTTAATGAAAGACAGCCCAACATTAAAAGCTGTAAATACTGTTTGCATGCAAAAACTTAACATTTTCTGACAGTATATACGGAGTCTTGAGCGAACTTGAAGCAGGGTTTGTATCCTCCATTAAGCAGAGCAACTTCACAGTTAACTTTTTGAACAAAGCCAGCCCCAGCACAAGGCATGCTGGGAAGTTTGGCTGCTGGTGAAAGCGCCTGCAAATGTCCAGAGAGCGGCTCTGAAAAATCTTTGCACGGGCTGAAAATGAACGTAGAAATAGGAAGAGCTGCAAAGCAGACAGCTCTCCCAGCTGTAGGCTCAGCCGGCTCTTAAAGAGATATCACAGAGGCATTCTTCAGTCACACACAGACAGTGAGACTGAACAGTGAAGAGGACTTTGAACCTTCTCTACGTCCGTAATGACTGTAACCAGATTTAGATTTGACTGAATTTATGTCATGATTCATTTCTTTGATATATATGTGTGTGTGTGTGTGTGTGTGTGTGCGTGCGTGTGTGTCTTAATAAAATGCTGAATAATCAAAACAATAAAGAAACCAAAGAAAAGGATTTGGAAAAATGTAACATTTCGTCAGTAATTGTCCATTCTTGTTTTAAAAAGATTAGTCACATTAATGTTATTTTTTTCGAGTGCACACATGAAAGAAAGAGTACTGAATGGTGATCCAAAAGCGTGCAATGTATTGTATTAAACATAACCCAGAGGACATAATGTATAAAAATACCACAACATTTAAAGACATTTAGATGTTTCATAAAACCTTTGCTATAACTGAGTCTTAAAGTTTGATTTGAGGATTTTTCTGTCGAGAATTAAGAATTAAAAATACAGGGCCCCCAAGCCCCCAAGAGCTTGGGGGCTTGAATATTGGCTGATACCTCAAAAAAGAAAATTCCCTGTGTTTTGACTTTTCCCTCGAATAAATGAGCAGAAGTATCTATGCTTTATTCTAAAGAGCTAAAGATGCATGTTTGACTTGTTTGTTGCATTAAAGCTTCAACAAGAGTCATATTTGCTGCACATTTGCAGGAAAAATTAAACTCTTATAGCTTTATAATTATCATTTGTTCGTTGTTTAGCTTCTCAAAGTGACTTATTTCTCCAGTCCTCCAGCTCTGTTCAGTGCCCTGTTTGAAAATAAGTTCTTACCTTACGACTACGCTTTATTCACTCAGTTCAGATTTGAAGGGGGTTTAAACCTTTCTTATATTTGTTCTGCATGTTCACATTTTAAGTGTTGTTTATGTCTGATTTTTTTTTAAAGATTTGTTTTTTGGCCTTTTTGCCTTTAATGATAGAGGGAGGAAGGTGGATAGAGTCGGAAGGGGGGAGAGAGTGGGGAGAGACATGCGGGAGGTGGGCCACAGGCCGGACGCGAACCCGGGCCGCCCGCGCGCGAGGACTGAGCCTCAATACGTGGGGTCGCGCGCACTGCCGCTGCGCCACCGGCGACCCCCCCACAGTTTATGTCTGATTTTGAGATATCCATTTAGCATTGGTGTCTTGCAGTGACACTGAGGCTTGTCGAGCAGTGTTACCCATGGCAGAGCTCTGTAACGCTGCTGGTCAGTTGTGTGCTGTGGAAGCAGCAGAGGCTCAGCTGAACAGCAGCAGGCAGCCTGGAGGCTGATGAAGCTTCACTTCACAGCGTCCTGCTTGACTCTCTCACATCGTACCATTCAGAGCCCAGACTGTATATTCACACCGCTCTGGGCACCGCACCGTCGTGAGAGTGAATTCATCTCAAAGACTTCAGGACTTTTCCTTGTTTTTGTTTTTTCCCAAGCATTTCAGCTTTATTTGCCCTTGATCCATTCTTGAAGATTTTCAGGTCATTTGAGACAGGTGGATATCGAACATGCTAAAGAGGGTTTTCCTCTTCATCATCATTCTCCTCATCCTCTCCTTGTCTTTGTCTGGGTCTCCCCTATCTCTATCTTTTTTTAAAATGATGAGACACTGAAATTTGACGTCTCCAATCAAATAGATTCAAGAAAATATTTAAACTTGTTCCTGCACTTAAGTCAAGAGGTAGTCTTTTAAGAAATAAGATCGTTGAATTTACTTTAAGTCCTTGTGACTTACTTTCTATCAGACGACCATGTCTCTATATCTCTTTGTCTTTCTCTCTTCCTTCCTGTGTTTTGATGAGGAGCAGAAATACTTTTTGTTAGCATCTTGTGGAGCTACAGGGGCTGAGATAGAGCCTGGTTCAGTCCCTGGTTCAGTCCCCGGTCATCAAGCTACAATTGGATTTAACTAAATGGCTTTACCCAGATATGTCACCACATGAATAACATGTATATCCTGTACAGTCTTACGGGGGGGGGGGGGGGGGGGGGGTTAAGTAGGGCTGCCTATTAGGAGAAAATATGTGATTACAGTAAAGAGTGCTTATTAGCTATAACTCACAGTTTCTATCTGCTGTTTTTCATGTTTTCCACAATATCCATGTTTGCAGCCTGTCCCTCCCTGAATCCCACTTTTAGTGCCACCAATTAATCTGAGCTTTACTTACTAAGGCGTCCATCCAATCAGTGAAATGTGTGATGTATGTTAAGTAAGGAGCGGCAATGCTAGCTTATGTAGAATAAACGTAATAAGTAATCGTATTAAGTGTTTATTTTGAATGTAAAATCTGCTAAATCTACTAGTCATTTAATCAATCAGTATAGTATCAGTATACTTTAGTTTACATCTTGTTTGTCAAGGTCAAGACTTGTAGCTTCTTTTACTGGTCTAAGGCGATCTCATATGTTTAAACTTGATCACCTTTGAAATGAATACTTATGTAAAAACCAATAAATCGGAAATAATACCTCTCGTTCTAAGGATATTATAATCTCATCAAAGCACCCCCAGACAGATCTCTGTAAGAAATCTGTGGGCCTCCAAAGACTTCTGATTTCATTCATTTAAGTGTTTACAAGTCTGAGTGTAGCAGCAGCTCCAGCCTCACTTGCAGGGGTTTACCTGACTTTCAGTGTTGGGGGTAGTGCTCCATCTGTCTCCTGGTGAAAAGGGTCGAATCGCTCCGTGCTCTGGCAGGAGTGGACACTATTTATCTGTGGAGTGAAGATGTCCTGGTCAGCGGGAGGAGGACGTGACAGGATGTGACGTCTCCTCGGCAGACGGGATGTCAGTGGGAGTCACCTCGTTTCTGACCCGAGAGGTGGCACTATCATAAAGTAGATACTTTGAACGGTAGCTGACAGCGTGATCCAGAGATTGACAGATTTCAGGCAGCATAACATCAGAAATAACAGTGTAGTCCACAGAGATCGAGTTTCAATCTGGGTTTTGGTATTATACAGATTTTCTGTTTTGATCGAGTTTGATGAATCTGGTTCATTCTACCCTCATTCGAGCTTATTTGTTGCATACATTTTTGTGTTGAAGTCCTTGGGAGGAGGTCATTATTGGCATCAAAAAGTAGATTAAACTTTTCTGACTTTATAATCCTGAAGGGTTAAAAAACACAGCAGAGAATTCTGGTAAATTTCAGAATTGGGTTTATTAGTAGGGTAGTAGGATTACACATTCAAGGCATTTTGTCCTCATGTTTTGGTTCAACAACAATGAACATATAAATCAAATGAAAAACAGAAAGCTATGTAACAAAAGTACTCCTACTGTCGAAGAACTCGAATAAAAAGAACACCAAACAAAATGTGAACAAAGAAAAACGACGTACAACACAACATTTGACTCTGATCCACTTGTTCGACAGTCGATGGGGTTCTCTGTGGTCGCACTGTGGGGTTACCAGTCTCTGTATCCTCTTAACAAGCCTCGTGGCCCCTCCTCCCTAATGGATGAACCTGGCAGGTCCAGGACGGCTTGGTTCTCCTTTTCTGTGCCCCCTCCCCCACCAGACACAGTGATGGCACTCAGTGCCAGAGACACCCCTCCCTCTCCTCCCTTCCCTTCACCAACACTCTTCTCCCCCTCTCCTCCCTCTCCTCCCTCCCTCCCTCCCTCCGCCGCAGGCAGACCCAGGCATGGGATCTCCATCTGTGCACAAAGGAGCCTCCTCTATCTGCATACGCTGCACATAAAAGGGCCTTTTGTCATGAGCTCTGCACACATGACCGTCCGCCTTTCACCCCACTGGAAAAAAAGATCACTCTCTCCAGCAGTCCAACCAACCCCACCCCCAACACCAGACTCAATCCCATCCCCACCACCCCCACCCGTCAGATTTTCGTCTGCAGAAAGAGAGAGAGAGAGAGAGAGAGAGATCCACTCTGAACTTTGTCGAACGAAGACAAGCATCAGATGGAGCTGCCTCCATCACCACTGCAGAGTCAATTCTTTCTGGTCTCTTTCATTTCCCGTTTTGCACGTCCGCGTGTCTTTTTCGCTCTGCTGTCCTCGTGTGCACTCAGTGTGAGGCGTCAACGCATAATAGCATCTGCCATACTGAAATATGAATGTGCTCTCCTTTTTTGCTGTCTCCCTTCCTTTCTGCAGTCTCTGACATTTAAGGGGCATTAGTGGTTGGTTCGGTGCCAGGTTAACCTCCACCCTGACCCCCACCCTCACATTACAGAGGCTCGGGCTCAATTGACAGCGGCCTGAGAGCTGATGCTTTTCTCTCCCACTCATTTCGGTGCCTTGCGCCTTTTAACCCCCCGGCCTTGAGCTTCTCTGCAGAGCTTGAGGTACTTCTAATGTTCAGATGTAATGACAAAAAAATGACTGCACACGTGAGAACCATATCAAGATGAGACGAGGTAGAATTCTCCAACAAATGGGCTTCATTTTGAGTACTAAACATTACAGATATTGGTGTGGAGGGATATTGACTCAGGGTGGAGCCCCTGCAAAGACACAGAGGTGGACTAATACACACAGTCAAGTGCACGGGTGCTGCCACAAAAAAAACCGCTTCCCTCAGCGTTTCCTTTGAAACCCACACGGCCCTGATGTCTTGCTTGCAGCCAAACAAGTGTGGATTTTGGAAAGCCCTCCTGCTCATCAAGCTGTTGCTGCACACGGTCTCGAGTCAGAACGGAAGGAGAAGATCGACTTCTCCCTCCACCAGCATGACCTTTGCCTGACCCGCCGCCTCTCTGTGTCGGTGTCAGGGGTCAGGGGTCATCATGTCTCAGTCTCCTGTACATTGTCCACACCTTTAAGCTGATGGATGACGATGATCAGGATGGCACACCAGAGAACAGCTCTGAACTTATAATGCCCATATATATATATATATATATATATATAAGTGGGGTAATATTTATTGCACGGTTAAGAACACAAAATATTTCACAGTAAATAATACATATTCTACATCTACATTTGCACCAGAAACATTTATGTATAAAAATATAGATGAAAATATGTATTGCATAGTTAGAAAAATATGTTTCCCTATTAAAATGAATAATTGCAAAATGAGAAGTAGGGGAATGGGGGGGGGGGGGGGGGGGGGGGGGGGGGGCTGCATTGACTATGGGTGTGGGTGTGTTTATGTGTTGGGGTCAGGGTTATGTGCATGTTTGAATATAATGAATATTATTCACGTCGAACACATGAAATGCAACTCAGATGACCTTTACAAAGCTCTGCGCATTTCACAAGAAGGAAAAAGACGACTGAAACATTTATGCTGTTCATTTTTACACGTGTTCCCTGAATCTTACCCGTATGTGTCTGTGGTATCCTGCAGGGACACAACATGAGCTGAAAAACCTGTTAGAACAAAACACACAAGACTTATTAACAAAAGACTGCATTAAACTGCACGTGAGCCCTTTCAGATTCAAATATACCGAAACTTTTTTTGTCTCTATGAATAAACTGAAAGAACAGCAGCCATTTATTTCAATATTAAAAGCAGGGGGAAAAAACTCAATCTAGTGTAAGACAGGGTAGTGTGTCTCTTAAATCCTCAGAGAATCAAAATACGAACAACCACTTAATGTAAGGAAAGAAAACAGACAAGTTGAGCACTGCTGGCAACATATTTCTTGTATCCAAAATGTAAAGCATGTCTTCTGAAAAAGAACATTTGTGTGTGACAGCTCATAAAGTATTGAAACAGGTTTCTGTAGCTGTCCTGTAAAGTGCGGCTTCATTAGCACTCTTCTGTTTAAAGCTTTTTGCACATCAATTATAATCTGGAAGAATCAGTGTTTTAGTTCCTACTTCAGTTCCTAACAAATATCAGTGCTGTTTTCTTTTCTTTTTTTTGAAGAGGCTACAGATTGTGTTTTGAAGTGCTGAAAGTCAGAATCATGATCTTTAAATGTGTGTCTGTGTGTTTTGTGTCTGAGCTAACTTCACTGTGTAAATCAGAGGAGAGGAAAAGCACAAAGTGTGAATCGATGTCGGACTGAAGGCTCTGAGGCTGCATGTCGGAGAAACGTCGAAGTGTGTTTAATGAGACAGATCAAGTGTATTAGCTGCATGTTTTTTTTGCAGTTTCTATCAGTGAACGAGGCTAAAGGGAACGTTTGTGAGATAATAATGCAACACACACACACACACAGTGTTTATTAAGGCAGCGTGTCACAGTGTGTGTATTACTCAGCTGTTGGACACCTTGCAGCCCTGCAGTGCAGAAACAGGCGATGTGACGTGGCCCTAAAATGCCAGGCCTGCATGCTCCGGGCTTAGTGCGGAGGAAGAATAAAACAAAATGGCCGAGGCTGTTTGGAGTAGCTTTTAGCAGGCCTCGAGGGTAAAAGTGCAGAAAGTGAGTTCAGGTATGCAGCCCGGTCGATGGACTTATTTCGTTAATACGCAGCATTGACTTTGAGAAATCGTTTGGGTGCTCACATAACTTTGAATGTTGGATGTTTTTTTTTTGTTTGTTTTATTTAAGTGAGCTTCATTTTGTACACACATTAACGTGTTTAAATGTGAAAATATTTAAAATGGAAAAAAAAACATTTGGACTGTTTTTTTTATCCTTGTGATTTTTCCTCATAACCATGTGAAAGACTTCATGAGTAAAATTATAAAGGGATGACTTAAACCCTCATCAAAAAGATTTCTATATGCATTCTTATAATTGTCATTCTGTATTTCAATGTGTATTTCTTTCCTTAGTGGCTCCAGGTCGATACTTCCATGCAGAAAGCTGCTCTGATCGAGCACAATATGTTTGGCTGTTGAAGGGCTGCCAGAAGTAGTTGTTAGTTACAGTTAGGGCGCGTCCCTCTTTGGATAGGTTGTCCACTCTGAGCTCTGATATCAAATAGGTCCATAATTTCCAGTCTGATCCCAGGAGAAACTCTCCTCCTGCTCTTTTCCTCTTCTTCTTTAGTATACTGCAGAGAGAGACAGCGAGGTGAGTGCAAAAAAGAAACTCTTGATATGTGTGTTTTTTTTTTTTCTTCAGATGAATTGAAGCTGTGTGTATGACCTTACTCAAACTGTAGAATATGTCTTTGGAATCAACAAAAACACAGCTCAGTGCTCGTCTTCTGCTTTTCTTTATTTTGTGTTTCTGGTTTGTTAAAGAAAGACAGTCGATCAGAAGCAAACTGATGGGCGTTTGAAACATGGAGGAAGAAGTGCTCTGCTTTGGGCATTCGATGAAAAAGTTTAGAGCAAGGCATATTTTAAAAAAAGAAAATTCGGGTTAAGTTTCTAAGACTAAATTCCGATTTCAAATAACTGAACTGATAAAATAATGAATGCATTTTATAGCCGTTTATCAGTTTGAAAAATGCCACAGTGTAAAAGGAACTCGAAGCCTTAAATTATAACAATATTACTTTTATTTAGGATCTCTCATTTATCTTCATGGAGCTTCTATTCTGTTGAAACAGATTAAAAAAAAATCAAAATGTTGCTGTTTTAATTACGAACACAAACATGCTAATTACAGAGAAGTTTAACTTGTATAAAAAGGTGTGTTCATTCAGTTTCCTCTTATTAAAACGTAGTTTTCTTGAGTATCTGAGTCACAGAGAATGTTTCAAAGTGAAAATCGTCGACCCCTTTTGTGAACTTAAATGTCCACAGGCTCACAGTTTATCCTTAAAAAAAGGAAGTCTGTGCTGTATTTTTATTTTATCAAACAAAATGAAAATACAAGAGTTTGATACATTTAGCATAAAGATTTCCGACATTATAAAACACAAAAAAATGTTTTCTTCGTGTTTGTTTTCGAGGTATAAATGGCATCTTTAAATTTGCTTATGTGACAAAATAAATGCAAATAATTTTCCAGTTATTAATTAAATTCAAAAACTCACATTAAGCAAATTTAATCTCTGTTATATGATTGTTATTATTTCTTATTCAATTTGGCTTTAATCTGGGTTTTTTTTTTTATCTGCCTATAAATAAAGGCGAACATGACAAAGCAGTTTGTTTTATTTATCGGATTATTAATTAATTTTATCAAATTAAATTTGATTTTTGTTAATAATCCCAATTTGTTTGTCAATTGATTCAGAAAAAAATCAGATTAAGAATTCATTCGATACTTTGATTTGTTACCTTGTTACCAGTCAACTTTGGACCAACAGTGTAAATGAATCGGCCTTGCACAAACTGAACCTAACCTTATAAAAATTTTTTTTAAAAATCACTCATCAGAATAAATAAATATCGTCCCGGTGTTTTATTCAAGCGGTGTTTTATTCAAGCAAGACGAGCACAAATGATCTGATCCCGAGCGAAGATCGTGAGTCTGATTTATGAAGTATTATCGGGCCTGTACAATATGGTGGGTTGCACCTAAACATTGCATTTCAGCTCTCTGCAGACGCTCAGGTGAGTGTTGGACAGTGAGGCAGAACGAGTTTGGGAAGAAATCGCCTTTTTTCTGTTTTTATTATCATGCGTTCGTCCTTAACATCGCCACTGCGCATGTCTCTCGTCCACCATTTTGTGATGTGAACAGAACACGCTTCCATTTCATGAACCGAGCTTCAAAGTCAGAGGCCGAAAAATTGATTAATTTTAATCAAATGTATTTAATCATGAAAATTAATAAGGAACATGACACACATGGTGCACAGACTGCTAATGAGAGTCCTTCATTTTCTGGACAGAGCAGCATCACCTCCTGTGCACTGATAATATTGATTCTTTCTTTCTTTCTTTTCTTTTTTTTTATTCAGAGAAAACATTTTTCCAGCCGTGCTGCACCTTGCTCGATAGCCTCCCCTCCCTTGAGTGTGTGAAACAGCGAGCAGAAAGTGGTGGTCACAGTCGGCTGCCTGAGGTGACTGCTGGGGTCAGAGGTCAGCTTGTTTAATAAGACGTGATGTGCTGCCCTGGGACCTCAGTCCCATGAGGGATAACCCCCTAATCGGCGTTAGTTAATGTGTTAGTAATCTTTACCTTTTTAAAGCAAACAGCAGCGGAGCAGTCAATGGCCCGCTTGGCCTACCGTGTAACGCTTTTGACCCAGGGGTCATGGCCTTTGTTCCCTGCTCGATGGGGAGTGCCCTCAAAGGTCTCGGGTGTAATAGAGAGGTTGTTTAGACACGTGCGAGGCTTAAGCAAGACCACCTCATAGACCCCGGCTCCTGCTCCTGGAGAGTATAAAACTTTCCTCCCACTCCTTGTGGTTAACTTTTATCCCCCTGAATGAGTCCATTACAACATATTGCTGTTTTTATGTGCCATATATCATTCCCACTATGTTGAGGTAGCAGGGGTTGCTGACCAAGCTCTGATCCCCAGCCTCAATCCCCCCCCCCCACCCCCCACCCGCTCCAACACAAACTCCTTAATGTTTGCAAGTGCAAATGTTGTTTGTGTTTGCGGATCACCTGCCCTCCGCAGCTCTCTAACCCTCTGCCGCTCTGCAGCTCTCAGTTTCCTGGGGTCAGAGAGAGAAACTAAAGAAACACAATGTATGAAGGATGTGTTTTTGTTATGTCCCCTTCATTTGAACTGTCACTAACACACAGTGTACAGTGTTTGCTCATGACTGACACTTGAGCGTGCGTCTCAGTGTGTTCACAGCGCTCGTACAGTGTGAGAGTGACGCTTCGTTCAGGTCCAGGATTTCCCTTTGAACCATCATAAACCTTTTTATATTACAAAAGTGGCATGCATGAATTCAATCTTTTTTTTAATTATTAAGTGTGTAACTTTTTGCAGTTCTAAAAACTTAATTCTGAAACCGCATTTATTGTTTCAACTCTTTTTGTGAGCCACGTCTTTCCTCTCATTATATTTCAATATTACAAATGTCATGGTGTCTCCCGGAATCAGCTCAAACATATACACGTTTAAAAGTGTTTTATTTGTCTCTAAAAATAAATGTCGAATGACGTCGGACCGAGTCTATAACATGGCGCCGTCCGCCATTTTGTTTCATATGGTGTTATCAATAGGCCTGACCGATTCTGGACCACACTGATGTTGCAGTCATGATATGCGGATGAAAAAAACAGTGGCCTCTCTGTCGTCTCTTTATTTTCTGGCGCAGGAACCACACGCTGATTTCAAACACTTATCTGATCATTTAATCAGAAGAAAGACACTGACTAACAGCAAAGGTTTTTTGTCTTCGTTTCATTGCAGTTTGTTTAGTTTTTCTCTCAGCTGTCCGAAAATATGTTGTCATTTCTGAGAGTATAATGTTAAGTATTATTCATTACCGAGAGGTGAATCAGAGGAGTAATGCGAAGGAGCTCAGTGGCTGACACTGTAACCTTAAATGAACTTGTTGCCACACGGCGTGCAGTTAGCACACGTACGCAGCATAAATACAAAACCCTGCTCTCCTTTAAAACTGCTTCCATTATATATCCTGTTTTACAATCCACACTTGGTTCTCCTAACATATACACACACCTCAGTTTTATACATTACCATCACGATGAAGTCATGGGTTTCTCAATTGGTTAAAACGCATGGCGAGATGTGACGTACAGCTGCTCTCCTGTTAATAGGATTCTATAGCTGCTGCCAGTGTGGACGCCTGAACCGAGTTCGGGTCTCATCTAGGAGGAGTAGGAGCGAGAAGGAATAAATTGCAGTGCAGGCTTCTCCTTTTTTTTTTTTTTTTTTTTTTTTTCTCCCCTGCACCAAGTTGGTAATATAAACAATGCTCGTATTTTCCCCCTGCATATTGACTGCCACCTGTGTTTGTAATGAAACCTGTGGAGCAAAGAGAAGTGCAGAGGGGAGAATAGTTTTGTGGAGAATCCAGCCTGCGTGCTCCTGAAGTGAGAGAGAGAGAGAGAGGGAGAGGGAGAGAGAGAGAGAGAGGGAGAGCCAGCGCGGATCAGGGTGGTGGCCGTGCTATGAAAGCAGCCCTCACAAAACTGTGCAGCCTGAAGCAGAAGCGGCCATGTTAGACACTAACAACGCAGGGTCCTCCAAAGGCAACGGCAAGTTTTCAGAAAGTGAAAAGTAAGAAAGTTTAACCCCCACCTTTTTTTTTTTCTTTCATTGTCTCTCCTAGGCATGTAGTCCCCTCTTTACATCTCAGCAGTTTATAGAGCAGAAATGCACTCAGTATAGTTCCTCAGTAACAGAAATCACACTTTACATATCCCCTTCCTCCTTTTTCTGTCCTTCAGTTCTCCTGCAGTACAAGGCCGAGATGGAAAAAAAAAGTTAAAGTCACGATGCTCTCTGCCTGTGCAGTTTTTGAAGCAGCAGAGCCAAAAGAGGCAGGAAGTTGTTGTACAATAGCGTTACAGTAATCTGCTACAAATGGAAAAAGCCAAATGCTGATCGGCGAGTAGGGAAGGTGGCAGAATAGAGGCAGAAAGAGGAGAGGGAGGGACAGAGAGGGAGAGAAAGGGAGCTAGTGTGTGTGTGAGGGAGACAGACGTTTAGGCAAAGAATAATCAATACAATCTAAGATGGTGGAAACAGCCATCCTGTCCACGTTCTCGCCCTCTGATTAACTGTTCCTCCTTCTTTGTATCTGCTGGCTCTTAGGCGGGACGGATCTGCGTGTTGTGGGGTTTTCTCCAAACATTTGCCCTGAGTGTGCTTTACCCCGACAGTGGCAGCTGTTTTTCCTGTTGGAAAAAGCAGCAAAGTCTCACCCAAAAATGCTTATCAGCCTTTTGACTTTGTGCCAAAATAGCTGCGAGGTTTCAGCTGCAGCCTCCAGCTCGTTTTTTTGTGACAGAGCCGGGGCGAGGAGGAGGGTCCTCGCTGTGCGTTCTATGCCACATGTTACTGAAATAAACACTGTGAATGCTTATCTTTTTCCTGTGTGTGTGTGTGTGTGTGTGTGTGTGTGTGTGTGTGCGTGCGTGCAACCCGTCTGTTCTGTGCATTCATGCTAGTCATGAGGCTAAAGAGTTAATGCACTCTGAGAGTGTGTGTTCCTTTCAGAGCGTGCTCCCAAGCTGTAGCAGTGACAAGAGCTCAGCTACGGTAAGAGACGAGGTTAATAATTCAACCGGCTCTCAGAAGTGTTGCATATTTCAAGGATCCTTCAGCAGGGAAGTCCAAGCTGAATGACCGTGTTTCTCTTTTTCCTAACTTTTCTTTTCAGTTGACATAGTAGCTGAGGTAGTGGAGAGTGTATCCCAGTATGGCGTGTGAGTGTGTGCACTGAGTCTGCGCACTACCAGAGGAGTGGATTTCTGTGTCCTCCTCCACCCCTCCCACATTTAGTGCTTTTCACCCTCCCACTCTCTCTCTCTCTCTCTCTCTCTCTCTTTCCTTCTCTGTCTCTGTCTCCCACCTATCTTGTGCGCCCCCCCCAGTGCAAATACAGTTCCTTGCCGTGTTGGACATGTGATGAAAAAGTGACTGGTTCGCGCGCTCCACCGCACCTCCTATTTCATCATCAGCAGAGCATTTCTCCCCTTCACTGTGAGCTCGCTGTCTCCTCCTCTCTTCCTTTTTCTCTCTCCCTCCCTCCCTCCCTCCCTCTCCTTCTCCCTCACTCACTCCCTCTCTTTTGCTCGCTCTCTCTCTCTCTCTCTCTCTCTCTCTCTCTCTCTCTCTCTCTCTCTCTCTCTCTCTCCCTCTCCCTCTTATTTTTCTCCCTGGGTTTCGCATGCTCCCCTCTTTCTGCTCCAGCCACACGCAAGGGGGAGACTTCAGCTCTGCGAGGGAAAAAAAAAAAAAAAAAAAAAAGTCTGCTGCTATTTCTACAGTCAGGGCCTCCCCACAGCCCGCCCTTCCATAGACGGAGGGTTTTTTTCACTCACTACTTTCTGGATTTTAACCCTCTGCCTCCAACAAGCTGCACGGCAGCTCTGCAAAACCTGGCAACAAGTTGCTTTTAGGGGCCTTTTCTTACTTTTGGCGCATTCTTTTTTGCATCCCTTTTGGATTTTTCCGCTCTCTCTTCCGCTCTTCGTTGTTTTTCTTTCAGAATGTGCTGCATCTTCTTATTTTTTTCCACTTCTGTTCGGTTTTTTAGCCATATTTATTTCATTTCTCTCCTTTCTTTGGACGTAAATTGGTCAGAGAGGTGTATTGCCATGTGATCGGCCTTGTTCCACCTGGAGCGCCGGGGCGCCATTTCTGCCGGGAAACCTGCTTTGGTGGGCTTGTGGTCCGAATGACCGCTGTGGATGATAAGCAGAGAATGTGTCCAGTGTCTGAGCGTTTCACACTGTGTTTTTAAGACATGTCCTTCATCAGCACTAGAGACTGGTGTGAAGTACAGCACCTCCTTCGCCTTTACTCCCTGTCTCTCCTTGTATTTCCTCTCCATGTCCTCTCCCTCTCTTTCTCGGGCTCTCGCTCTCTCTTGTTCTTTCTCTTTCACACTGACTCGCTCTCCTAACAGGAGACTGAGTGGTGTGCTGATCCGGAGCTCATTCTGGGACAGGTGCCAACTGCAAACAAAAGACATTAAAAGGCAAAAAGAGGACAAACGTAGTAATTTTGCGACATTTCGAACTGTTTCGGCGGAGTTTCCGCGGTATACCTGCATGTTGTGTTTCTATATCGCCACTTTCTGCGATTCTCTCATGTTTGTATGAAGTTTATAACCTAATATCTCTGATCTAGGCCGTTGGTGAAGCAGAGGTTTGAACACTGTGCCACACTAATTCTAGTGAAGGCATTTCATTCTGTAAGAGTGAGGGAGTACCGTGTGAGAGCAGCATATAGACTGCTGCATTATTCATGCGTCCAGCCGAGGCTGTGACTGGACTGGTTGTGCTATTTGCATGCAACAGACATGCTATTTGTCTGTTTGCTAACATTCCTCATTCAGAGACTTGTTAACTAGCAGACCGGCTGAGCTGGAGCTCTGCAGACAGCCTCATGGCCTCCTATTGTTTCAGGCCTCAGCAGACGTGGACGTAGCTGGTGGCAGGCGAGCCGTGCAGCCCCGAGCTCGAGGCTCAGACTGGCTGGGCTGAAAGAAAGAGAGATAGAGCCAGAGTCTGGAGCTGAGATTGAGGCTTGAAGCTGGAGTTGGGACTGAGGCTGAGCTGTGGAGGAGACAGCCAGAGTTAAATCACTGGGTCTTACAAGCAACATCAAATGGAAGCTTTCTCCGCTTCTTAGCAGAGATGTGGAACACAGCAGAAAGAAGTGGCAAGTTTCTTGTCCCGGGCCGGACATTTACCATCTTCGCTTTAAAATTTGGTGAGTAAAATCATCCGTTATTTGAGAATGTGCGCACGGTTTTTCATGAATGTTTATCGTTATTTTCCAAGCATAGATAATTTAACATTGTTTCAGTTCTTCTTCAATAAAGTTTCTTTTCACTCGCGCATTAATACGTCTG